>NC_083722.1:64770621-66160621 GCF_028564815.1 Eubalaena glacialis | reverse complement strand
GTTGCGGTGCGTGGGCTTTTCATTGCGGTGCATGGGCTTCTCATTGCGGTGGCTTCTCTTGTTGTAGAGCATGGGGCTGTAGGTGTGCGGGCTTCAGTAGTTGTGGCACGTGGTCTCAGTAGTTGTGGCTCGCGGGTTGCAGAGTGCAGGCTCAGTAGATGTGGCGCACGGGCTTATTTGCTCCGCGGCATTTGGGATCTTCCCGGACCAGGGCTCGAGCCCATGTCCCCTGCATTGGCAGGTGGATTCTTAACCACTCTGCCACCAGGGAAGTCCCTTGCGTTTTAATCTTCATACTAGTTTTAGTAGTGGTTAATGAACTACCTTTATGTATATTTACCTTTACCAGTGAGATTTATACTTTCATGTGTTTTCTGGTTAGTAATTAGTGCTGTTTTTTTTTCAGCTTAAAGAAATCCCTTTAACATTTCTTGTAAGGCTGGTTTAGTAGTGATGAACTCCTTTAGCTTTTGCTTGTATGGAAAACTCTACCTCTTATTTAGTTCTGAATAAGTTTGCTGGTTAGACTGTTATTGGTTAGAAATTTTTTTTCTTTCATGACTTTGAATATATCATGCCACTCCCTTCTGTCCTGCAGTTTCTGCTGAAAAATCAACTCAGAGACTTAATGAGGTCCCTTATGCGTAAAAAATTCTTTTTCTTTTTCTGCCTTTAAGATTCTCTCCTTGTTTTTAACTTTTGGCATTTTAATTATAATGTGTCTTAGTGTGGGTCTCTTTGGCTTCATCTTATTTGGGACTCTCTGGGCTTCCTGGATCTGGATGTCTTTTTTTTTTCCCAGGTTAGGCAAGTTTTCAGCCCTTATTTCTTAAAATAAGTTTTCTGCCCTTTTCTCTCTCTCTTCTTTTTCTGGGACTCCTGAAGTGTGACTATTACTCAGCTTGATGTTTTCTTATAAGTCCCTTATGGTATCTTTATTTTTTTTTTAATCATTCTTTTTTCTTTTTGCTGCTCTGTTTGGGTGAGTTCCTCTGCCCTGTCTTGGGTTCATTGATCCTTTTTTCTGCTTTATCTAGTCTGATGTTGAACTCACCTAGTGTTTTGTTTTGTTTGTTTGTTTGGCTACACTGTGTGGCTTTTGGGATCTTAGTTCCCTGCACAGGGATTGAACCCGGGCCCCTGCAGTGAGAGTGCCAAGTCCTAACCACTGAACTGCCAGGGAATTCCCACATCTAGTGTATTTTTTAGTTCATATTTTTCAGTTCTGTGATTTCTGTGTGGAACTCTCTTGTATTTTCTGTCTCCTTGTCAAAATTCTCACCATGTTTATTCTCCCAAGGTCAGTGAGCATCTTTTTTTTTTTTAAATTTTATTTATTTATTTATTTATTTTGGGGTGTGTTGGGTCTTCGTTTCTGTGCGAGGGCTTTCTCTAGTTGTGGCAAGCGGGGGCCACTCTTCATCGCAGTGCACGGGCCTCTCACTATCGCGGCCTCTCTTGTTGTGGAGCACAGGCTCCAGACGTGCAGGCTCTGTAGTTGTGGCTCACGGGCCCAGTTGCTTCATGGCATGTGGGATCTTCCCAGACCAGGGCTCGAACCCGTGTCCCCTGCATTGGCAGGCAGATTCTCAACCACTGCGCCACCAGGGAAGCCCTCAGTGAGCGTCTTTATGACCATTACTTTGAACTCTTTATCAAGTAAATTACTTATCTTTGTTTCATTAGGGTTTTTTTTTTTTCCTGAGGTTTTATCATGTTATTTTGTTTGGAACACATTCCTCTGTTTCTTCATTTTGCTTGATTCTCTGTTGGTTTCTATGCAATAGATGAAAAACAGCCACTTCTCCCAGTCTTAAAGGGTTGACCGTAGGAGATAAACCTTATTGTTTAACCCTGCCCTAGCTCTTGGTTGTCTTTCAAACCTTTGTGATTGTCCAAGAAGCTTATTTTATTTTTACTGGTTCCCAGTAGTTGAGGATGTGCCAAGGCCAGTGTCCCAAAGGGGAGTATCTCAGTCAGCACCTAGATTCAGGCTGAATGGAAGCCAAACCCTTAGGTATCAGTTTTTAAAGAATGCAAATATATGTATATATATTGCTGTGGGACCACAACCATAAGCCTTGCTGGCCTCCAGGTTTGGAGGCGTCGCCTGGGCAGCAGTCACACAAATCAGGGCTCCAGAGAAGTGTACAAGCTCCTTTCTGGGAGATATTGGTGAGCTATAGCAAGGCAGAGGGTGAGTGCAAAATGGCATCCCCCAGCCTCTGTTCCATGAAAGCACCTCTGTAGTCGTTAATGTGTGCCAAACCAGAAACCTGCTTCTAAGACCTAAACTCCTGGACAAATAAATAGGCCACTTTCTCAGAGAGACTAGGGATGTGTTTCAGCCAACTGTCTGTGTGGTGTCCTGAGAGTGGCAGTCTGCCAAGAACTGTCTCTCCGATTGTTACAGTCCCATGGGACCCAGGAACACAAGCCCCTCTGACTGCCAGAGCCAGGTGATCAAGGGGTGTCCCCTGGGTAGCAAACATAAAAACTGGGTCACCAAACATGAAATGGCAGAGGGGGAGCAGGAAGATGGTGTCCACCAGTCTCCATCCCTGGAGAGCATCCCAGCAGGCCCTTGCTCCTTCCGCCATCGCTTTAAAATTAGGAAATTAGTCTCTTTCACGTAAAGCCCAGGTGCTTTCAAAGGGCTGCTTCTGTGCTGGGCCCTGGTGCAGGTGAGTCTGCACACAAGCCCTTTAAGAGCCATTCCTCGATTTGCCACACCCCATGTGTTTCATGGGCTTGAGCCCCATTGGTCTTCAAAGCCAGACATTTTGGGGGCTCATCTTTCAGCTGCCAGTCTTAAAAACGGGGTGCCCAATGTGGGTTATGAGCCCTTTGCTCCTCAGGGAGAAGCTCTGGGTTTTGAGTTCCCTCCCGACTGTGGGTCGCTGCACCAGGGTGGGGTTTATGGTGAGATTGTGTCTCAGCCTTTCCCACCTGCTTCGATGTGGTTTCTCTCTGGTTTGGGTGATGTGGAGGGCCTTGCTCTGTCAGTTTTTAGGTTATTGTCAGAGGAAATAGTTGTATATGTAGCTGTAGATTTCAGTGTGAGTGTGGAGGAGGTGAGATCAGGATCTTCCATCTTGAACTGGAACCCCAACATTCTTTTTTTCACATAATATCTCCATAGTATAGCCCACATGCCATGAAAACCTGACCAAATACATCTGCTTACAGTCCTGTCCTTTAATTCTGTGTGTGTGTGTGTGTGTGTGTTTACGTGCATACATACATACATATATACATGCTTACTTATGGACCTTACTAGGAAGTTTTTATATCTGAAGATAAAGAGACAAGAAGAAAGTTGACTAGCAGATAAAAAGGAAAAATTTATATATATGAGAAAAAGTGTGAATTACAGCGCTTCTCATCACCTTCCTAAATTGTTCATTCTGTTGATTACCCTTTTCTTGACTGATCTCTTTGCATTGACATTTGTTTGCTTTGTTTTGGGGGGGTTTCAGGCCCACACCTTGCCCATATCCTGTCGCCTGATAAAGAACTAGTGTAACTGTAAGTGCTCTCTGCCTGTAGAAATGAACCTCATTTGCCTTCCTCCATCTGCTTCTTGTATTTCTTTTGGCCAAGGCCTTCATTTCACACACACAGTTACCAGGCACTCCATGGCCACAAGCCAGTTAGTGTGTTTGGCACTGGCAATATAAGAATGACTTGTAACGTGGGTTTAGCATTCACTGTGCTCTGAGTGCAGTAGGGCAGATAAATAGTAGACAAGTAACCACAGCAATAGTAACTATACCTGTAACAAGGGCCAGAGGACTGACTAATCACCTGTGCTCTTGGCATCAGTATCAGGGACAGTATCTCAGAAAAGACAAGGTATTTTGGGCAGAGGGAAAAGCCATAGAGGCATAAGATAACATGAAATTTTGGGAGTTATGAGGTGTTGAAAAAGTACAATGTGAAAAGACAAGATGGGGTGAAGTAACCTGTGGATGGATTGTAAAGCATCTTCTGTGCAGATTTAAGGAATGTGATTTTATTCTGTAGGTAATGACAACTCCTCAGACATTTTAAGGAAGGTAGTCACCTGAGAAAAAAAGGGTTTTGAAGTCACTCAGAATTCAGGTCACATCTCTGCTTATGTCACTTACTAGCTGAATACTCTTGGGCCTGGTGCTTAACATTTCTGAACCTCAGTGTTCACATCTGTGGAATGGGTGTAGCTTGGACTGAGAGTACCTTGGATTGTGAGTGACTTAATCATTCAGCAAACATTATTTATTGAGCGCCTGTTATACATAATGCCCAGAGAAATTCTACAGGGAAGGGAAATGCAGTAGGATGAGCCTACAAAGCTTAGAAAAGGTAGATGCTGTATCAGCCCATTCAAAACTTAGCACATTTCTCTATTCACAGCTATTCTTATTCATGTGTTCTCTGTCGTTATTAGTGGCACCTCAGACAGAAGCCTGGGAATCCTCTATTGTACCTTCTTTATAACCAATTATCAAATCCAGCCTGTTTTACCTTTTTTTTTTTTTTTGGTATAAAATTTTATTATGATGAAACGCTTAAGTTTTACGTGTTCATTTGTTAAATTTTGACATATATGCATACATCTCTGTAATCCAATTGTATGTTAAGATGGAGAGCTTCACTATCATCTACTTGTAATTCATTGCAACCAGTACACTTCGGATGAAGCAATAACTTTATTCATTCATAGCATGAATGCATATTAATATGCTAGGTATTGGGATAGAAACCGAGAATGCAATGAGTCCTTACCTTCAAGATCTTATAGTTAGGTGAGGATACTGATGAGTAAATATGAACTTGATGGCACACCTTGAGAATTAAGAAAATAGAGCTTGAGTACAGGGTGCCATCGTGTCACCTTGATCTAATTCTCTTTGGGTATGTGGGCAAAGGGGAAATGGAATCTAATCTGAGGTTGGTAAGAAGTATAATGAATCATGCAAAGAAGGGAGAGGCATATTCCAAGGATATTCAGGGCCAGGAAGCAAGAGGACAGAGAATGTTGTATGTCTAGAGGATAGAGAATAAGAAATAACAAAAATGATATTAGAGTGTCAAGTAAAAGGCTGGAGCAAGGCTGAGTTTCCCATTGTAGGTCAACTAGAAGTAGCCTTACCTTCGAGGCAAGGAGTGATGCAAAATGACGATTCTTTGTCAGTTCTTATCTTTGAACTCCTTCTGAACCTTATATAAAACTCCTATTTTATGCCTCATAAGTATTAGTGAATCATTGTTATTGTTGTCATCAGTATAATATCAACTACTGTTTATTGAAGGTTTCTACATGTCGTATGGAGAAGAGGGAAGGCACTGTGGTAAGGGGCACAGATAACTGGAGTGACGCTGCCACAGGGTGAGGAATACCAGCAGACACCAGACCCAGAAGAGACTAGGAAACGGTTTTCCCTTAGAGCCTCTAACGGGAGTGTGGCCCTGCTGACACCTGGGTTTCAGCCCAGTGATGCTGATTTCAGACTTCAGGTCTCCAGAACTGTGATAGAATAAATTTCTGTTGCTTGAAGCCACCAAATTTGTGGTGATTTGTTAGAGCAGCTATTGGAAACAGTGCCCTTGTTACCTCACAACACGCATGATATACTTCTTTCTGTGCATACGCTCATGCCCTTTCCTTCCCTGGGAATGCCTGAACCACCACTCCAGTTTTTTTTTTGGCTGCATCAGGGCTTAGTTGTGGCACGCGGGATCTTTAGTTGCGGCGTGCAGACTCTTAGTTGCGCCATGTGGGATCTAGTTCCCTGACCAGGGATTGAACCCGGGCCCCCTGCATTGGGAGCGCGGAGTCTTAGCCACTGGACCACCAGGGAAGTCCCACCCCCGCTTTTGAAGTATCCTGTTTATCTGTGAAGATCCAGTCCAAAAGCAACTCTGATCCCTTTAGGGAGAATTAATCACTCTTACCTCTGTTTGGTAACTGATAGGCCCCAAGTGAGTAGAATAGTTCCTCAAAGATAGTAAGTGCTCGATAAATAACTGCGGAGTGAATTAATTCTATCATGTATTACAGTTGTTGAGTCACCTATTTCTTCCATTAGATTTTTCTTTGCTTTATTTATTTTTTAAATTGAGATATAATTAACATATAACATTGTATAAGTTCAAGGTGTACAATGTGTTGATTTATACATTTATATGTTGCAATATGATTCCCACCATAGCTTTAGTTAACACCTCTACCACTTCACGTAATTATCTTTTTTTTTTTTTGAAGTGAGAACATTTAAGATCTAGTCTCTTAGCAATTTTGAAGTCTACAATACAGTATTGTTGACTATAATCACTATGCCGTGCATTAGATCTCCAGAACGTACTCATCTTCTAGTTGTAAGTTTGTACCCTTAGCCTGTTTTATTTTTAAATATTCCTCATCTTCTTGTCTCCATCCCTGTTGCCAAAGCCTTCGTTCTGGCTCTTACCTCTCATCTGGAATCTGCAGTAGTTGGTTTCTCTTCTTCTTCAATTCATTTTCTCTTTGATGAGAAAGTTCTCACTTTAAGTGATACTGGCCATATGCTGAGCGCTTGCTGACTGTCAGATGACTGCTAGTGTCCTGCATTATCTCAGATTGTTAGGATATGCCTGGGGTCTGCTGCTAGACCAGGAGTTGAAGGCTCACCCTCTCCTTGGTGGGCTATGAGCAAAGTGTGTCAGTTCCAGCCTCCCCATGCCTTTTGTCTCCTCTTGCGCAAGGCCTGCTTCCTTGTTCTCTTTGTTTAGCTGTCTTCTGCCAGATGCCTGGGGCCTTCTTACCATCTACTGTTTGCTGGAATCCAAAGCTTTTAAAAGTTAACCGGTTCATGCTAGGTAGATTGGACATGGGCCCGTCCTCTGCATTTGTCTTAGGGGTATGTTCTACACTTAACCATGAGATTTGAAGCTTTAAAAAAAAATCTCGTATTTTAATAAGATGTCTCTTCTCTCAGCCCTCATAGTAGGTATATTTTGTACTTGCTGTGAACCTGCCGTTGAAATGATCGTGTTCATGGTCTTTAACTTTTTTGTACTTCCACCCTGATAAGAAACTGTCTTGCAGTGGGGTGGGGGAATGCCTTTTTTATCTTTTCTTGTTTTGCCCATTTTTAGTCTCTGCTTGATTGTGTGGAATCTGACTATTCATGAAGGTAAGATGGACTTGGAGATCTACTTGTAGTTTCTCAGGTTGAAAGTATCTGTACTTTATCACAATGCTTTGTACCTATTAGGTGAATTTGTCACATACAGATAGCTTCCTCATCACACAGACAGTAAACTTTCTATTCTGCTTTTCTTCTCCCTATGTAACAGTTGGGAGTTGAGAAGAGCATTAACTCACTTATTTGTATTTTGTTTTTGATGCTCTAGGTCAGGATGGCTAACTGGTTGGCTTCCCACATGGTGCCCTACGTCAACATCACACCTTAAAGAAGCTGAAGAGAAAATTTTAAAATGTAAGGTTTTCTTCTTATAAGTTAACTGAGCCATTTGCTAAAATAGGTCCAATATAAAGCATTGCCTTGAAACTGAAGATCAGATTCTGTGGTGTGTTAGTTGTTGGCAAAAGAACTTTTTTTCCTTTTACATGTCATCAGTAAGTGCATAAATGTGGGAAGAAGGCTACGGTTCTCAAACTTTTTGGTCTTGAGTCCCTTTTATACTCTTAAATTAGGAAGTACCCCAAGGAACTTTGTTTAGAGGTTATAGCTATCAGTATTTACTGTATTAAAAATTAAAACTGAATAATTTGAAATATGTCAACTTATTAATTTCTTTTAAAACAATAGTAATAAACCCATTGCAGTTTAAAATAAATAACATGTTTTCTAAAAATAACTGCTTTCTAAACAAATGTAGTGAAAAGAGTAACATTGTTTACAAGTTTACACCTCTCTTTAATATCTGGCTTAACGTAAGGCAGCTGGATTCTCATATCTGCTTCTGCATTCAGACTGTTGGTAATCACTTATCATGTGACCTCTGGAAAACTCCACTGTATACCCATCAGAGAATGAGAGTGAAAAAGGCAAATAAAGTCTTAGATTGTCATGAAAATAGTTTTGACCTCATGAGACCTCCTGAAAGGATCTCTGGCTCACCAGAGGTCCGCAGACTGCTCTGAGAGCAGGCTGTAGGTGTCGCAGAGCAAGTAGCCTTGCCTAGTAGAACACATACTGGACTACATCCAGGTAACCTGTTCTAGGCCCAGGGCTGCAGTCCAGGGGTTACAGGGTCTTGGGCAAGTTCCTTTTCTCAGCTTCCTAGTTTTTGCCCATAAGAGGAATGGGTGGGGTGATCCTTAGTCTAGTATTCTAGGATTCTTTATGTCTACATTTATAGTAGTATGGAAACCTTTATCTTTTTTGTTTCTTGTGAGCACTGAAATTTACCCACACTTGTACTGTCAGAGTGTTCCCAGATATCTGTGGGTATACTTTCAAGTAATGGTGTTTACTGTGCAATTTTGTTTAGAGGAAGAGCTTAAGTGGTGCAGTGCACATACATGATTATTGTGTATATTTGTGCATATACTTGTCCACACCTGTTTTTCATACTCTCTGCCACAAATGAATTTTGTTTGTGCATTTGAATGATTCAGGAGTAAGTAAGTGACCATAACTGGATATATCCAAAGAAGGGGACAATAAGCCATCTTATATGGATTTTTAACATGAAAATGGATTTCTACTCTGTATGGTTGGGTAATCTTGTTCTCTACAAAGCTGGCAAAGTTGTCATTGTGATTTACTAAATGAAAAAATTCTTGTCAAGAGATTAAAAAAAAAGGGTGCTAGATACTCAATTCATGTATTTAACAAACATACTGATTTCCTACTGCTGGGTTCCAGGGATGCAAATAGGAGTGAGAATTGGCCCCTGCTTTAATATCAGACATGGAAACAAGCAACTAATACAGTGGGGTGAGCTCTCTCATAGAGGTCACAGATGGTTTTTATGGGAATACGCAGACATCTATGTTCAAAATGTGGTTTGGCTTGGCACTAGTACCGGATCACCTCCTTTTCTAAACTGACTCTGGGCTCTGTTAATATTCTGAACAAATGCTGGGTTTCCCCTTCTGCCACTATGTGGGTACAAAACTGGAGATTATTTGGTTAAAGGGCAGAAACTCCTGGTGCTCCGTGTTTGTCCACTGCAGATGTATATGCACAAATAATTAAGATATATCTAAAGTGTAGCAATTCAGTTGACAATTTAGTGTAAAAGAATTTCAAATTAGTTTCATCTTTAGTCAGTTTTGGGGGAGATTTAAAGTATTTAGTCCTGTAGCATTGAGGGCAAGAAAGATTTTTTATCTACAAAATTGTGATTATTTGCTTTCTCTAGAGAGATTGTTGGATACGAACTCAGACTACCTGGCACCTCATGCTGAGGAGTTCCTGCCATCTTTTTCTACTAAACGTTATGATGACTTAAGATTTCAGTTATGTGTTTAATCCATGTTAATCCTTCCCTAAATTCATGATGATGTTTTAGGAAAAAAATGTTTCTTTTGAGTCTGAGTTCAATGTTCAATGCTTAATCCTCAAGTGTTCTACACATACAAGGTAGTATTCTGTTGTCTGTAAAGCTAGAGACTTTAAAATAATGGATTCAGCAGCCACTGAGTTCCACTCCAGTACCCTCAACTGATAGATATGGAAAGAAGTCCAAAGAGCTGACATGACTTGCCAGAAAACCTAGGCCACGGTTGCTTGAGACTTGTGTGAGATAGATCTTACCACCAAGATGTAAAACATGGTAATTAAGAAATACTTGCTTTGGGACTTCCCTGGTGGCGCAGTGGTTAAGAATCCGCCTGCCAGTGCAGGGGACATGGGTTTGAGTCCTGGTCCGGGAAGCTGCCACGTGCTGCGGAGCAGCTAAGTGTGTGCACCGCAACTACTGAGCCTGCGCTCTAGAGCCCACAAGCCACAACTACTGAGCCTGCGTGCCACAACTACTGAAGCCCACTCACCTAGGGCCCGTGCTCTGCAGCAAGAGAAGCCACTGCAATGAGAAGCCTGTGCACCACAATGAAAAGTAGCCCCCACTCGCCACAACTAGGGAAAGCCCGCGCTCAGCAACGAAGACCCAACACAGCCAAAAATAAATAAGTAAACAAACAAACAAATAAATAAAATTAAAGAAAAAAAGAATTGCTTCAATAAAATGTGCACTTTTTTTTTTAGGGCTGATATAATAAAGGCTAAACTCATATAAATGAATACCAGATGGTTTCTAGATTATTAATTTCTGATTGCTCTGAGAATACTCCCCTTCTCAGAAGTAGTGACACTAAGCAGAATTTCTCTTTTATGTTTCCATTAGGTGTCCCCTGCACATACAAAAAAGGACCTGTTCGTATATCTAATGGAAATAAAATATGGACACTGAAGCTTTCTCATAATATTTCAAATAAGACTCCACTTGTCCTCCTCCATGGTTTTGGAGGAGGTCTCGGACTCTGGGCACTGAATTTTGGAGATCTTTGCACCAATAGACCTGTCTATGCTTTTGACCTGCTGGGCTTTGGACGAAGTAGCAGACCCAGATTTGACAATGATGCAGAAGAAGTAGAGAATCAGTTTGTGGAATCCATTGAAGAGTGGAGATGTGCATTAGGATTGGACAAAATGATTTTGCTTGGACACAACCTGGGTGGGTTCCTGGCTGCTGCTTACTCACTGAAGTACCCATCAAGGTAAGTGATGGTGACAAAAGAGAGGCACCCAAGCGCTGGTTTCCAGTTCCCCTCTTTGGTGGTTGTTGGTGTCTGAACCTTATAAGACAGATATTGTCTTAAAGGACCCTGTAGACTGAATAGCCACAACTGATGGCCAATTTAGTAGCAGAAATAATGTTGTCAGGTTTTCCTATTACATGCTACACATTGGTAGGAGGCTTGTGAAAGGACTTTCTATTTGTTAGACTTAGAATGTACACAATTTAAGCCACGAGTAAAAACTGTTGTGTTGTTATTGTTTACAGTTATTATTATCATTAGACCTATGGATCCAGCAGGCTTTTCCTAACCTTTTCCAGGTTTTAGTAAGCTGCAGTAGGAAACCAGAGGTTAGAAATTAGAAGACGTAGGTGCTAGTGCTATCTTTATGGCTTAGAGCAAATCACTTAATCTCTAAATTTTAGTTTCCTCATCTCTAAGCTACAGAAAATACACCTGCATAGAATATCTTTTAGCTTTTTTTTTATTATTATACTGTGCCCTAAACTTTATTGCTATAGCATTTTTTTCTGAGTCATTGAATTAATGAGTGTTTACTTCAGAATCTTTGTAACATCTCTTCCTTTCTTATTTTCTTATGCTATTTCCTATTATTTATGTTGCTAATCTGGGGGGAGGTCACATTTGAGTGCTCAGAAAATAGAAGCAAAGCTTATTTTTGTTTTGTTCATCTTTTGGAAAGAAACGAAAAGGATCAGCGTTTTTGTGTTGCCACTGTATTTTTCCGTTGGACTAAGGGACTAATCCAGAATTGCGACTGACTGACATTGAGGTCTGTGAATGGGATGAGGGTCATTTTCAGAGCGCATGGGTCAGGCTGCCCCACTGCATAACTCCAGGTGTGCTGTTGACACAGAATTTGACATGTGAGGCAGCAGCCCTGTGTACCTGAGGTTATCTTCCTCTGGAACGGCCAACTTTTTCTCTATAGATTCTTTGTCTAAACTTCAGCATTTACGCTTGATTTTTCTGGAGAGTTCATAGTCCTATGTGTGCTAGATGGTAAAATAGTCTTGTCACCTGGCAGACCTGTGCTTTCAAAAGAAATCCAGATTTTCTTCTTCTGGTTGGCTTTCAGGGATTACTGTCTTTTATTGAGTCCTCCTCTCAGTGATGAACAACTAGCTGTATTTGTAGAGAAAGAAAGAGAAGATTACTCTTCTGGTATAATGCAACAGGGCTATTTGTGGGGGGGTTGGGTTTCCTTTGTTTCGTATCAGGTGTTTATTTTGTCTGTCTTGTGGTATTTATTCCCTGGAGATGT
This sequence comes from Eubalaena glacialis, assembly GCF_028564815.1. Classification (NCBI taxonomy): domain Eukaryota; kingdom Metazoa; phylum Chordata; class Mammalia; order Artiodactyla; family Balaenidae; genus Eubalaena; species Eubalaena glacialis. The sequence goes on along the minus strand of NC_083722.1, from coordinate 66,148,601 downwards.
GACATGGGACTCAGTGAGCTAAGCTCTGGTCATGAAACCCTAGTCTTAGGATCCTGACCCTTCATGGCTATCTACTGTTTAGGTCAGTTGGTGAGATTTTCATTTACAGTTGTGAAATGCTCTAAAGAAATAAGGGGCTTCAGTGATTCCGAAGGGAATGACCACTTTAAAACCACCTATAAAAGAGAATGAGGGCTTCCCTGGTGGCGCAGTGGTTGAGAATCTGCCTGCCAATGCAGGGGACACGGGTTCGAGCCCTGGTCTGGGAAGATCCCACATGCCGCGGAGCACCTAGGCCCGTGAGCCACAACTACTGAGCCTGCGCGTCTGGAGCCTGTGCTCCGCAACGAGAGGCCGCGATAGTGAGAGGCCCGCGCACTGCGATGAAGAGTGGCCCCCGCTTGCCGCAACTAGAGAAAGCCCTCGCACAGAAACAAAGACCCAACACAGCCATAAATAAATAAATTAATTAATTAATTTAAAAAAGAGAGAATGGCAACATACTTTGAATGACATTGGGGGGCTGAACAAGTATATGAAACAAAGCCAGTGATCCCTGCGTTGGACTGACTACATTTTAGAACTGATTTTTGAATGTTTGTGCCTAATAACTAGAAATAAAACTAAAGTACTGTGTCAAGACCAAGAACCACTAAGTATTAGCAATACATAAATAACAGAATGCTTGAAATAATTAGCATGTTTAAATTGGCTGATTGCTACCAAATATTGAGTGAAACTCTACAGAACATGTTGGATAGTCAAGCCTATATTTTTAACTGCATAAAAATTGAATTATTAAACACAAGTTAATTTCAAAATAACGAGGTTCTCTGGATTTTCAGATATCCCAAATCATGAATGAAGTCCATACATAACACTCTGCTTGGCACATAGTGAGTGCCCAGTAATATTTCTTGAACAGATTAATCTGAGAAAGAGAATTGAAAACTAAATTCATGTTTACCATTTTATGTTCTTTTTTTCTGCTTTCTCTTTGCATTGTGCAGAAACGTATCAAGAGGTGGGAGTGGTCATGTTATACTTTTCCATTTTCTTTGTGGGAGAAAAGTAGTTTTCAGACATGTAAATGTAAACAAGGGAAGATTTCAGTTTTATGCCTTTTGACCAGTTATTTTGCATCTTAAGTTAGTATGTCTCATAAAACCAAGTTACAGTCGAAATAAAGTTGGGATCATTTTGTGTGTATGTGTGAGAAAAGATTAGTGACAATGCTTTTTCTAACATATACATTACGTATATACATATTTTGTATGATTAGTAAGTATAGACCAGATGATACCGCAGTGTAGCACACAGTATAGGAAGGTGGCAGTTAACCTCTAGGGTTCTCCTTCCCCCTAGCTTTTTTCCTATGTTGCTTTTCGGGATGGCTTTCCTTGGAACACTTCTCTTTTACCGGAGAAGAAAAAGATCAGTGAATAAGAATGTCTCTGTTCTTATAGAGACATCATCTCCTTTGCTGCAGACGTCCTCACTGCTCCGTAATGGTCCCCATTTGTGTTAATGTCTTACCTTACAGCAACTTTTTTTGCTCGATCCTGACTAAGCAAATTCATCTAGATTTCCATAGAAGATCAGAAGTTATGGTTAATAGAACAGTTCAGCAGACTCACAGATCCAAACGTAGTTAAACACAATTGATTGCTACCAGTGTAAGTGTTCATAATTATAGCAAGCCTCATAGTGAGTGAGATTTAGCATTAGCTGTTTCTTCAAGTTGCACTCCTACTAAGCAGACGGGTGGTTGTCAGGGTTGCCATCTGTGTGATCTTGAGAGGTTTTACCTGAGCCAGAAAAGCTGCTTGGCGGCATACACATATTTTCTCTGGTGCAGCGGAGTGGTCTGTTTCGTATTGTAAGTAACTATCTACTCTAAATGTCACTTATCCAACTTTAACTTGATCCAAGAACCTTTTTAAAAAACTTTTTTTAGAGCTGTTTTGAGAGGGAGGTACAGAGATTTCCCATGTAATCCTTGTTCCTACACATGCATAGCCTCCCCTACAAGGACCATTTTTATTATGCTGTCATGAGATTAAATCTTTGAGTTTCAGAAAGATTTTGGTGGGGTGGGGTGAGAGGAGGGGAAAAATGGTCTAATAGAGACCAAATGAGGTTCAGTTAATTTCCTTCACTCAAACTGTGCATCTTATCTCTCTCTCTTTTTTCTCAAGTGGACTTTGAGAATATGACTTTTTTCTTTGCCTCCTCAGGTATGACAGATATAATCTGTACTTTTTTTTCTCCTAAGTAAAACCACAGCTCTTTAATTTCTATTGTTTCTATGCATGGAGGAAAAAAACACAAAGACAACACTTTTTTTACTTGTTGGGACTTATGTCCCAATCCATACCTATTTCTGCCCTTAATCTTTTATGGGCAGCCCCATTCTTTCATTCTTTGTTTATTTTTATAGGACAGTTTGAGGAGAAGCGTGAAAATGCCTAGTTTAATGTACTTGATCAGGAAGGATTCTAATAATAGAAAACAAATAAAAACTAATTTTTTTCCAATTTTTGGTACATTAGGTCAACCTGTGTGCTTCATCTCTATGAGCAGCAGAGTGCCTCTGTCCATAAAAGTTGTTCTATAGCCTAACTTGTGGCAGTGATCCCATATTTTCCCCAGATTCTTGATATCGATGAAAAACTGAGTATTCAGCAATTGTGATACTTTATGTAAAAGTACCTGGATGAGTCCTCCATTGAAATAAACAGGTTGGTTCTGTTTAAATAATGTTGAGTGACTTTGTGTGCTTGTAAGACTTACAGTGCATTGGGGGAAAAGACACAACCATATGAGTAGCATGACAGCTGTGAGAAATCTTGATGAATATCTGACCCAGTCTCAGGTCCATTATGGTACCCTAAAGAAGTATAATTCGAGCTGAGGCGGAGGTCTCAAAGGGATGTAGCAGGAGAGCATTCTAGGTAGTAGGGACAAAAATTGCGAAGGCCCTGTTCTAGGGGGACATCTGGGCCATTCTGGAAAGGCTGTGTGGTTGGTGGGCAGAGAAGTTATGAACTGATTAATAGATAACTCCAAATGGAGGCATAAACCCCATGTTCCTTCCCCTAAAATGACCTTAGTTCATCTCCGTTCTCTTACCTTGATGTGCAATAATTAGAGATGTTGTCTGTAATTTTACTTGTAGATTAATGTGCTGCATTAATTAAACAGGACCACTGTGTGAGGTGTCTTGGGCTGCCACTCTGTAAAATCTTCTTCATCAAGCAGTGTCTGATCACTTTAAGGGGGGAACAAAGGGAATAGAGGAAACCAGCAATAATAGCCAAAGATACCATCTCCTTTCTTTCATCTGTGTACTCAGTTTTTCCTTTTAATTTTCCTTTTCATTCTGGCCCCTGCTGTTCAGGATCCCATACAGAGACTATCTGTATTTTATAGGTATTTGTTATAAACTAAGGAAAAGGACACTATGAAAACTTTTATTAACTTAGAAAGTGTTTAGCAAAGAGATCCATTCCAAGTCACAACAGTATAGGTTACAACTGGTCTTCTCCACTAAAAGGTTTTCAGATCATCTTGCTTTTGACCTTGGCTGGCTCTGTCTCCTTTCTCCAGACTATGTGGAGCTGGGCTGAGCATTTCTTATCAGCCCGTCTTGAGAAGAAGGACTGTTCTACTTGACTCGAAGTTGGAGGTATTTAAGTTTATTGTTCTGTGCCCCATCCTCCCCTCAGTGGCTTGGAACCAATGGGAACTATCTGGGGCTAACTTCTTTTTGAGAATGCCTCATTTGTGCACTGACTCGAGTTCTTTCTAGTCCTTTTCCTTGTTCCTTAGTAGGTCCTGTAAACTCCTTTGTACATTTTGGTTCTGGGTCTGGTCATTCCTGTTGTTGTATTACTTCTGGCTGGTTGCTGACTTCAAGTCTTGTGAAAGTCAGGTTTCCACAGACTTGTTAGCATTTAGACTCAGCTGTCCCAGCATGTTGGAGCAGGTGTTACCTACTTCTTTGCCCTGTAGGCTGTAATCTGCTCACCATCTTCAAACTCAAGACCTACTCTAATGACTAACCTGGAGAAGAATGCCTCATTATGTTTCTAAACTGATGAGCTCTTCTCGTGTTCCTGCTTTGCTGGTTCTTTGTTTTTCCTGTAGTTTGCATTAGCCTCTGATTCTTTTTTTTTTTTTCTCTTTCTTTTCTTTAGGGGAGGGGGGCACTGCGTTGGGTCTTCATTGCTGGGCACGAGCTTTCTCTAGTTGTGGTGAGTGGGGGCTACTCTTCGTTGCGGTGCGCAGGCTTCTCATTGCAGTGGCTTTTCTTGTGGAGCACGGGCTCTAGGCACGTGGGCCTCAGTAGTTGGGGCTCGTGGGCTCTAGAGCACAGACTCAGTAGTTGTGGTGCACAGTCTCAGTTGCTCCATGGCATGTGGAATCTTCCCGGACCAGGGCTTGGACCCGTGTCCCCCGCATTGGCAGGCGGATTCTTTTTTTTTTTTTTAAGTCCCCATAAATTCCTTTGAGATATACCTCTTTTTTTTTCTAAATAAATTTATTTATTTATTTAATTTTGGCTGTGTTGGGTCTTCATTTCTGTGCGAGGGCTTTCTCTACTTGGGGCAAGCGGGGGCCACTCTTCATTGCGGTGTGCGGGCCTCTCACTATCGCGGCCTCTCTTGTTGTGGAGCACAAGCTCCAGATGTGCAGGCTCGTAGTTGTGGCTCACGGGCCCAGTTGCTCCGCAGCATGTGGGATCTTCCCAGACCAGGGCTCGAACCCGTGTCCCCTGCATTGGCAGGCAGATTCTAAACCACTGCACCACCAGGGAAGCCCGGCAGGTGGATTCTTTTTTTTGTTTTTTAAAGGAATTCCTTTATTTTTATTATTTATTTATTTATTTATTTTTAGCTGTGTTGGGTCTTCGTTTCCGTGCAAGGGCTTTCTCTAGTTGCGGCAAGTGGGGGCCACTCTTCATCGCGGTGCGCGGGCCTCTCACTATCGCGGCCTCTCTTGTTGCGGAGCACAGGCTCCAGACGCGCAGGCTCAGTAATTGTGGCGGGCCCAGTTGCTCCACGGCATGTGGGATCTTCCCAGAAGAGGGCTCGAACCCGCGTCCCCTGCATTGGCAGGCACACTCTCAACCACTGCACCACCAGGGAAGCCCCCGGCAGGTGGATTCTTAACCACTGCGCCACCAGGGAAGTCCCTAGCCTCTGATTCTTGATAAACATGTCTGATAGGATTACTCTCATGCTGTCTGGCTAGACCTGTTCCTTAAGCCTAGATGTGACCTAACAATCCCATCAGGCTATCCTCTATGGGATATTAGAGGGTGGAGTCTGGATTAGCATATGAGTTTGGATATACATTAAAGCTAAATATCGCCTAGCAAATGAGGAGATAATCTTCTTACTAGAGAAGCAGGTGAGAAGATAGCCTGGGAACTTGGTCTGGTGCAGGGTTATAAGGAGTGTGAGCCAAAGCCTGTGATAAAGCTCTTCTGAAGAATAAAAAAAGTTAAATTACTCGCTCCTTACATGGTCCCAGCCACTGTCTTCCCATGCTTCTGGAATGAATTATTCTCTAGTAATCTTCCTGTATTTGCTACTATAACTAGCTAGCATTTACTGGGTATTTGTTATTTGATAGCCGCCAGCCTAAGTGCTTTGCATGGTCTATCTCATTTAAAATCCTTACAACCAAAAATAAGCGACAGTTATTTTCTGAGGTTTTTTACAAGTGGAGGCAGATGATATATAACTACAGTTTAGACGTTGTTGCAGAGCTTTTAAAAAATTGTTTTCCAACTTTTTTGACTACAACCCTCAGTAAGGATTATATGTGTGTGTCTGAAACAAAAGTTTTGTTATATGATACATTTTTCTATTCCAAATTATACAATTTTATTAAAAAACAGACTCGCTCTGACTCTGTAAGTGGATTTTACTACCCACTGATGAGTAATGACCTGCAAGATTAATATGAGAAATATTTAACAGTGATGTTCTAGTGTCATCCAGGGGACCAGAAAAATTCAGACTGGACTAACTCCTATGCTTACTCTGATTATACTTTATAAAATTTGTACATCATTATAGACAAGGGTCAAAAGGAAACTGGAAAAGCACAATATTCCAAATGTTTACTGAGCATCTACCATGTGCTGGGCTGAAGGCATAGGATCAAACAACTGTTGGGGTAACTTGCTCTGTTTCAAAAAAAAAGGTTATCTGCTCCTGTATATGTACTCTGTGTAACTTGTTAAAATCTCGTAGATCCATACTAAACAAGGCAAGCCAAAACTAAGGCAAAAACAATACCATCAGTTAACTAGAGATAGGTGAGACTTTCCTCCCTCAAGTTTCCTTTGTCCTGCCCCTTCTTGGATTAGCAGGTCAGTAAGAGCCCAGAGCAGACTGGGCAAGGTCCCATAACAAATTTGTAACAAAATTTAATCATCTTTTCCTGTAGAGTATGTTTTAATAAAGAGTTCGTTTTTCTCTTTAGGTAAGTCAGTAGTGAATAATACCAGCTGTTTCCCCGAAATGAATCTTTGCTGCTTTCAACTAGGTGGCTGTTTCATTAATTCCACTCATACCTCTGGCATGTGTCCCCCTCCTCGACCCTCAAATCTCACTGTGGGCTGTCATAGGAATTTAGGAGGCAGTCAGAATATCAGAGAGAACTTTTAAAAAAAAAAATTCATTTTCACCTCCATTTCCATACACTATTAGAAAATAGTCTCATAAAACTTTTAAGCAGTGATGTCGCTCTAAGTATATGGAAATCTCACATTTGACATACATTCACACAGATTCATAGTTACATTCTACAAATCTGGATGCTATGAAATTTAGAGTATCGTGTTAGGACTGGCCTAGAGTTGATAAGAGTTAAGCTCTACCTTTACGAATACGTTTATCTTATGTTGCTTGGCCTGTTCTTAGGGAAGAGAGCATTCTGCCAAATGGCTTGCTGGCATCTATTAGTACACTGGGGTTGGGAAATAAGGATCACAGCCCTAGTTCTGCATTGACTAGCTTTAGGTTCTGGAGTGAGTCACATAGTACATCTCAGTTTTCTTCTCATCTGATGAGATGAAAGATTGGGCTGAGTATTCTCCAAGGGTCCTTGGAGCTCTGTGCTCTGGGTCTGTGCTCTGAACCTTTCTGTTTGAGAAAATGCAGTCAGAGCAAAGGATTCATTACTAACTCATCCTTATCTGTACTGACAAAAATAAGAAAACTTCTTATATTGGGAAAATAATAGTTGTCTGTTCCCATGTTGGTTTTTTTACCTTTCTATTTCAATTATGACTTAGGAAAGGGACTTTAGAATCAGTGTCCGTTCACCCTTGGGAGATTTTTGCTGCCATTTGTTGACTGTTTTGGCTACAGTTGAACATCGTTTTGTTTCAGGACATTTATGTTTTGTTGAAGATCTTCATGATGTGTTATACCATGATACAATCACAAGGACATGGTTCTGGTTTTCCCTCATCAGAAAGATGGCCTAAGATGGAAAAATTAAAACTATTAGTGACATGAAACAGTTTTTATATGAGTTTGGAATGAAGCTTTTCTGTCTCTTTGAAGTAAAGAAGAAAATTAGGAAAGGATTAAGAACAGAATCTAATGCCAGTGTATCATGATGTTATGCACAGGGTAAATGCGTTCCTGTTCACCAAACTGAAATCCCAAACTAGGGGTATAATTTCAGCCCATATTGTTACATTATCTTCGTGTTTGTCAAACGTTCATTCAAAGTCCTTTTGAATCCACCTAAAGTGCTAATGCCTCATAAATTTTTAGAATGATTTGGTTCATAGGAGATAACTATTGTTGGTGTCTGAAGCTATTTTATGAGTGTAATATTAATCTCCAGTCATTTCTGCAGTGTCAGCCATGAGATACATGGAACCATTGGATTTTTCTGAATGGTCAGTGATCTGTATCATCTGCCAGAGTGTAGCTTAAACAACAACAAATGCTGTCTTTTCTTGTTTCTCAAGAATAACCGCAGTTATCATACACCCTTTCACACATCCGTTACTATCCACATTTAGATAGATTAAAAATGAAGCCCTCTTTCTACCATAACAACTCTCAAATCCTACCAAATCTCATCAATTTATGCGTAATAAGAGCATGATGTAGCCTGTTCAGTCATTAGTTTTTTCTTTAATGCAAGGTTTTTGAAGGAAGTTCATTCTATTTTTACTTTATGAATCATGTGAGTTCTTTATAGTCCTAGGGTGAATTTGCCAAATGATCTGAAGTCTCTTCTTTCCCCAGCAGGGTTAGTCATCTCATTTTAGTGGAGCCTTGGGGTTTTCCTGAGCGACCAGACCTTGCTGATGAAGAGAGACCAATTCCAATTTGGATCAGAGCCTTGGGAGCGGCATTGACTCCCTTTAACCCTTTAGCCAGCCTCAGGATTGCAGGACCCTTTGGTGAGTGCTTGCTTGTATCTGTGTCCTAGGAAAGCAAAATGTTTATACATAGCAATAGAGGAGTATTTGCTGATCACCATTGTTAGTTAAAATCTTAAAAACAAACAAAAAAACTGAACCTTGCTTTTTCTCCTCCTTCTCTAACAAGTACCAGTCCATGCATAAAGGTGAATGAAACCAGGCTCCTCTCCTTAAAAAGGAGTCTTTAGGGCTTCCCTGGTGGTGCAGTGGTTAAGAATCTGCCTGCCAATGCAGGGCACACAGGTTCGAGCCCTGGTCCGGAAAGATCCCACATGCCACAGCAACTAAGCCTGTGCTCCACAACTACTGAGCCTGCGTGCCACAACTACTGAAGCCTGCGTGCCTAGAGCCCGTGCTCCGCAACAAGAGAAGCCACCGCAATGAGAAGCCCGCACACCGCAATGAAGAGTAGCCCCTGCTCGCCGCAACTAGAGAAAAGCCCGTGCGCAGCAATGAAGACCCAATGCAGCCAAAAATAAAATAAATAGGGCTTCCCTGGTGGCGCAGTGGTTGAGAATCTGCCTGCTAATGCAGGGGACACGGGTTCGAGCCCTGGTCTGGGAAGATCCCACATGCCGCAGAGCAACTAGGCCTGTGAGCCACAACTACTGAGCCTGCGCGTCTGGAGCCTGTGCTCCGCAACAAGAGAGGCTGCGATAGTGAGGAGGCCCGCGCACCGCGATGAAGAGTGGCCCCCGCTTGCCGCAACTAGAGAAAGCCCTCTCACAGAAACGAAGACCCAACACAGCCAAAAATAAATATAAAAATAAATAAATAAATAAATAAATAAGACCCAGCACAACCAAATAAATAAATAAATATTTTTAAAAATAAATAAATAAAAAAATTAATAAATTTATTTTTTTTAAAAGGGTCTTTATATTGTAAACATTACAGATAATTAGCAAGCAGAGGAGGTGGGAAATGCTAAGGATGAGGTTAGGTGACCTTGAACGTTCTGAAAAAAGCCAAGCAAGCAGTGTCTTGGGGAAGTTTACCTGCTAGCCCCAGGCATGGGCGTTTATCTGCTAGCCCCAGTGACCTGTTGAGGAGCCTTTGGCCAGTTAGTGATGTCCAGCTGGCAGGTCACAAAGCCTGACCTGACTGACAACCGTAGGATAACAGGTACCATCACTCAGATTCCTTTCTTGCCCTGTCATGTCAGAGTGTTAAGAAGATAAAGTCATCCTTTCCCACAAAGATTTGGGGGACTCCTGATTTGTGTTTCTGGTCATATTTTGAGTTTAGTCTCTGATTTAAGTTATTTGACCCTCAGCTCTTCTGCCTCAGCCTCACAGCCAAGGGAATTTCCTTCCCTTGTTGTCACAGATGGTGATGGTCTGGACCTCTGCCTTTCCCTCTTACAGCTTATGTCAGTTAAGAGGGCTTTTGGCTGAAAGTGACTGAAGACCTCAGCGGTTTAAACCAGAAGGCCTTTTATTATTTCCTTAACAAGCAGTCTGGAAGCAGGTGGTTTTAGCATTTGTTCCCAAAGCTAGCTCCTTGATGTTAGGGTTTGGGTCTGTGTATGTGCTTCTCTTGACCTTTTACCTCACAGTTGTTCAGTGGTTGCTAGGACAGGAAGCATCATCTCACAAGCTCTCTGAACAAGAAGAAAGGAAAGCATGATGCTCTTTGTCAGGGAAGGGGGTCTTCCCTGGGAGCCCCAGCAGACTTCTCCTTATGTCTCTGCCCACCCCTAGTTCTTCCATCAGCAAAGAAGAAATTTCTATGACTGATCAATCATCATTTGTTCCCAGGGGCTGGAGTGAGGGGCCTGCTTTCCTGGGCATGTTGCTGCCTAAATGATACGCAGAAGTCAGGTTCTCTTAGCAAGAAAAGAATAGAGGTGTGGCGGGGGGGTGAGGGAGTGGCAATAGCTGCTGCATAGGTGACTGTAGATTCTGCTGCCCCTGTCCAGGCCTGGCCCCCCGACCCTTGCCTGAGTGCCATCCCTTTGGGAGAGCAGCGGAACTGCAGCAATGACAAGAGGGCACAGGGACTGAACTGGTGACCACGCTGCATGCCCTCAGTACTCGTGTAGGTAGCCTCTTTTCACCGCCCTCCCCAGTAGAGCCACGCCTTCTTAGGTGCCTGGTCCTCCTTTGATGAGCTGCGTAAGAGCTTTATAGTCCTGGCATGTAAGTGGATTTTGCTTGATCACAGTTACACAGGTAGCAATTATGGGAAAAGTAAAGCATAAAAAGAAACGAGGAGATGATGATGGGGGAGGGAGGATGCCTAGGAGGGGCCCTTTAAAGCCATGTCCTCTGCTTCCCATTGCTGTTTGCACATGGTGGTGAGGGTGATGCAGTATGTCCACTGCATCCTGAGAATTCTTGGTGGAGCTGTGCAATTCCTTCAGCGATGGGAAGGCAGGGCCAGTGAAGAAGTAAGATCTTGCTGGAGTATTGGGCAGTGACAGCAGAGAGGGAAACCGGCCAGTCCCTGGGTCCCCAAAGGGAAAACAGTAACCAGACAAACGTTCCTGCTCTTCATCCTCTTTCCTTTGGGGGCCTTGGCCCTGCCTCTCACCTCAGGGGTGGGACCGTGGGAGCCACTGTGGATGGCCTTAGCGGGGAGTTCTGCTAGTGTCCCAAGCAGAAACTCTGAATTAATTTTCCCAAGAAATATTTATATACCAATTCACTTCATGTAGATGCTAATGTGTTGTAATTGTGGAAGAAGTACAAATTATTAAGTTAATTTTATGTATGAGCTGTCCTATTCACCTCCCTTGTTTAATAGAATTTATTTTCCTACAAAAACAAGTCTTAGGCAACTGTTTCTGAGCTCCTAAAGCATATTAGTAAGTCAACATATGACAGACTTTTATTCTTATTTTAATCTTTCCTTAGGGAACTTGAGGAGAGCAGTTTCTAGGATCTGTGCTTTTTTCCACTTAAAATACATATTTGAATACATGTGTAATGTAGCATGTAGTGCTCATTATAGAAGCAAACACTAAACTCTTCTATAGTTGTATATAAATTAAATTATAATTTAAAACATACATATAATTTAAAATGTTTGTTTTCTATTAAATAGGTTTAAGTCTAGTACAGCGTTTAAGGCCTGATTTCAAACGGAAGTATTCTTCAATGTTTGCAGATGATACTGTGACAGAATACATTTACCACTGTAATGTCCAGACTCCGAGGTAAGGTTTATCTAAATTTACTGTGTTTGTGTTTTAGACTTTTATTTTTTGAAAATATATGAATAGTCCAGGAGATTTTTATCAGTATGTAAATGACTAAATTTAAAAGGACAAGTAGTTAAATGACTAACACTTCTTTTTATTTATTTATTTATTTATTTATGGCTGTGTTGGGTCTTTGTTTCTGTGCGAGGGCTTTCTCTCTAGTTGCTAACACTTCTTAATTTACTCGTCTATTCATGGAGCACCTACTATGTAAAACATTGTACCGGCTTCTGATGAGAGATTAAAAAGCCAGACATACTTTCTTCCCCTAAGGTGCCTGTGGATAGTTGAGGGAAGTCTTGGTCTTGGGCATCTCGTTAAGGTGGTCAGAGTTGAGAGAGAAAGAAGAATTTCAAATAAAGCAACATTCCCAAATGAGTATGAATGTTCTACAAAAAAGGAGTTCTGGGTTAAACAAGAATGGTTTTCTGTACCATGGATCTTCTTAGAACTGTTTTTTAAGCCAAAGGTTTTTGTTGTTGTTGTTGTTTGTTTGTTTTTTATTTTCAGCTGCGTTGGGTCTTCATTGCTGCATGCAGGCTTTCTCTAGTTGTGAGCGGGGGCTACTCCTCGTTGTGGTGCGTGGGCCTCTCATTGTGGCAGCCTCTCTTGTTGTGGAGCACGGGCTCTAGGCTCGCGGGCTTCAGTAGCTGTAGCTTGTGGGCTCTAGAGCACAGGCTCAGTAGCTGTGGCACACGGGCTTAGTTGCTCCGTGGCATGTGGGATTTTCCTGGACCAGGGCTCGAACCCGTGTCCTCTGCATTGGCAGGCGGATTCTTAACCACTGCGCCACTAGGGAAGCCCAAGAGGAAGGGTTTTGAATCTCCCAGGTGCGTGGGAGATACTAGGCAGCATTTTCAAGTTCATTTGCTGATTGCGCCCTTCTTTTACTCAGCACTTCTTCAAGTCTGTGTGTCAGCATGAGAAACACTGCTGCAGCGGTGAGGAGTAAGTGAGGGGCAAGGGGAAGGGGAGTCTGCATGAATTTTGACAGTGATTATGAGAGAGAGCATAGTCGTTAGAGGGAGCAAGAGGGCCAAGCAAAGGTATTTCTTTTTCTTTTTTTTTTAAATGACTTGTGGATGTTGTGTACAAGGCGCCGGTGGAGAAAACAGAGCCTGAAAGTCTTGACGAGCCGGGAGGAGCCTGGAAGACAGAGCCTACAGTCGTTAGGGAGAGGATCAAGAATGGAGTATGACGATGAGAGCTCCAGTTCTTGTGCTGGGTTCTGTACCAGAATTATTGGAGGAGTTTGTCAAAACTGTGGTGCCTCAGCAAAGGAAACCATAAACAAGATGAAAAGGCAACCCTCAGAATGGGAGAAAATATTTGCAAACGAAGCAACTGACAAAGGATTAATCTCCAAAATATACAAGCAGCTCATGCAGCTCAATATCAAAAAAACAAACAACCCAATCCAAAAATGGGCAGAAGACCTAAATAGACATTTGTCCAAAGAAGATATACAGATTGCCAACAAACACATGAAAGGGTGCTCAACATCACTAATCATTAGAGGAAAGCAAATCAAAACTACAATGAGGTATCACCTCACACCAGTCAGAGTGGCCATCATCAAAAAATCTACAGACAATAAATGCTGGAGAGGGTGTGGAGAAAAGGGAACCCTCCTGCACTGTTGGTGGGAATGTAAATTGATACAGCCACTATGGAGAACAATATGGAGGTTCCTTAAAAAACTAAAAATAGAACTACCATATGACCCAACAATCTCACTACTGGGCATATACCCTGAGAAAACCATAATTCAAAAAGAGACATATACCACAATGTTCACTGCAGCACTACTTACAATAACCAGGACGTGGAAGCAACCTAAGTGTCCACTGACAGATGAATGGGCAAAGAAGATGTGGCACGTATATACAGTGGAATATTACTCAGCCATAAAAACAAAAGAAATTGAGTTATTTGTAGTGAGGTGGATGGACCTAGAGTCTGTCATACAGAGTGAAGTAAGTCAGAAAGAGAAAAACAAATGCCGTATGCTAACACATATATGGAATCTAAAAAAATTGGTTATGATGAACCTAGGGGCAGGACAGGAATAAAGACACAGACGTAGAGAGTGGACTTGAGGACATGGGGAGGGGGAGGGGTAAGCTGGGACGAAGTGAGAGAGTAGCATTGACTTATATACACTACCAAATGTAAAATAGCTAGTGGGAAGCAGCTGCATAGCACAGGGAGATCAGCTCGGTGCTTTGTGACCACCTAGAGGGGTGGGATAGGGAGGGTGGGAGGGAGACACAAGATGGAGGGGATATGGGGATATATGTATGCATATAGCTGATTCACTTTGTTGTACAGCAGAAATTAACACAACATTGTAAAGCAATTATACTCCAATAAAGATGTAAAATAATAATAATTGTAATGAAGACCATTGAATATTAAAAAAAAAAAAGTGGTACCTGAACTCTGTCTCTAAGACTCTAATTCAGCAGTTCTGGGCTGCATCTTTAACAAATGCTTCAGATGATTCTAGCCATAGACCATACTTTAGAATATAAAAGTGGTACCTCATCCTTTCTAAGACTGAAACTTGGGTGAAAGGCTGAGAGGTGAGATGCAGAGACAGCCTCCTTCACTTTTTTTTTTTTTTTTGGTGCCTCTCTCCCTTCTGTCAGAGAATATGTACACAGACTTTATTAAAAAGATTGAGGCCATGAGAGCACTTGAGGTATAGCTGTAGCCTCAGTCTTTTTAATAAAGTAGGTAAGAGGTTCTCTGCCAAAGGTGAGGGAGGCTGGAGAGGTTTGGGGGTCCGCCAAGGGTTTGATGTGTTGTGACTCACCAGGCAGTTGGGTCTGGTGGATTAGGTCTACACACTTCATTGACTTGTTTCAACAGTTTTTAGTGGCCTGTTCCAGGGACATCATCTGTTTTCCTGCATGGTCTTAGTGGTTTGTTCTTTACCTACTCACATTTCATGATTACGTGTGCCTGTGTAATCCTAGTTTGTTGCCTTTCTTGTGGTGGAACTTGAATTCATAAACGGCCGTTCAGAAGCACACCTAGTACAAGGAAAGAAGAAAAATGACGGCAGAATGGATATGTCCTAGGAGTTTGCCAAATGTTCTGTATTTTATGTGACGGTCAGTCAGCTGTGGCCATGAGAGAAGACATAGGAGAGGCTCAAGAAAACAAAGTTTAGTTTACTCACAGGTCCTACAGAGGGGGTCACTGAATGCTGTGAAGGGTCATGGGGGACGCTCCAGATTTTGGTCAGGTGGCAGAAGACAGGAGTGAAGGGAAGTCCAGGCAGGAGCCTTTACTGGGTTCTGCAGGAGAGGCAAGGCAGCGCAGGGTGGGCAGTGTAGGATTTGCTAGTTGAATAATTTCAGTGCGCACTAAGATATAGGGGCGGTTTCTAGTTGTCTGGCACCTGGCCCTGGGATGATTAAGGCAGAGGAACATTGCCTCCGGGGATGTGCAAGCCAGCCACAAGAGGTGCAGCTCTGGATTGGTTAGTTTGCATATAAAGGCAATCCCAGTTGAGTCCTTTGCTGTCTCTACGAATTGGCTAGCTCCAGGAGGCTGTCTCTCCCCGGCCGGAAAGGTTTTTAAAGATGGCAAACGTCATAACAGGCAGAAAATTTTAAATATAAACAATACACAAAGAATACTTAAGCTGAATTTGTTCTTATCTTGGTATTGGTTTTGCCATTGTAGGTAAAATGCTGGTGCCATGAACATGTGGAAAAGCTGCCTTGTAAATAAGTTAGAGTGAAAAAACATATTTCAGTTATCCCCACAGGAAATTTGATGATTTTATGATAGGGACTTAGGGTTGCATGTTTTGATTTGGAAGATGATCATTTTTTTTAGAGTATTTTTAGAGTTTAAAGCATCCTTGTTTATCTAACAAAAGCATATATCTTCTGTGGGGTTTGTTCCTTACATTTCCTAGTAAATTATTTTCTATGTAAGCTGCGGTTACATAGAAAAGGAGGAGAAGCTAAATATGAGTGTGTTTTGATAGAGGTGGGAGTGTGATACATACTTATCCCCCAGAATCATACATATGATTTTCTCCCTTTAAGTGGTGAGACTGCGTTCAGAAATATGACTGTCCCTTATGGATGGGCAAAAAGACCAATGCTGCAGCGAATTGGTAAAATGCACCCTGACATTCCAGTTTCGGTGATCTATGGCGCCCGATCCTGCATAGATGGCAATTCTGGCACCAGCATCCAGTCATTACGACCACATTCATATGTGAAGACGATAGTAAGTGTGTGGTTTATTTTTGGTTTATAGTTGTAGGTGAAGTCTGTTCTATTATCTTTGCTTTCAGTGAGATTTCAGGTCATCCCTGTGCTTTCACATCTAAGCTATACCTGCAGCCTTGGTCAGAGACCTGCTGTCACTTGTGATGGGGGCAGGGTTTGACCCATACAAATCTTCATGTCCAGACAGCAAATCCCCATTCTTAGGCCCTTGTCTGTCCTAGAGCCACAGCATCTCCGCAGTGGGAGAGACTGAAAGAGGGACAGACAGGTCCAATAGCACTGCGACCACCTCCCAAGGCAGCACATTCTTACTTTGTTCAGTGTTTCTGTTGGCCCTATTGTTAGAGGTCAATTTAGAATGTTATTTTTGCATATTAAAATTTTAGTAAGGTTCACTGGATTTTCTCTTTATTCTCAGATCCTTTATTTAATAAAGTATATAATAGTTACTACAGATCAGTATTGCTTTTTCTTTTATGTTTTATGTCTAGCTGTTCTCACTTTCATTGCTGAGTGTCTTTGTGTGTGTCATTGTGTTTTATTAGATGCTTTTACTCACTGACCATCTGACTGCTTTTCCTTTCCTAGGCCATTCTCGGAGCAGGGCATTATGTGTATGCAGATCAACCAGAAGACTTTAACCAGAAAGTGAAGGAGATCTGTGACACTGTGGACTGAGCACACTGCAGATGATGTGGGAAATGCACATGGCTAATACAGTTCCTCAGCAATAATTTGCAGGCTGCGATGCAGAGTAAGGAATCTCACATGAGAACCAGGCAGTCTTCTTGACTGTACTTTCCCCATGTTTTCTTTATGAAGCTGCTAGCACATTTAAACCAGTTAGTGCCTTCTGGAAGAATGACTTTCCTTTCTCCAAAATCAAAATATACAAGAGTCTCCAAATCTAGTGGCTTTAATAAAAGGTTATTTGTCCCTCTGCTGTACTGAAATATTGTAATTTTTCAACTGAAATTTTTATTTCTATCTAACTTTGCTATATCAAGTATTTTTTATATTGCAGTCTGTATTGCCAATTTTAAAAAGTGATTTCTGGGTTTATTATTTTATATAATGTAGAGGTGCACCTTATTTTCCTTGCTTATATATACCATGTCTAATAACTGATAGAGTTAAACAAAATTTGGTGTGTTTTTATGTAAAAATTTGTCACTTTCTTAGAATGCTTCACTTCGTTTTTGAAATGGAGTGTTGAGACAGGGTTTTGGTTAAAAAGATGGGAGTTGATTTCTAGCATTGATTTTTCTGATTTTCCTCTGTTCTCTATTTAAGGCTGCAAAACCATGTTCACAGTTTTAAATGTGATCCATCCTTAAGTATTTCAAGTACTGAAAAACCTTAACTAAAAGTCTATCCTATTTTCCCCCATTAATACTGTTATTCTTTTCTTTGAGCCAGCATGCAGCAGAAGGAACAGATTTCCTCACTGAGGGGTCACTAAGACTGTTACCTTCCAGTAAGCCAAATCATATGTTTTCATCTAACTCTTGTAGACGGGTGCTAAAACTGGATTGCATTTTTACCACTAAAATATAAAAATCGGTGGTGCTATTATATCTCATGGCACCAGAAGTCAGCTAGTACTTGGGGGTTTTTTTGTTTTGTTTTTTTAAGAGTTTTGTGTTGATTAAATAACTTACATACTTGAAGTTATATTACAAAAATTCTGTAAGGTTGATTGAACTATTTGACAGTAACCACCATCAAGTGTAGCACTTTCTTGCTGTTTTTAATACAAGGAAAGCTTCTCTGAAACTGTGAAAAAGCTCCATGTGGTAACTGGCTACTACTGAGAAGACCCTCCGCAAAAGGAAGTTGAATAGGATGGTCACCAGCAAGTCATCTTTGCCTTATGTTTTGCTTAATGTTGCTTGTCTAGGAGAAAGGTGGTTATGTAAATAAAAACAGTGAACTAGAGCAAATAATGACTTCATAGTTTTGATTGTTGCATTTAAAAAATGATTAATTAGGAAATCTTTAGCTGTTAGGAAATGTAAGGTTGTATCACTGTTGATTAACTGTGAGGAAGAGGAATGTTCTGTTTTCAACATCTCCCCTGCCCAAAAAATAGGCACATTTCACTGAAGCACGACAAGTAGCTTCCCAGTGAGCAATTTGTCTCAGTTGTGGGATGGACTAGGTTAGTGCAGAAGGTAACAGGAGAGCCAAGTCAGATTTCTCTACCTTGAGAATAAAAGTAGTCTTTACTTTTTTAGTTTGTATCTTGGATGGCCAGATTCAAACCTATAAGTGGTGCAGATAATTTGGGTCATTTTTGGTGTTTTTATTTGACACGCTCTCCAGTCTCTCTTAATTTTCCTTTGCTGGGTGAATGACAGTTTTCAGTCGTACAGGAGGGTTTCTGCACTGGAAACGTGGTCTCAGACCTTAGAGGGAAGTTTACTAGGTTCACTTAGTAGATGGGGCTTCTAGCCATAGATGTGCCAAGTGATTCAGGGAAAAGATGTACCCAGGTGTCAAGTGGAACTTATTTTCCTAACAACTAATTTTGGTTTCTATGAAAAATATTGCCATAATTCTTTTTAAAAGGTGAGTTTTACCTTGGGCTATTGTATATGTAATTTTGTGAAGATTGAGCTAACACAGAAGTTCCCAATCCTTGAATTCCTGAAAATAGAGTGGGTCCTAAATGTTTTCTTTAAAAAAAAAAATCTATTTCAGTATTTGATCTTTGCTAAATTATGTACAATGTACTTTATCTTACAGAAAATGAAGGAGGGATAGCACTACTAGATATTATAACATACTATAAAAAATTGAGAAAAAATCCAGGAATTTAGTATATGATAAAGGAACCATCTTACTGGTGGAGAAAAAGACTTTAAAAACAGTGTCGAGACAAATGTGGTTAAACACCTGGAAGATAATAAAATTGAATCCATCTCTCACACTGTACAGAAGGATAAAATCCAAATGGATTAGAGACCCAACTGTAAAAATGAAACCTTCTAAATAACTGGAAGAAAACGTAGGTGAATTCCTTTATGATCTGAGAGTGGGGAAAACATTCCTATGACTGAAAATCCAGAAGCAATAAAAGGAGGAGTTTATATCTAACCGAAAGAGATTTGGATAGCCAAAAAAAGCGAAGTTAAAAAGTAAATAATAGGGCTTCCCTCGTGGCGCAGTGGTTGAGAGTCTGCCTGCTAATGCAGGGGACACAGGTTCGAGGCCTGGTCTGGGAAGATCCCACATGCCGTAGAGCAGCTGGGCCCGTGAGCCACAATTGCTGAGCCTGCGCGTCTGGAGCCTGTGCTCCGCAACAAGAGAGGCCGCGATAGTGAGAGGCCCGCGCACCGCGATGAAGAGTGGCCCCCGCTTGCCACAACTGGAGAAAGCCCTCGCACAGAAACGAGGACCCAACACAGCCATAAATAAATAAATAAATAAAATTAAAAAAAAAAAAAGTAAATAGTAAACTGGCAAAAATATTTGCAACATTTATCACAAAGGGCTAATATAGCCCTAATAGGTGAAGAATTTCTAAACTTTGAAAAGAATCAGAAAGAATGGGCAAAAAGATACAGACAGGGACTTCCCTGCTGACGCAGTGGGTAAGACTCCACGCTTCCAATGCAGGGGACCTGGGTTCGATCCCTGGTCAGGGAACTAGATCCCACATGCATGCCGCAGCTGAGAGTTCGCATGCCACAATTAAGGAGCCAGCAAGCCGCAACAAGGGAGCCCGCCTGCCGCAACTAAGACCCAGTACAACCAAATAAATAAATAAATAAGATATGGACAGTTCACAGAAAATAAATTGCAGATAAATAGCTCTTAAACATATGAGGATATGCATAATAAGAGAAATGCAAATTAAAACTAGTGAGATACCATTTCTTGCCTGTTGGATTGCGAAAAGTCCAAGTTACATAGTGCACTCTGTTAGTGAGACAGTGGGGAAACAAGCACTCCAGAAAGTACAGATTCCTGTGGATGGAATTTGTTAATAACTATCAAAATTAAATATGAGTTTATCCCTCAACCAACAGTCTCACTTCTAAAAATCTATCTGAGTTGTACTGGTAAAAATATGAGATGGTGTATGCACAAAGATCTTCATTACAGTGCTATTTATAGCAGCCAAAGAGTGTAAACCACCCAAATCTCCATCTAGAGGGGATTGATGGAAGAAACCTGGCACATACATACAGTGGAATACTGCACAACTGTTAAAAAAAAAAATGAGGGAGCATCTCCAGGAGGGAAGAGGGAGAAGGCTGCAGAACCACACACACATGGAGACACATCTCAGTTGGTCTCTAATCTTATTTGTCAGGATTCTGCCAGTTGAATGCCTGAAAAGGGAGGTGGGATGGCCTTCGGATTGTACCAGTTTAGCTGGCATTGCTAACCAACTGTTGCAGGCTCTGAAAATAAAAACAATCTTGAACTCCTGCCCCCTCCCCCCCCCAAAAAAAATGCTGTCCTGGAGTCCTCTTCAGAGTAGAGGAAGTGAAAGGGAAGAGCAGGTTTGTTGTGCTATCTGATTGTGTAAGAAAGGAGGAGACAAATGAAAAAACGAGCATGCATTTACTTATGTTAAAAAAAAAAGAAAAATGGAAGGATTAATTACATGAATAACTAATAAATCAGTTCCCTTGCCGGGGGGGTGGGGTGGTAGGGAGCTGGCCAGAGATGGCACCTAGATCTGTATCTTGTTTTATACTTTTTACTTTGGGACACTGTCAGTGTTTTCTGTAATTAAAAAAGCAACTCTTAAAACTAAAACTTAACTATCTATCAAATTGGTGGTGTAACCACACACAGAACAATTACTTCAAGCGACTTTAAAGCCCAGCATTTGTCTGCACTTTCCTAATGGATATATCCTGTGAACTACAATGAACACTTAAACTGCATTTAATATTTTTATTTTTAGCAATGATATTGGTGGTGTCCTTTTGAAACTCTATGTATTTACACATGATAAAGCAAATATTAAGTCAAAGGAATTAAGAGCCAAGATTTTTAGTACAAGAAAGAAGAGATACAAGAATAAAATCAAGTAAAAACCCTGTAGTTGTATATTTCAATTGGAAGTACCAGCAAAATACAGTGATTTATTTTTCCTAAAAAATACATGTTGCATAGCTTTATCCACTGAAAAGGCCTAGGAGCAATCAGAACTCAGTGGCAAGGCATACCCTAGCACCGAGACTGTCCCATTAGAAGGGGCAGGGAAGGGACAAGATGAGGCTGGACCATCTTGTGTCTGAAAGCAAGGAAGCAATCAGAGTAAGGTCATGTCAAAAGGACCCAGGAGCCAACTGGAAGGGGCTTCCATTGGCCAAAGATGGAACAATTTGAGCATCAAAAAGAATAACAATTAACATGAAATATATAAAAATCTATGAGGTCATAATGATAGTTTAAAAACATCTATTAGTCACCTTTGGGGATTATTAGGGCACCAAACTTAACTATTTTGAAAATTAACTGGAAAAATGAAGTATTTATCCTGTTTTCTTTGTGTATCAGGTTAACCTGATAAGAGAACATTTTTCGCTTAAGAATCATAACTAAATGCCAGAGAATTGATAGGATTAGGAAATCACCCTATTTAGTAACAATATGTTACTAAATAACCAAGAGATCACTGAAGAAATCAAAGAGGAAATCAAAAAATACCTAGAGACAAATGACAATGAAAACACGATGATCCAAAACCTGTGGGATGCAGCAAAAGCAGTTCTAAAGGGAAGTTTATAGCAGTACAGTCCTACCTCAAGAAACAAGAAAAATCTCAAACAATCTAACCTGACACCTAAAGGAACTAGCGAAAGAACAAACAAATCCCAAAGTTAGTAGAAAAAAAGAAATCATAAAGATCAGAGCAGAAATAAATGAAATAGAAACAAAACAATAGCAAAAATCAATAAAACTAAAAGATGGTTCTTTGAGAAGATAAACAAAATTGGTAAACCTTTAGCCAAACTCATCAAGAAAAAGAGGGAGAGGACTCAAATCAATAAAATTAGAAATGAAAAAGGAGAAGTTACAACAGACACTGCAGATATACAAAGCATCCTAAGAGACTACTATAAGCAACTCTATGCCAATAAAATGAACAACCTGGAAGAAATGGACAAATTCTTAGAAAGGTATAACCTTCCGAGACTGAACCAGGAAGAAATAGAAAATATGAACAGACCAGTCACAAGTAATGAAATTGAAACTGTGATTAAAAATCTTCTAACAAACAAAAGTCCAGGATCAGATGGCTTCACAGATGAATTCTATCAAACATTTAGAGAAGAGCTAACACCCATCCTTCTCAAACTCTTCCA
Organism: Eubalaena glacialis; assembly: GCF_028564815.1. Classification (NCBI taxonomy): domain Eukaryota; kingdom Metazoa; phylum Chordata; class Mammalia; order Artiodactyla; family Balaenidae; genus Eubalaena; species Eubalaena glacialis. The sequence goes on along the minus strand of NC_083722.1, from coordinate 66,126,344 downwards.
AAACATTGCAGAGGAAGGAACACTCCCAAACTCATTCTACGAGGCCATCATCACCCTGATACCAAAACCAGACAAAGATGTCACAAAAAAAGAAAACTACAGGCCAATAACACTGATGAACATAGATGCAAAAATCCTCAATAAAATACTAGCAAACAAAATCCAACAGCACATTAAAAGGATCATACACCATGATCAAGTGGGATTTATCCCAGGGATGCAAGGATTCTTCAATATGCACAAATCAATCAATGCGATACACCATATTAACAAATTGAAGAATAAAAACCATATGATCATCTCAATAGACGCAGAAAAAGCTTTTGACAAAATTCAACACCCATTTATGATAAAAACTCTCCAGAAAGTGGGCATAGAGGGAACCTACCTCAACATAATAAAGGCCATATACAACAGACCACAGCAAACATCATTCTCAATGGTGAAAAACTGAAAGCATTTCCTCTAAGATCAGGAACAAGACAAGGATGTCCACTCTCACCAGTATTATTCAACATCATTTTGGAAATCCTAGCCACGGCAATTAGAGAAGAAAAAGAAATAAAAGGAATACAAGTTGGAAAAGAAGTAAAACTGTCACTGTTTGCAGATGACAAGATACTATACATAGAGAATCCTAAAAATGCCACCAGAAAACTACTAGAGCTAATCAATGAATTTGGTAAAATTGCAGGATACAAAATTAATGCCAGAAATCTCTGGCATTCCTGTACACTAACAACAAAAGATCAGAAAGAGAAATTAAGGAAACAATCCATTCACCACTGTAACAAAAAGAATAAAATACCTAGGAATAAACCTACCTAAGGAGGTAAAAGACCTGTACTCAGAAAACTATAAGACACTGATGAAAGAAATCAAGGATGACACAAACAGATGGAGAGATATACCATGTTCTTGGATTGGAGGAATCAACATTGTGAAAATGACTATACTACCCAAAGCAATCTACAGATTCAGTGCAATCCCTATCAAATCAGCAATGGCATTTTGTACAGAACTAGAACAAAAAATCTTAAAACTTGTATGGAGACACAAAAGACCCCGAATAGCCAAAGCAATCTTGAGGGAAAAAAACAGAGCTGGAGGAATCAGACTCCCTGACTTCAGACTATACTACAAAGCTACAGTAATCAAGACAACATGGTACTGGCACAAAAACAGAAACATAGATCAATGGAACAGGATAGAAAGCCCAGAGATAAACCAACGCACCTATGGTCAACTAATCTGTGACAAAGGAGGGAAGGGTATACAATGGAGAAGAGACAGTCTCTTCAATAAGTGGTGCTAATATATACAATGGAATATTACTCAGCCATAAGAAGAAACGAAATTGAGTTATTTGTAGTGAGGTGGATGGACCTAGAGTCTGTCATACAGAGTGAAGTAAGTGAGAAAGGGAAAAACAAATACCGTATGCTAACACATATATATGGAATCTAAAAAAAAACAAAAGAAGGTTCTGAAGAACCTAGGGGCAGGACAGGAATAAAGACGCAGACGTAGAGAATGGACTTGAGGACACAGGGAGGGGGAAGGGTAAGCTGGGACGAAGTGAGAGAGTGGCATGGACATATATACACTACCAAATGTAAAATAGATAGCTAGTGAGACGCAGCCGCATAGCACAGGGAGATCAGCCTGGTGCTTTGTGTCCACCTAGAGGGGTGGGATAGGGAGGGAGGGAGACGCAAGAGGGAGGGGATATGGGTATATATGTATACATATAGCTGATTCACTTTGTTATACTGCAGAAACTAACACAACATTGTAAAGCAATTATACTCCAATAAAGATGTAAAAAAAAAAAATGGTGCTGGGAAAACTGTACAGCTCTATGTAAAAGAATGAAATTAGAACACTCCCTAACACCATACACAAAAATACACTCAAAATGGATTAAAGACCTAAATGTAAGACCGGACACTATAAAACTCTTAGAGGAAAAGATAGGAGTAACACTCTTTGACATAAATCACAGCAAGATCTTTTTTGACCCACCTCCTAGAGTAATGGAAATAAAAACAAAAATAAACAAATGGGACCTAATGAAACTTAAAAGCTTTTGCACAGCAAAGGAAACTATAAACAAGACAAAACGACAACCCTCAGATTGGGAGAAAATATTTGCAAACGAATCAACAGACAAAGGTTTAATCTCCAAAATATATAAACAGCTCATGCAGCTCAATATTGAAAAAACAACCCAATCAAAAAATGGGTAGAAGACCATTTAATAAACATCTCTCCAAGGAAGACATACAGATGGCCAACAGGCACATGAAAATCTGCTCAACATCACTAATTATTAGAGAAATGCAAATCAAAAGTACAATGAGGTGTCACCTCACACCAGTTAGAATGGGCATCATCAGAAAATCTACAAACAACAAATGCTGGAGAGAGTGTGGAGAAAAGGGAACCCTCTTGCACTGTTGGTGGGAATGTAAATTGATACAGCCACTATGGAGAACAGTATGGAGGTTCCTTAAAAAACTAAAAATAGAATTACCATATGAGCCAGCAATCCCACTACTGGGCATATATATACCCAGAGAAAACCATAATTGAAAAAGACACATGCACCCCAATGTTCATTGCAGCACTATTTACAATAGCCAGGTCATGGAAGCAACCTAAATGCTCATCAACAGATGAATGGATAAAGAAGATGTGGCACATATATACAATGGAAAATAGCCATAAAAAGGAACGAAATTGGGTCATTTGTAGAGACGTGGATGGACCTAGAGACTGTCATACAGAGTGAAGTAAGTCAGAAGGAGAAAAACAAATACTGTATATTAACGCATATATGTGGAATCTAGAAAAATGGTACAGATGAACTGTTTGCAAGGCAGAAATAGAGACACAGATGTAGAGAACAAACATATGGACACCAAGGGGAGAAAATGTGGGGAGGGGGTGGCGGCAGTGGGATGAATTGGGAGATGGGGATTGACATGTATACACTAATATGTATAAAATGGATAACTAATAAGAACCTGCTGTGTAATAAATAAATAAAATTCAAAAAAATAAATAATTAAAAAAAATCATAACTAAATGCCAGAGAATTGATAGGATTAGGAAATCACCCTTTTGTCACCTGTAGTGAAATAATAGATCTAGGCTGCTGAAAGTATTAGGTAAAAAATTTATGGGAGGGCCTTCCCTGGTGGCACAGTGGTTGGGAATCTGCCTGCCAATGCAGGGGACACCGGTTTGAGCCCTGGTCCGGGAAGATCCCACATGCCGCGGAGCAATTAAGCCCATGTGCCACAACTACTGAGCCTGCGATCTAGAGCCCGTGCTGCACAGCAAGAGAAGCCACCACAGTGAGAAGCCCGCGCGCCGCAACTAGAGAAAGCCTGTGCGCAGCAACAAAGATCCAACGCAGCCAAAAATAAATAAATAAAATAAATTTTAAAAAAATTTATGGGAAGTGTTTTATTGGATGGCTCAGGTTGATAACATCTGAACCCAGTGATCAACCTTAGCATTAATAAAAAAGGAACAACCAGAAGTTACATGCCTCTGACGTGTTGCAGTAGCAAGAACCCAACACCAGCCATGATGAATTGTTGCCCAAAACAAACAAAATAGAACCGGAATCTAAGCAAGCCTTTTACATCTAACGATCAATTTGTGAAAGCACGGGATACTGAGGAACATGTTAAACAACAGGCTTAATCCAGAATGTGGGAAAGTCCACAGGACAAATAATCCACTTTCTTCAACAAATCGAAGGTGTAAAACAACGATGGTGGTGGTGGGACTTAAAGATTGGAGAAACTTAAAGGACTTGTTTGGATCCTGATTTGAACAAAACCAACTTAAAAAGACATTTTGGGGAACAATTAGAGGAGAATTTAAGACGGATTGGATATCAGATGATATTAAGGAGTTATTAATTTCACTGGGTGAAATAATGGTATAGTGACTATGTGTTGTTTGTTTTAAAGCTCTTATTTGTTAGAGATACATACTAAGTATTTGTGGTTAAAATTATGACTGGGATTTACTTGAAAATATTCCAAGAAGAACAAGGCAGGGGACAGGAAATAGAGAAGATGAGCAGAATGTTATGCTGAAGCTGAGTGACAGATACAAAGGAGTTTATTATTCTATTTCCTTTACTTTTATGCATGCTTGACAATTTCCATAATAGAAATTTAAAGAATGAAAGAGAATGGGAGAATGTGGGAGATTGGAAGTTGCCAGTATAGACAACTTTTTTTTTGGGGGGGGGGAGTAAAGAAAGAGCAGAAAAGTAGGTAATAGGTGGAGGGGGAACCTTATGATTAATCTGGCAGAGAGGGGGAAAATGATGATGCAGGAGAGAATGGTTGGGGTGATGTATTAGCAAGGCTAAGGGCAACTAGGAGCTCTCACACACTGCTGGTGGGACTGTAAATAGGTAATCACCACTTTGAAAAATAATTTACAATATATTGTAAACCTATATGTGCCCCATACTACTTGACACAGCACTTTCATTTCCAGTAGTCAGTCCCACAAATACACCAGCACCAGTGTGCCAAGACAGCTACAAGGTGTTCGCTGCAGCACTGTAAGATTAAAAATCTGGAACCCGATATACGACTGATTAAATTCCACACTGGAATATTATGCAGCCTTAAAAATGAGGTGGATCTCAATATATACATGTATCAAATCATCGTGTTGTACACTTCAAACTTATGTTATATGTCAATAAGATTGCAATAAATGGAATGTTTGAGATAGGTCTATCTATAAGTGACAATATGGAAAATTTCCAGAATATCTTTAATGGAAAAAAACAAAGGGGAAACCCCCCAAAATTCAGAATAGTATTTCATATATATATATATATGTATACATACACATATAAATATATGTATACAGAATACACTTACCGTGTACTCATATATATAGACATTTTGAGGAGGGTAAACATGTACATGAGTTTGTTAATAGTGATTAGCTTTGAAGAGGACAGTTTGTTCTGTTGTATATGCTTTTATAAATTTTGGATCCTTGCACATTCTTTATGTTTTAATAAAATCCCTATAAAATATAGAAAAAATCCTGTTTACATACGAAATAGGTAAGAAAATAACTGAAGGGGCTTACTGGCTCGGTGTTCTGTGTGGATGTGTAGACCCAGACTCGGGGGAGAGGGACAGGTGTTCAGAGTATGGAAGGCTGTAAGTCTCAGCAATTTAAATTGTTGAAAATCGAGCTGTAAAGTTATAACTGGTCTTTGTTTGACCTAAGATAGAAACACAGTCCCAACTTGAAACTGCCCTCTTCATTTGCTCTCTTTTGCTTAAACTTGTTGAAAGGGTGACCTGAATTAGAATATCCATCTCCCAGTTGGAAACCAGACTTAAGTGCAGGTCTTCCCTCTAACCCTTACTCTTTTCACCTTTCCTCACAGGCCTCCTCTTTCAAATAATTCCTGACGGGCAGCAGAGAAAGGGTTTATTGATAATGTTGCTATTTGGTGTTAAGTGATGGGGCTTTTCCTTCTCTTTTTATTGAGGGGGTGGGAGTTGGGTGTGTAATTTATAAGTACTTTTGCGCATGATCTGTCTCTCCCTCTTCACACCCCTACAATTCTCTAAAGGGGCAAACAGCCTTCCCTCTGCCTTGGATTCTGAAGTGTTCCTGTTTGTCTCATCCCAGCCCTGGCCAGATATTTTTCTTTGATTTTTAATTTTTTTTAATTAAAAGATACCAATATGAGATAAAAAAAAAAAAGAATATCTCCGTATCTATGAAGCTCTACCTCTATTTCTGTCTCTCTCCATCTCATATGCACTCCTGTATTTCTCTTGCTACTTCCTCTAAAACCTCTCTTTAGAAAAAATTTTGTAACATTATACTTCATTAGAACTAGAATATCGTTTTTTGCTGTAGTCTGGCTTTTAGGATTACTTAATTAGATTAGCTCCCAGATTTAAAATTGAAAAACACTCTTATCACGTAGTTTACTAAATAAATGGGTAAAGAATTTTATTCAACCATATAGTTTAATCCTTAAAAAAATTTCTGTATACTCACTTAAGGCTTAGAGAGTTTCCATGAAGTGGCCATTAATTGTTTGAAAATTTAGAATAACCCAAGCCTTTTTCCTTATTAAACACTGAATCCATTTTGAGAGAAAGGTCACTTAGCTGACAGATATGAGGGCTGAGAGTTATAAATAGGGTTTGTCCCACTGTATGACTTGCGACACTTGTTACGAAGACAGGTATGAAAAGCTAAATGACTGGGCCCATGTCCTCCTTGGTAAAATTAGATGTATTGGTCACAGTGACCAGGGTGGGGGGATTAAGTGCATTACAGACATTACTGCTATGTTTGTTGTGTTCATTATGAGCTATTTCCTAGTTTTTACCTATGAGTGTTTTTATAATTCGAAGTTACAGCAATGGAAACAATGTTGGGACTAAGATGCCAGACACAAATGATTGGTATTTCACCTTCCTGTGCCAACCAGCTTGCTATATTTCTGCAGATTTGCAAAAACTCCAACAGATCTTTAACCTACATCTATTCAAGTCTTGAAAATGCTGCTTTCCATGGGGTGGGGGGGGGCGGGGTTCGGGGGATATGGAGAGGAAAAGATGGCAGAGGGAGGCCTTGTGCTGACGTGCAGGAGACTACCAAGGGACCGGTGTCCTGTCTCTGTGTGACGGGACATATCCTAAAAGTTTTCAGTGATGATCTTAAGAAGGGAAGCATCTCCTCTGTGTCTCCAAGTGACTTCTCAGCTTCCCGTGGCCAGCACCAAAGATGTGGGCAGCTGACACATCTTCCTTGGCAGACAGACACCGTCTCTTCAAATGCAGCCTGTTTCAGCCAACATCTCTGCATGCGGTGTGGACTGCATCAGCTCTCAGAGCAGCGAGGCTCCAACTCCACTGGAGTCGGTGAAGCTCCTTTTGACAGTGCAGAGTTGAGGCCCTACCCCCAGGGGATGCTAATGCTGCAGATCTGTGGGTGTGGCCTGGGAATTTACACTTTGACAGCCTCACCCCCACCCCCAATACATCTGACAGAGGAGTGTTGGTTTTTTGTTTGGTTTATCAGGCAGTTAATTTGGACTCAAACTGCTACAAACGCTGTCTCTTGGTGGCAGCTGAAATCTCAGTTCAGTCATTGTGTCCTTAGCTACAGTCTGGCCCTTACAGCCAGCTGGAAATTTGGGCAGAGATTATATCCAGACTTTGAGGTTCCCTTCTCTGGTTCTCCCCTTTCCAGGACTCCCCGTCATTTTGCAGTGACCTTGCTTGCCCTGAACTCTGGTTCTTGAAGCCAGAAAGACTGCTGGTTGTCTCTTGAGAGTTCTGGGCCCTGGGTTGTGACATTCCCTCAGGCTAAGAGCTGTGAAAATGCTGTTCTCTATTCCAAGTATCAAGTTCCTTTCTGACTCTGCTTGCCTTTGATCATTCTCTAGTGCCTTCAGAGTATTGTTTCTTGGTCTTGTCCAGTTGATAGTTGTTATAGGTGGGTTTATTTGGTCCCCAGTAGGATCTTCCCCAACTGTCCTGGAAGTGGAACTCTTGGATCAGACTTTGAGGTCACCGTTGTCTAGTGTTTCTTTTGTACAAGCTTGAGACCTGGCTAGGAAGAGGCTTGCATCACTGAAAGACAAAATTGCATCTTATTTCTGTACTTAGCAATCTGTGGAGAGTTCACTTTACTGTAGAAATGTCAACAAGAATTAGCCAAAGCAGGAAATGTGGCGTGGTATTTGTACTGCTTTTAGAGAGTTTGGCCCAAAACTAGCTGAGATGAAAACCAAATATAGTTTGCAGTCAATATCCCGTCTGGAAACTGCCATTTCTACCTCATCTCCCTAAAGCAGCTTCGTTTTAAACCTTTCTATCTTTAGCTTTTGCTGGCCTCATAGGCCTTGCTTACCATGCCCACCAGTGGCTCCAGAGCTTGCAATGTTTTGTTGGCCCATTATTTCTGAGTCCTTTGCCCTCTCTAGAATTATATTTCTCATACTTATGGTTGGAGCCATGCTGGTTCACTGTCATCTAATAGCCATAGTGCTGTACATTTCTGCTAAGCCAACAAAACCAAAGTGCTTAAATTCTTAAGAAATGCCAAATTCTCATAAATCAGGAAGGTTCGGACAACTTCAGATAGTAAAGTACCCCAGTATTCCGCATTGCCCAGAACCCCATGGCACCAACTGTAGAATGAGATTAGTGAAATCTTTTTAGTTTGGAAGTGAGCAAAAATCTTGAGGGATGAATGCTTTAAAACTTCTGCATTGCTGATGGAAGTGATTCATAATTCTCTAAACTAACCCATAACAACCCTAAGAAGAGATGCTCCTGACACATTCCCTCCATATCTCCACTCCCTGATGCTGATAAAGAAGGAATCTGGAAATAATAAGGGGTTTGTTTACTAAAATAATGGAATTTATGTACTAATATAATATGGAATTCTGTGAATCACAGTCCTGTGACCTGTGAATTGGAGCTCTGACATCCAGCTCATCCTTCATTCATCTTTGGCTTGTGGGGACAGGAGCCAGCCAGCCATTAAGGCAGGTGTCACACACATACCTATTGAGCAGCCTCCACTATCAGAGACACAGCTGAGAGCCAAGGAAGAGGAATCAGGCCTGAGGGCTCAAAATAGACACCACCAAGACTTGCACATAAAGCCCTGGATGTCAGAAGATGCAGAGACCCTCCCTCAGCATCCAAGCAGCTGGCATTCTCACCACACTTCCAAACGGCTCTTTTTAATCTGATGTGTGGCTTTAATCCACATAAAAGCAAGGATTTCCTGGTTCCTAACCTGTTTTCTGGGAGAGAGTCTGAACAGCAAAGAATAAGTTGGTTCATTTAAAACTATAAGCTTTTTATGTTTTCATGGCAGCTTTAACCATCATGGTCTTGGATTGAGCTCCCAAGAGATCCACTCTCTTGGAAAAGCAGTAGGTCCCCTCCCTGTAAATGAGGGGATTTAACAAAAGAATGTTCAGTGGTGGTGACCTCATGATGAGCTTGGCAGAGAATATACAATTGGGAACCTGGTGTTTTTGAGGAATGGAAAGATGGTCATCTCAGAGGACTGGAGGAAGATGGGGTCCTGTGGGTGAGAATGGGGAAAGCACAGCACTTTTATAAAGGTACCACAAGTACCTTACCTCATCCTAACTACCTGTTCTGGGTACCGCATAAGATTTTGGATTTCATTCTAAGGACAGTATATAGATGTGGAAGTATATGGGGAAGGTGGAGGATGGAACCAGGTACATTTGAAAGGTATCTCCATTTTCAAAAGGAGGAAAATGAAGCTCAGAGAGGTTAAATGACTTGCCCAAAGTCATACAGCTAGTGGTCAGCCAGGATGTTGGAACCAAAATAGTCTCATTCCCTTTAGAGTGTTTTCATTTGGACTTCCTTCTGTATTATGTTGCCAAGTATTATAAATAATGTGCAGGTTTGCCCTGCCATGTGTTCGAGTGGGCAAGATCTTTACAGAAAACTAAAGACACGACAAAGGTCATTTGATTATCTAGCTAAGTTTTGATCTAGATCTCACAAAACTGCCAGCACCCGAGTGAGGCAGAAGTACGTAGGTATTTTCAGAATGATTACAAGTTTCTCTATGACAGAAGGTGCTCAAACAAATGTTATAACAGTACAGGCCACATTCAGGACAATGAGTAAGGTGTACACCCTCTCCTACTGGGTCATAAGCTCTTTGGGAATCTATTTCTGCTTATCATTCTTTTGTGTACTTTTGTTAACTTACTGTAAGATAAACATATTGCATTGTTGCAAAGGGAGAGGGATTGCATCTGGCTGGGGGGGATCAGAAAACTGGAAACGGGAGGTGGCATAAGAAGCTGGTGTTAAGAAGCCAGTGTTTAAATACGATTCATCTTTCATAAGAACTAACGTTTATGGAACACTAATAGTGTGCTCGAAGCTTTGCAACATTGTTTTATTTAACCCTGGGGAAATGTACAGTTATTTCACAAATGTAACTTGTTAGACCAGTTGCTACTGGTGCCAGTACCCATGTGGCTTTTGGTGAGTCAGCTTCTACTGGCATGGCTGTCAACTGGTTCACCCTGACCTTTCTATTGAGGACTACTGTTGACTGACAGAAGAAGCCTTGCCTGGAGATGTAATCTGGAAGGCAAAGTCAAGGAAATCTGACAAAGAGATAGGAAATAGGAAAAAAACAAGCTGATGAGAGGTATCAATATTGGAGTTCCCGGATCTATCTTCCATCTAATAAACATTCCAGAAAGAGAGACTTTAAAATTTTTTTATTTTAATAGGGAATAGAAAATAGTGGGGGTTTTTTGTTTGTTTTGTTTTTTTTAAGTGAATTGCTTTGAGGTGCCCCCAGGTTGTGAGAAGCAATAACGGGGGGAAAAAGTCACACAGAGACATCACCTAGTGAAGTTTCAACCTCTTAAAGATGCCAAAGATCCTTGGCTAACGATAAAGAGAAAATCCTACAAGTTTCCAGAGGGGGACATACACGTGAAGTTTCAACAAATAGACTGGCATCTGATTGCTCATCCTCAAAGTGGGAGCTATCTACAAAATTCGGAAGGAAAATGATTCTGAACCTAGAATTCTGTGCCCAGTTTACTATCATTAAGTGTGAGAACAAAATAACAATGTCCTTGAACATGCAAAATGCCAGACTAGACTGAATGTATAATTTGTGGGACACAGTGCAAAATGAAAATGTGAGTCCCCTTGTTTAAAAATGTTAAGAATTTTAAGGGCTTCCCTGGTGGCGCAGTGGTTGAGAATCTGCCTGCCAATGCAGGGGACACGGGTTCGAGCCCTGGTCTGGGAAGATCCCACATGCCGCGGAGCAACTAGGCCCGTGAGCCACAACTACTGAGCCTGCGCATCTGGAGCCTGTGCTCCGCAACAAGAGAGGCCGCGATAGTGAGAGGCCCGCGCACCGCGATGAAGAGTGGCCCCCGCTTGCCACAACTAGAGAAAGCCCTAGCACAGAAACGAAGACCCAACACAACCATAAATAAATAAATAAATAAATAAATAAAAAAGAAACGAAGACCCAACACAGCCAAAAATAAATTAATTAATTAAAAAAAAATGTTAAGAATTTTAAGATGACAATATCAGAACATTAAATCAAGTGTGAGGCTCTTCTGAATGCAGGGCCCCAGGCAACTACCCAGGTTCATATGACCATGACAATCCCCTGGACCTAGAAAGCTTACCACCTGCGAGCTCTTTCTGGAAAAAAGAAAAATTAATTAAAAAAAAAAGGTGAGGGGGGAATTCCCTGGCGGTCCAGTGGTTAGGACTTGGTGCTTTCAACTGCCACGGCCCCGGATTCAGTCCCTGGTTGGGGAACTAAGATCCTGTAAGCCGCGTGGTGCAGCCAAGAAAAAAAAAGTGAGGAAATAAACAAAACAAACAGGACAAAACACCAAAATACCCTCCCAGTAAAACTTCTAAGTCCTCTGTGGGCCATAGTTTGCCAACCCCTGATTTAGAGTCATATGACATAGGTGGATCAGGAGGGGTCAGGGTGAGACAGGAAGTGTGAAGGATTAGGGTTAGCAGGGCATTGCCTCATTCACCTCAGGCTGTGTAAATGGCATCCCATGGAGTTGTGCAGTGCACAGACTCTACAACCGTACATGATAGTCCTGAGGGTAAGATTGAAAGAAAACAAACCTTCCAATCTAGACTGTCCTACCCTAGGAATGGCTAAGTGCTAAGGCCCTAGACAACACCCTGTTCCTTGGTGGGGTGGGAATGACAGATTGTGAAAGGGCCTTGGAAAAGGAAAGTAGGGGTGGGGTGGGGCCACTCACTTGCTGAAAGGTAATGCACTTCCAAGAATATCAGGTTCTCAGCAGTTGTCAGGATCATGCAATGTATTACTTCCCAGAGGATGACGAAGGCAGACCCACCCGGTGACCTGGTCTCGTGGAATTTGGCCTCCTTGCTTCCTGTAGGGCCTGTCCAGCTCTGCTCCACCGTGGAAGCAGGGTCAGAAGTACAGAAGGAAAACCCTCATGAGGCAGAATCACGCATCTCAGAAAGGACTAAGAAGGTCATCGTTCTCACTTTCCTGGAACTCCGTTCCTGGGCTCCTGGGCCAGTTGGACACACAGTTGTGCAGTAAAGCCAAGGTAAACTTTGGCCACTCCTGACAGCAGCTGCTCCAGCAGGTCAAGAGCAGGACAAGGTACAGGAGAGATTAAAGTGGTTGCTGCTTTCAGCGGGTTTGACTAAGGCTGGGTAAGAAAGACGCGAAACTCATTCGTCTGACAAGTTCCAGGCTGTTGGCAAAGACCATCATGAGAAGTTCTGCTCTGGACAGGGGAGTTTGCCCAGCAAATGCTGGGACAAGGGTGCTGTGCTCGGGAGTTGGGGGATAAATGAGGCAAGGCTGGAGAAATGGACTTGGAGCCAGAAAAGGAGATGTTAGTGAGAGCAAGGGAGGTCCTGGTGGGAGATGGGGAAGGCCACTGCTTTGCCAGGGTCTGGCCTGCTTGGCAGGACCATGGGCATCACGTACCAAAGGAAAAACACAGGCCTGGCTCTGGTGAAAACAGCATCTCCACCAGCTGCTTTTAAAATCCTGATCTTGGCTGTGGAGCTGGGGATCCATTATGCAACAATAGCATTCACACGGCTCACCCGGAAAATCAACTCAAACTTCTCATGTCTTGCTTCGACTCAAGTCCCCATGGGTGTCCTGCTCCGGAGCTGACTGTGTACCCAGGGGTTGAATGAGTTGCTCAGGAAACTTTATGAATTGCATAACACCAGGATGAGTAACCAGAAGTAGTTTTCTAAAAAAGATCTCCAGAGAAAGAAGCCTACTCCCAGGTTCTGAGACCTGTATAGGTGGTTGCTTCCTGGAGACCAATGAATGCACTGGATTGAAGGTTTTTGAAACTGGTAATGTAGCAGAACGACCTCAGGGTCTTGTTAAAAGTTCTGAGGACCAGACTCCGGAATCAGATTCTCTTGGCATGGAGGCCAAAAATCTGGATCTGACAAGTTTCCTGGGTGCTTTAAACATACAGCCTGGTTTGGAAATCCAAGCATAGGGGACCTCCAGAGATTATTACTGTCCCTAGAGCAGAGCTGAAACGACTGCCCCAAGCTGCCCATGCTGCCCCGCTGCTCGTGTCCCGTGTGCCCGACTGTGCTACAGTCCAGAAGAGGGAAACCAGGAGCGCTTGGTTAGGACATGGTACCTGCCTCCAGAAGCCCCCAGCGCAATGTTTAAATCATGGCACCAGCTACATGCCCCTCCACAGGCGGATACAAAGTTAGGGAATCCAGCCTTGAATGGAGTAAATATGGCAAAGCAGGAAAGTGGTTAAGAGTTGTCTTCCCAGTGCGCAATGGCTGCAAACAGCAGCCTCAATAGTGTATGCAGCCTGTTGCCCTAAGGGACCTCGGAGACAGCCCTTTCCAGTGGACATCATGACTGGCATGCTGTCCCCAATCCAGGCTCCAGACGGGTATGCGAGGTGCCTTTGGAAAGCCCCAGGGCACAGTGGCCAGGTGCCTTTGGAAAGCCCCAGGGCACAGTGGCCAGGGTCCACATTGGCCAAGTCATAATGTCCATCTGCACCAAGCTGCAGAACGAGGAGCATGTGACTGAGGCCCTCCGAAGGGCCAAGGTCAAGTTCCCTGGCTGCCAGAAGAGCCACATCTCCAAGAAGTGGCGATTTACTAAGTTTAATGCAGACGAATTTGAAAACATGGTGGCAGAAAAGCGGCTCATCCCGGATGGCTGTGGGGTCATATACATCCCTAATTGCGGCCCTCTGGACAAATGGCGGGCCCTGCGCTCACGAGAGCCTTGGCGCTGTCCCCTCCTTACTCGTGCCCACCAATAAATCCTACTTCCCTGTCAAAAAATGTAAAAAAAGAGTCGTCTTGCTGTTTTGGTGGTGGTGGTGGTGGTGGTGTTTGTTTTGTTTTGTTTTTCATTGATGTTGGTGAAAATCCAAAGGAGCCATGTCAGGCCACTCTCAAAGGCAATTGGTACAAGGGATCATTCACTTCCATCTGCACATGTTTAAAATTCCATCAGCAAAGTCATAAAGCATATAGAAAAGAGAAAGGAAAGGGAATTAAAGCTTCAAGCGGAAGAATAAGAAAATACGCTAAAATACGCAGAATGAATATGGTGATTAAGGACGCAAAGTCAGAATAACTGCGCCCATATTCTAGTGGTCAGTACTGAAGATACAAATACATAACTAGACACACAAACTAGAAATACATTTTAGGTTAAAATGAAAATTTGTGCTAATGGAAAGAGGATTAAGATCTAGAAAATCATCCAGACAGCATTTTTTTAAAGCAGATCAAAGTTATCAGACTCTTCAATGTTTGGTGGACTCCTCCAGTGAAATGCAGAGGCCTGGAGATCTTTGGGGGGAGCTTTTTGATTACAAATTCAACTTCTTTAATGGTTGAATGGTCCTCTAACCATTCGAGAAATTGAATTCAGAGTTTAAAATTTCCTGAAAAAACAAATCTCTTCTGGTTTCAGCTCTGACATGTAAAGAACCTGGAAGTCATTACTCCCATCCTTAAGAAAAAGCTTTAAAAAACTGAAAGTAGGTGACTTTTCTTGGACCCATCACAGAACTGAGGTCACAGGGCAAACAGCCACTTCAAAACCTGGAGAGACAGGCAAATCCAAAGAATCACAGCCAAGATCTGTTTACCTGGGGCAGAAGCAAATGGTGAACTGGGGCAAATGGTCTTCAAAGATAGAATAGACAAAAGGATACTGTCTTTAGCAGATAAAGGGCTGACACCCGTGATGGGGAGAACATGCAGACCCCAGAGAGAACGTGAGCAAAGACTATGGATAGGCAAGAGGAGACATAAAAATGCTCAAAACAGTTGTGGGGAAAAGTTCAAGTTAGCTAACGATGAAAGAAAAGCAAATTAAACCCCTGAGATAGGTTTCCTAAATTCTCTCCAAGCTGGCTGGAGCAAAGACTCTCTCTGGTGGCCACATCACACTGTTACATCCTTTCCGGAAGGCAGTTTAGCAGCTGATGTCAAGAACCTTAAACACCGTGTGCCCTTTTGCCTAGGAACTCCAATTCTAGGAAACTGCCATGAGAAAAACAGTTGGGGTCAAAGGCTCACACCCAAACATATTTGCCTCACACTACAGTGATAAGGAAATGCCAGAATATTGCAAAATGCTGGCAAGGAGCCGGTGTGTAAGCAATTCATGGTATCTATTAAAATGAATGTGGAGGATCCACTAAAATTACACTTAGAAAGCATTCTTGATGATAGGATAAAATGCTTATGGTGCTGTCTAAAGGGGAACAAAGAATACAAATTTGTATAAATCACGTATTTTCACCTGCACTTAAAAAAATCAGTCGAAAGGAAACATACAAAATATTAAAAGAGTTTATGTCTGGGTGAGAGCTGGCAGGGAGATTGGAAAATACAGATAAATATTCTTAAAACTAGAATTTCAATATAAACAAACAATTTTATGTTCAAGACTTCTACAAATCTTTTTTGTTGAGCTTAAAAACCTTTTTTGGACTATAAAAGTACATCAACTCAATGAAAGTTAATTAACGAACAATGTGCTGAAATAATTAAATTGATAAGAAAACTCATGGAATTTTCTAAAAGCCCTGACTACTTACTGTGATTATATAAATTGTACATAACAGAGAAAATTATTTTAGTGATGGGAGGAAAGGGAGAGGGGGATGGACCATGAGCCTATGTCGAAACCAGTGTGTGTGTGTGATGGAGGGTTTGTGTGATTCATTTATGAAATCACATCGGAGAGCAGTTCTTTCTCCATTTTTTTATCCCTTTAGAAATATTTTAAACACAGTAAGAATGACAGAATAATATAACCCACTCCTAGATTCAACACATGTTAGCATTTTACTACATTCAGATTCTTTTATTTTTTTAATTAATTAATTTATTTTTAATATATTTATTTATGGCTGCGTTGGGTCTTCGTTGCTGCGTGCGGGCTTTCTCTAGTTGCGGCGAGCGGGGGCTACTCTTCATTGCGGTGCACGGGCTTCTCATTGCGGTGGCTTCTCTCGTTGCAGAGCATGGGCTCTAGGCGCACGGGCTTCAGTAGTCATGGCACGCGGGCTCAGTAGTTGTGGCTCATGGGCTTAGTTGCTCTGCGGCATGTGGGATCTTCCCGGACCAGGACTCGAACCCATGTCCCCTGCATTGGCAGGTGGATTCTTAACCACTGCGCCACCAGGCAAGTCCCCAGGTTCTTTTATTTTTAAGGAAATAAACACTGTGGATACATTTGAATTCCCTCCTTAAAACCCTGCCCCCTCCAGTTCATTCTCTCCATCCCACCCGCCTCTTGTCACACTCACACCTGTTGATTTGCTGCTTTCCTATCCTATGAGAGAAGCAGTTGTCAAAATTGTAGCCATGAACTTCATTTATTTGTGCATCCAGTACAGCAGAGGTTTCCCCCACCATAAGCCTGTCCAGGCAGCCTCTGCCTGGCCAGGTGGCTCCCTGCTGTGAGCCTGTGACCGTGTCCCTCAAAGGGCACCCCCCTCCCAGTCAGAGGCCCTGGACACTCTCCCTGCTCAGCCCCATGGGCTGTGTGACCTGAGAAAGTCTTCACTGTAGGACAGCCTCTTCTTTGGTACCAGAGGCATCCAGGCTGTGATTTGTGGTCCCTTCAGGCTCGAGAGTAGGAGGCCAGGCAGCATCTCTGGGTCCCTCCCCACATCGCAGCCTGTTTTTCTAGCCTTCCTTTTTCGTCTTTCCTATGCTGACTCTGAGAAGTGTTTCCCGCATTTCATCCTTTGAGAACTGCGATGGTGGAGGAAGCGGACACGTGGAGGGCAGTGAGGAGCTGGGGGCTGTTACCATCTGTCCGCAGGGTGCTTTACTCACTAGCAGCTGCTGGGTTCACTCATCAAAGATTTATTGAGCCCCTGCTCTATAGGAGGCACTGTCCCAGGCTTGGGCAGACACAGACTCAGCTTCTGTCTTGATGAGCTGCCTCTTCCTGCTGTAATAAATTACTGCAAACTTGTGGTTTAAAACAACACAAATGTACTGCCTTATGATTCTGAAGGTGAGAAGTCTAAAATCTAGGTGTGGGCAGGGCTGGTTCCTTCTCAAGGCCTCAGGGGAGAATCTGTTATTAGCCTTTTCCATCTTCTAGAGGCCACCCGCATTCCTTGGCTTGTGGCCCCATCCTCCATCTTCAAAGTGTATCCCATCACTCCAACCTCTGATCTGTCCTCCCATCTCCTTTTTCTGATCTCTGACTCTCCTGCCTCTCTTTTATGAGGAGCCTTGGGATTACATTGCCTGCCCCCCCCCCCACCGCCAATAATCCAGGCTAATCGCCCCATCTCAAGAGCCTTAACTTGATCACACCTGCAAAGCCCCTTTGCCACTAAGGTAACATATTCACAGGTTCTGGAATTTAGATGTGGACAGCTTGAAGTGGGGGGGGGGGATCAATCTACCTACCACACTGTCCCTGTGGCAGTTTTCTCTTGTGATTAGTTGTTAAGTCATAGCAAATGCAAAGGGAGGAGAGGTGGAGAGCCTCAACAGGGAGGTCAGAGCCCTCCCCAAGGAAGCGACACTTAGGCCAAGACTGGGAGGCTGAGGTATATTGAACATTTGCAGAGGGAACAGCCCCTGCGGGGGCCAGGCAGCAGGATGAGGCTGGGGTGGGGTTGGGGGGGGGGGCGGGCGGGATGATGAACTGTCTGAAGCCTGATAGGTCAGGAGGAGAGAGAGGAGGAGAGAGTGGCTTGAGGTGAGGTCAAAGGGGGAGGCCGGGGCCAGACAGTCCAGGCCTAGGGATTTGGTTAAAAGACATTTTTCTTACTATCAGTGGAGGTGTGTAAACAGGGGATGACTGACTGACTTATTTTTGAAAGTCCCCTCTGGCTGTATTGTATGGAGATGACCCTGGGGAGGGTATTCTGACCTTGCCCTGTGTGATGGAGAATTAGGGCTCCCCCAAAGATAGTCATGTCTTAGAGAAAGACAAATATCACATGGTATCGCTTATATGCGGAGTCTAAAGAAACTGACACAAATGAACTTATTTACAAAACAGAAACAGACTCACGGACTTAGAGAACGAACTTATGGTTACCGGGGGGGGGGGGGGGGGGGGGGGGGAAGGGTCGGGGGGAGGGATAGTTAGGGAGTTTGGGATTGACATGTACACACTACTATATTTAAAATGGATAACCAACAAGGACCTATAGTATAGCACAGGAAACTCTACTGAATATTATGTAACAACCTAAATGGGAAAAGAATTTGAAAAAGAATAGACACATGCATATGTATAACTGAATCACTTTGCTGTACACCTGAAACTAACACATTTTTAATCAACTGTACTCCAATATAAAATAAAAAGTTTAAAAAAAAGAATGTATGTATATGTATAACTGAATCACTTTGCTATACAGCAGAAATTAACATAACATTGTAAATCAACTATACTTCAATAAAATAAATTTTTAAAAATCATTATAAAAAAGGCCATGTCTTAATCCCTGAAACCTGTGGATGTACTGGTACATGGTCAGGGGGAATTGAGTGGCAGATGGAATTAAGTTGCTAATCAGCTGACCTTAAAATAGGAAGAGTGGCCTGCATGACCCAGGTGGGCCCTATGTAATCACTGAGGTCTTTAAATGTGGAAGAAGGAGGCAGGTGAGTCAGCATCACAGTGATGTAAGGAAGACAACTAGCTACTGGCTACTAGACTCAACTGGCTTTGAAGGCAGAGGACAGGGCTGTGAGCCAAGGAGAACAGCAGCCTCTAGAAGCTGGAAAGGCGAGGAAATGAATCCTCCCCTTGAGCCTCTGGGAAGGACCTTATGGACATCTTGATCTTGGTCCAGAGAGATCCATTTTGGACTTCTGAACTCCAAAACTAGAAGACAGTGAATTTGTGTGTTGTTTGAACCCACTAACGTTGTAGTCATCTGCACAGCAGCAATAGGAAGCTAACACCCCTGGAAGTTCCGGGACACCATTGAGGGTTAAGTCGGGGAACAGGGAGTTGCCGAGGGAGGGGACTTGATCGATTGTTCTCTTAAAAGGTCTTGATCCTGGGATCTGGGGAGCTGGACACTTCATTTTATGAAAAAAGAATCAGAGGCTTAGAGTGAGGGATAAAGCACTTTACCTAGGAAAGAACAAAGTTAAGAATTACATCCAACTTCTCAGAAACCATGCAAGCAAGAAGAGTGTGGAGTGAAGTATTTAAAGTGTTGAAAGAAACCACCAACCTGGAATTCTGTGCTTTGTGAAACTATTTTTCAAAAGTGAAAGAGAAATCAAGGCTTTCTCAGACAAACGAAAATGGAGGGTATTTGTTGCCAGTAGATCTGCCTTGCAAGAAAATGCTGAAAGACATTTTTCTCTAAGAAGGAAAATAATATAGGTCAGAAACTCAGGTCAACATAGAGTAAGGAAGAGCGTCAAAGAAGGAATAAGTAAAGGTAAAATAAACTTTTAGTTTTCTTATAAATGGATCTAAAAGATACATTTGCTCAACATAAAACCGACAATATATTCGCTCATGGGTAATTGTGCTCAGGGCGCACAGCTGGAAGTGGTGAAGGGAATAACCAAACCCTTGTCAGTTTGGGAAGGTAAAGCCCTGCTGAGAGCTGCAGCCCCGCACATGGCGTCAGCAGGTTACAGGTTTGTGCAGCACCCGTGGAACTGAGCGGTCCAGAGTCCCGTTAGGGAAGAACTTGTCCAGCTGCAGGACGCAAGCCGTGAGCATCTTCACATCTGCCTCACCCAAGGTGGGATGCCAGCACATGCGGCACCTGAGCCAGCCAGGGGCATAAAAGCCTGGCCATGTGGGTCAAATGTGGATGCTGCCAGGCGATCCTTGCTGCAGAGCCCTTTGCGAGACCAGAACAAGTCTTTGGACGGTGAAGACAGTCCTTGGAGACAGAAAGGCTGCAACTAGGGGCTGAGGGAGCCCAGCTTTGCATTCTAGGTAGTATTTACTCCAGGTTGCTTTTGTTTTCAGCACAGAAAAATGAGGGGCCTCCCCATCTTTAATGCTTGTTTTGGTTTTTGTTCTTTCTTTTGAAGGTGAGGAGTGGGTGCTTGCACATGTGTCTTGATAAGGGAGAAGCAGAGCTCTTGGATGGTGGATTCCTGGGGAACTAGCATTCTCCTGCCCTGGCCAAGTCATACTCATGCCTCTGCCTGGCTATACATCTCATCTTCCTGCCCCCAGCTGCCTGCAGGCAACAGAATGAATTCAGCGCTGGGCAGGGGCACCACATTAGCACCTGATTCACAGTCTGAGAGGGAAGCTGACCTTACCCATGCAAAGGGCCGGGGGAGCCATTTGTCCCCACTCATCACAACTTCCTCCTGGCTCCTGCCTCCGACTTCTGGGAGAAAAGAGGGCACTTTATCCACATCCGCACGGTAGCTTCTGGTGAGAATGGAAGGGGTGGAACAGGGCTCAAGCAGCCAGGAGTGAAGCCTCAGAAAGCTACAAGGACCATGTAACAATAGGGATGTGGATACCAGCCCAAATCATTTTTCTATGTCAATCCCTGAACACTTTGTTTTTCAGAAATTCTCTATATATGCAGAGATTTTAGTGTTTCAGCTTCACATGTAAGGAGCTTGGAAGTCACCGTTCTGTCCTAACAATACATAAAAAGCTGAATAGACTGAATAACAACTCCTCCTGGATCCATAAGAGAGAAGGACACCGTCAAACCACTGCCCCCCAAGATGGGAGCAGCAGACAGGTGAATACAGGGAGTGCTGGCTTAGCTGAGCAGAGACTCATGAGTGGAAACCAGTGCGGGAACCAGTGCCTGGGTAGGAAAATCTCAAGGTAATTGATGAATCATTGGAGCTCAGTGTGGACAACTCAGAGTTAAAAACTCCAGGGGGACCCCAAAAGTCTAGGGGTAAAAAACTCCATGACACTGTGAGATTTACCTCTAGGAGTTCTACCAGTATTCCCACAATAAATATCTGAGAAAAACCTACTCAGGAGGCTGGCAGGTGGAGGGGAAAAAAACACTCTGCAATATGCCTTAACAAGGCTGTCCCCAGGAGAAACTAGTTAACCAGAGCCTGACCTGCTGGGGTGTTATCAGAGCGTGAGTGACCCAGGGAAAGAGAAATACCCAACTCCAGCCCACTCAAGCCATCCTGTCCCACCTAAGGGGAAAAGAAAAAACCAACTCTTGTGAAGTTCACAGACCAGGAGCACAGGCTCACTGAAAGACTGAGACCTAATCACAGGACTATAGAACACTGCCCCTCCCCACACCTCCCCACTACATTGCTAAAGGCCTAATTATAGCAGTTCCTTTTTTCTTTTTTTTAACTGAATATAGCAGTTTCTTTTACCCAGTACATCATGTCTGGTTATGAAGTAAAAATACAAGGCATACCAAAAGACAACAGTTTGAAAAGAAAGAATAAGCATCAGAATCAGACATGGCAGGGATGTTAAAGTTTAAAACAACTAGGATTAATATGGTAAGGGCTCTAACAGGTAAAATAGACAGCACACAAGAGCAGATGAGTAATGGAAGCAGAGAGAGAAATCCTAAGAAAGAACCGTAAAAGAAGCGCTAGAGCTAAAAAATACTAACAGAAATAAAGAATGTCTTTGATGGGCTTTTTTGTAGAGTGGACATGGCTGAGGAAAGAATCTCTGAACTTGAGGATATCTCAATAACCAAAAAGCGAAAAGAACAAAAACAGAACAGAGTATCCAAGGACTGTGAAACAACTACAAAAGTATAATGTGTGTAATGGGAATACCAGGGGGAGAAGAGCAAAGAACAGAAAAAATATTTGAAGAAATGATGGCTGGGAATTTTCCAAAATAATCTCAGACATCAAACCACAGATCCAAGAAGCTTAGAGAATAACAAGGATAAATTCTGCCCACCCCCCCAAAACACCAAATTATACCTAGGCATATCATTTTCAAAGTACAGAAAATCAAAGATAAAGAAAAAAAATCGTGAAAGAAGACAAGGGAAAAAAAGCACTTTACCTATGGAAGAACAAAAGTTAGAATTACACCCAGCTTCTCAGAAACCATGCAACAAGGAGAGAGTGAAGTGAAATATTTAAAGTGTTGAGAGAAAGGAACCACCAACCTGGAATTCTGTACGTTGTGAAGTTATTTTTCGAACGTGAAGGAATAAAGACTTTCTCAGATAGACAAAAATTGAGGATATTTGTTGCCAGTAGATCTGCCTTGCAAGAAAATGCTAAAAGACATTTTGCCTCTCTAAGAAGGAAAATAATATAGGTCAGAAACTCAGATCTACCTAAAGTAAGGAAGAGCATCCAAGAAAGAATAAAGGTAAAATAAAAACTTTTATTTTTCTTATTCTTAATTGATCTAACAGATAAATTTGCTCAAAATAATAGCAAAAATGTATTTGCTGATGTATAATTGTCTTATGTATGCTTATATCAATATATAAGTGCAATGAGTGACAGCAATGAAACAAGGAATGGGAGGGAGGAAATAGGATGATTTTATTAGTGTAAAGAAATGCAACAGATTTTTGTATATTAATCTTGTATCCTGCTATCTTGCTGAATTCATTTATTAGTTCTAATAGTTTTGGTGTGGAGACTTTAAAGTTCTATGTCATAGAGTATCATGTCATCTGCAAATAGTGACAGTTTTACCTCTTTCCTTCCAATTTGGATGCCTTTTAATTCTTTTTCTTGTCTGATTGCTGTGGTTAGGACTTCCAATTCTATGTTGAATAGAAGTGGTGAGAGTGGGCATCCTTGTCTTGTTCCTGAATTTAGTGAGAAGGCTTTTAGCTTTTCACTGTTGAGTACTATGTTGGCTGTGGATTTGTTGTAAATGGCTTTTATCATGTTGAGATACGTTCCTTGTATACCTATTTTGGTGAGAGGATGATTGTTTTTATAAGGTACTCATACTTCCCATGAAGTGGTATACTAATGATATTTGAAAGTGGACTTGGATTAGCTGTAAACATATATTGCAAACTCTAAGACAACAACTAAAAGTAAGAAAGGAAGTATATAACTGATATTCTAAGAAAGGAGAGAAAATGGAATCATGTAAAATGCTCAATTAAAACTGCAAAAGGCAGAAAAAGTGGAAGACAAGAATAAAGAACAAGGGTGACAATTAGAAAACAGTAAAGAATATGGCAGGTATTAATCCAACTATATAAAAAATCACTTTGAACATCGATGGTCTAAGTGGAACAATTAAAAGACAGCGATTATCATAATGGATCAAAAAACAAGACCCAGCTATATTGTTGTCTACAAGAAACCCACTTTATTTTATTGGCCCCGCTACGCAGTATGTGGGATCTTAGTTCCCTGACTGGGGATGGAACCCGTGCCCCCTGCAGTGGTCACTTGGAGGACCACCAGGGAAGTCCCAAGAAACCCATTTTAGAGATACATATAGATTAAGAGTAAATGGATGAAGAAAAATTTACCATGCTAACACGAATCAAGAGACAGCAGGAGTAGTTGCATTAATTTCAGACAGAGCAGACAGAATTCAAAGCAAGGGAAGTTATCAGGAATAAAGAAGGGCGTTTCATAATGACAAAAGGGTCAGTTATCCAGGAAGAGTAACAATCCTTAATGTGTATGTACCTCATAACAGAGCATCAAAAACTAATAGAACTGTGTGATGAATTGGGAGATTGCGATTGACATATATACACTAATATGTATAAAATGGATAACTAATAACCTGCATATAAAAAAATAAATTAAATTAAATTCAAAAAAAAAAACTGATAGAACTGCAAGTGAACACTTTAAAACTTAAAGTGTTAATAATAAAAATACTAACAGGAAACTTTCTTATGCATGTCTTTTTAATGAGAGGTCAGAATGCCAGAGAAGAGACAGAAGGCAGTGTGTGTCTTCTCTAACGCAATCCTAGCAGTTTCCCCTGTTACCCCAGTAGTATCACCTTTGCACATGCGTGTACTGGTGTGCTAGTAAGTGGTTGAAAGCTCTGATTTGTAGCCTTTGCCAATTTCCATGTTATAAACATTCCCCCCATGGCTGATATCAAGCTACCAAGGTGACATTACTGAACACAAGAGATGGGCAGCAGCTCACTGTTTTATAGTATATCCACCACTCCGATACAATAAACATAAATAACCTCAAAGCACAGAGAACAGATAAACATAGTGAAAGAATTAGGGAGTGATGAATTTATTACCTTTGTTTTTAATATCATTTAATTGTAAATGTATATAATTTAATTTTATCATGGATGTGTTTAACAGCCGGCTCACAAAATTCCTGAACATTTAATAAGCAGTTCTCATGGGCCAGGGAAGAGCCGGCTCCAGCACGGTGCCACATGTATGGCCATTTAGCAACTCCATGTCACTTCATAGCCACCATCCCAAATGCCACTAGGGTTGAGTCTGTGGGTTCAGATACAATAACAGATGATCTGTGTGGCCCCTTTTCCCCCCACCCTCAGCCTATGCTCTCCTTTGCAGTATCTGGAGGTAACATCAGATGAACTTCACTTCTTGGAGGGAAAGAGCATAATATAGTGGAAAGAGCACAGGCTTTGGAGTCAGAACTTCACTTCTTGGAGGGAAAGAGCATAATATAGTGGAAAGAGCACAGGCTTTGGAGTCAGAAACAGCAGGATTTTTCGGTTCTGCCACTCACTGTGGAGTGACTTTGGGTGAGGTAGTTAACACTCTGAGCCTCAGTCTTTTTTTCTCTAAAATGGGGGTAATAGTGACTACCTCATAGGGTTATTATGGTTTTTGACAGGGATTACTAACTATACCCCATTCTCCCATTTAACATAGCTTTAGAATTTTTAGCCAGACACATACCTGTCTGGATGAAAGATTACATTTCCCAGCCTCTATTGCTGCTAGATCAATACGTTCTGATTGATGGGATAAAGGTGGAAGTGATGTGTGCGATATACAGGCCATACTCCTAAAGGGAAGGAGCATACCTCCCTTTCCCATGTTCTGGCTTCTTGCTGGCTGGAATGCTGATGTGATGGTGGGGGCAGAAGCAGCCATCCAGACCGTAAGGGGGAGGCCACATGTCAAGAGTGGCAGAGTACTCAGATAGAAGGAGCCTGGGGTCACCTGGCAATTGTGGGGTCACCTTACCAGGCCTGGACCACCTGTTTAGCCTTTTATGAGTGACAGGAATGGTATTTAAGCCTCTATTATTTTGAGTTCTCTTTAAAACTTTTTTATTGCCATAAAATATAAATAACATAAAATTTATCATTTTAAGTGTATGATTCAATGGCATTAAGGACATTCACAGTGTTGTGCAACCATCACCACTATCGTTTCCATAACTTTTTCATCATCCCAAACAGAAACTCTGACCTCTTAAACAATAACTCCCCATTTCCCTCTCCCTTCACCCCCAGGTAACCTCTCATCTACTTGCCTCATATAAGTAGAATCAGACAACACTTGGCCTTTTCTGTCTGATTTATTTCACTTAGCATAATGTTCTCAAGGTCCATCCATGTTGTAGCATGTATCAGAATTTTGTTCCTTTTTAAGGCTGAGCAGTATTTCATTGTAGATATATACTATATTTCATTTATCCATTCATCTGTTGATAGACATTTAGATGTTTCCACCTTTTAGCTATAGTGAATAATGCTGCTATGAACATTGGTGTAAAAGTTATTTGAGGTCTTTTTGTGAAAGAAGTAGAACCAATATACCAACTAATACCAGTCTGAAATTAAATATTGCATACAAAATGTCGTCCCAGTGACTGTATGTGTGTCCCCCCACTACTCATTCTTTTTCGAGAGAGTAGGTCAAGGGGTGTGATGAAGCAGTTTGGGGTAAAACCAGCGGTGTAACAGAGCTGGCTCAGTAAATTTGTGAGCTGGCTGTTAGAATCTTGGTGACCTCAAATCAGCCATGGCAGGGGTATTTACACTATGATAATTGGCAAACAGTACAAATCAGGGCTTTTCAGTTTCTTGGAGAGCTGGTTGTTGAACGAGTAGCACCTCACTGGTGAAAGCCATCCCTTGCTGGAGGCACAATCCTTTACTGCCTACAAGACTTTATTATAACCCCCTCTTAGGTGTAGAAGGTTGTGGAAATGTTAACTCCATTGCTGGAGAGTGTGGATTGTTGTGGATAAAGGTTGTGAAGCAGACATTTATTTGTGCATGTAAGTACCTATAACCCTTGCTTAAGGTAACAGCAGAGAGGACACTAGCTAGACATGCCAGAAGTTGGGGGGTAAGAAAATGCACGATTCTTCATGCTCTCTTCCCTGTTGGGCCACGCTTGGAGGCTTTGTGTTATGATGGCTGTTCATGAGAGTAGAGCCTCCATCAGCCCCGGGGTTCCTGACGGATAAGAATAGAAGTCCCAGCTGACATGTGGTGGGCAGGAAGCACAAACAAGAAATAACCCTCTGTGGTTTTAAGCCGCTGAGATATTGGACCTGTTTGATCTGCATTGTAATCTAGTTTATTCTGACTGATGAACCTCCAAGCGGAGCTGCCGGGTAGGTAGCTGCATATATAAAGAAAGCGTACTGGGCTCCATGTAGGTGGCACTGAAATCTCTGGGATTAGATGAGGTCACCAAGGGAGTGAATATAAATAGAAAAGAAAAGAAGTCCAAAGACTGAGCCCTGGGGCTTCCTCAGTGTGTAGATGTTAGAGGGATGAGGAGGACCTGGGGAGGCGGGGGAAGCCAAGAGAATGTGGGGTCCTGGAAGGCAAGTGTACCGAGCAGGAAAGAGGGTCAAATCTGTCAGGCTCGACCCAGAGTTGTGCTGGCACCAGCAAGGGTGCGGGTGTTCTGGTGACCTGTGATGGGTGGGCTGAGAGGCTGATTGGCACTAGCTCACTGCAGATGGGCAGGAGGCAAGCTGGAGAGAGGAATTGTTGCAGGAAGGCGGACCCCTCCCGGGGCCTGAGAGTGGGCTCTTGTCTAACACTCGGAAATGAACTGTCCGAGGAGACACATGTGCTGACACAGCAAGAGACTTTATTGGGAAGGAGCGCCTGGGCGCAGAGCAGCAGGGTTAGGGAACCCAGGAGAGCTGCTCTGCCATTTGCCTCGCAGTCTCGGGCTTCACGGTAATGGGGTTAGTTTCCGGGTTGCTTCTGGCCCATCATCTTGCTTGGCCTGTAGTCGGCCTCAGGGTCCTTCCGGGTGGCGCGCGCATCTCTCAGCCAAGATGGATTCCGGTGCGAAGGGCTCTGGGAGGTTGGTCGTCTCCGCCCTCTTCCGGCCCCTCCCGAGTCCTGCTGGTTAGTTTTCCACGGCAGCACCGTGTTCCGTGTCGGGACCTCCTGTTGTGAGACGCCTCAGGCAAGTAGTCATCCTCGTGCCGGGCCGAGGCGGGCGGTTGCGTTCCCTCACAGAATTACACGCAGCTTTTCAAGGACGGGGCCGCAAAGGGGAGGAGAAATGGGGCAAGACCTGGGAGGAAAGTGGGGCTGGGAGAGGGTCGTTGTCTTTTAAAGAGAAGAAATAAGACCATGTTTGTGTGGCGGTGGAAGGTTGCAGTGGAGAGGGGAGAGTTGCTGGTGTGTTAAGCACTGAGAGAGGAGATGGGGACCCGGGCCTGAGGTCCCTCTCCAGTACCAGAGGGAGAGGGGACTGAGGCAGAGCGCAGAGGAGGGGGCGGGAGCGGGGCTGTGGGCTTCCCTCCAGTGGCTTCTGCCTCCTCTGTGCGGTAAAAGCTGGTCACCAGTAAGAGGCAGGGAAGGGGCAGGAGCTGGCGGTTTGAGGGATGGTAGGACCGGAAAAGGCAGAAAACCCTGGAACCAGGGCAGGACTGAGGTGGGGTCATGGCTGCCGCGTTGGGCAGGAGAGAAACTCCACACAGGAGTGCGTACACCTGCTGCCTTTCCTCCAGCCACGGGCAGGACGCTCAAAGGGAGGAATATGCTGGTGTCTTGGCTGCTTTCTGCCTCAGGGGAATAGGGTCTCATAAGGGAAAATATCAAGAGCAGAGAGTAAAGCTAGAACCAGAAATTATTCCTCTTAGGCTGTCTGTAGTCAGATAGAAGTAGCCTGTCGTCTACCAGTCAGTCCGTCCGTCAGTCAGTCAACAAACACTCATCTTACAAACACCTACTAAGCTCCAGGCACTGAGCGGTTGCTGGGGATATGAAAATCCTGTCTTTCTTACTAGACTAACTGTTAGTTAATGTGGCTGGAGCTCCGTCAGTGAGGACACTCTGGAGAGGGAGCGAGTCTTTCCGCCCAAGGGGAGAGGGCAGAGGAGGATCCCCACCAAGAGCTGCCCACTCTGCTTTCCTGGCTGGACCCTCTCTGTTCCTTGAACACACCTCACGCTGTTCCCTCTGCCCAGGGCCCTCTGCCCTGGCTCTTTGCATGGCTGATGCGTTCGTTATCTCTTAGGTCTTATCTCAAAACCCTCTAGGCCTCTACCTGGAGCACCTTTGGACTCTGCCTGGAAGGCTCCTCCCCCACTCACCTGTGGCTCCCTCCTGTGTGTCTGTTCTTTTTTTCCACCTCAGCCTTACTGAGGTCTAGTTGACAAATAAAATCGTAAGATACTTAAAGCATACGTGCTGATTTGATATACGTATACATTGTGGAATGATTCCCGCAGTGAGTTAATTACCATATCCATCACCTCACATATTTACCTTTTCTGTGTGTGGGAGAACATTTAAGCTCTACTCTCAGCAAATTTCAATTACACTATACAGTGCTATTAACTAGAGTCACCATGTTTTACATCAGATCCTCAGGCCTTATTCATCTCATAGCTGAAAATTTATACCCTTTTACTTTTACCAACCTCTCCCTATTTCTCCCACCACCAGCCACTGGCAACCACTTTTCTACTCTCGGTTTCTATGAGTTCGCCTTTCTTTTTTTTACATTCCTCATGTAAGTAGTAGCAGGCAGTATTTGCCTTTCTGTGTCTGGCTTAATTGACTTAGCATAATATCTGCTCAGTGCATCGTGTTGTTGCAACTGGCAGGATTTCCTTCTTTTTAATAATATTGAATAATATAATATTCCACTGTATATATGCACTGCATTTTCTTTATCCATTCATCCATCGATGGACATTTTGTTCAACTGCTACCTGCTGAGTCTCTCTGGCCATGTCCAGCACATCCCCTCCTGTTCCTTCCTCTGTGGTCCTTCACCACACTCATCCTATCTGACAAAGTTTCTATTTTACTCATTTTTCTGTGTCTCCTACCACAATGCAAGCACCACAAGGGCAGATGTTCTGGCCTCTTTTCTTCGTCCTGTATCCCCAGGGCCAAATGCCCAGCAGAGTGTACATGCTCAGTAAATCTGTCTTGCTTCAAGGAGTGAAGGAAGGAAAGGTCACCTTGAAGAGACACACTTCAAGGTCAGAGAGACTCTCCCTCCCCCCTCCATCCACAGTTCCTCCTGCCCCTCCTTGTTTCCCTTATAGCCCTCATCACTCTTTGAAGGTCTTCATTTCTTCTCTCTACTCATGGAGTAGAAGATCCCTGGGGCTAGTTTTTCTGTTGGTCTTGTTCATAGCGTTTTCCTCCAACTTCTGGAAAATAGCACAGAGTAAGAAGTGGGCAGTGAACAAGTGAAAGAGTGAATGGGTGCACGTGGCTGCCTGGCACACATAGAGGTAGCAGGGGTCACCCTGGGCATTGGCATTGGGGTGTGGATGGGAGCTGTCAGCCCTTCTTGTTGGGAGAAGTTATGAGAAGTGTGAAGAAGTTTCGAGTTATGTAGGAGGAAATCATGTAAATATTTAACAGACACAGAAAAGTTCAGTAAATGGTGGTCAACATGTTTATTTTCAATTTTATCTGTCTGTGTATCTTACATAGGTGGGGTTTCACAAAGAAACGTCATAATTCCTGGCTGTGGCAAAAGGCAATACAGAGGGTCTCCAGGGAAACTTCGGTATTACAGATTATGGGATTTCTTAGGATTTATGGCTAATTAGTAACTGGCCTAAATCTCTTACCAAAAACCTTCAGTGA
Source organism: Eubalaena glacialis (assembly GCF_028564815.1). Classification (NCBI taxonomy): domain Eukaryota; kingdom Metazoa; phylum Chordata; class Mammalia; order Artiodactyla; family Balaenidae; genus Eubalaena; species Eubalaena glacialis. The sequence goes on along the minus strand of NC_083722.1, from coordinate 66,096,248 downwards.
GGGCTACAAATTGCCCGGTTCTCCACAGGGCTGGAGCCTGGGTAAGGAAGGCTGTGCCTGCAGCTCTGGTGCTTGTGAGAAATCACAGCTGCTGACTGCCTCCACCCTGGGATTCAGAGGAATGAGCCCCCGTTCTGCCAGCTGGATGGGGCGGGGAATCGTTTCTCCCCACTTCCCAATGCCACCTGCCCCTCCACCTCCAGGAGCGGGACTGGTGGACGGGCCTGAGATCCTGATTTTTTGGTCTCATTGGTACCAGGGTCAGAGGCAGCCTCTGAGGCCCCCTCACCCCTCTGGGCAGTCACTGCTAGGGGGTCAGGGGGCCCTCAGTGGAGACGTGTGGTTCCCGAGTCCAGCCATAAACGGCACTCTCTGGTCCTGCTGGTGTGAAAGCTCTCCCACATGGTGCTATTCAAGTGCAAATATGTCTTTGCGGCTGTAGGGAGAAGGTTTCTGTGGAGAAAAATATTATTTAGGAGGCACAAGTGTGGGCCTGGGCACTGGTAGCTTGAGGGTGACCCACCCAGCAAGGGAGAAGTAGGGTCTAGTCAGGATGGAGGATGGTTAACTCCTGAAGGCGCCTGGCCCGGGAACCATGCCGGGGTTCTCTGAGTCAGGAGAGGCGGGGAGGTTAGGGGTGGCTTTACACCGGGGACCGGACTGGAGGCTGTGAGGACACAGTGTGTCACAGATGCAGCGGTGGGAGTCGGGGAGGTGGGGATGAGAGTTAGGGCCCCTGGGAACCTCCCGCCTGATGCCGTGACTGTGCCCCTCAGTCAGCCACTGTCTGTTTGTACGCTGTCTCCTCTTCCCCTTCTCTCCCACCTCAACTTAACTCCAACCCCCAGCCTCATCTGGCTTAGGAAGGGCAGAGAAAGGGGTGCAGCCCTGGATTAGCAAAAACCATTCAAACCTAGGAGACCATGATGGACAAGGGACACAGACAAATGTCCCAGGATGGAAGGGGGGGGCCAGAAGGAGGACCCTTGGGTCACATTAGGCCCATGTTCACTGAACTGAAGTTTTCAGACTCCAACTCTGAGGTTTGTGAGGCAGCTTCTGCCAGGGAGCCCTCCTGTAAGTCAGAAATTTGAGGCTGAATGTAGTCACCAAATTAGGGGTGTCACCCCCTCCAAAAAGGGACATCTGGTGTGTTTAATCCCTGAGCAGTCACATCCTTGAGTTACTCACTCGTGGGAAGATTGGTGTCTAAAACCTACAGAGGAGGGGACAGGAACTCATATTTACTGAGGGGCTGTGATGTGATTTATTTAAAATAGCAGATAACATGGCGAAATGCTTTCACATTTTCTCCTTTAACCCCACACCATCCCTTCTGGTAGGTATTATTATATCTGTTGGGAAACAGAGGCTCAGATGTTGAATAACTGAGAGCAGGGGTCCAAACCAAGATGGACAACTAACCCGGGTTCTTTGCCACCCAAGGCTCACCAGCTCCTGTGGCTGCTGGGAGCACGCACATAACACAGAAGAGGAAGCAGGTCTGGGGGATTTGTGAGAAAATCAGCTGACGGGTGATGATATGGTGCCTCCCCTAAATTAGAAGGGGTCATAGGAGCAGGAGGGCTGCTCAGCCGTGGAAGAATATAAGCCAAAAATTTCCATACTCTTTAGGTTTTCAGAAGAAGCCAGAAATCTGGATTTTTTTTTTTTTTTTTTAACGCATTGTTTACTTTATTTATTTATTTATTTTTGGCTGTGTTGGGTCTTCGTTTCTGTGCGAGGGCTTTCTCTAGTTGTGGCAAGCGGGGGCCACTCTTCATCGCGGTGCGCCGGCCTCTCAGTATCGCGGCCTCTCTTGTTGCGGAGCACAGGCTCCAGACGCGCAGGCTCAGTAATTGTGGCTCACGGGCCCGGTTGCTCCGTGGCATGTGGGATCTTCCCAGACCAGGGCTCGAACCCGTGTGCCCTGCATTGGCAGGCAGATTCTCAACCACTGCGCCACCAGGGAAGCCCAGAAATCTGGATTTTGAATGCAGTTCTCCACTTTTAATTTTTAGTATTCTTTATTTATTTTTTAAAAACATCTTTATTGGAGTATAATTGCTTTACAATGTTGTGTTAATTTCTGCTGTACAACAAAGTGAATCAGCTATATGCATACATATATCCCCATATCCCCTCCCTCTTGCGTCTCCCTCCCACCCTCCCTATCCCACCCCTCTAGGTGGTCACAGAGCACCGAGCTGATCTCCCTGTGCTAGGCAGCTGCTTCCCACTAGCTATCTGTTTTACATTTGGTAGTGTATATATAAGTCCATGCCACTCTCTCACTTCGTCCCAGCTTACCCTTCCCCCTCCCTGTGTCTTCAAGTCCATTCTCTACGTCTGCGTCTTTATTCCTTTCCTGCCCCTAGGTTCCACTTTTTAAATACCATTACTTCAAACACTGTGCTGGTCAAACAAGACACATTTGTGGGTCAGCTCCTAGCTGTGAATTGGGGTTTCCCAGGCGTACTGGTCGGGAGTGAGTTCAGCTGTGTGTAACAGATACCTGCCTGGGTAGCATAAGCATGCAGGAATTGGCTTTCTCTCTACACTGTTCCTTCCTCCTCAGGAGGAAGTACTGGGATGATGTGGCAGCTCCACAGTGCTGCTGCCAGAGACCCAGGCTTGCTTCATCTTTCTGCCCCACTCTTGCGTCTGTGGCTTTTATCCTTATGCTCACAGGATGCAGCATTTCTGGGCATCACTTCCTGTTTCTGCTAGGAGGAAGGGCAAAATGAGAAAGCATGAGCTACCTGGGTCTGTCCCCTTAGGGAAATGATAGCTTTCCTGGAAGTTCCACCTGGTACACTTTACCTCATATCCCATTGGCTAGAATTGGTCTCCTGACCAGCTCTAGCTGCAAGGGAGTCTGGAAAAAGGAGTGTTTTTAAATAGAAACCATTGCTAATCAGGACAGAACTAGGATTTCATTAATAACTAGAGAAGGGAAAATGAGTATCATATAATCGTGTCTTTCTCACTGTGCTAATTTTCTGAGTGACGTTGACTGGTTGACTCCTGCTGGTAACAGCAAAGGAGGTGCCATAGCTCTGTTGGTAGCAATTTTACACTGTTCCTTCCTTCTCTGGGTTTCCAGCATTTGGGCAATATAACCTGTGTTGGTGTTTTTATTGCCCAGATCCTCCTCCCAATAGAGACACTTCTGGAGCCAGCCAGATCCTTGGTAAAATTCATCCAGATGGCAAATTCTGTCCCTTCAAGTTGCGTGCTTTTATCTTTTAATATAATCTGACATCAGTTTTTGCCCTTCTTTTTTTTTTCTCATTCTTAAAATTAAAAAAAAAGTTTTTGGCCATGTCATGTGGGATCTTATTTCCCCGACCAGGGATCAAACCTGGATCCTTGGCAGTGAGAGCACAGAGTCCTAGCCACTGGATCTCCAGGGAATGCCCTCCCATTTGTTGATAGACATTTTTCCTAAGGATATCTCCCTATTATTATATATTTAGTTATAATTTATCTACATTCTTTAGGAAATACAACATCAATTGCCATTGATTTAGTTATCTAAACTACAGATTACAGGGTGTGTCAATCAGGACAGGCTTGGTTAAGCCACAGTAACAAAGAACCCCAAAAACCCAGTGACTTAAAATGGAATATTACTCAGCCATAAAAAGAAACAAAATTGAGTTATTTGTAGTGAGGTGGATGGACCTAGAGTCTGTCATACAGAGTGAAGTAAGTCAGAAGAACAAATACCATATGCTAACACATATGTATGGAATCTAAAAAACAAAAAAGGTTCTGATGAACCTAGGGGCAGGACAGGAATAAAGACACAGATGTAGAGAATGGGCTTGAGGACATGGGGAAGGGGAAGGATAAGCTGGGACCAAGTGAGAGAGTGGCATTGACATATATTCACTACCAAATGTAAAATAGATAGCTAGTGGGAAGCAGCTGCATAGCACAGGGAGATCAGCTCGGTGCTTTGTGACCACCTGGAGGAGTGGGATAGGGAGGGTGGGAGGGAGATGCAAGAGGGGCGGATATGGGGATATATCTATACTTGTAGCTGATTCACTTTGTTATACAGCAGAAACTAACACAACATTGTAAAGCAATTATACTCCAATAAAGATGTTAAAAAAAAAGTTAAGATTAATTTCTTATTCACATGTCCACTGTGGGTCATTACAGATATGGGAAGACTCTGCTCATAGTGGTCATTCAGGAATCAAAGTCTAAAGGAAGCACTGCCATCTTGAACATCGCTAGTCATCACACCAGGGGGAAAAGAGGGCTCTGGAGGACCTTGCATTGGCAATTACATGTCACTTTCACTTGCAACTTATTCGCTAGAATTGGTCACGTGTCCTCAAACAACCAGAGGGGCCCAGGAGTGCAGTCCCATCATGTTCACGGAGGCATGAGAACAAGAAGTATTTGGGAAGCAAACAAAGTACTCAACGTGTGTAAGCAAGTCCAGATCAGGGGTCTGTCTGGTTGAAGTTTGTTCTTGATGCAAACCTCCACCAGTGAAGCAAATCTGTGATGGTAACTGCTCTTGAAGGAAGCCCTGTCCCTCTGAAAGGTGCTTGCTTCTGAGTCGGCTGGAGGAAGGAGGAACCTAGAATGTGGCTTTAGCTCTGCACGGTAGAATTTCCCCCCAAGTAAAGTAAAGAATGTTCTAAACTCTTCTCTTTACTTCAGCCAATCTCTGAGGTCCCCTTCCCTCACATAATCCCTGCATCATCTTACTCAGGAGCCACCTTCAAAGCCTTTCGGCAAAAGTTCTCTGGCTGTGCGTGGAGAGTGCGGTGGGGGAGGGGTGTGGGCTGGGGGAGAGTTGGAGGGCAGGGGCAGGGTTAAGTGAGCGCCGTTCCTCAAATTCATGGATCCAGCATTTCTAAGGAAGACTGGGTCGGTGGATTTTCAGGTCCATGGTGACAGTCACCGGACACATGCCTTTCTTTTCAACGTAAGGTTATAATAACAAGGGTGCTACTTTGTTTTCCCTATTCTGGGATAATTTCCCCAAAATGGTGAGACAGGGAAAAAGCGCTCTCTCCTCTGGCCTTTGCTTCAGCACCGCTTTGGTGCAAGAAGGTATGAACAGCAAGGGCCTCGTGGGTATCATTTTCCTTCTGTTGGTGAGTGGGAGGAGCTATAGAAGGTGTTAATTCACACACATCAAAGATGCACACTATACTCCCATAAAGATGTTAAAAATAAATAAATAATTAATTTTTAAAAAGATGCACACTTTCCTTGGGCTGCAGAAGAGGGAGCAACGGAATCTAGCGCAGAACTTTAGGCTGATGAATTAACTTACACTCTTTGCAAGAGAGTTTTGAAAGAAAAAAATAATCACTAGGCTAAGGAAAGCCTCCCTAGCTTCCAAAACTCTAGCAACTTTCTCTACCATAATTATGCAGGGCATGTTTTCAGAGGAGGACACACCAGCATCTGTCTGTCTGCAGGACTCCCAGAGTGGTGTTAAAGCTCCAGGTGGCCTGCGGGCGGAGACTCTCACAGCCAGCATTGGCGAGAGTTCTAGGCATTGGCAAGGGTTCTAGTTTAGGTCTTCCGTCTATATGGGGGTTTGCTGTTATACTGTTGTCATTGTTTCTGCTGGGGTGGTGCTCTGTTTGAGGCAGTTTACACAGTGAATAGTTGAACCTGAATTTGAACTCAGGCTCTGGCACTTACAGCCAAGGGATGTCCCAGGTCTGGTTCTTCAGAAGCAGAGCCTTTGCATGCAGTGTTTCACTGGGAAATGCTCCCAGGAAAACCCAGAGTCCAGGGAAGTGGGACCCGGCAGGGAAGGAGCTGGGCAGGGGTGCAATGTGCGGCATCAAACAACATCCCACGGAGGGAAGGCTCCCACTTGGCTCTGTTCCCCTGGGAGCTCTGGGGTCCGTGTCCCATTAGGGGTGGGGACCTAGTTATTTATCCATTTCCCCAGGTCACAGTTTACCAGCCTGCCTCCAAATCCCCAACATCAAACACCGTGATAAACCACCTGGTACTATGTGAGAATTTCCCTGGGACTTACATGTCCAGGAGTGGGATTGCTGGGTGATGGAGACAACGGATTCTGCATTTTGCTAAATGCTGCCTGCAAGCTGTCCAGAGAGGTGATTGCAGCTTTCCCCTCGCAGCAGTGCAGCGTTGCCACCTCCCCACATTTCTAACTTAGCCTCTCTGCTGGGTGTGAGAGGACCTCTTGTTTGAATTTGAATTCCTCTGATCACTGCTGACCTGGAACTACTCTTCGCATACTTGTTGGCTGTTTGGTCTCCCCTCCTGTGTATTGCTTGATTACCACTTTGTTTCCTCTTAAAATTGGTGGTAGTGTTATAGTTGTTGATTTGTAACCAACTGTATATTTGAGAGTCTGGATAGGTATCTTTGGATTTTCGACACTGCAAATACCTCAGTTTGTCATTAGTGTGGAAATTTTCTCCCATGTCCTTTTAACCAACCAGACATGCAGTTGTTTAAATATAGTCAAAAGCATTAACTGAGCACATACTATGTGGCGACACTCTGTGAGGTACTTGTCTTAGTTTTCCTCTCCCTGGAGCAGACCCTGAGACAAGGACATGGGTGGGAGTAGTTTATTTGGGACGTGAAGACAATGCTTATAGGGTGTGATCCGGGTCAGGGGAGGCAGCCAATAAACGGTGTGTTATCCAGCAAGTTACCTAATTCTGCTGGAGACTTGTGGGACTCAGAGCCATCCTACCAGAGAGGTAAGGGAGCCGGGATGTTTATACACCAGTTGCCGTCAGTCGTTGGCTGGGGGGGCAGGGAGGGTGTCAGATCCCCAGCACTTCAGGCTTGCTGCTCAGGCAGCAAAATGAGCTCTAGGCAAGAGAAATGTTTCCCACAAAGCAGTGCAGGGACTTGCAGTCTCCCACCACCCGCCAGGTGTGCCCTGAAATGGTGAGGAGATATGGACGGGGCACCAAGGGGGGCCTGCTACCCTGCTGTATGTACGTCATCCCTAATCCAAACATCAAACAAAGCAAAAACAAAAACACTCATAAGTAGGCATGATTGTACCCACTTTTTAGGCTGGGACAAAGGGTGAAATAAATGGAGTGAAGTTAGTGGCAGAGTAGTGATTGAATTGCCTGGAGGAGTTTATACAAGGCAGGTTCTATGCCTGAGGTGAGGCTCAGAGATCTACATTTTTAACAAGGGTCTAGTGTAGGTATTTGTATTCGTTATCTATTTCTGTAAAACAAATTACCTCAATACTTATCTTAAAACCACAAAACCTTATCTCCCACAGTTTCTGAGAGTTAGGAATCCAGGGTGGCCTGGCTGGGTGGCTCTGGGTCTCTTACAAAATTGCTGTCAATATGTGATTCACTGTCACGTTTGCTCATGTGTTCCTCATGGGCTGTTGGTGACAGAAATGTTCACTGTCTTGACTGGTGGCGAATACACCTACATGAGTGATAAAAAGTGTGTAGAACACCAGAATTCCCTGGTGGTCCAGTGGTTAGGATTCAGCGCTTTCACTGCCGTGGCCCCAGGTTCAGTCCCTGGTTGGGGAACTAAGATCCTGCAAGTCACACGGCGTGGACAAAAATAAAAAAAAGTGTTGGGACTTCCCTGGTGGCATGGTGGTTAAGAATCCGCCTGCCAATGCAGGGGACACGGGTTCGATCCCTGGTCCGGGAAGATTCCACATGCCACGGAGCAACTAAGCCCGTGCACCACAACTACTGAGCCTGTGCTCTAGAGCCCGCGAGCCACAACGACTGAGTCTGCGTGCCACAACTACTGAAGCCCCCGTGCCTAGAGCCCACGCCCCGCAACAAGAGAAGCCCCCGCTCACTGCAACTAGAGAAAGCCCGCGCACAGCAACGAAGACCCAATGCAGCCAAAAATAAATAAATAAATTTATAAAAATAAAATAAAATAAAAATAAAAATTACAAAAAGTGTGTAGAACTCAACATACAAATGAGTACAGATAAAACTGGGGAAGCCTGAACCAGGTCCACAGTGGATTATATCAACACCAATATCTTGGTTATGATATTTTACTGTAGTTTTGCAAGATGTTCTCACCAAGGGAACCTGGGTAAAAGGCACACCAGGTCTCTCTGTATAATTTCTTACAACTGCATGTGGATGTACAATGATCTCAAAAAGTTAACAAAAAAACAAGACTCTGGCAAGAATATCCATAGCAGCTTTATTCATAGTCACCTTCAACCTCAAAGCCCATAAAACCAAAGAAAGTGTAACCAGATTGTGGTATATTGACACAGTGGCACAGTATAATACAATGAAAATGAATGAAGTACAATTATACACAACGTGAATGAATGGCACATGGTGTGGAGTGAAAGAAGACAGGCACAAAAAGTACACCCAATGTGAGTCCATTTATTTAAATACAAAACCTGGCAAAACCCAGCCTACATTATGAGAAGTCAGGACAGTGTTACCATCGTGGTGGTGTACTAACATAAGGGATGCGGGAGGGGGCTTCTGGAGCCCTGGCAATGTTTCCTCAATTGTCTGGTGTGTCCTGTTTGGGGAAATTCATCAAGTCATACATTTATGATATGTGCACTTTTCTGTAAGGGCGCATCAATAAAAGTTTTTAAAATATTTAACATATGGACTTGGAGAGCATTATGCTAAGTGAACTAAGTCAGACAGAGAAAGAAATACTGTATGATATCAATTATATGTGGAATCTAAAAAATACAACAAACTAATGAATATAACAAAAAGGAAACAGACTCACAGATATAGAGAACAAACTAGTAGTTACCTATGGAGAAAGGGAAGGGGGGGTAGGGGATTAAGAGGTACAAACTATTATGTATAAAATAAATAAGCTACAAGAATATATTGTACAATGCAGGGAATATAGCCAATACTTTATAATAACTATAAATGGAGTATAACCTTTAAAAATTGTGAATCACTATGTTGTATGTAACTTATATAATATTGTACATCAACTATATCTCTAAAAGAAAAAATATTTAACATACAATATGTCAATACCTAGTATTAATTGAGTGCTAGCTACATGCCAAGCCCTTTCCTAGCCACTTTACGTGCATTTTTTCATTTCAGTTTTTGAGGAATTTTCTATTATTATCCCCATTGTACAGATGAGAAAACTGAGGTTAACGGCCTCCCACTGCCCTGTGAGGCACCTGGAAATCCCCGATGCTCAAAATCACCTTGGGTTCATAGACAAGGCCAAGCCATTAGCAACATCATTGAAAATGGTCCTGTTCACTCAGCAACACATGATTGCCCTGGTAACACTAAACATGGCTGTTTGCCCAAAAGGAGGGGGACCCCTACAAAGAACAGTTGTGAAATCCAAAAACTTTATCTTTTACTGAAAGCCAGGGTAGACCCAGGGTAGGGGATGAACTGCTAATTGATAAACACTGTAATTAAGTAGAGAGGCCTCAGTTCAAACCACCAGGATTGTAGTTGACAATGGAAGTGTGAAAATGACCATGATTAATGAACTAGCTAATAGTGTTGTCCTGTTAATGACATTCTTTCATGTTTTAGCTAGGAGCACATGTGGTGACTGCAGATCAGCCAGTGGGCAAACCAATGTAACTTTCTTTAACTATTTCCGGTTTCTACCCTGGAGTCCCATTCAGGTGGTGAAAAAATTTTAGTCAATTCAGGGCTTTTTCTCTTCCCCCTTGCCCCCAGGGAGAGTGCCGGGGTGACGGTGTCCAGGCCTTGGTGGTGGTAAGGGTGGCATCTGGTTCTGATTGTCATGTGTCCACTCTGGCATCCCTGGATGACAAGCTCCAGATGTGACAATGCACGTTGACATTCTGCCACACTGGCAGCTGCCGTGGCGTCCTTGTCCCTCCATGGCCAGCAGTCCTCTCTCCTGATCTACTGCTGTGTTCTCCTTGTTTTGGCCACAGGCTTTGCCACTGGTTCCTCCTGTCACTTCCTTCAGTGCCTTCTCAGAGGGATAATTGGCTATACTGACTATACTGGATGCTGTTGGTGCAGATGCTGAAAACTCGGCCTCTGTGCACCGGTGCCAAATCAAATCTCGAAGACAGAGTTTTGGGTAAAGTAGAAAAGAGTAGCTTTGTTGCTTTGCCAGGCAAAGGGGTGCACAGAGGGCTTCTGCCTCAAAAACTGTGTGTCCCAACCTGGGAGGATTTGGTGAAGAGTTTTATAACAATGGTTCAAGGGTGGGGTTGCTGATAAGAATCAGGGTGTGTGCAGGGCCTACACTCCTTTAATCTGGCTTCAGGTGGTCTCTTGATGAGCTTCTCTGGTTCCTTTAATCTGGCATCAGGTGGTCTTCTCTGGAATGAAGAATGCTGACATCTTCCATTTGTTGGGGGTTTTAGTTCTGTAAAGAGCTCAAAGATATTGTTATGTGTATCCCTTGAGGTGGAACCAAGACCCTACCCCAAGCTTGCACTATTGTTTCTTGGCTGCTCCTTCTTTGTATCTGCATCCCCTCCCTTCCCTGATTAGCAACTGTTCGAATCTGCCCTTTGGGACTCAGGGAAGGTCATGGAGTCTGGAGTCTGTCCCCTACAAACAAGAAACAGGGGACAGGGCTTCCCTGGTGGCGCAGTGGTTGAGAGTCTGCCTGCCAATGCAGGGGACACGGGTTCGAGCCCTGGTCTGGGAAGATCCCACATGCCACGGAGCAACTAGGACCGTGAGCCACAGCTACTGAGCCTGCGGGTCTGGAGCTTGTGCTCCGCAACAAGGGAGGCCGCGATAGAGGCCTGCGCACCGTGATGAAGAGTGGCCCCCACTTGCCGCAACTAGAGAAAGCCCTCGCACAGAAACGAAGACCCAACACAGCCATAAATAAATAAATAAATAAATAAATAAATAAATTAAATAAACCCAAAGTTTAAAAAAAAAAAAGAACCGGGGACACAGAAAGGCTTCCATGCCGAAGAGCCCCACAGTATCCTGCTTGGTTTCAGTGCCCCATCCAGAACACTTTCTCTGGGCCAGTGCATTCATCCCCCAGGTGCTTGAGCACTGGAAGCTGAGAATTCACAGCTGCCCTCCTCCAGAATTGTCCACGGCTGATGGGAAACACCTCACCTGGGGAGGGGACAGTTAGGTCTTCCTCCTCAGGGCAGCCCACAGCCATGACTGATTGGTGAGTGTACCATCCCGTCCCCTTGCTGGAAGGTGGTGTGATGGCCTTTCTCCTGAAACCAAATGCACTGTATTTTTTCCAACACCGATTCTACAGTTCTCCAACACCAGCTGGGTGTCCAACAATTCATTCAATTCTGACACTAACTCCCCAGAGCCAGACTCCAGGCTTAAGGGTTCAGTTCCACAAGACTGCCCTTAACTTCAGAGGCCAACTTCAAATGGGGTGTCCAGGCCGCCCACATTTCTGCCTGGCCTACTACAAATGTAGAGGATGCCATGACCCCCCCTCAGGTTGACAGTTTGCTAGAATGATGCACAGGAAAGTGCTTTACTTACTCTTACTGGTTTATTATAAAGGCTACAACTCAGGAATAGCCAAATGGAAAAGATGCACAGGGCAAGGAATGGGGGAGAAGGAGGTTCAGGGGCATGGAGCTCCATACCCTCTCTGGACCACCACCCTCTCAGGACCTCACTGTGTTCGCCCACCTGGAAGCTCTCCACCACATCACTTAGGGTTTTTTGTGGAAGTCTCATTACATGGGCATGAGTGATTCAATCATTGGTCATTGGTGATTGAACTTTTTTTTTTTTTGGCTGCATCGCGCGGCTTGCAGGATCTTAGTTTTCCAATCAGGGATCGAACGCAGGGCCTCGCAGTGAAAGCACGGAATTCCCTGGTGATTGAACTTAATCTCCAGCTCTTTTCTCTTTCCTGGAGGTTAGGGGGTGGGGCTGAAAGCTCCAACCGTCTAATCACGGCTGGTCTTTCTGGCCACCAACCCCCATCCTGGAGCTCTCTAGGGTCCCCTAGTCACCAGTTATTCATTAGCATCCCAAAGAAGCTCTAACCAGTCCCTTGCCTCTCAAATCCCTACAGCTACCAAATAATTTCTATTAGTTAGGATGTCTTGAGCTACAAGTAAGAAAACCTAGCACAAACCAGCTTAAATAATTTCGGCATCACTCATCTAGAAGCCCAGGGGATGGGTGGGCTTTAGGGTTAACTTAGTCTGAGTCCCAACTCTGATTCCTGGGGTTCTTTTTGCTTTACCCTCTTCCAGGTATTGGCATCACCTTCTGTTTAAGAAGAGGTAAAGCCCAGAATGCTCCAGGCAGCCCATCTACAGCTCACATTCGAGGGAAGAGAGTAATACAGAACTGATTCAGGAAGCCTTTTCAGCAGAGTAAGGAAAACTTCCCCCCAAATCTGCTGACGAACCTTGCTTTGAATCTCAGTGGCCTGAATTTGGGCATGTGCCCATTTCTGAACCCATCTAGCCCAATCCTGGAGCTGGGGATGGGGTCTGCTTCCCTAGGGAGAATACACGACGAGCACATCAGGGTGCCCCTAGAAGTGGGCGGGGGGGAGCTTCATGCAGGGTGGACAGACAATAATGTTCACACACGGTATTGTTGTCCAGTTGGCCTGGGTGGGCACAGGGCTCTGTAAAGTTCCTAGGCTTTCCTAGGAGCTCCTCAGGTTCAAGATCAGCAACTTTATGTTGCTCAACCAAATGCAGTCAGATGCTCTGTGAAAGGTCACACGACTTTACGTTCGAACCAGGTGGCTCAAGCGTTCTTACTTTTTGACATCTTCACCAGCACTTGGTATTACCTCCCTTTCTAATCTCATTATTGCTTTAATTTGCACTCACTTGAATTCCAGACAGAATGCTCATTTTATCATGGATAGTCAGCCAGTTCATTTCTTCTCCAATGAATTACCTATTTATAGACTTTGCAAATTTTCCTGGTGTATGTTTTGCCCATTCCCTCCATATTCTAGATCAGGGTCAACAAACTTTTTCTGTAAAGGGCTAGATATTAAATATGTCAGGCTTTGTAGGCTGCACGGTCTGTCACAGCTTCTCAACTCTGCTGATATAGCACAGAGCAGCTACAGACAATTCATAAATGGACAGGCATAGCTGTGTTCCAGTAAAACCTTATTTACAAAAACAGGCAACCTGCTGGACTTGGCCCTGTGGGTTGTAATTTGCCAACTCTTATTCTAAATAAATATTAATCCCTTCATTTTATTTTACTTTTTAAGATTGAAGTATACTTCACCTACAACATTATTAGTTTTACGTGTACAGAATAGGGATTTGACATTTATATATACTATGAATTGATTGCCACAATAAGTCTAGTAGCCATCTGTCACCATACAAAGTTATTACGATATTATCAACTATATTCCTTATGTTGTATGTTACATCCCCATATCTTACTTATTTTGTAACTGGATGTTTGTACCTCTTTATTTTTTATTTAAGTATAGTGGTGTTTACAACTTTGTGTTAGTTTCTGGTGTACAGCAAAGTGATTTCGGTTATACATATATACATATTCTTTTTCATATTCTTTTCCATTATGGCTTATTACAGGATATTGAATATAGTTCCCTGTGCTCTACAGCAGGACCTTGTTGTTTATCTATTTTATATATAGTAGTTTGTATCCATTAATCCCAAACTCCTCATTTATCCCTTCCACACCCCCTGTCCCCTTTGGTAACCATGAGTTTGTTTTCTATGTCTGTGAGTCTGTTTCTGTTTCATAAATAAGTTCATTTGTGTCATATTTTAGATTCCACATATAAGTGATATGATATGATATTTGTCTTTCTCTGGCTTACTTCACTTGGTATGATAATCTCTAGGTACATCCATGTTGCTGCAAATGGCATTATTTCATTCTTTTTTATGGCTGAATAGTATTCCATAGTGTATATACACCATATCTTCTTTATCCATTCATCTGTTGATGAACATTTAGATTGCTTCCATGTCTTGGCTATTGTAAATAGTGTTGCTATGAACATTGGGGTGCATGTATCTTTTAAAAAATTTTTGATTGTAATATAGTTGATTTACAATGTTGTTTTAGTTTCTGCTGTACAGCAAAGTGAATCGGTTATAAATATACATATATCCACTATTTTTTTAGATTCTTTTCCCATATAGGTCATTACAGAGTATTGAGAAGATTTCCCTGTGTTATACAGTAGGTCCTTATTTGCTATCTATTTTATATATAGTAGTGTGTATATGTCAATCCCAATCTCCCGATTTATCCCTCACCCCCCTTTCCCCCCAGTAACCATAAGTTTGTTTTCTACATCTGTGACTCTATTTCTGTTTTGTAAATAAGTTCAATTGTACCATTTTTAAAGATTCCACATATAAGTGATATCATATGATATTTGTCTTTCTCTGTCTGACTTACTACACTCAGTATGATAATTTCTAGGTCCATCCATGTTGCTGCAAATGACATTATTTCATTTTTTTTTATGGCTGAGTAATATTCCATTGTGTATATGTTCCAGATCTTCTTTATCCATTCATCTGTCGATGGACATTTCGGTTGCTTCCATGTCCTGGCTATTGTAAATAGTGCTGCAATGAACATTGAGGTGCATGTATCTTTTCAAATTATGGTTTTCTCAGGATATATGGCCAGCAGTGGGATTGCAGGATCATATGGTAGCTCTATTTTTAGTTTTTTAAGGAACCTCCATACTGTTCTCTATAATGGTTGTACCAATTTACATTCCCACTAACAGCGTAGGAGGGTTCCCTTTTCTCCACACCCTCTCCAGCATTTGTTATTTGTAGACTTTTTGATGATGGCCATTCTGACTGGTGTGAATTGGTACCTCATTGTAGTTTTGATTGGCATTTCTCTAATAATTAGAAGTGTTGATCATCTTTTCATGTTCCTATTTGCCATCTGTGTGTTTTCTTTGGAGAAATGTCTGTTTAGGTCTTCTGCCCATTTTTTGATTGGGTTGTTTGCTTTGATGATATTAAGCCACATGAGCTGTTAGTAAATTTTGGAGACTAATCCCTTGACAGTCACATCATTTGCAAATATTTTCTCCCAGTCCGTAGGTTGTCTTTTCATTTTGTTTATGGTTTCCTTTGCTGTGCAAAACCTTATAAGTTTGACTAGGTCCCATTTGTTTATTTTTGCTTTTATGTCTATTGCCTTGGGAGACTGACCTAAGAAAACACTGGTATAATTTATGTCCGAGAATGTTTTGCCTCTGTTCTCTTCTAGGAGTTTTATGGTGTCATGTCTTATATTTAAGTCTTTAAGCCATTTTGCATGTTTGTACTTCTTAATCTCCTTCACCTGTTTCACCCAACTCCCACATCCATCCCCTCTGGCAGCCAGCAGTTTGTTCTCTGTATCTGTGGGTCCGCTTCTGTTTTGTTTCGTTTGTTCACTTGTTTTGTTTTCAAGATTCCGCATATAAAACATGCAGTATTTGTCTTTTTCTGTCTGACGTATTTGCTTAGCATAATACCTTCTAGGTCTATCTGAGTTTTGCAAATGGCAAGATTTCATTCTTTTTTATGGTCGAGTAATATTCCATTGTATATATATACTACATCGTCTTTATCCATTCATCTATTGATGGACACTTAGGTTGCTTCCATATCTTGGCTATTGCAAATAATGCTGCAATGAACATAGGGGTGCATATATGTTTTTGAATTAGTGTTTTCATTTTCTTTGGATAAATACCCAGAAGTGGAATTGCTGGATCATATGGTAGTTCTGCTTTAATTTTTTTTAGGAACCTCCATACTGTTTTCCACACTGGCTGCACCAACTTACATTCCTACCAACAGTGCACAAGGATCCCGTTTTCTCCACACCCTCGCCAACACTTGTTAGTGTCTTTTTGAGAATATCCATTGTAACAGGTGTGAGGGAATATCTCATTGTGGTTTTGATTTGCATTTCCCTGATTAATCCCTTCATTTTAGACAATGCAAAATCTTCTCCAAGTCTTCACCCAGCTGTTAGCTCTGTCTAAAGTTTTTTTTCCGAACAAAATCTTTACTTTTGATGTAGTCAGGTGCATCCAATTTTCATCTGAAGGTTGTGCTTTTTGGATTATGTTAAGAGATCTGTCCTCCTCATTTCAACAACACAAAGATACTCTGCTCCTTTCTTTCCTAATAACTCCTTATTTCTGCAAGCTTTCACACTGAGTGAAGCCTTGGACCTGTCAGGTGTTTCCTTTTGTGTGTGATGTGGGATGCAGCTTTATCCTTCTCCCTGTGGGTGAGCTACTGTCCTCACACGAGCAGCCAAATCACCCATCCTTTCCCCACTGATCTGCAGCAGATATAACCTTTACTTGGAAAGAAGACAGGAGAAGCTGAAAGGCTTACCTCTCCAACCAAATGCCAGTCCTTCTTGGCATGAGCTGTTCCCTGTCTGCATGAAGGGCCCTTCCTCATGCTTTAGGCCTTACCTCAAATATTGCCTCGTAGATGCCTTACCTGAATACCATCTCATCTGCTCTGCTGTTTAACCCAACTGGAAATTACTGCTTGCACTTGCTTACCTACTTACTGTCTGTCTCGCCCTATTACGATGTGAGTTCCAGGCAGGCGGAGACAGGAACCACATCATTCACCAGTCACTGCCTCCCCCGTGCCTGACACATAGCAGGCCCGAATTAGAGTTCTCAGCAACAGAACAAATGAGCAAGCGCAATTGATTTTTCAGAGGCAATGGGTCATTAGATTGCGCCAGCGTTGTCCAATAAATTCTCTTACCCCCTTTGACAATGTACAGAATTAGAATTAAGGTTTGTCCTTCAACCCCACTCTACTCCACACCTTTATCACTTGATAAAACATCTCAGGAGCTGGAGTGTGCTTATCACACCTGCGTTTATTCACAGTTCGATGAGAGCCCTCGTTAACTCCCTTAAAATGTCTGATTGAATTTCATGTGGACGCGAATGCCACAGATTAAATATATGTTGTGTGAAGAAGCTTCCCGTTTTAACACAGCCTGTGCACTGCCAGAAAAGCATTCTGCATGTTAATTAAGATAGCTGGGGAATTTTTAAAAGACTTCTTTTTCTCTAACTTTCTAATGCATTCAGAGAAAGGGAACTAAGGCAACTATTTGCAAAGCTGTAAAAAATCGGTGTCAAGTCAGATGGCTTGCGGGGTCCCAGTGAGGTTCAGTGACAGGCCAGGGCCCTGTCTCCGCATGTCAGAGGCAGGTGGATTCTGAGATGTCGGCTGCAAAGAAGCTGAGGGAGGCTGCAGGGAGGAGGTCCCGACTTCTGGCTTCGGTAGGAACAGTGCCCTTTTGGCTAAGACAGGAATTTCACCCAGGGAACAGTTAAGCAAGAGGGACGCAGGGTGGGAAGTGAGCAAATCTGAGAATCACAGTGGACAAGATGAATTGAGATACTGAGAAAATGGAAAAATCTGACCTTCTACCCAGTTAGAATGTCAGCACAGCCAGGACAGTGTGGCAAGACCAATGGGGCTCTGCCAGTGCCTGCTTTGGCTGCCATAGAATAAGAGCACGTTGGTCTCCCTAATGGGCCCATATTCAGAGGTCGCGTGGTGACGTGAAAAAAGCAGGCGCTTGGAAGCTCTTCAGACCTGGGTTAAAATCCTGGCTCAGCCCCTTGCTTGGACAAGTCACTAACTGGTCCTCAGTATCTCCATCTGTGAAATGAGCACGGGGTCACTGCTGGATCCAGGGAGCACAGGTGCAGCTGGCACCTGGCCAGCCTGCGGCAAACGACCCTCGCTGCTGTTAGGTAAGAACTCGTGCTCACTTCTTGTTGGCAGGGACCCAGCGCACTGCTGAGTGTTTGATCCCCCCCTTTCACCTCCCTGCCCCTCCACTCACCATTAAAACACAGCTGGCCCTTTAGAGGCAGAAAAGGTGTCAGGATGATGTAGGGAGTAGTTCTAGCCGTTTGCACAATCCCAGTAAGCTCTGGTGAGGGGAAAACACCCTCACACGAACAGTTCCAGAATGCTGCTGCTTATTTGGGAACCCCTGACCCATAGCCTAAGAGTCAGGCATTATCAAAATAGTGTTCCAGGTGGGGTGATACTGAAAGCAACAAGCAGATGTTTGCACAAAACCACTGGCAAGTTTCTCCTCCTCCCTGACACCCTGTCCGGGGCCCTGTGTATTGCCGTGCCTTTCCCAGTTGTGACCAGCAGGGGGCGGCACCTCTCTCGTGTCCATTTCCACACTCCTCCCAGTCTCTGCCTCCCGCCTCCCAGCCCTCCTGAGACGGGGCCCTGGCTGCTTCCTCCTGTGGTTGGTAGACTGCAGGGCGGGGAGCTCCTCCCAGGCTGGGGAACAGATGCCCTGGCATCCTTGGCACTGGATTGGCTGGTCTCTCTCCTTCCTGGCTCCATTCCAAGCAGGACAGTCCCTGGGAGAGACCCAGGCTGGTCCTGTCTCCAGCTGGGACAGGAAGGCATCAAGGGACTCTCAGTCATGAGACATCCCCACCAGAGATGAGACAGCCGTCACAAGGTGTGTCACGGACCAGGGGTGACACACACCCTGAAGATGTAATATGCTCTGAAGAGGTGACACGCCTCTCACCCCACAGAGGTGACATGCCCATTGGAGCTCAGCCCTACCCAGTCACTTCGACATCAGAACCATGCCTATGGCACAGCAGGTCCCACAGTGCCCACCCTATAAGCCCGGCTCCTCGGTTCTGATTGCAGCCCAGAGACCAGCCGACAGCCAGCCAATAACAGCGGCCTGGGCCAGCCCAGCTCTGGTGCCCCAGCTTGAAGGTGGCCGCCTCCCCTGGGTGGGGTCCCTACTCAGGAGGAACGGGGCGTCCTGAGCCCCAGCCCTCCTGCCTGTCAGAGGCTGTTGCAGTTTCAAGTCCAACAGACAGAGATAGACCAGAACCTGTGAGAGGGAGAGTCATTTCTGATTTACGAATACTGAACTGATTTAATCCCGGCTTTCTCCTGTGCCTCGCATTTCGTAATTTGTTCCATTTCTTAATGGCTTGAGTTCTTTATCGGGCTGTGGCAGAGGAGAGCAGTGAGTCATCACTCCAGGGATGTGAAGGGTGACCTGCATATCCTGGGACCCGGGGAGGCAGGTCCCGAGAGACGGGCATCAGCTCCGCCCTCCACACCCTCCCTGGCGGGGCAGCTCCTGTCTCCGCGTCCAAGCGGCGGGAAGGAAGCAGGTTTGGTGGTCTCAGCTGGGTCATAGCAAGCCCTCTGCTTGTCCTTAGATTGGATGTTGGGGGAAGATAGGGATGATGGGGGTCTAGCCCCTGCAACACAGGCCACCTTCAGCTGCTCCATGAGTGGGATAAGAGCTGGGCATCAGGCTGCCCCAATCCTGCTCAAATCCTGGCTGCCACTTTTCTGTCTTTGTGACCCTGGGTGCATCGCTTCACCACTGGGAGCCAGAAAAAAATGCTCCAAACGGTGAAGGTTCTTGCCTCTGGCCTGGCTGCCTGAATCTGTCAATTGAATCAGAATCTGTTGTCTTCAATCTGCTATTTCTTTTATTTGTGTTTTCCACGCAAGGATACTGAGGCTTGGGGGAGGTGAAGCCCCTTCACGAAGAGGGCAAGAGGGTGACTGGTGAACAGAGAAGGGGAGATGGGAGCCTGAGAAGGCCTGGAATCGAGACACCAGGGTGGCCCCTTAGGGCTGGCTCTGCTGTGCCTGGTCCGTGTCATCCTGCTCAGGCATCTGGCCCCCAAGGCGCCCCCATGCGGGATAAGCAGGCAGGAGGTGTGTCAGGGGGCTGGGCAGACTGCAGCGGCCCCTGAGAGTACAAGGAAGGAAATCACTGGGTTGGGGGGCGGGGCTCCGGTTACGTGGGCAGGCAACGGGGCCGGGTGGGGGGGAGGAGAAGTGTGGGCAGTGGTATTTGCAAAGTTAGCACGTGCTGTTGGCATTTATCCTGTGAAACAAGGGTCATTGTGTCCATTTTACAGCCAGATAAACTTGGGATGAAGAAGTTCTATAGTTGCTGAAGCAGCACAGCTGGTGCGAGTGGAACCTGTCTTCCTCCAGGTCTCTCTCTGCACGCGGTCCCATGTGCAAGGCCACCTGCTCTGTGATAATGGTTGTCCTCCTTGGTGGTCTGGAGGTCCCTGGTCATTGCCGTGTACATCACCCTCTTTGATTCTCCCACTATTCCTGGGAGATAGGTATGAACAAGGACTAGTTTACATATACATATGAAGTGTTTTATTAAAGTATAACATACAAACAGAAAACTGTGCATCTTGTAAGTGCACAGCCCTCTGAATCGTCATAAGGACTATTATTTTAACCTCATTTTGCCTAAAGAAAACTGGAGTGGAGCTTAGAGAAGTTAGGTCTCCTTATGTATTCAGCAGTGGGAGCAGTATTCCAGCCGAGGTCTCTTAACGTCCATGTTTTGGAATGGATTTTTATAATTAAAGTTTTGATTTTGATTTCTTTTGAGAGCAATAGAATTTAATGGAAAACAGCAATGCTTTTATCTTATTAACTTCATTACAACAAGTAGTTATATGAGAAGGAAATTGGGCGCTGTAAGCCATGCACTCTTCTGGATTAAAACTCTTTATTTGGGGGATGAGAGTTCTGTTGAAGTATCTTAAGGAGAATTTGTTAAAAACTTACAGGGTAAACTTCGCAGTGAAGTCTAAAGTTTGCAAATTCAGAAAGGCTCCAGGAAGGAACGTGTACTTGAATCGTTTATTTCTGCAACATGTAATTTAGCAGTCATTATTTACATCAACACTTTGGAATATTTTGGAGAATCAACAAAGCCTTCTTAAGAGCAGACTGATCCTCTGTTTGCAAGTCTGTTTTTTTAGCTGTGAAATGGCTTTTTTAATCCCACTTTTCAGAGAGAGGAAAACATTTCTGTTCAGTTCAGTGAAGGGAGTGGGGAGTTGTCTTCATTGTGTGCAAGGGCAGAGACCCCCTTAGGATGCTCTGGCCCCTCCCCTTAGAAGAGGGGGACAGAGAGGAGGCCTTTCTCCCGAGGTTGGGGGAACCTGGGTGGATTCCCACTTCTCTGTTTTCATGGGAAAACAGGGGTTGGGGGGTGCATTAGAAAGCCCCTTCCGGTTCCACGAGAGCATGATTTAGGACAATTAGAAACAATTCCACCTTTGTCATCTTTTCCCTTCAAAGACATGTCTGGGGACTTTCCCGACTGCCTTTGGAGCAGAAGCGACAAAACCCCAATCAATTAGCCAATATCCACTGACTAGGATGGACCATGTCTCCGTCTGGGAATGGCTGGGCCACACTGGGCTTTGCAGATGGGGTCGTGGAGGGCCGGGAGAGGGGGGCAGCAGATGCCACCCCTGCCTCACAGCCCTGCCCGAGGTCCGGCAGCCTTGGCGAGGTGGGCAGCAGCAGGAGGGAGGATGCTTTGCCAGCAAAACCTGCAAGTCATCCTGCGCAGCTGCAGGGCTGCAGGGGGGTGGGGGAAGGGAGCTCACATGGTTTTGTTTTCACCTAGAAGTCCCTGCAAGGTTTCAGCGCAGTCTGATCCACCAGCTGACTCTCCCTCTCCATCACACGCACAGGCATTCTGTCCACACCCAGAGCATCCACTTTCCTGCAGTCACATGCACTTAGAGAAGATGCATTTGGTTGGGTCCATGAAGCGCTGGCTAGATAATTTCACTATTTTAATGGAACTAGTTGCCAACCTCTAAAAATTCAGAAATTTCACATATAAGCCCAGTCTTCCTGCTTCTCTTGAAAGCTCTGGGGACACCGGGTTGAGCCCCTGCGTGGTCATGGAGGGAGTGTGTCATCGCCGGGGCCCACGGTCCCTACCTCTCCCCTTTTGCAACCCCATGTATATGCCTGGCTCTCCAGGTCCACTGACTTAGTGAGCTCTCACGTTGCATCTGCAGAGGTGGATGGTGAACCTGGCGTTCTCCTTCCCACCCTGTATTGAAATGATCTGTTTATGCCACAAGGATTGCAGCCATTTATGGGGATTAGTTTATATTCCCTTCCTCTTGCCTGGGCTCAGAGGATTTAATCTCCTTTGGAGACAAATACTGAGATGTGATTCCCCTTGTCCGTGACCCAAGGAAGGCTGAGTGGATCCAGTGATATATCTCATTTTGAAGGTGAAGAAACTGGGTCTCAGAGCGGTTTCCCAGGGTGACACAGCTCACACGAGCACGGGAAGAGCCTCCCTCTGGAGCACTGTCCCCTGCGGGGATGACCACAGCAACTCTGGTGGTGGAGCGGCAGGGGGATCGACCCTGGGGCACTGATCTTCCGCATAGCACAGGCACACCCGGCGCCCAGAGCGCCCTTCCAGAGGGTTCACGTGCCCGTGGCTGCCCCGCAACCTGGGGGCCAGTGGCCCAGTCAGCCCAGGCCCTGCTCGGCTTCCACGTTCAGAGCACTCAGCACTGGATCGGGCCTCGGCTGGAGACAGAGTCAGTTATACTCACCCTCACTTCCAGTTCAAGGCCATCATTCAGGAGCCGCTCCCTCTGCAGGAGGGGAAGTGGAAAGTGGGCCAGGAAGAGAGAGTAGATGGAGGAGCGTGAAGGACTGTTAGAAAAAGCTTCTTTCTTTCTCTGACTTCCTTTCCAGTCTATTCAGAGCTGTCCTTAGGGTCCCACGGCCTGAAGGCAGGTCCTGCAGCTCCGGGTGTGTGTAGGCTCTGAGCTGGCACGGATGACACCTTTGGAAGGGTGTCGGAGAGGGGCCCCTGAAGACTTTGATCCTTTGTTTTTAATAACCCCCAAGTGGGGAAAGGGATTGAACCCGCACCCTTGGCAGTGAAGGCGCGGAGTCCTCACCGCTGGACCGCCAGGGAATTCCCAAGACTTTGATCTTGAAGCATAAGTGTGCAAGCCTAAGGGGTGGGGTGTATGTGTGTGTGTGTGTTTTGGGTTGAGGGATAAGCCCCCCCTCAGTAGGGCTCCAAGTGATCTCCATGTGTCCTCAGTGAAGTGTAGAATTCTTGCTTTAGGTAGTGCTGGTTAACCAGCTGTCCTGATAACAGGAAGCTCCATATGTTAGAAGAATAAGAAAGGGTTTGTTTTGTTTTGTTTTAGCTCTGCCTGTACCCTTTTCTGGTTGCTGGGCTTCAGGTAGCCCAGAACCTCTCTGTCAAATGGGGCTACGAACTCCTGCCCTCCCTGCCCTTCCATTTCGTTGTGACCTCAAGTGTGATGGCATTACCGTTGTGAAGGTGTTTTACAAGCTGTCCAGGGCTTTGCCAAAGAATGAAGTACACGCTTAAAACCCACATCCTTCTTCACAATCATCCACAGCTCAGCTGTCCGGGTAGGGAGGCAGGCTTCTCTGGGCACTGTCTGTCCAGTCCTATTTTCATGTCCTCAACAACTGGCATCTTAGCCTTAGCCTTCTCGTGCGGGGGTAACAGGAAGTTGCACACCTTCTCAGAGTATCAAGAGGGCTAGAAGATTGGGATGGGGGGAAATCATGATTTTTATATTAAAACAAATACTTCTACACGATTGTGTGGAATGCAGAAGTTCATGAATTTTAATATTAAAAGCAAAGAAGTGGGGGTCGAGACCCCTTGGGGCTGCTTCCCTAGAGGACTCGGGGGACTTCAACATCGTCCTCTGCCGTTAAAGATATTTTAGTAGAAAGTGTGAGGAACACTGTCAAGGTGGGGGAGGCCCTGTGCTGGTCTCTGCAGGAGGAGCAGCAGTGTTGAGGAAGGGAGCCCCACAGAGGCGTAACTTCCTTCCTAGGCTGTATGGGAGTGCAGACAAAGGCATCAGAGGAAAGAGAGCTATGTTCTGGTTGAAGTGATGGTGATGATCCAGGGAGACTTCCTGGAGGAGGAGACAGGGCAGGAGGTGAGATTTTAGGAGCCCAGGAACACATACTCAGAAGTGCAAGTCAAGCTTGGTCACTGGCAGGAGAATCAGACCTGGGCCAAGGGTTTGGAGAGAGGGGATGTGGCAGATGTGACTGGGACCCCCTGGTGAGGAATCTGGGATGAATACA
This sequence comes from Eubalaena glacialis, assembly GCF_028564815.1. Taxonomy (NCBI): domain Eukaryota; kingdom Metazoa; phylum Chordata; class Mammalia; order Artiodactyla; family Balaenidae; genus Eubalaena; species Eubalaena glacialis. Next base: position 66,072,298 of record NC_083722.1, on the reverse strand, counting down.
ACAGCTCTTGGAAGTCCCGGAAATTATCTGAGCAGCAAAATGACAGTGGTGAAGGGTGATTAATTTCATGCTCTAGGGGATTAATTTCACGTTGGAGATGGACTTCTAGTTGCTTTCTTTTGCTTGGATAGTTGTCCAGACAAGGGGGTCCTTTTATGAGTTTTTCCTCCCAGAAGAGAAGAAATTCCTCTGAGAGAAATATTCTCTTAGCTCAAATGCAGCCAACATATTACAACAACCTTTTTTTCTTCTTGCTACTCAGATGAGGAACTGTGGCCCAGAGAGGCCAAGCAACTCACCTCATGTTGCCCAGCAAATTAGAGCTGATGCTGAACAGCAAGAGTCACAGATCATTGGGGTAGATGGGTCCCAGCAGATCCTCCAGAAAGGTGGGTGCCATGTGCATCACAAAATACCACCATGGAACATGATGCTTTTCTTTATGCATGAACTCTCCACAGGAGCCCTTAGTCTACAGGCTGAGCAGATAGGAATGGCAATAACCCCCTTCTTCACTGCTTGTGGGGTGATTTGGCCACTCAGATCCTCTAGACCAGTAAGACTTCACAGTCGATTTCAGGTCTTGCTGAAGAGTAAGATCCACTCTGCACCTGGGCACATGTCTGGTCTATCACCCAGAATGGAACACGAGGTAAAATGCAGCTGGGCTGCAGCTAGAGGCTGGTGACTGAAAGCTGAGGACCCCCGCGCTCCCCACTCCCCACCCCAGTGCTGGGCAGGGCTCAGAGCGACTGGGCAAGTCTCAGTCTCTGCCCCACCCCTACCCGCCAGCCACCCTGACCCTCATCTTATCCCATTCTCTCCTTACCACTTCCCAGGCTGTCAGCAAGGGTACAAATGGCAGTTTGATCCATTATCAAGCTCCATGTATATCTGTTAATCACTTGACTCATCAAACATTTATTAAGTGCCAGCTGGATTCCCGGCACCCTCTAAATGCTCGGGTAGAGCGAGGCACAAGGCAGAGGCAGTACCCACTCTCCCCGAGGGAATTGGGAGCGAGATGTGGAAACAGGCTTAGCAAACACCCACACACATACACACATAATGGCAGGCTGAGATCCCCGCCACAGAGGAAAAGCCCAGGGTGCTTCAGGAGAGGATGCCAGGTGGTCAGTTTCAGCTCGGAGGGACGGGTGACAGGGAAGAGCTCTCGGAGGATGGGACATTTGTGCTCAGACCTAGAGGAAGAGAAGTTGGCTGAGGGAAGGCAGAGGCTGTTGGGGGAGAGGGAGGATTAGGTGTGAAAGCCCCAAGGTGAAGCCCCAAGCTTGGGAGGTGGGAGAAACCCCCAGAGACAGGTATGGGTGGAGCTGGGACCGATTGGAGCAGTGCAAGGGTGTGGGAGGGGTAGGTGTGACAGTGTCCCAGCCTAGCCCCACTCCTATGGGCCTGGTCTATACCCAGGCTAGCCCCAACACAATGGCACTGGTGCCAGCAGAGACCCTTCCCCTGGCACGGAGGCCAGGCCCCAAGGTGGCACCATGCACATGGGAGTGAGGAGTCCCTGTGTCAATTCCCCTGCCCTCCAGAGGAGCAGACACATGGCTCTGCACTGAAGCCTGGGCTCTGTCCTTCTCTAAGGGAGCTGGGGGCTGGGGGCTCTGAGTGTGTAGCCCTGAGGGCCATTGTGGTACATGCACTGTCACGGTCCCAGTTATGAAGTCCAGCAGAGGTACCTGGGGAAGGCCCCAGGGAAGGGGAGTTGTGGTGAGAGGGGGCTGGTTGGTGTGGATTGAGCCCCGCCCACCCTGCCAACCACACCCCCCCAGGCTGAGCGGGAAAGCAGCCCCACAGACTCGCATCACGGGCATCTCCCCTTCCGTGTTTCTGGAAACATGAATCACCATTGGGCTCTCTACCAGGCTGGGTCCTTGGGGCCAGACTGGGCTGTGCTGAGCGAGGCCGTGCATGGACATAGCTCCCACTACTCCCAGACTCCTCCTCCAAGCTGTGCAGGAGTGAGGATGCTGCCGGCATGCAAAAAGAAATAACTGTAGCATGAACAGTTCTTGAGCGTTTTCTGTGAACCAAGCACAGTGCCAAGCGATGGTGGTGGATGGCTGCAATCACGGCCCCAGTGAAGCACACCTCCTGTCACCCACCGCCTTGTGTAATTCCCTCCCACACGCACCATGGGCTTGGCCGTGGAACTTGCTTTGGCTAATGGACATCAGCAAACGTGGTGCAAGCAGAGCCTTGATAAGCACTTGGGCGTGAAGGCTGCCCCTCTGGGAACCACAGCCGCTGGAGAACACTGGCCTGCACAGCTGGGGAGACCCTGGGGAGGAGATCCTGGGCGCCCTAGCAGGCAGCTTGCCAGGTGTGAGGTGCGTGAGCGAGGGCACCGCGGACTCCCCAGGCCCAGCTGAGCCTCAGATGGGTAACGCTTCGTGAGCGACCGTGGGAATGACCAACGGGAGAACCGCCCAGCTGAGCGCCGCTCACGGTGCAGAACCTGAGCAAAAGATGCTTGTTTAAGCAACCGTGTTTTGGGGTGGGTTGTTACACAACAGTAGCTAACTGATACAGTGACTAGCAAACATCCACCATCTCATTTGATAGGCACGACAATGCTGGGAAGAAAGCATTTTTCTACGTCTTAGACGGAGCCTGATTCAGAGGGAATAACTCACAGAGGCAGGCAGTGGGTCCGTCTCCACAGCTTCTGCCCTGGCTCTGTCCACTGCCCCGAGGAGGAGGGGACAGAGCCAGACAGATATTCAGAGCGTGAGGGGGAGGCTGGCCTGCCTTTACCTGCCAGTGCTTGGAGAAACCCCGATGTCGGCTGAGGTCGCCCAGCTCTGCCCACAACAAGGCTGCCCCCTGAGGCCTGGTTCAAGATTCCTGGGATTTCTTCTTCTCCGTCTCCTCTGCTCTGTCTCTGCGACTCTTCCACTACCTTCACTTTTATTTTTATCCATTATGGAGCACACTTGTTTCTTGGTTCTACTCCTTAAGAAACCACAAGCACAAGGCAGTCGCTTGTAACAGAATCTTTATTAATGATTTGTAGATGGTGAAGAGTCTCGCCGACAAGCTAAAATCACATCTCAGGTGTCCTGTCCTTAACCATCAGTTGCTCACCAGCTACTTTGTCCCACTTGGTACCAGCATGTGTCATCTTCTGCTGTCCCCTGCCTTCTTCCCATCCTCCTCCTCCTCCTCCTCGTCCTCGTCCTGAGAGCGCTGAAGTCTTCTCTCTCGCTGTCACTTCACTCCTGACTCCCAAAGGCAGCTCCCCGACTGCCCAGGGGTCTTTGGTTCAACCAGAGGATTCCCCGCTTAGAAGTCAGTTGTGGCAAACCCTCTCCCCGCCTCACCACACACATCCGCATGCCCGGAGAAGGGACCTCGGAGGGCATCCCCCCAGATCTGTCATTGTATGACCGAGGCCCAGAGCCCAGGGAGAAGGGGTGACTTGCCGAGGCCCCAGCTATGATCAGAGCAGGGCCTGGAAGGCAGAGTCCTCCTTGCTGTGTGTGAATGTGCAGGTGACGCCGGGGCGGAGGACCTGGGCTTGCTGTCCCTGGGCCCCCCCAGGTGAGGCAAGGTGAGGCAGCAGACATGCTGACCTGCACCATTCCCCTCCCTAGCCACTCAGTCCCCGCGGTCATGCACACATGCCCAGCCCATAAATATCTTATTTTGTGTTCCTGCCAACGCCCACTAATAGGGCTAATGCTTCCTGAGGAGCAGCCCAAAGCTGCATTAGTCGCAGATGTTTGATTGATTTAAAACAAAGAGCCTGACCACCAACCTCTCTCTATGGTTTCTCTTCCTGCCACTTTGCTTGCAGGGTTATCTCTGAAATGCAATTAAGGGGCTTAAAAGTACATTTTCAGGAAGATGCGGAATTGATGAGGGGAGCTGGGCCCTGTGGGTGCCTCCATGGTTCCAGCTCCAGGGCAGGGAGCGGGACCCTGCCCAGAGCTACGTCCACACCCACCAAAGTGTCAGGTCTCCAGGGTAAAACCCGCCCCCCGGAGCCCAGGGAGGTTTGGTGGGAGGGGCTGCCTTCTAGTGGAGCTGCTGCCCCTTCCTTGGTCCTGTGCTTTGGAAGGCCCAGCGACTTTGGGGAGGCCTCTGGGAGGGAGCCGGGGCTGCAGGCCCGCAGGCTGCTCTGGGGGCTGCCAGCTCCGGAGCTTCCTGAGAACATCCCTGTGGCGGTCGGCCTTGCCCAGGACCAAGCCTGGGGAGCTTGGGGCAGGAGAGAGTGGTATTTACCAGAATGTCTTTTAGGAGAGGTTTGCAAGGTTGGGAGGAAGCGTCTGAGAAGCGGTTGTGTGGGTTGGAGAATGCCCAAAGGCAGCGCAGGGCACAGAAAGCATCGCTGAAGGGCGTCTGCTTTGCAAGTGGTGTGTGGAGTTGCCTGAGCTAACCCCTCCGCTGTCCTGCTTCTCTGCTCCCTCCGGGACACCCCTGCCTTGAACAAACTGTTAGCAAATGTCAGGTTTAAAGGGACACCACATTCTTAGCCTGTGCAGGCTGTAAACTCTCCCTAATCCCATTCTGGCAGCACAGGAAGGAGGGCAAGGTCACCTTCTGCCAAGGTTGCTGGGGAAAGTTTCACCCTGGACGTGCCATTCTAGCTGGGGCAGGTGTTGAGTTGACAGCTGGAGGTGCAGAGAAAGGGCCTTTCTGCTAAAGGTACACAGAATTTGTGGAGAATTTGTGGAGTAGGTATGGAAAACAGTAAATATTTGTTTGCCGAAGCATCATGCCGAGTGAGAAGAGACCTCAGTGGTGGATTTCAATGTCTTGCTAAGAAGTTTGGGATCTACTGGCTAGGCAATGATGAGCCATAGACGGCTCTAGGGCAGGGGGAGAGGCAGAGTTAGAAACAGGCTTCTCGAAGACTAATCTGGTTGGGAATGGAGAGAGAAGGTAGGTGCTTTTGTGATAATTAGCAGCTTCTCCAGGTCTCTGAGGGGGAAATTTATCTCAAACTATAGCACACACAGCTTTGACGTTCCATGGGACCAGTCCCTTGGCCACCTCACCTGCTGCCAACACACCCTCCACCATGTCTATCTTCTTCCTTTCTGCAAACTTCCAGACAATTCCTGCTTTCCCTGGTAACCCACTCGGCGTCTCTGAGGTGCTCATGGCACTCGGCCACCTCTCTCCGCCATCATCTGCTGAACTTTCAGACCTTCCCCTCATTCATCCAAGTCTTGAGCAGCCAGGATTATTCTCTTCCTCTGGCCTTTGTCCTGGGAGATGTCAGCTTCCAACTCCCAGGCCTCTCAGCCTGTCAGCCTCCTCTGCAGCAATTGTCTCCTTCACTCTTCTCAGCCCCCTCTTGGCTGCAGCCTGGACCTCATCCTCACTGTAACTGCACCACTTCCGAAGCCACCAGATCAAACCCTCCTCCTTATCTTAATCCAGGGCGTGGCACAAGCTGTGGCCCACTGACTGTTTTTGTAAATAAAGTTTTATTGGCACACAGCCCTGCCCGTTCATGTACCGATCGTGGGTGCTTTCAAGCTACCGTGACAGAGTTGAATCGTTGTAACAGAGACTGTATGGCCCACGAAGCCTGAAATACTTACTACGTGGCCCTTTACAGGAAGGGTGTTTGCAAGACCCTGGCTGTAGCTGCAGGAGCCTCGTGAGGGCTGCAGGGATGTGGTGCTGGCACCCCTGACCTCCGCTGCTCCCCCCGTGCCCATGTCTCTACCAAGCAGGCCCCTGGGTCCTTTCCACTTGTTTTAAACACTGTCCCAGTTCTCCCATTTAAACAAAACCCTCTCTTGAACACTTACCCTCCACACTCCCCTTCCTTCTGTCTTCTCCCTTCAGTACCAAACCAGTTAGAAGTGAAACCCGTGGTCACCATGCCTGTTCCTCACTCCCACCGGTACCTCAGCCCATTTCAATCGGACTTCTCCCCTTCATTCTGACAAAACTGGCCCCCTCAAGTTCAGCTCCACGGCGCTCAGTCTGACGGACATTTCTCAACTCTCCCCGTGCCGGTCTCCTCCATAGCATCAAACACTTTTGCCCACTTGCATCTTCAGACACTCTTTCCTCCTGGATTCCAGGACATCGCCAACTTCTGGGCCCTCTCCTGCCTTTATGCCAACGGAGGATCTTCTGGGTGGGCACGTAGGCCTGAAAATGAGACAAGGCCCCTCCAAGCCTCTTCGCCTCCCAGGACCCATCCAGGCCCACAACTGATTTTTTTTTTTTATTTTGACTCACTAGGTTATCAGTTTATTACAAAGAACATTAAAGGCTACAAATCAGCGGCCAGATGAAGAGATACAGAGGGCAAGGTCCCAAACAAAGGTGCTTCTGTGCCCGTAGAGTTTGGGGCCTGGCACGGCACACGTAAATACATGGTTCACTAACTTGGAAGCTGTCTTAACCTCGTCCTTTTGGGGTTTTATGGAGGCTTCATCACACAGGCATGGTTGATCAAATCGCTGGCCATTTGTGATTGCCAGGTCCACAGCTTTCAGCTCTACCACTAAGGGGACGACACACATTGTTTTCCGTAGCTTAGATCTTTCCAGTTGCCTATTTGTCATTTTCTTTTGGAAATCTCAAAGCATGTCAGAGTCCATATTGGACACGTGACTCCCCCAGCCCCGACAAAAACCCATGCCTGGACCTTTCCCGAATCTCAGTGAGTTGCAGTTTATTCATCCAGTTGCAAAGGTCAGAGACATCCTTGATACCTTCTTCTCCCTCCCCCATGGCCCAGTCCTTCCCTGAGACTGGATGATTTTATCTCCTAAATCTCACGTCAGCTCTGGTGCTCTGTCTCTGTCACCCTGCCACGAGTCAAGCTGCCACTGCCTTGCCCTAGACTCTTGCTCCCAGCCCGGGACTGGCTCCCTTCCCATCCTCTTTGCTGTAGTGTTCACCTTGCAGAGGACTCTCCACAGTGCAAATCTGATTATGTCCCACCTTTGCCTGTGACCCTTGTCTCCCCACTGCTCTCCTGACCATGGGTTGCAGACCTTGCAGGCCTGGCCTCCTCCAGTCTCCCACCACTCTCCCCCCAATACACACAGCCCCTCCCTCCTCACCTCACTGGCCTGCGTTCAGCTACACTTCTTCCCACCCCTGGGCTTTTGTCCACGTCAGGTCCTCTGCCTGGAATGCTCTTCTTCTATTCTCTTGTTAGTTCTTCCATTTCTGATCCTAACTCAGTCATCACTTCCTGAGGGTCACATTCCCCGAGGTGAACTCTCCTGGCCTCGTGGAGGTGACTTTCTATCTGATTTATGCCTACTCCTGCCGTATGTAGACTGGGAACAGGGGCCATGTCTGTTTTGGATCCCCATGGGGCACCCCCCCTACCCTTGCCCAGCGCAGTATTTGGCCACTGTGGGCACTAAATCAATATCCACGGAAAGAGGGACTCCACCTGAGAATAATCTTATCCAATAACATTGGGGTTGGGTCAGTTCGCTGAGCATAAAACCAGAGGTTCCTAATGAGAGGATGGGAACAGAGGTCAGAATCTCCTTGAGAGGATTTCCAAAGTAAACCTTGCCAATGGCTTTACCTCCAACCTCAGGATTCCTTCTTGGGGGAAAAGGGCGATGTGTGAATATTTTATTCCTTTCTGTCACAGAAAGATGAACTGTATGAATTTTAAGGCCATTTGATTGGCAGTAAAGAGTCCTTGCAAGACCAAGGCTCTGGCATCATACCGTCCTGGGTTCGAATCCTAGCTTTGCCATTGGACAGGCCTCTTTGAATCTCAGTTTTCTACTTTGTTAATTAGGGATCAGAACACCTATTCCTTAGGGTTGATCTGGGGAAATGCTGGGCATCTGATGGTGCTGGACAGAAGCCATGTGGGACTGACTGCCCTTCCCTTCCTGACTCACAGTCAGAAAGTCGCTTGTCTCAACGCCCTTTACCCAGATTTTCATCCTCTTCATTATTCCTTGAACAAGGTTGTGGAAGACTCACCTGGGAAGCTTTATTTCAACTTCCCCCTCTTGCCTTCCTGGGTCTTGCTTTGGTTTGTCTTCCATTCTGCAGAGATTCCAGAGAGGAAGGTTGAAAAGATGAAGTTGTCTTGTCAGAGGTTTTTGCTAACCATACAACCGGGTTTTCTGCAGAGTGATTCATGGAACTGCATTTACAGCTGAAGTTGTAGATCTGTTTTTAGAAATTATTAGCAGGCATTAAACAAAAACAGGCTTTATTAATAATTCACCAGAAAAAAAAAATATGGTATAATATCTCGCAACAGTTACCTCTAATGCTGGAATAAGTATTCCATTTCTTTGTTATTTTTGTTTTTTCCTTCCTTCAGCATAAGAGAGACCCAAATCCTCTGTAAACTGAAAGAAAGGCAGGTCTAAGAGGGCATAATTATCAGCTGAGCAGAGCACGATTCTGCCTCTAGAGTCAGAAACACAGGACAAATTCTGGGTGCCAGCCTTTAGAAATCAAGTGGAATCATCAGAAGCAAAAATAGGGGGCGGGGTCTATGTTGGGGATGTAACGTTAAGTCTCTGCTTCTCAGACCTCTGCTTTGCTTTAGCTTCAAGGCCTCATTAGTTCACGGATGCCGCAGACCCCACGGCCATACCCACACCCCTCTGGCCCACCTGGAGATCACTGCAGACCTTCTTGTGCCCACTGATGGCTTTCTGGGTTGTCCTGCCTGAAGGCCTGAAGCTTTCTCCAGAGATGGCACAGAAATGCCAGGAATTTAATGCTCCCTCCCAGTGGCAACTCTTACCAACAAGGCGAGGGATTGGGGGCACTAATCCCCCCGCCTCCCTGGCTCTCTATGGGGTGGTACAGAGGTATGTTCCATATACACTCTCAAAAACCTCCCTGGAAGCAACATGTTCATTTGTAATGTGTCATCCTTTTTGGGTCTTCCTCTCTTCCCTTTCTTGCTTCCCTACATCCTCACTGTGTTTCCTGGAATCAGCCCCAAGATCAACCACCTGCACCAAAGTCCTAATCTCAGGTCTTTCTGGGAAACAGGAGAGTGAGACAGGGAAAGGCAGAAATCTAACAAAAATGTGCTAAGGAGAAGGTGCCCACCAGGAACACCAAGGGCTCCACCTCGGGGGACCCTCCGCCATGCTGGGGAGGGGGAGGAGGGGGGCGTCTGGAGCGTTTGTCTCCTAACTCCCAGCCCGGCTGGTTGAGGGTTGACCCTGGGGCATTAAGCCTCACTCCACTTGCACCCCCATTGCTCTGACCAAGCTCCCTATGCCAGAGAAAGCCCCCAGGCAAAGAAGAAAGACAATTCCAGAGGTGGGAAGGTGTCAGCTGCTGGAAACTGCCTGCCGCAGCTGAGAATTCAGGTGGCCGAGTGTGGGAGCAGGGCATTGACAACTTCGCTAGAGGTGCCCTCCCCTGGTCCAATCAAAGTGGCCAAAGAGGTGGCGGGGTGGGGAGCGGGAAGCAGGACAGAAATGGACTGTGGCCGCCTGTGCGTGAGGTAGGTAGGGCTGTACCCCTGCAGGGACAGGTGTGGTCTAGCTGGAACCTTGATCACTAGCCCTAATTTAAGCAGAAATCTCTAAGACATGGAAGGTAAGACTGAAGCAGAGCACAGGCAGCGGCACTCAGGGCAGGATGCCCAGGCAGAACACGAGATGGCTTTCAGTGGCCTGAACTTCCCTGCAAATTTATAAAGCAGGCGGGCTTTCCCTGGGCCCTCCCCCCTTTCTTGGGATGCCTCTTTAGCTGTGACAGCCGCTCCTCCCCAGCCTCCCAGGGCCCTCTGCATGGCCTCTGGCTGCCCTGCCATGTCCTGATCCGCAGTTAACCTCTTTCTCCAAAGAGACAGGCCCAGCCTTTAAAATTCACTCCCCTTCCCCAAAGGCCATTGGCTGCATTAATTCATACTGAATTGTGAAGGGCTGGCACCTTCAAAGCTCTCTTGGTACTTGAATCTAAAGGGGAAGCTTAGGCACCCAAAGGAGAGAGGATCGCTTTGCAAACAAGTGTTACAGTAAAACACATAAACACAGACAAATAAAAACCACACAAAGCCTTGTAAAGCTTTTTTAGAGAAAGGCAGGTAACACAGTGAGGAAGACTATGAGCTCTGAAGCAAGGATCCTTGGGTTCAACACTTAGGCACACCCCCTCCCCACACAACACACAACATTGGTGCGAACTTGAGCAAGTTACTTGATTTCTCTATGCCTCGGTTTTCTCATCTAGAGGATGACATACAAACTTACCCCATAGGGTCGTGGGGAGGATTAAATGAGTTAATACAGCCAGAGGGCTTAGAACTGTGTCTGGGTCCCGGTAAAAGCTCAGTACGAGTCAGCCATCGCTACTCTTGGGTCTTCAGAGATTCTCAGGAGTGAATCTTTTCTCTGACTTTGAGCTGGATCAGAACAAACTTCAGTGATGAACAATCCAACAGGAAGCATTTCCGGAGAGATTTGTTCCAGCCCCAAGGAATTCTGGGGGGTTAGGATGACTTAAACCTGAGAAGTGGTCCCGGGTCCCTCATTTCACTGTGTCTCTGAGTTGCTGTAGTAGCCAGGCCTTGGAGACACCACCCTCACAGACATGGTAGAGAGGGAACCAGCTCCTTTCTGTTTCCCTGTGACCTGGGCACCTGAAGAGGGACTCAGAGGTCCATCAGTCCATCTGACCTCCCAGGTGACGTTCTAAAAGTCCATCCATTGCTCAGATTTAAGATTCAGTGAGAAATTGCTAAACAAATCTGGCCAGAGGGACTCAGGTATGGTGGGAGGCCTCATTTTTTACTTCGTCAGTGTGCATGTGTAAATCTCTCTCTCTCTCTGTATATGATGATGGATAATAGTCTCTTTAAGATGAGCTTATTCCTTGCTTTCCTTCTCCACATTCTCCTCCCTGTGCAACACCCCTGCCCTCATCAGCCCCAGAGTCATTGTCTGCAGAGGCCCCGAAGAAGGGCCGAGGTGGAGGTGACCTGGCATTGAATTGCACAGTCCGGCTCATGACGTAGCAATTATACTTGAAGTTTCCAGGTATTTTGAAGATGAATTACAATGTAATGTACAGTTTTCTTTTTGAGGGGGCTGGAGGAAGAACTCAGGCTCCTGCTCAGACAGAAAGTCTCAGATAGTTACCTTGAGATTTTAAGATTTCTGCTTTGTACTTAACCATTAGGTACTTACCAGAAGTTAATGATCTTAAGTTGCAACATGGTCCTTTCTGTGCAATGATTAACCAGCCCCAAGTGTGAGAACGGGCTGCCCCAGAGTTTCCAGGTCATCCCAGTGACAAAGCCACCTGCTTGTTCTGAAGGGTAGAGCACGGAGACCTATAATCAGGTGTCAGTTTCCCCCAGACTTGCACCTGGAAAGAGGGGGGAGGAAGTCGGGCCCCTATTTGCTCAAATTGTTCCCTACAGAGATGCCACAGTGGACTTGCAATCCCATAGTCTCAACAGTTTATTAATTATAAAATGTCACTCAAAGACATGTATACATCTTTCAGGACAGAAAGGTAAGGGTTTATCATAGTCCCACCCAGACTGAGCAGGTCTGGTCTCTGAAAGGTGAGAGGCAGCCTGGGTGGGAGAAAAGTACCCAGAGAGTGGAATTGACTAGCAATTAAGAGCTTGTGCTTTCAAGTCAGGTGGACTTGGCTTGTCCTAGGTCAGGTTCCCAGGAGCCAGACTCTGAGATGGAGACGAACACTTAGCAAGTTTATTGGGAATTTATTGGGATCAACCCCCGTGGGGTGGAGAGAGAGGAAGCAACAGCGGGCAGAGGGAGGAGATGGGCTGTGACCTCAGCCAGTCCTACGCTGAGGCCCTGGAGTTGTCCCAGTTGGAGGCAAGATGCCCCCAGAATGGGGGTATGACATTGGGTGAGGCAGTTCCCTTTGGCCTTGGGAAATTCCTGGAGAGGGACTCAGCCATGAGTCATTAGCAACTGTGGGAAAGGGTACCCAGTCCAGAGGGAGGATCTGGGCAATCACCACAGCATCCATTTATAGGTGTTATGGACTGAGTTGTGTCCCCCTTCCCCCAACAGCAAGTTCATAAGTTGAAGCCCCAGTCCCCAGTGTGATGTTTTTGGAGATAGGACCCTACTCCAGTAGGATGGGTGTCCTTACAAGAAGAGGCAGAGACACCAGACACCTCTCTCTCTCCACAAGAGCCCAGAGGAAAGGCCATGTGAGGCCCCAGAGAGAAGGTGGCTGTCTACAAGCTAGGAAGAGAGGTCTCACCAGAAACCAAGGCTGGCACCTCAGTCTTGGACATCTAGCCTCTAGAAGTATGAGAAAAAAATGTCTGTTGTTTAAGCCACCCATTCTATGGCATTTTGTTATGGCAGCCCAAGTAGACTAGTACAACAGGTGTATTAATAGTCACCAATATCCCTTTGCCCTTCTGAACTTAGGCATGACCATAGATTTAGTCTATGAAACAGAAGCAGAAAGGGCATCTGTGAACCATGGTTACAGAACAACATTATTAATCAGGACATCTCATGCCTTTACCAGGGGTCAATGCCGTGAAGACTCAACTCTTATTTCAGTAAAACAGCTCAGGCCATTTCCAGCTTGCTGAAGTTAACCTTCATAACACAATGGCCTTATAAAGTGCGTAAAGAAGGATATATGTCCAAGGATAACCAGGAATCATCTGAAAATGAAGGAGAGTAACGGTGTACTTGCCTCCCTTGATGGTAAAATATATTACAAGACTCTTGTTGTCCAAACAGTATAGTAATAACAAGGGAATAGGTGAAACAGAATAAGGAAGCTAAAAATATATCCTAGTATATATTGTAATTTAATGTACAGAACAGGTGGTGTTTAGATGGAATGAGACCATTATGTTTTATTTGATAAGTTACAGTGACATCACTGATTATCCATCAGGAGGGAAATAAAGTTGGACTCTTACATTATGCTTCATACGAAAATAAATTCCAGATGTATTAAAGACTTCAGTGTAAAAATAAAATTATGAAACTTCCATTTCCAGCCAAGATGGAATGGCCCCATTCCTCCCAGTTCCTCCCTCTTACAACTAAAAATCACAACACATTTGCATAGGAAGACTCTGAAAGGTGGAAAAATGGCAGACTGCCTAAGAACCTCTGTGCTCTGATTCCCCTCTGGTGTGCTCTGGTGGTGTCAGAGGGCCGGGCCAACAGGGAAGCAATTTTCCTTCCTGCACAGGGTGGAAACAGGAGGAGAACTCCAGTTCTCCTGCTAGCAGGGCAGCTGATCTATGCCCTACTGAGTGGAAGTAGGCAACTTAATTTCTTTTCCCCTGCTGGGACTGGCTGGGGAGCTGATCTTCCATCCCCCACCAGTAGAGGGAGGCAGTGCTCTGATTCCCCTGCCTGGGTAATGTCAGGGTGGTCCAGGGGTGTGCTGATCCTCTAGCCCTACCCAGCAGTACAAGGCTTAATGAGGTGCTGCCAGGCAATGCTTGTTCCTCCACCCTTCACCTTCTCCCCTGGGCGTCAGCAGGCCCAATGGAGGGTTGGACTACCATGCCCACCTGGCATCGTGAAATGGAATGAATGGTGGGAGGTGGGAATTGTTGGCACTCTGTTCCCACCCCACCCCCGTCTCCTCTCCTGATGTCTGCGGGGCCCAGTGGGGAGCCGAACTTACACACTTACTTAGAGGCAAAAAGGTGGTGCCCATTAGTACCCCACTTCCACTGGGAAGCTCTCCATGGGACCAGGGGGCAGCTAAGCTTTCACTCCATCTGTCTGCAATGAGGCAGTGAGAATCAGTGTTCTGTTTTTGCTGGGGTAGTGTCAGTGGAGCCCAGAGAGGAGATCTACATGTCACACCTCCACAGCAGGACTGCCTGCTAAAAAATAAGATCAAATAGGGTCCAGAGCCTCATAATATAATATCCAAAGTGTCCAGGACACAAGAGAAAACTCACTTATCACACCAAGAACCAGGAAAATCACAACTTGAATGAGACGCTGATACTAATGACACTAATACTGAGATAAATCAGATGTTGGAATTATCTGACAAAGACTATAAAGCAGCTATCATGAAAATACATCAACAAGTATTGAAACATTCTCCTGAAGCAAATTTAAAAAATAGAAAATCTCAGCAAAGAAATAGAAGTTATTTTTTTTAAAAAAGAGAACCAAAAGGGAATTATAGAACTGAAAAATACTAAGTGAAATAAAAAATAAAATTATAAAGATCCTAGAGAAAATTTATGTTTAACTGTGAGGGGTCTGTTTTAACTAGACAGAAAGGCCAGAAACTAAAACTTTTTGGTTGGGTTTATCTGGTGCCCACAGATAACATCATATTTAATGACGAAAGCCTCAAAGCTTTCTCCCTAAGATCAGGAATAAGACAAGAATGTCTGTTCTCACCACTTCAGTACGACACTATACTGGAGGTTCTAGACAGGGCAATTAGGCAAGAAAAATAATTAAAAGGCTTTCAGATTAGAAGGAAGAAGTAGAACTATCTCTATTTGCAGATGATGTGATCTTATATATAGAAAATCCTAGAGAATAAAAAAAATACTAGAACTAATAAATGATTTCAGCAAGGTTTCAGGATACAAAATCAATATACAAAAATCAATTGGATTTCTACACACTGGCAATGAACAATCCAAAAATAAAATTAATTAAAACAATTAAATTTACATGAGCATTAAAAAGAATAAATACTTAGGAATAAATTTAACAAAAGAAGTATAAGACTTGTACACTAAAAAACTGTAAAACATTGTTGAAAGTAATGAAAGAAAAATTATATAAATGGAAAGATCTCATGTTATGGATCAGAAGACTTAATATGGTTGGCAATAGTGTCCAAGTGGATCTACAGATTCAATATAATCCTCATCAAAATTCCAGCTGTCTTAGTTGTGGAAATTGACAAGCTGATCTTAAAAATCACATGGAAATACAAAGGACCCAAAATAGCCAAAGCAACCCTGAAAAAGAACAAAGTTCCCAATGTCAAAACATCCTACAGTGTTACGGTAATCAAGACAGTGTAGTACTGACATAAGGATAGACATGTAGATCAATGGAATTGAATTGAGAGTCGAGAAATAAGTCCTTGCATTCATGGTCAATTGATTTTCCATACCACTACCCTTCAGCCTCTCCCTTCCCCCCTCATCCGATCCCCTGCCCAGTGGGGAACTGAGCCTCTCTCCCTACCTGGCATCAATGAGCCAGAAATATAAGGCAAAATTCAATGGAAGAAGGATCGTCTTAACAAATGGTGCTGGAACCACTGAATATCCACATGCAAAAGAATGAACTTGAACCCCTATCTCATCCAATTTACAAAATTTAACTTAAAATAGATCATAAGCCTACATATAAGAGGTAAAGCTATAACACCCTTAGAAGAAAAAATAGGAGCAAATCTTCATGACCTTGGAGTAAGCAATGGTTTCTTAGACATGACACTAAACCTTATAAATGACCAAAAAAATAGACAGATTGGATCATCAAAATTAAAAATTTTGTGCTTCAAAGGACACCATTAAGAAAGTGAAAAGACAAACCCACAGAATGGTAGAAAATTTTTGCAAATCATACACCTGATACAAGACCTGTGTGAAGAATATATTTAAAAGCTCCTGCAACTCAACAATAAAAGACAACCCAGTTTTAAAATGGGCAAAGATTTGAATAGATATTTCTCCAAAGAAGATATACAAATGGACAATAAGTGCATGAAAAGATGCTCAACATCATTAGTCACGGGAGAAATGTAAATCAAAACTACAATGAAATACCACTTCCTGCCCCCCAGGATGGCTATAATCAAAAAGACAGATATTAACAAGTATTGGTGAGGATATGAAGAAATTGGAGCTCATACACTGGGAGTGTAAAATGGTACAGCTGCTTTGAAAAATACTGTCAGTTCCTCAGAATGTTAAACATGGAGTTACCACATGGCCTAACAATTCCACTCCTAGGTTATATACCCTAGGGAAATGAAAACTTGTACAAATTGGACACGAATGTTCGTACCAGCATTATTCATAAGAGCCAAAACGTGGAAACAATTGAACCTGTATATTAATGTTTATATGAACATTATTCATAATAGCCCAAATGTGTAGACAACCCAAGTGTTTATCAGCAGGTGAATGGATAAACAAATGTGATCTATCCATACAGTGGAGTATTATTCAGCCATAAAAAGGAAAGGTATGGATACATGCTACTGCATGGATGAACCCTGAGAACATTATGGAAAGTGAAAGAAGCCAGACAAAAAAGCAGCCCCTGTCCTCCTGGAGCTGGCCTGGGGCTATAGCTAGGCCTTGGCGTTGCTCCTGAGCTGGTGTGGGTGTTCTCCTTGGAATACAGAAATGTTCACATCAACAGCAGATGAGACCTCTCAGTGACCATGATGGATCAAAATAAAAACAAGATCACTCTCTAGTAATGTCCAAACATAGACAAAATATGAGCATTGTTCAAACCACAAGAATCACCAAGCATCCCCTATCTTGGCTTATATGAGTGATGGCTGCTGCTTTCCCAATTATACCTGGAGGCTCACTCTGGTGTGCCATTCCTCTAGATGTGATTTATTAAGATATCCAATCAGAGACTGGTTCCCCACTTCCTGACAGCATCTAGTCCAGAGCAAAGCCCAGCTTCCTCAAACCCTCTCCAAGTCCTACCATAAGTCCTTCCCAACACCCTTTTACTGGGACGCCCCCATGGTCCCCCATGTTGTGTGCGCTCCCTCCCTGTGATGAGTAATAAGTCCAGCTTGTTATATTGCAGGGGATCCTGGAGGCCTTTGGCTGGATGGAGCACACTGGCAAGCCTTCACCTGGCCCTAAGCCTGCAGCCATGCCTCCCCTCCGGGAGCATGCCAAGGGCTAAACTTGGTTTCTATCTGTAACAGGGATCAATCAACCCCAGCCCTCCAACTTAGTTCACAAGCTATGCCCTCTACTTAGGGTCTCACCAGGCTGCACTTGAAAGCAGAAGTTTATGCTCTATGGTCTCAGCTGCTTCCTCGGCCCAGGTTATCCTCCCTGGGGTAATAAGTCCAAGAGGGGAGTCCGTCACTGTGCAGGGACCACCGTGGGGCTAGGGAGACCCATGAGGCCACGAGTGGAGGAGATCTGTGCAGAGCCCAGGTTTGCAAGTTTGCACTGCAAACCCAGGCTATCAGGCTAAGGGTTTCAGCTCCTCCACCCATACCCCAATCTCTCGCATCAAGGTCTTTGGAGCAGCATCGGATGAGCCTGGAATAATTTTCTACTTGAATTTTCCGGGGAGAGAAGGTCACTTGCTGAGATATTTATAGCTGGACTTGGTCCTCAAACAGAGCTGATCAAGGATCAGGTTAAAAGCTAATCAGGTCATGAGATGGAATGATACTACTGGCTACAAGAGAGGAAAGAAGGGTGTTGCCAGGCTCTGGGTGGGAGAGGGGTTTGAGCTTGAATTGTCCCATGCAGCCCTCCCATCCCTTAGCCCTCCTGGGGCTCTCCCTCCCCACCACTCCTCCAGGTGCGTAGGGCCTGTGAGCATCCTGGGATTCTGAACATGACGAGGGTGCCCACAGGGCGAGGCAGATAGGAACCAGCAGAGTCATGGGGCTCGGGGAGGTGTCACTGGGGACGTGCTGGATGCTTGTCGCAGAACAGCTAGCACTGGTCCTCAGAATGGTCCGGGTGGGATGCTCTCCCAGTAGACCCTGGTCAGATGGTGAGCATTGCCTCAGTCTCCACATGACTCCTGGGAGGTCATGCTGGCTGCTGGCTCCAGATGTTGCCTCCACAGCTCTCTGTTGACACCATTCAGGTCTGGTTCCACCACCTGAGACCCCATGGCCTCTCTCCCTCTGCCTCTGTCGTGCTCGCCTTGCCTGAGGATCCCTTTTGAGCTTCAGGGATAAGAAAACTTGCTGGTTTTCCTCATGTAACCTCTCGAATATGTCCTCCATGTTTTGATTCCTTTTCCCCAGCTTAACATATGTCAACAAATAATTTAAATAAAATTAACACCCACTGTGTAGGCCGGCTAGCCCCCAGTGGCCAGTAAAACATGCATGTGGCTGAGTCTAGCCTACGGGCCACCACTGAGACTTCAGGTATTCCATGCTGCCGGATGTATTAGGCTGGGATTCTCAGAAGCCCACCTTGAGATGGGGATTCATGTGCAAGGGATTTATAGGAAGTGTTCCCCGGAACTTTTGACAGGAGAGTGAGGAAGCAGGATGGAGAAGGGAAGGGGGCCAGGCAAAGGTGCTATAACAAGCAGAGTCCCAGGAAGGGTAGCTTTGCCTCGTCCTGCAGGAGGCTCTGCTACAGTGTAGGTCTTGCCAACTGGGGGCAAAGGAGTCGTAGGGTCTTTACTCCCATACTCATGGGCCATTGGCTAAGGGCTGACTCTGGGGAAAGACAAATATCCAGGCACCTCCTGTTTGCCATGCACACAGGCAAAGGAGCTCCAGAAGCCTGAGGGCAGCTTTCCAAGAAAAACTAGCAGGTGCTGGTTGTTGGGAATGAAAGCACCCGGGGGAGCCATCCTGGGGGTCAATGAGGAAGCCGTCCAAGGAGCATCCGCTACCCCATGAAATTAGCTGGGTGTATGATGGCAGCAGTCATTGGGAAGAAACTGATCTTGAAAGAAGCAAGCTCTAGGGGTTGAATTTCCCTAAATCAATTATAAAAGATGTCATAGGGCAGGCACTAGTAACTAGAAGCTAGTTCCCTCATGGCTAATCTTAGCAGCCAGAGACAGCACCCAGCTTAAGAAGTAAGCTCATGAGTTCATGCCAATGGACCCAACAGCAGATAGACCTGTGAAGCCCAGAACAAATGATAGAGCCTGAAAATCCGAGCCAAAGACGTAAAGGCCATTGCAGATTGAAGGAGATTAAAGATAAGACACAAACTATGAGAAATGTGCTAAACCTGTCCCTGTTACAAGAATGAGGCCAAACTCTCAGCCAATGTTTTTAGAAAAAAGAGGGAGAGAGGTGTAGGAATCTCCCTTTAACTCCCAGCTGACACCCCGGTCTCCATGAGGGTTTGGGCCTGGATGCCCCAGAGCCCTCCAGGGTGAACATCTCCGCTGTATTTCTGCACAGGGCCTTGGAAGGTCTTCTGCCGTCTTGAGACCAGAGAATCTTAGATTCCCATCAGGGAATATACTGGCTTTCTTGGCAGTCCAACAGACAAGATTGAAACCTCCTTTATTTTATTTTTTTGGGGAGGTTAATCACTCTAGCCTGACTCATGTATTCTAAAAGCCCAGTTGCCTGGGCTAAATAAATCTTCTCTGTCTGCCCTTGAGAGTGACTTAGTAATGAACTCAGCATTTTTGAGTTGAACTCCACAAACATTTATTGAGCACCTACTATGTGCCTGGCATGGTGATAGATCTTGGGGGTATAATATTAATAAGATTTAGGGAGTTCTTTGTTTTAGAAATCTAGTGGAAAACAACAGCAACTTAGGTGTCAGTTCATTCCACTCCCCACACTATAGAGGAATTTTTGGACCAAGGCTGAGTTTGGAGTGAGTCAAAGGTTTTGTATCCACCCCCATATGTATGTTAAAGAAAGGCTGATGAGATGCAGTCATAGTGAGCTCATTCGCCTTCACAAGCCTGTAAAACCAGAATTCAAGTGAAGCCCTTAGGTCAGAGAGAAGGCAAGGAGAATTTTATTGAGCTGAAAGAACAAGAACTAATCTGGAAAAACTTGTGTGCATGAGATCAGAAGCGATTTGAGGAATTAACTGACAGATATACACCACAATGTTATGAGTGGTTTTCTCCAGGGGATGGGATTTTGGTTGAGTTTCATTTTCTTTTTCTCTTTTCTCTCTTTTCCTTAGTTTCTCCCTCTCTCCTTCCCTCCCTCCCCTCCTTCCTTCCCTCCTTTTTCTTTTTTCTTATGCTTTGTTAGTATTGGTAACATTTTCTACAATACGTCTCTCTTTGAAATAAAAAGGCCTTATTTTAAAAATTAAGCCAACTAAGAATATAAGGTATATTGCATTTGTGTCTAAAGGTCAGGCCAGATTGATGCCAAACATAAGCTAACTCTGCAATGTTCTCCCCAGGCCCCCATTTCTCTGCGTCTCTCCCCCAGGCTCCCAGCACTTGGCTGCATTCAGATTGGTGGCATCAGCTCAGGAGAACTAGTATCTGCTTAAACAAATCCAAATTTAAAATGTCTATTTATTAAAATAGTTTCTGAACCCAGATCCATATTCTTACCATTTCCCCCTCCTTGGAGAGTCACAAAACATTTTTCTTGAGAATGAAAATAACTCGGAAACCAAGAGATCACCCTGACCAATTATTATTTTTTTATGTTAAATAACAACCTTTACTTAACAACCTCCTACTTTTTTTTTTTCCATTATGGTTTTTCATAGGATATTGAATATAGTTCTCTGTGCTATACAGTAGGACCTTGTTGTTTATCCATTCTATATATAAAAGCTTACATCTGCTAGCGCCAACCTCCCACTCCATCCCTCCCCAAACCCCTCCCCCTTGGCAACCACAAGTCTGTTCTCTGTGTCTGTGAGTCTGTTTCTATTTCACAGATAGGTTCATTTGTGTCATATTTTAGAATCCACATATAAGTGATATCATATGGTGTTTGTCTTTCTCTTCCTGACTTACTTCACTAAGCATGATAGTCCCTAGTTGTATCCATGTTGCTGCAAATGGCATTATTTCATTCTTTTTTATAGCTGAGTAATATTCCATTATATATATATATGTACCACATCTTCTTTATCCATTCATCTGGTGATGGACATTTAGGTTGTTTCCATGTCTGGGCTATTGTGAATAGTGCTGTTATGAGCATAGGGGTGCATGTATCTCTTTGAATTATAGTTTTGTCTGGCTGTATGCCCAGGAGTGGGATTGCTGGATCATATGGTAATTCTATATTTAGTTTTGTTAGGAACCTCCATACTTGTTTTCCACAGTGGCTGCACCCACTTACATTCCCACCAACAATGTAGGAGGGTTCCCTTTTCTCCACACCCTCTCCAGCATTTGTTATTTGTAGGCTTTTTAATGATGGCTGTTCTGACTGGTGTGAGGTAGTACCTCATTGTAGTTTTGATTTGCATTTCTCTAACAATTAGCGACACTGAGCATCTTTTCATGTGCTTTTTTTTTAAAGCCCTTGTCGGTCACATCATTTGCAGCCCTGACCAATTATTGACATGACTTTTTTTTTTTTTAAAGAAACTTTGCGTTCAATAAGGTATCAATTGCCCACATAAAGCAACTGTAATTTTAGTGGATCGTTACATTCTATATCATAGAGAAGCATCCAAGACAAGGTGATAAAAGCACCAACAACTTTTCTATGGAGGAGAAATATCCCCCAAAAGGAAGAAGTAAAAGCCAAATTAGTTATGTTTGTTTAAAACAAAATATAAATCAAAATCTGACTGCTTCCAAGGAATTAAATCGAACGGAGAAATCAAGGAAGCATAGAATTGCGTTTGTTGTTCTGTCTGCTTGACACCTGAGCATTTGGAGTTTTGTACTCTAGGCTAGTGCTTTTTAAATTTTAGGTCAAAACCCATTAGCTATAAAATCCATTTAGTGAACTGAGACCACTAGTTTTTACAATGAAACAGAATAGAAAATATCACAGTGCTTTGCATGCAGTAAAATATCAGTGTTTTGCATGCAGAGTGCTTTTCAGGGTAGTGTGTGTGTGTGTGTGTGTGTGTGTGTGTGTGGTGGGATGACATGTCAATGTATTTCTCATTGTGGCCTGCAGTTAAAAAATTTGGAAATCGCTGCATAGACAGTCTAATGCTGCCATGGGTGGGTCATGTTGCCTTGAGTCACTTGTAGGATGCTTGGAACTACCTGATTTAGAATGACCATCCCTAGTGGGAGACCGCAAGGGATTCAGGTGGAGAGAAGGATTTGGAATGGGTGACCTCTCAGGCTCTTTCCTACTTTGCAATTCTGATTCTTGGATCCAACAGAGTTATAACAGTCTGGTCAGTAGGACGTGGCTGTACAAGTTTTTAAAAGTAGGTTATGTAAATAAATGATCAAAATCATGGTCCCATAATGAATCCTGCAGTGACTCAGGACTCCTCTCCCAAGTGTCTTGAAGTGACCACAGAGGATATTAATATATTTTTACAAAGCTCAGTCCCATCCGGCTCCTCCTTGCATGTTACTGATTTGTGGGCTTCTTCTCTGGCAGTGTTTGAAGCCCTGGCATTGGCAGGGCCATCTCCTCAGTGCCACTCAGCCCACCCACTCCAGCAGGTGGGTGTGGGAACCAGGGAGCTGGTGGACAGACCAATCACCAAGTCTGCAGAAATGGGGCGATCTTTTCTTTGGAAGAGTGCATCCTGGCTGCACAGAGGAGCACTTGTGGGCTTCCAGAGTTGGGAAGGAAGCTTTTCTGTCTTCTTCAACCCTTCAGTCTTCCCACTTGTAGGAAATGACACCTCCACTAGAGTTCTCAGAGCCCTCTCCTTTGCCCTGCCCTTCCCATGGCCAACCCATCACCTAGTCCTGTCCACTCACCTCAAGTTAGAGCTCCAGTCTCTCCCTGTCTTTCCTTCTCACCTCAGGCACAGCCACCATCATCGTTTGCCTGGGTGACCAAAGCCACCCTCTAACTGGCCTCCCCACTTCTCTAGCTCCCCTCCAACCCAGTTTGCACTCTATGGCCTGAGAGGTATTTTTTGAAAGGCAAATCAAATCATACCATCCCCTGTTCATTTATTTTTTTAGTTTCTATTTTATATTATAGTATAGTTGATTTACAATGTTGTGTTAGTTTCAGGTGTACAGCAAAGTGATTCAGTTATACACATACATATACCTATTCTTTTTCAGATTCTTTTCCCATATAGGTTATTACAGAGTATTTGAATAGAGTTCCCTGTGCTATACAGTAGGTCCTTGTTGATTATCTATTTTATTTTATTTTTTGGCTGCGTTGGGTCTTTGTTGCTGCACGCAGGCTTTCTCTAGTTGCGGCGAGTGGGGGCTACTCTTCGTTGTGGTGCTCGGGCTTCTCACTGTGGTGGCTTCTCTCGTTGTGGAGCACAGGCCCTAGGCACGTGGGTTTCAGTAGTTGTGGCTCACAGGCTCTAGAGCACAGGCTCAGTAGTTGTGGCACATGGGCTTAGTTGCTCCGTGGCATGTGGGATCTTCCTGGAGCAGGGCTTGAACCTGTGTCCCCTGCATTGGCACGTGGATTCTTAACCACTGCACCACCAGGGAAGTCCCTCTATTTTATGTATAGTAGTGTGTATATGTTAATCCTAACCTCCTAATTTATCCCTCCCCCCACCTTTCCCCTGCGGTAACTATACGTTTGTTTTCAGTCTGTCTGTTTCAGTTTTGTAAATAAGTTCATTTGTATCTTTTTTTTTAGATTCCACATATAAGTGATATCATATGATATTTGTCTTTGTCTAACTTACTTCACTTAGCATGATAATCTCTAGGTCCATCCATGTTGCTGCAGATGGCATTATTCTGTTCTTTTTTATGGCTGAGTAATATTCCATTGTCTATATGTACCACATCTTCTTTATCCATTCATCTGTCGATGGACATTTAGGTTGCTTCCATGTCTTGGCTATTGTAAATAGTGCTGCTGTGAACATTGGGGTGCATGTATCTTTTCTAATTATGGTTTTCTCTGGATATATGCCCAGGAGTGGGAATGCTGGAGCATATGGTAGCTCTATTTTTAGTTTTATAAGGAACCTCTATACTGTTCTCCATTGTGGCTGTACCAATTTACATTCCCACCAACAGTGTAGGAGGGTTCCCTTTTCTGCACACCCTCTCCAGTATTTATTGTTTGTAGACTTTTTGATGATGGCCGTTCTTACCAGTGTGAGGTGATATCTCATTGTAGTTTTGATTTGCATTTCTCTTATAATTAGTGATGTTGAGCATCTTTTCATATGCTTTGTGGACATCTGTACGTCTTCTCTGGAGAAATGTCTTTTTAGATCTTCTGCCCATTTTTTGATTGGGTTGATTGTTTTTTTGATATTGAGCTGCATGAGCTGTTTGCATATTTTGGAGATTAATCCCTTGTCGTCCACATCATTTGCAAATATTTTCTCTTATTCTGTGGGTTGACCCAAGGCAATCTACAGATTCAATGCAATCCCTATCAAATTACCAATGGCATTTTTTGCAGATCTAGAACAAAAATTTTAAAATTCATATGGAAATACAAAAGACCCTGAATAGCCAAAGCAACCTAGAGAAAACAAAACAAAGCTGGAAGAATCAGGCTCCCTGACTTCAGACTATACTATAAAGCTACAGTAATCAAAACAGTATGGTACTGGCACAAAGACAGACTTATAGATCAAAGGAACAGGATAGAAAGCCCAGAATAAACCCACACACCTACAGTCAATTAATTTATGACAAAGGAGGCAAGAATTTACAATGGAGAAAAGACAGTCTTCCATAAATGGTGCTGGGAAAAGTGGAGAGCTATATGTAAAATAACGAAATTACTACATTCTCAAACACCACACACAAAAATAAACTCAAAATGGATTAAAGACCTAAATGTAAGACTGGTCACTATAAAACTCTTAGAGGAAAACATAGGCAGAACACTCTTTGCCATAAATCACAGCAATATATTTTTGGATCCACCTCCTAGAGTAATGAAAATAAAAACAAAAATAAACAAATGGGACCTACTTAAACTTAAAAGCTTTTGCACAGCAAAGGATACCATCCCCTGTTTAAAACCCACCAATGGTATCCTGTCCCATCATACTCAGGACAACCTTCAGACTCCTGATTACTGCTCATTCTGCCCTCCAGTCTCCACTCCCCCTCCCCCATGGCCGAATTTGCCCTTCCCCTCCTTCCCCCCAACTTCTACCCTTGTTGTGGCCCCTCAAAAGCAACCAGCTTGGGGACTTCACAAACGCAGGGACCAGCCCCCCTCAGCGGCGTCTGCTAAACTCTCCTCATTCCTCAGATCTGGAGGGATTTCTCTGACCCTGGGCCCACCCCCAACTAATTGGGGCCCCCTGCTTCTCTCTCTCGTAGAACTTAGCTTTCTTCCTTAAAAAATTTAGGGCATATTGTAATAAAATTTGAATTGATTCATTTAATATTTACTTCCCCTTCTAGTCTGTAAGCTCCAGAAGAACCAGCGGCGTCTGCTCATCATAGATGATCAATAAGTATCTGCTGAGGGAATAAATTAGTGGGATCATGGTGCCATCTCCTTCTGCCTGGACACTGAAAGCAGATTTTACCCATCAAGACACCCCCAAAAACTTCTTCTACCAGTCTTAATTTCCCAGCACCTTTAGCCTGTCACACCTAATTTATAACCCTTTAATAATCTACCAGACTGCTGTAGTTCCCACCGACAAAATCACCAATCTCCTTTCAGCTGAGAAGCCCAGCATGGTATGTTGTGTTTTAAAATATTTCTGGCCAGTACTGAAGGTAATGGGAAGATAGCCCCGTGATTCTGACAGGGAGCCTCCTTCTCAAACTCCACCACAAAGAATCTCAAACTAATGCTGGAACTGGCAGGTAGTTCAATTCTGCTCAAAATCATGGCTTACGCTGCCTTGACAGTGCTTGTTCTGGATTTAGAGTTTTCTTGCTCCCTCCCTCCCTCCCTCTCTCTCTGTCTCCCTCCCTTGTTTCTCCATCTGTTCTTCCCTCCTCTCCTCTCTTCTCCTTCTCCCTCTCTCTCTCTCATTCATTCATTCACTGATTCACTCATTCTGTTTTGTTTTCAATCCTGAACGGAGTACTTCCTTTCCCGTCTTGAGATCCGAACTGGAAGAAGACAGTAAATGTACTTAGAATGAGGACCCAAAAGCCATTCCTCACAGTGGCCTTGAGTGTCCCAACAACCAAAGTGAATACGTTCCTTATGACCCTGTTTGGACCCTCTGCATCGTTGGCAAGTCGGCTGTATAATGACAGTCAGTGCCCTCTGCGGAAATCAGGGCCTGTGAACGGGGCAACAAAGAGCTTGATGGGGGCCCTCGACAGTTGAATCAAAGTGGAGGATCTGACCGGTGAAATCGATGAAGTGTGAAATGCTGTTCCTCACACCGAGGCTCCATTTAGCACCTCAGCCCCGGGGTTTCAGCAAAGAGAAAATCTTCTGGAATCGATACTACTATCATTTCACAAAATTACAGTATTGTGTCCTGAAAATGAGCCATAAATCAACTGCAGGCTTAACTTGCTGGAAGAAACAGCTTTGCTGTGAGAAAGCTGGTAACTGGAACACATTTCAGGAGCTCAGGGGGTCCGGGCCCCTCCCACGGTTATGACCCACCTGGAAAGGCAGGCGATCTGGGGTGAGGGCCCCGAGCCCATGGCATCACTGGAGACAGGCCGGGGGGTCTTTGGTGCGTTGGAAATGCAGCACGACTGAAATCAAAGAAAATCTCAGAATCTCCAAATCCAGTCAAGCAGAGACTGCTGAGAAGAAATTGGGAGCTTCTGGCCTCTTAAGTGATCCCCGGCCCACTCACAGGCCCTAATTTCATTCTTCCCAGCATGGGCTGCCTTGGTGAGATGTCGAGCCTGTGGATTTCAATTCCAGAAGCTGGCTGGGAGGCTTGTGGAAGGGAATTCTTTGTTGGCTGTAGAGCTCCTGACCCTGCACCATGCAGGGTGGTCTTGAGGGCTTGCTTTCTTCTCTTTGGTTCCTGTCTGATGCGTATTTACAAAAGGCCAGAGGTCTGAGCACTGCTGTCCTGGCTACAGGACTTCAGGAAGTCTATGGAAAGAGTGGACACGAGGGCCAGGGGTTATCAGAAGCCCCAGTCCAAGCACCTTGAGATGAACCAAGCTGCCCAGCCTAGGGAAGTCCCCACATGGCATCCACTGGGTGGGTCTTGGGCTACCACTTTGCTGTCCCACAAAATTGTAATTGCTGCAGAGCACAGACTCTTGCCCTCCATTTCTCATAGTCTTCCCTGGTCCTAGCAGAGTGCAAAATGCCAAAATATGTAACTACTGAGATTGAGAACTAAATATCTCCCATAGTCTTCTGATTGCCAAGACCAAAGGGGAAAATAAATCCACGTCATAGACTTCTAAGTATCTGGATCTTTATCTGCCACTAAATTCTAAAAGGGATTTATTCTGATGGATAGTTATCTAAGGGACACTGGAAAACAAAATGAAAAATATTTCAACCTGGTTTCCATGAAAGATTAAGAAATATTTTTAATAAGCTGTACCATTGACCTTCTCTGGGCCTGTTTCTTTTTATTTTTAATTTAATTTTATTTTTAATACAGCAGGTTATTAGTTATCCATTTTATACATGTTAGTGTATACATGTCAATCCCAATCTCCCAGTTCATCCCACCGCCCCCTCACCCCACCCCTGCCACTTTCCCCCGTTGGTGTCCATACGTTTGTTCTCTACATCTGTGTCTCTATTTCTGCCCTGCAAACCGGTGGGCCTATTTCTTCATCAGTAAGTAGGAATAGTAATAAAGACATTCTTATCATTACAACTCGGATATCACAGCATGTTGTGAATTTTTAAAAATTAACGGAGAAGAATACGTTTTGCAAATGGCAAAGTGTGTATGAGCATCATGTGACCTTGACATAGGATCATCAGCATCCCTCCCCATGGTGTAGAGGAAGCCCAGCTCTTGTCCAAAGCACTGGGATCCGCCCCCTCCCCCGCCCCCGCTGTCCCACCCCCACACAAAGGCTGGGAAGGCTCTGTTTGAATACTCCAGGGAGTCTCTTGTAGGAGAGCCTGCCCTCCCGCTAAGTTAAGCTGCCTCCATTTCGGCTTTCTGTGGAAGCAAAAATAATTATAAACGGTCTCATTTCTTGAGTGTTTTCCATGTGACAAGCATGCTTTGCCTGCGTTATCGCGCCGAATCCCCTCGTGAGACGGAGATGGTGCTATTAGCTCTCCATATTTCACAGGAGAAAACTGAGGCTTGGAGAGGTTAAGTAACTGGCTCAGGGTCCCACTGCGGGGAAGATTTGAACCCCGGTTGGTCTGACTCCAGAAACCACGTGCTGTTCACCGCCAGGCTGTTGTTCCTCAAAGGGGGGAAGAGAAGTGAGAAAGAACACAGCGAAGGGAGTGGAAATGGATAGTCGGAAAGTGTGGGTTTGTTCCCAGACTGCTAGAAGTCTGCTTGACCTCTACGCAGTCACTGAAATCCTCTGAGCCCCAGCATCCTCATCTGTAATTGGGCAAAATACAAGTCTGATCTACTCATCCTATGTTTACATGATACTCTTCAGTTTGCAAAGATTCTCCCAGTCCAATCCCTACAGCAACTCTGTGAAGCCGAATCATTACTTCCACTTTACAGATGGAGTAACCAGTCTCCATCAGCACTGCTGTGAATTACAAAAAGTTAACACGGATGAGATCCTTTTAAAATGGTCAAGTGCCATATGAGCATCATGATTACATCATGACCTTGATGTGGGCTTGCTCAGAATCACCTGTGTAGTGGGTGCACCAGTTGGGATGGAGACAGAGCTCTTCGGGCTCCACATTCATGTTCTTTCCGGCTGCCTTCGTGTGCCTCATGTTCTTGTCCACCATCTCGTGGCCCGTGTTCTTGGACACGCCTGCCTGCGCCTCAACCAAAAGGGCTCACTGCCAGCCTGCCTCCCACCAGGACTTGTCTGCCTTGTGGAGATGCTGAAATTTCTAAGCCCCTCCCACACAGGTCTTCTTACTTCAACTGCTGGGAACACGGGCTTATGTTTGAAGAAAGACCACTATGGTCCCACTATTGGGGAGGACTCTTCCAAGACAAGTCTCAAAGCGATAATGGAAGGGAATTTTCAAGACCTGGAGAAAGGCATGAATTCCCCAAATAGAAAAATCACACGGAGTTAAAGACAGGATGAAACCAACACCCAAAACTGAAACAAACAAAAGCAAAAGAAAATATACCAAAAAGATCCTACCTAAACAATCAGAGTAAAACTGCAGAATATAAAACAAAACAAAACAAAACAACAAGCTATTGGAGACAACACAATCTCCCAAATGACAAAAATTAGGCCTGCATCTAGGCTGTATTTTACAATTAGACTTCCCATCAGCAACAACAGGGGTGCTAGAAGACAAACTTGGTGCATGTACAAAGTCAAGACTGAATAGTTCTGACGTCTCCTACTCACACCTGTTAAAAATCCCCAGTATGGAGCATGCAAGAGACAATTTCTGGTTCCTCTCCTATTATCAGAGGGTCTGTCCTTTGACTAGTGGGTGTTGTGAGTTAGGCCTGTGAACACTTCTTAAATGATTGTCAAAGAGCTTTTCTCAGTTGGTGAAGAAGTAAAATGTCCAGTGTTGGTGAGGATGGAGGGAAATGGATCGTCTGGTTCCTGGGAGGAGTGTAAAGTGAACAGCCTCTAGGGGCGCTGTGGGGCATAGGTCTGTATCAGGAGTTCCATTTCTTGGAATCCATCCTACGTACATGCCCACACACAAGCACAAAGCTGCCGGCTCTTTGCCATCTCCATTCTTGGGCGATGACCTGTGGCTCTGGGGACCCACTGTTAAGTCACCCTCTCTGTGTGTCACTCTCTGACCTCATGCACCATCTAGAGCCTCGTGTCCTGCCTTCCCCTTATGAGTCAACCTCTACCTTCTGCTTCTAGAAACTGAGGAGGTGGAAACAATCGTTGAGCCCTTGTGTTGCTCCCACCCCCGACCCCGGGACCAGTGCTTGCCTTGTCACTATGCCTTGTGTCTAGTGTTGTGACTTTGCTTCCCTCCCTCAAGACTGCAGAATGTCCTGGATGGGTCTCAGGTCCTTGCAATGGAAAGATGCAGGTCAGAAACACCAGGTTAGTGCTGCTTGAAAACGTCAAGGTCACACTGGGGTTTCTGTGCATTTCCACCTGGCACTTGGCCACATGGAGCCACTGCAGGTCCCCTAAACCCAGACATACTCTTTCTCTCTGTGGCTTTGCGTGTTTGGTTCCTGTCATTCCCTAAAGCCTTCCCTGACCTCTCAGGGCTGGGATTGGTCCCTGCTCTTATCTTCCTCACTGACCCCAATGTACATCTGTCAGAGCTGCCAGCACTCTGTCAGGCGTTGCTTTGCTTGTTTTTCTCCTTTGTTAGAGAGTAAATCCACCAGCACATGGTCAGAACTGTGTTTGTTGACGGTATGGATGAATAATGCCATGTCTATGCGGGTTCTGCCCTCAGCACTCGGCCTTCTCTTCTCTACCAGCTGAAACATACTTAAGACAAGTGACACGGATGGAAGTCTGGATCCAACTTCCTCTGGCCTCTGCTGTGGCCTCTCTGTGTCTCTCGTCTCTGTGTCTCCCCACGTCTCTCTGGCTCCCTGGGTTGGAAAACAGGTCTGAAGTCAAGTTGGAAAAGAGACCTCGTCTTGGCCAGGCTGTAGAGAGTCTCTGACATTTTTCAGTCGTGTCCTATGTCGCTGCCATTTCATTTGCTGCCTGTCTCAGCAAACAGTTCCTCCTCCTGGGGACCCACTGGATCACACAAGACAGAGAAAACTGGAGGTGTTCAGCCCTAAGGAAATGTGCAAGTGTCATTTACCCACAGTCTCTGTCATTTCTTTCCTTCTTCCTAAAGACAGTGCTCCCCATTCTATGTTTCTCTTCCACAGAGTTCTCCAGCCTGACACGTCTCCTCATTGCTTATCCATAGCCCCAGGGATGCTTGGTGGCCTACTTTTCTTTCCTTCCTTTGGCTTCCCAGACCATCCAGGAATGTGCCAGCAGAGCAGGATCCCAAAACTCATAGAGTTAGGGATCTTCCAAGCATCTCCCACCCCTGAATGAAGCTATAGGAAAGCCATAGGGAAGACTGCATATCTTCTGGCTTGGGCTATGGGTTTTTTTTGTTTTGTTTTGTTTTTTTCTTGTTTCACCTTTACTTTTTTTAAATTGAAGTATAGTGAATTTACAATGTTGTGTTAGTTTCTGGTGTACAGCAAAGTGATTCAGTTATACGTACATCTATATATGTGTATATATATTATATATATATATAATATATACATACTCTTTTTCAGTCTTTCCATTATAGCTTATCACAGGATATTGAATATAGTTCCTTGTGCTATACAGTAGGAACTTACTGTGTATCTATTTTATATAGAGTAGTTTGTTGTTTTATCAATAAACTTTTGTTACTTTTATTTAATATCATCACTGTTAACATTTATCCTTTATCAGTTTAATAAGACCCTCTTTTTTAAAAAATGTTTCTTTTTTTAATTGGATTATAGTTGATTTACGTTGTGTTAGTTTCAGGTGTACAGCACATTGATTCAGTTCCATATATATACACTTTTCAGATTCTTTTCCATTATAGTTTATAACAAGATATTGTTCCCTGTGCTATACAATAGGGCCTTGTTGTTTATCTATTTTATATGCAGTAGTTTGTATCTGCTAATCCCAAAGTCCTAATTTATCTCTCCCCACTTGAGCTATGTTTTTACACTGGCAGGATAGACAAGCCTTGGGCAACTTTGAAAACTAAAATAATAGTAACTCTAACTCTGAAGATGAACAGTTACTAGTGTATTCCTCCTCACTGTTGTCTGCACTGCAGATCCCTCGTCTTTGAGACGGATGGAGAGAGAAGACAGCCATGCCAGCCTCCAAGAATCTTTCATGAGTCATCATCAGAGATCAGGGGCCCAGAAGGTGGGGAGGAGTGTTTGCTCCACTGATGGCCTGATCCTGGGGCCACCCCGCAAGGCTGCCTTGACTCGTCCCCCAATACTGGGCTGCCCCGCATACACCCATTTGTTTGAGCAACCTCCTTCCCTCCCAAGGCTGGCTAGTAGCAGCCCATAGGAATCAACAGGTGGATCTGGAATGGAGATGGAGCCTTTCCCATCATGATGCTCTACCAGGATCTGTGGGAGTGATGACAAGAATTTCCTTTTTGTCCCTCTAAGTTTCTTGCTCTCTGAGGCCAGGGACAAGGCAATTCATCTCCTAGAACCTCATTTACCTTGTCCTTGCAAAGGGGGTGTCCCATGAGTGCTCATCTCAAAGGGCTTCTGTGAGAACCGAAAAAGGTATTTATAAGAAAATATTCAATACTTCATAAACCGTAAATCAGTGGATCTCAATTTATGGTCTGTGGCCCCCAGAGGGGCTCTGAAACTCTTTCAAAGGGTCTCAGAGGTCAAAACAATTGAAAAAATAACACTAGGACTTCATTTGCCTTTTTCACTGGTTGACATTTGCACTAATGGTGCAGAAGCAATGGTGGGTATAAATGCTGGCACCTAGGCGTGAATTAAGTCCGTGTACCAGACTGTACTAGTGGTCAGTGTATTCTTCACCTACCTGAAGAGAAAAAATTTTGCAATTAAGAATATCTTTGATGAATCAGCACAAAGTATTAATTTTATTGAATTGCAATTCTCGAATATACATCTTTTTAATATTCTATGTGATGAGATGGGAACTACACGTAAAGCACTTACATGGCATTCTGAAGAGCAATGTTCATCTCAAGGAAAACTGTATGATTATTTGAGTTTTGATATGAACTAGCCACTTTTTTCATGCAACACCATTTTTACTTAAATGGACAACTTACAGACTTAGGTATTTGGCAGACATTTTCTCAAAAATAATGAAGCGAGCCTGTCACTTCGAGGAAAATAAATGACAGTATCTGTTATCAATGATAAGATCTGAACTTTCATGCAAAAACTAGAATTTTGGAAAATTTGTATTTGCCTTTCTGAGCTTGGCAGTGTTCCAATGCT
This sequence comes from Eubalaena glacialis, assembly GCF_028564815.1. Taxonomy (NCBI): domain Eukaryota; kingdom Metazoa; phylum Chordata; class Mammalia; order Artiodactyla; family Balaenidae; genus Eubalaena; species Eubalaena glacialis. Next base: position 66,039,549 of record NC_083722.1, on the reverse strand, counting down.
TAAACACTTTGGTGATGCCGTTTTAACATACATAATGAAATGTTTCAAGGTTTGAAAGATCTGCAATGAGTTCATTGGACCAGTATTTCTCAGGTGGCCAATACATGGTGCTACAGAATCACGCCTGGGTGAAAGATCCATTGAAAATGGAAAATTTTAATGAACAAGTGTATGATTTACAACCATTTGTCGAGTTTTAGTGTAGTATCAAAGAATAGTCACAGTTTTCTGAAAAGGCTATTTTAGTACTCCTCCCTTTTCCAACTCCATATCTACCTCAGACAAAACAACATTTTTGTAACAGGCTGAATGCAGAAGCAGACAGGAGAATCCAGCTGTCTGCTAAGCCACGCAGTAAAGAGCTTTGAGAAACGTAAAACAATGCTGCTCTTCTCCCTACATTTTTCTTTGTTTTCAGAAATATGATCTTTTTAGAAAAATACCTTTTATATTAACATGGAATGATTTTATGATATTTTAAAATAAACTAGTAAAATCAATATTTTAATTTCTATTATGGTAAATACTAGTAGATAAAACCCATATTAAAAATGCTCTTTTAGGGTCTTAGGAAATTGTAAGAGTGTAATGCTTCTGACACTAAAGGTTTGAGAACCACTGCCATAGAGCACAGTATACATTTCAGTTTTTTTTAATCATTATTTCTCTCCCGGTTCCTAAAATGGATTTCCAATGGAGACCTCAGACTCCAGCTTCTATTCTCAAGGAAAGAGTCCCCTGCTTGCTTTCATTTTCCAGAGCAAGGCTGAGGAGCTTTCCCTGAGACTGAGGGCTTCAATAAAGTACCCCATAAAGGGGACAGTGTCATGGGTTCTTCTCAGGCCACCCACCAGCAGAGGAGCCATTCAGTTTCGTAGCAGGTAAATTTCCACAGCCGCCATCATGGGCTCAGAGTCCATCTTCAAAAAACATGTGAATGGGAGTGTGGCCCTTCCCATCCACATCGTCATTATATTTACGCTGGGCAAGTTGCATGGCCTGCCCCTCCCCCGCCCGCACTTCCACCTCTTCTGCCAGGTGCATGGTTACTACGGGAACAACCACTTTGCAAACTATGACCTTCCCCTCTGGCTACAGTTGATTGGCCAATCGGAGTATAACTCTGTGATTTTTGGACGTGGGACTCAGAGGGTCAGTCAGCCTCATTTCAGTTGCATAAAGATATAGCACATAAAACTTGAGAGCTTTTATTGTCCATGTTTGCTGCCACATGGACTGAGGAGCAAAGAGAGGCAATCTGCCGCAAAAGATGGGAATGAAAAAGATGTGCGGGGAGAAGCCAAGTCAAGAGATAGAAGGAGTAACATTCTGCATGCTAGCCCGGTTGCAGTGTTTCCTGGGACCCAGGCACATCCCTGTGAGTCATCCACTGCCCACTCCACCACTCCCAAGTCCCAGCTTTTGTTGCTTGTTTGCTTAAGCAAGGCTGAGTTGCTAATCAGTACCAGAGACTACTCTCTTAGTAGCCTCAGAGTGGCACGTACTCAGGAAAAAGAATAATTTACTGTGTTAAATGGATGACAGATAACTTTGCATCTGATGATGGCAACGAATCAATTGTCCTTGGGTTTAAGCAGAACCTGCTGGTGTGTGTGAGCACGTCTGGGTTCAGGCTGGTGCTACCTGACTCCACACAACAAAGCCCTTGGAGACTGGAAAGTACAATTGTCCTAGGACTTTCAAAGGAGTCACATGTTTCCCTGTTGCTTATGAAATTCTGGCTGAGTGGGTAGATGGAGGTTTGTTGTCCTGACCGCTTCTATCATTTCATTGTGCTTTCGGAGAAAGATTATTTTCAATCTCGGTGTCTTTACTGAGGAATGCAAAGTTATTCTATCGCTGTACAGCCAGGTGGTTCAGAGTTCTTAATCTGAGGTATGAGAATAAAATTTAGGAATCTGTGGATATGTATGGGCAAAAAATTACTTCTACATTTTCACTCATCTCTAACTGAAAATTAGCATTTCCTTTAATTACTCATGTGGGTAGCAAACCATAGTCGTATAAGCAAAATCCACTTATAAAAATTAAAATAAATGAGTCATGGGTATGAAATGTACAGTGTGGGGAATATAGTCAATAACTATGTAAAATCTTTGTATAGTGACATATCATAACTAAATTTATCATGCTGATCATTTTGAAATGTACAGAAGTATTGAATCACTATGATGTGTAACAGGAACTAACACAGTATTGTAGATTATACTTCAAAAACAAACAAACAAACAAACTCATAGAAAAAGAGATCAGATTTGTGATTACCAGAGGCAGGTTGTAGGGGGAGGGGAGTTAGATGAAGACAGTCAAAAGGTACAAACTTCCAGTTATAAAATAAGTACTAGGGATGTAGTGTACAACATGATAAATATAATTAACACTGCTGTATGTTTATATGAAAATTAAGAGAGTATATCCTGAGTCCTCATCACAAGGAAAATTTTATTTTTCTATTTCTTTAATTTTGTATCTGTGATTATGGATGTTCACTAAGCTTATTGTGATAATCATTTCATGATGTATGCAAGTCAAATCAGTATGCTGTACACTTTAAACGTATACAGTGCTGTATGTCAATTATACCTCAATAAAACTGGAAGGAAAAAAATAAAATCTTTTCTATAAAGGAAAGCAAAGTAATAGGGGATGTGGATCAAGAGAAAGTTAAAATCAAACATAATCAGATTATACTTGTACTTTCTCATTTTTTAACTTAAAAAATGTACAAGAAAAAAATAACAGATATTTCCATGTCACATTAAAGTGTTGCAGATATCCAGAAAAATTATTTGAGCTCATCATACTTCAGATTTATGGCAGTCATTAGACTCTCCACTAGATTCTATTATCTCACACATATATTCCTTTATTAAACATTTTAATATTTTGGTAACTGCATTTCTATTAATTAGAGCATTTTGTTTTATGCATTTAAAAACATAATTCTGGGGCTTCCCTGGTGGCGCAGTGGTTGAGAATCTGCCTGCCAATGCAGGGGACACGGGTTCGAGCCCTGGTCTGGGAAGATCCCACATGCCACGGAGCAGCTGGGCCCGTGAGCCACAATTACTGAGCCTGCGCGTCTGGAGCCTGTGCTCCGCAACAAGGGAGGCCGCGATAGTGAGAGGCCCGCGCAACGCGATGAAGAGTGGTCCCCGCTTGCCACAACTAGAGAAAGCCCTCGCACAGAAACGAAGACCCAACACAGCAATCAATCAATCAATAAATCAATCAATAAAAAAATAAGAACGTGAAAAAAAAAAAACATAATTCTAAGGATGGATTGATAGAATTCATCCAGGCACCAAAAACAAAACAAAACAAAAAAACCCCAAAACCCTAAACTAAACACTGCTTTAATTCATCGTCTTAGAAGCAGGATAACACACAAGAAGCAGAGATTTGGTAAAAATACTACAAATATGGCTTCATTGCTACATAGGGCAGATTTTATTCATAATATTATTCTAGTTGTATATTGCTGGGTAATAAAACACTCAAGCTTAGTGTCTTAAATTATCAAGAGTCATTTATTTTGCATCTGAATCTTTAATTTAGGAAGACCTTGGAGGCGATAGCTCTTTTCTGCTCTGTGTGGCAGCACCTGGGGAAGCTTGACTGTGTAGGAAAGATCCACTTCCAAGATGACTCACTCACCTGGCCAGCAAGTTCGTGCTGGCTGTTGACCTAGAGCCAGCCAGGGCCGTCAGCCAGGGCCGTCAGCTAGGGCCTCTGCTTCCCTCCACAGGGGTCTCTCCACTGGTCGCTTGGGCTCCCAACTGCATGATGTCTGGATCCCAAGAGATTATTTGAGACACTGAGAGCTGCCGTTGCTTAAGACTTGAGTCTGGAAACTTGAGCAGTGTCCCTTCCACTATATTTTATTGTTAAGCAGTCAAAGGGCCAAGTCAGGTTCAAGGGAAAGGGACCCCATCTCCTATTGGGGGGGATGTTGAATGATTTATAGGCAGCTTTTATCTACCACAGATGTGAACTATGATTTCCTTTGGAATTTCTTCTTTTTTTTTTTTAACCACTTTTAAAAATTGAAGTATAGTTAATTTACAATATTGTGTTAGTTTCAGGTGTACAGCAAAGTGATTCAGTTCTCTCTCTCTCTCTCTCTCTATATATATATATATATATATATACTTTTTTAGATTCTTTTCATTATAGGTTATTATAGATATTGAATATAGTCCCTGTGCTATACAGTAGGTCCTTATTGTTTATTTTATATGTAGTAGTGTGTATATGTTTATCCCAAACTCCTAATTTATCCCTTCCTCCCCCCCTTCCCCTTTGTTAACCATGTTTGTTTTCTATGTCTATGAATCTATTTCTGCTTTGTAAATAAGTTCATTTGTATCTTTTTTTTAGATTCCACATATGTGATATCGTATGATATTTGTCTTTCTCTGTCTGACTTACTTCACTTAGTATGATCATCTCTAGGTCCATCCATGGTGCTTCAAATGGCATTATTTCATTCTTTTTTATGGCTGAGTAATATTCCATTGTGTCTATGTACCATATCTTCTTTATCCATTCATCTGTTGATGGGGAAATTTCTTCTTTTATAAGATTTTTTTTTTAAATAAAGAGTATTTTATTATTAACTTCTAAATATCAACTCTTGCTCACTAAAAACTTTATAAGTTTACAGTTCTTTCTATAATTTTGTTTTGTCATCCAATTTTGCTGATGATATAAATAACACATGTCCATCTTAATGTGAATAAGTATGAAAGTATTATAACTAATAGAGAATCTGAAATTCTACAACCCTGGGTTAACTACCACTGGTATTTTGGTGAATTGTTTTTTACTTCTCTTTCTGCACTATTAAAACACACATACTTACCTTCCTCCGCCACCCATAACCTTAACATTTCATAAATGGGATTACGTGATAAAATTGTTTTTAATATTAGATAAGATATTCTTCCATACTCCACATTTTTCATCTCTGATTGCATTTTTATTTTACTTTGTTGAGAAACGTAGGTATAGACATACTGTGTGTGTGTTTTCCTATTAGATATAACATAAGATTTTAATACTTTTTAAAATGAAGTCTTTAAAGTGGCTAGTTTAGTGGTCTTTGCAAATGGAATGCTCTTGGAGGGAGGAAGGGAGCTGACCTGGCTTCATATTTGCAGAACCCCCCAACCCTCCTTCCCTCCTTTCACCCTCCCACTACTTTTTCCACCTCAAGCTTCTTCTTCTCTTTCCCCCATTATTTTGAAACTTCTTCTTCAACAACAGATGATAAGGACAAGGAAAGGAGGAAGAGGAAAAAGAGAAGGAAGAGAACAGCAGGGGAAAGAGGAAGGCAGGAGGACTAGAAGAGGTGGGAGTGGAGGGAGGGGGGCGGACGAGGGGAGGGAGGTCTTGGTGATACTGCTCGAAGGGGGAAGAAAAAGTTGGGAACAATCTCAATGGTCATCAGCAGGGAACTGGCTAAGTCAATTACACACAGGCGCACATGTGATCCTCGTTATTTGCAGATTCTTTTCTTGCAATTTTTTTTTTTTTTTTAAGAATTTGCCTACTTGCTAAAATTATTTGTAACCCCGAAACCAATACTCGTGGCACTTTTGTGGTCATTTGTGGACTCGTGCAGAGCCATCGAAAATTTGAGTCGCCCACTGTGCACGTTCCCAGCTGAGGTCGAGCAGGGCACTCTCTGCCTGCTGGTTTCAGGTCTCATACTGGAAACAGGGTCCTTTGCACAGTGTATTTAGTGCAACATGTTTTGCATTTTTGGCTCCTTGTTGGTGATTTCTGTTTTGAATGGCCCCCAAACGTAGTGATGAAGTGCTATTTAGTATTCTTAAGTGCGAGATGGCTGTGATGTGCTTTATGGAGAAAATTCGTCAGATAAGCTTCATTCAGGCACAAGTTACAGGGCTGTTGGCTGTGAGTTCAATGTTAGTGAATCAACAATATATACTAAATAAGGTGTCTTTAAATGGAAACACACATAAAACAAAGTTATGTATTGATTGGTTGATCAAAATTGACCAGAGGCTCACAGGAGCCTAACCTTGTAAATACTCCCTATAAACAATGGGTCAATATTTGTTAATTCATTGTTTACAGTGACTTTACAGAATATAACTCCTGCAAATAATAAGAATGGACTCTGTGTGTGTGTGTGTGTGTGTGTGTGTGTGTGTGTATGCAACCATTAAAAATGATGAAGTACAGCCACTTTTATTGACAGAGATGACAGGGTGGCATATATGATGAGGGCTCACAGAGAACTATTTGAAAGGGTTTCTTGCCAGTTAATAATGGTTATCTCCTTTGATAAGATCTGAGGTGATCTTTAATTTTTTTCTTTAGAATTGTCTTCATTGTTTGAAAAATTTTCTCTGAGCTTATGTCATTATTATTAGAAAAAGGAGCTATTTTCATTAAAAAATTAAGCATGATACAAACAGGCTAACACTTTGGAATCTGTAAGGGAGAACTAATGAATGCCTTTATTTTTCTAATTTTTATTTTCATTTATTCAACACAATTGTACTGAGAGCCTATCTTGTCCTGGGCTCTGTTCTATGTCTTGGGATCCATGAGTGAAGAGAAACACAAAGATTCCTGCCCTCACTGAACTCATGTCCTGGTTGGTGGTGGGTGGCCCGTGGTAAATGAAGGTTAATTTTATTATGGTCTGGGGTTGTGCAGAACTGTCTGGAAAGAACTCCCTCACCTAGAGTCTGAGCCACCTTCAGTCTATACATTCTAAGACCCTCCCACCTCACCCCCCTCTCAAGGTGGAAGCTTTACAGAATATAGATCCATGATGCAGGAGAGAGAAACAAAAATCTTTAAACCACACACAAAAACAAACAAGAGCCCATTCATTTAAAAATAAAAATAACAACCTACTTTTCAAGTTGGCATTAATTCTGTCAAGGATGGAATTATTATTAGCAAAGAGAGAAGGGCCCAACATTGCCTTCATTTAAAATCTCATGATAACAATGTCTTAGGATGAATATTGTACTGGGTTAAAGGGTGCAGGGGAGATTTATGTTACCTTTCTCTCCACTTTTGTGTATGCTTGAAAGTTTCCTTTAGAAAAATTGTAATATCAATCTCATTTTGGTAACGTCTCTGGGATGCCTGGAAGGAACACATATTCACTCTAGAGGAACATGTGTTTAGTCAGGCCTCATGAACTTTTCACAGATAAAGGCCATTGAAAATGAGCTCTAAATTTAAAATCACAAAGTTCACAAGGAACCAAGATATCAAGAGTGAGTCAGTAGAAAAAACGAATAATAGAATTAAAGCCCCCAATTATGTTTAGATGACACAACAATAGGATATGGGAAATAAATCAAGTATGCTTAAGATATTTCTAAAAGAGAAAATGACTAGGAGACATGAGATAGGAATGATACGCTTTCAAAAAGAAAATATTTTCTCAAATATTTTCCATATTTGAGAAAATAACCAAATATAATTTATAGAAATTAAAGATGTAGTCATGGAAATCTCAGTGGATAGGTTAAATAGGAGATTAAACACAGCTGAAGAGAGAACGGGTAAGTTGGAAGACAGATAAAAGAAGAACACAATGCTGACAGAAAATATAAGAGACACAAAAAACAGCCTGAAAAAATCTAATATATGTCTAATTTTAACTTTAGAGGGACAAAAGAGTGGCCATAGCAGAGCAAATATTCAAAGAGATAATAGCAGAGAATTTTCCCAAGTTGATAAAAGAAATAGATCCTAAGATTCAGAGAGCACTATGAAATCTAGGTAGTACACTTTAAAAGGATTGCAGAACTCCAAAGACAAAACAAAAAAAATGTAAAAGCAAGCAAAGAGAAAGGACAGGTTACGTACAAAGAATAACTATTAGATCAACCATAGATTTCTCACTAATAGTAATAAAAGCAAAAGACAGTGAAATATTATCATCAAGCTGCTGAGAACAAAATAACTATTAACGTGGAGTTTTAAAATACTTAAACCTATCATCAAACACAAGGGTAAAATAAAAACATTTATAAACTAACAAAAAACGGAGGAATTTATTTCGAGAAACCTGAACTTAAGGAACTTATAAAGAATGTCCTTTTGTACAGAAATTGAACCCAGAAGGAAGAACTGAGCTACAATGCAGAATGGGGCTTAAAGATCCGGCAAGCCTAGACTGCCAAGGGCTGTTTTAGATGTTGTGTACTGCACAGAGGTGCCACATCTTGGAATGCCAGTTGTATGGTAGACAGTGTAGCTTGTATGTTTATTATGCACTCTTATTATTGTATAGTGTATGTATATTATTGAATTATTTTGTTATTTATTTCCACAGATGGCAATAAAGTGTTTTGAGAAAGAAGCACCTCTTCCTAATTTGCACAATAATGCCATATGTGTTAGTAGAAGTCCTGCACAAACATACGGGCAAGTCTAAACAAATATTGACTGCATAGAACAACAGCAATAGAGGTATTAATTTGTGATGTAGAAGAGAAACAAGGAGGAAGAATCACTACATAAAAATGACATTTAAGAAGGCACAGGTTGTCAGATTAAAAACAGTCTAAGGTCCTTCTGTTGTTCCAGAGTACAGAGAGATTTGTAAAGGTTGCCTGTAAAAAAACAATTTATCATATGAAGCATTTTATAACACAGCAAATGTGCTAATGTGCAGATTGCATGTGCTCTGTTAGGGCAGACACCTGCACCTGCTTGCTCACCACTAAAAGGAGACAGGATGAAGAACAGAGGGCAGCAGCCAACTCCCATGCAGGCAGAGAGGCAGAGATGTCGAGCTCCTCACCTGGAGCTGCATCTGCCAGGGCTCCCCACCCTCCCCCAAGGCCTCCCTGTCGCTACCTGGCACTGGCCCCACTGAGCTTCTTCAGCTCCTAGAACATTGCCTCTTCAAATGGCTCTGGAAGCGACTGTCCAGAGGCTCTGGCAACCCCAGGCTGCCTGGAGGGCTGAGAGGTCAGCAAACTGCAGCCCATTCCCTGTGAGCTGCAGCCCATCACTTGGGTGGCTCTATATGAACCATAGCCACTCACATAGAAACTGGATTACCCAGCAATCATACCTTTTGATATTTACCCAAAGTAGTTAAGAATTTATGTTCACACAAAAGCTGCACACAGATAAAGTTTATAGCAGCTTTATTCATAATTGCCAAAACTTGGAAGCAACCAAGATGTCCTTCAGTAGGTGAATGGATAAATAAACTGTGGTACATCCAGACAATGCACTATTATTCAGTGCTAAAAAGAAATACACTATCAAGCCATGAAAAGGCGTGGAGGAAACTTAAATGCATATTACTAAAGACCAATTTGGAAAGGCTACATACTGTATAATTCCAACTATATGACATTCTAAAAAAGGCAAAACTATGGAGACAGTGAAAAAGATCTGTGGTTTTCCAGGAAGGGATGAATAGGCAGAGCACAGAGGATTTTTAAGGCAGCGAAAATACTCTGTATGACATTACAATGATGGATACGTGTGATTACATATTTGAACGAACCCACAGATGGTCAACACCAAGAGTGAACCCTAAGGTAAACTATGGACTTTGGATGATTATGACGTGTCAGTGTGGATTCATCAGTTGTAACAAGTGTACTACTCTGGTGAGAGATGTTGATGATGTATGAGGGTACACATGTGTGGGGCAGGGGGCATATGGGAAATCTCTGTACCTTCCTTTCCATTGTGCTGTGAACCTAAAACTGCTCTAAAAGGAGAGTCTTTAAAAAATTGGTTGGCTAAGATTCTTTGAAGGTTTAGAAAATGCATCTGGTATCTTTGGAGGTGGGGAGATTTGGAGATTATAAACAAAGGGAAGCCAGAGAGTACAACATTTAACTGGCTAGCATAATGTTGGTATGAAAAGTAGACAAAGACAATACAAGGAAATAAAATTATATACCAAATTCACTTCTGAACATCAGTGTAAAAGTCCTAAATAAAATATTAGCAAATCCAGTCCTCTAGATACTGCAGTGTCCCAACCCACATCTTTCATTCACTGCCTGTAGATTATCTCACTCATGATTCTCAGGTTAAAATCTCTAGTTACGACTCTCCTCTGAACTTTCAACTGATACCAATGTCTACATATATAAAATATTACAAAACATTCAAAGTCATAGTAGAAGAAAACTTTCCTGAAATGAAGGAATATTTGAATCTGGAGATTAAAAAACTTAGCTACACTTTTTTATCCCTGTGTTTCACAATGGTCCATTCTTTTTTTTCCTGTTTCTAATTCTTCTTTTATTTTTGTAATACTTTTCTTTTTCCCACCTATTTTTTTTCCTGAGATCTGCCAGATCATTTTTCATCTTCTTCTGTTACCGTGTCACCCCTTCTTTGAATGTTTATTATTTCTCTTTTTTGAGCTCTTTTTTTCATTAAAACTATATATGATTTTTGTTTCTTTGCAGGGAGAAGTGTTGATCCATAAATTTTCCTCTGCTTTGTTGCATCTTCTCGGGCATGAATTATTTATCATTATTTATCTGCTTTTTGTTTGTCATGCTTGTATCGTTATTCTTGCGGCAACTTTGTATAGATTTCGTACTATTTCCTTTCATGTTATTATTCATTTTTTAATGCAGGTGAATGCTTTCTTGGTCAGCCCTTTGTTGTAAGAGTCGAGCAGTGTTGGGACAAGGGATGAGGGGAATAAACTGGGTCAGACGCCGCTTGGGTTTGGGTGGATGGGTTCTAAATGCGTTTTCACCAACACTCCCCCCAGGGGGAATGGGTTTGCTTCAGGTTAACAGGAAGTCCTCCTGTTGGAGGTTGAAGCTCAATGCATTTCTTGCAATGACCAGTAGTTCTTGTCTTCACCTAATTGACATCATCAAATACAGGGCTGCTTGTTTGCTTTTATTCCCTGCCCGATCCCATGGAGAGCCTTGTTTCTGCAGAGATAGAGTGTATGAGTTAACATCTTATGGGGCAACCCATGGCCAATGAGGGCAGAAGCTGGTTGATAAATGCTGCTCTCTTCCATCCCAAAGCCACACCAATTCTAAAGCACATACCTCCTGCCCCGTTTCCTCTTCCTCAGTTCCCTTTACCTGTTCCATCTAAACCATCTGATATAAACTCTTTCTCTTGGGCTCCCATTTTTAAGATGGCAGCTCTTCTTGAGGAGTGTGGTTTGGAATTTGGGTTATTTTTTTCTTTTATCAAAGAAGTAGCTTTCTTTTCTGTCCTCTTTCTCCCCATGGTTTACGTTTGGTTTCAGAGAGGAGAACAGGCACGCTGATGCCTCCATATTTTAATTATTATTTTTTTTAAAAGCTTCCCCAGCTTGTATCTTATCTGAATTTTTCTATCTGCAAAGAGGAAGCAAATCAAGTCCTACGCTTTCCAGGTCGCTATGCCTTAGACCAGCCTGCAATGTTTTCTTTCTCTCGAGTGATGTCTTGATGAAGTCCCTGAGCACATGAAAGCAACATTTGTAAGAAATTCAGGTCATTGCAAAAATCACTACATTTGGGAGGCATATATTCCTCTCTCTCACACACACACACGCACACACACACACAGACACACATACACACAAATTCAGAGTACATTAACACACCAGCCAACGAACGGGAAATTCAGTAACCCATTTTCATTTATAGCCTCCCACTGAGTCTCACCCAAAGTCACAGCCATAGCTGTCCTGAATTGTTTTACCCTTTTAAACCAGGATTTGACTTTTCAAAACTTTTAATTATTTTCACATAGACATTCACATCAGGTGGTACAAAGGGCTTTTCTACAGTCTAGGGCAGACTCACCCCTGGTCCTACTCTGGCCTCTCTCTGGGAAGCAGCATCTCTGCCCAGCAGCACCTTAGACCTGGAGCTGCCCTCACCACAGCATTGCTGAACCAACCTGCTGGCCTGTGTTCTAGCCCCTCCAAGGGTAGATATCACCTTATAAACATCCACTGCCCTGGGATGAAGGAGCCTTTGCCCCAGTGAGGAGGAAATGGCTTAGTTTGGAACTTCCCGGGGGAGGGGTGATGAAGGGCTCTTCACCTACGCAGTTTGGAAACCATTGTTCCCATGTGTCTAGAGCATAATGGATCCTAGGACGTAAGGGGACAACTGTCCAGGACTTTTATTTTCCACGTTAATAAGTGGAAAGACTAAGGAGGCCTGTCTCTGTGGGCAGTGGTTGCTCCTGTTTCTTGGTGCAGGAGCTATTTGTGGGGGATGAGTGACACTCACCCAAGTCCAGAAAACTCTTGGAAGAGCTGGTTTTCCATCCATATCGCACATCCCATATGGCGGGCAGCCATATGCCTGCCCCTGGGAGACAGAGTGGAAAATGAACTGCTGCTAGGACCTTCCTGCAGCCCCATCAGACCCTCCCTGCACGAATGGCAAGGCCTTTGTCAATGCCCAGAGTTTTTGCCCCGTGTGGGGATATTTTCCTTATGTCCCCAGCACACCTGAGAGTCTCTGGAGGAGCCAGGAGTACGTATTTAGGTGTCCCTGCCTCTGTGGGGTGAAATCTATGCCGTACCACTCGGGGTGGGGGGAAGGAGAGCATAGTGATTAGGGGTACGACTCTGTGTTGGACCACCAGGGTTAGGATCCTGACCACTTACTTCCTGCACGATGGGTAAATTACTCTTCTCTGTGCCTGTTTCCTCTTCAGTAAAATGAGGATCATCCTAATAATACCACCTCATAGGGTTGTTGTGAAGGTTGATGAGACAATCTATGCCTAAAGCGCAGTGACTGGCATATAGTAAGTGCTCAAGAAACACTAGTTGTTTTTGTTGTTATTATCATCTGATTATCTAAGCCCAGAGTTATGGTTTGCATGTGTGTGTGATTGAGAGAAACTGATTGATTATGATGCAACTCAAAATGGGAGCCCAGGCAGCATTTCAAGGTGCCTTGTCGAGACAGGACAGAGGCCAGGGGACTTTTGGTAGAGAAACAAGGCTGGAGATGTCACGAAATGCTGGAGGAGGAGAAAGCTACACACCCAGACCTGTTTGTAGCTCAAAGCTTCAGCACCACCGCCAACCCGTTTGTATGGTTTATAAGGGAAATAGTCTTCATTTTTACTGCGGTCTCCACTACCTGCTCTCTACACTTGTGTTTACAGTCCCAGAGCTGTGTGTGTGTTTGCACATGTGTGTCCACATCCACAGCCCCATCAAACCTCAGACAGAGACTGCCCCCAAGGAGGCTGCACAGACAGGGAGAGGACAACAATAATGGTGGAGAGGAAGCAAGGTGAACTTGGATTTTGGTTTTGAGACAGATGTAAACTGGAAGCATCCTAAGTCTCATCTATCCCCACACTTCTCCTTCAGGAGCAGGAGTGGGTTGAGGGATTGGTCTCCGCCTGCTGACAGGGGTGGCTCCTCGGCATCTCAGATGGCAAAGGGGTGGCCACTTGCTGGATTTCAAGCAGGGAACTTTCCTGGGGAGGGCGGGGAAGGGGCTGAGAAAGGAAACATGCCATGGTGGAGGAAGTTGAGTCTGTGAAGCAGCATTTGAGTCTGAAGTATGGATACCGAGTATTGGTCTCCACCTTGATCGTCTACATTTCCCCTTATTCAGGGCATCTGTCCCTGTCCTGTCTGTAAGGTGCCACCCTGCTGGGTTTCTGGGTGCAGGTCTTTGTGTAGAGGCCAGTACTGGGTGTCCTAGATAAGTTTCCACCAAAATGTGGCCTCTCCCTGCTGGCTGACGCCCAACACTGTTGCCCCTGGGCTTCTCCCTGGATTATTCTCCACCTCCCACCTTCTCCTGATTATTCCCACTTATTCATCGAGTCTCAGACGAATGGCACTTCTTCATCAAAGCCTCCCTTACCCCAGGACAGCTTGTGCTCCTCTGCTGTAAGCTCTCTGAGCACCCTGCATTCTCTTTCAGGAAAACGGGACCTGCTTCCTCCTGGGTCATCTAACTCTCTCTTCTCGTTGCTCAGCCTATCCCAGGCTGGGGTGGGAGCCCTCCTTTGTTCACCAGGGCACAGTGTATGTCCTTCCACTCTGGTTTGTTATTACACTGGGTTGTAATTGGCTGTCCATGTTCCCCACTAATCTATGAGCTCCTTGACAGCAGGAACTGCATCAGTCAGCTATGGCTGCAATAACGCTGCATAACAAACCACCCCCAAAGGTCAGTGCTTAACACAAGCTTGTTTTTCTCTTCCTTAGTTTTGCAGGTCAGCTGGCCTTGGCTGCAAGCTGTAGGTTGAATCCAGGTCTGCTCCACATATCTCGCATCCCCTTGAGACCAGTGGCTGCCTGGAGCATGCTCTTCTCATAGTGAATGGCAGGAGCTCAAGAGAAGCCCACCCATGCAGGCACTCTGCTCACATCACACGCATTCAAGTTCTGTTGGCCAAGGTAAGTGACATGGCCATGCCCCAAGTCAGTGAGGCAAGGAGGTATCTTGCACCCAAGGGAGAGGGGGAGAGGGATGAGTACAAGCTACATGATAATCTAACTCCTCACAAGGGCCATGGACTATGTGTCTTTAAAACCCCAGTATTTAGCATGGGACCTGCCACAGGTGGGTATTCAATAAAGGCTGAATGAATGAACGGAGACAAGCAGAGGGTTGTGTTCTCTTTCCTAGGGATAACAGGGATGCGGGGGCTCACAGATTCCCCTCACGGAAAGCTGGTATCACACGGAAGTAAGTGCTCAGTCTAGAGACTTAATTTCCTCTCTTCCTCTTATTGACTGTGGCCTTGGCAGGTTACCTATTTGAGCCTCTTTTTTTTTTCCCTATAAAACGGGAATGATGATACCTGCTTTATCAGGTTATTGCAAAAATTAAATGAGATTATCTGTGTAAAACAGCACCATGCCTGGAGTTTCATAAACACTTGTAAATGCTAGCTGATATTATTACTGATACCAATATTATTATTACTGCTACCATCTTGTATTCTGTCCATCAGGGAGAAAATCAACTGAGTTGCAGTTAATTAAATAGAAGAGGATTTGCTGATCTGGGCATTAACACTTCCAACCTGACTCAGGTTTGACAAGAGCCTTAAGTATTTTCCATAATAACCTAGACCTAAGAATTGGGGGAAAGGGTTCTCCCTTATATACCTGAGAAAGGGTGACAGGCAAGAACCTAAATTCTCTCTCCCATGCCTGGGTATGGAGGGATAGGGCAGAAAAGGAAAAGCTTATCTAAGGACATCGTGGCATCCCTCTGTCGAACACCTCATGCTGTCCTGCAGGGAGCAAAAGAATGCAGCTCTTGGGGGCCATTCAGTTAGAAGCCAGCTCTAGAGTGGACACGGGGATAAGGTGGTGTTCCTAATCGTGTCCCTGGTGCTCCAGGTGGGTGGGCAGGGTGATATTTCCGAGCCCCTGGCCGGATCTCATTTAAATGGTGGGGACACTCTGTACCTGTAGCAAATCCTGCTGGAAAGGCATGTTCCAGGGAGGGTGGGGACCATGGACCAGCAGGGAGCTTCCTGGCCAGCGTGGTAGAGTCAAGTGGGTCCTGGCAGGCAGGTGAGCAGGGCAGTCTGGGATGCTGCTGTTATCACCGCATCCTTGGAAGACTGTGTCCCTCAACCAAGTTGGTGTGACAGGTATGGAGAGAGGGTTAAGCCAGATGCACTGGCGTAGAGAAGGGGCCAGGTGGGGCCATGGAGGTGATGAACAGGTGACTTCCTTCTGCCACAACCATTGTGCCATGGGAAGCAGGGCAAAGCAGGCAATGAACATGATTCCATGCCTGCCCCTTACCGGCTATGTGACAAGGGCACATTGTTTCCTTTCCCTGGGTTCAAGACCCTCATCTGCTTTCTGGAGAGGTTAGATTCCATCCTTTCACTCAACAGATATTAGTGGAGCATCCATGATGAGCCAGGTGCTATTCTAAGGCCTTGGAGATATACCTATGAAAAGGATAAAAGTTATCAATGAAAATTAGATTTGGCCCTATATAACAGAAAGCCCAAAGAACAGCAGCTTAGGTAAAATAGGGGATTTGCTTATTTATGTCACTTAAAGCAAGTCTAAAGACCCCAGATCAGATCTGGCACAGTGGCCTCATAGTCACTAGGGACATGGGCTTCCTTCCCATGAATCCTTGAAAACATTTTAAATAGTTGTTTTAAAGATCTTGTCTAGCTCTACCATCTCTATCTCTCTATGCCTATTTCCACTGAATTTTTCCAAGACTTTGTGTCACACTGTCCTGTTTCTTCACATATCTAGTAAGTTTCAGCTGGATGCTGTACATTTTGAACTTTACATTGTTGAGTGCTGGATTTTGTTTAAAGGGTGTTGGACCTTTTTATGGCAGGCAGTGAAGTTACTTGCAGAGCAGCTTGATCCTTCTGAGGCCTTTTTTTAAGCTTTTTAATTTTCTTAGGATGGGTCATAAGTAGGTTTAATTCTAAGATTAGTTTAGCTCCGCTACTAAGATGTGACTCACTTGGGGTAGCCACTGAAAACCCGAGAATCTGAGACGTCTCTATTCCAACTGATCAGAATTTGATCGTCTCTCAGCCCTGTGAACTGTTTTGCTTACAGCTCCCTGGTTTTTCTTTCCATAGCTTCGTGGATCTTCATTCTATGTTTATGTGATATAATAATCAGCAACAGACGCAGGGGATCCCTGTACGCTTTTCTGGAGCTATTTATTTAAGTAGCATCTCTCTGTCCGGTACTATGTCTCGAATTTCCAGCCCCTTCATCTTTTCTGAATGACAAACCCTGTCTCTTTAACTCAGAAAGAGCTATGCTCTGCTTGGATTCCCTTCTCTGCAGAAAACACCTCCAGACAGAAAGCCAGGGTGATAAGAGGCTCATCTTGTTTGATGAGTGTTGCCTAATGTCTGAAAACTGCTGCCTTGTATATTTTGTTCAGTTTTATAGTTCTCAACAGTGAGAAGATAAGCCTGGTCCCGGTTACTCCATCATGGCTAGGAATAGAACTTCCTAATATATTTTTAACACCCATATCAATTAACATTATTCTGGCTATACAGTTTAAAATTTTGAATTAAAAAATTAATCAAATACTGATCTACTGAACTATGACTCATAAAAATTGCATGCACATGTGCCTTCATGACATGGTACTAGTCACCAAGGAAGATCGCAGGTTATGGATCAATCTATTCCTAAGAATTCCACCTCATTAAAATGCACAATAGATAAAAATGTATTCACAAGAAGCACAAAATAAGATTAACTGTGCATACAAGTGTGGTTTTAAATGCATTTAAAACAAGTCACACTTTCACAGGCATTTAAATAAGTCTGATAGGGTCTCATAGGAGGTGAGAGAAGGGGGTGCAAGCAAGTCAAGTTGGTGGCAGAGGTGAGAATGGAGTGAAGAATTGTTACTCATTTTCATAGATTGTCACCTAGGGGATTTGGAAAAAACTGATCCAGAAAAATCTGTATTAAATATTTCTTCACAGATTCTGTCAGGGCATAGCTTTATCTGTTCTGAGGGAGCTACCATGAATACAGCATTCACAAAGGAAATCTGTTTACATATTCCTGGAAGGTTTGGAAAGTTTTTAGTTTTTGCTTTGTCTGGAAGTAAATAGACACTATGTAGTTTTTTTTTTAAGAAAAAAAACCTTTCAAAACCTCTTTTCTATTGAAGGCAATCACCTGTGAATTTTTCCTTCTCTGACACCCCAAACAACTCCTTAACATCATCTGGCCTAACGAGATCTCCACCCTCAACTCTCCATACGCTTCCCTTTACTACCATCTACCACTGGCCTCAGGGCCTTTGCACATGCCTGGAAAGCTCCTCCTCTCCTGCCCACCCCCACTTTGCTTGAATACCTTGTCATCTCTTATGTGTCAACCTAACCACCTCAGAGGCCTCCCAAGATCATCCAGTTTAATAACGCTGTCCCTTTAATTCTTCCCTGCAAGATCCTGTTCTTTTCCTTCAGAGAATTAATGCTGGTTTTTTCCTGGCCTGTTTGCCCTCAGATCCATCCCTCCTACCCTTCCCCTGGAGAACTCTGTACCTTTGGGGGACTGACTGCTGTGGACTATATTTCTCAGGCCTCCTTGCTTCCTGACATCTACAGAGGCTCAGCCTTTGGGAGGTACTGATGGTTGTCAGAAAAGCAGGAGGAGGGGGCAAGGTCAGGTTTTCTCCCTTCTCTTTTGGCTTTGATTTCATCTGCACAAAGACTTAAGTTCCGCTGTGTCTTCCATTCATACTAGACATCCACTCGTTCCATGGTCCCAGTCCTCCTTGGGCAGCTCCTATCTTGATTCTAGTTCCCCTCTCCCAAATGGCCCCAGTGCTGGACTCCCCTCTCCCAAATGGCCCCAGTGCTGGACTCTGATAACATCCCCTCCTCTCCTGGACCCTTCGCTGAATGGCTTCCTGCTGCTAATAATCTCTGGTTTCCTTCACTGTCCCAGACTTCTCAGCATCTCCATCACTCCTGTAAGTAACAAATCTCCTGCATTCAATCCTCTCTGACCTATATACTCAGTGATTTCTCTCTTTCTGGTACAGCATGTATCTCAAATTGTAGATATAAATGTATCAACTGCTGTGTCTTTTAATCTACTATCTGAATACCTCCCTCTCCCCTCCCACACACTCCATGAAAAAAGAATAATGTCTGTTTTCTTCACGACAGAATCTCTAACACCCAGCACAGTGCTTGGCTTTGGGTAGTTGCCCAATTAATATATGTAGAATAAATGCTTGAAAGGGAAGGAGGCAGTGATGAGATCAAATTTACCATCAATCCCAGGTGACCCGAGTATTTTCTTACCTTGGCTCAAGTTCTATAGATTGTTGGGAGCAAATCACAGTGAGCCATCCTTCACGGTTATGCAAAGAAAAAGTCTTACTGTGGGGAGACCAGAATGATGAGCCTTGCTGCTATTATTGTTTTCTCTTCCTCTGTTTTTTCAAATTCCACTTTAGTGGAGAGAAAACTTTCTCATTTCCCATTTCAGCTCACTGAATTATTCATCAAAAATGTTCCACTGGTAGTTCCTCCTCTGTTGGAGTTTTGCAGTTCCAGAAACACTCTGCCCTGGAGTTGCAATCAGAGCAATTAGCAGCCCCTTCTGGGAGCCAGCTGGCCCGTGCCCTCAGCTTCCCGACCTGGGCTGTGTGGATGGAGAGCCAGCCCTGCCTGGAGTCTGAGTTCTCTGCAGGGGCCAACCTGAGCTGGAAACCCTGCTGAATCCCTGCAGGCTCCTCCTCCTCCTTTGCTGGGACCAGCAGATCAAGTAACCATCCCCCGCCAAGAGCTCAGGAGTTCTGCTAACGCCTCCCCTTGTCTGACTAGCTGATTCCTTTGTGCCTCAGTTTCTTTGGCTCTAGAATGGGAAGGACAGCCCTTGCCTGCTTGCCTTGCAGTGTCGTTGGTGGGGTATGGGACCCACCTTGGTCCTGAGCAATGTCCACTACTGGGATTCCAGTGGACTCTGTCAACTGGAAGAAGGTTCCTCCAGAAGTCAATTTGCCTGGAAGGATGATTTCTCTCCAGTAGGCATTGCTGTTCTCTTATAAGTTTATTCCTGTTACACGACCTCCATCTCTGGTGTCTCTCATCTGCACAGACCCATCCTTGTGGATTTGCATCTGTGTCCTGGTCAGAGCAGCGAAAAGATAAAATAGTCACACAACAGCGCTTTGCACAAAATAGGAGATAACATACTTCCCACCATCATAGATCTCTCTGGGCTTTGTCACTTTGGGGGTCCTGTGTGGTACTGTCATCAGGAGGACATCTCAGCAAGAGGACACCTGGGGCGCCAGCATGAAGCTATGACTCCGTCATGCTGGGCCCCCCCACGCTTCTCCTTTGCCGCAAACCTGCAAACCACTTTTCTCCGGCAAACCGCAATTTCTCCTTTGCCAGCATCCCTGATAGGCTCTGCCACCAGGGGGCACTGGTGAGAGACTGGAAGGCTGGAGGAGGAGGATGCTTATCCCTGTCTGCTTTCTGCTCCCGTGAGCAGTGCCTCACGAGGCTTCTTCTCCTCCCCGGCCGCAGCAGCTCCTTCCCAAAGCAGCCACGAAATCCACGCTGCAGTTTTTCCATTTTCCATCTTGCAGAACGAGCTGTGGTGCTCACTCCCGGGCCAGAAACACTGCACAAGCCGTCTGGCATCCCCTTCTCAGAGTCTGGGTCTCAGCCCCAGGGGCAGCCTCTGAGCACAGAGACACCAGCACCAGCTGGCTGCCTCCTCCACCCCTCCCCCCCTCCCCCCCCTCAAGATACCTGTCAGGTCCCCCCTCCAAGCTTCTAAGTGTTTTAATAATTCCAGTTTTTTGCCTTGGTGCCCACCCAGCCCGAGGGGGAGGTAGCTGCTCTCCGCAGTTGCTACCTCTGTAATACCTTAGAGTTCTCATTACCTTTTTTTTTTGGCCGCACTGAGCAGCTTGGGGGATCTTAGTTCCCTGACCAGGGATCGAACCTGTGCCCCATGCAGTGGAAGCGTGGAGCCCTAACCACTGGACCTCCAGGGAATTCCCTCCCTTCTTAATCTCACAGTTAACAATTCTTCCATACAATGTTATATGTCAATTATAGCTCAATAAAACTGGAGAAAAATTAAGATTCCCATTAAATCATTTTAAAAAATCTTCATATTAAATTCTCTCTGTTCAAATACCTAGTGGTTCCTGCCTGCTCACAGGACCCTAACTGATCCAGAGATGGGCGCCAGGAGCGGAGGCAGGGCTGGTGGACAGCAGGAGAACATGAAGGCCGGCAGAGCCCGTGGTGCACAGAGGATGCCAGTCAGGGTGGGAGAGCAGTTGCAGACCACCAGTCAGCTGTGCGTGAGCCACGGCCAGGTACCGTGGAAGCACCCGCGTGCACGACTCTTCACGGAGTCTGGGTCTTGAAAGCAGATCGTGAACCTGGGAGCCACGGGCTCAGAGGGCCGGGGATACTTGGCCAAAGGAGCTTCGTAGCCAGGAAGCCCTCCCCATCACAGTCTGAGCGAGTGGGGCAGCCAATGAATGAGTCCTCTGCTGGCTGGCCTGCAGAGAGAGGAAGAGACGCTCTAAGAGGGCTCTGGTTGGACATGTTGTGTCTGCTTCCAGTCTCAGGATTTGGTAGGGCAGACGGTCTGGGTGGCCCACTGTGGGTCAACCTTAAGCTCGTGACTCCTTCAAGGTCAAGCTTAGGAGGTGCTGCTGCATCCATGGGACTCCCGTTATAACACCCGCCTCACTATCATCTCTCCTCTCTCTGCACTTATAGCACTGATGGTCAGTACCACTCATGGGGCCTGCGGAAGAGGTTCTGGGGGAATAGACATAGTCTCTACACTCAGTGGGGTGTCAGTGTGAAAAAAAAGAACCCGGTAGTGACTAGCTATCTACCTATCTGTTATCTACTTATCTATCTATCACCTATCTACCTGTCTATCTATCTATCTATCTATCTAAAGTAATGGTCCCTAGTAGGTGCTGCATAAGTAATAATTGAGTGAGTGAATGGATGAATGGATGGACATCTCCCCTAAAACTGTGGGGCAGGCAGGGCCATTTGTCGTTGCTTCCCTCTTGCGTTCTTGATGCCTAGTGATATATGACACATGATAGTCACTTATCATTGGGTGAGTTTATGACTGAGGAAATGAGGAAAGGTATAGAGGAAGGAAAACTAGAACGCGTAAATGATCCAGAGATGTGAATCCGAAGCCACCGTGCCCGCCCTGCGCCCGCCTCCCGGTACTCACGCCAGGTGTCTGCACTTCGGCCCTGGAGGTGACTCTCCTGCTTCAGCGCCATGCACCCCGCTGGCCCTCTCTGGCCCAGCTTCACCAGGAGCTGTAACACCTGAGCAGCTCCGGGACCAAGGAGCTGGTCCAGAGGTCTCTCCCCAGATGAGAGGAACCTTGGACCAGGAAAGCCCCGGGGCTCCAGAAGGTCAGAAAACAGAGAAAAGCCCTGGATGGGGGGACGTGAGGTTGATGAGGAAGGCAGTTCACCTGGGGCCACTTTTACCAGGCCAGGACCTGAAGGCGGGGCTAATCTCCATAATCCCCCACCATCACTCTGTATGAAAACCACCTGTGGAAACAGGCCCTGATAACGAAAATCAAAAAGCTCCGCGGTGTTGGTGGCTCTACTGGGCAGACTCCAGGGAAGCAGACGCCGAGCCCCAGGTTAGTGTGTGGGACCTTTAGCAGGGGTGCGGCTGGGATGGGGATTGACACCTGCAGGGTGAGGGGGAGGACACAGGGCAGGGGGAGAAGATTTCTGCTCTGGGTTCTGGAGTCGGGCTCCTGAGTTGGGGGGAGTTGCATGTCTCTGGACCGCTCAGCCATTGGATGTGACGGCCCCGGGGAGCGGCAGGACCTTGGATGGGGCAGCTTGCTGTACCGGAGGTGCCTCTAGGAGGGCTGGCACCTGACGGCATCTTCAGGCCTCACTCTAGCGACTTGGGGAGTAAATCGTCGTGTCTGAAGGGGAATTTGGGGAGCGCCTTGAAGTATGCAGACCGTGCTCCCTGCTGTACGGCCCCAGGCAGGGTGGGGAAGCCTCCCTTCCTCTTCCACCTCTGGTCATCCTCCCCAGGTCTCCGGGCCTATCCTCCTTCTCTGCCACCCTGCCTGCTGCCCCGCATTGCATTAGCAGCTGGCTGCCGCTATCAGAGTCTCCGGGAAGATAATCTAGCCGGAAAAGTGCGTGCGAATTACTAAATCAATAAGCACTGCTAACCTCTCGATGTGCTGCCTCTCTGCAGAGATCACTGCAGCCCTGCAGCCTCTTGAATGAATATGAAGGAAGCTGAATAAGCTTACTGAGTACAACTAACAGGCCTGGAAGGGAGGGGCAGCCACACTCACCCTGGGACCCCACGGTTAGGAGCGCCCCTCCTCCACCTTTGTTTTTTGTTTTTAATTAATTAATTAATTTTTGGCTGTGTTGGGTCTTCGTTTCGTGCGAGGGCTTTCTCTAGTTGCGGCAAGCGGGGGCCACTCTTCATCGCGGTGCGCAGGCCTCTTACTGTCATGGCCCCTCTTGTTGCGGAGCACAGGCTCCAGACGCGCGGGCTCAGTAGTTGTGGCTCACGGGCCTAGTTGCTCCGCGGCACGTGGGATCTTCCCAGACCAGGGCTCGAACCCGTGTCCCCTGCATTGGCAGGCAGACTCTCAACCACTGTGCCACCAAGGAAGCCCCTCCACCTTTGTTTTTAGCATTGTGTTTTTAGCATTGACAGAGGTAAGCAGTAAGAAAGCACCGGTCCTGCTCTGTGTTCAGCCTTCAGAACCTCAGCCCAACCCAGAGGTCACCTTGAAAGGCCCACCTCAGAATCCATCTATGGATTGAATGGTCTTTCCTTCACCAATTCAGGGGAAGGGTACAAACTTTCATTTGTTTAAGGCAGGAAGTTTTGTCTGCTCATCCAAAACCATTTTAAAGAAGAAGAAAACTATTTACAACATGCAAGTTCAAAATTAAAAGAGTCTGTTCTAATGATTTATAATAACAACAGCTAGAACTTGCACTGTGCTGGTTGTTTCAGGCAGAGTGTGGTTTTAAGCGCTCTACATATGTTAACTCACTTGATACAACTACTCTATGAAGTGGTGATTATTATTATTGGTATTGTTGTTGTTGTTATTGTTATCCCCATTTTACAGGCGATAAAACAGAGGCACAGAGAGGTTAAATAACCAGCTCAGGTTCACACAGCTAGAACATGGAAGAGCCAGGATTTGACCCCAGGGCCCATGTTCTACTAGGTCAGTTCAATTCAACACACATTTGTGGCAGGACAACTTAGAGGTATTCATTTTTTCTTCCCTCCCCACACTTCAAGAAGGTAACAGAGCACTTTGTGTTTCCTCTCCTGGGCCTTTTCCAGTGCAGAAGGGAGAAACTGTTTGGGGACACCCATTCCTTCTGCTTCTTGTGCGAGGGTGCACTATTCTGGAGAAATTAAAACTAAAGCTTTCTTACTGCTCACCTCTGTGAATGCTAAGACTGGGAAAATAAAAGGTGTGGGGTGCATTTCCTAACTGTGGGGATTCCACACTGCATCCAACCCTGCATCCAGCACCTGGGTCTCTCTACCAGAAGGCTGGCTGCACTTGACATCCAGCTTTGCCTGTGCTTAGGGAGAGCCAGGAGCGTCCCCTGGGGTAGCCCTTGGCCAAGGACTGACGGGTGATGGGGTGCGGGGTCCCTTGTCCATGCTGGGGGGGACACTCCAGGTGTGACCTGCACAGCCAGCCCTCCCACACCTGCTGGGCCTCCTTCCCTTCCTGGTCTTGTTTCCCCCTCCCCTTGTGGAGTTCCCAGGGAGCACTTGCTAATACAACACATTCACACGGATCCCCATCTCTCCCTCTGCTTCCGGGAACCCTGCCTAAGACACCACCTTCTAGGCTAATGGGCCAGAGAGGAAATGCATCTTCTGAGTGCGGTAGAGCTGGAGCTTGGAGGAGGGCCAGCCAGGGCAGGGAGAGAGGGGAGCAGGCACCCTAATGCTCTCTTCTCCTGCACCCTGGTCTCCTGCTGGCGCTGCCCATTGGCAGGAGTTCGCTTCGGCCAAATTCTACTGCCCAGAGCACAAGTCCCATCCAGAATCAAGGGGTGGGGAAACGGACTCCAGGGAGAGGGGCGAAGTTGGGCCATTTTTTATCATCTACGATACTATCCAGGCAAAGTACCCCCTGGAAAGGCTTTCTGTTCCCCGAGTTTCAAAACTGCTGAGTTACCCAAGGGCACCCAGCAGCTTAGTGGTTACTGGGAAATGGATCTGGGCAGTCTGATACATGGCCAGGGTTCTAACCCCATCACTCAACATTGTTGTCCTGTATGAGAACAAAGCCGAGGGCATGTAGTGTGCAGTAACTGTGCAGTGGTTTTAAATTTGCACCACAGATAGGCAAGAAACATCTTATTCATTCTTGAATAAATAAACTCCCATGGAGTTGAAGGGAAATTTGATTCCCTCCTGCCAAAGGCAAACTGGGGTCCTGGTGTCAAGTGAGAGCACGGCATTCTGGAAGGAGGCTTCTGTCTTCTGCTCAAGCTTGTCCCTGCTGAGATGAGCCTGCTGAGGCCAAGCATGGGGCCCCCAAACCTCAAGGGCTGGACCTCCTTGTGCATCCCAAATTCTTTCCCTCTGGAGGACTGGTAGGTCCCCATCTCCATGCACCCGCCAATACCCATACCCTTTACAGGTTGGGGGCTCTCTCTCTTTTTGCAAAAGTTTTGCAAGATAGGAACTAAAAACAATGGAATTTGCAAATCTGACTTTGTATACAACCAAGTGCCATGATAATCGGTTATCACATTATTCTTCCCAGACTTGGAGGCATTCATTAGGGTATCTTGGGGAAGGGTGGATATAAACAGGGGGAGGGGACAGAGAGCATAGGCCCCTGACTCAGTGCCACGCTAACAGCTCTGCGAGTCCCTTCCCAATGACCGGCAGAAAGTGGGGAGTAAGAAGAAACATAGCGGGACTTCCCTGGTGGCTCAGCGGTTAAGAATCCAACTGCCAATGCAGGGGACACGGGTTCGAGCGCTGGTCCGGGAAGATCCCACATGCTGCGGAGCAACTGAGCCCATGCGCCACAACTACTGAGCCCGCACGCCACAACTACTGAAGCACACGCGCCTAGAGCCTGTGCTCCGCAACAAGAGAAGCCACCGCAATGTGAATCCCGCGCACTGCAACAAAGAGTAGCCCCCGCTCGCCACAACTAGAGAAAGCCCGCATGCAGCAATGAAGACCCAAAGCAGCCAAAAATAAATAAATTAATTAAATTGATTCTTTAAAAAAAAGAAGAAGAAGAAACATAGCATCCTACACAGAGGCCCATTCCTCTCCTCCTGGTGTCCTGTGGGTTACTGGGGAAGTGCTTTGCAGAAAGTGATCTCTGTTTATCTGCTGACTCTCCTTACAGCCTACCTAGCTCATGCTTCTACCGACCACAGAGGCGTTAGCTCTTCCAGGGTCTTCCATTCCTACCCAGAAATGTAGCCAAATCCCACAAAGTCAGGGAGTGTCCCTTTGCCGTGAATGCTGGGCCAGGGAGCATTCCGTATTCTGGAAGAGTTGCAGGCGAGTTGCTTCATGTGCCTCAAAGTGTCCGCTGGGTTGGGAAGGGGGGAAGGTCACCAGACAGCTGCAGCCAGGCCTTAGCGACCCCTTCCCCCCATGTTCTGAAAGCAACACGGACTCAGCGGAGGTCTGCAACTTGACCGAAGGGCTGGCCTAGGTTCAATTCCCACCCCCCCTGGCGGGGGGCCTGGTTAGATGTTCCTCCAGCTCAGTCCCCATTATCTTATGGGCCTCATGACAAAGGAGTGGCAGTGGCTCCACTGCAACACCTTCTGATGACTTCTGGGAACCCAGTGTGGGGAAAGGCATACAGTGAGAAGCGAAGATGGCCATGAATCTCCCTGCACACCCACTTCTGCGCCGTCCCAGGGGTCACCGATCGCTGGTTCATGAAAAGGAGGCATCGTCTCTGCAGGTCGGTCTGCCTCTGCCTCCCTGACCCCTGGCTCGGTTCTCTGCCCTTCTTGGCCCTGCTCTGACTCCCAGTTGGATGTGGTCAGAAGCAGACCCTGGCAGGAGACGGGGGTGGGCGGAGAACGGTTGGGGTGCTGCTGCCCGCCTCTCTCTCTCCCCAGTTGCTCCACACGGCCCCTCCCCGCGTGGGGCGCTGATGACCCTCGTCCCTCTCTTGCCCTTTCGGCCCTCGGGATAACAGCTTCCTGGTGTCGCCAGTCTCTGTGTGCCTCAGCGTCCCTTGTTTGTTCCCTTAGCCCTGCCCGCCCCTCTGGAAGTATCCCTTTCCTTAAAGCCTCTTCTTTGGAACCATCTGGGGTGAGTTCTGTCTCACGTGCAGCCCCTGAATGATACAGCACGAGGCCCCCTCCTCTGAAGGGCAAGCAGGTGACACCTGTAAATGCAAACGCCACCCGAGGAGAAAGTCTCCACTTCTCGCCATGAGATGCGCACCCGCATTTGGCATCTCCTGGCCTCCTGCAAAACCACGTGCCTCTCCCCCTCCCCTGCAGTGATGCAAATTAGGGTGAAAGAAAGGTGTCCTGAGGTCAAGAGCTCTGGTCTCCTTCCTGCTGGCTGTGTGGCCTGGGCCAGTCACACCACCCCTGTGAGCCTCAGTTTCCTTCCGAGGATGCAGCAGGCAGGGTTGGTGACCAGACGGGTTCCAGGGTGCCAAAGGGCAGGACCAGACAGAAGCAGGCCAGACAGGCCCACGGGGGACAGACAGACTCCAGGGGCTACCCAGAGGCAGGGGATTTATTCATGGCAGCCAGTGAGCCAGGAGGGAGCTGGGCATCTTGGCAGGAGTCAGGGGCCCTGAGGGCTCAGAATTCAGTCAGATAGACACCCCACCACCAACAAGGGACAGCCACGCCATGAGATGATTGCTGTGGCAGCTGCAGATACCAAGTGCTTGCTGGCTGAAGGGAAGTGCCACAGAGGGGGGGATGTTCAAACTGGGCTCTTTCACAGAGTTAAGAAGCTGGAGAGGGCATTCCAGGCAGAGGGACAGTGTTTGCAAAGCCCCAGGTTGGGGATTAGGGATGAGGAAGCACAAAGATGACAAGAAGACTGCTCATTCAGAGGGTCTGGAATGTTGCTGGAAAACAGTCTGGTGGGGGCTGGGTTGGGTGGGAGAAGCAATGTCAGTATTGCAGGGTCTCTTACAACAGCTTCCCCAGAAGCAGAGCCTGAGACAAGGATTCTTGAGGGCGTGTCTGCTGGAGAAGGGCAGTGAGGGCAGTGGGAGGGGTGGGGGAAGGAGTGGAACCAGCATGTGGTCTCGCCCTGGGTCCAGCTTCAACCAGATCACACCAGGGGCTCTGGAGCACCAGGTAGTCTGGGCTTAAGACAAAGGGCCATGAGCTGCAGGGCCAGTGGGCAAAACTCCTGGGCCAGGTAGTTCCCGGTCAGCCCGAGGCAATTCTCTGGGCAGCCAGGACGTGGTGCACCAGCAAACAGGGCATCTGGGCTGTGTTTGGACAGCCTTCACCTGCCTGTCTCACTGGGCCCTCCAAGCTCCCCCTTGGGTGCCTTCCCAAGGAAACAAATTTAGTCCAATCCGCCAGTCCACAGGGGCATGGGCTCCCAAGGCCCCCAGGAGCATTCTAGATGGTCAGAGGTACACGCTTCCCAGACTGGGGCTGTTGGAAGGGGTGAGCATGGCCACACAGGGAAAAAAGTCAGAGGAGGTTTTCTGTGACACGCCTGCCGACACAGCCCTCCCAAAAAGCAACGAGGTCTGATGTAAGTGGCTTACAAGGGCACGCTGACCACAGGTTTTCTGGGTGACTTGGGCCCCCTGCCCACCGGGGTGGAGTGCAGGGCTGCCTGGCCTCGCTCTGCCTTCTTGGGTAGTCGGATGCTCCATGACTTAAGGTTATGTGTCAGGGAAGGGGCACAGGGCAGGCCTCAGAGGTCATTTGCCCCGTGCATCTGACATGTGGCCTCTGACCCAGTTTAGAGTTGAATAGGGATTGAACTGAGCATGTCCACTTATACGTGGATGTTTTTCCAATACATATTCTGTGTGACGTTTTCCATCCACGGTTTGTTGAATCCCTGGATATGGAGGGCTGACTATGGGATTTGAGCATCTGTGGATTTTGGTATCCACCTCGGGTCCTGGAACCAATCCCCCACCGATACCAAGGGACGACTGTTCTTTGTAATCGCAAATACTTGGGCCTGAAGCCAGCATGGTTTACCTGTGAAAAAAACAGGAAAACCTCCCCAACCCATTACCTGTCACCTCCCCTCACTCAGTCCCAGATATCGCACATCTCCCACCGGGTTCCCACAAGAGCATCTGTTATCAGTCAGGAGACGATGCAGCCTGGAGCAAAGAGCCAGGATTCAAACCATGTGGTGCCCCTGCAGGAGTCACTTTCCTCCTTACCGACGGGGTCTTAACGGTCAACGTGCCCTTGTAACAGTCAAGCACCATCCGTGAATCCTTGTGGGATCCATACACAACATTAGAGATGGGGAGACTTGGCCTGGAGAGGTTAAGCAACTTGCCCAAATCATCAGACTAATGAGTGATGGGAGTAGGATTGGGACCCCAGTGGAGCTAAGAGGTACTGCCCTCAACCAGGTGGCTCTGCGGGTTCCCAGGGCTGGCTGGAGGGTTGAACCAGGTGTCATATTTGGAATTTCCTTGGTCTAGTGCAGAGCACAATGCAGTTTCTTATCTCTCCCCCTCCATGCGAACCGTGCACCTTACATCACTCCCCTGCTATAAAACCTTCAACTCCATTACTTACCGTGTAAAACCGCAGGTCCTGGCTCTCGCCTATCTGTCCAGTGTGATCTCTCTCCATCGCTGCCCTCACTCCCTACTCTCCAGACCCAGCCATGGTCTCTCAGGCCTCCCTGCCTTGTACATTTCACACCTTTGTAGGTTTCACACCTCCCCTGGATGCCCCCAATCCCTGCTTGG
The DNA here is from genome assembly GCF_028564815.1 of Eubalaena glacialis. Taxonomy (NCBI): domain Eukaryota; kingdom Metazoa; phylum Chordata; class Mammalia; order Artiodactyla; family Balaenidae; genus Eubalaena; species Eubalaena glacialis. The sequence goes on along the minus strand of NC_083722.1, from coordinate 66,010,073 downwards.
ATGACTAACTCCCACTGAGTCTTTGCCATTCAGCTCCAAATTCACTGAGCCTTCCCTCCAGCCCACTTCAACCTCCTGCTCTGGGCTCCCTCGGCATCCTGGGCTCACCTCTGCCACATCCATAGCACGCTGGCCAGTTGCGGTTTGCTTGTCTAGTTCCCCTGCTAGATGGTGAGCTTCTTGAGGCCTCATCCATCCTTCTCTAGATGCCATCCTTGGAACCAGCACAGGACCTGCCACCAGGAAGTACCCAACACACAGTAAGACTCCACAAACAACTCTGAAAATAGGAATGAGCGGGCAAGCCTCAGAGCACTTTCCTCCAACACAGGTTTCAATGCTGGGCTCTCTGCGTGGGACCGGCCTCCACAGAGCAGGGGAAAACCAAGGGCTCAAGGTGCCGCATCCAGCCTCCAAGGGGGCTGCTGAGAACCCAGGGAGGGGAAACCTCATCAGGCTGATAACTGGGCTGACCCCAGAGCTTTGGGAGAAAAGGCAGAGGAGGGAGAGAATTCTCATTCCGGGGTGGCCAGTTCTGTGGGCAGAGTGTCTAACCCACCCCCATCCTGACTCAAAGCCCCTCCCTGCTGTCTGGAGTGTCTTAGGTTAAATTTTGCAAACACCAGCTCTCTTAATGATGCCGTTCCTAAGCTTTCATTGTTGACATCTGAGCTCTGCAGAAGTGCTTTTTAAAGAGACTTTTGTTGTTGGGTGGGTTTTTTTTTAAGGGATTTTTTGTCCTTGTCAGTTCATCTAGAGAGTTTTTGACAAGACTTTGCAAGAATGAAATTGTTTCAGAAAGAAGGAGGAGGAGGAGAATGAGAAAGAGAGAGGGAGTGAAGAAGGAAGGGAGAGAGAGGGGAAGAGTCATAAACTGCTGGATCTTCAAGGCTCTAAGAAATTTGGCTTTTTTTTTTCTTTCTTTTTTTTTTTTTTGCAAATGAATAACTGAGGCCCCCAAACAGGGAAAAAAAAAAACTGGCCAGTTTTTCCTCAGTCAGCTAGTGACAGAGCCAAAGCCCCAACCCAGCCATGGGGATACACGAAGCACTGCACCAGTCGGCCCGTCACTTGGGATGGACTGATAGGGGGTGGGGCAGAGTCACGTGACCCTTGAGTCCACCCCTCCCTCTGGAGTTTTCTGCAGGTGAGGGCATGAGGGAGCCAAGCTCTCCACATTCCCCGCCCCCTCACCCCAATAACCAGGTCAGGATCAACAGTCACTCCGTAAGCATGCAGTGAAAATCTTATTCCTTCTCTGCCTGCCTCCCTACTTTACACGTGTCCCCCATCACCAAGCAGGGCCCGCCCCATGGCACAGAGCCTGAGGTCCATCCACTCTCTGAGAGAATAAGTAAATAAGGTTAAGAACAAAGAGCTCTCAAGTTTCAGCCAAGGTGTGGGCTGGAGCGGGAGCTGTCTTTTGCCAGGAGGTAATGGCTGTAAATCAGACCACACTGGATGGAAATTCTGCTGCGTTTTGAAGTCCATTTGGTCTTATTGCTTGTTCAGCTTCTTAATGCATTAATGATAAAACATCAGGGTGAATATGTATTCCAAAAAAAATTGCATTTAATCAATACTGCACTTACTCCATTTGGCTACGATGAAGTGGTAAACAGGAGTTAGGCGGGCTCTGTGAGCATGAAGCTCTTCTTCTGAAGGCCTTTCCCCACAGAGGGAGGATCTGAGGGGTGTCAACTCCCAGGAAGGAAGCAGCCAGCCCGCAGGCCCTGTGGTCAGGTAGACAGGAGCACAGTCAGATCTCCTAGGGAGAACCAGGTCCTGCCTCAGTTGCATGCCCTCTGCCCCCTCTGGCCTTAGGTAAATGCCCTTCCCTTTCCACCTGCAATTTTCCCACCTGTGAAATGGGGCTCTGATGCTAGCCTCACACCCCTAGTGCAGGGGTTAACAGAAACTCGGATGCAAGACGTGTTTGATTAATATGGGTGTCATTGTAAGAAGCAAGGAGGTTAATAGGTGTCCAGTGCTCCTGCGGTGCTGGCCATGGGAAATGCTCCACGAATGTTAGTTATTATCATTTTCATTTGCGCCCCCCTCCCTCCCCTCCTCCCCGCCAGCCTCTTTGGGATCCCAAAGCATTGTCTCCAGCAAGAGCTGCTTGCCTGGTCTCAGCAAGGCCTTTCAGTCCAAGTCTTAGCTCCTCATTTTATAGAGAAGGAAATTAAAGCCCAGAGAGGTTAAGTGATTTGCCCAAAGTCACACAGCTGGCATGAGGCAGAGTTCAGTCTTCTCATCCCTGAACTCTGACTTCTGACCATGCCTAACCTAAGTGATCTGGGATGGCAAAGAGGGGGGTCTCCATGAATAGGATATTCTGTAAATATTTGTTCAACATTGATTTAGGGGCTGAGCTCTGTGGTGGGGAAGAAGCTCATTAGCAGGAACCCGGCTTGCACCTTCCACTCAGCTAAACCAGGGCCCTTTATTTAAGGAGACCCACCTGCCTTGGGAGGTAGTCTAGGAACCCTTCTAGTGTTTCTCAAGCATTTCTTCAACAAATGCTTACTGAGTGACCACCTGTGTCAGCCACCAGGCCACTGCACCGTGTCCCTGAGGAGCGTACTTTCCTCCCAAGCAGCTTATCAAAGGATTCCTTCCAAACACATTGCTGCTCAGGGTCTTTGCTCTGAGAAAATCCTGTTAATACAATTTTCCCCATTCTGTTCCACCTCTGGCTCCTCTGATAACCTGGCTTCCTGGTGCTGGCAACCTCTGCCTCTTTACCCGGCTCTACCCCCGGGCAGCTGCTCCCTAGTGTATAAACAAAAGCACATGATACAATGACATTTTGATTGACCAGGCTGTTCTTGGGTCAATACCAAGTGTTCTGGAAAATTCAGGGAAGTCAGCAGCCCCGAGGGATGCTGATTACCATGGTAGACACTTGATAGCTTCTTACTAAAGCCTCCTTGCTCAATGTCCTTGAGGTGGCTAATGGCTGGATCCACTTCCCCTCGGAGCCAGGCCCGCATTGTTTCCTGCTTCTTCCTCACATGATGCCCTGTGTTATCTTCATTCTCTCTTCAGACCGATCCCCAGTTGGTGCATCTCCAACCAAGAGGCTTTCGTCTCCATTCTCAGTGTTGCCCACAGTAGGGGGTGGGAGGGTGATGTGGGTGTCACAGCACCAAGTCCCCCAAAATCACCAGTCTAAGGCCAGAGGAGGGGTGGGTGGGCGACCAGTCAGACTAGTGGCATTCCACACCAAGGCCTGCTGTGCCCACTGTACTGGCTGCTTCCCCACGCACCGGCCAAGACCTGGCTCCTCAGCTGGCCTCACGAGGTAGACCATGGGGCCCGGCCACTCCAGAGCTGGTCACAAGACACAGACGGAGTCTTTTATTTTATTCTTCATTGAAGTATAGTTGATTTAGAATGTTGTGTTCATTCCTGGTGTACAGCAAAGTGATTCAGTTATACACACGCACATATACATATATATGTATATTTCTTTTTCAGATTCTTTTCCATTATAGTTTACTACAAGATATTGAATATGGTTCCCTGTGCTATACAGTAGGTCCTTGTTGTTTATCTATTTTATATATAGTAGTGTTATCTGCTAATCCCAAACTCCTAATTTATCCCTCTCCCCCTTTCCTCTTTGGGAACCACGAGTTTGTTTTCTATGGACCAAGATGGAATTTGAACTGCCCATGGGCCTCATGAGAAAACGGTGCTCGGCATCTGGGTGCTGCCCTCAGGCTTCAGCAGAGTTCTTCTCCTGGGTGCGCCGTCCCCCTGACAAGGGTGACACACAGCTCAGCAGCAGGGCTGAGTCTCACGCATGCTGTAAGGGCCTGGCTCAGGGCAGCCAAATCCATTTGCAGAGGAGGGGCTCTCAGAACCCCTATTCGTCTTCTCGCTGCCATGCAGCATCCTGCATTAAAGTCTCGGCAGCCTTCCAACAGAGTTTTGCTTTTAACTTTATTTTAGTGGTTGGGCAACTTGGGAAATCTGAATTCCACTGACACATTTAAGATCCTCTTGCCTGTCAGCCCATGGAGAAAATTCATCTCATAGACACAGGGTCCTTCTGAGCTCCAGGCCTCTTGAAGGATAAAGACTCCATCCTGTTGGATGGGAAAGGGGAGGATCACTGGGCAAATGGTTCCAGCGATGCGCACCTTTGTCCTGGGGCTCCTTTTCCCCTTGGCTTTTCGCTGAGGGAGCAACTGTCCTGAGCACAGTCCTTTACGGTTGCCCTTTGGGACACTTTGTTCCCTTCAGTCACCACCCTCAGAGCCATTTTCTCTGCAGGGCCCAGGAGCTTTCCAAGGGCTGCAAATATGTCCCAAGGGCTGGGGAAAAAAAAAAAAAAAAAAAAAAAAAAAACTGTTGGCTACACAACGCACAAAAAACAAACTTTATTTGAAATTAAAATTAAACAGCTACAAAATTTCACATTTCGCTGGCAAGTCAACTGCCACTCAACTTGGGTGGGATCGGCACCTGTGAAGTCTATTTGTGTGAGGTGTGGACAGGCTGTGTACAATGTAGGATGAGGCCTTAAGAAGTCAGGAGGCTGTATTAGGCAGAGTCTGTTGGCAAAACAGAACCTGGGTCATATAGTTGAAATGAGGAGATGGATGAGGGGAGGAGCTAGTCACAAAGGCCAGAAGGGCTGCGAAGGACACAGGAGAGGGGGAGGCAAGCCAGGGTTTAGTTGCAGCTGGAAGGCACCACCACCCCTTGGGACAGAGGGGTTGAGGGATGAGAGGATGTCTCCAGACCAGGGTCTAGGGGCCTCCTGATGGGACCGGGGACCACAGCAGGAGGGCCCATAGAGGGGCAGGGCTGGAACCATCAAGGAAATACAGCCATTGCCTGGGATACCACCCAAAGCAGGAGGGGAACACTACCCTGACTTTTCCCTTCCTCTCCCCTCCCACCTCTCACCAGGGTCTCCCCTCCCATTAGCTACATCCCACTGGAAGCTCATGAGTGAGAGCTCCTGGGACACTTATTTGTAGGATTCATCCCCCTACAGTACAGAGAAGAATGGGAAGGGCAGGGATTGGAGAACAAACAGGTAAATGGCCTGGACCATTATTTAAGAGGGACGTTGATAACCAGAGGTGTCCTTTCAGAGGGTGACAGAGGTCATGGGGCACTAGGGTGCTGATCATAGAAAGAGAGAAAAGGAACTGTTAATGTTAGCTGAGCCTGGGTCTTCAGGGTTCAATCTAGGGAAGACTTTTGAGCATGTTCAGAGAGGAAATGGGCTGCCTTAGGAGACAGGGAAGGATGGAGGCTGCAGAGGAGGGGCAGGGTCAGATGATGTCGCAGGCTCATTTCTTCCCTAAGACCATGACCCTGCACTTTTCCATTACAATGCTGAGAGCCGGCCCAGGCAGTGCTGGCTAGACTAGAATGCTATCCCATGCAATGGTGAGAAGTTCTTGCTGTTACAATGGTCCATAACAAACAGCCCCAACAGCTCAGTGGCTTACACCTACAGTGCTGATTTGGGGCCCACAGTGTGCTGGTCAGCTGTGGTTTGGCTGATCTTGGCTGGACTCAGTGACGTATGGATGAATCAGGTTGAACTCTGTGCTTCAGGTTGGGGTCGGGGCCCCTCCACAGGTCTTTATACTGAGGTTCAAGCTGAGAGTCAATGGCTTAATGAATATGCCTTCTTGGTGGCAGAGTGTGGAAGCTGCAAGAGGACTGGCAGAAATGTGCCATGTCACCTGCAGCCTCAGCTCAGAATGGCACACTTTTACTTCTATCCTCATCCCATCAGCCAAAGCAAGTCACATGGTCAAGTCCAAAGTCGAAGGTAGAAAATCTGCCCGTGGAAAAGTCATGTCAAGGGAAGGAAGGAAGAATTTCAGGACAAATAACACAACCTACCTCGAATAATGTGAATCTTTTCAGAGTAAGGTGACAGTATAGCATGGTGGTTAAAGATATAAACTGACATGGGTTTGTGTTCCAGCTCTGTTATGTCTTGGCAAATGACCTTGGGCAACCTTTCTGGGCTTCAGTTTCCTCATCCAGAAAATGGATACACTAATATGCAGACCCTCCAATGTGGTTGTGAGGGTGAGCTGGGAAGGCAGATGTAAAATGCTGAGCTGGGTGCCTGGCATCTAGTAAGAACCTAATAGTTGCTGGCTAGGATGTTGTTAGGAAGAATCTATTGAAAATTGTGCCTTCTGGGGACAAGGCATGCAGCAAGGAGAGGGGAGGAACATTTCAGGGAAATAATTTGAAAATCTCTGCATGGTAGGCTCATGAAAAAAAGGAAATTGCTCAGTAACTGAGTCATCCACTGAGCTCTGGGAACAGAAAGCCTGCATGCTGGCACTGTTCTCCACTGCAGAGTTGACAGCTTGTTGGAGGAGGGATGGCACTAGGTGGGGGGAGGGGGAGGGCTGACTTCCTCTCCTGGTCGCTTGCTCTGGCTCACCCACAGCCCTGTGCACACAGAGGTCCAATTTCTGGAACGACCTCAGCTGGCTTACAGAAGTGCTGGTTCCCGGGAACTACCACGCTGCAATTTGAGAATTTAAATATATGCATTTGCTTAATCTTTTCTTTTAAAGAAAGATATAAATCCCTCCCCAAAATGCATGGTTCTACATCATTATTTATTCCTGTGCCTTCCCAAATCAAGTCCTAAGCTGTTGAAAGGGAGAAAACAAATAATAGGGAGACTAGCAAGACCAGACTAGCAGATCAGAAGTCCCACCAGTCATGAGATGCCCTCAGTTGGGTGGCAGGAGAGTAGGTGTAGGTTTGAGGGTCTCTCCATCGCACAGTGGTCGGGGCATAGCTTTTGGAGTCAGACTGCCTGAGTACAAATTCCCTCTCTTTGCTTCCTAGATATGTGACTGAGTAAAGGAGCCCTGATGATTCAGAATCTTCATCAGTTAAAAGGGGTAGTGATAGCTCCTAACTCACAGGTTCTTGCAAGGCTTTCATGAAATACCCTGTCTCTTGAAGCACTTGCTGAGCTGTAGCCACACTCATTGCTTTTCTTTGTGAATGTTCAATGCAGTTGATAAGCACTCCATTAGCCAAGGTCAAGAATTTTATTCCCACGTGGAAACAGTGTTTGCTTTGAGGGGGGACCAGGAGGTACGGGGGAGGCACTCGGAACAAAACACCACCTCAGGCCAAACTCAGCCGGGTGGCACCAATCTGCTGGCCCTCAGCTTTGGAGGCTCAGTGCTTCGAGTTGTGATATATCTGTCTTAGCTTGGGTTCTCCCAAAGCAGACCCTGAGATGAGGGTTCATATGGAAGCAATTTATTAGGGAATGATTTATTAGCAAGTGTTTCCTAGAAAAGCTTGTAGGGGAGTGGGGAAGTGGGATCAAGAAGCAAGGATGTGACAGACACTAAGCCTGGGTGGTAAGTTTGGCTCAGTCCCACTGGGGACAGGGCATGTCATACTTCAGAGGATCTCCATCAGGGTCAAAGGAACTGGGAGGATTTATCAGTCATTGGTCAAGGGTGGCCCCACGAGGATGCAGATTCCCAGGCACTTCCAGTTGTCCACACACACAGGCAAAGTGGGTTTCAGCAACCTGCGATCCGTCCTCAGGCGCTGGCTCTTGGAGAGAAAGCAGGAGGGGTCCCACTGCACACAGACACGGTAAGGGGACCCGAGAGGTTTGGGGAGAGCATGAACAGCAGCTGCTACAATACCCAAAGGTGACTGGCTGCTGGGGACTGGCTCATGTGAAGCAAACTCCCAATAGATTGCCACGTCTCCAGGGAGAAACAGAACCAGCAGGCACACCTGGTTTTCATGTCCAGGGATCAGCCCATATTCCCCAGGGAGGAAAGCCTGCCATAACAACAGCGATTGCAGGCTGAGGACGCACTCGGCCGGAGTGTGGACTGCATTTCATGATGGCCCGGCGCTTCAGTGGTGATAAGAAAAGGATGGGGGGTGTTCGTGGGTCAGGATCCCACTTTGCCCTGATGGGGCTGGAAACTAACCCTCCTGGCGTTGCCAGCAGCCGTGTGGGGTAGTGAGATGCAGTCTGCATTTGGGAGTCCGAAGGAGCAGGTTTCAAATCCTGGCTCTTTCCTGTACCAGCTGTGTAACCTTGGGCAAACTACCTGGCCTCTCTGAGTCTCATCACCTAACATCTGGCTGAAATGACTGTCATCCCACTCTTTGTGGAGGTGATTTCAAAACCAGAGTCCCAGGTCGCTTCCTTACAGAGCCAAGGGATCGCTGCTCGACCCGAGGGGACTGTCGCTCGGAAAACAGTGAGTGACAGGGGTTATCGCCTGCGTCTTCCTCAGGGCTAGCTTCGCAATTTTTTCTCCTTCTTTTTGAGGAAAGGGCGTTCGTCTCAATCCACTCCTAAGAGAGAGCTCCTTGAAGCCTATCGCCCCACCTCCAGCCCCAACCCCTGGGCCAGGCTGCTGCCTCCTCTCCCCGCCCGCTCCCTGATGCAGTGGCCAGCCCTCTGCCTTCATCCCCCCAAGCGCCACCAACAGGATGCTCCTGTGTGTCGTGGAATTTTACTCGAGGTCTGGGGCTACCGAGAGGGGATTATGACAGAGCACAGCCCGGGAAACAAGTTTCAGTGCAGGCCTGGGGATCCCGGGCTCTGGAAGCTGCCAGCCTTCCTGATGCTCAGGGGCTTTCACTGGCCCTCGGTCTCCCCAGGATTCTCTCCCTCAGCGCTGCTGAGCCCCTCCCCTGTGAGACCCTCACCCACACCGCACCCAGGGCACCCTCGCCATTTCCCACCACACTGGGCCTCCACAGCCGGCACGTCTCAGGGCCTGTGACCCCATCGTGCCCTGCTGCACTGTCTTAACCCCTTTCCTCCTGGTCCAGGCCCAGGGCCTTCACTTTTCTCAATCATAAAAAAAAAAAAAAAAAAAAAAGCTCCCCTAAGTTTTCTTTTTTTTTCTTGTTTTCTTTCTTTCTTTCTTTCCTTCTCTCTCTCTTTCTTTCTTTTCTTTTCTTTTTTTTTTTTTTTAACAAAAATACAGCACAGTCCAAGAGGCTAAGAGGGACTTTTTCCCAGGAAGTCTGGCTCAAATGGCAGCTTAGTTTTAGCAAGAGCTTCCCTTCCCATCCTCACCTGCCTCTGTGGTCCCCTCTTCCCCAGCTGCCGCCGGTCTTCCCACCCCGACACACACACACACACACACACACACACACACACACACACACACACACACACACACCCGTGACTTCCTCTAGCTTTTGAATTCCTCCAATCAAATCAAGTCTGGGCTGGAGGCCTCCTGCCTCTTTAAGGTGACTTGGCATTTTTCTCTGCATGGATCCATTTTGCTGGCTCTATGGTTTAACGGGCAGAGGGATGTCTTATTATTTCCGAATTCTTCCAGGCACATCTCTGTGACTCCTCCCCCTCCCCCTCTGCCTGGGGCGGGGCTGCAGGGTTTATCCAGGATAATCCGCACCCATGCCCTCACTCCCACTGCCCTCGCAAGGCTCCGGGATATTTTAAAACGTTGTTCCTTTACAATAAGAATGCATGTTCATTGCAGAAGAAAAACAGAAAATATAGGTAAGCAAATCTAAAAATCAGTCTTAATCCACCGTGTAGAAATAGTCTCTGCTAACATTTTGGTAAATATTCTCCCAGGTTTTATTTTCCATGAATATACGTGCATATTAGTCAGGACTCTTTTGGTTGCAGGTGACAGAAACTCAAACCCCTTGTTGGGGGCTGCATCCTCACCCCACCCCGCTATTCCTATGCTGAAATTCTAACTCCTGGTATCTCAGAAGTAAGGTATTTGGAGACAGGGGCTTTGTAGAGGTAGTTAAGGTTAAATGAGGTCCTTGGAGTGGGCTCTCATCCAATATGACTAATGTCCTTATAAGAAGACATTAGGACACAGACAAGCACAGCAGGAAGCTCATGAGAAGACACAACCAGGAGAAAAGCCTCAGAAGAAACCAACCCTGTTGATACCTTGATCTCAGACTGGGTGGCTTAAACAACAGAAATGTACCTTCTCAAAATTCCAGAGGCTAGAAACCCTAGCAAACTAACACACCCCTGAAACTAGCTGCAGCCCAAAGTGGGGTTTGTTTGATGGATCATACAACTGCAGGAGTGACGCTGGGGTACAGGTGGGTCACATGGGAAGATGTAGACTGGGGATTTGAAAACCACCAGGAACTCACATTCTGACGCCCATTCCTGCTCCTCTCTGGCTCTGTCCTCCCAGAACAAGCTCCCTGCGCCTGGCAGGAAAGAGCTCCCCCATCTCCAGCGTACAGCTTCACCCCCAAGGAGGGACAGGCCTTTGGTTTCACTGATAGTTTACAAAATTCTAAGGACAGGTTTTGTTTTGGCTGCGCTGTGTGGCTTGCAGGATCTTGGTTCCCCGATCAGGGATTGAACCTGTGCCCTCAGCAGTGAAAGCACGGAGCCCTAACACTGGACCACCAGGGAATTCCCTAGGGACAGGTTTTGCTTGGCCTGGCTTAGGTCATAGCCTACTCCAAGGCCATTCAAGGTTGTACAGGACAGCAGGGCCACCTTGCCAGCGTTTCCATGCCACATTCTGGCCTTGCTAGTTGAACCCTCCTCACAGGTATCATTCAGGTCATTTTGCGGAGAGCCCGGCCAAGACTAGGATGAGGCAAGCAAGGCATTCACCTTAAGTGCCAAATTTATGGGATATCAAAAAAGAAAAATACAGAGTAAGCAAAGGAAATAATCTTCTCAGGCAATATTAAAAGAAAATCAAATCAGCAGAGTATGGCCCACAGGCTGCTTGCCTGTTTTACTAAGTACAGTTTTATTAGGACACTGTGGGTTCAGCCATCCAGCAGTGCTTTGCTGCTGTAATAATAGAGTCTGCCAAAGAAAGAGTGAACTTCCCTGAGACACCTCTGACTTTGGTGTTGTATTAGTCAGGACTCTGCAGGGCAACGGAACCAACAGGATGCATATATATGGAGAGAGAGAGAGAGATTTTATTTTAAGGGACTGGCTCACACCATTGCGAAGGCTTGGCAAGTTCAAAATCTGCAGTGGAGGCTGCAGGCTGAAGGCCCAGGGAAGAGTTCAAGTCCAAAGGTGGTCTGCTGTCAGAATTCCTTTTTCTCCCAGGGACCTCAGTCTTTTTCTGTGAAGGCCTTCAACTGATTGGATGAGGCCCACCCACATTCTGGAGAGTAATCTACTTTACTGCTGATTTAAACGGTAATCTCATCTACATCTAGAATAATATTTGACCAAATATCTGGGTCCTGGGGCCTAGCCAAATTGACCCCAAATTAACTATCACAGGTACCTTCTATGATTATTGAATTTGTGATTGGCACTTTATCTTCTCCATGCAGACATTCTTTTTCTCCATAGCAAAGAAAGAGAGTCCTGCATCTGAGAGAAGAGACAGAGTTGTATGTCTCTTTGCATATGCTCTGATGTTTTCTTGCATAGTACTTTGCACAAAGGAGACACCAAATGTTTGTTATTTGATGGGTAGCTATTAATTTAGCTAATTGTTGGGCCTCAGTTTAAAAAAAAATTTTTTTTTTTGGTCAAAAATTTGTAGGACCTTAGGAGGAAACTGGCTATTTTCAAAATCCAAGTACAAAATAGTTCAGGTTCAAATATCAGCAAAAGAGTCTTTTCAAGAATGCTTTCTCTTATTCTTCCAACTCATGCCTTAAAAGTACGTCCAGCACTTGACCTTTGAGAGAATTCTGTAGATGAGGAATCAAAAGCCCAGGCGGTCTTTCTCTGTGGAACATAGGAAGTATTCCTTTTACAATTTCTTTCTCAAATCCTTAATCCTCACAATAATGAAAATGACTTATCAGATTAAGACACGAGTTAATCCCGTCTGAACAACTTGATGTTATCATGTTTAATTTCAAATTTAATTATTTTGGTATTTAATTACAAAACAGTTAATTACCTTATTGTAGTTATGTCTTGTTAAGGTAGAAAGAGGCTAGAAATCCCTGATAACGGGCTACCCTCAGGCAGAGCCATTTTCCATTTTATCTCCAAAGCGTATCAGCCCTGCTTCTTGATTTTCCTGTTGCTTAAGCACATCCTATTTGTTCTTGGTCTCTTCCATTTTATCTCCAAAGCGTATCAGTCCTGCTTCTTGATTTTCCTGTTGCTTAAGCACATCCTATTTGTTCTTGGTCTCTTCCTTACGCTCCCAAAACCAGTATCCCAAGGCACATTCTGCTGTTTGCGTTGACTGCTCCAACCAGGCCCTCCAAAGCCTTGTTGTTTGACACCTTAAACAGCATCCCTCTGCCCCCCTCCACCTTCTCAGAGACAGGAGGTTGTGTGTGATCCTTTTAAGATAGGAGTTGCAAACTTCAATGTTTTTTGTGTCACCCTGCCTGTGGGCATCTAACACCAGAACAGGGCAGGCATCATTCGGTCAAGATGGGCGCTGCTCCTGGCTCTGCCACAGGGCTGTGGGGTTTGCTAGCTTTATCCTTTGGAATGAAGGGTCTTAAGGGAGATGCCAGCATGGCTGGTGTGGTAGGGTTCTCCGGGGCCTCAGGGCACTGGCTATTTTGCCCACTGGCACAAAAGAACTTTGACGTTTTTCACCACTGAGATAACTCTACCAGTGCATCCGGGCTCAGCCCCATCCCTGCCCACAGGGTCAGGCAGGTTAAGAAGATGCTTGAAATAGGAGGAGGGTCGCATGTGGGCAGGGGGTGGTGGGGAACTGGAGAACGATGCCCAGTATCCAGGAAGCAGCCTGGTGATTATCTTGGTGGGCAGCTTTTTTCAAGAGAAATCCCAAATTCAAATTTTTTATGAGAAAATTTCAGATTTTTAAAACACTAGAAGCCAACTCAAGTTTTGTTTTGTTTTTTTCCCCCCAAGTACCTGTGGGTCAGCCTAAATGTAACTGGGTGCTGGCCCCCTTCCCCACTTGAAGTCATAGCCGCTCCACCCTGCATGGGGCTTCTATTTTCCCATCTTCTGTTTAAAAGTGAGCATGATAAACAACAGGGACCTACTGTATGGCACAGGGAACTATAGTCAATATCTTATAATAACCTATAATGGAAAAGAATCTCAAAAAGAATATATATATATATATATATAAAACTGAATCACTTTGCTGTACACCTGAAACTTTGTAAATCAACTATACTTCAATAAAAAAAGAAAAAAGTGAGGATGGACTTCTGGCTTCCGCTTAGGATGTAGAAAGCTGGGAAAACATCACCCCTACTCTTACTACAAGAAAAAACTAAACATTGTACAAATTCGCAATTTCCCTTGAACCCATAAGAAAACTGAGGACACTGGGTAGATAATTAACTCAAAATCTAAAGACAGGCACCTCCAAGGAAAAACGGGATTGGAGCACTTGCTTGCCTAGAACAGACGTCACCAGACGTCACACTGGCGAGTAAGAAAAATCCGCCTCAACTCTGCAGTGACTGCCACAGGCTAAGTGCGGGCATCGTGAGAACTTGGGAACCCCCTCCCTGGGAGCCACAGACACAGGGACTCGTCCCCCCCCCTCGCAGGCTCCTCTCTGCTGACCTAGCAGGTGCTCATAAGAAAGATCGGGAGCAGAGCAAGAGTCCTGAGAAAACGTCCCCATGGTGCGGCTCTTGGACAGGGAAACAGCAGCTGCTGCAGGAAAGGTCAGCAGTCCTTCCCCATGGAACAGCATTAAGCTGCTGTGGGAAGGGCAGCAAACTCTACTACTTTCAAGCACCCAGGGCAGCTGGAGGAAGAGAACAGAAAAAAAAAAAAATCTCCACCCTGGAGGAAGAGCCAGAGATACATCCTGGACCCAGACTGTGAAAGGTCTCCTACAGCTGGGGCACTGCAGAATCCCCTGGAAGACCTCACTCCTGAGGCACAAGGCACCGTGCCTGCCCAAGGCTGAGGTCAAATCAGAACAACACCCTTCTCCCTCCCACGTGCTATGACGAGGACAACCAGTGTCAAGTGACAAGTGACAGTGTCTGATTGCTAGAAGAGACATCTTCTCTCAGCTGCAGGTGCAAAGGAAATCTTGAGGCTGAAGGTGGAAAGAGATTGAGAAAACCCATCTGGAAACAATTCAAATGTCCTACAACTGGGGAATGGATAAACAAAGTGTAGTACTTTGTACAACAGGATACTGAACAGCAATACAAAGGACTGAACCCCTGAAACACTTGATCACTTGGATGAATGTCACGTGCATTAGGCTAATTCCTACATGCTGTAGGATTCCATTTCCATGACATTCCTGCAAAGGCAAAACTATAGGGATAGAAAACAGATTAGTGGATCCCAGTAGCTGGGAATAGGGTGGGGATTAAACCACAAAGGAGAACAGAGAAATTCTGGGGGTTGATGAGAACTGTTCTTTATTTGGATTGTGGTAGAGAGTCCATGACACTATACTTTTCCCAAGACTTGCAGAACTATACACCGAAAAGGGAGATTTTTACTCTGTGTAAATTACACCTTAATGAAATAAACGGAATAAAATGAGGGTCATCAAATTATCGAACCAAGCACCAATCCATTTCTTCTGACCATCTTTTCTTTTAAGTTGGCTATGCTGTCCTAAGAAAAGTAAAACTCAGAAGCAAAGGACGGGCACGTGAATTAGTCAGGCTCCTTTTGACTGTAAAAGACAGACACTCAACTCAGTCTAGCTTAGGTCCAAGAGGAATTTGATGAGAGGACTATATCTCTCACAGACTGGCAGCCTGGGCACCAGCAGTGATGGGAACCAGGGACTCATTTCTGTCCCTCGACTCCCTCTCTCCCTGGGTACCTTCTCTCTCACTGCACACTGGCTTCCTCTGAACATGGTTGCCAGCCTTACACCTTCACCAACAAAGAGGAACTGCATCCCCTATTCTAATTCCAGTTCAAAAGGTCCCAGGAAGTGCTCTGATTGGCCCAGCTGAGGCCAATCAGGAGGGGCAAAGGAGCAGAGATCCTATGATTGTTGCCTTCCATTCCACGTGGTGGGAGTGGGAAACAGATGCTCCCCTCTGAAGGTGGAATCCTAAGCAGACAAGACATTGTCTACTGCAGCTCATTATCATCTTATTGCAATTAATTTTCTTTTTTGCTCTCCAAAAGAGCTTGAAGTTCTTCTTCTGGCTTTAGTTCATTTCAGTTTTGTAAAGTGAACAAGTGGCTACTGTGAGGAATGAAGATGAGTAAGGCAAGGTCCTTTCCCTCAAAAGCAAAAACAAAACAATAAACCTCTGCATCCCAGTCTAATGGGGGAGATGGGCACAAACAGCTCATTACAAGATCCTGTGATAATCGCTCTGGGAGCACAGAGGGAGGGGGCCACCTAACCAAATCCAGGGTTTCAGACAAGGTTTCCTATTAGAGATGATTCCAGTGCAATCTGAAGGTTGAGTACGAAGGGGAAGGGCATTCCAAACAGAAGTGTAGGACCTGCATGAGTACAGGGGAATTGCTTTCACGATGGATGGATTGTAAATCCTTCAATGGGGGAATGTCAGGTCTTTTATGAAAAAGAATACTTTACTTTTGAAAAAAGCACTTTATAGTTTTCAGAACACTTACACCTTTTTTTTTTTTTTTTTTGCTTCTCCAGCAGGCTTACCCAACAAAAACATTACCAAAAATGGGGAAATAAGAACACAACAAACTTCGGAGAAAAGGATGAACAGATATTCTTCAACAGTGCTCAGCCCACAAGCCACTCCCGCCTCTAGGACTGGCCTGCAGGTAGGTTGATGCTTCAATGTTGGGGGTTGGTGAGATGGGTGTGGTAGAAACAGAAAGTGGCCAGGAACTCCAAATTGCTAAACAATGCCTTGTGGGACCTAGACTGGGTAGGGAAGATGGATGAGAAACTGTAAGAAAAGGGAGGATCAAGGAGATGGAGTTCCAATGAAGTTGAAGAACCAAAACATTGGGAATAAGGGCACAAAGCATTGGAGGGGTAGAGATTGAAGTCTGAGATGGAAAGATTTCTGAGATTGTGCAGTTCTAGGAGGTGGCATGCTTCATAGGACGTAGTCATGTCAGTGGCTTGCCAAAGAAGGAGGCGGAATAGTGTTATTGGAGCTATTAGAAGAGGTCAAGGACCTTTGAGACAAGACATTGGATGCATGTCAGCATGAAAGCTGAAGCCATAAGGTGTATAGATGAATCTGGAGTGGAGAAGAAAACCAAGTGGCAGGTGCCAAAGTTTTGGGGAAAAGAGAGGGAGTGATCAGGAGGTTGGTGGAAGATAGCGACTGGGAGGGGAAAGGAAGGTGGAGCTTGATGATAGAAACTTCAAGAAGGAGGTGTTTGCATGGGGATGGAAAAGCAGTGTCCATGGGCAACTGCAGAGTCAGGGGGAGACAGCCATTGCTGCACTAACTGCAAAGGCAGACGGAAGAGCTAGAGACAAAATGAGCAGCCCACACTCAGGAAGTACAGGGCACATCCTTGGCTAGGACTGAAAGAGCCTAACAGAGAGCATTTTAAAAAATTAATTTGCATTGAAGAATAGTTGGTTTACAATATTGCATTAGTTTCAGGTGTATAGCATAGTGATTCAGGGTTTTTTTGGGTTTTTTTTTTGCAGATTATGTTCCACTATAGGTTATTACAAGCTATTGAATATAATTCCCTGTACTATATAGTAAATCCTTGTTGCTTATCTGTTTTATGTAAAGTGGTTTGTATCTGCTAATCCAATACTCCTAACTTGTACCTTCTATGCCCATTTGATGACCGTAAGTTTTTTTCTTGTCTGTGAGTCTGTTTCCGTTTTGTACCTAGATTCATTCATGTTATTTTTTAGATTCCACATATAAGTGATGTCATATAGTACTTGCCTTTCTCTGTCTGATTTATTTCACTCAGCATAATATTCTCTAGGTCCGTGCATGTTGTGGCAAATGGCACTATTTCATTCTTTTTATGGCTGAGGAATAGTGCATTGTCTATACACACCACAGCTTCCTAAGCCAATTGTCGGTCGAAGAGCAGTTGGGTGGCTTCCATGTCTTGGCTATTGTAAACAGTGCTGCTATGAACATTGGTATACATGTATCTTTTCGAATTAGAGTTTTCATTTTTTTCTGGATATATGCCCAGGAGTGGGATTGCTGGATCATATGGTAGCTCTATTTTTAGTTTTTTAAGGAACCTCCATACGGTTCTCCATAGTGGCTGTATCAATGTACATTCCCACCAACAGTGCAGGAGGGTTCCCTTGTCTCCACACCTTCTCCAGCACTGATTATTTGTAGACTTTTTGATGATGGTCATTCTGACCAGTGTGAGGTGACACCTCATCGTGGTTTTGATTTGCAATCCTCTAATAATTAGCAATGTGGAGAATCTTTTTTGTGTGCCTGTTGGCCATCTATATGTCTTCTTTGGAGAAATGTCTCTTTAGGTCTTCTGCCTGTTTTTGATTGGGTTGTTTGGTTTTTTCATATTGAGTTGTGTGAGCTGTTTGTATATTTTGGATATTAACCCCTTATCAAATATATTGTTTGCAAATATTTTCTCCCATTCCGTGGGTTGTATTTTCATTTTGTCAATGGTTTTCTTTGCTGTGCAAAAGCTTGTAAGTTTGATTAGGTCCCGTTTGTTTATTTTTGCTTTTATTTCTTTTCCCTTGGGAGACTGATCTGAGAAAATATTGCTACAATTTATGTCAAAGAATGTTTTGCTTATGTTCTCTTCTGGGAGTTTTATGGTGTTGTGTCTTACATTTAGGTCTTCAATCCATTTTGAGTTTATTTTTTAATATGTTGTGAGTGAATGTTCTAATTTCATTGATTTACACATATATGTTCAGCTTTCCCAACACCACTTGTTGAATAGACTGTCTTTTCTCCATTATATAATCTTGCCTCCTTTGTCATAGATTAATTGGGCATAGGTGCGTGGGTTTATTTCTGGATTCTATTCTGTTCCATTGATCTATATGTCTGTTTTTATGCCAATACCATGCTGTTTTGATTACTGTAGCTTTGTAGTATAGTCTGAAGCCGGGAAGGGTTATACCTGCAGCTTTGTTCTTTTTTCTCAGGATTGCTTTGGCAATTCTGGGCCTTTTGTGATTACATATAAATTTTAGGATTATGTGTTCTAGTTCTGTGAAAAATGTCATGAGTATTTTGATAGTGATTGCATTAAATCTGTAAATTGCTTTCAGCAGTGTGGTCATTTTAACAATATTAATTCTTCCAACCCAAGAGCACAGGATATCTCTCCATTTCTTTGACTCTTCTTCAATTTCCTTCATCAATGTCTTAGTTTTCAGCATATAAGTCCTTTACCCCCTTGGTTAAGTTTATTTCTATGTTTTGCATTTTTTTCTTTTGATGTGATTTTAAACAGGATTTTTTTTTACTTTCTCTATTTCATTATTAGTGTAAAGAAACATAACAGATTTCTGTATATTAATCTCGTATCCTGCTACCTTCATTTATTAGTTCTAATAGTTTTTGTGCGGAGACTTCAGGGTTCTCTCTATAAAGTACATATCATCTGCAAATAGTGACAGTTTTACCTCTTCCCTTCCAATTTGGATTCCCTTTTATTTCTTTTTCTTGTCTGATTGTGGTGGCTAAGAATTTCAATACTATGTTGAATAGAAGCAACCCAGAGAACATTTACTGAACACCAGACACTGCCTGGATGTGCAGATTAGCTTGGTGTCCATCAGAGTGTGGCACTGTACCACTTTCCATAGGTACGATGGTGTCAGGTAGTCCGTGATGATCATTTTCTCCATTTAAGACTAACATGCTTATTCTAATATACATGCTTATATATATATATATCTCTAGTATATCAACCTGGAGAATTCACAGATACTGTTCCTTAGAATGAAGCTAAAGTTTAGAATGGAGTCAATTTTAAAAATCAACTAAGTAATAAAACACATGGTTCACAGATAAGGGGGCAAAGTGTGAAGGTGGTATGCAAATACCCCAAATGTGGAAAACCCTGGATTATTTCATTTACTCTGCACAAAAACTCTGAGTTAGATATAGCTGTCATTCCCTCCTGGGTATCAGGACAGTCTAAGTGTCTAACCACTGACACACCACAGCTTCAACTCACACTAAGGAAAGAAGTTCTAGGTCTCTGTGCTGCAGAGGGTTCCCACGGTTCTTGGGCAGGCACAGGTGCCTCCACAGCTTGGAATGGAGCAGATAGGATTCTGGGCATTCTAAAGGGAAGCTCCTGTCCCAGTCACCCATCATGTATCTTTTATACTGAAATATTTTAGATGTCAGTTCAGCCTGATTTCTTCTAGAAAATATATTTTTAAAAAAACAGCCTCACTGTGTCAGACACCTCATGTGCTATCTGAGATTCTCTTAAGTGGCCACCACCATGCCAGCCTCTGCCATGATGGGCTCTGGGAGGGCAACTTGGTTCTGCCACCTGAGGTTTCTGGCTGCTCCCATGACTTCCAGACTCAGATGACCCCCCCACCCATGCTGTTGGGCATGGATCATGTTTTCACAGTGGCTCCTGAAGGAGCCATGTGATGCAACCCAGAAGCACAAGGAAATTAACTCTTATGGGGAGAACCTTACCCAGTGAGGGACAAGAGGCTGTGGAGAGCCAGAAGACAAATCCCCTCTCCATTCCTCCATAATGGACTATTTCTAGGCATGGTGCTTCTATACTGTCTGTTCAGAGACATCCCACATGGCCAAATGTCCGGCCGTGTCACTTCCTGAAGCAAGATCTGCTCAGCAACAAACCACCTGGTGTTTTCTCCTCCTCCTTCCTGGTGCCTTCCTTGCCCCTCACTCTTGCTGCCCTGGGATTGTACCTTCCAATAACACACTAGCACTTACACCTTGCCTCATGCTCTCTATTCAGAGGAGCCTGGGCTGTGTGAATCTAAGTAGGGACGTTTTTCAATTCTCATCCATAGCAATTTTAAAGGTCAGTTTCAGAAGTATAGTGGGCTACTTCCCTCACCTCGAAAGACTGCCCAGAGGAACAGAGTGACTCACTGGCAGAGGCTGGGAGGTAAACCGCCTGCTTGGGCAAAGGAGTAGTAGCAGCCACTATGCTTCTGTAGATGCTCAGCATTCAGACGGAAGGTCCAGCTAGACAGCCAGGAGCCATCAAATGTGGTATTGATGGTAGAGATGGCAGTTGGACGGGACCAAGCCGAGGTGAGAACAGCAGCCATGAATGCCATGCAGCCTCACCACCACTGGGTTCTGGCTCACCTTGCCCCTGTTTGCTAGGCTGTGGGCTGTAGGAAACCTCTGGAATATTCCCATCAGGTGGAGGAGGGGCAGCACCTTGCATAGAGGGAACTTTGAACTGGATCGTGATTGAAATGCTTGATTAGACTAACATTTTTATTGGATTAGACTGGCCTTTGCTGGAATGGACTGAATTTAGTGTTACTGCTGCCAAGTGGGAATGAGAGCTCATTAAAGAAAGTACATGCAATTATTATTATTTTTTAAGTGCAGTTGGACTCTCCCAAGCCCCACTTTAATTTGGCCAGGAGCCCTGTCCTTGACTATGAACTCTGAGGAGAGCCAACCAGACTCCGGCACTTGGATAAATGGGGTTTATGTTTCTGTGACTGGAATAATGAGGCTTGGGGTAAACTACCAGGATGCTGTGCAATGGCCGAGTCTACAGGAGAGACCGGCTGTGTGCTCCTGGCCACAGAGATCATGGGGATGAATGAAATGTCAGCATGTCAAGTATGTTTTTATAACGTGCTTTACTGTCTAAATCCATTGTGGACACAGTCCCAGTATCAGCATTTGCTGGTTGTTGTATAAGTGGGGTGTGTATGCATGGTGTGTGTGTGTGCGCGTGTGTG
Source organism: Eubalaena glacialis (assembly GCF_028564815.1). Classification (NCBI taxonomy): domain Eukaryota; kingdom Metazoa; phylum Chordata; class Mammalia; order Artiodactyla; family Balaenidae; genus Eubalaena; species Eubalaena glacialis. The sequence continues at coordinate 65,989,275 of NC_083722.1, read as the reverse complement.
TGCGTGTGTGCGTGCGTGCGTGCATGGTGTGTACAAAGTAATGTTTGAGAGCCCAGGCTCTATGATCAGATCAGACCAGCTCTGTCACTCGCCAGCAATGTAAGCTTGGGTAAGTTCTTAACCTTTCTAAGGCACGGCTTTCTCACCTGAAAAGTGAGGATAATTATACCAACTTCACTGGTCTGTTGTGAGAATCTAAACTCCCACCATCACGTAACTTAACAATTCCTGCCACGCCCACATCCCGCTTTATGCTGGTTATTCTCTGCTCCAGCCCTGCCCTAACCCAGATCCAGTTTCTGCCCAGATCTGTACTGCCAGGGACGCTGACCTGTGGACCCCCCCAGGCCCCTAGCCCACTGGCCTCCAGGTGGCTTGGCCCATGGAAGATGCTGGCAGGAGATGAGACCTTGGAGGGAGAGAGGCTGGGGTGTTTCTCCCCTGCCCTCCTCACCTGGGTGCCTTAGCTCTGCCCACAGTTGGGCCCCCTCGGTAGCTCCATCTCTCAGTGGGGCCCGGTTCCCTCCCTCGACCCTTCCGGCCTCAGGTGGTAACAGCCACCCCAGAGGCTACTCTCAGAGACTTCAGCATTATTTAGGGTTCCCTGTACCTTGTCCCAGGAATCTGTATGTGGCCGCCCCTTCATCAAGTTTTGCCGTGGAGACCAGGGAGAATTCTTTTTCCTACCTAATTCTGGGTGATACACTCCTGACTTACTGTTTTCCTAAACAAACTCACATTTAAAACATCTAAATGATTGTTTTATGGGAATTTTATGTCTCTGTGTCATTGTGGACTTGATATGCTGGCTTTAACCTTTCTAATCACATTAAAATAAACATGTACCTTTAAAAATAAAAGTGTTCCCGGAATTCTCTAGCTGTTCAGTGATTAGGACTTCATGCTTTCACTGCCAAGGGCCTGGATTCAATCCCTGGTCGGGGAACTAACACCCACCAAGCTGCAGGACGCGGCCAGAAAAAAAAAAGAAAAAAAGTGTTCACCGTGTCCCACCTAAAATCAGCTCTGGTACCCCCGTGGCCTGTGAAGGCCCCTTTGAGAAGGACTGAGTCATTTGTGGAGTCGCTCAGCTCAGGGACACTCGCTTTATTGTCTGAGGGCTGTTCTTAAAATAAGGACCCATGTAGTCACACGGCGGCAACTCCAGACACACGGCAAACGCACACCAGGCAGGAGCATGTTCCTTCTCAAACTATCTCCACCATTCGCATAAAATATAACGTATCGTCGTGTAGCTAATAAAGGCTGTATGCCTCCTGTTGTGACGGCTTTCTGGACGAGAATCGCCTTCTCTCCCCTGCAGAAAGGGCAAGGCGTTCATTTCGAAAAAGAAATGATCTGCAATCACCCCCAGTGCGGACGTGAAGTCTTTCTGAAGTCCACCTTCAAATGACAAGGATTTAAGAAAGAAATTTGGTGGACTCTTGCTGGGATTTTCATACCAAGAAGCTGAATAGTTAAGACAGAACATGTCACTCTTTGTTAAAAAATAGAATATGCCCGGATAGCTGGGTTCAACCTCTTAAGCATCTTTTCTCCTTCCTCCTGCCTCAGCCCCACCCACCACACCTTCTGGCCACACACACATGCTAACTGACACTTGCACACTCACACACACACGTGCGTATACACACACACACATTCACACCCGCACGCCCCTCCCGGGCGCAGTGGCAGGATGGCAGGTCCGTCTCCCTGCCCTCTAGCATCAGGGAGTTGGCTGCTTTCTGCACAAATTGCCTCCAGAACAAAGCAAGCTGGCCTGTGAGAGGATTTTTGTCATATCTGCTGGAGTGGTGCTGTTCAGGATCAAGCAAGACTGATGACAAAACTTTTTTTTTTTAATTCTATTTTTGCTATTTAAGTCACAGCAGATGAGGAACTGAACTGAGATGTGCAGAGGGGTGCCCTGTTGGGTGTCGTATAACTTCATCTTGGTTACAGGAAGGGAGGGAGGGAAAGTGACTTTAAGAGAAGAAATGCACTTTGGTCATTTGCGTCCTCCCTCCCTCCCTCCTTCCCTCCCCCCCTCCCTCCCTCCTTTCCTTCCTTTCTTGCACCCAAATGCCAATCCCTCCTCTCCTCAGCAGAGGTGAACACAGCCTCTGCAGAAGGGTGTGCTCATGTAATGGAGGAACACAAGAAACTCCTATGAGCCCAATGTCAGCCTAGTTTCTCTGGCCCTGCCCTGTGGAGGTAAGAGGACTGAAGACCCCCAAGTTCACAGTGAGGGATCAAGCCCCATGTCCTCCACAGATCTCTGCAAATTCCCAGCACTGAAGCCCCCTCACCCAGACCCCTCTGCCTCTGGAATCCAGGATATTGTCTCCTACACCTCTCAGCAGTCCAGATGCAAAATATCAGCCCTTTACCTGATTTCCATAAAATAATCCACTCTTATCAAGTACAACCCCCCGCCCCACATAACATCCTCAATTTACTGCCCCCCCCACCACAGGGCATAAGGCAAGATGTTGTTATGCAAAAACGTCCCAACTCTTTATTTCAACAGGGAACCTTGACTCTATCCATTCCAGTACTCCAACAGATATTCTGATTTTTCACTTACAAAAATCCTTATCAGAGAAATCCCTAGTTATATATAAGATTAAAAGTATAGATTTCTTATTTTAAACACCAGTCATTTATTTCAATAACTAAAGCAGCATCAAAAACATTCTCAAAGTTACCGGTGCACTGTGAGTTTCTCCAGTGAAGCACAGCTTAAAGTACCTTCTCTTTGTGGGCAAAACACGCAAAAGAACAAAAACAAACCAACCACAACAACGTTGTGGACTGAATGTTTGTGTCTCCGAAAATTTATATGTTGCAGCCCTTAATGTGATGGTATTTGGAGGTGAGACATTTGGGAGATGATTAGGTCATGAGGGGGGCCCCCGTGATGGGATTAGTGTCCTTATAAGAAGAGAACAGACCTAGCCCTTTATGTCTCGGCCATCTGAGAACATAACAAGAAGATGGTAGCCATGTACAAATGAGGAAAAAGGCCCTCACCAAGAACCACATCTGCTAGCACCTTGATCTTGGACTTAGCCTCCAGAATTGTGGGAAATAAATGTTTGTTGTTTAAGCCATCCAGTCTCTGCTCATTTGTTACAGCAGCCTGTGCTAAGACAAACAACAACAGAAAGGAATGATACAGCAGGGTCTCTTGAGTGCAGGAGTGAGAGATAAAGTTACAAAAATTCAAAATGGCCAACTTTTAAAACTCACTTTGCAGAGCTTGCTGAGAAAAGCCAAGGGGGCTAGAGACAGGGATGGGAAGCATAGATTCCCTACACTGGCCAGAACTTACCATGGCCCAGGTGCTGTGCTCTGCATCACTTTAAAATGTAATTCTATTTCTACCAAAGTAATACATACACGTTTTAAAAAGCCAAATAGTACTCTAAGGCCAGGAAGAAAAATAGCTTTCCTCTTCCCATGCCTCCCACCCCAAGTCCCAACTCTTTAGCAGATAGTTTTTTATTTACCTCCATTTTTCTGAGCAAAAGGAATTATACTATTGTGTTGATTTTTCCATTTTAGACATAATCTCCTGCCTTCCTGCTATGATGAGGGTTTTAGCACATATACCTTCACCTTGTCTCCTATCTCTCCTACATCCTCCCCATGGAATCATATCACGTTTTTGTTAAATCAATATTCAATGAATATATTATCTTTCCTAAGTAAACATTGGTCAAGCTGCTCAGGGAAGTATTATATTTCCTTTCATATATGACTTTTTGTTTTCCCTGGAGTTAATCATTGACTTTATATTCAAACACATCAGTTCCATCTGTATTTTGGAGATATCCTTCCTGGAGCTGTCCTTCTTCCTGCTTCAATCTGGGTTGGTGGGTCCCCATCCTTGCTGCCCAGTGGTCATCCTAGAGCTTCACTCACCAAACCTTGAATTCCCTTTGCCTCTCTTTTGTGTTGAATCCTGATTAATTATCTATTTTATATATAATAGTGTGTATATGTTAATCCCAGTCTCCTAATTTATCCCTCCCCCCACATTTTCCCTTTGGTAACCATAAGTTTGTTTTCTACATCTGTGACTCTATTTCTGTTTTGTAAATAAGTTCATTTGTATCACTTTTTACATTCCACATACAAGTGATATCATATGATGTTTGTCTTTCTCTGTCTGCCTTACTTCATTTAATATGATAATCTCTAAGCCCATCCATGTTGCTGCAAATGATGTTATTTTGTTTTGTTCTATGGCTGAGTAATATTCCATTGTATATATGTACCACATCTTCTTTATCCATTCCTCTGTTTATGGACATTTAAGCTGCTTCCATATCTTGGCTATTGTAAATAGTGCTGCAATGAACATTGGGATGCATGTATCTTTTCAAATTATGGTTTTCTCTGCATATATGCCCAGGAGTGGAATTGTTGGATCATATGGTAGTTCTATATTTAGTTTTTTAAGGAACCTCCGTACTGTTCTCCATAATGGTTGTACCAATTCCCACCAACAGTGTAGGAGGGTTCCCTTTTCCCCCCGAACCCTCTCCTGCATTTATTGTTTGTAGATTTTTTTGATCATGGCCATTCTGACTGGTGTGAGGTGATACCTTATTGTAGTTTTGACTTGAGAGTAGTTTTTAAGATCTGCTGTTATCCCTGTTTAAAATTTCATGAAAATGTGCTTCGGTGGGTCCTCCTCCCCTTTAAAAAAATTCATTGTGCTGGGCGCTACCTGAGCCTGTTCAGTCTGGAAAATAATATTTTTAAATTCTGGGATATTTTAAAACATTGTTTTCTTAGATAATTTTTTTTTCTTCCCCATTCTCTTTGTTCTCCATGGAATACCTTTTATTTTCTTTTGGACCTCTTATATTGCCCCAGTGTTCTTTATCACACTTTTGAGAGATTACCTTGACTTTAGCCCCGTCCTTTTTATTGTATTTATTTCTTTTCTGTTTTGCTTTGTTTTGTTTTGTTTTGTTTTCATTTTCAATACCTCTACTGTCCTCTGAATACTCTTACAACGCAATTCCTCCTCTCCCTTCAAGGGTAGAACAACATTATCTCTGTTTGCTTAGTTCCTTTTCTTCTCGTGTTTGTTTTGATATTTGCTTTCTGCGTTGAAAGTTTTGCTTGTGATCTTCGCCTGTCCCTTTATACTAGGAAGGTGGAATCAAAGGCTAGTGGAAGCTCATTACATGGGGATGGGCTTGCCACCTGGGGCTTTGCTGAGGATGATCAGGGCCTGCTGTTCCTTAGGAAGATTCTCCAAAATTCAGTATACTGGCCTTTTCTCTGGTTTCTGGCTGGTGGATGTATGCCTGACAGTCAGCATTCTGGCAGTCTACTTGGGAAGGAGGACTGAAGTGGGGGCAAAGCCTCACAATTTCACTTAATCTCATTTCTGTCCATGACCTCACCTCCATCCCCAGCTGCGCCTGGCATCTCTGAGTTGGGAGCTGCCTGGATCAGTTTCTCCAGAGGGTAAAACTCCCAGCTTCTGCTGGGGCGGGGAAGGTGTGGGCTTCAGGCTGTGTGGAACAGGGACTTTACTCTCCTCAGATGTATCAACTTCATCACTAACTTCTTTTTCCTAATTACTATAAAAATTCATGCACTGCAAAAAGGGATATAAATTCTGTAACAAAGCTCTTCTAAACAATGTAAAAAGAATATTAATTAGGCAAAGCTTTTATGCTTTTAGAAAGTGTATCTGTTACCAAAGATTTCATAAGGCAGGTGGGGGAATGGTTTACACCTCCCATTAAGTTTATAACCTAAACAACCAGATGAGCACCCCAGGTGTCCCCAATCTCAGAACATCCAGAGGCCACTACTTTCTGTGGCTGTATGTCCACTCAACTCCTCTAGCCTCATTCCTGCGGAGGCTCCTTCAAAAGCAACACAAAAATCCCTCCCCTCGAATCAAAAAGAATAACCTACTCTCTCCCCTGAAAGCACCTACCTTAATGCCCCAAACACAGATCAATGCCTGTTCCCAAACAAAGACAGTACTGCTTCTTAAAGGAATTTTGATATGTTAAATATTCCTACTTCATTAGACCGTGAGCAGAAATCTGGTTTACGAAAATAATTACGTTTTTGTGCATTTCTATGTGCTGATTAAAGAATTCCAAATGCACCCTAAGGGGTCCAAGCATTCAGGGAATTTCTGAGGCTCTTAAATGACCTTTATTTACTCATTCCACCCTCCTCTCACCCCGACCCGGCCTCTCATATTCTCTCTGCTTTTCTCCACCAGCAGACATGGGTATCACATATCAAAGGGAAAGAATAGTTCAAGAGGAAATCTGTACTGTCCTTATTTTAAAAATTGGGTTTAATAATTCATCTAAAAGAGAATTTTTAGCAACAAGGTTTGCATATAAAAAGGGAACGTGTCTTCCCTAAATAGGCATCTGTTACTCTTGCTGCAATGCTGAGTGGGGAGAAAAAAGGCCAGTCAGGTCCAAACGTATCTCCTGGATTCACTAAGGACATCATGGTCTGTAGCCCATTAGGCAAAAGTGATTTTAGAGCAAGCTTTGCAAGGGAAGGAATTTAAACCACACCCTAAAAGTCTTCTCTTTGTCACTGCAGAAATCCACCTAGAGGCCTTTGCGACAAACATGCATATTCCAAAAACGTCTGCAGATTGTAGGTCTCTGCATTTCCTGGTCATAAACTGCCACCTGCCCAGACCCCCACTACGGCCTCAAATACCAAACCAATGGCATCTTTTAAGTCTGATGGTGGCGGGTTTGAGGGTCCACAGGTCTCCATGCGCACACACAAAGCTGCTTAGAACGTCAAGAAATCGCTCATTCACACAGCTGCGCCACTCATGCGTGGCTGGCTGACTTTAAGTATTTGTCACTCCAACTTGCTGCTATGGGAGGGGGAGGGGAAGCTGGTAGAATGAAAAGGGAAGCAAATTAACAGAAACCTCTAATTGCCTAGGTTTGCTGCCTTGAATATTTCTGCAGTAGCTCTGCAGCAGGCAGCACCGCCAATGTTTTCTGACCTGCTGATGGGTAAGTTGCCAGGGAGCGAAGACCCAGCAAAAGAAACAGTTAATACCTTTTTCCTCCCATTTTATAAACAGTGTCTGTCTCCCTGCTTTAGAAAAAAAAAAAAAGGTTTGAGAATTAACTTCCCTAGTTTCTTTTTCCAAAATGTTCCTGTCTTACCATGTCCTTTGCAGAGTCCCATTCAGTCAGAGGACTATCTGAATAAACTGAATTTCCCAAATGTTTCAAAAATCTGCAATCATAAAAAGTCTTCCTCTTGAAACCCAGCACATTCCAATGACATTATCGAGGTATTTTTTTCTTTAGGGATGTAATTTGTTTGTTAATAAAGATTCTCTTGCACAGTGACACCCAGACCTGGGAAAGAAAGTGGGCACATTCATTCTACCTGGAGGTGTATGGACTGAGCCCGCCTTTCTGGAGGATATTTGACCCCTTTAAAAGTGACGTACTTTGATCTGGCAATTCCGTTTGTCCTAAGGGATAGTCATGGTGTGTCAAAGATTGCTGCAATCTGGGGCCCATCATTTATAGTAGCGAAAGCTGGGGAGCAATCTAAATGTCAAAAATAAGACAAGCACTTAGTTAAGTTCTGGCAAATTCATACGATGAAATACTGTGCAGTCATTAAAAACAGACTTGTTTTTCCCCATAGTTGATGATATGGGGAAATGTTCGTAATGTATTGTTAAATAAAAAACAGAATGTACATTATGATAGCTTTAAAATTTTCTTTTTGTAAATCAATTTTATTATACGTATGCTTAGGAAAAAATGACTGAAAATGTTGAAAAATGATTTTCAACATCATATGGTAAATAGGGGAGCTGAGAATATGGGGGATTTTTAGTTTCTTCTTTGTGTTCTGTATTTTCCTAATATAACACATCACTTGCAGTTAGGAAAATAATAAATCAGAAACAAAGAATCAAGTGTGGGAATCAAAGTATACATATTGTTACATTAAACTAAAAGATGGTAGGAGTCAGTTTAAAATGCATGTGCCCTTCACTTGATCAAGTACCGTCTGAGAGATTCCATTTGCCAGGCCAGAGTCAATGACTTTGATGCTTTAGGTACTGTTGCAGGCTGCCCGGGGGTTTTAGATTAACTGAAATGATGGTGTTTAGATAGAGGGAAGTGAAAGGGTCCCTTAACCAATGCTTTTCAAACAGGAGTCTGGGAGCTCTCGTGTTTAAGAAATAACGATGTAGACAGGGACTGAGGTCTATAGCTGGGCGACTTAACCTCTCTTGTGCCTCACTTCATCCGGAAATTGAAGGTAATAATACATTACTTTTCTGGGTTGTTGAGGGTGACCTGAGTGAATCCGAGTAAAGTGCTTCGATCGGTGCCTTGACGGAGAGTTAAGTGTTGGCTCTCACTAGAAGCTGCAGCCTCATCGCCTGCCTGGCAGAGCAGACCCCCGGCACGTTCTGCTCTGCTGGAGGGCGGGCGGCCGGGCAGACATCAAGACCCCCGCGAAACGCACAGAGCTTTGACCTCAGTGCCCAGTGGGGACCCTGTTTGAAGCAGAAACAATGCGCGCGCGCACGTATGCACCGCGCTCCACGAGCACGCCCGCGCGCACACTCGCCCCACGCCCACGCACGCCCACCCACGAACGCGCGGCTCCGTGGACCCGCCGCGGCTCAGCCCCTGCTCGGTGGATCCGCTCGGGCTTAACAGGCCCATTTGAAACGTTTTTTGCTCCTTCCAAACACCAGGCAGCGGCAGAATGAAAGGGAAAAATAAATGAACGAAATAAAACAGACCTTTTTCACATCCTGCCGCCTCCAACAGCGCCTCGCTTCCCAAGCGCTTTTTCAGGGTCACTGCCCGGCCTAAAAAAGCCAGGAAAGATGGAGAGGAGCAAGGCGAGCAGTGAGGGGGGGGTGGGTAAACAAAGGGGGGGCGGGCAGAGGCCAGAGTCCCCTCTTTGTATTGCCCCCTCGCCATCCCCGCCCCCAAGGGTGACCAGCGTGTCAGCTCCGTCCCCGTGCGGGGCCAACGCGCAGAGCCACCTCTGTCTGGCCGCTTAGCCAAGGCGCTGGGGAGATGATCGCAACCTTCTAGAGCGACTGCATCAAACGACGCCGATGCCGGGCGTTCTGCTTCCCGCTGTTCCGCAGCCACAGCCGCAGGGGACCGTGTCGGCAACCGGTACTCCGTTTCCTGCCTCCGCCTGGACCGCACGGTCAGCCCCAGGCATCATCTCCTTGGTCCATCTCACCGGGTGATTCAAAAAGGCCTTTTAAAAAGAAAACTGAATTCTCCATTGAGAACGCTTACATGAAAAAAATCAATCATCGTTTTTGTTTTTATGATGGAAACATCAGGCACAAAAATTTTATGTAGGCTCAAGATTGCTTTTTCTCAGCAACCCAGAGCTCTTCAAAAAATAAAATAAAGCCAGTCTTAAAAGTTTTCTCTTGGGCCTCCTATGGAAAGTATGTTAAAATCCTGAACGGTAAAATTCCTTTGGGATCTTAGCTGTCATTACCAGGTGAATTTGACCAGTTGAACAAACTTTGAAAAAAATAAAGACAAAAGTACAATAATCAGACAAGAATGTTAAAAGCCCACTAAGTATGTTGTAGCTCTTGGTCCTGCGTTTGAAATCCATTTTTTATCCTTTTTCTTCTTCTTGGTGGTAGTGTTTTGTTTGGTTGGTTTTGGTTTTCTTGTTTGTTTGTTTTGTTTTTGTTTTCTTTATCCTTACATTAGAGTCTTGCAGATAATGCTGTCCCCCTTTGGAGATGATTTGACCTCACTCCCCTTCTGGCACAACTTTTCTTTCCGTTTCCCTTGTGCTCCCCACAGGTCTGTATATCAACAACATGCCTCATTTTTGGCACGGCAGCCTCATTAATTATCAGCAGAGAGCTGGCACTAGGACTCCTCAGCGCCCGATAATTCCCGTTTCCTTCCTGCTGGCGCTGTTGCCTCTGAACCACCAACCTACCATCAGCAGTCCTCGTTTTCCCTCTGCCTTCTCAGCCCCCCTCCCCACTCCCAGGCTCCAGTCTGCCCACTTCCCAACTCTGCAAAGAACAGAACTTGAGGACCCAGAAGAATGACACAGCAGAACTGTAAAGAGTGTTATTATTATTCTTTGGCCTGAAAGAGAGAATTTCTGGGCTACATCCCAGGTCCTTCTGACCCTCTTTGATAAACTTTTGATGATGATGTTGATAACAATGGTTACCATTTATTGAATGCTTCCTATGTATCCTGTGCTTTTAAAAAAAACAAGTGGATTATCTCATTTAATCCCTAAAACAACCCAAGAGGCAGCTATCATTATCAATACCATTTAACAGAAGAGAAAGCCTCAGTGAGTTAAGGTCTGGCAGGCCCAGGGGTCAGACTTTGCTGTCACCAGTGCATGCTATGACGTGAGGCAACCCCTCTCTCACAACAGACAACAATGTAGGCAGAAGTGGCAGGGGGCTCGGAGGTGTGACATTTGTCAATCACTTCAGAAAGTTGAGTAGAATAATGCGGCTAAACAAAAAAGTCAGGAAAGTCATCTCAGAGAGTGTCAATTCGGCAGACACAGCCCAACAGATATCATTGTCAAACACAAAACCAAAAGCCCTGATTATGTTTTCATTTTTGGTTTCCCAAGCTTGCAGGAAAAGTCTGAGATTCTGGCCAGTAATTTCCCCTTGAGGCCTAACATGCCTTGCCTAGTGACTAGGGAAGTAGGGCATAAGCAGTTGTTTTCACAGATATTACTCCTAATTTTAGTATTACACCATCATTCAGGAGGCCACCTCCTCTTCCCAGCCACATCTGGCATCTGGGTGGACAACCCAGGGAAAGTCCTTCCAGGAGCTGAGGGCTCGCCCCGCCGTATTGAAACACCTCAGCAATCGTTGGGGAGCTCCTTGACTAACCTGAGGGCTCAGCCATGATTTAAAAACATTTATAACATGTCAACTTTATACCGGACCCTGAGCTGAGGCACTGCAGGTAAATAAACGTGGTCTCCATTCTAATTTTACTTAAAATTAAGGTTTTAAAGAAATCAGAACAGCTGACTCACGGGGCAGACAGAAGCCAGGCTGGGGGGATGATTTGCATCATGTCAGAGAAGGCTGAGAGCTGGAAGGAAGCAAATGCATTCCCGAGAGAGGAGAGAAGGCTGTAAGGGCTGGATTTATCATCAGTTACCAAAGATGAAGAGACCTTCTCAGGAATAGATAGGACAGGTGCCTTGTCCATACCACAGGGCAAGGCAAATGCCTTGTAAATTATGAAACTTGGTATGCTTTATATGAAAAATTCAAACCCTCTAGAGCTATAAAAAGTGGCAGTGCCCTTTCACTGTCCCCACCCCCCCACCCACGATCTCTCTCTCTACGGATAGATACTACCGTGAACAGTTTGAATCAAAGGAAACTAGTGCTTCTTTCCTGCACATGACAGAAAAAAAAAAATCCCAAGGAACATAGCCCAAAGTAAAATCAGACCACAGAGTTTATGGAATCTCAGCTAGCTGAGCTACAAGATCCTTCCTGTGGGGTAACTTATTCATGCTTTATCCTATCTGCATGGCAAGGAAAGTCTAAATATTTGCTTGTTGCCTGGAATCCAGGACTCGTTGGCAGTCCCTAGGCAAACTATCATTCCACCCTCTGGGTAAGGCATTACCAGGTTCTGGTTAGAAGCCAGATGTGCTCATCTGGTTGCTGCCACAATCAAGCCTTAACCATCATGAATCTTTATGTTAAATTAACTTATCAAATTAGTAATGTGCCAAACCTTGGGGAATCGAACAGGTACACATTAAGGCAAGGAGGAGAAACTTGGGCTGGTGCAGCAATGCCTGGGGTGAGACCCTGTAATCGGGGCTCTGGGCAGCTGGAATTTGAAAAGGAAAGAAGGGGCTATGGCTCAAGAGGTGGGCTAGGTTCAGGGCATAAACCTCACTCACTTTACAAGTTTGCCTTGGAGCAGACACAGTAATCATTACAGTATGAAGTTAGGTTTGGGTTGGTTTTGATTCATTTACATCAGCACAGATTTATCCAAAGACTCTGCCTCTACACATGCTGCTCCAGAACCTTGACCTTGAAGGGATTTGAACAGGCCTTGAAGGCCGAGCCAGGAGGGGTGGCCACACTGCCAGAGGCCCCATAACATCCATTCTGCCGTGCATGGTCATCACAGAGGACACTGTGTGGCCCAGCTTCCCTTGCTCAGTGTGGCCTTGTGACACAATTTTGCTCCAGGGTAACGAGTGACAGTGATGTGTGTAGTTCCTCTCGAGTGCCCCGTAGTGTAGGCTGTGTCCCCCAGAAACTGACAGTGACACAGAGATTTGAGTGTAAGTTGTTTATTGGTAAGGTGATTCCAGGAAACATGAGTCGGGGAAGGTAGATGCCCAGGTGGAATTAACATGCAAGGATGTTATTCGGGGAAACTGTCAGATGAGGCTGGGAGACCCATCGGGAAATATTTGAGCCAAGCCCGCTTCAGAGGCATCCCAGGTCTCCTAGGAACCTGCCTAGAGTCCGTGCTGCACCCAGTCATTGACAGGGGTAGCCCACGGGAAGCACGGCCTGGGCACAAACACAGTGGGGGGATTCAGGTGCAGCAGTCCGCCGGGTCACTCTTCCCCTCTGGTTCGAGGCAAGTCTGCTAGGTGCGTGCTCGGGCCACCACAGGCACTGAGGCAGGCGGGGAAGGAGGCGTTAGGGTACTCCGGGGAGCAGTTTACCTCTGTGGGGAACAGGCACAGTCAAGCTGGCGCCGTCTGGGGGACTAGGGACCACCCGCCCCTACCCCGCAACCTGAGAGGCATGGAAGGTGGGAAATACACTCCCATCCTCTCAAAACTGCTGAGTTGCTGGACTTCACTTCAGCCCTTAAACTAGTACCATAACTAGCCCAGGTTCAAGCCTAGGAAGTTGCTAACAAACTGAACATATAACTGATTGGGGTTATGCCTCCTCTCTCTCCACCCTCCTCTCCCGCCTCCCCTCTCCTCACCTGCTAGAGAACTGGAAAAGTGTGAAATGCCCCCAAAGCGAGAAATACAGAGCAAGGGAATCTGGGAAAAACCAGATAGAAAAATCCACCCCTTCTCCCTGTAAGGGCATACTGCCAAGTCCCTGATTATAACCACTTCTCTTCTTTACAACTCTGTGTGAAAACTTACGATCAAGGGGAAAAAAGACTAGAAGGAAATACACCATAGCAATATCTGGCTATACTAAAGTGGTGGAATTATAGATATTTTTCTTTTATTTCTTTTGCCACTTTTCCATAATGAAGTATGATGTTTCCCTCTTTAATTTAAATGTTTACATTAACAAACTATTTTTCTACTTTTCTCCATGCTTAAATACTTCCATAATAAAAATCATGTTTTAAATTTCAAAACAATTATTCCCCTTCCCCTTCCCACCTTTTCTACCTTAATATCCTCTGCTTCCTGGTCTTTCCTTCATTCTCCCTGCCACCCCCCCAAAACAAAAGGTACCATCAACTCCAAATCCTTGGTGGTTCATTAGGATACTTGTGATCCTGGGCAGATGGCAAGCCTTGGTTTTTCCTGGCTGAACATTTCACTGAATCTAAGGGGAGATGGTGGTGTGGTCTCTCCTGAGGGGAAGCTGGCCGATGAAATCTGGTCTGAGTTTGTATTCAGTCCTCTGAAAACATGTCACTTCCTGCAGCAAAACCAACTAGTTAGTTATCAAATCTAGCTCCTCTTCTCCCTGGAAACAAAAGCAGGACCACATTTCCCAGATTGCCTTGCAGTCTGCCATGTCCATGTGACAATTGCAGCCCATGGGATATGAGTGGAAGGGATTGCACCATTTCCAGAGCTCAGGAGGGAAGGAGCCTGGGTCCCTAATCACCACGTGGAGGGGAGCTGCCCACCCAGCAGGAACACCCATGTTGGTCTTTACTTAGCAGAGAAATAATTGTGTTTAGCCACAGAAGTGTGTGTTTGTTACAGCAGCAAGCCTACCGCAATGAGTACACTGTTCATCTCTCATGCTAAACTGGCCTGGTAGCCACACTCTAGATCCACTTAGTGCAAAGTGAATTTGATTGCAGAGAGCAGTGAATGGAGGCCCGCTTTTTAAGACTTGCAACCTGGCCTCTTCTGCAATCATTATACAATAGGGAGATATTGCCCTTGATGTTCCCTATGAAATTTCATAACATCCTCTAAATTTACTGGAGCTTTCTCCAGTGGAAGCGGCTTTAGACGGGGAGCCTGGATTATCTGTTCCTAATTATTAGCAGGATGATGCATGAATCACGCAATCCCTATGAGCCTCAGAGAGTATCCAGTTCATTTTAAAGACAGGCAATCACAACAATTCTAATAACTAGCTGTGGCTGAGTGGAGGCCACGCACTTTGAATAGGTTAGCTCATTTAATCTACATAGGCACCAGTGATGTGGGTGATAGTATCAGCATTTTGGAAATAGGAGAAACTGAGGCACAGAGAGATTAAAACATTGCCCAAGGCCACGGCTAGTAAATATCAGATTCAAACATAGGCAGTCTAATTCCAGGGCCAGAAACTAAATTGTCAGGGTTCTAAAATGCTGAGATTTGCACCAGAAGGAAATCTCTCTGCGGTTGCAATGCTCTTGTTGCCAGCCTTGTGATATGCCTGGACTTGGTCGTTTCCTTATCCCCCAGCTGTGCTCCCATCCTGCTCTGGACAACCTTCTCCCACCGATGGCTCCTGCTCTGGAAATGTACGGCCTTGCAAGGGATGACAAGATCTCCCTCTTCCTTGATCTCCTTAGCTGATTAGACGCAAATTGTAATATGCCTCGATTCAGAGAACTTCCTTTTGCCAAATTAAATCCCCTGAGATCTCACACACAGACCTTGATTTATGAACACCAGACTCTTTCAGTCCTCTGTGATTTTCTTTATTGAAACCATGCAAGGCCAGCTCTCAAGCAAAAGAGAGCTGGTGATCAAATCTTGGTTTCCTATGAATTCAGGGAATTCAGGGAACATCAGAGGTCATGTGATTCAAATGCTGAGTAAATCACCCTGACTTTACTCACCAGAATAGCAATTAGAAAATGACAACCAGACAAACCCTGGGCTTTAATAGGACGCTTGGCTTAGTATTGAAATACTAATATAATTCTCTGTTATGACTATTTTCAGTAATTCAGCATTTCTCTTACAAAATGCCTCATCTACTCTGAATTGCTCCAATTGTAGTACATGGTGCACCTTCCTGGACCATTGCGAGGATAAAAATATCCACAAGTTATTAAGCACTCACTATGTACCAAACACTGTGCCAAACAAATACCACCTACTTAACTGTTTCATCCCCAATTTAGAGATAAGGAAACTGATACTCAGAGAGGTTAAGTTACCTGGCTGAGGTGTGGTAGGCAGAATAATGGCCCCCCAAAGATGTCTGTGTCTTAATCCCCAGAACCTGTGACTGTGTTACTCTGCAAGACAAAGGGACGTGCGGATGTGATTAAGATAAGGACCTTGAGATGGGGAGATTATCTTGGATTATCTAGTGGACCCAGTACAGTCACAAGAGTCCTTATAAGGGAAAGAGGTAGGCAGGACAGTCAGAAAAGGAGATGTGACTGGGAAGCAGAGGTCAGAGTGATGCAGGGCCACAAGTCAAGGACTATATGAGCATCCTTTAGAAGCTGAAAAAGGCAAGGAAATGGATTCTTCCCAAGAGCTTCCAGAAGGAACACAGCCCTGTCAACCCGTTTTAGACTTATGATCTCCAGAAGTATAGGATAATAAATTTGGGTTTCTTTAAGCCACTAATTTTGTGGTGATTTGTAACAGCAGTCATAGGAAACTGCTACATGTTACATAGATGCTGAGTGGTAGGGGCAGGATTTGTACCCTGCTCCCTGTGACTGCAGAGACCATGCTCTTTATTTATAGGTTAAGTGGCCTTGAAACTTAAATACATGCCTTTTAAAATATGGTTTTTATATTACAGTAAATATGATATTAAGAAACAAAATGTAAAACCCAGAAGATTTTTTAAAGATAAAATGTGAGATGTCAAAAAAAAAAAATACGATAGAGCAAAGGAACAGAATAGAGGGCATAATAGAACTAGGGTTGTCTTTATATGGTAAGCTGGTACACTGATGACCGTGCTACTACAAAGTCATGGGAAAAGGATGGATTGTTTAGCTGATGGTGATATGGAAACTGGAGTTTTAAAAAACTAATGAAGTACGTGCAATAAAGTAAGCCTGGAGTGCTCTCTCACACACTGAAAAGGGAGACTCCAGATTGATTAAACGTCCAAATGTGAAAGGAAAGATAGTAATAGAGAAAAATGTGTGAGAATATGTTCATAACCAAGAGTTGGGCAACCATAAGACTTCGCCCCTTCCGCAAAATCAATAGATTTGATTATGTTAAGCAAAAAGATTTCTGTTCAATAGATAAATATGATAACCAGGTGTCAATCTGGGAAAAGATATTTGCAATGATTAAAAATGATAAACAATTAATTTTATACTCTACAAAGAACTCCTGCAAATTAACAAGAAAAAGACAGGAAACCTAATAGAGAATAAGCAAAGAATATGTAGAGTGAATTCACAGGCAAGATTCTCAAACTCATTAATAATCAGAGGAATGCAATTAAAACAATGGACATAATATATTATACCCATCAGAAGAGAAGAAAAATAGAAACGTAATTAACCATAAGGCTTCATGAGGTTTTGAGGAGATGGGAAATTTTGTGCACTGCTGGTGGGAGGGTAAACTGGGACAGTCATTCAGGAAACCTATCTAGTATATGCCCTAGGACCAGTGACCCCTCTCCTGGATAAAGGTGTGTAAGGGGGCATGTGTAAGGGTGTTCATGTCTGTGTTGATTGGGTTGTAGTGAGCTGGAGGCAATCCAGGGGCCCATCGTCAGGGGGAATTGGTAAAGTGGTAGAGACACACACCACGGCATGGTCTGCAGCAGCTAGCAACACATTAGCTGTACAATCGCATATATGTCTTAAAGCACAGCATTGAATTCAAAAAGAAGGCAACAGAGCAAGTTCCATTACCCAATACTATATATACAAATTAAAACGCAAAATGACACTATATATTCTACAAGGAAGCATCCTATCAGAGGGCTTTTATCAAACACATTGGAGTGGATGGCTGTGGGAAGAAGGGAATAGAAGAGACCGGGGATAAAAAGGAAAATAAACCAATTGAACAGGAGTGATAACTCCTATGGAGCAATGATGCTGATATGCTCTAACTTGAGATCTCTCTACACCTAAAATAATGGGAATAATAGGTCTTCTTTGGGGGGGGGGGACATTTTTCTGCAATAAGCCACACCAAACTACAGGAGCTGGTCTCAGAGGGAACCACTTTTCCCTGTCATGTTGGTAAGAAAATGTGAAGTGTTGACAGGTACCTAATGTTTCTGATTCTCTAAAACACTCTTAGAGTTAGGAAGAATGGAAACAGGGTAACTTGCATCTGGAAAAGACCCCTTAAAGTCAACCCACTTAAAATGAGAACCAAACTGTCATTTCAAGTAGTTTTAAAAAATTAGAATGGTGTCTTTTTAAGCTTGAAAAATGAAACTAAAAATTAAGAAGATATGTTTTGTCTCATATTTTATAAAATTGTATTTTCAGTGCAACTCTGGTCTGCTGTATCACTTGTGCTCACAGCCAGCCACTGTGCAATAAATACCTGTTGAATAAGTGAATGAACAAATGATGATCAACTCTTAGAAGGAACAAAGAATGGATTGTGTTACTTTTCCCCCAGAGTTTTCCATCATTCTTTTTCTCAATTTTTTAAATTGAGGTATAATTGATTTACAATATTGTATTAGTTTCAGGTGTACAGCAAAGTGATTCAGTTATACATATATATATTTTTTAAATTATTTTCCATTATAGGTTATTATAAGATGTTGACTGTAGTTCCTTGTGCTATACAGTAAATCCTTGTGGCTTATCTATTTTATGTACAGTAGTTTGTTAATCCCATACTCCTAATTTATCCCTCTCCCCTCCCTTTCCCCTTTGGTAACCGTGAGTTTGTTTTCTACATGTCAGTCTCTTTCTGTTTTGTATATAGACTCATTTGTATTATTTTTTAGGTTCCATATATAAGTGATACAATATAATATTTGTCTTTCGCTGTCTGGCTTACTTCACTAAGTATTCTCTAAGTCCATCCATATTGCGTATTTCATTGCCCAAAGAATGGCAATATTTCATTCTTTTTTATAGCTAAGTAACATTCCATTGTATATATACAGCACATCTTCTTAAGCCAATTGTCTGTCCGTTGTTTCCATGTCTGGGCTAATGTAAATAGTGCTGCTATGAACATTGGGGTTCATGTATCTTTCTGAATTAGAGTCTTTGTCTTTTCTGGATACATACCCAGGAGTGGGATTGAAGGATCATATAGTAGTTCTATTTTTAGTTTTTAGAGGAAATTCCATCCTGTTTTCCATAGTGGCTGTACTAATGTATAGTCCCACCAACAGTTCCCTTTTCTCCACATCCTCTCCAGCATGTATTATTTGTAGACTTTTTGATGATAGCCATTCTGACTGGTGTGGGTTTGATTTGCGTTTTTCTAATAATTAGCGATGTTGAGCATCTTTTCATGTGCCTCCTGGCTATCTATATGCCTTCTTTGGAGAAATGTCTATTTAGGTCTTCTGCCCATTTTTTCTCAGTTTTAAACTGTTTTATCTCTGCATGATTTTTTCGTTTTTGCTGACTTTGTGTGTGACTTTAGCAATTCTCCAACTTCACTTTTCTCAACTTTGTGAAATTCTCTATCTTTGTAGATACTGTGATTTCTCTTTGCAATTAATCTGCATTGCATGTGCATTACAAGCTCGAAAAGGGACATTTCAATGGGAACCCATTTCATAAATAATCGTTCAGAAGTGACTATTTGATCATTAGATTCACTTTTGCTCGCCATGCAACCCTGTTCCTCTGAGGACCCAAATAAAGAAAACTCAGGTTACAAAGATGCTCTGGATTCCCCCCACTTTGCAGATAAGAAAACTGAGGCTCATGGAGGTTAAATGGCTTGACCAAAGTCTCAGGGCTTGAAAGTAGCAAACCACAGAAAGCACGATAGGAGAGAGACCATGAGAGACAGGTCGTATCCAAAGAGCTCCAAAGGACATAAAGGAATGGGGTGAGGGTAGGAAGTGTTGGTTGTGTGCTCACTCTATTATTAATAATGGCTTGTAATAATAATAGTTCTGGCAAGGAAAAGTTAGCTTTTTAATTTTACATTGAGCTATCCTTCCTCATGCGCCCTTTCTCTACTAGGCAGCAAGGAAAACTAAACTTGTCATAAGTGATATTTTGGACTTCCCTGGCGGTCCAGTGGTTAAGACTCTGCACCCAATGCAAGGGGCATGGGTTCAATCCCTGGTGAGGGAACTAAGATCCCACATACTGCATAGCGTGGCCCCCCCCCAAAAAAAAAGAATATTAAAAAAAAAAGTGATATTTCAGTGCCCCTGGATCTAACCAGATTCCTTTGAGTTTCTGCTGCCCTCTCTCCTCCGTTCCAAGGAGGCTGAGGGATGCACGGGACGTTTACTGTGTCCAGATGGCAGAGGAGGATGGAGATGGAGACCTGTGTTTGGTTCCCTTGCGCTGAACTCTGGATGCTCCTCGGCCACTGGAGACCTGGTGTCCCCTGTTTACCTGGTCACTGCCTGCCCTCTTGGCACTGGCCAAGGCTGTGGCTGCTAGATCTTGGGACCTGCTCTCTTTTCATTGATTCTAAGAGGCTGGTAGTCCTCCCGCTGTCTTGCTGTAGCCCCCGAGGCTCAGTTCCTGGCCCCAGTGACCACCTTTCTAGCCCCCATGGCTGTGACCAAATCTCAGCCCCTTAGGGTATGTGACAACCCAAGGGCTGAGAGAAGCTCAAGGTTTCTCTGCCAAGAGCACATGGCACCACTACCTTTTCCAGTGGCATGTCCCCTAGGGGTGCTGGGTGAGAAAACTTCTCTTCCCATATCCCTACAGCAGCAGTCAGCATTTAACCAGAAAACAGAAGTTACTTGGGTATTTAAAACAGAGGGATTTTAATACTGGCCAATGGTGACACAGATGATGGAAGAGCTAAAAAGCCAAACAGGGCAGAGTGGGGCACCCCAAAATTAGCAGCTGCATGATGCCACCGCTACCCTCAGGCTGCGTGACAAAAGGAGAAGGGGAGGTGAGCGGAGCCCAGGGCCTCCTGGTCCCCAGGAGAGCGGAAACCACCCCAGGCCTGTCCGCTAGACCTGAAGCCACAGAGGCAATACAGAAGCTGCTGGAGACCCAGCCTGAAGCAAAGAGGCAAGGGAGAAGGACCCTGGCCTTTCCCTTCCTCCAGCCGCTAGCCTCCACCCAGAGCATCCTATTAACTGAACCCAGCTGACACGGGAGCCTGGGAGGCAGAGCCCGCGGGGCCGCCCTGCTGAGATGCAGGGCAAGGCAAAGGGTGATGTGGCTGGGAGGGCAAAGGAGCCAGGGCCAGCAAGGCCCCCTCCCCAGCGGGAAACAAAGCCCCTCCTCTCCTGCCCCTCCATCCTGCCTGTATAGCACAGCAAGGGCCTTCCAGACTTTTGCCTGGAGGAGGGAAGACAGGACCCATGTAGCTCGCTCTCTGCTCCCCCTCTGCTTCCTGCTTCCCATGATCCCCACGGGTCCTGGTGGGCAGCAACCCACTCCCTCCATCGTATTCTGAGCCTTTCTTCTCTGAGCTGATAATAAAACCTTAGGGAACTTGTCTACCAGGTCTTGCTCTAACGGGTTTAAAGGCCTTAAAAAGATATTTCTCTCCCTAAAATCCGAATTTCAAGACTATTGTCTTAACATGGACAAGCTTTGAGTCTCAACACCGATCAATAACATCTTTTCCTCCTTCCTTGGGGGCAATAAACCTCATGGTTCATGTTAGCCTTAGAAGTGGAAAGCTGCGAAAGGAAATGATAAAGGAGAAAATGAAAATATATCAGCTAATAGCCTAAGAAAGAGTGTTTCCATGACACTCCCATTTAGGGTCACTGCATGACAGCAATTCTGCCAGGAGCGGGGAATGCTTTCACCCGTATGACCCTCCAGCAACGCGATCAGGGGGTTTCTCTCATTGGTCCCATTTTACAGATGTGGTGCCACTGAGGCTGAGAGATTAATTGCCCATCCAGAATTTTTAAAACTGGATAAGATTTGAAACCAGGTCAATTTTGGATTTTCATTTCTGGCTGATTCTTCCTCTGCCCCCACCTCTAGTTTCTTAACTCTTAACTCTTTTTTTTTTCCCCATTAAAAAAAAATAACAAAATTTACCATATTAATCATTTCTAAGTGTCCAGTTCACTGGTATTAAATGACGTTGTGCATCCATCACCAACATCCATCCCCACAACTCTCTTAACAGTGAATTTCTATACCCATTAAATAATAATTCCCCCTCCCCCAGCTCCTCACATCCACCATTCAACCTCTGTCTCTTTGATTTTCACTACTCTAAGTACCTCACAGAAGTGGAATCATACAGTATTTGACTTTTTAAAACATTTTCTCACTGAGTTGAAATGCCACATTTATCGTATACTAAATTCCCATAGACATTTGGGTCTATTTCTAAATTCTTCATTCTGTTTACTCAATCTGTGCTAGCATCAAATTTTAATTACTATAGCTATTTTTCAGAATTTTCTTGGTTTATTTTTTCATATAAACTAACAAGCTTGTCTCTTTCTAACCCCATCATAAAAAATCCATTTTTATTTTATCTATCTATCTATCTGTCTGGCACTTACACAGTTCTTACTGGGTACCAGGTACAGTGTGAACATGTTTAGTTTACAAGCTAATTTTAAAAGATACCTTTACAATTTTTATTCTTTTTAACCAGTATTTGTTGTTTTGCGACTGGCTTATTTCACTCAGCATAATGTTTTAAGTTTCATTCATGTAGTAGCATAATGCAGAATTTCCTCCCTTTTAAGGCTGATTACTATTCCACTGTATGGATAGACCACATTTTGCTTATCCATTTGTCTGTCAATGGGTACTTGGGTTGCTTCCATGTTTTGCTATTGCGAATAATGCTTCTATGAACATGGGTGTACAAATAGCTCTTCTAGACCTTGTTTGCGATTCTTTTGGATATATACCCAGTGGAATTGCTGGATCATATGGGTAATTCTATTTTTAATTTTCTGAGGAACCAACATACTGTTTTCCACAGCAGCTGTACCATTTTACATTCCCACCAACAGAGCACGAGTGTTCTAATTTCTCCACATCTTCGCCAACACTTATTTCATGTGTTTTTTTTTTTTTTTTTGATAGTAGCCACCATAATGGGTGTGAGGTAGCTCTATAAATCTCATTATAATTTTGATTTTCATTTCCCTACCGATTAGTGATGTTGAGCATCTTTTCATGTGATTAGTGGCCATTTATATATCTTCTTTGGAAAAATGTCTGTTTAATTTCTTTGTCCCTTTTTGAATTGAGTTTGTTGTTGTTGTTGAGTTATAGACATTCTCTATATAGCCTGAATATTAATACCTTATCATATATGATTTGCAGCTATTCTCTCTCGTTCTGTGGGTTGTCTCTTTATTCTGTTGTTGTTGGCTGTCCGTGCGCAAAATTTTCAGATTTTCAGGAAGTCCAATTTGTCTTCAACTCTGAATTCTCATTCACAACCTCTTTCCTGCTCTCTCACCACCACTCCCTTTTCAGCTTTTTGGAAAGTTTGTTTCAAGAAATGGCATGGTTGGTAATCATCTCTCTGATGATCAGTCTCAGCTTGGCATTTTCACAAAGTCATGAACTACACCCAGTACCATTACTAAGTCTTTATTAACATCCACCTGCATATGTGTTACAGCTTGGGTCCTCCCTACTCCAAAAGCAGACCCTGAGATGAGGACTTGGGTGCACGTGGTGCATCGGGGTGGTGATTCCAGGGAGCAGGAGTGAGGGAGAGAGGAAAAGCCACTAGAAAACTGTCATCTTGAGGTCCTCACTATGAGCAACTAAAGACACCATTGGGACACTCTTGGGAGTTTAAAGGGTGCTTCTCAGAATTGTCCCTGATGGATAGAAACATGTATCCATTAGCTCTCACCCACCACAGGTTGAAACTCTCTTGCACATTTGGGCTGTGCATGGCGCCTGCTGTGTGATGACCCCCAGATTCCCCTGCAGAGACATGACTTATACTCCCAGCTGCTGGAGGTGCTGCCCGAAGGTGCCCCTCAGCTGTCAGCCCTCCTGGAGATGTCTTGGGGGAAGATGTCTGTGCCTCATCCACAGACACACTTCCTTCCAGGGAAGCCCACACTCTGTCAACACTGGAATGTAGGGGCCTGACTCATCCCCCTAAATCCGGCAACTCTGCAGGGCCATCCCAGCTCCAGAGCATCTCAAGGAGTTGATCATGGATGACTTCTTCCTCTGTCCACATCTGCCTCCAAAACCACCCTTCCTCAGGGGTTGATGAGCACTCCCTAAGAAGTATCCCGCATGCTACCCTGCTTCTAGAGAGTCAGACCTACCACAGCATGTGTAGGTGCCATGTCTGCCTTCCTCCCCTCCTGGCCAGGGAAGCTGCAGAAAAGGAAGTAGGAAACACGCAGCTTGCAGAGACATGCTAGAAGCCCAAAGTTGCAAGGGGACTTGAAGCTCACCCAGGACTGCTCACCATGGCCGTGACCGCAGTCAAGACTGGACGAGGATGAGGCAGGGCTCAAGGGACATCTGACACCACGTGAATTGGAGCTGATTCCAAAATCATGAAACAAATCTGGGTCTCGCCCTATTGAAGCTTAATGATAGTAATAACCTATTGCCATTATTTTTGAGTACCTTCGTGTGCCCAGGAAAAATGATGTTAATGGGGAGGAAAAATGGAAAATTATGATTTCAAGAACAGTCATGATGAGAACAGACATAAGCTAAGGACATGTTGGCCACTGATCCCACCACCCCCCCCAAAAAAAGTCCTGTGCCTTTTCTAAGCCCGACAGCTGACTTTTGATCTAGTGCCTCAGTCCTGCAGGCCTGCCCCCACAGTGATGCTGGTGAGAGCCAGAAAGCATCAACATTCCACTCACTGTCTTCCAAGTATAGCACGGAAAATGCCTTGTCACCAAGGAGGGCATGCTTCCAATTCTTTTTCTCCCAAGTCCCTGAGAGAAGCTGAGGCCCATAATCAGAGGAAGCAAAAATGCTTCTTTCTGTACTGCCAAGGAAATCCTACCAGAGGATGAAAAGTGGCTTCAGAAGGAAGGTTATACAGAGCTGAGACTTCAGGATGGAGGAAGGTCTAAGAACAGCGTTACTGAACTCATATATGCTCACCTAGGTCTTTGCCTGTGTGTGAAGCTCCATGTTTTGTTTTCTTTTGTTTTAATCACTGTTTCAAGTTATTGAGAAATTCATTTAAAGGAACTCTTCTAATAGCTGAAAAGTCAGAAGAGAAGAGAAAGCAGACTAGAAATTCTTACGGGGGTAGAGGAATTTTATTTACGTGGCTAAGAACAAAAGACAAGGAAAGATCATAATAATGAGAAAATAATTGCTGCAAAGAGAGTGAAAATGCTGACTGGACCAAGAAGATACTGAATTGCATTCAGAATAACTGAATTGCATTCAAGGTACTTAGTTGCTTGACTGTGGCCCAGTGGTTCCTTCCTAATGAATATTTATGAAGCCTGAGGGTTTGGGAATCCAGAGATGCTCCAAATTACCTCTGGGGAAAGAGAGAGTCACTTAATAAGACAACAAAGGTGAATAATTAGGGAGGGGCATGAAAATATCTAGTAGCATTTTCAGTCCTGTTAGTTAGGCATAGAGGCACGTGGAGTGGAATTTTCAACCTCTTGTTTTCCCTTCCAAACAGAAATTAAGCCAATATTATTCAGGAGAAAGGATTTTTGCAGACCCCTGAGTCCCCGGCTTGGCAAAAGCAAGACTCAGAATTTCTTACAGCAAAGATAGTGGTGGAAGCTTCTGGCAAAGCAGGGCATTGGATTTGACAACGTCAAGTACCCACTGCTAAAGCAAAGAAAGAATCATTTGGGAATTCTCCAGACCATCCAGAAGACAAAGGCAAAATTATGTGGTTGTCATGTCACTGCTGATTACCTTTAACCTATTCTCCAGTTTCCCCAGCTGGGAGAGGCTTTGATTAGATTAGTCAAACAGTACCATGACTACATGATCCTCATTCATTGAAGGAAATTAACCTGCCATAAATCCCCATGAGACTGTGAGTTTCTGAAGGGCAAGGACTGCATCCGGTTCTCTCATGACCGTTCTGGGCTTAGCACATGGCATATGCGCAGGGTCTGATGGCTGAATGGGTAAAGGGAAGCTGAAGTTCCTTCATAATTCTCCCTCTTACCCATCTTTCCTTCTTCCCACTCCCTACCCACAAACGACTCAGGGGGCTTGTTTCTCAGGACCAAATTAGCTACTGTTGGAATTTGCTTTGGGCCTGGATTTTCCGGATAATCATATCCAAGAGATCTCCAAAATAAAAGGTTAATGGGAAGTAAAGATCAGAAGTGAATGACACTGCTGGTCCAACAGAAGAAAACCTAAGCAATTAGAGTAAAAATTCAGGAGGCAAGGCAGGGGGAACATAAAGCAGAGGGGGATCAGTAACACTGATTTTGTAAAATTTAATAAAACATATAATTGACCCTCATTAGATTTATTCACATTACAAAGGGAAAGCTGTTTGCTAATGAGAAAAGCTTTATTCCCCAAATTTCAGATCACGAATTCATTTCCCTTCTTCCTTGCTGGTTTGGCACATTTTTAAATGGCTTGGTTGAAACAACTATTAATCCTAAATTAAATATCCATGACAATTAATCCCCCCAGAGCCAAGGAAAGTTGCCACTGCTTCCTACCTCATTTTCTCTGTGACCAAGTTGTGAATTTGCTCTCTCTAAGGCTATGTGTGAGCTATATTAAAGCAGAAGAAATATACTCTAGGTTAAAGGGAGGCAAATAAATAAAAACAAAATAGAGAGAGTGGAAACATTTGTTAATTGAGCCACAGGCTGGCATTTTTAGTTTTGTGGCTGTGTACTTCCCATTAAGGATTATATTTAAAAATGAAAGAGCAAAACTTTTATTATTAGCTGTGCACCTCATCTGTAAAATATGAATGATAACTGTACTTCATCAATTGTTTCTAGGTTTAAATGAGTTAACCTACGTGAAGGGCTTAGAACAATGCAGTGCACCTGTAAGGACTGGTCCCTGCCAGCTGTTATCATGATTCTCTCCAGTAAGTTCTTCCGGGGCATTTAGGCTATTATTTTGGCACGATGTCAAATAATATTTTAAAAAATATCTGTTCAACATTTAATTTGGAAAGGCTCTGAGAAACCAATTTTCTATTAATAAACATATATTTTCTTCCATCTGAAATAAAAGTAATTACACACATCCATTACATGCAATCTTCTGGACCAGAAAATCCCAGCAGCATTTTAAGTGGTTTAATTCCTTAGATCATAAACCACGCCTTCCATTATACATTTTTCTGTTTCAAAATTTCAGCAACAGCAGCCGCTAAATTCAGCTCTGGCCAGCTGACGGGACTTACAATTGGTGGTCCGGGTAGGTCACCTCTCACAAGTAAATGACAGAAGCACATACAGTGCAGCCAGACTCGGTCATGTATTTCTGATCTAGGTCCACCTTCCTTGGCAGGAATGGGGCCAATGACTTTTTGTCAATTGTAGCGAATCTCAATAGAGATAAATTAGAATGAGGGTATTTTATTTCCATTTGAGGACAGTCTTTTTTATTTTATTTTTTCCCAGAACTAAGCCTAATTTACATTTTACCAGTCACACACAATGCCATGTTTGGAAGCCTGAGTCAACAGCCAGCACGTTTTCTGAGGTGTGTTTAAGCACTCCTCACTGCTGGCACTTCTAATCGGTGACCCTAAGGGTCCACTCTTTAATTTAGCCTCAGAAGACCCCCAGACTAACTCCTACCCAATTAACACTCTTTTCAAGTTCTCCATCCAATTAAGTCTTACTATTTTTGCAGAACCCTCAAGTTGTTTCAACATAGTGTCAACTGAAAAAAAAATTCACAACCTAAAAATTGAGAATTATGTTTTATTTGGCAGACAAAACTGAGGATTTAAAGCCCAGGACATAGCCTTTTAGATAGCTCTGAGGGATCGCTCTGAAGAGGTAAGGGAGGAGGCGGGATATACAGGAGATTTTGCAACTTGAGAGCTCAAGTTAAGGAATTTAGTGCTTTTCTATGTATAGGAAGATGCAAGAATCTGGGCTCACTGAAATCATTCCTTTGATATGCACTTCAGCTATCTGAGGCCAGTATCCTGTGCTTCTCACCCTGAGTCTCCTCAGGGCTCCCTGTCGGGGTGACTGTCATGTGATGGCTTGATAGCTGCAACCTCCTTTGTTTACTGATGAGGCAAGCAACATTTCTTCACTCACAATAGGGCCAGTGCAACCCGTCGGAAAGCCAGGAGAGGAAGGTGGAGGCTCAGAGGGCTGGACACTAGCAGATCAGGATTTCTGGATGCACATTTCACTCTGAGCTGGAAATGACTTGTCCTGTGGGTTCCAGTAAAATCTGTGTTATTCATCCGCCAGTGTCTCGGAGGTAAACTGGAGCATCTCCTGTGGGTAGTCCCCTTGACCGTGAAGTTGGCAATTTCTCTCGTCGTCTCATATTTCCTCCTTACAGCCACTTTGTGAGGAAGGTATCTGTATGGCTCAGAGACACCCAACTAGAGTGGTTTAACCAAAATAAGGGTTTTATTTCCCTCATGTGACAAAAAGTCCAGAGAAGTAGCAGCCCAAGGCTGGTACAGCTGCTGGAGGCATCATCAGGAACCCAGGACTCTGCTCCACTATCCCTGAGTATGTGGCTTCCATTCTCATTGCCACAAGATGGCTGTTCCCCCCCCAACAACAGCATTTGTGCCCCAGGCAAGAATGAAAAGAAGGGCAGAGAGAAAAAGGCATGTGTCAGCTGAGTCTGCCCGTATTTATGAGGAAAGCAGTGGATCTCCTTGAAACCACCCCCGCAGGCTTCTGGTCACCTCTCATTGGCAGGAACCAGCTATATGATCACCACTGGATGCAAGGGATCCGGGGAAGGGGAGCACTTTATCTGGGACATTATCTCCCAAACATGGTCAGGGTTCTGTTGGTGAAAATAGAGGGGGATTGGAAGTAGAGGGGGAGCAGTGTCTGCCTCCGTATTATTATTTCTGCTTTACTGATGAGGAAACAGCTTCGGAGGAGCTTCAAGACTTACTCAAGGCCATGTATCTGGTCAGTAAAAGAGCCAGACTCTGCCTCCAGAATCCTCATCTGTGCTGGGCTTGTGTGCAGGGGTGCCGTGAGTAGAAGCAGGAAAGACCCCAGTCAGTGTTCCTCCTCCACCATAATGCAGACACAGTGGAAATACACATGGCAGGAATGGTTGATTTGTTTGTTTGTTTATTCATTTATTTATTCCTGGGTAATCGTGTGTGTGTGTGTGTGTGTGTGTGCGCGCGTGTGTGCGCATTCCTGGGTAATCACTTTCATTTATTTGCCAGTGATGTGGATATAATTTGTGCTTCACTAGTGCTTTTACCAAGGGAACAAAGTTCAAGTGACTTAATCCAACTGTGTACTTAGTCAGTGGGGGAATGGGAACAGTGCCAGGCTTCTGATGAGTTGAAGGGGGATGAACACTCCACCCTGCTGGAGACATGACCCTGCTCCATGAAAGAAATCCTAGGAAAATCAAAGAAGTGGAACACCTCTGGGGTCAATAAACAACATCTCTATCGTGTTTCTCTAACGAGGTTGACTCAAGAATTAAAAATTACTTCCGGCGGCTGCTGGATGTGGGTCTGTGACCGTTCAGAGAGCTGGGAGATGACCTGCAGAATGGGCTGGAGTGTTAGTTCCTTCTTCAGGGGCTGCGTAGCACCCGCGGGCCGAAGGGAGGATGCTGCCATCATTTCGGTCATCTCTACCAGTTCATTGCAGTTTTCCCTTCACCTTGTGCTATGTATATTAATAGCTTTACCCTAGTTCAGGTCAGAGTCACAAAGTCAAATCCACAGTGATTGTTGGCACAGGAAGGTAGACCCATAGCCAAAAATACTGTTCTACTGACTTAGCTACTCCCTGCGTGCCTCAGTCCCTGAGTGCCTCAGCCACCTCCAAGCCTTGGCCTGGGTGAGGCTCACTGTTGGACCTCACCTTTCTTCCTCCCATGACCTCCACCAGATTAGCCCCTTCCCATCCTTCCAGGCTCAGTTTATCTGTCCTTGGTTCTCTAGGACAGGATTAGGGTCCCTTCCAAAGGGCCCCCATACTACCCCGTTCTGTCCAAAGTCGGAAGTAGCCACCCGACTGGATAATCAGGGTGATTAGATCATCTATCATCTAAACCAGAACCCTTAAGAAGGAGAGGTAGTACTATTAATAATTACACAAGAACAACGAGTAGAAACCAAAGCATGGGCTCAATCCCACTGATTTTAGAGATGTGAAAATAGGAACATAAAAAAAGGATACATCTTACAATCAGCGAAATGTGGCATTTAACTTTTCTGATTCTGTTCGGACAAGTGAAAAACATGCCTTACATGGCCTTGGTGAGCATTCTGTTGTTATTGTTTGTTTGTTTGTTTGTTTCTTAAGTGATAGAACCCAGAATGGGCCAGAGTTCGGGGAAGCAACCACTTTGGTGCACTGACTATAGGACTGGAACTTGGTTCAGTGTATCTGGAAGATATTTGACACTGTGCATCAAAGGCCTTAAAATAATTCATTACCTCTGACTCAGCAATTCTATCTCTGAGAATCTGTCCTATGGAAATAATCAAAGTCGTGCAAAAAAATTTGTTCATCGTAACATTAGTAAAAAAAAGAGGAAATAATTTAAACAAACTATAAATAGGTTAAATAAATTATGGTACAGACCTTGTGATAGAAAACAAAGAACCACTCAAAAATTATGTTGCAAAAGTAGATTTAATGACATCTTGTTAAGCAGAAAAAGATTCACAAAGTAATTCATACATAATTTATTTTTATGCAAAAAATGTTTGTAAAAAGAGACCTATAGATATTTTCTTTATATATCAGAAAAAATTCTCTATATATTTCTGGTGATTTGTTTTTTTCTTTATGCTTTTAATATTTTCTAATTATGAATATAAAAAACTTAAAATTACCCCCCAAAATAAACCTAATATGTACTTTTATATTAAAAAAAATTTTAAGTGGTGTTTTCGTGTTTTTATATTTCATCTGACTCTCAGAAAAGAGAGGTATTTTTGAAACACATTTCCCCCAAGGCTGCGAGCTGGTTTGGAGTAACAAAGTCAAACTGGACAAACATGTTTTCTTTTGGGCATACAAAGAGCCAATTTTGTTTATAAGATCATGCTTTTATTCTGTTCCTCTAAAGAATTTTATTGAAGAGACAGAATAGATTTTCCTATTTGTCTTTTTTATGGAGCTATACTAAATTGACTTCACAGCCACCTTAATAAATATCTAGAAAACTCATGTGCACCTTCCAGCTGAAAGGCTGAGTCCCCCCAGGCCTTAGGGCCCCAAATTCCTGCTGCTGTACAGGATGACACTGCCCCACTACGCTCTTTGACAACAAGGAGAGCAGCTTTCCCAGTGCAGGTCCCAGCCCTGGTCTAGGAACTCAGCAACTTCCCACCACAGAAGCAGCTGCTGGCTTATGGGTTCCAGCCTAGAGGTGTGAGAACTTTCTGATCTCTGAGGATCACTCCTTCTCCCCATTACTTTTCCAGACCTTCCAATACCTTTGTAATCAAACTTCTGTATCAAATTCTCTCTTTCTGAAATACCTACATGGTTTCTATTGTCTGGATTGGGCCGTGAGTGATGTACCATAATGGTGCAGATGACCAAAGTCAGGGTTTTTTGTATGTTAACATTCTGGTAACTGACACTTTAACACCCTTCCAAGAAGTTGGAAACCCTAACTGGAGGGTTTGGAAACCCATCTCCCTCATGCTTGGAATGCTCTCTGCCTTTGAGATGGGAGAAATCCTTGCTGTGATAACTGCCGGGCGCATAGGAGCCTGCAGGCCTTAAGGGTCTGAGTAGCTGTGTCCAGGCTACAGCCATCCGTAATAAGGACCTCCTTCTCTTCCACCCCAAGACCCAGAAAAAGTCTGCACAGAAGAAACACCATTGACATCCAAATGAAATATGCCTGAGGGAGAGCTGGGAGCTGCTACTGGGACTTTTTAATGGGGTCGGGGAGGGGTGGCATATCCTGGGGGAGGGGGAGAACAAGGGCTTACTGAGAAAATGTGGAAGGTTTGAGCAGTGAGAATGGGAAATGAAGGGGCGCCCATGAGGGACACTCCGAAAGCCTAGACTCCTAACAAGGAAAGTTAGCTAAACAAATCCTCTGGGTCTCTATGGCTTGGGGGGCTTAGACCAGAACTCCTCCTGGTTAAAACACCACCAGGGGTCACTTTGTATTTAGGATACAGAAAACTAGCAAAGCTGTATTTTAAAGAGGGCAACCACTCCTGCCCCCAACACATACGCTCCACTGACTGCTGGTGGACTCTGCCCCATTTCTCTAACAGAAGAAACCCCAAAGCCGAAGACACTGGTGAATTCCCTTCATTTTCCCCTCCTGCCCAGAGAGCAGTGCGGGGCTTGCCCAGGACTGTGGAACTGAATGGACGGGCCTGGGATGAGAGTTCTGATCTGATATAAGGGTAACTGAGGACCAGTCCCAGGTCTTAGTCATTTCTATATCCCAGAAGAACAGCATACAGTCGGCACTCAATAAATATTTATTGAATCAAATTCGCACTGCCCTTCTGTGCATGCCCTCCTCTTTGCATTTTCTCTGCAAATCTACCAACTGGAAAGCACTTTGCAATTCTGTTTCTGAGCCAAATACACACCATCATTTCTTTGAGAAACCTTCTGGGACTTGGATTCGTTTTGAGAAATCCCTAGCATTAGGGAGTCCAACCAAAGGGTGTGAGGATAAAGAGAAACAGTGATCAATGTATTTTTGCTGACTGGTGTGCTGCTCGGATGCTAACTAGTACCATGTGAGCAGGTCTCATCTGATGTGTAATGGTAACAAAGTGGCTCACTTCTTGGGTGAGACTCACTTGAAATCTCTTTAGAAGAAAGAAGGTAGGAGATGCGCTTCCCCTTCCAAGAAGTAAATTGGCAGGGCTTACTAATTAAAGTCAAAAGCAAATGTCTGAGTCACACTTCCTGGCTCTCTGGCTCCTTGCTTTTGGTCTCCCACTTACTTCTGAACCATGTGCTGCTCTGCTGGAAAACACTGTGGGTAACACCCTTGACACTAATGTAGACACTAATGATTTTAAGTTTCTCCCACCAAATCTGAGGATTTGTCTGTGATACAAATAAATATGTGCTTTGGACCGTGAATTTTCCAGTTAAGCTATTTGGAGTTCCACATGCTTGTTCTCTCCTTTTTTCTCTAAAGCACAAAGGTTTTCACAAATGCAGAGGTGTGTGTACTGGAGGAGGGGATGAGGTGGGAATTTAATGATAAAATCCTGTGGGGCTAGGAATGTCATTGTCATTTTTCTTGCAAGTATATGGAGTGGAAACTTTCAATTCTTGGTTTCACAGCACGCATTTTAAGGGAACTTCCTTATGGTTTTGTAATTGATTTTCAATTAAGTGAAATAATACTGCAAGTTGGGCAATCAGAACCATGGTTTCCTTCATTCCCCAGTACCAACCTGCAGGTCCACTACCCAGAGGCAACCACTTAGTTCAGTTGTTTGTCCTGGAACTCACTCTCCTATTTCTAAATAACATGCTTTTGCTGAAATGTCTTGATTTATCAGTGTTAGAAATGATCTATTGACTTCCTATTAGGTTAAATAAAGATTTAGCACTCTTACAGATCACCACCCTCCTTTTCCATTTTACCCATTCTCCTAATATGCTACTTCCAGAATTAAACATATAGCCAATGTTTACATTATTACAACCTTGTTAATATTGATCACTGCTGAAGCAGGGAGACACTTTCATCTTTTCATTTCTTGTACAAGTTTTGGTTTTCCTGGAGTTTATCATTGCCTCAGTTTTTTCCATTTACTTCATTTTCTATGTTTCAATTTCTATTTCTTCCCCGTATCTTCCAATGGATCTGTCAAGTGTCTACAAGTAACATTTTCTAAATGAGCAAGCATATCAGATGCTTCATGATTTCCTAAAGACTTCTCTTCCACAGCTCTCTATCCTTCTCCTTTATTCTGGACTGGGTGTGGACTATATCCCACATTTCACCTCATCTTTCTGGGTTGTTTCTCTGGTTTGATGGATCTAAAGTTTTCCTCTTTTTTTTCCTTTCGGTTTTCTCTGTTCTTTTGCTTAAGTACATCCTCAGTAGCTTCCCAATATTGCTTGCTTGAGAAGCAAATTTTTTGAGGTTGTACCCATCTAAAAATATTTGCTTTCAAATTTGATTAATAGCTTGGAAATATAAATCCTTTGATTCAAAATTGTTCTTCCTTATACTCTTAAATGTACTGCTTCCATTATGCTCTTGAGAAATCCAATGCCATTATGTCACCCAATCCTTTGTGTGGGACCTATTTTTTTCCCCTCTCTGGAAGCTTTCAGAATCTTCTAGTTTTTTCCTGATGTGCCTTTATGTAGCTCTCCCTTCAGTTTCCTGAACTGGATGATTATTATGCTCTCTCAACTTCTGGAAATTTTTCTTGTAATGTTTCTTTAATAATTTCCTTTTTTCTCTTTCATTTCTCTTTCTGGAATGCCAGATTGATTGCATCATTTTCTTATATTCTCTGCCCTATATATTTAACTTTTTGTTCTATTCTCTGGGAGAGTTCTTATACTTTATCTTCTAGTTCTTCTATTTAATTTCTTTTAATTTAGTTACATTTAAAAATTTCAAAGCTGTTTTAATATTCTCTGTTGCTCATTTTCCATAGTATTCTGTTCTTGTTTTTGTTTGTCTGTTAGTTTCTGGGGGTGGGGGAGCTGAAATGTTATTTTCTTCTCTCTCTAAGAGGATTAAATTAGTGAGTAGGTATATTCACGTGGTTAGGGGAAGGGTCCAGGTGTCTTTCTCCACTTTGAGCACAGGCAGGGCTTGTGGACTGGTCAGTGTCAGGGGCGGGGGCATTGGTGGTCAGGTTACCTACATTCAGGCCTGGCCTTGCCCCCACTGCCAGGATCAGGAGGCTTTTTTTTTTTTTGAAGCTTTGCAGCTTCTCTAGAGAAGAACCTTCCCATCTTCTGCCCGAAGTAGGGGTGCCCAGATACCTACATTTAGGGACATGCTAAGAAAACAACAGAGGGACCCAATCAGGATGCAGACTTTTATTTAATCTGTCTACTGTGGGCCCCATACCTCTCTGCCACCTCCACTGTGCCCATGTCCCCTGAATCTGAAATGTATGAAGGGAGTCTTTTTCTTTAGAAAAGAAACCTGTCATCTCCTGTGGGTGACAATGGGCGAGACCTATACCACTCCAGATATAGACAATGCTAGAGCTTTACCCCTGCTTGCCCTCCAAATTCTGCACTTTTGGTGATTTAGGACCCTGGGCACTTCAAGAATTCTGTAGGGTGGGCTGTCTCATTCCTTCTCAGCACTTGGGCTGTGACCACCTCCATGTGCAAAGGTAGAGACCATGCCTCCAAATGCTGTCTGCTTCCAAAGATTTTTAGAAATCTTTTGTCTATGTCTTTGCTTCTTTTTCTCCCTGTCTGAAATGAATCTTATTTTATTCCCTTGCTGTCATTTTAGGGGAGTTCCAGGAGGGAGCAAGTGTAAAGACTTCTCTAAAATATTTGAAAATCATGTATCTGATAAGGGTCTAGCCTCTTACAACTCAACAATAAAATGACAAACAATCCAGTTTAAAAATGGGCAAAGGATTGAATAGACATTTCTCCAAAGAAGGTATACAAATGGCCAATCAGCACATGAGAAGATGTTTAACATCATTAGTCATTAGGGAAATGCAAATCAAAACCTAAATGAAATACCACTTCACACCCACTAGGATGGAGATATATGTATAAAATATCAAGTGTTGGTGAGGATATGAAGGATTTGGAACCGTCCGATGTTGCTGGTGCTAGTGGTAATGTACAATGGTGCAGCATTTTCCCCCAACAAAAAAAAGAGAATCTAGGCTCTGACTATTCATCATTCATTCGCCCAATCATCCTTTCACTTTCCAAAGGGTATTAACTGAGCACCTACTGTTTGCCACACACTGTGTTTTAGATATGACTGGGATTTAGTTGGGAGCAAAAACAGAACCATTCCCTGTGCTCATGCAGTTTTCAGTCAAGAAGGGGAGATAAATACTAATCAAATAGGTACACAAATATCGAATTACAGGCATGCCTTGTCTTATTGCACTTCACTTTGTTGCACTGTGCAGACATTGTGATTTTTACAAATCGAAGTTTTGTAGCAACCCTGCATCAAGCAAGTCTATTCAGCACCACCTTTCCAATAGCATTTGCTCACTTTGTGTCTTCAGGTCAGATTTTGATAATTCTCGAAATATTTCATACTTTTCCTTTATTTTTGTATTTGTTATGGTGATCTGTGATCAGTGATCTTTGACGTTAGTATTGTAATTGTCTTGGGGTGCCACAAACTGCACCCATATAAGATGGCATACTTAGTTGATAAATGTTGTATGTATTCTGATTGCTCCAGTAACTGGCCATTCCCCAATCTCTCTCCCTCTCCTTGGGTCTCCCTATTCCCTGAGATACAACAATATTGAAATTAGGCCAATTAGTAACCAACACTGTCCTCTAAGTGTTCAAGTGAAAGGTCTTTCACTTTAAATCAAAAGCTAGAAATAATTAAGCTTAGTGAGGAAGGCACGTCGAACACCAAGATAGGCTGAAAGCTAGATTTCTTGTGCCAAACAGTTGCCAAGCTGTGCATGCAAAGGAAAAATTCTTGAAGGAAATTAAAGTGCTACTCCACTGAATATACGAATGTTAAGCAAGCAAAACAGCCTTATTGCTGATGTGGAGAAAGTTGTAGTTGTATGGATAGAAGATCAAATCGGTCATAACATCCTCTTAAGCCAAAGCCTAATCCAGAGCTAGGCCCGAACTCTCTTCCGTTCTATGAAGTCTGAGAGAGATGAGGAAGCTGCAGAAGAAAAGTGTGAAGCTAGCTGAGGTTGGTTCATGAGGTTTAAGGAAAGAAGCTGTGTCCATAACATAAAAGTGCAAGAGGAAGCAGCAAGTGCTGACGTGGAAGGTTTGTCAGCAAGTTATCCAGAAGATCTAGCTAAGTTAGTACATGAAGGTGGCTACACTAAACCACATATTTTCAATGCAGATAAAACAGCCTTCTATTGGAAGAAGATGTCATCTAGAATCTTCATAGGAAAAGAGAAGAAATCAATGCCTGGCTTCAAAGGACAGGCTGACTCTCCTGTTAGGGGCTAAATCAGCTGGTGACTTTAGGTTAAAGCCAGTGCTCATTTACTATAATGACAATCCTAGGGCCCTTAAGGATTATGCTAAGTCTACTCTTCCTGTGCTCTATAAATGGAACAGTAAAGCTTGGATGAGAGCACACCTGTTGATAAAATGGTTTACTGAATATTTTAAGCCCACTGTTGAGACCTACTGCTCAGAAGAAAAGATTTCTTTCAAAATATTACGGCTCATTGACAATACACCTGTCACCCATGAGCTCTGGCGGAGATGTACAACCAGATTAATGTTGTTTTAGTGCCTGCTAACACAACATCCATTCTGCAGCCCATGGATCAAGGAGTCATTTCGACTTTAAAGGCCTATTATTTAAGAAATACATTTCATAAGTCTTGGGCTTCCGTGGTGGCGCAGTGGTTAAGAATCCGCCTGCCAAGGTGGGGGACACGGGTTCAAGCCCTGCTCCGGGAAGATCCCACATGCCGCGGAGCAACTAAGCCCGTGTGCCACAACTGCTGAGCCTGTGCTCTAGAGCCTGCGAGCCACAACTATTGAGCCCGCATGCCACAACTACTGAAGCCCGTGTGCCTAGAGCCCATGCTCCACAACAAGAGAAGCCACTGCAAGGAGAAGCCTGTGCACCGCAACGAAGAGTAGCCCCCGCTCGCTGCAGCTAGAGAAAGCCTGCACGCAGCAACGAAGACCCAACACAGCCAAAAATAAATAAATAAATTTATTTATTTAAAAATAAAAATACATTTCACAAGGGTTTAGCTGTCATAGATAGTGATTCCTCTGATGGATCTGGGCAAAGTCAATTGAAAAACCACTGGAAAGTATTCACCATTGTAGATGCCATTAAGAACGTTTTGTGATTCATGGGAAGAGGTCAAAATATCAACATGAACAGGAATTTGGAAGAAGTTGACTTCAACTTTCATGGATGACTTTGAGAGGTTCAAGACTTCAGTGGGGAAAGTAACTGCAGATGTGGTGGAAATAGCAAGAGAATTAGAACTAGAAGTGGAGCCTGAAGAGGTGACTGAATTGCTGCATCTCATGATAAAACTTGAATGAACGAGGAGTTACTGCTTATGGATGAGCAAAGAAATGGTTTCTTGAGA
Source organism: Eubalaena glacialis (assembly GCF_028564815.1). Lineage (NCBI taxonomy): Eukaryota > Metazoa > Chordata > Mammalia > Artiodactyla > Balaenidae > Eubalaena > Eubalaena glacialis. The sequence goes on along the minus strand of NC_083722.1, from coordinate 65,951,568 downwards.
TGGAAACTACGTCCAGGAAAGATGCTGTGAATATTGTCGAAATGACAACAAAGGATTTCAAATACTACATACGCTTAGTTGATAAAGCAGTTGCAGGATTTGAGAGGATTGACTCCAGTTTTAAAAGAAGTTCTACTATGGGTAAAAACAGCATTGCATGCTACAAAAAAAAAAAAAATCATTGGTGAAAGGAAGAGTCAATCAATGCAGCAAAGTTCATTGCCTTATTTTAAGAAATGTCCACAGCCACCTGGTCCTTCAACAACCACCATCCTGATCAGTCAGCACCCATCAACATCGAGGTGAAACCCTCCACCAGCAAAAAGATTACGACTCTCTGAAGGCTCAGATGATGGGCAGCCTTTATTAGAATAAAGTATTTTTTAAGTTAAGGTATGTACCTTGTTTTCATAGACATAATGCTACTGTGTGCTTAGTAGACTACAGTATTGTGCAAATGTAACTTTTACATGCACTGGGAAACCACAAAATTTGTGTGACTCGCTTTATTGCAACTTTCACTGTATTGCAGTGGTCTGGAACCAAATCTGCAGTATCTCCGAGGTCTGCCTGTGTAACTGTGATACATGCAGCAAGGAAAAACTCTGTGTTTCTATGGGAGAATGTAATAGGAGTGCCTGCCTGAGCTATGTGGGGACTGGGAAGGCTTCCCTGGGAAAATAAGTTTGAAGTGAGATGAGATGTTTGAGTAGGAACTCATGGAGGTGATGAGGGAGGAGGAGGTGGAGAAGAGCGTCCTAGACAGGAGCAAAGACCCAAGGAGAGCGTGCGTAGGGGGTGTTTGAGAAACTCACAGCCGACATGGTGGCTGATCCTTCAAAAGCACGCATCATTTAGGAGCAAGTTGAGGCAAAAGTGATGATCCGGAACCAGAGAGCTCCTTGAGGCCACAATGGCGATTTTGTTTTTGTTTTTGTTTATTTATTTTTGGTTGCGTTGGGTCTTCTTTGCTGCGCGCAGGCTTTCTCTAGTTGCGGCGAGCAGGGGCTACTCTTCATTGCGGTGCACGGGCTTCTCATTGCGGTGGCTTCTCTTGTTGCAGAGCACGGGCTCTAGGCACGTGGGCTTCAGTAGTTGTGGCACGCGGGCTCAGTAGTTGTGACTCACAGGCTGTAGAGCGCAGGCTCAGTAGTTGTGGTGCACGGGCTTAGCTGCTCCACGGCATGTGGGATCTTCCCAGACCAGGGCTCGAACCCCTGTCCCCTGCATTGGCAGGCGGACTCTTAACCACTGCGCCACCAGGGAATCCCCACAATCGCCATTTTGATCTTTATTTGGAAGGTGATAGCAGGTCATGGAATGGTTCTTAGCAAAGGAGAAATATGATCTCATTTTTGTTTGTTTGTGAAAATACCTTGGGCTTCTGTATGCAGGAAAGATTGGCAGCAAGCAAGCACCAGTGAGAAGTAACTGTTGAGTGGTCCAAGTGAGAAAGCCAGTGGGTGGGCAAAGCTTGCAATGGAGATGGAGGGGAGTGATATTTAGGGGGTAAGTATGAATGGGCTTTAGGAACGGGTGTGTTATGAAGGGTGAGGGTGAGGGAGATGTCCAGAGTAAGTGTTGGTGCCATTTGGGGAAATTGGTGGAAGGTTCGTGGGGGAGGGTGGGGAGAGCATGAGTTTGGTCCTTGACGTGTTGTGTGTGAGATGCTTTGAGCCATAGGAGTGGAAGTGCTGAGGGCAGAGGGGCAGCTGGATTTAGGGGCCACAGGTGGAGGCACAGTGGGCTGGAGGTGTATATTTGGATGTCATGGTCACGCTGACTGTTGGCACTTGCTTCCTGTTCAGCTGTCACATGCCTTAACGAGGGCAAAGTGTCAACGATGTAAACAGTAGGCAGAGATCTCAACCAAAACCTACTTCCCTCAAATGCAATCAGTAAACAGGCTGACAGCCCATGGCGTGCCTGGCTCCATCCTAGAGGCTGAGCTGGAGTTAAGGAGCTCAGGATTGACACTCTAGCTGGAAAAACAAGTAAGAAGAAACCCAAATAAGAATACAGAAGCCCAAACACAGAGCACCATGTGATGCCCTAAATCAGCAGGTGGAGACCGCTGAGGAAGAAGCGGAAACACAAGCCTCCTGGTTTTTCTGATGGGCTGGAAATAATAACACCCTGGTATCCAGCCTCCTGCCTCTTCGGGAGCTCTGCTGTCACATTTCCATCCCCCACCTCGTGCTACACAAAACAGCAAATGTCGGAGTCTTTCTTCTGTCCTGATACCCCCGGAAACAGCCACCCCTCCCTCCTGCATGCCTCTCCCTTCCTCCCTTTCGCTCTCATTCCTGCTCTTCCCCATCACCAGGCATCTATAAGGAGGGAGCACAGACTCACAGAATGTGAAAATCAAACCATGTCTGAAGAGCATTGAATCGAGCTTTTTGTTAAGGTGGGGAAGAGGGGAGCCCCAGGATGGGTAATCGAAGCCCTCACACAGCACACACGCCCAGAGCCCCCAATTTGGGGCATCTGGATACTCCCTGGGGGCTTCTGCAACTTCTCTCTGGGGTCACCCACCTCCTCACGGTCATCTCAAGTTCCCCGGTAGGCTCCATGACAATGGATTTTCCTGCCTATCCTCTGACCTCCCGACCTCTGCTACATTTAAGACAAACCTTTGGGTAATGTCCAAATATTGTTGGCCTTGCTTCTCTGCTCCCACGTGAGCCTTCCTGGGCGAAGTGCTAGAGTGTGTACAGCACGACTGCCTAGTCCAATGACCCTCTCCTCAAGCAAAGTCAGGGCAAGGGGGGATGCTGTGAAATCAGGACACGCATCGGTGCCTTGCAGATTGTGGGGCCACTTAGTGGGGACCCAGAGCAAGAATCTTCCTTCCCGGTGTTTCTTTCTTTTGTTTTTTTTTTTAAAGGCACAAATAGCATATGAGCTACGTAGTTTATTTTCATGCAGTTTTCACATTAACAGTTCATCCAGATTTCCTCACTAGAAAATAATAGTGTGTATATGAGAGAGGTGGCATACAGATAAATCCAAGGTAGAGATGAGCTATACTAAGTCATTAGTGACTTTTGTTTTTAATTTTTATTTATTTTATTTATTCATGTTTGGCTGCATTGGGTCTTTGTTGCTGCGCGCGGGCTTTCTCTAGTTGTGGCGAGCGGGGGCTACTCTTCGTTGCGGTGCGTGGGCTTCTCATTGCAGTGGCTTCTCTTGTTGAGGAGCACGGGCTCTAGGTGCACGGGCTTCAGTAGTTGTGGCTCGCGGGCTCAGTAGTTGTGGCTTGCAGGCTCTAAAGCGCAGGCTCAGTAGTTGTGGTGCACGGGCTTAGTTGCATCGCTGCAAGTGGGATCTTCCCAGACCAGGGCTCGAACCCGTGTCCCCTGCATTGGCAGGTGGATTCTTAACCACTGCACCACCAGGGAAGGCCCTTTCCCGGTGTTTCTATGTTGGCCTCTCTGGAGAGTCATCCAAAGCCCTTGGATTTCTCTGAGTCCTGGAGTATAGGGTGTGTCTCATCTCAGGTAGATTGGAAGCTTCTTCCTCTCGAGGGAAATAACTGCTTCCCTGCCGTCCAGAACCAACAAGCCAAGACCTGAATCTGTGCTAAATCCCACATAACTCAAGCATTGAACAAAAGGCTCTAAACTTGTTGTCTACGTGCCAGGCGTGATGCTGGCTCGCCTCCTGGACTGCGGGGGAGTAAACATTGCTATAAAACGGTATTGGAGCAATTAGCAATTAGAGTAACGTTAATTCCTCAAATTTTTATTTTTGACCTGTGGTTATGTAAGAGAATGTCCTTTTTCTTAGGAGGTACATGTAAAGTAATAAGGGGTTTAGAGTTTTGGTCTCTGTGATTTACTCTCAAATGTTAGCAAAAAAATAAAAAGGAATAAATAGTGTATATATTTCATATCACTCAACCTTATAAATTGAAAGAGAGAAAAAAAGAGATAAAGCAAAAATGGCAAAATGTGAACAATAGGTGACTCTATGCAAAAAATATGTTAGAGTCCAGTGCGATATTCTTGGAGTTTCTCAGCAGGTCTGAGATTATTTTTTTTTCCTAAATAAAAGGGTTAATTTTTTTAAAGGCTCTACGTTGGATAAATGTGCTGTTTTCATGCAGTAGGCCTACTGGGATACTCAGTAGGAAGAGGATGAAGTGGTAGCCATACTTTTCAAGCTCTGCATAGGTTTTCCCTCCGCTTCTCCACAAAGCACATCTCCATGCAGATCCTTGGATTCTGCCCAGATCATTTCAAAATCATGCATAAGGTTCTCAAAACATGCATGTCTCAGAAGTATTGCTAATGGGTTCATCTACTAGAAGTTACCTTGACATTTGACTTACGGCGGTCCCTCCTTCTCAGTTTACTTTGAAAGACTAAGTGGTTTTCCAAACTTGGCGGAGTCCAATTAGCCTTTGAAGGCAAAGTCTTTAGCAACAAGCTCATGGTCTTGCACTTTGCATCTGAATGTTCCATTATGTTTTCCCAAACTTCATCCCTGGGAGTTGCTACACCTACTACTATCATTAATATTACATGTGTTGGCAAAGGACCTCGGAGTAAGTGCTTCTAGAAATTGGCACATCGGGTGGGTCTTCCCTTAGGCCTTCCTCAAGAGTGCACCTTCCTGACCCTGCTGAACCGACGACACTCAAAAGGCGTTCACTCAGCCAGAGCTCTGAGGCCCATCAGTCCACCTGGGGAGAAGCCGCAATTCCCAGAAGCTGTTGCCACTCCTATGCATGCACACTCCTTGGGGAGGGTGAGGTCTCCAGAACCCAGAAGGAGAAAGTCATGTAGAGCAAGCTGCTTTGAGAGGAGCTGTGACCTTCAGGAAGGGTAAAGATCAGCCAGAAGCACCCTCATGGAGAGGGAGCCAGGGAATAAAAGCCCTGGCCTCACGCACCCCACCCTCTGACCTCCTGGAGGGGCTCCCCTGCCAAACCCAATCAGAAGCCAGAGGGGGAGGAGTGCATGGAGCAAGGACACAAAGGTCATTCTCCCGAGCACAGAATGTGGGTCTGGAGGGCTGATGGGCACATATCTGGCATATCCCACTTCCTCATCTGTAAAGTGGGCTGTTGTCAGGATTAAATGAGACAGTGTAACTGGATGGCCTGACTCAGTGCCTGTTTGCTTTTATTATATTCAAGGAAGGAAGCCTTTGGGGAGGAGCCTCCTCCAGGAAGGAGCTCTGTGCTTTTGCTTTGCTTCACCAGGAAGGAGAAGGGTCAAGGGTGCTGCTGCTGTTGCTAGTTGAAGTATTTTCTGATTTCAAAACTTACTACAAAGCTCCAGTAATCAAGACGGTATGGTATCGGCAGAGGGACAGACAGCTCGATGGAATAGAATGAAGAATCCAGAAATAAACCCTTTCATGTTTTACTCACTGATTTTCGACAAAGGGACCAAAATAATTCAATGGGGGAAAGAATAGTCTTTTCAACAAACAGTGCTGGGACAACTCGATATCCACATGCAGAAGAGTGAATTTGGACCCTTTTCTCATACTGTATACAAAAATTAACCCAAGCAGGACAGGAATAAAGACACAGACTTAGAGAATGGACTTGAGGACATGGGGAGGGGGAAGGGTAAGCTGGGACGAAGTGAGAGAGTAGCATTGACATATCTACACTACCAAATGTAAAATAGGTAGCTAGTGGGAAGCAGCCGCATAGCACAGGGAGATCAGCTCGGTGCTTTGTGACCACCTAGAGGGGTGGGATAGGGAGGGTGGGAGGGAGGGAGACGCAAGAGGAAAGAGATATGGGGATATATGTATACATATAGCTGATTCACTTTGTTATACAGCAGAAACTAACACACCATTGTAAAGCAATTATACTCCAATAAAGATGTTTAAAAAAAAACCCAAAATGAATCTAAGAGCTAAAACTATAAATTCTAAGAAGAAAACATAGGTGTAAATCTTCCGCACTTTGGATTTGGCAAGGATATCTGAGGTGTAACACTTAAAGCACAAGCAACCAAAGTAAAATGGATTAATTTGACTTCATCAAAATTAAAAACTTTAGTGCTTCAGAGAACGCTATCAAGAAATTGAAAAGGCAACCCCAGAATGGGACGATATTACTGCAAATTATATATCAAAAAGAGACTCACATCCAGAATATATAAAGAAGAATTCTTACAACTCAACAATCAAAAGATAAATAACCTACTTTAAAAGTGAGCAAAGGATTTGAATAGCCATTTCTACAAAGAAGATATACAAATAACCAATAAAAAAACACATAAAAAGATGCTCGACATGTTCTTGAGCATCAAACCAAATCAAAAGCACAATGAAATAACACTTCATACCCACTAGGATGGCTATAATAAAAAATACAGACAATGTCAAGTGTTGGCAATGATGTAGAAAAATGGGAATCCTTAAATCCCCCATGTGTGCCCTCCTACCATGTGGCAGAGCTGTGACACTCCTCTGGGCTGTCATGGCTTCATCAGGCATGGATGCCTACTTGCTCTGCCCCAGCTAATGGCTGTAGGATAAATTGTTCAAGAAAGGAAGGGAAAAATAGGAAGAGAAGAGAAGAAAAGGGGGAAGTGAAAGGAGAAGAGGAATAGGACAAATTGTTTTTTGGTTTTTAATCTATCCTGTTTCCATCACAAAAACTATTTTGTGGCTTGAATCAAAATCTATTTTATTCATGCAGTTCCCTCTACCTGGAATTGCCCCCACCCTTGCCTTCTGAAATTCTAGTCATTCTTCAACACAGAGGACAAGTATCTCTCTGTGGAGGCGTCTCTGTTCACACAAACACACACACACGTGTGCGCGTGCATATACGTACCTGCACACAAACAAAACTGTTGGCTAGTTCTCCTGGTTTCCTACAGCACTGTGTACAAGCTTCTGTCAAAACACTTAAGAAATTATATGATAGTTGATTGATTATAGTCTGTAGCCCCCACTAGACTGAGTGCTGTAAAGGCAGGAGTCTTCCTTTGCTAGCACTTAGCACAAGGCTGGCACATAGCAAGTGTTGAATAAACCATCCCGTTGCTTTGGCACATAAAGCAATCTCAGTGTCAGAGAGCTGGTGGAGTTTTTTGTACTCTTGGGTAGTGGGGTTTCTTTTTTTTATTTAAACTTATCTAGGTGGCTTACACTTAACAACCATGTTAATTCTGCACTCACATATGTTCTATAGGACTGTAGGGGGCTGATTTAACCCAATCTTCTGGCAACTACCGACAACTACCAGAAACTCACCCACAGCATTCTTGTGTGCACCCCCAAACTCAGCAGCAAATTAATTACAGTGGCTTATCAGTAGCAATCTGTGCATCTTCAACCTCTGTTAGATTATAAATAAATTAACGTGACAAGACTTTCAGTTCAGAAAACAATACCAAAATATTAAGAACTACATAAAGTAATCCAAGTGCAATTAAAGAAGAAGAATCCAGAAATCTTTCTAACCCTGAATTCCTCTGGAGGAAAGATCCTCAAGTGTTCAACATGGGAGCTAATTTAAACCTGTATCCTGTAATTTTAAATTCAGAAACTCAGGTGACCTGGCATACATCGCGTAGCCGGCTCAGAGTACTTGGCATCTTTTATCATTTGTATTTAGTTTCACAGTTAAATACACACACCGGAAGCAACCCCACCACCCTTTTTATCTCCTTCTTCCTCCCTCATTTCTTTCCCTTTCCCTCTCCCTTTCTCAGACAGCACTGGGTTGGCTCTGTTCCAAATTTCACTGAACATCTGGAACAATTTTCTACTGTTCTTGATCTGAGTTTGAAAAACCATAAATAACTTGGCTAAGCACCACTTCCCCTTCATTTTTAAACCTACCTAGATTTCAGATGTATTTATTTCCTGTGCTTCTGATTCACGTATACCATACTCATCAAAGCACACTTTTTTTCCAGCTTTTTATGAGCCATTTGTTACCCAAGATGCTTAGGCAATCTTTGTAGTCTTTGTCAGCATCTTTCAACCTTTTTTTTTCCTTCCAGGAAGGCGGATCATTGACAGAATAAAGGAGTAAGCCTAAGGAACCCACAGCACTCTCACCCTTTCCCAACCACACCACCCAAGAAAAGCTGATGATCAGTTCAGAATCATGAAACCGCGTGGTGAATGAACGTGTCTGCTTGGCAAAGAGGCCCTTCTGGACACAAAACAGAAGCTTATTAGTGCTTTGTAGTAATGTATGCAGGGAAACTAGAAAGAGTACATAAAATGATTTTTGTGTGCATAATGAAAGGATACATCACAAACACTCTCGCTGAATGACTTTTTTAAAACTTTTTTTGTTGTGATAAAACATACATAACATAAAATTTACCACTTTAATCATTTTCAAGTGCATAATTCAGTGGCATTAAGTGCATTCACATCACTGTGCAACCATCACCACTATCCATCTCCAGAAATTTGTCATCATCCCAAACTGAAATTCTGTACGCATCAAACAGTAACTCCCCAATCCCTCCTTCCCCCAGCCCCTGGTAACCACTATTCTACTTTCTGTCTATGAATTTGACTATTCTAGATACTTCACATAAGTGGAATCATATGATAAGTGGAATCCTTTTGTGTCTGGCTTATATTATTCAGTATAACTTATACTTTCAAGTTTCAACCATGTTTTAGAACTTCATTCCTTTTGAAGGCTGAATAATATTCCACTGAATGTATATACCACATTCTGTTTATCCATTTATCCATCAGTGGACCTTGGGGATATTTCCACATTTTGACTATCGTGCATAATGCTGCTATGAACACTGGTGCACAAATATCTGTTCAAGTCCCTGCTTTCAATTCTTTTGGCTATCTATCTGGGAGAGGAATTCCTGGGTCATAAGGAAATTCTAGTTTTAAGGTTTTAAGCAACCTCCATACTGTTTTCCACAGCAGCTGCCCCATTTTACATTCCTACCAGCAATGTTGAATGATTTTTTTTAACTGCCTAGATTATTAACGCCAATGTGACCCACTCAACAAGAATATAAGGGACAATCTGTTTGGTCAGGAGAAGGGACAGGAGACAAGTTGTCTGCTACATCTCCCTTGTATGCAGGATATCTGTTGTTCAAGAAATGGCCCTCAAAGTGAAAATAGGATTTGAGGTTTCAGAAAGCTTTAGAGAAACTAAGAAATCCATTAAATTTTCAGCAAGTATGAATTTATGGGCACCCAGAACCCACTTTCTAATAGACTCTCTTGTCAGACAGTCATGCTTAGCCAAACACCGAGGTGCTCTGGCTAGATTGCCTGGTATTTTTATTATATTTGTATAATATATCCAGTAATCATATCCCAGCTAAATTCCTCTGTTTGTGCACTCTGTTCCCTGCCAGCTAAGCCACGTGGTGGACTTTTGTATCCAGTTAGGAAGCATCTCATTCCCTAAATAGCACATAGCCCTTGACCTTGCACCCAGGCTCTTCTCCAGGCTTCCCCATTGCTCCTCACCTGTGGAAGGGCCAGTGCTAATGCCCTGTCCTCCAGGAGCCCCCAGGCTGGCCCACACGGTCATTGTCTCTGACAGGGACCCTTCTCAGTAGGACCAGCTGACAAATGGAAGAAGCTTAAAGGACTTCTCGGTAAAGCTTCAGTGGGTTTGCAGAGCAAAGCCCACAAAGGCTGTGCTCTACAAGGTCATCTCTGCATCCGGCTCTTTGGGTCTCTCCATCATCGCCACTGATACCTTATCATACTTCGCCTCCTCTGGCCCAGGAGCAGATTTCTGCACAGTGAGGGACAGAGAGGGTGTAGAAAGTGTCCTGTGGCAGAGAGAGCCCCTGGGAGGGACCACACACAGCCAGTGTGTGAATCAGGGACAAGCCCCAGTCACCAGGCATGACATCACGGTGTCCGTGACCCATACTCCGTTTGGCTGCCCTGGTGACCCTCGCAGGACCTGCCAAAAATATGACTGACTCCCCTCCTCAGGAATGCAGAGTTCTAGTTTTGATTAGTTTTTCTCGTGAGGAGAGAGGGGGGAAAATGTTGTGTCACCACAGACAGATGAGCCATGCAGAGTGTAAACTGGGCCAGGGTGGCCCATTTCGAAGTCATTGAGGAGGCAGCCAAGAAAACAAAGAGGCAATTTCCTATGGCCACATCACAGAAAGGCTGGGCAGGTTGAAACTAAACGACTGCAAAGAGCTTGGAAAACTCCAGGCCACAGGCAAACCACAGCCACAGATAATTATACCTCCACAGTCTCGGGGTGGGGAGTGTTTCCCACGGTCTCAGGACGAGAGCTCCCAGCTCAGCATGTGGTCCCCAAGCAAGGCCAGATAGTCAGGGTAGGGGATGACTGGAAACTAGACAGGACCCTGGTAGAAAGGGGACAATGAGTCAGGAACTGAATAGCATCGTGAGTATCAAGAGATGCTGGGAACCAGGAAACAGGCAGAAATTGCCTGGGAGACTGGGTCAGGGCCACCCATGGCGTGTTGGAAAGAGCATCATTTTGGGGTCAGTCAGACGTGGGTTCTAATTCCATCTCTGCTACTGTCTTCTTTTGAGGTCCTCCCCCTCCCTCCACCAACAGCCTTAAAGACGAGGAGTTGGATGCAGGTAGTTAATTTGGGAGATAACCCCAAGAAACACCAGTTGGGGTGGGGAAGCAAGGGAAGGCAAAAGATACAGAGTGAGTTATCCAGCAGTTAGCATTGTGGGAAATGAGATGCAGAGTTGTTCCCAGCTAGAGGCAAGGGAGCCGGGGGATGTGTCCACCGACACCCTTCCATCATCAGTTGAGGGTATTAATTCTCTCGCACTTCAACTTGTCCTCTGTGCCAGGTGGGTGTGGGGGGCACTTAGGTAGAAAGTTCAGGGTGGTGCCATGGCGGAAAATAAGTGTTAGGATACAGGTGGGCTCCAATAGCATCTAATACACCCTCTTACTAGCCCTGTGACCCTGGGTCTGGTCTCCTGACATGTAAAGTACAGACAAAACCCATCTTCCAAGGAAAGTGGGTCCCATTCAATTGTGTAGGGGCCGGGGGTGGGGAGGCAGGGGCTTTGTGCTGCCAACAACCTCAAAGGCTTGGTTTGGCTCCTTGGGTGTGGAAGCAGCAGTGTCCAGGCTGGACTGCTTTGCAGAGTGGATGGAGGAGAGCTGAGAGCTCCTGGGGTGATCTGGAGGGATGGGGGGTGGGAGCAGAGGTGACGGGAAGAGAGAGGGGAGGGCATAGGAGTCCTGTAACCCAGAGTCTGCACTGCAGTCCACAGAACTCAGTGCGAGTGGGTGTCTGTGAGGGGCTGCATTATGGGACCAGGCTGATGCGAGGCCCGATGAGGACAGCAGGTCTGGCTGGGTGAGCCGTGAGCAGGAGAAACCTGATGGCTCCTAGGACATACTGGTGATTCTGGGTAGGGCTTTGGATCTCTCTAGGCTGTGGAATTGGTAGGGTCCAATTCCCCCCCAAAACAGCCTCGGAGATAAGGCCCTGGGTGTGTGTGGTTTGCTTGCAGAGGTGGTCTCAGGGACGGTGTGAGTAAATGAGGGACTGTGTAGAACACACCTTGGGACTGTCCCACGAGGGAAGAAAGCTGGCTTTACCTACAGCTCCCCAGTTCAGATGAGAGCTGCCCCTCGGGTGTGAACCCCCCAGCATGGGCAGGCTGCTGTGGCCAGGCTGAGCAAACTCTTGTGCTGCCCAAGAAGGCATTGGGCAGGGAGGAGCATGCAGGTGCTGGGAGAGGCAGCTGTCACACGTGGGGAGTGCTCCCAGCAGCAGGTGAACTCCAAAGGGGGAGAGGAGTGGGTGGTGGAGGAGGAAGGGGGACTCGAAGCTTCTACTACACCTACCTAGAGTTCTGTGGGCAAGTGGTCTCAACAGCATGCGGGACACAAATATCATGATCCCTCCAAAGAGCGAAGGTGTCTGGAGGCTGGTGGCCCTCAGTGACAGGTGAAGGTACAGCCCCAGGTGGAGCCCAAAAGTTCAGGTATTCAAGAAGGCAGGCAGGCAGGGGCTGCACGGAAGTCCGGCCACGCATGGGAAGGGGGCTGCAGCCCCCCAAAAGGGGGCAGGGGAGACCAGCAAGTATTCCCTTCCCTTTGTAAAGAAAATAAACATTGGGTTCAGGGGAAAAATTAGAACGGTGAGGGACTATATCCATTAGTATGAAGTGAGTCTGTGACCATCAAGAGACTCAAAACGTCATGGCTTAGACAAGATAAAAGTTATTCCTCTCTCGTGATAAAGGCTGGAGCTTTCTAGTTGGGGGGCTAGTGGAGCAAGCTCCCCCACCAAGTCTGCAGGGACCTGGGCTCCTTCTAGCTACCCGCAGTGCCAGCCAGTGTGGTCCAAGCTGGTGACCCTCACACTCCGTCCCAGCCGCAGGACGGAGGAAGGGACCAAGAGAAAAGAGAGAAGGACAAAGGCACCACCAGCTGTTTTGATGGAAGATTCCCGGAAATTGCCACAACTCCACTTCCATCCCATTGGCCAGATCTAAATCCCGTGACCACGCCCATCTTCAGGAGAGGCTGGTAAATGTAGTCTGGTTTCTGTGTGACCACATGCCTGGCTAGAAATCTTATTACTGAGGAAGAAGGGAAATGGATGTGGGGTTCAACCAGCCGCCTGGGCTGCAGCAAACTTGCCGATCACCTTTCAATTGCGGACACTTAGCCGAAGGTGGTTAGAGAACATAAAATAGATCCCATGTGTGTTCTGGGCATTAAAGTGCTATTTGACCCACTCCCATGTCCGCCCATCCCCTCCACCCTCCTGAGCTCACCTGCAGCTGTAGGGGGCAGTTCTTGCATGACTGCAGCCACCTCTGGTGATCACATGTCTCCTTCTCTCTTCCTGAGACTTTCTTCAGACTTTCACCATGAGGACCTCTGGCACATGCAGACACAGCTAAACTTTGGAGGAGTTAATATGCCTGCAGCAACCCTCAGAAGAGGGGGCCCAACAGGCAGTGGGGTCGTGCCCCAGGCTCCCAGCCCTCAGGGGAGAATTCCGAGGGTGTGCGGCATGGCTCCTTGGCAGACCCCAGCGGCATTGAGCCCCACCATTGCCACACCCATTGCTGTCTTTTCTCCACCCCCGTCTTGTTCTCCCCACTCCCTGACCCTAATCAACTTCCTGCACCCAGGTCCTCATCCTGGCGTCAGCTTTTGGAGGAACCCAAATGAAGTCACCTTTGAATGCCTTCCCTATGATCTTCCAGATAGTGGCTACATCAGAATTCAAACTCCGATCTCTAGACTTTTAGGCCACATGTTCTTTCTACCGTGCCGGAAGAACAACACAGGAGCATTTTTAAAACCATTACTTTTTCAACAAATTGCAATCCTGAAATTGTTGACCTGATTTCTGAATCAAATCCTGGGCCGGCAAAGAGTGAATGGAGTAGATTAAAATGCAATAAAGACTCAGCCCATGTATTAAAGATAATCACCAGGACTGGTTTTGCTAATGAACGGAGCCTGTGCCTCATCCTGCCCCAGCAGTTCTGGGAACAGCTGTTTGATTTGGTTTATTGGGTTTTTGGGGTTTTTTTTTTTCTTTTTCTTTATTAGGATGCTGCGTGCAGTGGCAGGAGGGGTTGTGCTTGGAGGGTAAGAGCTCTACCCTGGTAAACACGAGAGACTGGACACTCTAAGACCAGGACACACAGAGACACTTTGGAGAATTGCCAAGAGTCATCCACAAACTCAAGGTCATCCGTTGACCCTGTAGCACAGCCAGCCTCCCACAGCCAAGTTCATTCTCTGTTAAACACGTGTGCGGGGAAACTGAGGCAAATGACTGAGAACTTGCCAGGAATCGGGGGGTGGGTTCCTGCATAGGAAAGGAACAGAAGGGGGTGACAATCGGGCGGGGCCACATGGAGATCCTGTCCCTACCTTGTCCCAACGGGCCCCTCCTTAACGCCTGCATCCTGACTCTGCCTTGTTGCTCACGGACTGCAGCTTACACCCTAGTCCCAATCGGATTTGGTGTCTCCTGCATAAATAATAATAATAACAGTAGTAGTAGTAGCAATTCTACTGTAAGCATAATATCAACAGCGTCAACTGCTTCTGCCTTCTTTGGCTGAGTGTGTATGTGACAACTGCTTTACTTTTTTTAAGTATTTTTAAATTTAATTTTTCTTTTATATTAGAGTATAGTTGATTTGTTGACTTACAATGTTGTGTTAGTTTCAGGTGTACAGCAAAGTGATTCACTGATACATATATCCATTCTTTGTCAGATTCATTTCTCATACAGGTTATCACAGAATACTGAGTAGAGTTCCCTGTGCTCTACAGTAGGTCCTCATTGATTATCTATTTTATATACAACAACTGCTTTACTTTTAATGTTCCTTTTAGTCCTGACACCAATCTCCATTTTACAGATGAGAAAACTAAGCCTCCGCAAGGTCAAGTAACTTGGCCAAGGCCACATAGCTAATAGTTCCAGCGTGTCTGCCCCCAAGGCCGTGTTCCTAGCACCATGCCTGCACATGGCCTCCTGGTCTGCTGTATCCACCTGTCAGCTCTTTCGGTGCTAAGGTCCCAGCACAAATGTTGGTTTTGACTCTCGCCGAGGCAGACCAGGGAAACTGAGCCCCTGCCTGCCCTGACAGATTAGCTACTCTGGGGGGCTGTGGTTCAGAACATCTCCCCTGCTGTGAGACTGAGCTGGACAGGTTCTGATGCATCCGCAGGCCTGGCTGAGGACAGGGCACTGACGGTGCCAGGCTCCCCTCGCCCTTCAAACCTTCCAGTGAAGCCTGCTCGCCACTCCCCAAGTACCTTGGGCAAAACCGTGGGAAGCTCTGCCCAGGATCACGAGTGCCTTTGAAGGGCCGGACTCTCTTCCTCCAGTTCCTCAAATGGGCAACATGGGCCTGGCACCTGGGCAGTCCCCACTGTCCCAGCTCTGGAGAGCTCAGCATTGCCTACACCCCACCTAAAGCTTTCTTCAGAACATGCTCCAGAAATGTCTCCCTGGTGAAATAAGGCTTGATGAGAGAGAAAAAGAGAAAGAACAAAAGTGGGGGCGGAAGTATTAAAAAGTGATCTGGGATTCATTTCTTCGAGACAGCAGACTCCTAAAATTTTTATACATGGCAACGTGGTGATAAAGTACGGCTGGTGCCAGCGGCTTACGGGAAGCCGGAAGGGAGGCGCGTCCCATGAGGGGGAGGGAAGGATGCAGGCGGTACCTGGTGAGCCGACTTCCGCCCGGCCTGAGTGCCAAGGACGTCTTGTTGCTCCTTTGGGCTCTCTCCTGCGTTGCAAATCACCAGCCATAAATCTTCTGGCCCTGCGTGTTTTTTTTTTTCTGTTTAAGGTATGTGTGTGGTGGAGACGGGGTTCACTATATCCTGGCTGTTTCTTAATAAAATAGATAGTTTGGTGAGTGTTCCTGAACACCAAGGACCAGAGTAGTGACTGGAGCCAGGGTTTTCCTAATGCTATTAAAAGGTCCGTGAACAGAGGGCTGGGCTGGCTGCTGGCAGCCTCCAGAAAACGGACTCAGTAGCTAAAGAGCCTGTGATAGTTGCGGCTGGGGCACTGGCTGCTGGACTGCAGCCCCAGCAGGGCCAGTGGGCAGAAGAGGGGACTTTGCTGGAAGCACAGCAGGTCTGATCTTCCCAGACCACAGCCCAGAACATGCAAAAGGGGAGGTTTCTTGGTTTCTTTGTTACTGAACTAAGCTTGGCCTTCATCAGAGATGATACTCAGCTTTTAAGCACCTTACAAGAGGCCGAGCCCCAGTGCAGGGACACTTTGCAAGTCCCTGCTTGGGCCACATTGGTCAATGTCCCATTGGTGAAGGAGTCATGTGGCTGAGCCCAGATTCCAAGAATGGAGAAATAAATGCCACCTCTTTCTTGACGGGGAGTGGCAAAGTCACATTGCAAAGGGTCACGGTCCAGGGATGGGTAGAATTATTTTAGCCATTTTGGCAAACCATCTACCGCATACCAGCTCCTGCCTCCAAGATGTCAAAGTCCTGCCAGGTTATTTTTGTCTGACTGCAGTTCATCATCCACATTGGTTCAGCCTCACAGTTTGAAAGATCACTCTAAGTGAACTGAATGGCAGCAGTGTTCCAAGGGCTGGGAGTGAGGAATTGGGGATACTCTGTTATAAGGTACCTGTCCTACCTGTGAAGTAGGATAGTGTTATTTGAAAGAGTTGCCTTGTGGGGAAACGGGGCTTTGTGGAATTAGTTGTAAAAACATATTGTAAACTCTAGGGCAACCACAAAGAAATGTAATTGATACGCTAAGAGAGGAGATAAAATGGAATCATACAAAATGCTGAATTAAAATCAGAGAAGTCAGAAAAAGAGGGGAAGATTTTTTTTTAAAGCACCAAGGATTAAGAACAACAGATAGGAAATAGCTATAAATATGAGAGTCATTAAACCAACTAATGTCAATAATCACTTTAAATGTGAGTTGTCTAAATACACCAGCTAAAACAAGAGCTTTATCCACTGACAGAGTGGATAAAAAAAAAAAAGAAGACCCAATCATATATGTTGTCTGCAAGAAACCCAATTTAAATGTTTTGAAAGATTGCTCTAGAGCCATCACTCCTGTGCTCAGCAAGCTCTGAGGCTGCCATAAGCCCGTAGGAAAAAGTCCAACCTCCCTAGAATGGCATTTAGTGGGTCTCACAATCTGGCCTCCCCATGCTTAATCAGCACCACTTACCCTACACCCTGAAACCTAACTAACTTCCCCACGTGTCTGTGCCTCCATGCCTTTCCCCTTATCCTCTCCCCACCTAGAAATCCTTGCCCTTTCTTTGTTCATTGGATAAATATGGGACTCATATCATGTAAGAATTTAACTGACAAAAAATTGTCTTGCTGAAAGAGAGAAAATTTTAGACACTGCCAGTGATGCTGAGCTGAGAGAGAGTCTAGCATCACAAGTGTATTTTCCACTCTATGTAAGTTTTTACCTTTTATGCCAACCCTGGAACCTCCCTCTTTCAGTAAGACAACTTTCCAGTGTACTACTCGTCCTTCAAGTGTGTCCAGCAGACACACTGTCTCCCCACTGAGGGTTCCCTGGATACCCAGGCAGAGTTAGTTATTCTCGCCTCTGTGTTCTTATAGCTATTTGTCTCTATCTGTTCTAGCACTGGCCCGTCGTACGATGGTCATCTGTTTCAGGTAGACTGAGAGATCCCTGGGGGGGAGGAAGAATATCTTATGCTTGATTTCCACCGCCCCCCCAACCCATGCCAGTACAGTAGCTGGAACCTAAGAGGGGATCGTAGGGGGATGGATGAATAAATGGATAGATCATTCATGTGGGTTCCACCAAAGTAGACCCAATGTGAGGCCTTGGATGCAAGTAGTTTTTCTAAAGGTGACCTCAGGAAGCAGTAATAAGCTGGGGAAGTAAAAGAGGGAAGGGAGAAAAGTCAATAAACGGTGCATATATGAGCATGTTGCCTTGGGGGGAGACTGGGGACTTAATCCCACCCACTGGGGACTCCCTGAGGAGGAACTTATTGAGCATGGCTCAGAGGGGGCTTACAGCAGACTAAAGAGCGAGGCCTTTATTTATCTCTTCCCAGCCCCCATTGGTTGGTGGAACCGTCCTACTCCCCTGCATTCCTGGTTTCCCCTGCTTGCAGCTGAACAACTTCCTGTGGTGTGGGAAAAAGCCCTCAGTCAGGGCAGCAACAGCATCTGCTACAAATGTAAACGTATCAGAAGACGGAGCCATCGGTAATCTTGGGCTTTATAGTGGAAAGATTTTACCAAGCCCATTCCAACCCAGACACATTGCTTCCATTGAGATGGTCAACATTTATTCACTTATTTGCTATCTGAAGTGATGCACTTTGCCCACGGTATGGTTAGAGTGGGTGGGCATGGAGTCATACTTCCCTTCCCCCTGAGGGATCAGTGTGTCTCGCACTCTGACCCAGGTGGTCTAAGCCACTGATATTTTCCTGGTGTAGCTCCACAGTCCTGTATTATTATAGGATTCTGCTCTACTGAGGCGATTGAAAGGATGGTCACTGTGGTCTTGAGCTCCTTCCCACCCACATAAAAATTCCAAGAACAGGATGGAGGGTCCAACCAGGAACCACACCCCGAGCATCTTCATACAAATGGCAAAAGAGCTGAAACATGGATGTCCAGGAAGGAAGTGCCATTTTGTTGCAACAAAGCTGGATGGTTTTGTTGATTTTCCTCCTGGATTCAATGGTCTTTCCAGCTGTGTAGAAAATATATAAGGGGGAGATAAAGAGCAATTTGGGGTGGGGGGAGGGAGGGAGAAAGAGCTGTCCAAGAGCTGATAATAGAATTGCTGGGTTGAGGCATTTTCTACTGTTTTGTTTTCTTTTGCATTTTAGGATACAAGAGAGAGGGGTTAGAAATGTTACTTGAAAAGGAATTCTTTTTAGCTTTTAGAAGGAAATCCAGTGTTGCTTTGACTGTATTGTTCTTGTTAGTAACTGGAAACACCTATTCACCTGGAGGGCCCTAGACAGGGAAGATCAGCCCACAGTGGGTTCACAGGCACCAATCCCAGAGAGCAGGGTCAATTTTCTAAACCGAAAACAATTCTAAGGTCACCGGAACATAATATTGAGGTATTGGACAGGAGTTCAGCAGAGCACATCTGAACCGGACAGGACTTCCTTCAGAAGACAAGAGGCATCCTGAACTAAAAAGTTCGTGGGAGAAAGAGAGCCAGAGCTGGGGGTTCTTGTCTGAGGGTGCTCTCAGGAAGGCAGGATGGAGCCAAGTAAGGATGTGGTTTCGTCTGGAGCCCATCTCAGCCTGATCCCACAGGGAGCTCTGGAGCATGAATCGTACCAGAGCTGTCCCAGCGTAAGGCAGAGGGGCACCTTTGTAATACCATGTCATTTAGTCATTGCTCTGGTTTGTGGGGGTCAGGGTGACTTGTAACCTTGGGGGAGGTTGAGATGTGGCATGGCTCCTATTCCTTCGGCTAAGGCCAGTGGGCAGGGGTGGGGTGAGGGTGCGGGAGCCGTGTGCTGTTCTCGGCCAACACTCCCAGCAGCCAGAGATCAGGTGCATTTGTGCTATAAAGGGATCGGAGTGGGGTACCAAAAGCATCCACCACGGAAGGAAATACCAAACTTCAGCCTGTCTTCATCCACATGAATATGTTTCATCCACATGTTTTTTGACACCAAAAAAACACATCTAAACTCACCATGAACTAAGATTTATTGTGTGGTTCTTGGCATTAACACTACTGGTTCCCAGCTTGTCGTAAAAGACGGGTTTCTCCACTGCCTTATCTCAGTTCCCTGTGGGTACGTATAAGCTCCTCTACATACTTCCTATCCGTTAGATTCTGATATTTTAATTATTCTAATCAATAACTAGACTATTTGGCTCCATTGAGCTTTGCATGTTGAAATGCATGTTTCTGAGCCCGTGTGCCTGGGTCTTAAACTTAACCCACCGAGAACCAAACCCAGAAAAAAAAAAAAAAATGCTAGTTTTTTAAATTCAAATGGAACCAAATCCAAATTCTTTGAACTGGAACATGAATCAGAAACAGAAATCAGAAGCTACACTTTCCAAAACGACTGAAACAAAGAAAAGCCTGGATGTCAAAATCGCCTCAAAACTGAAAGTGATTTTTGGTGCAGTTTTATTTGGTGTGAGTCACTTGTGGACATTTGTCCCCATTGAGCAGCTGATCGGGTTCTGTCATGATGTCCTCACCTCAGTCCTATTCATCCCCTATTCCCTCACCATCTCCTCCTTTACCTTTTACAACTTTCCCCTTGAAGGTGGAGGAGGAGGGGCGCGGCGGGGGCTAGTTTTAGAATCTACTAAATGTGTAGACAGGAAGAGTCCACGGGAAGAAATGACTCTTGTGTAGCTGCGACCTTTCCTGGTTGTTTTTCCTGCATGTTAAAGGACAAAATTCACTCAGCTTTATGATTGCCCTGCCTGCCCCCCTTCTCTTCATCCTTTGTTCCCGTAAGTAAATCATAGTGAAGTCATTTGGGCATTGCCACAAAACGTGTTAAATTCTAGGCATCATCCAGGAAGGCTGCAGTGCAATAGCGCACAGTCACCTTCTGGGACTTGGTTCTGAGCGCAGCTTCAGGGCCCGCTGATCATTTCCAGGCAGGTGGGAAGGCAACCAGGGTTGGCTTACTTTCCAGAGGACTTCCGGGCTGCACTCAGGCTGCACCTGGCAATCACGAGAGTCTCCCTAGTGCTACAAAGGGCCACGGGGCCTGCTGTTCATTTGGGGGTCTGGCAGGATCCTGTCAATTCTCTTATCATGCTGTTTAAAGATGAGCTTCCCCCTCTTTTCTTTGAAATATTTGCTTACATACATTTTCTCACTTTTCTTTCCGTCTTCCCACCCTTCCCACATACACACACAGAAATAGCTTCACTTCTCCAGAGTGGCAGGCTCCAAGCTTTCCGGGTGGGGCTGGAAGCCTGTGGTCTCTTCCTCGAGCTGGCAAGCGGCCGGGGAGGCTGAGGGGGGCTCTGGCCTCAGACCAAGGACGTAATTACCAGCATGCTCAGCATCTATCCAGTCTTCTCCTGCGAGGGCTCTGCTAATGAGATAATCTGCCACGCAGGTCTCGTGTTGTATTCATTTTGCAGAGAGAGAGGAGAGAGAGAGAGAGAGAGAGAAAGAGGGAGAGAGATGGAGCGGTGGAGCCAGAGAGGGAGAATGGGGCCCAAAGATTCACAGCGCCAGGAATGGGCTCAGATAGCCCTAGGGAAGGTTGCTGAAAAGTATGAGCAAAGCGTAAGCCCCTTGACCCAGCAGGAATCCAGACTTAATGCTCACAGCACACACTTATGTCACCAAAATCTCTCCTAGGCAAAAAAAAAAAAAAAGATTAAATATTGGACTCTAAAATTAAACAAACTCAGAGAGTTCTAAGCCCTGGCCAGAAACCCATGCTGCTAGATGAGGTATGTACTAAGTGACATCTGAAGTCCAGTAACTCCATGGGAGACACTGGGGACACCAGGTGTGTTCATAGCACGGCACCCGTGCAAGAGCAAACGTTCGCAGGGTCCAGGCGCATGATAAAGTGAGTGACATGGGTTGGGTGGGGACCGTGGTGAGTGGCGAACCTAGACCAGGTGAAGAAGGCACCTGCTGACTGCTCCAGGTAAGTGTAGCCGCATGTAAAATCATGGCCAGGGCTACCAAAAGGCACTTTTTTCGAGAGGAGCCAGAAATTCAAAATTTTGTATGAAATCACTGCTTTTTAAATACCGTGTCTAAATTTTTTAAAAACACTGTTTAGGCCAAATAACACATCAGTTATGAGCTGGATCTGGCCTGAAGTCTTTGAGACAATTCCTATAAGCGAATTAAAAGCTTCGCAGAGAAAGTCCTGAGGTTCAGTGAACTTTGCGACCTTGGGAGCAATGGTCCACACCACTCCAGAGAGATGCTGGGGACCGTGCTTGTTTTACCTGCCACTGGGTTTCTCCAGCGGTACTGCAGGCCTCGCCTGAAACTAAAGATAGCAAGACCGGCCAGAGAGGCTGTGTTTCTCCATGAGGCCGGATGACTCGGGAAGCTGGCTTTGGCTGAGCCCAGACTGCAGACTCTCTCACCCAGGCAGCTGCTCCACGCCTGTGGAAAGGGCGCAGGGGACAGCCCTCCACCCACTGCCACCCACTGCCACCCACTGCCACCCACTGCCCAGAGGTTGCGCAGGGAGCCCAAGCAGCATAACCCCCGAGCCGGTGTGTTCCAAGTGGAACCCCATATCAGATAGATGCGCGCTGAGCTGCTTCAGTTACAGCACGAGGGGAGGAGCTGGGCCCCCCACTGGCCCCTCCCACTGCCCCCGCAGACACGTGCCCCAGAACCTCCCCCTCGTGCAGCGAGCTGAGCAGACGCCTCCGCTCCCCAATCCCTTAGAAGGCCCGCAGCCCTCCCCGTGGTTTCTATGGATTCCTGAGTCCCACTTTCTCGATGCCCCTGGGGCTGCCTCTGAGTTGCTCCATCTCTATCCGTCGCTGAGTGTTTGAATAGATTCCACCGAAGACCCAAGTGTGGAGACACCTTCCTCTGCCATCAGAGCAAAAGCAAATCCTTCCCCATGTGGTGAGCACAGCAACGCGGCAGGTACCTGTCGGTGCTCGGGTGCTTCTGTCTGCCCTGGGGGTCTCACCTGCTCCCTGCGGCTACGTCTCCAAGGACCGCACTCAGGGCTGGCCTCACGGGCCTGCCACAGGTGCAGGACCTCACGTGCAAAAAGGTCCCGCACCTGATTTAATGCTCTGCTGTCAGCATCTTGAAATTCTTAATAATTTTTGAATAAGGGGCTCCACGTTTTCTTTGCATCGCCCCCACCCCGGACCCCCAACTCCCATTAAGTAGCCAGTTGTGGCTATACTTGTTTAAACCCCATGGTGCCCTAAGAGGAATTTTAGTCGGTAACAATGCTCCCTATCCCCACACATCTCTCCCGGCCTCAGTCTCTTCACCTGTAAAATGGTAACATCAATCTCATACAGGTGGCCCTCTCCACAAAGGGGGGGGGGGCTCTGAGCTGCAGAACCCTTGAGGGGGTTCCCTGTTAATAAGAAAAATACCACTTATTGGAAATATTTCATGTGCAGTGCACTTTTCATTCACTACAGTTCGTCATTACAGCATTCTGAAAGATAGGTGAGGTGCAATGTCCCCATTTGATAGATGGGAAACTGAGTCATGGAGGGTTTCTGTAACTTACTCAGGTCTAGGGAGCTGATTGCAGCTGAAAAACCATGCTGTTCACTCTGTCATGAATAAGCTCCGAGCCTGGCCCACAGCGAATGTTTGCCCAATGAATGGCAAGAAGGATCAGAAGGGAGAGAAGTAGGGTGACCACATCACTGACCATCCAAACCAGGACACGTCTGCGATTGGACATGAGGGGTGAACAGGACTGTAATAGGTACCCTGGGCATCTGGTCACCCTGGGAGACCTGAGCTGACTACATTCTCCCTGCTCCCAATAGATCTGTGTTTACATTTTTACATTACTGAAGGATCCTAAGAAGATATCCAATACACTTTTTTTTAGGTTCTGCTCTGGGCTGGCCTCTTCCAGGTTAATTCCTGCATTCTGCACCTGCACTCACGGCAGAGGGTTTTCTGCCCATTGGGAAGGCTCCATGAATGCGTTGGCCCTCCCCCAGCCCACGCCCGGAGCTCCTCACACAGACAAGAGGGACCGTGCTGGGCTCTGCAGCTTTGCTGTTGGAATGTGTTGGATGGTGCCCCATGTGCCTTCTAGACTAAGCTGGGTTTTTGCTCCAGCGTGAAGCATCCAGTCTTCCACAGAAGGCAAATACTTCATTCATCTTGTATCCACTGCTGCCCAGGAGACGCTCAGGCCCATTGCAGGAGGGCAAGAGGCCCCAGAGCTAATCCGCCACCCTGGACGGTGATTCTCTGAGAAGTCTCCCGTTTCTTGTATGTTTTTCTGCCTACAAATTTTATTGTATTTTTTAAAATTTCAAATATAAAGTTGCAAGGCTAGGACAAGGAACACCCATATACCCTTTATTCAGCTTCACCAATTACTAACATTGCGAACATCTTGTCACTTTCTGCATCCCTCTCTCCCCTCCCCCATACATGTGTGAGCAGGAAGCTTGTAGAGAGTTAACACCTGTGAACAATAAGATCGCAAGGAGGCAGGATGGAGCTAGGAGAACATTCACTTGCCACGCAAGTGTGCCAAAGTTTGGGCCGACCCGAAAGAGAGTTCCAGAACAAATTTGTCCATTAGAAAAGTGCTGTGTTGGGCAAAATGGTCAGGCCCTAGGGCCTCACCATGTTCAGTCCCCAGCTGGGGGCTGCTTGGCAAGTGAGGGCCCTTTAAGGTGGAAGCCGACTTTCTCCCCCGCCCCCCACAATAAAGGCAATAACAGCTGGGGGTCTTCAGCTCCCTGGGCTCCTCCCAGTTGAATGGCTTGTCTTTCCTTGAAGGGAGATCTCAGCCCTGCACCTCCTGCCACAAAAGGTATTTTTTTCCTTTTGCCCTTTGTAATTAAAAGCTTTGGGTTTCTTGAAGGACTGCTGTGGGGTGAGGTGCAGAGTCTCCCCGCTGCCCCCCACCCCGCCCCGCCTTGTGAATGAGTGAGACAGAGACAGAAGAGAAAATACACTCCCCTGCTTCTCCATCCTGAGCGTGGAAGGAGAGGGAATGGCCCTGCCAGCCAGAGCACCCCGACTCCAGGCTTAGCGCTGCTTCTCTCCCTTCCAATTCATTCTCACGGAACCAAGCACAACTGCACCAGGATCCTGGCAACACCTGCAGCTTTTCCTATTTGCATGCAGCTCCAAATATCCCGGCACGGGTACCTGAAGGGACTGGTACCCACCCGTGTGGCATGGCACTCACCCCCACGTGCAAGTTGCTGGGTAAACACTCACAACTCTGCCTAAGTGCATTTTACGGTCATGGGAGCTTGTTCTGTGCACATGCAGGGAAGGGTGGAGAGTCAGTGGCCCTGGAAGCAGCCCTGTGCTGAAGACAACGGGAGATAGTGGATACTGTGCCCGCTTCCTTGTCAGCGAGGGTGGGACAGCTCTGAGGTGTGTGCTGGACCCCAGTGGGACTGGCCCCAGCTGCCCTCAGTGGAGACCTGCTCCAAAAAGCATCCTGCATGGGCCTCCCTCCCTTCCCTGACTCACTTCCCCACTACCCTCAAGGGACTTCCTGAGATCTCCTTCCAAATTAACCACTTGCACTTGAATTCTTGTCTCAAAGTGTGCCTCTGGGGGAACCCAACTCAAAATAATGCCTATGCATTTGCCATTTTGCTGCCAAAGTGGATCGTTGCATAGTAGGCTAAGCAGAAACAGATCACCAAGCTGTTAGACATGTGACCCCTCATCTCACCCAGGCCTTGTCACTTCTGTGTAAGGTTTGAAGGAGGTCCTTCTATTTGCCAGTTTTACTCTATTACATCCTATAGGTGCCAGGATGTTAACACCGCAGGAGTGACCCTTAATCAATGAAGGAGGGGAATTTGTAGAACACAACTCAGAGTCACCCTACCGATGGGCTAGTTATAGCGATAAATACTGGGCTATCTATCCCGCACTCTTGTGGAGTCCCCAGTGGAATTTACCCCCATTGCCCCTCAGGATCTGTTTTGGCCTCTTTTCCTATTTTATTCTCCCTAGTTCCTCTTCCTGGGATCACCTCCCAAACAGACTACTTTTGCCCAAATCTCTGTCGGTAGGTCTGCTTTGGGAAAAATACAAACTAATACCTCTCCATTTTTCAGATCAGGAAACTGAGGCACGGAGGCATTGAGGAGTGTATTCAAGGTTGAACTGCTATGATTGTAGCCCAGGCATTCTGGTTCCAGAGCCCGAGTTCTTAATCTGAATACAGGGGTTCTCAAACTTCATTGTGCACTGGAATCACCCAGGAGGTGATTAAACCCAGATTGCTGGGCCCCACTCCTCAGAGTTTCTAGGGTCTGGATGAGGCTCTGGAATTTACATCTCTAACCAGTCTCCCGTAATGTTATGGCTGATCCAATCACCACCTATGAGAACCAATGCTGTAGTGCTTACTCAGTGCTCAGTAATTGGAGCCCCTATCATCATGCTGTTGAAGATGTTTCGCAAATGGATCCATCTTATCAAAAAAGTAGGCTCTGTCCCTATGCAGGTTGCCTGCCCCAGGGGAGCTGAATCCCGGTGTGGCTACAATGCTCTGTAGCTTACTCACATATCCTCCTGCTATAGTGTGTAGTGTACTCACATATACCGTATATGCACTCCAGCCTGTATTTTCTGGGTATCTATGTGTCAAGTACTGTGCAAGAGGCTGCAGGGATACAGAAACCTATAAGACCAAATGTCTACTGTTGGAGAATGTGGGTCCAGCCTAGGGTAGAGCATTCAAGACCAGGCCCAAATCATGATACTAGGCAGCTGATTTTAAAAACAGTAGAGGGGCTTCCCTGGTGGCGCAGTGGTTAAGAATCCGCCTGCCAATGCAGAGGACACGGGTTCGAGCCCTGGTCCGGGAAGATCCCACATGCCGTGGAGCAACTAAGCCCGTGAGCCACAACTACTGAGCCCGTGAGCCACAACTACTGAAGCCCGTGCGCCTAGAGCCCTTGCTCCACAACAAGAGAAGCCACCGCAATGAGAAGTCGGCGCACCGCAACAAAGAGTAGCCCCCGCTCGCCACAATTAGAGAAAGCCTGCGCTCAGCAGCGAAGACCCAATGCAGCCAAAAATAAATAAAATAAATAAATTTTTAAGAGAAAAGAATGAAAAAAAATTAAAAAAAGAAAAAAACAAAACAGTAGAGAGTGTGGTGCCTGGATTAGTATCTCAGAAACTCATGAAATCACTCATCAGAGGAAGTGGGAAGTCAAGCCTTGGCGTGGTGGCCCCAGGGCAGAGGTGAACTGTGGACACTGCTTTTGTTTGTGTGATTCCTATTTTATCTGCTGTTAATGAACACAGCCCATGGGGCTGCATCAGAAAGCCTGAGCCTACTGCAGTTTTGATTCCTGACATTGGAACTTGTTCCTCCACAGCCATTATTATGCTGGCAAAAGGAGATTAATTCATGGGATGAAAAGAAACCATATTAATGGCAGAGATGATATAAATTTGTATTCAGTGAGGCAGATCAGCAGTGCTCTCTACCTACAGGACTAAGAGACAAAGAATGGCATGTTAAATTACTCCTGTCTTGGGCTGTCAATTTTGAACACCTTTTGTGCATTCTCTTCTTTGACCAAATACATGTGCATTTCATGTGCAGTGTGAAGGCAATACCCACCAACCTGCAGCCTTAGTCCCTCCCCCACCATATAAAAGGGTTCAGTGGCAAAGGCTTGTAAGTTACACTAGAGTTGCTTTGCTGGGAAGCATTTTTCGTGTATAAATATAAGGTAGCTATTAACGTGTGTGTTGTGTGTATGTGTGCGTGACTTAGTTGCAATTAAAAAAGAATAAAGACTGCAGTGGTTTGAATCATAATGATTTGCAAAGAAAAATCCATTAGCCCTGTCTATGGATGATGCTAAATATACCAAATGTCAGGATGTGGTGGACGGGAAGGACAGCCTTAAAATAGTTCCTTTGAAAATAGCCCCTCCAGATGGCTTTTCTCCACAGATCTATCTCCTTGACATATATTCCTGGGGAAATAAAGCCGATGATCAGGGTGCAGGGCAGATTGTATGGGAAGAGGAACAGATCTGAGTGTTCCACACTGTAAAACCCCAGGGATCCCGGACCAGGGGTCTCCACAACCCATTTGGGGTTGCTCTCCAACCTCTGGTTGCAGGACACCTGGATCACATGTGCCCTTGTTCTAGTGTGAGACAGTTGACCTGTCAGGGACAGACTTGTAGCCTTCCTGCCCTGACGCTGTTAATATGCAGCATCTTATGTGCAGATAGGGTCAAGGAGAAGTAAACAGCTTTTGGATGCTGGTCTGAGGGGTCCCTCCTCTGGAGGGAGCTGTTTGATACGGTAGAAGTTTGTGGCCCGACTTCCAGCTGCCTGCACCCACATTGCTTTTCCTGGGGGCTCTCTCTGCCACCTGCACAGCAGACCCTGAGTGCCAGGGACTCCCCTCCCCCCAGGAGCAAGGCTCACCCGAGGGGTTGTTGCATAAACACAGCTCCCTCCCCCTCAGGTGGGACAGATCCAAGATGCATGTTTTACATTTATTCCCAGGGTTTCTCAAAGGGACTAAGTTCCAGGTACCCACGATGATAACCTGCTGATTCCACATCCTTTGTTGACCACCTTCCTTTCCCTGTCTCACTTCACCACTCCCCTCCTGGAGTTTCCTGGGACCACCTTCCAAATAGACTATTTGTACTTGAGTCCTTGTCTTAGAGTCTGCTTCTGGGGAAACCAAACTAAGACAAATGTATGAGGCAGAATTTTAGTTCTAGTATGGCCATCCAGAGTTTTTATTTACTTATTTTTATAGAAGATGGCCATAAGGGAGAGTGCCAGATATATGAATTTTTGATATGCTATAATTATATACCATGACCTAATGGTAGAAACTGGGAATTAGATTGATGGAGAGGAAAGAGATTTAGCTAATGCAGTAAGAGAACAGTCGCTGCCTCTAAACAGCATTTCTGTTTTCCTTAGGTTACAAGTGTTGCCTTAGAACTTGGAACTTATTCTGCACATAGGGAAGTCAAGTTGGTCAAACCAGGCCACCAGGAAGGTGTTTGTGTAATAATACTTTTGCCAGGATTAAGTAGAATGAAGACTTTGGGACTGTTGGTCCAGATAAAGAACCAGGCTTCGGAAGGACACAGACTGCCCCCTCAGCTTCCCTGTCACACTGGCCCTGTCCCAAAGGCTGGATTTGGGCCTCCCATTCCTCGTCTGAAACTCGGTCCCCAAAGGAACTAAAATTCTGCCTCAGAATCCAAGCCCGTATGACTAAGAGGATCCTTTGCTAGCCTCTACACATCTTTACTCAAAGTGTGGTCCATGGTCTAGCAGCATCAGCATCACCTGTGAACTTGTTAGAAATGCAGAGTCTTGGTCCCACCTATAGACCTATAATTAGGGTTTACATTTAAATAGAGCCCCAGGGACTTCTCTGGTGGTCCAGTGGTTAAGACTCCGCATTCCCAATGCAGGGGACACGGGTTCAATCTCTGGTCGGGTAACTAAGATCCCTCATGCTGTATGCCACATGGCGTGGCAAATAAATAAATAGATAGATAGATAGATGATAGATAAATAGAGCCCCAGCTGCTTTGTGTACACACCTGGCATTTAGAAGTGGTTGACTCTTGGAGGAATTAAGGTGGGGACCAGAAGGTGGAAAGGACTGGGCTATTGCTTTTAACTGGGTGGTCATATTACTTTGATAAAAATGTAAAAGCCACTATGAATAAAGGAACTAGATGTTTTAGCATATTATTTAAAGCCATAACATATATAAAAACAGAAGAACTAAAAATTTCAAAAGACAATTTGTGTGAAGGCAGGGTGAGGGCAGAGGGGTAGAATACATCAGCTAAATGCCGTATCTTTCCTACAGAGAATCCAAAATATACAAGTCCAAAAATAGAGGTATAAGCAGTGATTTAGAAAAACGTGGATAACTACCAGAAAAAAAACATGAAAAGAAGCAGAAGCAGAATCATTTGAAAGCTATTGGTCCCAGGGAGCAGTACTAGTAGAAAGGTGGTGGGCAGGAAAGAAGGCTTTTATTTTTATGTTGGGCTTTCTGTACTGTCTGAATTTTTATTGGCATGTGTGTTATTTATAAAATTAAGTTTTAAAAAAGAAAGAAGAGCTCTAAAGCTAACCAAGGTTATAAGGGCAAGAGAGGATTTTTAGCATACAGAAGATGAACATATTTATAGGCAAAGGATCAAGAAAAAAAATAGAAAAATATTAAAGATAGAAGAAAAGAAACAGCAAATAGACCTTGGTCCTTTACTTGTATCTGTGCCTCTGCCTGACCTTCCAAAAACCTTCACCGGAACTTAGATTTTCTGAATTCTGGAATATCACTACACAATTTTTCTTTGCTAAAAAAATTTTTTTCAGTTGCAAAAGCCATCCCTATTCCTCTCCCTTTCTCAAAGAGAATCATGCTATCAGTTGGGTGTGTTTTGTTTCTGTATCAGTTAACTGATGCTATATAACCACACTTGGGTGGCACACAACAATAGGCATGCATTGCTTACATGTCTGGTGTGGTCGGTTTGGCAGCTCTATTCATTTTGACTCGGTTTGCCCACAAGTCTGAGGGTCAGCTGACTATCAGCCAATCTAGGGTGGCCTCAGCTGGGACAACCGTGGAGACTGGACACTTCTCCACGTGTCTCTCCTCCTCCAGCAGGCCAGCCTAGGCATCTTCTCTAAGTGATGGAAGAGGCACAAGAGCAAGCAAGCCCCAGTGTACCAGTGTCTCTAAAGCTTCCACTGTGTCCCACTTACAACATCCCATTGATTCAAAGCAAATCACATGTCTGAGCTCAGAGTCGGGAGGAGAGGATAAAACAAAGATATACAGCAAACGGTATAGATACAGGAAGGGGTGAAGAATTGGGAGCATCCTTGCAATCAGTCACACTACTAGATCAGAATTGGCAAGTTATGGACCACAGGCTGTATCTGACCCACCACCATTGGAACACAGACAAGCGCATTCCTTTATGTACTGTCTATGGCTACCTTCACACTACAATGGCAGAATTAAGTAGTTGCAACAGAAGTGACAGTGCCTAAAATATTTACTATCTGGCCCTTTACAGAAAAATATACCAACTCTTGTTCTAGACCATTTTCTAAGCATTTATATATGTATATATTTATACATGTGCCATGTTAACTGTTGATTTTTAAAATTTTACACAAAAGGGAACATACCATTGACTAGTGTTAAATGTTTTTTAGAGTTTTGATTTCTTTTGATATAGAATTTATGTGTAAGAAAATGTTCAGATCTTAAATGAACATTCATGGATTTTTGACAAATTGTATGCCTGTGTCTCACCAAACTCCTTCAAAATATAGAACGTAAACAGCACCCAAGAAAGTTTCCTCATGCCCCTTCTCACCCCTACACACACAGAAGCAGCTACTTTTCTGATAGTTTTCCATCCTTTTGCCTGTTCTAGAACTTCATTCAAATGAAGTCATACTCCATATATTCTTTTTGTAAGGATTTTCATTGTTCCACATCCTCACCAACATTTAGTATTGTTACTTTTTAATTTGAACCCATTTGAGAGGTGTGTGGTAGTATCTTATTGTGGTTTTAAATTGTAAGTCTCTGATGACTGTTGTCATCAAGCATTTGCAAGTCCTTATTGGAGCCATATAGCATTTTCTTTTGTAAGGTATCTGTTCAAAACTTTTGCCCATTTTTCTCAAGTATTTGTCTCTTAGTTGTTGTCAAAATTCTTCGCATATGCTGAATACCAGGCCTTTGTCAGTTTTATGTTTTGCAAATATTTTCTCCCAGTCTGTGGCTTGCCTATTTATTTCCTCAATGATATCTTTTGATGAGCAGATATTTTCAATTTTGATGAAATCTAATTTGTCAATTTAAAGATAGTTATTGCTTTCTGTGACCTGCCTAAGAAACTTTTTTCTACCACAATTCACAAAGATAGTCTTCAATGTTTTCTTGTAAACAATTGATAGCTTTAGCTTTTATCTTTAGGTCTAGGAGCCATCTTAAATTAATTTGGAGTATGGAGTGAGGTAGAAATAGTATTTCATTTTTCATTCCATGTGGATATTCATTTATTCCTACTCCATTGGTTGAAAAAATTTTTTTCCTTTCTACATTGGATTATTTTAGCACTGCTGTTAAAAATCAAACGATTGCATAAACTAGGATGTATTTCTGAGCTCACTGTTCTGTGCTTTTGATCTATTTGCTGACCTTTATCCCAGCACCACTCTGCACAATAGTAACTCTTACAGTCAAATGCTCTGACTTTGTTGTTCCTTTTCAGGATTGCTTTGGATATTCAATGTCATTTGCATTACCATACAAGTTTTAAAATCTAGTTGTCAGTTTCTTTTTTAAAAAGTCTGCTGGGATTAAGATTGAGATGGAGAGAAACCTGTAGGTTAATTTAGGAATAATTACTATTTTAAACCAGTGGATTTTCCAGTTAATTCACATGATATATTTTTCCATTTATTTAGATCTTCTTTAATTTAGCTCAGGATGTTTTACAGTTTTTAGTCTGAAGTTCTTGTATAGCTTTTGTTAAATTTTATCCTAAATATTTTACTTTAATATTTTTTAAACAGTGGAATTAATTTTTTAAAATTTCATTTCCAATTGTTCGCTGTCAGTACGTAAAAATACAATTTACTTTGGCATATTAACCTTGTATCCTGTGACTTTACTAAATTAACTTCTGAGTTTGATAGTTATTTTATGGAATCCATAGAACTTTACACCAAAAAATCATGTTATCTGTAAATAGAGATAGTTTTAATTCTTTCTTTCCAATCTTTGTGTCTTTTATTTCTTTTTCTTCACTTGTTGCAATGGCTATCATCTCCAGTACAATGTTGAATAGAGGTGGTGAAGGTAGGCATTTCATTTCATTCCCAGTCTTGGGGGAAAATGTTCAAAATTTTACTATCAAGCATGATGTTGGCTATATGTCTTCAATAGGTTTGTTTTATCAGATTGAGGGATAACTTCCTAATCCTAGCTTGCTGTGAGTTGTTATTATGGGTGGATGTTGACTATTGTAAAATGCTTTATCTGTATCTATTCAGATGATCATGTGATCTTTCTCCTTTATTTTGTTAATGCAGTGAATTACATTGATTGATTTTCTTTAATGTTAAACCAACCTTGCATTCCTCAGATAAACATTACTTGATCATGATATGTTATTCTTTTAGTATAATGTTGGGCCCAATTTGCTAATATTTTATTAAGAATATCTGTATCTGTACTCATGAGGGATACTAGTCTGTAATTTTTTTGGTAATAACTATGTGAGATTTTGTTATTAGGATTCTGTTAGACTAATAAATTGGAAAGTATTACCTCCTCCATTTTTTGAAAGAGTTTGATTAAAATGGTGTTATTTCTTGCATGTTTGATATAACTCACCAATGAAACCATCTGGGCCCCAGTGAAACCATCTGGGCCTAGAATTTTATGTGTTGGGAGGTTTTTTATGATTAATTCAAGTTATATTTAGTTATATGACTATTCAGATTTTCTCTATCATCTTGTGTCCATTTTGATAACTTGTATTTCTCAAGGAATTTATCCATTTTATCTAATTTATCAAATATATTGGCATAAAATTGTTTTTATTTTTTAATTATCCTTTTTTTTTAAATTTATTTATTCATTTATTTAATTTTTGGCTGCATTGGGTCTTTGCTGCTGCACGCGGGCTTTCTCTAGTTGCAGCGAGCGGGGGCTACTCTTTGTTGCGGGGTGCAGGCTTCTCATTGTGGTGGCTTCTCTTGTTGCAGAGCACAGGCTCTAGGCGCGTGGGCTTCAGTAGTTGTGGCACACAGGCTTCAGTAGTTGTGGCTCGCAGATTCTAGAGCGCAGGCTCAGTAGTTGCAGCACACGGGCTTAGTTGCTCCGCGGCATGTGGGATCTTCCCGGACCAGGGCTCGAACCCATGTCCCCTGCATTGGCAGGCGGATTCTTAACCACTGCACCACCAGGGAAGCCCCTTAATTATCCTTTTAATGCCTCTAGACCTTGTAGCAATATCCTTTCTTTCATTCCTGATATTGGTAACTTGTGTTCTTTCTTATTTTTTTTCCTTGAACTGTCTAGCTGTTTTGTTGATATCGTCTAATAATCAACTTTCAGCTATGTTAATTTACTCTATTCTTTGGCAGATTCTATTTCATTAATTTTAAATTAATTTAAATTTTTAAATTTTAAAAATTTAAAATTTTAAATTTTAAAACATCTTCTCTTTTAAATTTTAAAACATAATACATAATAGACTTCAAAAAAAGCTATCAACATTCACTCCCAACAACAATGTACAAGAGTACACAATTCTCCCTTACCCTCTTGCATTCAGGATAGTTATCAACATATAAATAATTGGATGGGTTAGAACTGATATTTCATTGTTTTCATTTTTATTTTCCCAAATACTGTTGAGATTGAGCATTGTCACATGTTTATTGGCCATTTGTCTTTCCTTTTCTGTGAACTGTCTATTCATATTTTTCCCATTTTTAATTGGGCTGTGTTGACTTTTTTCTTGGATTGGTAATTTTTTTATATACTTCTACATCAATTCATTGTTATATACATTGCAATTTTTTCAGGTCAATAGTATGCAGTTTAATTTTTTATAACGTCTTTTATCACACTGTAGTTTTTTAATACAGACAATTTTTCAATATTTTGTGTTTTGTCTCTTGTTTAACAATGCTAAATTTACTCCCAAAGCTATAAACATTCTAATTCATAGCTCCATATTTATCTAAGAATTGCTTCATAATTCACCTGAAATATTTTGGTTATGACAAGAGATAAAATCTAAGTTTATTTCTCTCCATATGGTTAGGAAATTATCTTAAGCATGAGTAGTCCATACTTTCCTCACTGAATTAAATGTGCTGGATTTCTCTTATACAGAATTCTTAAATATATGAATTTGTATCTGAACTCTTAAATGTTCCATTAATTAGTTTATTTCTAGACCAATATCACACTTTTAATTACTAAAGCTTTACAGTATCTTTTGATATTTGGGATCCTTCATTATTTTTCTTTTTCAAAAGTATGCCTTGACTATTTTATTCATTTTCCATTCCAGATTAATTTTAGAATCAGCTTGTCAAATTCTAGGACAAATCCTGTTGGGCTTTTGTTTGAGTCTATATAGAACTTACAGACGAATTCATTGAAACAAACATCTGCATTATATTAAGGCATCGTATCCAAGAACAGAGTATGTCTCTTCATTAATTCACATCCTTTAAGTATATCAGTTAAGTTTTATGATATTCTACATACTGATTTTTTACAACTCTTAGATTTGTTTCAAAACATTTTATTTTTTACATTGCTACTGTAACTGGGATTTTTTTCCTATTTCATTCTTTAATTTGTTATTGCTGGTTTAAAGGAAAGCTATTGATAATTTTTCCTCCTATTCTATCTGGCAAATTTGCTGTACCCTCTTATTAATTTGAATAAATTTTGAAAGTAGACATTGTAAGTAAAATAACTGATAACCTAACTTCTAAGATCCACATATATAATCTTAATTGTTTGTGGCAAAAATAGAAAAATAATAAACAATTTTATTTCACTTCCTTGGAATTGACATCAGTATTCACTAGATTAAGGTAGAAAGATATGCACACTTATCATCCATATCTGTTGGGTTAATTTTTCCAGATCTTGTTTTAAATTTAGGTTTAGGAGCCTTTAGTCATGTAGTGTAAGACCTCAAACTTCAATTGCTCCCTGACATCTTTGAGCTGCACAGGGCTCTATTGAGTTCCCCTGTTCTCTCTGGATATACACCCCCCACACAGCAGGAAAGGCTTCCCTCTGGGCTAGTTCCTCTATCAGCCAGACCAGCTGCACCCCACCTAGTCCTCAATCTCATGGGCTTCACCTCCCTGTCAGCCTGTGGAATTATTCAAACAAGCCAATCATGTCCTTCTGCAAGAACCAGGCAGCACTCCCAACCACCAGTTACTACAAAGGCTGCCTCCTACCCCACCCCACTTCCAGGTTCACTTGCTCCCCCACAGAGCCCTTGTGTGGCCCTATGTGATGTGTGGTGTCCTCCTCCACTGGGCTGAGTTTCCATGACTAATAAACTGCTGCCAGTTGCATGTATGAGTGTTAGATGTTGGTGTTCAGTGATCTTGTACTACTTAGGGCAGGAAATCTCTCCTTCACCATCACGGTGAATAGAAGGTAATCAGAACAAGTAATCAAATCATTTTTGTTCTAAGCATGTCTCTCTTCTGGCTTAACTGAATAATGATGGTGAAATAGATATAATTCTTCCTGAAATTCATAAAGATGGAGGAGTAATGTTCCCTTTGGACATCACTTGTCCTTAATGACTCACTAGACTGTAGCACCCATGTGCTCCAAGGGAAGTAATTTGTTCCAGAGGCAGCCCCAGGCATACCTAAATTCTCTGTTCAAAGGGGATATTGGTTGATGTGTTTCAGGTAGTAGACCACCTAAACCCCAGTGCTCACAAACACCACAGGCCTCAGCAGACTTAGCTCCATCTTGGTGCTCTCTGTAATTCAAGTTCCTCCCAACTCTCTTTTCTTCTAAAATTTCCTTATTCCAAATAGAAGTATCTCAGTGTATTAGATTTCCTTTGCTGTGTAACAAATTGCCACAAACTTAGTGGCTTAAACAATATAAATTTAACATCTCCTGTTAGTCAGGAGCCCAGATACAGTTCTGCTGGATCCTGTATTCTAGGTGTGGAATCAAGGAGTTGGCCAGGGCTATGGTCCCATCTGGAGATTGGTGTCATCTTCCAGGCTCACTGAGCTTGTTGGCAGAATTTAATTCCTTGCAGCGGTAGAACTCATGATGGCTTCCATCTTCTTTGAGGCCAGCAGGAAGCCATCTGCTGTAGCTTTAATCTTTCTGACTTCTGTCTCTGATTCTAGCCCCAGATTTAAAGGACTTACATGATTAGATCAGTCTACCCAAGAGACTCTCCCTTTTGGTTAATTCAAAGTCAACTGATTAGGGACCTTAATTATCTCTTTGCTATATTGCAGAGCCTAATCATGGGAGTGATATCCCATCACGTTCATAAATCCTGTTCACAATCAAGGGGAGAGGACTATATAGGGTGTGTACCCCAAGGCGGGGCAGGGGGAGGGGGAATCATATTTTCTCTGCCTATTCTCTCTCCTCATGCCCTCAGTCCGGCTTCCCCTTCTATCCCTTCCAAAGCTTCTTGGCCAAAGGTCACTTGGCCTTATTACCACCAGTGAGCATCCCTTTGACCAGGGGGAAATATGGTTTTTGTCCCTGTTCCATCTGGAATGGGGTGGGGTCTCAGAATCTGTATATCGCTTGATAGCTACCTGGCTGCCCCAGTTTGAAAGCCAAGGGCTTGATGACCTGTGAACCCCCATACCCCACACCTCACACCAGCTGACTAAAATTATGAGTTTAATTGATATTTGTTGTTATTCTTCACAGTGTGTTTCCTGAAAAGTGCTCCCATTGTCACATCAGTGTTGATCCCATCAAAGGCTCTGGGTCCTATTGTCCTACTGTGCTTAGGAAAACACTTTTCATTCAGGTAGGAAATGGATTATGAACATTGGTAAAGGATGCTGTCATCCTCCCACGCTTTCCACCTCTTCTTTACACCTGCACATCCTTGGAGCTGAAAAGGAAGATGGGGAACCATTGTGCAGCCTAAATGGGCTTCCATTTCTACAGTCACAAAACTCTCTGTGCTTAAGCCTCAGTGTTCACATCAAGCAAATTAGGGGTAATTTTTTAATTTATAAAAATTATTCTTTGTTGTACAAAAGGATCCAATGGAAGTTTTCTTTTAATATCCAAGTTCTCTAGTGTATTTCAAATATAATTCAGTTTCCAACAATTCAGTTGACTCTTTTTTTAGGAATGCATCAGTTGTGTAAAGCCAGGTATGCCAGAAAGTTCCTCATTATTGGTTTTTGTGTTTTTGAAGTTCAAGGATGAAATTCTATAGATTCATAGAAGATATTGGAGGACCTGGTTATGGTTTCTGGAAATGGAATCTCCCATGGAGTGGTTCAGATAAAAGAAAGCTAAGAAAGAAAAATCACAGGCTACTCTGAGACCCTATAATCTATCTTCATTCTCTATTTTTGATAATGTCACTTTTAGCAGATATCATTATTAAAATCTTACAACCAATGACTATAACTAGTATTTCAACTTAAACCTCTGGAGTCATCTTATTTCCTGAAGGTTCTCGGATGAGCAATACTTTTGTTCCCATCAAACAACCCAGGGAACCAAGGTATCAAAGATTGACTGAAATGCCCAGGGTGACAGATCTATCTGCCCAGGACAGATAGAACACTTAGATAATTGAACACTTAGCCCAGAGCCAAGTTCATTAGTTGGTGCTCAATAAATATTTATGAAATGAAGAACTGAGTCTTTTATCTGGCCAGTTCTGTAGACTTTTCACTTCATTGTGCTGCCTCTGAGCTCAGCAGGGACTACTCATTAGCACACCCTGCTTGTGAGGGACTAACAACAGGGCAGGTTGGAAGATTTGCCTCCTGTTTGTGTTTTTTGTGTATAAAAATGCAACCCACACATAACTTCTCAATGTACTCAGGGTGCTCATTTGACTTAAATGTTTTCCCAGGTGTCAGTTGGGGGTGGGGTTGACTTTTGACATATGGACAGGCAGCACGCGACCTGTGCTCGGAAGGGCCTTGCACTTGGTTTAAGTAACTGGTTTCTCCAGTTGGAAGGTCTTATTTTTTGACCAAGGAGCCTGCATTTTCATTTTTCACTGGGCCTTACAAATATGTAGCAAATCTTGGGGGCAGAGAACAATCATTTTTTAAAAAAACATCTCTAAAATATTAAGCCTTTCGATAGGAGTGATACAGGCATTTTATATTTGTGATGCTATAACCATAATAATAGTGAAAGCTAAAAAGGTTCAGAGAGAAAAAAAAACTTGAAGGAAAAATAAGAGGTCATGCAGGTTTCACTTAGTTCTCGTATTTGTCTTTGAAGAGGCAAGTCAATGGGACTGGCAAGGTGACTGTTTGCCAAGGTCAGTGTTGCCTTCAGTGACCACATAAGTGGGGAGACGAGGAGAAGATACTTCCTGAGCCAGAAGCATCAATATACCTTGGCTATCTTCATTTCTGTCATCGTAGGGTGGAAAAAAAATACCCTGTAATTGACACAGCAAGGAAACCTGGTTGAAACAGATTCAGGTCACCAAAAGTAAACAATAACAAAATTGGAGTGGGGAGGGAGGTGGGGAGGACCTCTTGACAGTGAGCCTTTGCAAGTTGTATAGAAACAACTTTGTAGCATAGGTAAATATTTCTGACAAATCAAACCATAAGTTTTTCTCTTTTTTTGGATAACTTTTATTGTGGTAAGATATACATAATGTAAATTTTACCATTTTAGCCACTTTTAAGTGTACAGTTCAGTGGCATTAAGTACATTCACAATGTTGTGCAACCAACACCACTATCCATTTCCAGAACATTTTCATCATCCCAAACAGAAACTCTTTACCTATGAAACAATAACTCCTTATACCCTTCTCTCCTCAGCCCATGATAATCTCTATTCTACTGTCGGTCTCTATAAATTTGCCTATTCTAGGTATCTCATATAAGTAGAATTATATAATATTTGTCTTTTTGTATCTGGCTTCTTTCATTTAGCATAATATTTTCAAGGTTCATGAATGTTGTAGCATGTGTCAGAATTTCATTCCTTTTTAAGGCTGAGCAATATTCCATTTATGTATATACCACATTTTGTTTATCAGCTAATCTGTTGGTGGACATTTGAGTTGTTTCCATCTTTTGATTATTGTGAATAATGCTTCTATGCATACTGATGTGCAGTATCTGTTTGAGCCCCTGCTTTCAATTCTTTTGGGTATAAACCTAGAAATGGAGTTACTACTTCATATGGTAATTCTAAGTTTAACTTTTTAGGAATGACCAAACTGTCTTCCACAGCAGCTGTACCATTTTGCATTCCCACCAGCAATGCACAGGGTCCAATTTCTTCATATCCTTAGAAACACTTGTTATTTTCTGTTTTTTGGTTTTGGTTTTCTTTATAATACCCATCCTAATGGGTGTGAAGTCATAACTCATTATGATTTTGATTTGCATTTCCCTAATAACTAGGGATGTTGAGCATCTTTTCATGTGCTTATTGGCCATTTGTTTGTCTTCTTTAAAGAAATGTCTATTCAAGTCCTTTGCAAATTTTTGAATTGGGTTATTTGGTTTTTCATTGTTCAGTTGTAGGAGTTCTTTATATAATCCCTTATCACATATATGATTTGCAAATATATTCTCCCATTCTGTGGGCTGTCTTTCCACTCTCTTGATAGTATCCTATGATGCACAAAAGTTTTAAATTTTGGTGAATTTATCTATTTTTTCTTTTGTTCCATGTGCTTTTGGTGTTATAGCCAAAAAATCATTGACAAATCCAATGCCATGAAACCATAAACTTTTTATTGGACAAAATAACTTTTAGAATTTCACCAATTGACTGCCAAAAAAAGCTTTAGAAAAGTGCATGAATATTCAAATTATATGATATAGGAAGGTTGAAATTTAAAAGGATGAAAAAATATATATCATTCAAATATTAAGTTTTTAAAAAGCAGGAGTGGCTACATTAATACCAGACAAAGTAGGCTTCAGAACAAAGAAAACTACTAGAGACAAAGAGGGACTTTATGTAATGAAAAGGATCAATCTACCAGGAAGACATAACAATCCTAAATGTATATGCATCAAACCACAGAGCCTCAAAATATATGACACAAAAGCTGACAGAGCATAAAGGAGAAATAGACAAATCCACAGGTAAAGTTGGGGACTTTTAATATCCCCTTCTCAGTAACTGATAAAAACTACTAGCCAGAAAATCATTAAGGACATAGAAGAACTCAACTACATCATTAACCTATAGGATCTAATTGACATTAATGAAAAACTCCACCCAACAACAGCAGAATACACATTTTTTTCAAGAGCCCATGATATATAGACCATATCTTGGCTCATAATACAAACCTCAACAAATTTAAAAGAATTGAAGCATACAACTTGTATTCTTTGACCATAAATCAAATCAAACTAGAAATCAATAACAGAAAGATAACAGAAAAAAATCTCCAAACACTCGGAAATTAAATAACACACTTCTGAAAAAAACATGGATCAAAGAGGAATTCCCAAAATAAAATTTAAATATAATAGAACTGAGTGAGAATGAGACTACATGACAAACTTTGTGAGACACAACTGAAGCAGTTCCAAGAGAGAAATTAATAGCACTAAATGCTTACACTAGAAAATAGGGAAGGTCTCAAATGAGTAATGTAACTTCCTATCTCAAAAAGCTAGAAAAGTAAAGCAAGAAGAAGGAAGGGGAAAATAAAGAGGACAGAAATAAATGAAATTGAAAATAAGAACACAATTGATAATGATCAATGAAAGAAAGAGCTGGTTCTTCAAAAAATCAATAAAATTGATAATCCCCAGCAAGATTTACAAAAATAAAAAGAAGAAACAAATCACCTATGTCAGGAATGAAACTAGGGATATCACTATGCTGTAGTCATTAAAAAGAAAAGGTGAAATACCATGAACAACTTCATTCTCAACTTATTGAGAAGAAATGAAAAAACTTAGAAGAAATGAATCAAATTCTTGAAAACCATAAGCTACTAAAACTCAACAAAGATGAGATAGATCATCTGAAATGTCCTATAACCATTAAAGAAATTAAATTCATAAGTAAAATTCATTAAAAATGTCCAGGTCCAAAGAATTCTACCAAACTTTCAAAGGAGAACTAATACCAATTTTATACAATCTCTTCCAGAAAATAGAAGAGAAGGGAGTACTTCTCAACTCATTTTATGAGGGCCTGATACCAAAATGAAACAAATGTGGTACAAAAAAAAAAAAAAAGTTCACATCAATATCTTTCATGAAATTAAATGCAAAAACCGTCAACAAAATATTAGCAAATTGAATCAAACCATGTGCAAGAAGAATTGTGCACTGTGACCAAGTGGAATTTATTCCAGGTGTTTAAGTTTGGTACAACATTCAAAAACCTATCAGTGATATGAATTTACCGTATCATATGATGATATCAAACTATTTGACAAAATCCAACATCCATTCATTGTAAAAACTCTAAGCAAGTTAGGAATAGAGGAGAATTACCTCAACTTGATAAAAAAGCATCTACAAAAACCCTATAGCCAATACGTACTTGAAGGTGAAAGACTGAATGCTTTCCCTCTAAGATTAGGAACAAGACAAGGATGTTTGTTCTCACCACTCTTATCCAACACAGTACCAGAAGTTCTAGACACTGAAATAAAGCAAGAAAGGAAAGGTATACAGATTGGAAAGAAAGAAAGAAAACTGGCCTTCCTCACAGATAACATAACTGTCACATAGAAAACTCTTAGAACTGATAAGTAAATTCCTCAAGGTTGCAGGATACAAGATGAAAACACAAATATTAATTGCATTTCTATATTAACAATGCTCATGTGGAAACCAAAATTAAAAGTACAATATCACTTACAATTGATCCAAAGACAATGAAGCCTTTAGGTATAAATCTAATAAAACATGAACAGGATCTGTATGCTGAAAATTGCGAAATGCTGATGAAAGAAATCAATGAAGGCCTAAGTAAAGGAATAGATATACCATGTTCATGGATTAGAAGATTCAACATAGAAAAGATGTCAGCATTCCCCCCAAAAGGATCTATAGACTTAATGCAATGACTATCAAAATCACACCAAGGTTTTTTGTTTTTTTTTTCTTTTGGTAGTTACAGAAAGCCCATTCTAAAATTTATATGAAATGGAACAAGACCTAGAATAGCTAAAACAATCTTTAAAAAAGAAGAATAAAGTGAAAGGAATCACTCTACTTGATATTAAAGCTTACTACATAGCTACAGAAGTCAACACAGTGTGGTATTGGTAAAGTGATAGCCACATAGATCAATGGAACTGAATAGAGGACACAGAAATAGACCCACACAAATATGCTAACCAACATTTCATAAATGTGCAAAAGTAATTCAATGAAGGAATGAGAGCTTTTTCAGCAAATGATGCTAGAACAACTTGGTACCATAGGCAAAAATACATCTCAACCTAAACTTCGCACCTTACAGGAATATTAACTCAAAATGAATCACAGAACTAAATTTAAAATGTAAAGCTATAAAATTTATTTAAAAGTTGGAGAAAAATCTTCTGAATTTAGGGCCAGGCAAAAGTCCTTAGACTTGATACCAAAAGCAAAATCCACAAAATGAAAGGATGATAAATTATATCTTTCAAAATTGGAAACTTTTGCTCTGCAAAAGTTCATGTGAAGAGGATGAAAAGACATGCCAATAAATTGGACAACCTAGAAGAAATGGATAAATTCCTAGAAACACACAACCTACCAAGACTGAATCAAGAAGAAATAGAAAGCCTGACCAGATCTATAACAAATAAACAGATTAAATCAGTAATCAAAAACCTCCCAACAAAGAAAAGTCCAGACGAGATGCTTTCACAGGTCAATTCTACCAAACTTTTAAAGCAGAATTAATACCAATCCTTTTAAAACTCTTCCCAAAAAATAGAAGAGGAGGGAACACATTTAAAACTCATTTTATGAGGGCAGCATCACACTGATACCAAAGTCAAAGACACTACAAGACAAGAAAACAAAAAATCCTGAATAGATAGCCAAAGCAATTTTGAGCAAGACAGAGACAGCACACTTCCTTATTTTGAAATATATTACAAAGCTACAGTAAACAAAAT
This sequence comes from Eubalaena glacialis, assembly GCF_028564815.1. Classification (NCBI taxonomy): domain Eukaryota; kingdom Metazoa; phylum Chordata; class Mammalia; order Artiodactyla; family Balaenidae; genus Eubalaena; species Eubalaena glacialis. The sequence goes on along the minus strand of NC_083722.1, from coordinate 65,908,516 downwards.
AGTCAACACTATTGTTGGTACTTGCATAAAAACAGACATATAGACCAATGGAACAGAATAGTGAGACCAGAAAAATAAGCACACACATATATGGTCAACTGATTTTTGACAAAGGTGCCAAGAATACACAATGGGGAAAGAATAGTCTCTTCAATAAATGGTGTAGGGAAAACTGGATATCCACACACAAAGAATGAAATCAGACCCTTACACCATACACAAAATTGAACTCAAAAAGGATTAAAGACTTAAACAGGAGACCTGAAGCCATAAAATTCCTAAAAGAAAACATAGGGGAAAAGCTTCTTGACATTGGTCTTGGCAACGATTTCTTCGATATAACACCAAAAGCACAGGAAACAAAAGCAAAAATAGACAAGTAGGACTACATCCAACTAAAGAGCTCCTGCACAGTAAACAATCAACAAAGTGAAAAGACAACCTACAAAATGGGAGAAAATATCAATATTTGCAAAACATGTATATGATAAAGTGTTAGTATCTAAACATATATAAGTAATACCTGCAACTCAAGAGCAAAAAGAAAAACCCAAACAAATTAAAACCCAAATAACCCTATTTAAAAAATGGGCAAAGGAACTGAATAGACATTCTCAAAAGAAGACATGTAAATGAGGAAAAGGTAAATGAAAAGGTGCTCAACATCATTAATCATCAGGGAAATGCAAATCAAAGCCACAATGAGCTCACCTCACACCTGTTAGGATGACTGTTATCCAAAAAAAAAAAAAAAGATAAGTATTGACCAGGATGTGGAGAAAAGGGAAAACTTGTACACCGTTTTTGGGAATGTAAGTTGGTGCATCCACTGTGGAAAACAGTATGGTGGTTCCTAAAAAAATTAAAAATAGAACTACCCTATGATCCATCAATTGCACTTCTGGGTATATATTCAAGAATAGAAATATTCTGCAATCCCATGTTCATTGCAGCATTTTTCACAATAGCCAACATGTGGAAGCAAGCTAAATGTCCACCAACGGATGAATGGATAAAGAAGATGTGGTACATATATACAATGGAATATTATTCAGCCTTAAAAAAAAAAAAAAAGGAAATCCTGGCACTTGTGACAACATGGATGAACCTGAAGGATATTATCCTAAGTGAAATAAGCCAGACAGAAGGACAAATACTACATGACTATACAACTTATATGAGGAATATAAACTAGTCAAACTCATAGAAGTAGAGGGTGTAATGGTGGTTGCCAGGGCCTGGGGAGAGAGGAAAATGAGGAGGTATTACTCAACTGGGATAAAGTTTCAGTTATGCAAGATGAATAAGCCCTAGAGATCTACTGTACACATCTATTGCCTATAGTTAACAATACTGTGTTGTATACTTAAAAATTTGCTAAGAAGGTAGATCTTATTTAAGTGTTCTTATCACAAACTAATAATAAAAAAGAAGGTGGGAGGGAACCTTTAGATGTGATAGATATGTTTATGGCATAGATTGTGGTTGAGAGTTTCATAGGTACATACTTATCTCCGAAGTCATCAAGTTGTATACATTAAATATGCACAACATTTTGTATGTCAATCATACCTCAATAAAGTGCTTTAAAAAAATAACTCTCAAAACTTAACAGTAAAATAACCCCAAAAAACTCTAATTAGAAAATGGGCAAAAAATGTGAACAAACAACACCAAAAAAGGGGGATAGAGATGACAAACCAGCATATAAAAAATAATCAGTATCATTAGCCATCAAGGAAATGCAAATTAAAACCACAATGAAATATTACTACCTTTATCAAAATCACTAAAATAAAAAATAATAACACCACCAAATGCTGTGGAAGATGAGGAGAAACTGAATCATTCATATATTGCTGTTGGTACAGGCTCTCTGGAAAAGAGTATGGCAGTTTCCTACAAAACTAAAAATATGCTTACCATATGACCCAGCAATTGCCCTCTCAGGCATTTGTCCCAGAGAAATGAAGTTATCTTCACACAAAATCCTGTACACAAATGTTCCTAGGAGTTTTATTTGTAACAGCCCAAATCTGGAAACAACCCAGATGTCCTTCAGCAAATGAATGGTTAAACGAACTGTTTACCTTTGTGGTAGCTCCATTCCATAGAATACCACCCAGCAATAAAAAGAAGGATCTACTGATACAGTGACTTGAATGAATTTTAAGGGAATTATGCTGAGTGAATAAAACCAGTCCAGAAAGATGACATTACTGTATAATACCATTTATATGACATTCTTGAAATGACAAAATTATAGAAAAACAGATTAGTGGTTATCAGACCCCCCTCCCCCAGGTGTGGTTATAAAAAGGCAACAAGAGGGAGCCTGTGTGATGGAGCAGTTCTGTACCTTGACTGTGATGGTGGATATGGACCCAAACATATGATAAAACTGAATAGAACTAAACACCTACACACACGAGTACAAGTAAAACTGGGCAAATCTAAATAGGATCAGTGGATTTGATCAATGCCAATATCCTGGTTATGACATTGTACCATAGTTTTGGGAATTGTTACCATTGTAGAAAACTGGGTAAAGGGTGCACAACATCTCTCTATATTGTTTCTTAAGAAACTTCACGTGAATCTATGGTCATCTCAAACTACTTTAATATTATTTTAAAAGTGTGAATTCCTCTGGGCTATTTATTTTTAGAAAATAAAGTATAATCCTCTTAAATATGTCATGGCCAGGGGCAGAAATCTATTTCATAATTTTTAAGAAACCACCTAGCTCCTGAGTGCCACTCTCTCACCTTGCTATCAGCGACGTGATGTGCGCTGCATAGTGTTGGAATTAGGAGTTGGAGAGCGATCTTGGTCGTGGCCTCGCGGTGTTCAGGTGTGTGTGTCTATAGGTGGGCACTGGTGTGATGGTGAAAAAAGAGAAAGCAGAGGGAGAGCTATGCCTTCCCTACTGTCGGGGAGGGTGGCCAGCTGATGAATGTGCTGTGCTGAAAGACAGGGAAGGGTTTAAGGAGGGTGCTGGCGCCTCAGGAACGCCTTCGTGCTGCACTCTCCAGGAGGCCGTGGGCGGTGGCTGAACAGCCGGGGTACAGTGACTGAACCCCACCTTCCACAGGAAAAGGTGAGTGCGGGACGCGCGCGGGAGGTGCGGCCTCTGAGTAGCGGCCCGCAGGCGTGCTGGGCAGCCCGGCTGGCAGAGGCGGGGCCCGGTCTTGGATGCTGCAGCCGAGACGCCAAGGAGACTCCGAACGCAAGGAGCGAAGCGTGGCGGCCGGGGAGGGTGGGGCCGCCCAGAAATCCCGGCGGCGCCAGCCGGGTAGCGTCTGCGGGCCGGGGGCGCGCACAGGCGAGGCACGTGGGTGTGGAGCAACCCGCGCCGCTGGGCCTTCTTCCTGCGGCGCCGCGGCGGCCGGGTGCCGGCGCTGGAGGAACTGCGGATGGGGTGCCCGCCCCGTGCAGACGGCCCCCGCAGCCCCAGCCCGGCACCCAGCTGACAGGCCAGGGGCGGGCACCGCACCGAGGCCCGGCGCCTGGAGGCGCTCTCCGCGCGCCTCTCTTCCCCGGTGCGGGGGGCCTCCTTCCCGCGCCGGTGCGGGAAGCCCGGCGGCTTTGTCCGGGGATGTCTGGGGGCGCGGGCTCGGACGAAGGGGCTTCCCTGCCTGCCACACCCTGGCATGGGGGAAAGACTGGGATGGACAGAGCCTGGTGGGAGCGCCGAAGGGCTCCGAGAACTGCACCCGCAGCCGAGCTCCGGAGACTGGCTCCGGGGACCCGCGAGGGCCGGTGGGTTCCACATGGGTGGACCCCGAACTGGGGGCAGTGGTGGGGTCGCCGTCGCGTGCGCTCCCCTATGCCAGCACACGAACGCGGGCACACAGCGTCTGGCTGCCACCCGCCGGTGGCGGGGCTGGCGCCGCGAGCGCGCGGGGGAGGGAAGGGGGGCGGGGATGGTTGGGGGCGGTCCGCGACTGAGGTGTGGCCGCGGGGGGAGGGGGCGGGAGGCACCGGAAGGCTTTGGCCCTGCTGCCGCAGCAGCTCTGCAGTCCCCGCCCGGCGCGGAGGAGGCGGCGGCGGGCGGTGTGGTGCCTGCGGGCCACACTGCGGTCCGGGTCGGCGTTAACCTGTCCTCAGAATAAAAGGAAAAGGCAAAGAGTCCGTTTAAAGGGGCGTGGGCGGGCAAAGACTTTTGCTGGTTCCAGCCGGCGCGGAGAGGTTGGCCGCGGGGACGTGGGAGTTGCAGGGTACCGCCAGGTGTCATAACGCGGGGAGGTGACCGCCCGCGCAGCGGCGCCTCCACTTGGGTTGAGCTTCCGAGAGCGCGACCCAAGATGGGGAGATCTTTAAATCGGGCATTTCCCATAGTAGTCCTAAACCTAGCATTAACCCCTTCCCGCCCTCACCCCACACACCTCCAAATTTTTAGCAGTCTTTTAAGCGCTCGGTATTACCAGCCTCATTTTATGTGAAAAACCAGGACAAATTCGTCACTCTATTAACCTCTCCGTCCCCAAGACCCCAGAGGCAGCTTTCCATAGCCCTAAGACGTGGTCACTCGAAACCCACAGCGAGTGGCTCCTGTGCTCGGCTTTTTGCTCCGCAAACCCGGGAGGGTGCCACCGGAGGACGCTGAAGGCAATGTCTCGGTGGCCGCCCGGCGCCGGTGAGACGACCGCGCGAGCCGAGTGCGGACGAGCCTCGCGTCCCCCTCCCCAGGCGAGCGGGTCGGCCCTGCACGGACACTTGGTCTCTCTCTCTCTTTCTCTCTCTCTCTCCCCCCCTCCCTCCCCCCCTCCCCCCCCGCTCCCTCTCCCCCCTCGGGTATCGCGCATTTTCTCAACAGAGCGTGACCTGGTAGACAATGAATCGAGAACCCGCCTGCCCTTGTCCGAGCTGCCTCCCGACATCTCTGCCTTTCACCGTGGCGGGCGCTGTGTGGGCACCTGGACCGCCCCGGTACCTCGGTCCCCAGCTCCCTACTCCCCGAGCGGCGGGAGAAGGGCCTTTCCGAGTTACCTGACTCAGGTTCGAGGCCGTCACCCTCGCTCTGCTTCCCAAGGGCAGAGTCCATGAAAGTCCGAAGCATCTGTGTGCCACTCACCTTCCCCCATGCGGGGCGACCCCCTGCGTGTATGTGTGTGTGTGTGTGTGCGCGCGCGCGCGCGGTAAGCATTTAACAGCACAAAGTAAACTCCCAGACGTGCAAGACAAAGCATTTCAGGCAAAGATGGCCCAGCGTTCTAGTTTAAATAAACCACCACCAACAACAACACAGACACACACGCATCTCGAGGCACTGAGTCAGTGCTCGCCTCCTGCCTCGGCTTCTGGAGCGTCCGCATCCCGGTGAAGGGATTTTAACTGCATCTCTGCCAGATCCGCAGATCCGCTTGGAAATTACCTCCTCTGGCGGCGCCGCAACAAGTGGTCCCGCCGCCTACCCTGCGCTACAGCTTCCCGGTCCCCAGTCGGCCGGATGGGGGTGAATGCAGGGAGGAAGACTGCTGATTTTCGATTGTGAAAATGCTCTCTGCGTCCTGTGCGCTGCAATTCTCTTGTCACAATCAACCTTTTAATGTGGTGGTATCATTAACACCTGGAAATGGAAAACTTACCCATCTTCCTATTAAAGACGTGTTGATTTTTAACCGAGCATTTTTTTTCCCGACGGACTTACACTTTACTGATGCGATTTCCCCAACCTTTTGTGGTTTGGAGAAAGGGGGGGGGGAGAGGTGGGGTAGGGTGGGGGACGTAACGGCCGCAAGGCTTTTATTTTTAGATCAGATACTTCTCCCCCTTTCCCTACCCGATTTACAATGATTAGATTCTCAGCTTCCTCAAAGGTTCCCTACCTAGGTTTTGTGCCAGAAGCTTTACGGTTAGACCTGCTCACCCCTTGTCCCATGCCCAGCGAAGCCCAGGTACCAATGGGTCAAGGTTCCCTGGCTTCCACACTGTCACATTCCTGTTAGAATAGGCCCTCAAGGGCGAAAGACGGGTTGCCAGGCCGACCGAAGTGGCGAACAGAGGCTACAGCATCGAGGGACAAGGGGCCTCGGTCTTCCTCCCGGCGGTTTCCTGGACTCCGCTGAGCGCCGCGGCGACCTCGGCTAGAAACCGATTCTCCGCCCTAAAAGAGTACGAAATTCCTTTGGACAAAAGTTTGAGAGAATCCAATGTAAAGACAGACTTCCTCCAGTCTCGTTATAACACATTATCGTATAAGTATACCCACATAACCACCCAAGTGGGGAGCAGGCACCCAGATTTGCGGTCCCCACGTGTTGCAGGAGTTGGCGCAGACGCGTCAGCGGGCACCGTGGGGAACGTGACACCGCATTTTCTCCGAATCCCTGCCTTCTCGGGTGGTGCAGCCGAGGGAGAGGGCCTCAGGGAGGTGGGGAAGAGGCTGCGGAATCCATTCGTTCTGCGGAACCACTGGGGCTTTAGAGCAGCGCGCAACTCCGGGGGCTTTCCCACGGCCCGATTCTCCCACGTGAGAAAAGCAATGCTGGTTATGGGTGATTAACAGTCGGGCTTCCCACGACCGTGCGGCGCTCCGCTGCCAGCACCACTAGCTTAGCCGTTTTAATTTGACCCTTATTATTAGCAACGTGCTCCCAGAGGCTGGAAACTGGATTCGCACCCCGATGGCCGTCCTCTCCCCCCCTCCACCGGCCTGCTTCCTAGGCAGGGTCAGAGACTTGCAGCTCCTGCGACGCCCCTTCCTCCTCCAGAGGAAGTAGGCCCCGAGACCCTCTGCGACTAGCTCGGGGGCCGTCAGACATCCCCGGGGGTCTCCCGGGCCTCCGAGCTGGGCGGTGTCTGCAATGCCTCGTCATGGGTTCTCTCTGGCACATTGTGCCGGTGTGCAGAGAGAAAAACACAAAACAAAACACACTCCTAAGTGCCACCGGCATCCATAGAGTGGCGATGGTCTATACCGAGTGCCAGTGCCTGGACTTGTGGGGGAGGGTACTGCGGTCCAGGGCAGCGTGGGAGGACCTTGAAGGCCGGCTGGCCGCAGGGGAACCCTTCCTCTCCGGGTTCAGCGGCCGGGAGCACCCCGGGCGGCGGCAAAAAGGGCTGGTAGGCTCTCCTGCACCCGGTGTGCTCCCCCGCCTTCCCTGTGTCCCCCGGCTTTTCCAGGAGGAAGATGGGGTGCCCAGCGTGGGTGGGGCGCGCCGGGCCGCGGGGCCGGGCTGTCACGTGTCCCCCTCCCCCGCCACTGCGGCGGGAGTTCCAATCAGAGCGCGCCAGGGGGCTCCTCCTGGGCAGGAACCACCCGGCTCGGCGGCGGAGGGTGGGCCGCCGTCACCTGACCGCCCGCCCCCGCCCCCCGCGAGTAAGGGGCGGTGGTAGCGTCTGCTCGCTTACAAATGGCCCCTCCCGCCCCGCTCGCCCGCTCGCTCGGGCTCGGCGCGGACCCGCCCGGGCGCACTCCTCCCGCCGGTTCCCAGTGTCCCGCCGCCCTGCCCGGAGCCGGCCGGCGGACCCCGGCACCCAGCGCGGAGGCTCGCCCGCGGAGGTCGCGACGGGAGGCTGGACCGCGGTGGCGCGCGGCTCGCCTACCGTCAGGTGAGTGTGCAGTGTGGGCGTGGGATGCTGCGGGGAGAGTGCAGGGGGACGTGCGGGTCCTCAGATGAGGACGCGGGTCCGTGCGATGCGCAGGTTAAGTTTGCAGAGCGAGTCCGAGGTCTCTCTCCATCTCGGCCTCCTCTTGCTGCTCCTGCGGGTTGGGGGCTCCAGCGAAAACCTAGATTTGGGGGGGAAGGGCTTCGGGAAATTCTTGTCTTGAGATACTTGACAAAGGTTGAAAAGACACATCAGGTGGAGGGTGTAGCTACAGCTGATGGGGGTTAGACAGGTGCATTCGAGTTTGCCTGCGTGTGTGTGGCTCCCGGGCGAGTAGGGTGAGCCCGAGATGGGGCGAAGCCTCTGCGGCGGGTCATTCCGTCCCCCAAAGCCACTTAGATACCCAAGAGGGAAATTGCGCTGCTCTGAGGTGGTCACTGGGCGTTACAGCAGCAAACCGGTGACCCCCGTACTTCTGATATGCTCCTGTAGTAGCAGGAGAGCAGGTGGCTTCAGTAAAGAGTGTATGAGGCTTTAAGGCACCCAGAAAATACTCCATTTACCTTTTAACTTGTTGGCAGGATTGTGTATTAAAAGTGCTGAATCATGCAAAAAGACATGGAACAGGAAAATAATGAAATAATGAAAATAATTCACTTCATTTTTTGGTAAAGTTTTTCAAAGCTAGTGATAATTTTTGAATAAATGCTTTAAGTTTAAGGTGTAGGCACCAGGTATTTTAAAATCACATTCTAAGACTGTGCCCTTTGCTTTCTGGCTGTTGATTGCTTTTCTGTCCTTAGAGTGAGTTGTATCTATTTAGTATCTCTTGCCACCCTTCCCCCTTTCAAAAAAAAAAAAAAAAAGCCAACCCAAGACATGGGCTTTTTTGGTGTGTCCATGATTGTAAGAGGAGTGGAGGAAACCAGTCTTGGAAGTAGAAAACTCCTTCGATGAATGTGATGATGGCCAATTTGATTTGTCATACGCCTCTGAAGGGAATGTCAAGCTGATAACGTGCAGGCTAGAGAGAAAAAAGAAACAGGAGTTGCCCATCAAGGAAGAAATGAGCCCAAATGCAATTGTGTTCAGTAAAACAGCTGAAGGGAAGTGATCCCACATGGGAGCCTGAGTCCTCGTAGGTGGAGGTGGAAGGGTGCAGCTTTTGATGCAAGTTCTGCGGTCAGACACCAAGTAGCATAACGACGATTTTTAAAAAAATCGGAATCAGGATTAGCAAAATGGGTGTGTCCAAAGACAGCTCTTGCCTATTTACTCCGGGCTGCGCTGTCTGAACTGCTCATGGCCTGCTGACTCATAAGGAAACCAGCATGGCTTAGGAGGGTTGGATTTTACTTATACAAACTAAATAACCATACCTGTAAAAAAAAAAAAATTTTGTTTTAAAGAAAATAAAATCTTTAACACAGATATCCATAAACAGAAAAACTCGTCTCCCCACATCCCTTCTTCAGGGAGGTTTTTCCCGATTCCTTGACTTGTCACCTTCATTTCAGTACCTGTCATCCATGCTTGTGCACAGAACATTTGGGTTGACACCAGAGATTTTCACCTAAATCTTGACTTTAGAAATAATGGCACTCCTATCAATATTATTTCAAAGGTATTTGTGAAGGATGCCGAAAAACTGGACAATGAATGATTAATTGAGTTTTCTTTGCAGCACAGACTCCCTTAACATGGCATGCAGGACCAGGGAGCCCCACCCTGTTTCTGAGCATCTGCATGAAAGGCCAGGAAAGGAATTCAACAATTGCAGTGGTGCACAGAGAGGCAGTTTCTAGACTTGAGTGTTAACGTTTATTTAAATAATTACTAAAAGGTTGGGGGGGGTAGGCTTTAATCCACAGGGAGGTCTTGAAAAAGCACCGTGTTATGTGGTTTCACTTGTCAGCTTGTTAAAATATCCATTTAACTTTGAGAGGTTGATTTGGATAGAAAAGGGATCTGAAGTGGGTGCTGCTTCCCAATTTTAAGATGCTGGGGTTAAAAGACGTGCTTGGAAGGACAAATATCAAAGCATCTAGTGAAGCCAAAAAGAGTTATTTTTGCTCTGGTATTCTGAATAGAATTTCTTTATAAAAGTAAGTGTTTTAGAAAGAGAGGTTTCATTTTCAGGCAATAAACCTGCTTGTGGAATAGACAAGCACTGGGCATCTCAGAACAGAGATGCACAATGGCAGCAGGAAACAGATGAATGAGTTTACCTTCCGCTGCTTGGTCCTTCAATCAGAAGCCAGTCATGTCATGTCAGATTAGACGAAGGCCATTTCTGCAACAAGTCGAGGAGATTTCAAACCTTATTTCAAATCTATGGGAAAGACAATGTTTTGAGCTGCTCTGAAGAAAGAGGTATTCATTATAAATTCACAATTCATTATTGTCATAGCCATGCTAACCTGCATCGTCTACTGCAGACAGCGAGTGTGACCATGAGGAAGAGAGATACCAAGACTTTCTTCTTCCCTTTTCTTTTAAAAAAAAAAAAAAAAAAAAAATTTCAAAAGGACGCCCACTTGATGTTACCATTTTTTTAAGGCAAATAAATCATTTAAAGAAGAGAAAATTCTACTTTTCCCCTGATGGCTGGAGTGAATTAATGCACTTCTAAATCTGGATGTGGTGACCATTTATATAACAGAATAACTGTATCAATAGTTATTCCAGTCTGAAGTGAGACTCCAGGTGAAAATTGCATGTTCTGTTTGGAACGAATGTAACTTCAAAGCTGCTGAAACCACCTTCTGCTTTTTTCCTTCTTTCTAATGCTATCTTTCCCCTCTTTTAAATCCACAAACCACACCTATCAGTCCTAGCACCTAGAAGGCTTTGCGATTTCACCAGGAACACACAATCAGGTAAATTGCCTGTGATTGCGGGTCATTCTAAAATCAAAATAGATTTCATCTTCAGCTTCAAGAATCAAATTGCGAGGATGTCTCTGGTGCTTTGCTCAGACACTGGCGCCCTGGTAGCCTGGTTTCAAAGAGGGACTTGTCCTAAGATTTGCAGCGATTATTTCGTGGAAGTTAGCTCTGCCCACTTGCGTAGTTAATTGCAGTGCAGGAAGGTTCCAGAACAGTACCTCCTTGAGTTCCGACAGTAAATGTGTACACAGCATTGTATGAGCAGCATTCCAGAACACCCACCTCCCGGTGAAGTGAATGTGCTGGCTGAATAAACACCTGGGCTTCTTTGGCCCGCCAACAAATCTCATTTTTCACCATACGAGATAGTGTTAATGTACACCAAGCTTGTTTAGGACACTGGAGAGCCTTATAGGATGGAGAGAGCTGTCTGATGTCTGACTTCCTTTAGAGTTGGCCTCCAAAAATCTACCTTTTTCCCTTTTGAGAATGTGAGGTTATGTGTATTTTTGAAGGAAATAAAAGAGAACACACTTTGCTAATCCACTTATTACAGGGAGTTGTAAGATTAGTAACATTAGTAATATCTTTGGCTTTAAGTATGTAAAAATGAAAAATTCGTACATTTGGGGGTATGTGACTATTGGGTTGGGTTGAGTATTAGTAGGGAGTTGCCTTTAAAAAACCATTTGGAAATCGCTGCTCTTAAAAATATGTGACATTAAATACTTGCACATTCATCTCTGCAAAATGAAAGAATACATTTTGGAATGCACAATTTGCCACATACGCATGTATCCTACACAAACTAGAATTGCTATTTAGAATTATTCAGTTACTTATTTTGCAGAGACTTGAGGTAGTGGGGAGAGTTTTTGTTTCTTCCCTGGTGGATGTTGGGCTCTGATTCTGCCTTGCTTGGGTATCTTAGTGCTTAGGACCCTCAAGAAGAGGCAAGGAACACATACAATAGTTCCTATTATGAGTAAAGTATATTTTTTACAATGTATCTTCCTTTAGGTTGCCAATTTAAAAGTAGTCATGCTCTAGGTTTTAGAGCTAAAAATATCTTGAGAAATAGCTTTTGTCCAGATGTAGCTCAGGATGCATCTCCTTTGGTCAAATTATGGTAAATCATCTTTGCTATTAATGGAATTTGGAAACTACCCATACTGCTAATGATCGAAATATGTTGATCTTACAGGTGCTCCTTTGATACAGTGGATGGTGACTGCTCTTCTGCCTGCGAGTGGTTCAAAATGTAAGTTCAGCAAAGCAAATAATCAAACATTGGTCATTCTGGAGCTCTATGCAGAACAGTTCTTCCCATTTTCATTCCTTCTGACCAAGACTCTAGCCTCATAAGTAAAAGGCTAGGAGGAGGTGATATCATCCCCTTGGGTAGGTGGAGGGATACCCAACTTAGACCAAGATTTGTTCACTGTACAGCAATGTAACTTTATACAACTGCCATCCGTTGGTATTTTTCTCTACTCCTCCTCACCACATTATTTTCCTGGTAATAGAATAGGAACCTTTGGTGTCTGGGCAATGCTGAACTGACACTTTCGACACTTCCCCAGATGTCACATCTTTCTGAGTGGGCCTGCCTATTCTAATCTTCTCCTGGCTCAAGCAAACAGATTTTGATATGTAGGTACATACAGGAGCAGCATTCTTTTGTGCCGGAAGAAATCCTAGGGCTGCTATTGAGCTAGCTTTCCTGCCACATCCATTAAGCAAAATACTTCTTTAGCTCAGCTGATGAAGGTCACACTTTTGGGATCTGGTACACTTCAGTTATAAAATGGAAAGTGTTAAAATATGCAGGAGGCCATTACTCTTTCCACAAAGACATTGGATGGTGGGGGATTTTACAAATTTCCTGAGGATGGCTCCTTACTCTCTGTTCTCAGAAAGGGACCCAGGGGAAGATCCTTACCTGCTTCCGTAGAGACCTCAACATGTAATTTAAGCTATTTTGGTAAAATCTTTATGCATTTAACGCATTTCGTCAACGGTCAGGCTCTAGAAAGCTGATTTTTATTAGGAAAAACATCTCTGCTGCCTTCTCTTCCCCTTGCTTTTCTGCCTCCTGTCTCTGTTTCCTTGCCCCAAACATGGATTTCCATGTAATTCAGTTCACTAAATATTTCTCCATTTTTGGTTTCGCTGCAGAGTTTATTGCTAGAGCGGCTAATAGACTGTCAGCACAGATAGTATATTGATCACTTGAAATCTTGTTTGAGCTTGACTGAATATACATAATGGGGTGTCAATCGGGGAAAAATATCTCATAATAAATGGCAGGCGACTTATATTCGTGAGGAAAAAAAAATGTCTTGGGCAGCACACAAAATATCATGTTTACTGTAGCATGACAGACTGATTCCGCCAGTCTCCTCAAATTCATTGGGTGGATATTTAATAGCAAAGGCAAGGTTAGAATACCAAGATCCTGGGACCGTTCTTTCTTTGTTTATACGGGGAAGCATTTTTGCACACCCTCTAGAGTATAAACATCTTCTAGAATCGCAGCCAGCAAGAAAGATCTTTTCTACCTGAGGAATTCAGAAATTGCAAACAAATCTGTTTAAGTTGGTGTATATTTAAAATCAGCTACTGATTTATGCAGTCCATATTTTTTAACTTTTTACCATGTGTGTATCAGTGCATACACTCGCTGTATGCAAATATTTTCAATGTGTACATGGGAGAGCATGGTATATTTAGAGAAAATCCTGCTTTACATAAATTATTTTTAAGAACAACTGAGCAGAGGAGTAGCCATGCGTTAGGAAAGTGAAATCGTTTTTTTTTTTTCCTTTTTAAATTTCCTATTGAATGATAAGTAAAGGAATCTCAACTTCAAAGTTTTATGTGTAATTCTTCAAAATCTCTTTTCCTGATAGAGCAGTGATTGTGATGGCAAGTATTTCTGGGAAAGTGGTATTTTTGGTTACTTTCTGTAACTGACTTTTCTCTGACTCTGTTGCCATTGGTCATCTGTGTGGAATCTGGCCCCAAAGGGAACATGGGGGTATTGTAGGAGCTGTAATCCTGCTTCACCCCAAGACGGTGTGGGGTATATTACACTTTCCCAGTCCACTGGCTGGGGTGCAACCTATCTGCCGTCAGGAATTCTTGGTGTCCTATAAGTGAATGAAGTCAATGCGCTTATCAGGTTTGTTTGTTTTTTTTTAAGTTTTTTTTTTTTTTAATTTTTTATTTTTTGGCTGTGTTGGGTCTTCATTGCTGCACGCAGGCTTTCTCTAGTTGCGGCGAGCGGGGACTACTCTTCATGGCGGTGCGCGGGCTTCTCATTGCAGCGGCTTCTCTTGTTGTGGAGCAGGGGCTCTAGGCATGCAGGCTTCAGTAGTTGTGGCACATGGGCTCAGTAGTTGTGGTGCATGGGCTTAGTTGCTCCACGGCATGTGGGATCTTCCCGGACCATGGCTCGAACCTGTGTCCCCTGCATTGGCAGGCAGATTGTTAACCACTGCGCCACCAGGGAAGTCCTGCTTATCAGGTTTTAATTTGCTTTTTTATGGCAAAAACTAAATCACGTTCTAGACAAGTGTCTCTTCCAATTCCTTTACGGTATTCAAGATTTTTGAAAGCATATTATGGCAGAGTTTTCACTTTTTAAATCTCAGGTCATATCCGACAACTGGAAGAACCTGCTTATCACAGAGTGTGTGAAAATAGGACAAGTGAGGCTATTAGGGTATAAAAGACGTGACATCAGGCCCTGATCATATCTGCTATTTTTCTGTAGGGCTTCAAGAACTTTTGCCTATTTTCATCTAGTTCATTAAAATGCTTCTGATTTGTTTTTTAAGGTTTCTGATCAGCAGTAAGAGAGCATGCAAAATTTGCTAAGAAAATGGGATTATCTGAGAACTAGCCAGTTGCAGAGATTGAACAGTATATGATTATAGGGGAGCTATAGATTTTAGTAATATCTTTTATAAGTAAAATCTTTTATCTATATAGTCCTTTATATATGTATACTGTTTTATGACAGTTAGAAACTATTTATAGTATGCGGCTTTTTGCACAAAGAGAGGCAATCACATTCAATAGTTTAAGCTTGGGGAATTATGCTGTGGAGATTTTAGCAAAAACTACGTTACATGAGAACTTTAAACTCGGGAATTAGCTATTTGAATAAATTCTTAACTTTTAATCTACAGAGAAATGAATGTCTGCAAATGTTAAAACTTGGACTTATTGGGTGTCACCAATAAAAGGGAAAAATGAAATCGCAGGGCAGAGAGAATGGGAAGGAAAAAATTTCCCACAGAAATTTAAGTCTGAAATGTGCTTTTACAGGCCTTGCTGTTGTCTTAAATTTTGGATCGTTTTACTGATTTATTTTAATAAAATGAAGGGAGAAAATGAAAGGAACCAAGAAGTTACGCAAGCTGTTTTCTGATAAAAAGATATTCAAGATTATGTGTTGGTAATATAAATACCTAGGTTTAATAGATTGCTTTCTTACCAGTTCCTACCATATTACAGTGAGAATATTTAAAGACAAAACAAGTTAAAGCACATATCTTTTATGTCAGTAGAACTAAAAACAACATCAGTATACTCACCAGGTACTTGGTAAAGCTTTTACTTTTTTTTTTTTTTTTTTTTTTTACATTGCTTTTTAAAAATCTTTATTCAACACAGATTTTGAAAACCGAGTTGAATTGGCAGCCGTTTCACAGAAAGGGACATTACAGTTTCTGAGGTTTGATTTCTACATATGCTAAGTGAACATTAGGAAGTTACTGGAACTCTTGGATGTTTGTTTTCTTGCAACTGCAACATTTTCAGAAGGCAGAGTCAGAGCTCTCTTCTGTTAGAAGCAGCTCATTTAAAGTTATATTCATTTAATAGAAGAACAGTGAGACTACTTTTTCTTTCAACAATGATTTAAATAACTAGGCTGATGCGATGGATTAAGGATAATACGCATTTTTAAAAGTTGGTGTTTTTTCACTTTAATAGAGAACACATTGAGGCAAAGTAAAGACAGATTACAGTGTATTAATTCAATTATCAGTGAAGTAGTAGTTTGGTATATATTACTTTTAATAAATCTAGTTTTACATTTAATAAAATGTTTATTTTCAGGTTTAATTGCTCGTGTCCAAACAACTTGCTTAGGGCATAGAACTTCTGCTGAGCTTTGAGCACGTTCGGTTTATTAAACCCCCATGTTCCTCTTAAGAATGAAATTTTGCCATTCGCAGCAATGTGGATGGACTTGGAGGGCATTACGCTCAGTGAAATAAGTTGGACAGAGAGAGACAAATACTGTATATATCACTTGTATGTGGAATCTAAAAAATACAACAAACTAGTGAATACAACAAAAAAGAAGCCGACTGACAGATATAGAGAACAAACTAGTGGTTACTACAGGGGAGAGGGAAGGGAGGAGGGGCAGTATAGGGGACTAAGGGGCACAAACTATTAGGTATAAAATAAGCTACAAGGATATATTGTGCAACACAGGGAATATAGCCAATATTTTGTAATAACTTTAAATGGTGTACAACCTTAAAAAATTATGAATCACTATATTGTATACCAAAAAAATCCATATCCCCCGTATGAGAGGGGATAACTTGGGGCTCACAGTCAGCTGATGACTTCTTACGTTGGGTTGGCCAAAAAGTTCGTTCAGGTTTGTCCATAAGATGCTGCGGAAAACCCGAACGAACTTTTTGGCCAGCCCAATGTTTATTGATATGTTAATATAGTCTATGTATATCATGTAAGTATATAATATACTTATTACAAGTATATTGTTATGCTTTATTTATTAATAGTTAAACATATATACTATTTAAAACAAGCCTAAACCATTCCAGTTTAACTGGAAACAATACTGAGAAATAGACATAACCAAATGTCCTATAACATTAAAGAAATTAGGCTTAACTGTTTCCCCAGGTTAGTGTTGGCTTGAGATACATGCTGTGGCAAAAGTCATTTTCTTACTGATAGGCTGATCCACCACGGTTATGCCTGAATTTGGTGAAAGGGTAATGTGTGATGGTTTTTTTGGATTATTTTGGTCTTGGTGTGTGTACTTTGAGTGGAGGAGGGTAGCTTTAAGGAATGAGAGTCTCATTTTTAAAAATAAAAAAAAATTAAGTGAAATCAGTTAATCCCACTTTCAGGTTAAATTTCTTCATCTTGGTGTGCCCTTGCCTCCCTTAATACTGGGCTTTGGTCACACTGACAAGTGTGGACATGCAGACCCATCGTCTGATGGACTTGATTTTGTCTCAGCCAAATAGAGGGAGTGGCCAGCCTCTGAATTCTATTCCCAAGCCAAGAATTTGAAATTGATGTTATTCTCCAGCAAGCTGGCCACACCCTCTTCAGAATCACTGTTTCATTGCCATGCTCTTCTTATACTCCTGCAAACACACCTATACCTCTCCACAAGTTCTTCAAAATCATTTTTCTCTCGTATTGTTAAAAATAAAAGATAAGTGTTCAAGATAAGACTTAAAAATATGAAACCTACTAGAGACCCACATTGTCAGGCTTTTCCACTCTCATATAATCTCTGGAAATAACCTGGAGGACAGGAATTTTCAGCCTGGGCAAAGCTCTAACTCAGGCCTTTATGAACGCTCCTTAGGAGATGTATCTTACCCGGGATTTGCAGAGCTGGGATGCTGGATTAAAGCAGACAGACAGACAGACACTCTCTAGGCAAGGATTTAAGTTGACAGCTAAATAAAAACAAAAACAAAACAGAACAAAAAACCAGCACAAAGTGAACATGCATAGAGGTGAGAGTTCCTGTTTCCTTAGAGATGTCAGTAAATGCGGGAGAATCAGCCAAATTCCAGGGTTTTCTTCTTTTTATTCTCTTCTGTAATAGTCCAGGGATGTCGCCACCAGTGACCACGATGACTAATCATTCTTAATTTTTCTAGTTCTGAACATGAGGCTGACTGGATCCCTTATAGAGCAGACTTCTTGAGCAGCATTGTCCGAGGGAACTTTCTGTGATGACAGAAACATTCGCTGTCTGCACTGTCCAGTACAGAGCCACTCGCCACATGTAGCTACTGAGTGCTTAAAGGTGGCTAGTGTGACTCAGAAACTGCATCTTTAAAATCTTAATTTTAATTAAAATGTAAATTTAAAAAGCCACATGTAGTTGGGGGCTGTATGTATTGAACAGTGTTGCCTCTGACAGTCAGGAAAGTGAGTCAGCTTTGCATAAAGTCCTCTTTGTGGATGATGTGAACGAAGGGCCATGCACACTCCAGAAACTGGGGACGGGTCAGTGCTGACCACTGTGTGCTCTCCACGTGCAGCTGCCAGGCAAATCATGGCTGTGCTGTTGCCGTCTTATGTTCACATTTTATTTATTTATTTATTTTAAATTCTTATCGGAGTAGAGTTGATTTACAATGTTGTGTTAGTTTCACGTGTACAGCAAAGTGAATCAGTTATACATATATATGTATCCATTCTTTATTTTTTTATTTTTATTTTTTAAGATTCTTTTCCCCACATTTTTAAATAGAACTGAGGCCTCCCAGTTCGGGGCCCAGTGCATGATATTGTTACCGCTCTTTTTTTTTTTTAATTGTGGTAAGAACGCTTATAATGAGATCTAGCCTCTTCACAGATTTTTCCTTGTACAGTACAGTATTGTTATCTGTAGGTGCCATGCTGTACAGCAGAGCTCTAGAATGCGTTCATCTGGCATAACTGAAATTTCATACCCATGATTAGCAACTTGCCATTCTCCCCCCGCCCCCCTGGCAACCACTGTTCCATTCTTTGCTTCCATGAGTTTGACTTTTGTTCCTTCTCTGAGACCCAGTCCCCAACTGGGCAGTCTCTCCGTTGTCCCAGAATCTCTCTGGGTCCTGGCTAGTTTGTTTGGTTGTGACTGTACCTCTGAGGTCCTCTCAGAATTCTGGCTTTAGGATAAGAGGTTTATGGGCAGAAGTCTGGATTTGCCCTTCTAGAAGGTTCTTCCACCACTTCTTCCTTGTTTTTTGGTCACTGTATCCTGTTGTCCGTGGTTAGAGCTTCACCATCTACTTACATTGGGGTCTCTGTGTCTGGAAGGATTTTACCTCCAGTGCGCTTAAGGGTATGGACTCCCTCAGTCAAGGCGAGACCTGTTAAGAAGTTATGACACCTCACTCATCCCGCAGACAGGCCTTTTCCTAAAGGCGGTGAAAGCTTCCTCTATAAATGGAGAGGGTCTTCGGACTGAATTGACTGTGACCTTTTCAGAGCCCGTTCTGGGACAGAGTCCTTGGGTGAGTGGACTTTTCCTGGTGGCGCTTGGTTTCTTTGGCTCCCACCATCCTAAGACTTTAGCGGTAGGCAAGTGGGAGGGAAAGGGGGTGAAGTGTGCCTTGCAGCTGTGACCATCCCCTTTGTGCCCCCAGGGGGACCCCATGCCGCCCGGCATACCCAGGAGGCTTCCGTCTGTGTGGGGAGAGCCAGTCTGAGCGTGGTGGGCACAGGTGGATGAGGCGGCTCTGTCCTCTGGAAGCTCCCCGCCTGCACCCCACCATCTCCCCCAGACCCAGGATCCTCCAATCTGGTCCTGCCTCAGAATCACCTAGGAGATTCTTCAGGAAAAAATGTTCATAAGCAAATTCCTGAGCCCCACCCCTCATGTGTAGAATTAGACCATTTCTTTCAGTTCTCTCAACCCCGTCTTCACGGTTAGGGGGTTTTCAAGACAGGCTGCCGTCAGGGTTCCGCACCAGACTGAGTGAGAATCTCTGGGGTGGGGCCTGGACACTGACGAATTTCAAGCTCCGCTGGCGCTGCTAATGCAGCCTGCATCTGGCTCCATCACAGAGGAGTTCAGGAGGTGCAGTAGGAGTTTCAGCTGGGTTGCCCCCCTTCGCTTGTATTCACTTGCTGGACACCTGCTATGCGTCCAGCCACCCTCGATGTGATGCTGGCTTTCAGCATCTTCGCCCCTCACCTTTTCGTGCCTCCTTTGCAGTCTCGTCACTTCTGCTCCGCCCACCGAGCAAATGACCTCTGGGCCTGCGGTGACCTTTCCATAGCCCGCTTTGCAGCTCCAGCCAGGTGTGTCCTGCAGTGATGTGAAACTGGGCCAAGTCCCCTTCCCCGTGCCACCCTGCTCCCTGGCAATCAGGGTGCAAAACTCAGCTGCTCCTCCTCCCCCAGTGCGGTCCCTGAGTCCTGCGGCCTTGGTCCCCCCGCAACGTCCTCTGGTCACTCTGATGCTGACCTAGTTCAGACCTGCGCTGTCTCATGCCTGGCCTGATCCAAAAGGCTCTGAGTTGGCCTCTGCCTCCTTAGGTGGCTCTCCTCTCCAGTTATCCCTCCTCAGCTGTGGAAGCATAGGTCAGTCCACAGAACTCACATCAAAGCTCCTAAGGGCTTCTTGATGAGGAAAGGGCCGTCCACACCTCCCTCACGCACCCAACCCTGCCTTCACGGCCCCCGGCCACCCAAGGCTGCTAGCCGGGCCCTCTGTGCCCTGCAGCCCAGGCCTCGGTGCGTGGTCCCCCTGCGCTTCGTCCCCCTCTGTGTTTGCTGATCTATACCTCCCTCAAGGCCTGGTTCACAGGTCACCCGCAAGCTTCCTTCAATGCCTTTGTCCAAACCACTCATTCCCAAAGCCCCACACCTTCGCCTGCACCTCTGGTTCTCGATTCTCTTTCCTCATCTGCCCGGGCTCATACGCAGCTGCTCACAGGGCCCCCGCTCCCACCCCCCACCTCCATCCTGCAGCCACAGTCAGTCCCTACATCCAAGGACAGGCCCCCTGCAAAGCTCTCCCAGCATCACATGCTCCCACCCAGGTGCCTGTGGCATTTTTAAGTGCCCTTGACTGGATGCCCTTGGCAGTGACCAGGCCTTTGGTTTTCCCCTGTGCGTGGATGTGCTGGACCCTTCGCCCACTGACCAGACACATACACACAGCGTCATCCTCCCAGCACTGAACTCTGTTCCCCACGCTGGCCCCCGCCTACCCCCCATCAGAGCTGCTCACTCATCCCTGCGTTCTCAGAGCAGCCTCCCAGCTCCTTGGTGGTACTTTGGGAAAACGCTTTTCTCCACCCCGGTCTTCGTGGAAGGAATGAGAATTTTGAGACACAGTTGGCACGTCTTTGTAGTAGAGGGAGAAGGATGCCAGGAACCCTCCCACTGTTGCCCCCTCCCTGTGTCATCTGTCCCCACCTCTACCCCTGTCTCTGGCTTAGCCCACCTGGCTGTATCCTGAGCCCCTTTCTTGGGCAGCTGCTTTGAGGGTAACCTCAAATGGCTGAGCCAGACCCTCGAAGCCATCCCCCCGCCCCTTTTTCCCGGGAGATCCCTCGGGGACCGAGAGGACAGCCAGGCCCCTGCTCTGGACAAATGCACAGAGATGAAGGGCGCTCTCCTGCCACCCTCTGCCATGGGGAGAAAGGCTGGCAGCCCATCAGGAGAGGGAGAAACATTGGGAGGGGTTGAGCCAAGATGCTGAGGGCCTCATCCAGCCAGGCCGAGTTGGAGGAGCTTCCAGAGCTCAATCTTGGTGAAGGAGGAGGAGCTAGAAGGGCATCAGAGGCCACAGATGCATGTGGAGGCCCGAGGGAGGGTGCGAAGGCCGGGCTTATTCGAGGAACTACAAACATGTCAAGTATTTCAGAGTGGGGTGGATGTAGAGGTGGGACAGGCAGAGACAGAGCGGCAGGACTTAGAGCGCAGCCGCGGGGCAGAGGGGGGCGGCTGCTCAGCGAGCGCTGCAGCTCCCCGCGGGGCCGTCCTTGGGGACGTTCCCTTCTTGATCCCGCCACGCTGGTGCTCCCGGCTGGTGCTCCCTGGGCCTTGTCATCGTCCCACCCCTGAGCCTCACCCACCACGTGGAGACCTTTGCGGCAGTGGCTATGCCCACAGTCGGGCCAGGGGTCCACTGGGGCTCACCCCTAGAGGAGAAACGACAGCCAAGCCCCCAGGGGACTGTGGCCCGAGCATGAGCTGCTGCGCGTTCCAAACTTGGCCTTCAGCCAAGAGTCCCTTCGGCAAACTTTTAGGGGAAAGAGCACGGGCCGTCTCCCCCTCCCGGCTCAAATTTCCTCTGCTGCAGCCCCCCAGGCCCAGGAGCACACGGGCACCCCACCTTCCCAGGCCACCCCAAAGCCGCAGCCTCAAAGGACGTGGGTGACTCTTGGCGGCCCCTCTGGGAACACCTCCCCGAGAACACGGCCAGCGCCGTCTCGGCTCTGCTGTCAATCTCTGGGTGACAATCAAGGCACTGCAAAAGGACAACTCACAACAAGCCTGCACAGAGAAGTCCTTTTATGTGCGAGGATGGCCCCATCGTTCACTTTAGCACCATTTATATCTTTCTTGATAGGAGTTACTGTACTTGAGAATGGTCAAGCGGCATTGCTTTAAGAAGGCTGTTCGGTCATTCGATGTAAAGCACACCGAGAGGGTTCATTGTCCCCAGGCAGCGCGATGGCCCGGGCCAACAGCCCGGGGTTGGATCCTGAGTTTGCCGAGTGGGCGGGCGACGCTGGCAGAGCCTTCCTCGTGGAGTCTGTGGGCTGGGGGAGGTGGTGGGCTGCCTCTTGGACGCAAGCATGTGACGGGCCCAGCCAGCCCGGGGTCCCTCTGCAGGATGACGCGGCAGCCCGTGTGGGCAGCGGGGAGCCGTTCTCACCCACTCAGGCAAATCAGAGAGAAAGCAGGCTGGTTCATGATTTAAGGTCCCAGGATTGGAAACTAGAGCCCCACATGGGAAGGACGATGGTTATTTGTAACCCTGGTCGTTGGCATGAATGCTCCATCAGCCAGTGAGGGGATCCCACAGATACCCCCTGAACTGGTCACACAGGTTGGCCTGAAGATGTTGTCTTGACTGAGACCCGGCACAGTTTTGGAGCTAGTCCAACATGCAGGAAGATCCAAAGTCCCTGGAAACCCTTCTTTACTTGGTTGTATCTACCCCTCAACCCTGCCCTACCACCAAGGCAGGCCACTTCTTCCCGGCCCCCCAGGACTGCAATGCCTGCTCTGACCCGAGGGCCCAGTGAGAAGACAGGGTGGTTAGCATCCTGGGGTCCCATTCAGTTCAGGATCACGCCCCACAGTTGGCTCAAGCTCCAGGGACATCACTTGAATCGGGAATGTCCAAGGTATGTGCTTTCTGTCCCTCGGGGCTGGACCTGAAGTGGCCACCTGGTCCCTGAGCACCGTGATCCAGGACAGAAAGGGATTTACCAGCCTTATTATTACTGTCGTTGTTAGCTATCCCTTTGTAGTGTTTCCTTAGCCCTTGGTGTGGGTGCTTTCTTTTATCTTCATGACCACCCATGTAGTAGGTACTGCTATCACCATTTTGCAAATGAAGAAATTGGCTCAGAGAGGGTAGGCCAGTGGCTGGGGGTCACACAGCTGGGAAGAGGTAGAGGCAGCCCTTGTTGCTGTCCTGCGTCTCCAAGGCCTGGACTCTGAGGAGCCTGAGCCCAGGCTCCCAGGCCCGGCTCACCACCTTCCCCAGGTGTCTCTGAATCGTGAGCTGTGGAAGAAGAAAAAGAAGGAACAAGTTAGAAGCTTAGATGTGCTCCAGGGGCCTCATTTCCCAGCTTCCTCCTCCCAGCTGGGCCTCCGGGCTTCTGTAAACCATCCATGTGGCTCCTCAGGGCCCACTTTCTCTCGCCTCCATACACATCAGTGAGTCATTTCCTCAACTTTTTTTTTCCCCCTTAGGTTTTTTCTTTTCCTATTAGGAAGAAAAGTTTCCTTCACAATGATTTATGTCTGTCTCTGCAGATCAGTTTTTGAAGTGTTTCAAAGACTTGCAGAATTACTTTTTGTTTCAATATTAGATTTCTGTCTCTGCAAAATTTAGAACCATATGCTCTCAACTCTGGATATTGGCTTCTGAGGAGTATCCACCCTGAATTTTTTTTATCCCAGATAATAATCAGACATCTGTCTCAGCGCAGCCTAAACCTTAGCTAGGGAAATGCTGAAAAAATGGGGAACGGGTTCCTGCTCAGGGACACACAATACCTGTTAGCCCTGATCCCCCCGGGTACCCACGTTAGCAAGATGGGAAACCAAGGTAGATGGACACAGGCTTCAGGGCTGGGGGAGAAGAGAGGCAGGGTGAGTGGCTGAAGCCCTCAGCGCAGGGCTGAGCTCCTGAGCCTGTTCATGAGGACCATGGAGCACAGGCCTGAATTCAGACGGCCTGGCTTCAAATCCTGGCTGTCACTGCTGTGTGCCCTTGATCAAGTTCCTTAACCTCTCTGTGCATCAGTTTCTGAATCTGTAAAATAACGGTACTGCCTCCCAGGGTGGATGCAAGGACCGAATTAGTGTGTACGTGTAGCGCCCTGAGAGCCACGCCTGGCATGTATTAGGGGCTCAGCCTTGTTGCAGCGAGAACTGACTGGCTTCTGGAAGGCACTCTTCGGAACAGCTGGGGATATTTTCCAACCAATGAAAAGCAGTAGTAATTCCTATTTTATAGAGGCAGAGACGGTTGACAGCTCTAGTGAGGCGCCAACCTAAAATCAGAAGATTCACATCACAGCATTCAGGGAGTTGATGTGATTTACTGTTTATTTAATGCATCTGTGCCACGCCAAGCTCCACCCGGGGTCTGGGCTGTCTTCCGTCAGCTCTCTCTGGATGTGCTGTTGCTTCTTGGTGAATAAGATTAGGTCAGGGATTGGCGCCAGTTCAGGAAGATGGACTGTCCTATCAGAGTGACACCATTCTTTGTGTGTCTGTCTGTACTTGGTTCATTGCTTTTGCCTGTGACTCCCTAGGCCAGGGGGTGAGGGGAAGGGGAGTGTCACCTGCCATTGTGTACCTCCCTGTATTTTTTGGTTTGTTTTCAAGTTCCATTTATTTATTTTTAAGTTTTTATTGGAGTATAGTTCATTTACGGTGTTGTGTTAGTCTCAGGTGTACAGCAAA
Organism: Eubalaena glacialis; assembly: GCF_028564815.1. Classification (NCBI taxonomy): domain Eukaryota; kingdom Metazoa; phylum Chordata; class Mammalia; order Artiodactyla; family Balaenidae; genus Eubalaena; species Eubalaena glacialis. The sequence continues at coordinate 65,884,118 of NC_083722.1, read as the reverse complement.
GTGAATCAGTTATACATATGCATATATCGACTCTTTTCTAGATTCTTTTCCCATATAGGTTATTACAGGGTATTCAGTAGAGTTCCCTGTGCTCTACAGTAGGTCCTTGTTGGTTATCTATTTTATATACAGTGGAGTGTATATGTCAACCCCAGTCTTCCAGTTTACCTCCCTGTCTTTTTGAAAGACACCTGTTTACATGACTCTTGTCCCATTTGAGAAAACCCCTCCTGTGATCCCAACCTAAGGCTTCATCTGGTGGCATGGTCCTCTGTAGGCCAGTTGGGGACCTGGGGGCCAACTCAGGTTTTTCACAGGTACTTCTGCCCCATCCAAGTGCCACGTGTGAAGCAGACATCAGATGGTGGCCCAAGGGTTCAGGCCATTATGTACAGTAAGGGGTGTGGTTCAGGGACCCCACCCAACCCTCCCTGCCTCAGATGTTCCCTTGTGGGATATTCTTAGCCTCATGGCCACGATGTGGGTGCATTTCAGGGGACCGAGAATCTCCCCTGTAGTTGCCAGGCACCAGGAGCCCCAGCAAGCTGACTGCACAAGCCCCAAGCCTGCTGGCACCTTTGTCTCCCTCTCGCCCACACCCACCTCATCCCCAGAGTCACCACCCAAGCAGAGGCCACCACCTCCCTTTTCAGGCTCCTACCCCGGCCTCCATCTGCATCTGGTCTGCCTGTCCCCAGCCTCTGCTCCGTCTCCAGCCATACAGCATCCAGGGTGGGCTTGAGAAACACGACTCTGATCGTGTTATGTCTCCTGTTCCCCTCTCGCCGGCCACCTGCTCCGGCTTCCTGTGTTTCTTCATAATGCTCTGCAGTTTCAGTGGTCTGCTTTGCCCCTCTTGCCCCCACTGGCTGGTAAGGGCCATACTGGCAGGGTTGTGTCACCCCTCTAGGGTGGCCTTACAGCCGTGGCTCTGGGTGGAGAGGTAAACCCGAGAGAGTCTAAAGACAGGAATGTCTGGGAATCCATCTGCTAAGAAGCCAGGAGGACCTGGTGGAGGTAACAGGGCTGGTACAGGCAGGTGGAGAAAGAAGCCCCCCTGCCCACCACCCACCTGCCATTTCCCCCTGACAGCCGGCCAGGGGCTCCCCAAGGCAGCTGTTGCACATGTTTCTGGGAGCTTGGAGGACGGGTCTCTTCTCACCAGGAAAAAGATGGGTGACCATGGACTACTTCCTGGTGGCCGAAATCCTGGGTAGGTTAGAGAGGATGAACAAAGATTTGCCTTCGGTGCCTCATTTCTCACACGTTATCTCAGTTCATCTCTACGCAAACTTTGTGAGGCTGTTTGTACATTTCCCATGTAACTGATGAGGAAATTGAGGCTCAGAGAAGCTGGACGCTGCCCTCTCCGTTCCACGCCTGGTCTATCAGCCAAGCTTGAGAGGAACTAACTGCTAGAAAGAAGCAAGTGTGCAAACCCTATATGCCGTAATGGGATCAAATCCCTTTATCTCCAGGTCACGGCCAAGACAAGGTCCCTCAGTGAGGACGGTTCAGATATGGTGATGGTCTGTGAAGCCAGGTGGACAGTTTTGCCCCTAAAGAATCTGGGGACTGTCTGGGTCTGTCCAGGAAAGTGTTGACTTTCATCAGCCTGTAAGTGGCATGACCAGTCTTCTCATCCAGAGCTCTTGAGGTCTGACAACAGGTCAGGTGTGGTCAGTCTCCAGACAGAGCCCTGACAGCAGCAGAAAAACAGAGCAGGCGAGGTGGGAAGAAAAGCAGGATCCGAAACCTCCCGCTACAGGACCTGGCCCTGCCCGTGTCCGCATCAGCAGCTGAGGGTTTTGACGTGAGATTGTTGCCCAGTCCAAGCTCGTACTGTTCACTGCACGACAGGCCAATAGATTGAGAGACGAGTTTTTGAGGCCAGCTCTAGTGACTTTATTTGGAAAGCCAGCAGACCAAGAAGACGGTGGACTTGTGCCCCAAAGAACCATCTTGCCTGGGTTTGGATGCTAGTTTCTGTTATAGAACAAAGAGGGGGAGGTGATAAGTTGTTGCAGATATTTCCTGGTTCTGGCCAGACTCCAGGGAGGATGTGTTCATTTCTTCTTTCCTGCAGCCATTCACAGGTGGGCCTGGTCAGGATGTTTCCTGTGAGCTTAAACAAAGGTGTTTTAGCTTAACACCAGGGGCAGGGGAGGCAGGGTTCCCCGAGATAGGCCATTATGTATGCTTTAAGCTTATAGGCAACATCCCTTTAGTGACTAACTTGTAGCAAAAGCAATAGAAAAGAAAGGTTACAGTAAAAGAAACAGATCCAATATGGAGTCAGCTTTGTTCTTCCCTGTTACAAGATCTTCACAGATGATGACAAATGGGGTAAAATGGAGTTTTGGTTGGAGCAGCTGTAATAGCGAGGCCATGATAGAAAGATTGTAAGATGGTAGTCAAAGGGGAAAGACCAAAGAACTCAGAACACTAGAAGTAGAGGTGGTTCCTGACCTTGACCTTGGCTGAGACCAGTCGCACCCTCATGTCTCAATTGTTGCTCATGAACAGGCCCCAGTTCTAGATGCTGGTGTTGGTCGGACAGACTCAAGCTCCATTGTCCACACGGATGGAATCCTAGCCAGAGGGTGGCATCACACAGGGGTCATCTTTACCTGCGCTTATGTAAATAAAGGAGTCTCAGATCCAGGCTCCAACTGCAGCACTCCTGATACTGACGGTGCTGGCCTGAGCAGGGGATGGGAGTAGCCTTTAGGGTGAAGGTGAAGGGGGATTAGGGTTGAAAGATGGTAGAGAGTAACAAGAGGCTCTTGCTTCCCAAAAAAACCAGGGGACAATCCCATCCCAGTATTAGCTGGACATTCAGAGCTTCAGACTCTTGAGGGAGACACCCTGATTCAGTAGACATAATCCTGGACTGGGACATGAGCTTCTTGTGTCACCTCATTCCTGTCACTTTGCCTCTTCTGCAAAATAGACCAGCCCCCTACCCTCGCATGCTGCGGTGCTGCCATGTCAAGTTTGTATAAACGCCAACTACGTTCGGGTCTACGACATTTTCCTTTCAAACACTGATACTTTAATGACTTAGGCCACTCTGGCCCCATAACTCGATAAGGTAGTATTGGTTTTTATAATTACTATCTTATGATTCCTCATGAGCAACTCACAAAGCACTCGTGGTCCAACTGGACCGCCTCCATGAAAACATGAGGATCACACACAGACAATAAAGATTAGCACCAAGGCCAAGGAAAGGAACATCCAAGGGAATCTAGACCAGGAGGAAAGCTCAGTTCATCGGCTGTGAGATAAGATGTCACAGGTGGTCTGCACTCCTCCAGGGATGCCCCCATGCAGTTGACTATGCTGGTTCTCCATCCTGAAATAATTTGGCCATAAAGCAAATCAAATGGCTATTCTCCAGGCTGGGGTGGTCCTGCCTTAGTCCATTTGTTTTAGGGGTATGTATCAATGCTCCCATAACTTTATATCTGGTATTGTTGGGTGAAAAATAGAGGGGGGACCATTAAGTAGTCCCAAGAAGGAAAATGGAACTTGCCCTGCACTCAGGTGAATAAAACAGTGATTTTGGTCTGAGTAGAGCCAGATCCAGTTGAGACAAAAAGCGCAAAATGTTTAAACAGCTGCAAACCCTATGAGCAGCGGAAATGTCCCCAGCGTCCAAAGAGGGGCTTTTTTTAAACTCCAATCACTACAATAACCATTTTTCTATAGAAGATAAAAAATTCTAAATTTGGACACTGTAGTCTATAGTCTGTGTGATGGTTATGAGAATTCTGAGGTTATTATTTTCTCTTAGAACTTGGGGAAAATTCCTCTACATTCCATCTAAATTTTTTTTCAATACCAAGGAGGAAATTGTTTATAATTAATATGTATTCTCCCAATGAATAATAATTTAATAAAAATTATTCTCTTTTTTCCTGTAAAACAACTTGTTAACATGAGATGGGGTAAGGGCTTTTTTCCCTCCTACTAAGATCAACTTTTCCCTATTTTAAATGATATCACCAGACAGTTGAGCAGTGGTTTCTATATTGGAAGTAGAGATGACCCCATCATCCCACCTGGTTAAGTTTATACCCTCTTCAAAATTCTGTTAATTTTTCTCTTAATACTTGGTTCTTGGTGTGCTTCTATGGTGTCTAATAAGAAACTTGATACAGACTTTTAGCAGACCCATACTTAATTACTTTATAAATAATGAATTTATTGAGCCCCTTCTCCTGAACATAGAAAACTGTAATATTGATGCAAATGTTTCATGATAGAAATTTGATGAATATATTACAAATCCCAGCTGAACTCAAAGGAAGTAGTTTGGTTAGATGTTGAATGCAGGAATAAAATTCCATGGCTTCTCAAGCTCAAGTTAGAATGTCAGTTGTCCAAAAGAGGGATTTTTAAAAAGGAAGTTTGTTTTTAAAAATCGGCCGTCTAACCAACCACGGCAGATTTGGAATTCCACTCCTGACCGAGAGGCAGGGAAAAAGAATCCTCAAATGTACTATTAAGAGGTGGCTGTATATGCAGAGAATACAAATTGATTATAGCGTTAGAATAAACACAACATAAATTTGAAATACCAGTCAACACTACGTACGTTGTCTCCCCAGACCTGTTATAGATTTGGTGGATGAACCCTGACATTGCACCTTCTGAAGTGTGTAGGTAAATGAGCAGGGGTGATGTGTGTGCCAGGCCCCCACGTTCACGTTCACGTTCACGTTCACGTTCACGTTCAGACAGATCCTCGCTGGCAGCCATGTTCGTCTGTGAGCAGTGAAAAATAAAGGAATCTGAAGGTGATCCATCCCATCGTGGGTCTGACAAATTAAAAATTTGCATGTGTGAGACAGTAGTTTTGCAGTCCGAGGAAAGCAAATAAGCAAGTGCAAAGCATTTGAATTGTGTCGCTTCTAACAAAGCTTTTAGAAACAGACAAGTATAAATGAGATTGATTTAAATTGATTTTTTAAAAATCTTTTCTTCTGTGGAGTCAAGAGAGTGACCCAAAGCTTTGGAGGAGCATGGGAGCTGACAGAGGGCCAGTGGCTTTCTGTTTTATGAGACCCCAAGCAAATTAGAACATAAATGTTGCCCGAACAGTTTCTGTTTTCTGGAGACCTGCACGAGAGAAAACAGCACCCGTCAGTGGGAACAATGAAGCAATCAGCTTTGTCTGCATGTAGGGACTTTGCACGGACACTCCAGCTGTAAAATACCAGCAACCTCAGCTTGCTCCGTTCCTCATTTCACCAAATTAATTCTGAAGAACTGTGTCTTGTAGGGGCTCAATCCTTGTGTGTTTTCTGTACAACAGACATGCTCTTCTCTGCTGATTTTTCTGAAACTGACCAATACTTTCCTGGGGATGAAGGAGGGAAATGGTGTGGTCCTGGGTATTTATTTCGTGACACTGCCCACAAGGGCGCACTGGCCTGTAGGCTGGATGCCAGCCACCAGCCCATCATTTCTCAGTGAAAAGAACCTTTCAGCTCGGTTACCTCCTGGAGAGAGCTGATTTTCCAGCAGTCAGGCTTGATCTGGGTAAATAATTAGAGAGCTGGAGAGCGAAGACATCACCCTAGTGCTGTCTGTGATTCTGCTAATATAGCCAGACCCTGTGATTCCATCGCTGCTATAATCTTAACCGCTGCCTTTCTCTAAAGCTGGAGAGGGAGAGAGAGAGAGAGAGAGAGAGAGAGAAGGGAAAGAGGGAGGGAGGGGGAGGGAGGGAGAAACAGCAACAAAGCCAGTTGCTTGCATTTGTCTTGGAGGAATTAATGACATTTTTCATTCTTTGGGTGAAAACAAGAAAATAGCTGCAGTTCTTTATCTGCATATAAGAAGGTGAATCTCAGTCTACCTCGCTCTCCCTATCACCTTCACCTCCCAGGCCATGCATGCCCAGTGCAATTACTTTGGTATATTGATTTATTTTTAAAACTGTATTACCCCTCGTTTACTGGAATCTGCAGGGCTCTGGGTTGTGTAGGCGGATCACATTTCTCATAAAGCAGACCCTGAAGTGGTTAATAGGTTGCTGAACTTTTGCAGCTGCTCATTAAAAGCCAATTAAAAAAAGAAAAAGAAATGTTGGCTGTCATAAAGTATGTGTGTCTCTCTCAAAATATCCATTATTCTGAAACTTTATCGCATTTTATCCTGTCCTTCTTTGTGGGGCCTGTGGATGGAGAAGGGCAAGAGAATAAGGAATTGATAAAACTATTCCAAGGTTCTAGTGAAATTCCCAGTTTTTCTCTCATTTGTGTCTTCAGTTGCAACCTCTATAGTTATTATACCATTAATTCTCACTGATTGAGAGTCATGGTGAAAAGGGAAATCAGATTTACTGAAAAATAGTAATTGTGCTAATGGAGTTTTATTACTTTGGAGAAAGTTATATAGATCTGAATGAATACTAAGAAATCAAAAAAGGTAACAATTAAAATAATTAAAATTCATAACAGGCATGTTTAACATGGTTCTGTGTTAACTAAAAAGGTCCTTTGACGATTTCTGGACCAAGAACTGGAAGACACAATGAAGAAACAAAGGCTGTTAGTTTAGGTGGCCTCCTTTTCCAAGCGTGGAAGATCCTGAGTGTCAAAAAAGTTGGAAGTCAGCTACTCCCCTACCCACGGCCCACCTCCACAGATTGATTTATCACAGATTGTAAAATTAGCGCGTTCTTAGCTGAGTTGAACTACATACTTTTCTGGCAAATACCAGCGGAATGGGAAACATGGGTTGCTTCAGTCACCAATATGGCAGGCCTTGCTGGGTGTTTGGTATGTGACAGACCTAGATGGTCTGGCTCATCTGGGGGTTAAGTAACACAGCCAAAGGGGCAGACACAACAGTGCTTTGTATGTTGGCCGCTAAAGTGCATTCAGGCCAAATCTCACCAGAGACTTTTTTTTCTTTTTTAATTTTTCACCTATTCAGTAAAATAGTTTGTCTTGGAACTAAAAGCAGCAAAAGTTGATTGATATTAACTATGACACCTCTGAATAGACTAAACCTAATTCCTTCCTTCCTTCCTTTCGTTCTTCCTTCCTTTCCTCCTTTTTTCCTCCCCGCTTTTCTCCCTCCCTCCCTCCCTCCCTCCCTCCCCCCCCTCCCTCCCCCCCCTCCCTCCCCAAACCCAAGGGACCCTAGAAGGCAGTTCCTGGGCAAGAGAGGAAGGTCCTTGGGGACTGGATGCCAGTAGGGTGGGTGTGTCAGGAAAGAACACAGGGTGTCAGGAGTATGGGGGCCAGGAGACTGCCAGGTGCTTTCTGGTCTCACACAAAAGGGACTGGGAAATTTTTTTTGGAAGATCATGGGACGTGATTGTCCCACAGTCAAGGGACAGCGTCCGGGACGGTGTCAGGACTTGAGTATTTTTGGATGTCATAGAAGAATCCTCTGGAGAAAAACAACGTGTAGGACCCCTCTCTGTAATGCCACTGGCAAGGTTACTGCTTTCAAAGCAAAGCCAGACTCCGGCCCTGCCCGAGGTGAAGTCTTTTGTCTGCCTGCGCGCCCGATCGCTCCGGCTTCGGATTGATTTTTGGCCGCCGCTGCAGCAAGTTGGGGGCTGGCTCGGAGGGTGGAGGCGGCTGGGGGCGGAGTGCGGACTGGCCTCCACGGCACCAGGGAGCCCACTGCTGCTTCGCGATTTTTTTTTTTTTAACTTGGAATTTCCAGATAACAAAAAGAAAGAGGTTTCTCCAGGATCTGAGGGAGCCATTAACATCTATTAATAACGCCGACGGGGTAAGTAGCGGAGTGGCGCTCGGAGCGGCAGCCGGGTGCGCGGTCCTCGCCCGGCTCGGGCCGGGTGTGCTCCGGGGCCGGCGGGGACCCAGCCGGCTGCCCGCCTGCTCCGACCCCTGCCCAAGGTAAGGGGTCCTCACCGGGGCGCCTGCGGGCTGAGCACGTCCCCTCCCCCCGACTTCTTGGCAGGGCATTTTCTCTGGCGGGTAAAATTACGTGTCATTTCTCACGGGGCATTGCCGGCCGCCTTCCTGGAACCGTCCTTTTAGATTTTGTGATCCGCCCTGGCACAGAAGCTCTCCTAGGAGGTGGTGCTTATGCATATTCATTTTGTCTAGTAACCGGCTACCAGTCTTGCCATTGCAGGTTGATTTATTGATTTATGTGTAAAGTGTGTTTTATTTTAGTGATTAGGCAATCCTGACGTCGTGGAGACGTCTGCGCATCCCAGACATGTTCATTGCTAGGGATGAAAGACAAAGGTGGTGGTCCCACCTCGCCCCACCCCTTCATTTTCTACCTAGTGACCACTGACTTTTGTTGTTTTACGGAAAGCTAGTTAGGAATGGCATTTTTTCCGCCCAGAGGAATCACTGAATTCAATATTAGTGTTTGTAAGTAAAGCATGCAGTTATTTTTAAAAGCCCAACATTTGAGAAGTAACTTCTTCTGGGGTGTGTGGTAAAGACTGGACAGTGTGGTGTGTTATTTCAGTTTGGGGATGATTCCAGGATTTTGCTGTTACTTCTGTGAAACGGTCAACAGCATGTTCCCATCAAGGTACATGAAAATAAATGTTGCCTTTCATTACAAAGGAGACTGCAGTGAAAAGGGAGACATCACTTCAACTCTTCAACTGTGGTTTTCATCTTTCCATGCTCCCAGCCCTCTACTCATCCATACATAACCCCATCATTTAAAAAAAAAATTATCTCCATAGACCTGCTTATATTTTTCAGGAACTCTATTATGCCTATAAACTTGACCTGGATTGTGTTACTAATTTGGTAGGTTCTGTCATACAGGAAATCACAGTCTGTGGGTCAATATGTTCATGTGAACCCCCCCAGTCAACTTAGCTAAATTGTTTCTAAAAGATATTTTTAGGCCAGTGAACACTTAGCAAGAATGTCTCTGCAGATCCTGATAGAACTGTTTTTAGATTCAGTACTTTAAAAGCCTGTTCAACCCAAGCAGTTCTAATCAATGTAAAATGTGCTTCTAACAAAAGATGTTTGTATTGTTAGTGATTATATCATTATACATTTCCTTAATGGAAATAACTGATCTAACAGCAATAAAAATTTCACCCCATGAAATATTATTCTGATTTTAAACTCTAGAAAAAAGTATGCATTTCTTGTATTTTAGGGGGAAGGAGTCATGTAAGAATGAATAACTAAAGTATAGGAACACTTGTTTGGGGTTTATATTTTCTACAGACTTACTGTATATTGTTTGATGTGCCTCTTTTAATTTTTTAAAAATGATCTAAATTTTCAATCTACTGCCAATTCATATTATACATAAAATAGATGAATGTACTATGCAATACACACGTATGATTTAATCCATGGGTAGAAACGACAGCCATTAGGGTGAGACTAATGAAGCATCTGCCTCTATGAGACAGAGCAAGAGAGAAACCACCCCAGATCAATAACTTATAAGTAACCAGCATGAAAAGGGGCCCCAAAGCTTTTCTTCTGCTTCAATTCTTAAACAACCTTTTCCTGGTGGCATCATATTCATGCTGGAAGGGTTCAGTAAAAATGAGAAGACCAAACGTTAACTAGGCAATATAAGTATTTCTATCTTACATCTTTACTACAAACATTTTTTTTTGAAGTTTTGAATTTTATTTATTTTTTTATACAGCAGGTTCTTATTAGTTATCCATTTTACAAACATTTTTGACATGCGTTGATTGCTGAAAAGTAATTATAGACTTGATATTCTGAAGATGGCGTGAGGCTACATTTTTAAGAGTAACAGCAGAGATGAGTTGGGATGTGATTGTTAAGCTTATGGGAGCGACTCTAGCAAGTAGGCATGAGTGTGTTTGGTGTGTCTTTGTGCCTGTTTTACAGGAGGCACATTACCATTGTCTGTGAGCCCCGGCTCTGATGTTATCGAACACAGAATGAATATGTAACAACTTAATACATTTAGTGCCCTAAGCAGTACATGGATCTTTCTGAGGTCTTGGGGACAGTAGAAACTTACCACCGAGAATGTAAGGAAGGAAAGAATTAAAGTGAGCTGGGTTGACTACCCCTGAGCAAAGAGATACTCTGCCTTGAAATAATAACCACCACAGTAATAACCACCACCCCCCTTTCGTGGCACTGTCTGCATGGCCTTTTGTTCATTGTATCTGGAGTTGGCACTAAATCCCTGGGGATGATGATGGTGTGTATAATCTTTTACTGATGGTCTGAATCCTCTTGTGCTTCTGTGAGATACACACATACAAGCACACGTTTATTAGATAGTAGCACATGCAAACAAGTGTTTGTGCAGTGTTCTTTCAATTCACTGAAAAGACTACAGGGAATTTTTTCAAGCTCCATTCAAGACCATTACTGTCAGATCACTAGTTGTGATTTTTTTTTTTTAACCTGGAAAGTGACCTTTTCCCTACCAGAAACTCTTGATGAATAGAAAGAGTACTTTCAAAAGCCCTCAGTACTTCCGTGGTGGTCCAGTGGTTAAGAATCTGCCTTCCAATGCAGGGGACGCGGGTTCAATCCCTGGTCAGGGAACTAAGATCCCACATGCCACAGGGCAACTAAGCACGCACACCGCAACTACTGAGCTCGTGTGCCTCAACTAGAGAGCCACGTGCCACAACTAAGACCCGAGCAGCCAAAAATAAATAAATAAATAAAATATTTAAAAAATAATAATAAAAAAATAAAAGTTAAAAAAAAAAAGAAAGAGAGGTTTTTTTTTGGTTTGGTTGGTTGTTTAGGCTTCTGTCCCAAGAAAGAACAGCAAATGGACTATTCCTCAGTATCAGAAACATTTGAGGCAAACCTCCATTTGATTGATTCAAGGATTCACATATGTATTTTTCCCTTTATTTTGGTGAATAATTGAAAGGGAACTGTTTAATATAAAAGCCTGTACCTGGACAAAATGATACTATATTGGTCTGTCGTGACTGAATCAGAAGCAGGGGATAAGTCATTTCCACTTTGCAGATACCATTGGTCATCTCTTGTTTATCAAGGGTGATGTCGGGAATGAAATGACTGGGGAGTATTAGAGATTATGTGTGTTGATATTTACTGACACACAAATCTATTCTTTGTTTTTAAAATGTAGCTCAAAGTAGGGTGGAATTCTTTGGCTGTCGGTGTTGATCTCCTGTGCACTGGGGTAGCTGGGATGTCCCAATTACCCCACTAGGATGTGTTGAATTCCCCTGAGAAATTAGATGGAATGAAAAAGCCTGCTTGTGCTGGTAGAGTTGGCCTCCCTTTGTAGCCAGTATTTGACTTCTAGCCACCTTTGGGACAAAGCTGTCTCTAGGCTCCCTTTAACATTATCATTTTGGGGTCATTATGATCCCCTCCAAAAAACCGCATCTTCTGTGTACTTGAAAAGGACTTGATTTTGGTGTGGTTTTGCAGAACTCAGTTCCAGGGAGACAGTAAAATACCTTAGTGGTTTCATCTTTATATAATTTACATATTTTAAGCTCTCTGTTTCAGGTCAGTGGCCTATTTTGCTACTCTAGATGATTGACCAATGTTAACAAACCCAACGGATCTTAGAATAAATTAAGAATGACTCTGGGCAGCCCCAGAGGCCCCCAGTAACCAATTTCTAATAGATTCAAAGAGAAAGTACTTGCCCTTTCTTCAAACTTTATCCCAAACACAGCGCCCTCCTGGCTGATAATCAATAATGATTCACATGGGATTTGATTTACAGTGAAGTTTCATTGTCTCTGCCCTAGAGGATTTCTCCATAACAGTCTCCGGATGGCTGAGGGGTTAAATAAGCACGTTCCTCTGTGCTTCAAGGATAAAAACAGAAAAACCGAAGTGTACAATAACGTCAAGGTATTGTTTGATTACTAGACAGCTGATGGTCTTGGAAATGAAGAGTGGTAACAGTAGCCTGATGAAATTTCTTAAAATGCATGGCAAGTCCTGGATACTAGATATCGGTTACACAGCCCCAAGATAAACTTTGGTGCCATATTCTCACACAGAATTTAAAGCATCACCTTCATACCACTGTGGAACTGAGCGTCACAGGCACCAAAGTAAAATGTGGATGCATAGAAGCATAGGAATGTGTTAATCTGGTCCAGGTGCTAAATCGAGCTTGGCAGTTCACCAGTCTGCATTTTGCTTAACCACAAAATCCTTAAGACTGGGACCTGTTCAAGATGCAGATGGAGGCTTGTCCCTGTATGGAACAGATACGCTAATCAGTGGTTGTGGTCACCTCTTACCCAGACCCCTCTCTCCTGCTCTGAAGAATTTCCCTTCTTCCAAAGAAGCTAGGATGAACATTGAGGTGCATGTATCTTTTCGAATTATGGTTTTCTCCAGATATATGCCCAGGAGTGGGATTGCTGGATACCAAAGGGGAAACATGGGGGAAAGTGATAAATTAGGAGATTGGGATTAACATAGACACACTACTATAAATAAAACAGGTAACTAACAAGGACCTACTGTATAGCACAGGGAAGTCTACTCAATATTCTGTGATAACCTATATGGGAAAGAATCTGAAAAAGAATGGATATATATATATATAATGTATAAGTGATTCACTTTGCTGTATGCCTGAAACTAACACAACCTTGTAAATCAACTATACTCAAATAAAAATTAAAAAAAAAAAAAGCAGCAGCAGCTAGAGGCAGTAGGAGAAATAAGAGCCAGGGAGGAGCGCCGTGGCTGAGACCCTCCCTTCTCTGCCTGTGTCTGTGATTGAGCAGATAAGCACAGGTGGTCGAGGGCATCGGTGGCGAGCGTGCTGTGTGTTGGCAGAGCGTGAATAACTCAGTACCTGGGAAGATGGTAGAACAGAAGCAGTAACAGGGATCATTTCCTGTGCCCTGTGTGGGTTGCAGGGACACAACGAGACCCCTCTGCTGTGCTTCCACCTCCAGCCACCTGGGAGGTTCAGTTCCTCCTCCTGGTTCAGGGCCATTGTCCCTGGTGCTCCCATGGAAGACTTCATGGTGGTAGCGGCCACCAGAGCCTTATTAAGACATTGCTCTTGTTCTCAATGACAGTCTAACAGGACAGGAATCAGGGTGAACCAGATGAAATTGCCAGCATTCAGCCATTTCTGACCTACAAAACCAGCACTTACTCATTTCCCAGTTTCCTATCTTGCTCTCCTTCTTCACACAGCAACCAGATCACGGAATTCCCCTGCCTACAAAATGTTCCACTGGCTTCTCAGTGGGCTCAGAATAAAATCCAGGCTCTACACCTTGGCCTCCTCTGAGGTCCTTCAGGACCTGGCCCCTGCCTGCCCTTCCCCCACCTCCCAGCTGTTCCCCAGCTCACTCTTCCTCCCAGCAGGCCTCCCGGGAGGTTCCTGGAACTCACCTCAGGATCTTTGCATTTGCCCTTTGCATTCTGTCTGGCTCCTTCTTGCAATTGGAGCCTCAGCTCAAATTTCACCTCCTCAGAGAGGCCATTCCTGGTCCTTCTGTCTAAAGGAAGCCTTCCTCCTCATCCTGTTAGCCCATTTTATTTTCTTCCAAGTACTTTATCCCTATCTAAAATTACTTATTTTCCTTGCTTTTTTTTTTAATTGAAGTATAGTTGATTTACAATGTTGTGCTAGTCTGTGCTGTACAGCAAAGTGACTCAGTTATACACATATAGACATTCTTTTTTTATATTCTTTTCCATTATGGTTTATCCCAGGGTATTGAATATAGTTCCCTGTGCTATACAGTAGGACCTTGTTGTTTATCCATTCTAAATGTATTAGTTTGCATCTACCAACCCCAAACTCCGCCTCAGACATAGAGAACAGACTTGTGGTTTCCTTGCTTCTTGTCATCTCCTTCACGTCAGTGGAAGAGGGAACAAACACCTTGCCTGGCTTGTTCTTTGCTGTGTTCTCCCTGCCTGGTACGCAGCGGGGGCTTAGTATGGATTTGCTGACTGAACACGTTGGACACGTTGTGCACCATTCTGAACCCTCTTAACCGCAGCCACTGCAGAGCCTGGTCCCAAGCAGCTGTGGGCAGCTTCCTGCTGGAGCAGCCAGGGATGCCCTGTCCGAGGGGTCTCTGCCTCTCCAGCCCCCTGATAGTACGTTGTCCACGAGGGTGAGGGCTGGCGGAGATCTCTTTCCCCATTCATTCATCCTCTGTGTTTCTTGAGGTTCCCTGGACTGTCCTTGTAAGATCCAGCCAACCCAGTGATGCATCCCGTACTTCCTTGACCTCCTCCCACCCTCCTGTCCCGCTCCTGCTAAACCGTCTTCCTGCAAAGTCCTGTCGCAGGCAATGGTCTTGGGGGAAACTCAGGCTAATGAAGGTGCAATCGATCTTGTGATCTTTTTCTAAGCTAAAATCTTGTTCAGTGAGTTGCTGTACTACCCAGGTGATTTGGTAACAGCTAACAGTGAATAAGGACTTACAGTTTTAAATCTGAACATTTAACCCTCACAGCAACCCTATGAGGTATCATCCCCATTGAACAGATGAGGAAACTGAGGCACGATGACATTGAATAGCTGGCTCAAGGTCACAGCAGTCAGTGGCAGAGCTGAGTGCAGGTGAACCACATCCAGGCTGGCTCTCTTAACCTCCCCTCGTGACCACACTCTCCTGGCTCTTGACTCAGGCCTTTGCCAACAGCCTCAGTCCCTCCTCTGAGTCCCTCTATCCCTGCCTTTTTTTCTTTCCCTGAATTCTTACGTCTCCCAAAGTGACATGGGCACCCAAGGGTGCCAGGAGGCTGTGACCAGGTGTTACTAATTCATTTTGCCCTGTTGACTACAGGCGTTGCCTGTGACGCTGGCCCTGGCATTTAGGCCAGCTACGTGGACTTCCTTCTGTCCTCAGGATTCCACCTCTGTGGTCCAGTGCCACAGAGGCACTAGAGATGGAACTTCTACACTGCCCTGTCCAGCCCTCTGAGCAGGACAAGTGCTCCTGCCCCTCTCAGCCCCGTTTCCCTTCTGTCATCATAGTGCCCACCTCCCAGGGGTATTCTAAGGATTAAACAAGATAGCGTTTTAAAGTGCCGAGAACTCCTGGCTCCCAGTAAGCGCTCAGCGGATATCAAGTGTGATTATTCTTTTTATAGCAGTCATTAGGATGTGAGGACAGGACCCGCGGTGGGGCGGATCCAGGGGAGGGCCCATCTTCTCTATTGCACCTTTTTAAAAAAAAATTATATTGGATTATATTTGATTTACAATGTTGTGTTAGTTTCAGGTGTACAGCAAAGTGATTCCGTGGTACATATACATATATTCATTCTTTTTCAGATTCTTTTCTCATATAGGTTATCACAGAATATTGAGTAGAGTTCCCTGTGCTATACAATAGGTCCTTGTTGTTTATCTGTTTTATATATAGTAGTGTGTGTATGTTAATTCCAAGCTCCTGATTTATTCCCCCCCCCCACCGCCCCGCGTTTCCCCTTTGGTAACCATAAGTTTGTTTTCGATATCTGTAAGTCTGTTTCTGTTTTGTAAATAAGTCCATTTGTATCATTTTAAAAAAATTAGATTCAACATATAAGTGATATGATATTTGTCTTTCTCTGACTTACTTCACTTAGTATGATAATCTCTAGTTCCATCCATGTTGCTGCAAATGGCATTATTTCATTGTTTTTAATGGCTGAGTAATATTCCATTGTCTATATGTACCACATCTTCTTTATCCATTCATCTGCCGATGGACATTTAGGTTGCTTCCATGTCTTGGATATTGTATTGCACCTTTGAATAGAGGAAGTTGCCATTTTGTTTTCTCCCTGCCTCTATTAAGTCAGAGACTACGGAGGCACTATTGTCTTTCCTTTCCTTCTCTCCCTTAACTCCCACTGCCCTCCCTAGGCCCGACATGGGTTTCCCTTTGTTCTGGGCATCTAGAATCATAGGCATTAGCCCATCTCTTCTTAAAGTCCATTGCATAGCTGCAGAACAGTTGGAACTGGAGGGTGATGTTAGCTTTGAGAAATGCTGAGTGACTTCTCCTGCCCCGGGTGCTCCAGGTAGGCGGTGAGCGACCGAGAAGCCAGTGGTTATGACAGATTGGCACACCTCAGAGTTTCCCGTTTCAGCGTTCACTTGGGGGGACTGCTAGTGTCCTTCAATGGGTAGGACTCCTAACTTGCTAGATAATGCTGTTCCTGTCCACACAGAGCCCAGATGCATCAGAATAAAGAACACTTCAGAGGTAGCTTTAAATTATATGCTGTTGATCTTATTTACAAAACCAAGGAATAAAAACATCAGGCAAAATAATTGACACTGAAAAATAACGTATTGCTTCTTTCCAGGCCCTTCCTTTGGAGAAGGTAGAACCTTTGACTAGACGAGGGATAGATCATCCTGGTATCTCTTCTGACTTTGGATTTCTAATGCAAAACAAAGTCACACTTTGAGAAACAAATTTCCCAACTTTTGTCCCCGACTCTGATGGAAGGTACCAGGGTCTTTATGGGGCATGAGTGACCAGAACAGTCATTTTTCTCCTAGGCATACCATCATGCTCAGAAGAGAGTACTATAAAATAACATTGTTTTTTCCATTTGGGCCTCTTTCAATCCTATGGATCTGAATATCCCACTACCCTGTATTTTGGAGGAATTTGACTCTATTGGCTATCTTCTGAGGTTTTTTTTCTTTAACATTACCTTTAAGATCTTGCTCAGAATTCTGTTATTCTCTTGCTTATTAACATATCAAGTCAGATTTTGCAAAAGCAGGTCTTTCATCTCCCCCTCCTTCTGCCAAAGCATGTACATCACTTACAGTGCTGTGTTGTGTTTCTGCCAAAAACTAGCAATCGACCGACATCTTTTGAGTAAAAGTCTGCAAGTAGGCTAAAGATCATTTGTAGATCAGGCCAACTCTTCATCTTTTCTGGACTTTATAGCCCCAGTTTATTTGTGACTCTATCCTGCATGTTATTTGAGGAAATGTCCCCGTGTTTTCTATGTCAAGTGTTTTCACCTTCTGCTTTGTTTTCTTAACCGTATTTTCTAAAAACCTAGAAGTGAGAAGGAGAAGCAAGCATGTGGAAAGATGTCTGTCAACTGGTCCTCAAACCAGAAGTGCATAATTACCAATAACATAACACATAGGTGTAAATACATAGAACGGACCACCACACTGAGTAATTTATTCAAATGCATTCATTCTCCATAATTCCCAGTCACTTTCAACAGAAGGAGGCGGGTTGGCCCTGGGCACCGTTGAGAGGCCCTTTGCATGTGAAATGGTTGACTTCCTTGCCCCTCTTCCATTTGATCGTTTGGCCATGCACGATCTAAAATCCATTCTAAAATCCATCAGTACCATTCTAAAATCCATCAGTTCTTCTAAAAAATCCATCAGTTCTTCTTGGTTATCATTTTAAAATTCACACCGATATCAGTGTAATTGAATGAAATACCTTACAAATTTGCATTATGTGGGGAGAAAAAAATAGGCTGGCTTAGGTTGCCCCATACAGACTCTATGAGTCCATCTGCTGGCTTGGTTCCCAGGATGGTGGTTTAAAATCTGGCCCAGATAGAGTTACCAGATGAGAGTAGTTCATGGTCCATCGAGGGACAGGACACTGGGAGATGAATGGGAAGACACAGGAGGAGAGTATCAGGCGGGGCTCCCAGCACTAGTGGTTCCTAGTGGTTCCTGAATCGAGCTGCACTGAGAGCACCAGGGGTGATTATTATAAATTCAGATCCCCAGGCCACCCCCTCCCCAAATCTGAGGTTCTGATTCAGTAGGTCTGAGGCTGGGGCTTGGGATTCTGCATCTTAACAACTGCTCTAGGGGCTGGGACTAGCACCCTGGTTTGAGTACTTTTCTCAGCTTCAGTTTTCACATCCCTAAAAAGAAGGTAATAACATCTATTTCACAGAGTTGTTCCAGGAACTGAAAGAACATGTGGGAAAGGGCCCTGGGAACCATGAAATGAGACAGACTAGGATGTTGAATTAGTGGGTTTAACTCTCAGCCTCCTTCTGAAAGTCTAAAGATTGAGGTGGACCCTGCCCACACATCCCAGGATGCTAAAAATGACTCTGTTCCCAGTAGAATCCCCTTCTCAATCTTCATTTTCCCACATCAAAATGCCAGGAAAGATTTTCTAACCCCCAACTCCTTCCTTCCTTTAACAAATATATATATGGAACACCCACTGCTCTAGGTGCTTGGGACACATCCAAGACTGGTTTTCCTGTCTTTCTTGACCAAAGTGGGTAGAGATGCATTGTGGTTTGGTCCATGGAGAGAATAATGTCTGACTGATTTCTGCCACTTTTCAGATGACCCTTAAAATAATATTGGTCAGAAATGTCTACAGAAGATACTTCCCAAGAGATAACTGGTGGCTCAGGGCCCATCTAACCCAGCAAGTAGCAAGGATGGGCTTTCCCTGGTCACATCATACAGCAGTGGCTCCCAGAAAACCCCAAGAGAGACTGCCACGTGTTGCCTGTAGCTGAGCCCCAAGTTGGGGATTTCATCATGCCTCCGTCATCCAGAATGCCCAGAAAACTTTGACCAACACCAGTCCCTGAAAAAGAATATCCCAAATTATTTTCACGTACTGGAGACTGTAACTTAGCCTTGAGTAAAGACTAAGAACTAAAGATATGTTTTAATGAAGTAGCTTCTCAACCATTGTGGAAGATAGGAGTGCAGTTCTAGCTCACATGACATGGGAAGTCCTTCCTCAAATACTATTTGATAATAATAATATAGTAGTACATGCCCAGTCAACAGATTAAACGTGTCAAACTCCTTATATTAATTATTGATTGGGGTTGTTGGAAGAAGTAAGTAGGTAATGATGTAAGTATTGCAGTAGCTGAGACATGAAGGTTAAGTGGCTTGCCCAAGGTCATGCAGCTTGTGAGCGACGGAGTTGGGATTTCAACCCAAGTGTATGTGACCAGTAGGCTCTTCTGTCTCCCCCAGGATGAATGGTAGAGGTTTGCCTAAAGCAGATTCAGCCTTAGACCCCCGAATGAGGGATATGGTTACTGAAATAACAAAAGGAGTTTACTGAAATACAGTCTGACTCAGCCTTTCTCAGTCAGTTCCTTGAAAGTATTAGCCCTTAAGGCATCTATGATGTAATGAATTAACTGTTCTCTGATGCATCTAGGATGGTACAAATTATAAACTATTCTTGGAAGAATTGAGCCAGCAGTCTCTTCAAAGCTTTCCATTACCCTAAAAAGGAAGGCCAAAATCTTTTACCCTGCTCCCAGGGCCTTGTACCATTGGACCTCTGCCCACCTTCTTTCATTTCCTTGGATGAGCCATGCTTCTCCCCAACTTGGAGATCTTGCCTTGAAATCCTGTCCCTCTTCTCTTTGCTCATTCTTCAGATCTCACCTTGAAAGACACTTCTTTTTTTTGTCTTGTTTTCCCAGCTTTATTGAGATATTATTGACAGGGAATAAGTACCCCAGTCCAACTTGTTAACTGTGAAAAGATCAAAAGCCTTTGGCTAAAATCCACACTCTGTTACCTGCACAGGTACTGTCTGGAGAATCAGTGGGCATAGCTGGCCCTTTTTTCTGGGCTCCCTTTCCTGCCCTGTCCTTGGAATTTTGAGGTGTCCCCTTTGCCTTTTGCCCAGCTGTGCTCGCTTTCCCACCCTCGTCTTGGGATTCCCTGCCCGTTTCCTGGGGTGTATGCAGTCTACTCTCAAGCCCATGGCAGCTCCTGGCCAGGTCTCAGTCTGACCTGACATCTGGGTGAAGGCAGGGTGGGCACAGTATCACTGGCAGTGCCCTCGAGGAGAGCTGGTGGACCGGGGTGGCTGAGCGCTGCACGCTGAGCTTTGTCCCATGAGTTCAGGCGGTTCTAGGGACCGGGATGCCCATCCCCTGGCAGTGCCCTTGGCTCTCCTCAATCCACCCTCCCTTTGAAACCACTCCACCTCAATAATTAAATAGCCTCCCTCCCCCAGTGTCATATGGAGCACTTGCTGGGATAAGAGGGAATTCACTTTCTGGCCTCCTTTCATGTTATCCCTTCAGGAATATTAGACACTTTGAGATAAAGACCAAAAATCAAAGATGATATTCTGTTTTACATCTTTCTTAAAAGAGGAAGGATGCAAGTGTAAAAACCCACACAGCAAAAGGTCCTCATTGTTGCAGAGATTTAATCTTCTTTTTCTTTGGAGATAAACTCCGATTTCTCATCTTTTAAATTCAAAAATGGAAGGCCATCCTCACGTGTCAGACAATTTACTGTTTTACAAAATAATATGATAATCGTAATAATGATAATAAAACAGTAAGGTGATTCCCGACTGAGTCTCTGTGTCACCGAAAAATAATTGTTTAGAAACAAGGTCTTTCTCATTGAGAAACTTCTCTTGTGTCTTAAAGATTGAAATTCTGAAATAGTCCTCAAGGTTTTTCTCTCTTTCCCTGTTGTCCCTGATTTCCCAATCAGAGTGCTTAAGTGAAGCCTTGGGCTTTTGGTTAATCATTTTGATCATCTTAAAACCCAGTTTCCAGCTTTTCTGCCTGGAGTTGGAGTCAAAGGCTCTATTTTCTCAGGTGATGAGAATCACCAAGTTTTTCTGTTCTGCAATAACCCCCGTGCCCGTTTGGGAGTGCAGTACCTTAGTGGAAGCCTTATTTCCATAATGTCACCACTTCTTATAAGTGCTATGTGGCATGCATTTATCTTACTGTGGTTTTATCTCTGATTCTAAAAGTAATATATGTTCACTTTAGACAATTTAGAAAATACAGAAAATGATAAAGGAAAAATAAATACCACCCACTGTTGTACCTCCAGGGATGACAACTGATAACACCTCGATCGGATTCATTAGCCTTGGTCTGTGCGGATATAAGCTATAAATTGGAATTCTATTTTACACACAGCTTTCTTTTTTTTTTTACACACAGTTTTCATATCCTGTTTTCTTCCCACTTTTCATTTTATTTTGAGCATGTTCTCATGACATTAAACATTCTCTGAAAACATAATTTTAATAGACAAACAGTATTCTACCATGTGGAAGTACCTGAATTTATTTCATTGTTCACCTACGGCTGGATGTTTGTTTCCATTTTTCACTGGAATGCAGACTGGTTCTGTAAATGTCATTATTAATGGCCCTGTTCTTCTCCTGTAACTTTTAAGATTGAGGTATATTATACATACAGTAAAACACACAGATCTATAGTGTACATTTTTACATGTGGACATACCTGTGCATTAGGTCATGTTTAAAGGCTCCTTTTATAGTTCTCTCAAAATTAATTTTGCTATAGGTTGTTTGTGAGTATTCAAACATAAACAAACATTTACTGGGGACTTATTATGTATGATTTAATTTAATGCTCGTGGGCATCCTGTGATGGAGATGCTGCAGTTTCCAGCTGAGAAAATTGAGACCCCGAGCACCCGAGTTGGTTGCCCAGTCTCGCAGAGAGTCAGGGTGGACTCAGGATTGGATCCCAGGCTTGCCTGCACCCAGAGCTTTGGCTCTTTGTGATATTTTCTCTTAGATAATTAAAAGGAAGAGCTGCCAACATCCTTCGGTAGAACACAGAGCCACTGGGTTCGGTTTTGTCTGTTCCTCCCTTTTAAACTAAGGTTAGGGATCAGTAACCGACCGCACTGGCTCTGCTGGTTAGAGCTTATGTTTAAAGTCGGCAGAGAGCTGTCACTGCTACTTTGGGGTTTGGGTTGTGTTTTGCTCTTACATTTTGCTCAGGGCTAGAGAGCACTGTGGGCTGTCATCCATTACAAGCCGTAACCCACCCACTCGTCCCCCCCATCCCCCCACTCTGGCTTCCTCCAGTTCTGCTACCAAGAAGAGGAGCAATCCTGAAGACAGAGGCTTATGAAAACCGGCGAACAAGTTGTTTCAGGCTTGGCTGCCAAAGCGTGGAGAGAGAAGGCCTCAGTTAAGGTGTACAGTTGAGATTTGGGACGCGAGGGAAGCTTCTGGGCTATCTCGTCCAACCTGCTGAGTTTACGAAGCTGAAACTAAGCCCTGCGTCGTCTCCCTGGGGAGACGGCCTGTTAAAGACAGACCTGAGACTGGAACCAAGGACATCTGCCTCGGGACTAGGTTGCATCTCATCGGGTCAGCGGACACTCACATGGGGTGGACGGGTGAGGCCAGAGTCGCTGCCTTCTCCCCCCCCCCGACACAGCCAGATAAGGGCAGTCAGGTTGGATGGCCCCCCAAGTGCATTCCCACTGTAGGGAAATTTAACAAGATGGAAAAAAATGTCCTCTGTGCATGTGGTGGGAAGGAATTCTGGGATATGCCATTTGGGGTCTGCTGAGGTGAGGACCCCCAGATCTCTCAAAGAGCAAGCTAGGTTAACAACAGATAGCCAATGAACTGCCATCCAGAGTGCGAGAGGCCAGTTAATTGCAGGGCTCTGGTTTGCTGTGTGGGGCGTGCAGGTTTGAGGCCAGAGTTGCATGGCAGCGAGGCCTCCTACACCTAGTAATTCAGACAGAGCAGCCAGATTCGAGCCCTGGTTGTGTACGTCTGGGTGACTTGCTTCACCTCCCAGGGCCTCATCAGCAAAATGGACCTGATAACAGTACATACCCGCTTCCAAGCTTGATGATCATGAATGTTAAACGCTAGAGCAGCGCCTGGCACAGGGAAAGCACTTAGTCTGTGTGAGGGTCACTGATGATGATGAGGAGGATGGCAGCCACCACCTGCTGCTCCCAGGGACCCTCAAGGAGACGCTGATCTCTGCCACTGCCATCCTCTGCAAAACTCCCTCGGGGCTGCAGGGAACCTTGCCTCTAAGAAATGCTCAACAATATTTAAAGCCTGGATTTAAACAGGTGGCAGTTCATCAACTTGCCCTGGGCACCAACATAGCTCAGTCAGCAGGTGGCCACGCAGACACTCTTTCTAGACCAGCTCCCTCATCCCAACCCAAGGGACCCATGCGTCTCTGGGAAAATGTCGCTTTCCGAGGGTTCTTTCCGAGGAAGTAGAGCCGGTGACTGAGAGGTCACCAAGCTGAAGGGGGTTGCTTAACCCTTTGTGCCTCTCAGCCACTTCCCACCTTCTCCGTGGAGCTGACAGGGATAATAATACCACCTCAGGGAGGCTGTGAGGAGTAGATGAGTGAATGGATGCAAAGCATTTACAGTGGTGCCCAACGCCATGGGTGACAGGTGTTGGGTTTTACTTTCCTCTTCCTGTTTCTGTTTCATTCCATTTTTTCCTTCCTTCTCTCTCCTTCACACCTTCCGCAGTATTAGACATCTTTGCCAACATTCTTGACAGAAGACTTCAACCGTGCTGCTCTGTGAAATTCATTTGGATTCGTTTTATCTAGAGATAAGCCTCTTCCCTTTTTTTTTGTTTTTTCCGATGTGTGGTTTTTCATACTACTCTGCAGTTTTCTGTTCTAGGACTTAAAACCTTGGCTTAAATGGTGGAATCTCTCAGTAGACTATACGCTCCTGGAAGGCAGGGCCTGCCGATCCCCAGTGCTTAGCCAAGCTTCTGGCCCAGAGCAAGCGCTGGCAAATGTTTTCTGAGTCCATCATTTTCCTTACAAAGAAGCTGTAGAGAGAGAAGGTCACTGGTGGCTGATGGAGGTCCTCGGGTAATCCACAGAGACGCTTGGTGGTGGTGTCATATTCTCACTCCCAGCAGCCACTCCAGCCTTGCCGTCCTTCTAAGTCCTTTTCTTAGGATAAGTGACTTCCCTCTGGAGCCAGTGAAAAAAATTAAGTTCTTCCATCTCCTGTGTTCCTCTGCTGTAAAAACAAGCAGAAGAGAAGATGCCAGGAGCAAATGGGTCCACTGAGGACATCTGTTCTCTGTTTCCTGCCTGGGGCTTGGAGGTGGTGAGAAACCAGCTCGGGGTTTTTCCCTCTTGGGTTGTGGCATCTCTGAGAAGTGGATAAAATGTCAACATTTCTTACTTGTTGAACTGGCTGCTAGAATACAGACCCTGGGGTGCTGCGGGGTCAGTGTGAAACATGCCCACCTAAGCCCCTTCCAGCTCCTACCATGGCCCCTGCCCTTGCCCTGCAGGTGTGAGCCATCCAACTGGCAAAGACTGTTACGGTAACTGAGCTGTTTGGCTTCAGTGAGGGTAATTTCTGACACGCACATAACGTTTTCAGATGTAATCAAATAAATGTGTCTTTCCAGGGCATCTTTTGTAATAGTCTACTATGAAAATAATCTTTAACCTTTTTCTCACTCCATAAATACAATTTACTCTAAAAATCTCTGATGCTAGAGAAAAGTATTAAAAAAAATGTTACACAAAGGGGATCATATCATACGTTCTGTGTGATTTTTTTCAGTGTGGACATATTTTTTTTAAACAACCCTTCTCTACTCTCCCATATCTGCCACTTCCAAGACAACCAGCATGAAGAGCCTGGAAGTTCTCTTCCATACTTTTCTCCACAGAGATACAGTCACATATGCATAACATAGAGAAAACATGATTTGGTCATTGTTTGAGGCAAGTGAAGTCATCCTATATGTGCTTCTCTGCATTTTACTTTTGTCGCTTCGTAAACTGGGCTTATCCCTACAGTGAATTACTAACGCTAACCCGTCCTTGTCGGTGGCGGCAGATTCCACGGGAATGGGTGTACCACAGCGCAGGCAGCGTGTTTCCCTGAGCAGCTTCTGCTGTGGTAGACGTGCGTGTACCACAGCTTATAGCAGTGCCCACCTGCTTTCATTTCAGTGGGATTGTGCCAGCTAGAGCCCTTTCTGCTGTAAGTAAGAGGAGACCTGACTCAAACTGGCTTGAAAAGGAAGAGCTTAATAAACACAGTAAAAGTGATACAATAATCCCAGGTAATATATAAGTGAAATGGATCCCGCAACTTATCAGTAAAGAATACATCAACACAAGGAAATGCAAGCATGGCTTTACATTTGAACATCTATTAGAATTGACCACAGTCACAGATCCAAGGAGAAAAAGAGTTCAAGCATTTCAGTTAAGGCATAAAAAGCAAAAATTCTACTGTCATTCCCAATGTTTGAAAATGTTTTGACCCATGTGAATAGACGGCCTGATAAAGGGCATCTGTCAAAAACCTGCAGTAAACACCCTGTAGAAATGTTACATGCAGAAATACAGCAAAGAGGCTGTACCACTTTGCTGGACCACAGAGTGGCTGGATCACTTCTCTTTGACATCACTACTAGCAGTCCTAGCCACTAAGATGCAACCGAAGAGAAATAAGGGCTTTTCAGGATTGAAATGAGAACAAATGTATCATTTTTTGGAAATCCTTAAGGTAGGCAATTTAGAAAATCCAAGATAATCTGTACAATTAGAACTATTCCATGAATTCGGAAACTTTTCTGAATACAAATTCAGTAGCATGCCTGAGCATTTGCAACTTC
The DNA here is from genome assembly GCF_028564815.1 of Eubalaena glacialis. NCBI lineage: Eukaryota > Metazoa > Chordata > Mammalia > Artiodactyla > Balaenidae > Eubalaena > Eubalaena glacialis. The sequence continues at coordinate 65,858,758 of NC_083722.1, read as the reverse complement.
TAAGTAGGGAGTGAAATTTAGAAGATGCCATTAACTACAAAAACTCAGAAGCTCCGAAATAAATCTAATAACAAACGTATGAGATGTGTATGCAAATAATTTTAAAACTATCAAAGGACAAGGACATGGCTAAATAGACAAACTAATTAACATATCCATTTCCCCAAATTAATATATTAATTCAGTACAATTTCAATAAAAGCGTCGATAAAATTTTGCACAGAATTTAATGAGCTGATCCTAAAATTCATGTGGAAGAGTAAAGGGCTAAGGAAAACCCAAGACAAAGAATAGAGAAGGCGGCCTTGCGCAATGAGAGAGGTTTTTTTGGAAAGATACAGTTATTAAAATAACGTGGTATTTGCAGAGATGTATTTGTGTTCTCTAGTTTGTCCCTTTGGTCTAAGTGTGTATCAGAGTAACAGTTCAGAGGTGGAGCTATTAATCAGCGGGAAAGGAAGCCCAGTCAATATACTGCACTAGGATGACTGATTTCTCATGCAGGGAAATGTAAACTGAGATCGCTTTCTCACATGTCACACAAAAATAAATTCCAGATGGATCTAAGACCTAAATATGAAAGACAAAGTTTTTCAGTGTTTAGAAGAAAACCAGGCAAATTATCTTTATGACCTCAGGGCGGTCTTTTTCTGTTTCTTTCTTAAAACTTTCCTCCATAACTAAAACAGCTGAGAACCAGCCCTAGTAACAGTGTAACAAGTATTATCCTTAAAGCCAAGAACCCTTGGCTTTGAAAGCTGGAGGGACGCTGGAGACAATCTCATCTCACATTATTTTTTTATTATTATTGAGATATTTAAACTATATTAGTTTCAGGTATACAATGCAATGATTCAATATCTGGATATATTGTGAAATGACCACCACAATAAGTCTAGTTAACATCTGGCACCATACATAGCTACAATATTTTTTTTTCTTAGGATGAGGACTTTTAAGATCTACCCTCTGCAACTTTCAAATATGCAATACAATATAGTCGCCATTCCGCACATTACATGCCCAGGACTTATTTATTTTATAACTGGAAGGTTGTACCTTTTGACTTCCTTCATCCATTTCTCCCACCCCTCCCCCCCCACCTCTGGCAACCACCAATCTGTTCTCTGCATCTATGAGCTCAATTTTGGGGGGTTTTTTTTTTGTGGGGTTTTTGGTTTTTTTAGATTCCACATGTAAGAGAGATCGTATGGTATTTGTCTTTCTCTGTCTGACTTACTTCACTTGGCGTAATGCTCTTAAGGTCCATCTGTGTTGCCACAAATGGCAAGATTTCATTTTCTTTTTATGGCTGAATAATATTCCATTGTGTGTGTGAGTGTGTATATGTATATATACATACCATGTTTTCTTTATTCATTCACCCATCAGTGGACATTTAGGTTGTTTTCATGTCCTGCCTATTTTAAGTAATGCTGCAGTGAACATGGGGGTATCTTTTCAAGTTAGTGTTTTCATTTCTTCAGATAAATACCCAGAAGTGGAATTGCTGGATTATATGGTAGTTCTATTTTTAACTTTTTGAGGAACCTCTATACTGTTTTCCATGGTGGTTGTGCAATTTACATTCCCACCAACAGTGCTCAAGGGTTCCCTTTTCTCCACATCCTCACCAATACTTGTTACTTCTTGTCTTTATGTGTATGTATATATATATATCTATATATATATGTATATACATATATATACATATATATATAGATATATATATATAAAATAGCCATTCTAACGGGGTGAGGTGATATCTCATTGTGATTTTGATTTGCATTTGAAATCCAATGCATTAGTGATTAGCGATGTTGAGCACCTTTTCTTGTACCCCTTGGCTATCTGGGAAAATGTATATTCAGATCCTCTGCTCATGTTTTAATCAGATAGTTTGGTTTTTTACTATTGAGTTGCACGAGTTCTTTATATGTCTTAGATATTAGCCTCTTATTACGTAAATGATTTGCAAATGTTCTCTCCCATTCAGTGGGTTGCCTTTACACTTTGTTGATGGTTTCCTTTGCTGTGCATAAGCTTTTTAGTTTGACGTAGTCCCACTGGTTTATTTTTGTTTTTGTTTCCTTTGTTTTCATTGTCAAGTCCAAAAGATCATCGCTAAGACAGATGTCATGGAGTTTACCACCTTATATTTTCTTCTAGGAGTTTTATGGTTTCAGATCTTACATTCAAGTCTTTAATCTATTTTGAGTAAATTTTTGTGTGTGGTATAAAATAGTGGTCCAGTTTTATTCTTTTGCATGTGGCTGTTCAGCTTTCCCAACACGATTTATCAAAAACACTGCCCTTTCCCAATTGTATATTCTTGGCTCCTTTACCATAAATTAATTGACCATATGTGTGTGGGTTTATTTTGGGGCACTTTATTCTGTTCCATTGATCTAGTGTCTGTATTTATGCCAATACCATATTATTTTGATTACTATAGTTTTGTGATACAGTTTGAAATTAGGGAGCGTGACGCCTCTAGCTTTGTTCTTCTTTTTAAGATTGCTTTGGCTATTTGGGATCTTTTGTGGTTCCATACAGATTTTATGATTGTTCTGTTTCTGTGAGAATGCCATTTGAATTTGATAGGGATTGAAATGCATCTGTAGATTGCTTTGGGTAGTTTGGACATTTTAACAGTATTAATTCTTCCAATCTATGAACATAGAATATCCATTTATTTGTGTCTTCTTTAATTTCTTTCTTTAGTGTCTTATAGTTTTCAGTGTACAGGTCTTTTGTCTCCTTTGTTAAATTTATTCCTAGGTATGTATTCTTTTTATGTAATTGTAAATGGGATTGTTTTCTTAATTTCTCTTTCTGATAGTTCATTATTAGCATATAGAAATGCAGCAGATTTTTGTATATTGATTTTGTATCCTGCAACTTTACTGAGTTCATTTATTAGTTTAACAGTTTTTTGGTAGAGTCTTTAGTGTTTTCTATATATAATATCATGTCACCTGCAAATGATGACAGTTTTACTTCTTCCTTTACAATTTGGATGCCTTTTATTTCTTTTCCTTGCCTAATTGCTCTGGCTACGATTTCAATACTGTGTTGAATAAAAGTGGTGAGAGTGGGCATCCTTGTCTTATTCCTGACCTTAGAGGAAAGCTTCCAGATTTTCACCTTTGGGTATGACGTTAGCTGTGGGCTTGTCGTATATGGCCTTTACTATGTTGAGGTAAGGGGAGGATTTCTTAAACAAGACACAAAAAAGCACAAATGAAGAAAGGAAATAATTGATAAATCTCACAACACAAAAATTCAAACTCGTGAATGACAGCAGCAACCATTTTTAGAAGGGGGAAGAACAAACCTCTCACTGGGAAACATTTGCAATGCGTAACAAGGAACTAATTCAGCCTACCCAAAGAACTCCTGGCATTCAATAAGAAAACCACTAACAAGCCAACAGAGAGACGGTCAAAGTGTAGGGAGAAGCTCTTTGCAGAAAGGGGAAAACTGATAGTCCATAAACATATGAAAAGATGCTCAATTAGTAATGAGGGAAATGCACATTAAAACCTCAAAAGGCAACCGTTCCACAGCCAACAGATTAGCTCAAATGTTGAAGGCTGGCCAAAAGGAGCAAGCTTTGGAGAGGAAGCTTTGAAGTAGGACCTGTCTTACTGGATGGCAGGACTGGAAATGCAGACAGCACCTAGTAAATCTCGAGATCCTGGCCCTCCCCAGCAACTCCACTTCAGTGTTCTACCCTAAAGAGACTCCCCATGAGCACCAGGAGATGCAGCACCTGTGATAGAAAAAAAAAAAAAAAAGGAGAACAAGTTAAACACCCATCTGTAAAAGATGAAAACTACTTTATGACGCATGCAGTCAGTGCACTTCTGAGTGGCAGTTAAAGTGACAGGGATCAACATGGATAAATTTCAAAAGTATATTGGTGACTAGAGTTGCTAAATTATGTATACAGTGATGCCATTTATTAAAAAATGTATTAGGTTGAACTATATAAAATAGGTATATGTAGATAAAATATCAATACATAGGTAAAAATGGTCCATATTGACCAATTCATATAGTTCAATCTAATACATACCTAATATAAAGATTAAAAGGTGAAGGGAAGGGTAGCTGCTAACTTCAGGATAGTGATTGCTTTTAGAGAGGGAGACAGAGGAACTGAGTCAGGAAAACCTACAAAGGGAACTTCAGATGTGTCTAAAGTTTGATTTAACACGCAGAACTGGAGCATATGGCAAAATGTGAACACTTGTGAAATCTGAGCTGTGGGCACTTGGATGTATTCTCCCTTATCCTCTGTATACCTTTCTCTGTGTTTAAAATACTTCATAAATTACAAAGAAACCAACAAAAGAGATTCATTGGCAAGAAAGGTCAGTGGCAGATGTGGTTCAGGCAGGCCCCTGTCCTCCTCCGTGTTTGTGATTTATTCTTAGACTGAAAGCGAGATGGATGCTGTCAGTTCTGGCCCGCCACTGCATGTAACAACAGCCAAAGGAAGAGAGAGGCTTCTGATATGTCTCCAAAGAGTAAGGAATCCTCTTTTCCAGAAGCCCCTAGAAAACTTTGGCTTCAGTCCCATTGGCCCAGAGTAGGTTACATTGTCCAGTCCTGGACCAAGCCATGGGACCAGGAGAATGCCAAGAGTTGATTGGCTTAGGCCTGTGTTCTGGAGCCAATCACAGGCAAGGGAGATGGGATTACTCTTGGACCTCATGGGTCCTTGAAAGGAGCTATAGGTGAGGATTGGGTGAGTTGAATGGGGGCAGAGGTGGATACTGAGGAAACCTGGCATTCCGTTAGAAAGAGGAAGGGAGAAGTGAATGTTGAGTAGGAAACCAACCCAACAGTGTCTACCAAAGAAAAGATTGCCAGCAGTGAGATTTGAGTCTTAAGTGTAAGGGAATGTGTTCTGTAAGTTGGAATCTGTTGTCAGATTGCTTTCTAAGCGGATTGAATTACTTTGCATTTCCACCAGTGCTTTTTGAGCCACACCCCTCCTGACCCACGGGATTTCTCACCTATCAGATTGGTAAAAATTAAAGAGTGATAAGTGACAGCTGATTGTTGCCGTGATTTGCATTTCCCTGACAGCTCCTAAGGTTGAGCGTCTTTTCCTGTGTTTATTGGCTATTTGAATGAGCTCTTCTATGAACTGTCTATTCACATCGCTTGCCAAAATCAGAGTCTTGTCATCAAGCTTTTAGACTGCATACGATTTGAATGTGTTTTAAGGCATTCTCTGAGCTGGGAGGTGAAAAGTGATTCTTCGTTTCTGGAAGCAGCTTGGTGGGTTGGTAACAAGAATCACTCAGTAAGCAGGACACCCAAAATTCTTGTCCCCACTACTCTGCCCCGATCGCTTGCTTATGGTGTCACATTAGGGAAACGGAGGCCCAGAGTAGGAGGCAACTTACCTATCTATAAAATGAAAGGGCTGCATGTTTATTTGTAAGGGGCTTTCCAGTTGTGGTACTTGGCTGCTGTTTTGGTCAGGTTGGAGAACCTTGGTATGCCCTTGACTCGCGAAGTTCAAGTCTCCCCCTTTTACCTACCCCTCCTACCTTGTGGGGATCCCTCACTGGATAAGGTGACCTCTGGGACTAGCGTCGACCTTTCTGGGCAAATCAGGATCCTCAATTCAATCTGTGGCACTCCGTTGGGTCTTCGTCCCGTCTTGATTCCTCAGCCAGATGGCAAGCCCTTGCCTGTGTCAACCTTCTGTAGCCGCTCTGAGTTGCTTCTTACAGGGCACAGGTGGGCACTTCGGTTCTGGCGGTAGATCAGACCTTTATTTCTTCACGAAGCAGCTCTGTAAAAGCAAAGCCTGACCTCAGGGCCAGTGTTTGATGGCAAAGCAGCAAGGCATCGGTGACACATATCACAAGCAGGAAAGGTTGAGGGAGGCCAGAAGAGGTCAGCCAAGAAGGGAATTAAGCAGGTTGTTCCCAGTCATGTGTGTCTCTGCTCATTCAGATCAAAATTGCTCCTCCAAAGAGCGCCTTTCACTAATGAACACAGTCTTGCAATAACAATGACGATGTGAGTGATCCGAGCCTCACAGAGAAAGCGGGGTTCTCTGCGATGGCAGTTCTGCCTCAGCACCTTTGGTGTGGAGGAGGGCAGGTCCCAAGACGCGTGCGGGAAAGAGGGGGTGTGCAGTGCTAGGAGATGTTTCCTGCCCGCCCACCCCTGAGGGTGCCGGGGTGCTCCTCTGGTGAGCAAAGGCTGCTATGCATCCCGAGGGCGGGTGGTGTGATGATCGTCTGGCTTCGCGATGTTGGTTTCTCAGCTGTGTAGAGAGGCGCCACGCTCAGCTCCACACGGGCCACCGGGCATCTATCTTTCTGTGATATTGGCATAAACTTTTTTTCCTGTGGCTGAGGAGGTCAGGCAACCCCCAAAATGGTGCCAGTTTCGCTAGGGGCTTGTGACACCTAATTTGCCCACCCTCGTTTTCTTTTAGCAATAAACTTTCATCAGTTTACCTCCAATGTTTGTTTCCAAATTTTGGAAGAAGGCTGTCGGTGGGTAAGGAGTGTAAAAATCCGCTTGGCATCTTTCTCATTAATATTGGTGTAGCTGGTGGGCACATGTGTTGGGGAGCAGGGATGAGGAGGGGAACTGGCCAGTTAGAAGCCAATTTCGTTGCTCCTGGGTACCCAGAAGGGCAGCGGAGAGCAGAGCCCATTGCCCCCTTCGTGCCCCTGTGGCCATGTGCCCACAGCACATTAAATGATGGGGGTGATCCCGCCATGGGCAGCCCCTCCCTTCTGGCCTCCCCACAAGCCCTGGATGCTGTGCCCCTCTTGGTGTAGGGACTTCACAGAACTGGGCCCTTTCTGTAGCTTGGAGAACACCATCTTCAAGGTCCCTACCTGTTACCCTCCTACCTTCTACAGACTGGAGCTTGTTTCGACTTCCAGTCACGCCCAACCTGCCAGCCTCACCCACCCCAAGTCCAACACACCAACCTCCTTTCTTAGTGTCATGAGATCGTGCTGCTCGGGATGGCTGATGGCAGTTTGTTCCAACCAATAGGCATCAGCATTTCTGTACCATGCTCTCTCCTGAGCATCTTCCTCCCTTTTCCTGGGTGACTGTAAAGGACAGAGGCAGCCAGAGACATCGTTTGTGTGGTACATCGTGGATGTGCATAAAGTTCTTTCTTATTGTTCTGGTTTTTAATGTAGCAAGACTGGTCACCTTATGTCTTCATTGTATCCTTCTGGATAAATCTCAGTCGTCATTTGCATACAGTTGTTTCCATTGAAACATTGTCCAGCACACATTTCTAGGCGACCATAGTTTCTCAAGGGGATGCTCAGTTATAACATGTATAAAACGTGGGACCCCTTTCACTAGGTTCTACCTGAATCTTAAGCTCATCTTGTTCAACGTAACAGACATCCACGGGATGTACACCACATACAGATTGCTCTGCTCGGCTCTGCTCCATGAAGCAGGCCCCCTTCTCATCAATCAAAAGGTACTCTGCCCCATTATTAATGAGTTGGAATTGGGGGATCTTAATACAGAAGAACAAAAGTGATATTTTAACATATCTGAGCTCATGAATTATTTTTGGATATTTCCTATTTTCACATTGTTAGAGCGCTCTCTCTCTCTCTTTTTTTTTTTTTTTGGTTCAAATTCAGTCATGATTTCAAAAAATACCGAAGAAGTCTGTGTCCTACTTAAAATCAGCTTGTTTCCTCATCGCCTGCAGGATAAAATGAAAATGCCTTCTACTGCAAGGTGCTTCCCAGGCAAGTCAGCCGCCTTCTCCAGCCCTGAGCATCTTGAACTTGGCACCATTCCCCAGTGACACCCTCTGCCCTGCCTCCCCACATCCGCAGGAGCTGCTTCCTGTGCTGGGAGCCTCCCTCCCTCACCACCTTCCTTGTTGTCCAGCTCCTCTCACCCACCACCACCAGCCCAAGGGCAGCTTCAAGCCAAAGCCTTTCTGCTCATCCACGACCTCCTGTAGTTTGTTGAGACTCTTACGAGAGCACACTAAATTGACCTTCTGTGCTGATCGTCTTTCTTCCTCACTGTTCCCTGAGCTCTTGGAGGCCAGGAGTCTCTATTTCACCTGTGTTCCCAGTATGTAGTTTAAGAAAGAAAAAAAATTAACCTCCGGAAGGCTACAGTGTCTGTAAAACAAATCAATAGAGTATGCAGGCTGAGACCTACACCTCGGTGATGTACTTCAGAGTGTTGGGGGATTGTTCATCCATTCATGATTCATTCATTCATTCATTCATTCATTCCTCAGCAGAGGTATTGCATTCCTGCTTTCTGCTAATTCTTGGATGTTAGACCAGATGGTCCAAATCCTGGAGACTGTTGAGAGCCTCCACCTAGCAAAGATGGAATTGAGGTTAGCAAACATTTTATGAGACTTTGTTTTGGGTTCACATAGTTTGGGGTTGATTTTTTTTTTTTTTTTTTTAACTTCTAATCTCCATCACTCCTCCCCCAGATCTGAACTTGAAAGAGCTCTCCCATGCCGCTCAGAACTTGGTGTGGAGGAAATAGAAAACCACACACATTCTCAGCACTTCTTATTGACTGTTTTAAAGACAGATCTGGATGCAGCATTGCACCAAGGTGTTTTGACTTTCCATGATGTCCTAATTAACATCAGAGCTCTTTAAAAACATTCCGAAACCTCTGATATGACTACTCTTGACAGCTATCTATTTGTATTTATAGCTTTCTGAGCAGAAAAAGAATCACTGAAGCTTTTCTATTTCATCGTCTTGTAGACAAGCCATCTGAAAAAAATAGGGAAATGCTTCATTCTCAGAAGTTCCTTGGGCCTCAGCCAGCTGCGTTGAGGTCCCCAGGCAGAGCTTCTGTGAATGTTGCTGTGGGAAGGGACTTTCAGCCCATGGAAAAATGAGTTCCTGGTGGTGACCTACCAGGTACAGGTGGTCAAGGCTCACCTTGTTGGGGGTTTCCAGTGCATGGCTGGGCTACGTGTGAGAGGCCTGAGTGGGGGGTTTATGGAGCCTCCCAGGTGGCAAATTAACATCAGCCATGTCATGCTGACCACTTTCTTCTCATTTGTCTAAACTTTAGCTCTCCAAAGTGGGAACACACAAGATATAACCCACTGTGGTGCAGGAAAAATGCAGATCAGTAGACTAGAAAAGTTCTGTTCTCATACACTTGTTCATGGGCCCAATATGTTAGTATAGTAGTGCATACACCTACTTCATAAATAAATATGCATCTATCCGTGGCAGGATCACAGGTTTTTGGGGGGTTTTGTTTGTTTGTTTTTGTTTTTTCACTCTTGGGGTTGTGTGCTCAGCAAAGTTTGGAGGCTACTGTGTTAGCCGACTGTCATTTATCTAGAACAGAGAGTGTCCGTTTTCACTTGAGTGGATAAAAATGATAAGAGGTTTCAAAGTAAGCAACAGGTGTGTAAATCAAGTACGGTAATTTCCCTCCCGGCCTTGTATGGTGTGTTGGTGGGCCCTTAATAACACTTGGGTTATTTCCTGCAAAAATGTAAGCGTGAGCTGTCATACTTTACATACTCTGTTGTTAGCCTCTGTATGCGCGTAATAGAATGAAGAACTTTCTAGGGGGAGTACAACACAGTCAATGCCATGATTCTACATGATATAAAACTTCAGACGAAGGTGGTAAAGGGGACCACCATTAATATGTTGCTGCATGTTTCAGAAATCTGTCTATAAGTGTATGCCTCATTTTTGGTTTACCAAGTTATGGGTATGTTGAACAATGTTTTATAACCCCAATGTTTTCACTTCATTTGTATTTTTTTTCCTTGTCGGAGAGGTGAGAATAAGATAATGGGCGCAGGGTAATGATCATGAAGGTCATTGGTGGTGGTTTGGCTTCTTGGTTCTGAGACTCAGACCCTGGAAACTACGCCCTTGTGGCTTACATTTCTCTATAAATCCAAAAACCCATCACATGCTTTGCAGTGAGAAATACAGCCTCCACACACACCATGATAGACCAGGGAATGCCTTCTTTTTCCAGCACTAATAACACCCTGGAAAACCATATTGAGGTGAGAAGCCTTTGGAAGATGCATAGACTTGACTGAACCTGGAATTCCTCCCAGCCAGGTGGGACGTTGGGCTCCCTGGGCTGAGCTATAAACAGCTGCTCCAAGCAGCAGCTTCCTCTGTCCAGTTCCAAGTTCTCCATCAAGATATTATTTCCGACTGCTTCAGAGGAAATTTTTTTTTTTTTTTTTTTTTTTTTGGCCGCACAGTGCGGCTTGCAGGATCTTAGTTCCCCGACCAGGGATTGAACCCGTGCCCCCTGCAATGGAAGCTCGGAGTCTTAAACCACTGGACCACCAGGGAAGTCCTGCTTCAGAGGAAATTCTTGCTCCTCTCCCCCCACCCCAATCACAGGCACAGTTACATTGACAAGTGAAGTGTATTTCTGTGGGTATCCTTAGATTCCAGCAGAGCCAACAGTAAAATCTCAGGCAGGGGAGTAAAGCACAAAGGTACTTAGTAATTGCCATCACTATTAACAGGACAAGGTTCATGGGTACTCACTGTGGGCGATGGCATAGACAAAGCAGGCTGCCGGCTCCGAGAAGTTCCCTGGCAGTCACCAAAAGTCACCCCCTCTCTCCCACTCCAGCACTTCATCAGGATGCAAGGGATGTGATTATATGGATAGACCTGACAATGCTATTTTTAAAAGCAAATCGGATTCTTAAAATGTTAACATTTGATGAACTCTTATTAGTTTCAAGGCACTGCCTGATATAGCACCATGCCTCGGAAGTTTAGCTGTGGATCATCCCCTTCTGATCATCAGTCTTCTCTGCTGATTATCTCTAACCAGCAAAACCTCCTCCACCTCTGCAGGGGACGGCTTAGGAACAATAGGGACCTCTCTGGATTTTTGTAACCACATTTCTTGTACACTGGTTAGTTAATAGCGCAGACATGTTTCTGGACAGCCATGGATTCCTATCCCTCTGTTAAGCGTCTAGTTCCCAGGATTAAAGAGGCAGCAGGGTTTTCTTCCGTCGTTAGAGAGGTCTCTGGGTTCCACCTTTATGAGCCAACAGAGGCTTGTGATGGAGGTTGAACAGGTGATCCAGCCAACACATAAGCGATTTTACAGCCTCCGTGACTTGGTTATCTTTGGAATGCAGTTTGACAGGAAGGCTCTGGCTTCCAAATAATTCACGTTTTATCAGTCCTCTGTCGTGGCCGACCCTCCATTGCTAATCAGTTCAGAGCAACCCAAGGGGTCTTTGGTGAATGGTCACTTCAGCTCTTTATAAATACTTCTGAATTGGGACATTCCTCTGTGAACAGCCCAGATAAACAAAGGGCCCAGTGTATTGGGTTTAGTTGGTATTTTTTACCAAGTTTGTTGAGCTAGCCTTCTTCGTACCAGTCCATTCTTGGAATTCTAGACATGACTGCTGGGACCATCTGAATGCTGTCTTTAAACATAAAGCTTTTGTAATCTATTTCCTTAGCAGCTCTACCCTGAGTTTCTGGTCTGAAAGCTATAGATGAGGACATTGCTTTCTGGGTTTGGGCTGGGGGTTTTCCTTCTCACAGTAGGGGGACCTTACTGAGGTACGTTGCTGCCTGAGTCAGTGTTGAGAGGTATCAGGTTGCATGAGATTGACCAGTAATGTCTTCCATGGGCGCAGATGAGGAGTGAACTAGTAACGTCTTCCGTGGGTGATAACCTGCTGTCAGTCTGTCACCCCAGAGCTACCACCAGTATATACTACCTACCCCACCAACACCTGAAGCCAGCCATTGGGGCTTTTACAACACCTGGGTGAGGTGTCCTGTTAACGAAGGACTCGCCTGAGAACACCAGGAATCAGCCTCTGAATTCAGCAGTGTCTGACCCTAGGTTTCCCTCTCTGCCAAATGAAAGGTAGCTTTTCTACCATATACTCTGTTCATCCTGCATTTTTAAAGTTTTTTCAGTAGCGCAGACTCTGGTTCTGTGAAGGATCTTCCAGATTGGCATCTGAGTTGATTGCTGTTCTGTAGGCAGAGCTGTCGAGTTTGATCAGGACTTCCCCCACAAATCTCTCCATTGGAAATAAGAACTTTTAATACAGATTAAACCCCACAGTGCCAAACTCCTGGTGATTGTCTAGGTTCGTCGCTTATGCTAACACAGGAAGGCATCACAGTATTGACTGGGGCTTAGCACTGCTAAACGGAGATCTTCTGGTAATCGTTTTTATAAGAGGATTTGATTTGGGGATAAAATTTCATTTATGATTTTGGCCCACTTGTGCCTTTGCATAAGATTCTGAACTAGAGGAAATAGGTAGATACTTTCACTGACTTCTTTTGCCATGGCTATTTTTATACATCATTGTACAAAGACCCTTTTGGCTCATGGCGGAAAGCTTTTTTTCCTACTTTTAAGGGAATTTTATCTACAAACCCATTAGATATCATTTCTTAGTCTTCACATTTCAAGGATGGTTTAACTCTCAAGTGTTGAAATGCTTAATCCAATTTCAAAAATCAACTTCAGTTCCACTCAGAAATCAACGTATCGTTAAGCCGCTGAGATACACGTGTGAAAATACAAGGGCGGTTGGGGAGAGTGTCACATGGTGCTCTGTGGGCCGTGCTAGGTGAGACTGCAGGAGTGTAGGGGAGAGAGCATTGGGCGGGGACGTTGGCACCCCCCGGGTGCCACCTGCAGAGGGGCAGTCAGTCACCTGGAGATGCTGTAGAACAGACCGTCCTGAGCGGAAAGCAAAAGCGTGCCCATTTATTCCTCAGCGACTCTGAGTCTCCCCAGCTCCCCCGACTCGGGTGAGCAGTTCGACGTGCGGGGACAATGGGTGCAAAGATCCCCGCTGTTCAATCGGTGCAGCTCGATGCCAGGGGCTCGACTGACTGCAGCCCTGACACCACGGTCTGTCTTCTGTCCCTCTCGGCCGGCCTCTCCCCAGGCTGAGCGCAGTGCCTTGCACCTGGTGGGACCTCAGTACATTCTTGTTGAATTGAAATGGGTCCTTCATGCCTGGTCCTTATATCCCGGCCCCTGGGGAGGGGCCCATCACAAAGGGCTTTCCATCGAGCCATTGCCGGCTTTGAATTAGTCCTTAGCGCACCCCCAGACATCTCCAGCATTGATGTGGGTGCTCTCCCCACCCGTCGCCAGGCAGCACATCTGCACTGTCGCTGGCACAAAGGACAGAGCTGGGTGGGGGGCAGGGGGGCCCCCGGTTGGAGTCTGATATAACTTTGCCCAACAAATCCCCACTGTCTGCACGATGCTGCTGGTGCAAGAAGGCCTGTGCATCTGCGGCTGCGGAAGCGTGTTTAGTCTTGAGCTTGGGGTCAATTTTATATGTATTTTTTCTTTCATAAGCTTCTGTAGCGTGTGGGGTATGCAGTCAATTTGAGGACTATAGGGTAGCTTATAGCCTTGCCTGGATCTTATTTTACAGAGAAGCAAACAGAAGCATGATCCAGAATGCAATTAGATTTTTCTTTACAGGGTAGAGACTGTATGTTTTCTGAGTTGCAAAGAAACCAGGCAAATGCAACCCGGTTTCCTAGATAACACGTTCTAAATCTGTTTATCGGGCTCCTCCTTGCTTGGGGGAATAAGAGGAGGAAGGAGAGCCTTCAGGTCTAAGGGGATGTGGAGTGCGGGGAAGCTGGGTGTCTCGGGCCCCCAGCACAGGTTTCAGAAGAGACCTCGTGGGGTGAAGACAGGGGGAGGAGGGGCAGGAGCCGGAGAGAAGCCCACACAGGAAAATGGTACGGGCTCCCCTCCCCCAGGACTTAGCTCGGAGTTCCACTGGTGGGAACCCTTGGGGTTAATTTATCAGTGGGTTCCTAATCCCCTCAAGGAGAGCAGAGGAAATGGTGACCACAGGACACCCACAGAGGGAGAAACTGGAGACCTCTGTTTATCCAAATGAGTTTAGTCTGCTATTAAACGCTCTCAGGCCAAAACGTTTGTGTTTGTGGTCCAGGGTGCCTGGAGCCCAGGGAGAGCTCTGGGTTTAGGGCGGGCTCCGAGCAGCAGCCCTTCCTCCCCCCACGCCTTGGGCCACCATTCCCATGCCCGGAGCAGCGTCTGCCCAGCAAGGACCCATTCTCTCACCCAAGGGCTCTAGAGACAGATTCAGGGTGTACAGAGCAGATGCCATGCCGCCCACCAGCCTGGGGGAGAATCAAGACCTCATCCTTTCTAGGCCCACCCACCCCAGGCCACTTGACCAGCTTCCCCAGTGGCGAGACTGGGACCACACTGGGAGGTTCGCAGATCCATTCTGCCTGAGCCTGGTGCTGATTCTGTGCGCTGACCCCTGCCCTCCCAAGGGTCCCTGCCTGTCTCCAACTCACCTCCCTGCAAGGCCAAGACCACCAGCCTCCCTGGCAGTGATGCTGCCACTGGGTGGCCCTGCTTCTCCTTTCATTCACACCCCTTTCCCCGAGCACAGCTGCAGTCAGCCTGCCACATCTAAACCCAGTTTAGTGTCAGCAGTTCAGAGACATGGAACAGGGAAAAGGAAAAGTGGACCCTGGATAGGCACCAGGCACCATCCCTCCACAGGCACCGCCCACTGGGCACCCCGCCGGCTCCCGCTCCCAAAAGGCAGAGGAGGTCTGTCTTCCTTTCTCCCCCATGCAGGGACCAGCCTCTGGAGCCACAAGCCTCCCCCAGCCCGAGGGCCCACCCTTCCAGTCCTCACCCTGCACCCCGGAGGCGTGGGAGCACAGTCCCCTCCAAGAAACCCCGAAGTTACGCACACCACGCTGGCTTTGTCCTCTCTCCCTCACTGGGACAGTGCCACCAGCGCATAGCGTATTGCTGTAGGAAGGACCTTTTAGCCCAAGACTCGCCCGTCAACCTCATTGACTGTCACTTTCCAATCCTCCCCTTGTAAGGATGTCTCAGCTCTCAGGTGGCCAGTGCATCCATCCCCCCAGTCCGGGGCATTTAGCCATTTGATCTAGGAGAACAGGAACAAAGAACATCGCAAGGAAAGTCAGCTGGATTATCACACACAGTTCTGTTTAAACAGAACGAGGTAGGATATCGAGGGGGAAAGATCAGCACAGAAGGAAGAAGGAGTTTAAAAATAAAGAAGTGACATTAAGACCAGAGAAATTTTTGTTTCTTTAGTAAAGTGATGCTTTAAAAAATCTGGATCTAACAAAGAGAAGGCAAATAGATCCTTCACTACATAGCGCTTAGGGTGGCTACTGCGACTGATTGGGTTTGGCATCCACGATGAAATCTGAGATCTAATCAACGCTCAGCAAAGAGTCCTGTTGTAATTGATTATTAGTGTCTGCCAAGGGCACGAGGAGGAGGAATGGCTCAAGTGTCATGCGTT
Source organism: Eubalaena glacialis (assembly GCF_028564815.1). Classification (NCBI taxonomy): domain Eukaryota; kingdom Metazoa; phylum Chordata; class Mammalia; order Artiodactyla; family Balaenidae; genus Eubalaena; species Eubalaena glacialis. The sequence continues at coordinate 65,843,385 of NC_083722.1, read as the reverse complement.
TGCCATCTTTCCTGACCAGTCTTTTCCAAATCCCCCCATCCGTTCCCCCTGCCCTCAACCTGAGAAGATGTTCATTCACGTGAAACAGGGAAAAATATAGCTGGTCCTAACAAAGCTGCGGTAAACTGACTCGGCCGTTCATTCAGTTGTGCGTTGTTCATTCAAAAACTCACTCCATGGTACGAAAGGCTAGTATGTGGGAGACTGTGGAAAGGAAAGACTCTCTTGCTGCTTCAAATCCCTTACCATCTAATTCCAGAGATAGAACATGAAATATGATTGATTACAGTACAAGCAATCACTAGTTACAAGACACCCTAAAGTAAAACAAGCATGGCACTGAGATGCTCGGTATTGTAGATATTTGTTCAGTACCCGATGAGAAGTTTATAAGTATTGTTTGTTTTCTTTTGTGTTTGTTTGTTTTGTAAGCAGCTAGATGTTTTCCCTCAAAAAGCACAAAAAGTAATGTTCTGGGTAAAGGACGAGGGTAGAGAAAAGTCCCAGGTCACCAGATTAAGCTAAATATATAGATCTTTGGGGAAGGTTTCAAATAGACCGATAAGATAAGTGGGTTGTTTTTCCTGAAACTGAGTTGTTCTGCGACATCAGGATTCTGCACACGGTAACCTCGGGGAGAGACTGTCTCTGCACTCTTTCAGCTATTCATTTCATTTCTTAAGACAAGCGGGATTTACCTAATTGCAGTTAACCTGAGATAGAATACCCTGCAGTCATGGAATTGATGACATGTTCCACTCAGAAGTACGTGTTTATGTAAGTAAACCAAGTCTCTTTATGAAGTGCAACTGTGGTCTTTCCTCACTTTTCCTCCCTTCCCTCTGTGGCAAAGAAGACAGGCAGGGTGAGTCAGTCAGAAGCTCCGCCAGTGCCAGGAAGAGCACGTTTGGAAGATGTCTTGCGTTTCCCCCTTTTTAAGTACAATTTGTAGCGCGAGGTAAAAAGGTGGGTCGTTTTATCTTGTATGGTCACCTCACGTCATGGCCCTGGGGTTCTTTTGAGAAGGTCGTGTGCCTCGGGGTCCACTGTGGAGGTTCTGGGGACTAACGGGGGGCAGGGAGTTGGGGACCCAGGGCTGCTGCTCGGGACCCCCTGCGGGATGCCTCGTGGAGCTGTGGCTTCAACATGGGGGAGTGAGGACCATCTGTGGGAGGGCGGCAGAGGTGAGAGAGAGAACAGATGGGGGGAGTACGCGTGCTTCGACAGCCCCTTCCTGCTGGGAATCAGTGCTAGTAATAGCATCCGCGCATTAATCTGAAAATAAGGCTTGTAAAGTGCTTGGTATTTCCTGGAGAGAGACCCCATTTCCTTAATCCTCCCTGGTCTTTCCGGGACCAGAACAACACAGCAGTGCCTCTGCCTGCTGAAGAGAGAACCGGCATTCCTAGACCTCTGAACTGCCCTCCCGTCGGCAGTGCCGAAGCGCCAGCCTTCTGAGGCAGGAAGCTGACAGGGCCCCTCAGTTTCCTTGGGCTTTTACAATGGTCTCTCGTGCCCCCATTTCATTTTCGACCGCACATAGGTCCCTGTTCCAACCTCACGTTTAGCCTGTATCTTTCAGCCCCATCACATTGGATGATGCTGTGTCGTTTGTAACGGCTGCCGTTGGCCTCTCACCGTACTTGACCCTCGCCTCACTGAGGTGTGCAGGGCGCAGCAAAGAAGGCAGCTCTCTCCTGACAGGGGGCTCCAAAACGGGAAGACACAAGATGCTCCTCTTTTCTCTGTGTATTTCCCGCCCTGGTTCCTCCTCTGCCCTCACAGTGCATGGTACCCTGAATCCCAGCCCCCTACCTCTGCCTCTCACTGGCAGACGCATCTTTTTGTCTCCTTCGTCCCTCAAGCCCCTGTCCTGTGAATTCTGCCTTCAAAATGTGTCTCAGCTCTGACCATTCCCTTACACCTCCACTGTCCTCACCCTAGGCCTCCTCTCCCCTCCCCCATAGTCCCCTCCCACACTGGAGGCGTCATCTCACTCCAGGAAGCACCTGACCACCATCCACTCCCACGGGGTCTCAGGAGGGCACACCAGCCCCATTTCCAGTCTCAGGTGACTGCCCCACGCCTGCCTGTCGTGGGCTGCCTGGTGGTCCCAGATCTCTGGAGGCCCTCCCCAGCACTCCCCTCTGCCTTCCCCTGCCCGGCCCTTCTGTGAGGCCCAAATGCCACCTCCCTGGGCCGGCTCTCCCTGGTTCCCTTGTCAAACATAGTTTATCTTATGTGTTTCATCACGTTTTCTGGGCACCACTCTTAACATCGGTGACTTTTTGTGGGGGGGGCCTCGCCGCGCAGCATGCGGGGTCTTAGTTCTCTGACCAGGCATCGAACCCGTGCCCCCTGCAGTGGGAACGTGGAGTCTTAACCACTGGACCGCCAGGCAAGTCCCTTATATCGGTTATCTTATTCTGCGGTTTCGTATACAGATGGTTCGCAACTTACAATGGTTAGACTTATGGTTTTTTGACTTTACATTGGCTTGGAAGCAATACGCATTCAGTAGTAACCGGACTTCAGGTTTTGAATTTTGATCTTTTCTAGGCTAGTAGTAGGTGGTACGATCTTCTCTCGTGATGCTGGGCAGGGGCATCGAGCCGCAGCTCCCCGTCAGCCACACGCTCGTGCGGGCAAACAACCAGTACACTTATAACCATTCTGTACCCAGACAACCAATCTCTTTTTCACTTTCAGTGCAGTATTCAATCAAGTACATGAGAGATTCAACACTCGATTATAAAACAGGCTTTGTGTTAGATGATTTTGCCCAACTGTAGGCTTATGGAAGTGTTCTGAGCATGTCTAGGCCCGGCTAGGCTAAGCTGTGATGTTCGGTAGGTTAGGTGGATTAAATGGATTTTCACCTTACAATATTTTCAACTTACCATGGGCCTATAGGCCCATCGTAAGTCGAGGAAGATCTATACTTGCCTTCCTCCCTCCCGAAGCCATCAGCTTCCCAAGGGCCGTTCCTTATTCTTCTCAGAGGGTTCGTGGAGTGGAGTGGAGTTGAATCTGTTCATTTGGTTGGGGTCCTGGAAGGTGACGACTTCAGGTTTTTCAGATGAGATGGACTTCTCAGAGTATCTTAAACGTGACTTGAAAATTTGGGAAACCACCTTACGTTATCAATTGTTAAAGGCGAGGGAGAGAATAGAGAGTGTTGGTTATTAATCACATTTTGCTTTCACTAACATTCTCCCTCTTGCCTCACCGTTTCTGCGGAGAATTCCGGTTATCCCTGCCCCCGCTGCCCCAGTGGTCCTGCATCGGGCTGGCCCTGATGCCCGGGCTTTAGGTAGGGCAGCCTCGGCAGCCTCTGCTCAGCCCCGCACGTCTGCTGTCCTGTCCTCATTTCTGTCCTCCCCGCTTTGCCACCTCCTGCTGCCAGCGTACCTGCTCCAGTGGGATGTGGGGCTAGGCCTAAGGTGTTGCTTTCCTTTTGAGGAGAAAGTTGCTCATCCCTTTAGAGGCAGTGAGACGGGAGCTCAGAAGTCAGAGGCAGGCTGTCCATTCCCAGAGAAGTACTTTAAGGCAGGCAGGTGTGTTGTTTTTGTTTGTTTTTAAGTGAGACAAATGTGCTTTTCAAAAGATGGTGTGTGTGTGTGTGTGTGTGTGTGTGTGCGCGTGTGTGTGCTCACACCCCTGAGTCTGCTTGAACATCTAACACCTACCAGCTCCCTGATGAGAACATTCGTGGCTGATAAAAGACATTAAGAAGTCCTAAGAGTGAAGCGGGATGAGTCACGGGGAAAGAGAGCCTGCCAGCGCCATGTGGAGCTGGTTGCAAAGCTCCGCTCTCCAGTTCCCTTTGCTCAGACCTCGTGCACAGCGGGGGCCCAGGGGTAGGCGTGATCGTCTCCCTCCCTCGGGCCCCTCCCACCACCTCCCAGCAGACACAGGCCCACTGCATGCCCTGCTGGGCTCATCTGAGTCCCGAAGGTTTTATTTGCCAGCTGGGGCTGCGGGAACCAGCCGTGGGCTGCTTTTGCCCCAGGTGCCGAGACTGAGCCGTGAGTGGCTGTTTGTCACTCTGCATCTTCCATCACACCCCTGGGGAAGCAGCAGGAGGGTGTGGCCCTGCGGAGCGAGGCTGTAGAGATTAGAAAAGTGCCTGCAGAACGGCTGAGAAGATTTGCGACTGGGGATCACAGGAAAAGGTGGGCTCAGAGTGCCACCGGGCAGGCAGTGTCTGTTCTCTTTATGGTGCCCATGCAGCCCCTCCAGTCCTTGGCACCGTGGTCACCTCCTCCAGCCACACCATCCTTGCTTTCAGCATTGCTTGTCTTCTTGCACCCCAGAGGAGCGGGAAGGAGACCTGTGCACAGTCCTTTGTGGGGCTGGGGCCTAGGGCATCCCTGTGGCAGAAGCTGGGGACTTCTGTAGAGCCTGCTGTTTTTGAGGTGTGTTCAGGCAGGCTCATAGCTGGTTTAGGAAATGTGGGACTCATCAGGGAGATTGGAATGAGAGGGGAGACCATCACTGATGGGAGGGGAGAATACCTAGATGTCTGGTGGGAGATGGGTTTGGAGAGCAATGAAAATGAGTGACTTGATGGGGAACTGGGGATTGGAGCAGCTGGGGAGAGTTCTTAAAACACCTCCACATGCCTGCGGGAGCTGCTGCCCAAGCCTGATTGTGTGTATCCGTGTCTCTCTAGAAGCCATGGCCAGTTCTTCAGGGGCCTTCACTGAAGGGGCACTGAGCCACAGGCTTGCCTTTCCCCAGAGTCTAATGAGAACCCACTGTCACAGCCACGCGGACACACCTGTGCCCACCCAGGGGCCTGGGAAGAGATGATGCTGGCATAGGCCTTCAGTTCAGCGTGCCCCGCTCCTGTTACTGAAGGGAGTTAAGGTGATAGGACCAGCCCTTACCTTGATGTGAAACTGCTTTTGGGGCGCCTCCTGCCGGTGTTCGGGACACACCTGGGTCTGCCAGGTGCAGCCGTGCTCCAAAGGCTATTTTGTAGTCTGAGGTCAAGCTCTTCCACGGAACCACTGATGCCTTTGGCCAGGTTTTAGGACATTCAGTCACTGGCAGGCTGTTGACCTCTGTGGTTATGGGAACTCCAGGGCTCTGGGGCAGCCCAGTGCGCCCCAGACCGTGGTTCAGAAATTCAGTCAAATACAGTAAGCAGATCTTTTCAACCTTGGAGTCACAATGTGACTCTTGTAAAGAAATGTACAAATAAAAATGTGTTTTCGTTTTTATTTATGCAGAAGGAGGAGACAGCAAAATTTTAAACCCCAGCTGTAATCAAACGTGGAAGAAAACTCACAAGATTTGAGCAACTAGTTGGAACCTTGCCTCTGTCTTTGTTTCTGTGTAGGTCTGGTTCTTTATAATTACGAGACTCACTAATAGAACGTAGTGTATTTAGTCAGTGCATAGAGTTCCCATTATTCGTGAGACCACAGTGGCCCCAGTGGAAATTCAGAAATGGAACTTGTTTTATTAGAAAACTTGAAAGAAGTTATCAGAAGGGGAGGAAAAGAAAGAAAAGCAAAGAAACTAGCCACAGATCTGTCTCAGCAACCACTCCAGTCAGTGTGCCCAGCAGCATAAAAACAGCACATCGCTGTGGCCAGCTGGCAGCAGATCGGGGTGCAGACTCCTTCTCCGTTGTTCATTTCATAGGAGCCTTGGGACCTGCATTCATCATTTTGGTCTTAAGCAAGGGATGTCGTTTGTAGAAAGGGTTTTCTTTTTCTAAGCACTTTTTCAGGTATGGTGTTTTTCCCACCATACTGCAATTTACCCAGGAAGTTAATTGCCTTATTCTTTTACATTGACCTTGAGAGTATATCATATCTGAGAAAAGTGACATTTTGGTTTTCTAATTTAGAAGCACAAAGGAAGTTGAGAGAGATAGTGTATGAACCTGATTCACACTTTGGGGAAGAATGCTCAGGTTAAATTATAGGCTTCTGGAACTGGGAGCAAAGATAATACTATTAGACACATGCATTCAATATGATTAATGGGACAACAGGGATAACATCGATGCCCCTTTGCCAAGACAATGATGGCTTGCATTTCATCTGTGAAAACGCGTGCAGGTTGAAGGATGTGAGTCCACACCAGTGAAGGTCTGAGCTCACTTAAGCTGCTCGCTTCCCTGGCAGGAACAAGCAATCCTAGAAACCCGTCGTTGCCTGCAGTTTCGAAGGATGCTGTTTCAGAAAAGGGAGGGATACTTTCCCCAAGAAACACACGAGTAGAAGTGCCAGCCCTTGGGTGGAGGGTCACTGTGAGAAGAGTTAATGGAAAGAAAAGAGAAAACCAGCAATAATTGGTGGCCTGGGAAGATGGGGGGGCTTAAGCTTGCCTGAATCAATTATCACGCTACTTGACATTTGTAAAGGGTGGCCAGTTTGGTTTTGCCTGTGAAGTGAAAGAGCTGGTTCTTGTCGGTTCCCAATCCACCCCAGAGTCGAGCGAGGGCTGCTCATTTGTGATGCCAGCAGACGCTTTTGGAACACATTTTGGTGATTCTCTGGGTAGCCTCATCTCTCAGTGGGGAGAATCGAACTTCTCATTCAGCTGACAGAGAAAGCCACGTTTAAAATGCAGTCATTTTGAAACGATAACGATGGCGGGGCAAGGGCAAAACGGAGCTGTCACCTCGTGCTCTGGGGAATTTGTGATGTCTTAGTCTCTTCAAAGATGAATAAAATATAAGGCGGAGGTAGGACTTTTCTTTTTTTATATACATATTTTTATTTTTTATTTAAAAGAATTTTTTTTTCTTTTTGGCTGCACCGCGTGGCACGCGGGATCTTAGTTCCCTCACCAGGGATCGAATCCAAGCCCCCTGCATTGGAAGCGCAGAGTCTTAACCACTGGACCGCCACGGAAGTCCCGGGGGTAGGACTTTTCCTGGGTGTTAGGGTGGTGGTAGATGCCACCCCTTATACCCTGCAAATTGTTTAGGGGCTTATGCAACAATCTGAAAGGCAACACAAACTTGAAATAATTTGTCTTTTCCACATCAAGATCAGAGTAACTTTTTTGTGTTCTTGTACGCTTGAAGTAAAAATTAAAAGAGTAAGTTAACCCTTATGGGGAATTTTAATTCTTCTGTTTAAAAAAAAGAAACTTCGTTTACCTTTTTCTTTGGGAAGCACCACAAATGACTATTTGCTTTAGATTCTCTCCTAGATTCTACTTTATCTTCGAATCATTAAAACAGGAATATAGTTAATATTCATCTGACTTTTCAAAGTGAAATTTATTGGTTTAACCTTCATTCTTTTTGTGTTATTATCATTGCCAGCACCCATGGCTCATTTATTGGGGTGTGAAAAACAAAATAGATGAAAATTGGTTTTTCTCTCCATATGCAGACATACCCTCTCTATTCGCCAGTTCCGTCAGCTAAAACGCTTTGGGTAGGTCTTGTTTGTGTCTGTTTCAGTCCTTTCAAACGGCTGGTTCCTGCCCAGTAACTCCCAGGCTGGCCCTCAGGCACTTGTTTGCCAAAATAGGATGACTGCATCCCTGAAAGTGGATGGTGTGTTGAGAGCTGCCTAGGGGCTCAGCTGGATCTGGGGTCAGGTTGTCACAGTCAGGGTCATGGCGGGGCTGCCCTCTGGACAGACAGCCCTGCACTGGACACAGGGGCCTGTCCACTTAGTCAAGACGGGAACGGAGGTCTGAGACAGGGCAAGTGTGCCAAACAGGCAGTGAGAGAATTAGGAGGAGCAGAGGTGGGAGACACAGGGGGCGTGTGAGCAGTGGGGACAGGGTCCCTGTCATAGAGAATATGAGTAGAAATGTAGAAAAGAAGAAGCAACCAGCCAGGAAAATGGCTGATGGGCTGCTGACAAGCAGGCATGCTTTTAAAAGCCTATTTCCCAAAAATGAATGTAGGGGAAACTGGGAAATGGGGACACCAGGCATGATCTATCTGCAGAGGCCTGGAAGGGTGGGCAGACACAGAGGGCAGCCACTGCTGTCTGAGAGAGAGGGTCAGTCCTGGAAGCCGAGGGAAGCTAGGAGGGAAGAGGTGAGCAGGATAGACTTGGGGGTGACAGTCCAGAGAGGGCTGGCCATTCCTTTACGTGGAGCTGCTTTTTTATGATATGTTATATTTTTATTATATTGTTGGATTCAAGTTGTTAAAATTAAAAAAAATTTTTTTATTGAAGTATAGTTAACTGGCAATGTTGGGTTAGTTTCTGGTGTACAGCAAAGTGATTCAGTTATATATATATTATATATAATATATATATAACAAACGGTAGCTTGTTTTTTTGTTTTTTTTTTTTTAACATCTTTATTGGAGTATAATTGCTTTACAATGGTGTGTTAGTTTCTGCTTTATAACAAAGTGAATCAGTTATACATATGCGGTAGCTTGTTAGTTCCGTGTTCCTTACCAGGACCTCCTATTAAGATAACTCATATATTTTATTTATATATATATATATATATATATATATATATATTATTTTCCAGATTCTTTTCCATTATGGGTTATTACAAGATATTGAATATACTTCCCTGTGCTGTACAGTAGGACCTCGTTTATCATTTTATATATAGCAGTGCGTATCTGCTAATCCCAAACTCCTAATTTATCCCTCCTTCACCTTTCCCCTTTGGTAACCATAAGTTTTTTTTCCTATGTCTGTGAGTCTGTTTCTATTTTGTAAATAAGTTTGTTGCAGGAAGGGGACCCCCTTCTAGTGCCCGAGAGTGGGCTCTTGTCTAACACTCAGAAATGAATTTTCCTAGGAGACACACCTGCTGACAAAGCAAGAGACTTTATCGGGAGGGGCACCCAGGTGGAGAGCAGGAGGGTAAGGGAACCAAGGAGAACTGCTCTGTCACGTGGCTCGCAGTCTCGGGCTTTATGGTGATGGGGTTAATTTCCGGGTTGTCTCTGGCCAATCATTCTGACTCAGAGTCCTTCCTGGTGGCGTGCACATCGCTCAGCCAAGAGAAGGATTCTGGGAGGTTGGTAGGACTTACGGCCTGGCATCTCCTCTCTCCTTTTGAACTTTCCCAAATTCTTCTGGTTGGTGGTAGCTTTTTAGTTCCGTGTTCCTTATCAGGACCTCCTGTTGTTAAGATAACTCATGCAAGTGGCTACTATCTTGCCTGGCCAGGGTGGGCGGTTTCAGTCAGTGTTTCCCCTAACAAGTTCATTTGTATTGTTTTTTTTTAGATTCCACGTACAAGTGATATCATATGATATTTGTCTCTGTCTGACTCACTTCACTTACTATGATAATCTCTAGGTCCATTCATGTTATTGCAAATAGCATTATTTCATTCTTTTTTATGGCTGAGTAGTATTCCACTATGTGTGTGTGTGTGTGTGTGTGTGTGTGTGTGTGTGTACACATACAGTGGATCTGCCTTTTTTAGCTGACCTGACAGAGTGCCTGCAACCCGACCTCTGAGGAGTCACCCTGCACACTGTCTCCAGCCCGCTTTGTGACAGTGCCATCGCCTGTCTCTGGCCCTCCAGGGTCTCACTTTCCTCCAGGGATACAGTCAGGAAGGCGATGGCTGCATCAGTGTGTAAGTGATGGGAACTTACACAGTAGGGAAGGCAGAGGCTTTGATCCAGCCTTTGAAGTTGGGGAACCGCTGTTCAAGCTGATACTTGGAAAGGGGGAGCTCTTAGACTGGGTGAAAGAAACTGAGGCCGTAAACGCTTGTCTAGAACTGAAGGAGGGTGTGCCAAGGAGGCTGTGGAATCTCAGAATCTAGAAACTTCTAAGGAGTAGGAGCCCATCTTTTCTGTGTGACATAGTCTGGTTTAAAAAAAATCCAGGGGCTTCCCTGGTGGCGCAGTGGTTAAGAATCTGCCTACCAATGCAGGGGACACAGGTTCGAGCCCTGGTCCGGGAAGATCCCACATGCTGCGGAGCAACTAAGCCCGTGTGCCACAACTACTGAGCCTGCGCTCTAGAGCCCATGAGCCGCAACTACTGAGCCCATGAGCCACAACTGCTGAAGCCCGCATGCCTAGAGCCCATGCTCTGCAACAAGAGAAGCCACCGCAGTGAGAAGCCCGCGCACCGCAGCAAAGAGTAGCCCCCGCTCACCGCAACTATAGAAAGCCCGCGTGCAGCAATGAAGACCCAATGCGGCCAAAAATTTAAAAATAAATAAATAAATTTATAAAAAATTTTTTTAAATCCAACTTTTTTCAGTATGTACTGGGCATACTGTATGTTCCTAGACAAGCGTCAGCCAGACGGAGTTGAGAGGAATTAGGAAACCAGTTTTGTTCTAGTGACTCTTCAGCTGTTGTTTGGCCTCCACAGCCTCAGGCTGGAGGAGCTCAGAGAGGTCCGAGCATCTGGGCTCATGTGGGCACCGAGTGCGACTCCTCAGCCAAACCACGGGTCTCTCCATGCGGTCACTTCTTTTGACTCTAAAATAGGAATGATCAAATCCCGGGTCACAGTAGGATAAAACAAAAGTGGAAGGCGCTCTCCCATTGTGTGAGGACTCCAGGAATGGTGCACCCTTGGGACATGGCTCAGAGAGGCGCCCCAGCAGACGTGAGCCGTTGTTACCACACTGTCATACCTCAGCAGTGACCAAGGGGGTGCCAGACATCTATGTGGCAGGCACAGTCTCATGCTTCTCATGAATTAACCCACAATGCAGGTTATCAATATGCTCCCTATAATTAGAGATCTGAAAGGCACATTTTCATAGCTGCCACCAAAGAGGAAGGATGGAGGGAGAGGTGAAAGGATGCATAAAAGAAAAAGAAGCAAAAATGGATGGATGGATAGATGGTAGGTGAATGGATGATGGCTGGATGAATGTATAGAGGTTGGATTGATGATGGATGGATGGAGAATAGATGGATGATGGGTGAATGGATGGAGGATGGAGGATGGATGGATGAATAGATGGATGGACGGATGGATGGATATATGGTAGATGAATGGATGATGCCTGGATGGATGGATAGACGTTAGATTGATGGATGGATGGATGATGGAAAGAAGGAAAATGTTGTATCCACAGTCCAACTTCTATTTGACCTTTCTATCCTCCTCCCATAGCAGTTTAGAGAATCAGTAAGACTTTGTTTCCTTTTCTTAAAAACAAAAATTTGTTGAGCACCGACTATATCCCTGGTCCGTACTCATACTCCTACAAAGCTCGCTACTAAGAAGGGACAGTGAAAATAGATGCCCAGTGGAAGTGGTAAGGGCCCTGTGCAAGGGGCACATAAAGGAGGTGTGATGCCTGCCCACTGGGAGCTAATGATGCAGACAGGACTCCGCTGAAATGCCGCCCCCCCCCTTGTAGGAAACTGCAGGTGGGTTCTCTGGTCTGAGTATAGTTTCCATGGAGGTGGTAGGGGGGACCTGAGGGAAATAAAGTAGAAAATGTTGGTTGGGACCTTATTATGAACAGCCTAAGAAACATGGATGTTTTTGCCATTGAACATGGAATAATTGTATCCGTATTTTGGAATATTATGCTGCAGTTAGCATATGTACCAACATGAATCAATTTCCAAGACTTGTCATTTAATGAAAAATGCAAGTTTCAGAAAAATGTGCCCAGTGTGATATCACCAGTGGGAAAATCCTACACAGAACAACTCCGCTTGTTGGTGTTCTCTGTGGGTCTGAGGACCACACCGGACTGCTAACAGCGGTTACCTTTGGGGCAAAAAGAAAGAACTAGGGTTTGGGGGGGTGGGGAGTGTTGAAGGGGGACTTGAGCATTTTTTAGTAATCTTTCAGTTTTATTTTAAGAAAAATGTTATCTTGCTGTTAAAATGTAATTTCACTTTTTTTTTTATTGGAGTAAAATTGCTTTACAATGTTGTGTTAGTTTCTTCTATACAATGAAGTGAATCAGCTATATGTATACCTATTTCCCCTCCCTCTTGGACCTCCCTCCCACTGCCCCCTGCCCCTGCCATCTCACCCATCTATGTCGTCATAGAGCACCGACCTGAGCTCCCTGTGCTATACAGCAGCTTCCCACTAGCTATCTATTTTACACATAGTAGTGTATTAATGTCAAACCTAACCTCCCAATTCGTTCCACCCTCCCCTTCTCCGCCATGTCCATGCAAATGGAAATCAAAAGAAAGCTGGAGTAGCAGTACTCATATCAGATAAAATAGACTTTAAAGTAAAGACTGTTACAAGAGATAAGGAAGGACACTACATAATGATCAAGGGATCAATCCAAGAAGAAGATATAACAATTATAAATATTTATGCACCCAACATAGGAGCATCTCAATACATGAAAATGTACTTTTAAAATTCAAAAGATAATGGAGTCGTTGGCTTACATCCTAGCTCGGCAGTTTTCAATTAGAGCCTGCCCATTCCGAGAATTGGGAAGATATTCTCTGAAACCCAACAAAATCCAGGGGTTAAAAAAAAAGCCCCCATCCCCTCAAAGCCTATAGAGAGGAGGAGCTCCTCAGGCCACTTTCTCACAGGCCCAAGCAGCATCATTGGTTTGGTTCATCGATGGTCAATTTCAGGTGATGAAGGATGCTTTTCACCCACATTGACCTTGCAGAATCATTCAGCTTTCCTGCCCATGACTGGATTCCATGCCATTGGTGGTGGCTGGCTCCGGGCAGCAGTGGCAAGTATGTTTTTCTTTCCTGGCACCAGGATCATTTTCTTGGAGAGTCTCTGTGGACGTTGGCAAATAGTTTTGGTCTTCTTCCAAGAGATTGGGTTTATACTAGTCTAAATGAGGCAGGCATTTAATCAGTCACCCAGGGAACAGGCTCGAGGCCCTCTGGTGTCTTCTTTATAATTAATTTTTAACATTTGTTTTCAGTATAAAATTTGGGCCTTTATTCTCTTTGAAATAAAAACATAGCATGCATATTAGGTTGGATTGGCACTAAACTTCACACACCATTCTTTTATCCCCTTCCAACTATTAATTCCTATTAAGCGAGACAGAGAGATAATAAGATCCCTCCGCAGTCCCCCGACTCGCTGGCCTGCACGAGATGTCTCATCCTCTGTAACTGCCTTTGGTGGCCAAGCTCTGTCCTGTCATTAGCGTGCATCAGGGGCTACTTGTCAGAGATCCACCTCCCAAGCTGCCCCCTCTGCCGTGCATCCCCTTCCGTGCCCCAGCCTCTCTGCCCCAACCTCTGGGAGGTCCTGGCTGACCGAAACCTTTGTTAACAAGACACAGGGGTTAATTCTGGATTTTTAACTCTGAGATTTAAACGTGAACTGCTGGAGATTATTTCTTGTTTGTCTGTTTGTTTGTTTGACCTGCGCTTGGCTCCTGGGAGCCCAGGCCTGGGCCAAGGGGACCAGAAACCTTACGGTGAACCTTCTTGGTGTGTGCAGATACCTGGGACTTTGACTAAAAATACAGATTCCAAGGCCTTTCCCCAGACCTACTCAATCAGAATCTCCAGGGTGAAGGCAAAATCAATTGGCTTTTTTTTTTCTTTTTTAAGTTCTGTAAGTATTTGCAAGTTACCCAGTTAGGTGATCATTTTTTTCACGGTCTTTCAGAGAAGTTTCAGCACAAACATAGCTTTAACTTTAAGTACACTGAGCCTGCCCTCAGGGCTGCCATAGAGCCTTTGTGCAGATTACAAGCAGGGACCCTTTTTCCCTGACAGGTACAGACCACACAGGAGACAAGACTTGGCCTGCAGAGCCCAGGATGGACTTCAGCCCCCTGTCCCTCCTTGGCTAGGAGTTTTTGTGCAGTTAACAACTTATGCAATGGCACATGGCAACCCTGCTTTAACTCTGTGCTCTGACAAAGAAAATAGCTACCCTTGAGTACCTACTTGTGTAATCATAAGGCCAGGAATTTTTTCTTACATAGTTGTTATCTAAAACCCTGACAGCAACTCTTAAGGTTTTATGCTGAGGAAACCGAGGCTCTGAAAATTTGATTTTCCTAAGTTAACACAGTCAGAAAGAAGGTAAGCCGGATTAAGACCCAAGCCAGGCTCTGACGTGGCAAGCAGTTGGATGGATAGGAAATTATTTACAGTCAGTGCCTTCCTTCTCCAACAAGGCTGTGGGTAATCCCTCATCCTTCTTCCCTCTGAGAAACCTATTAACTCAGGAGCCTGGGAACTGTCCCCGAGGCCAGGAGTTAGCTGCCCCTCCTTGCTGCGGGAGTAAGCAGAAGCCTCAGGCCTCCAAATGCTGAATGACTAAGTGTTTATGGCGCACCAAGGGACCTGGGCGGAAGGTGTGTGACACGGTAAAGCGTTATCCATCGCGTGTTTATTATTAGCAAAAGTGTCACACTTTCCAGCCAACCACCATGATTAAAAGTCCAGTTTCTCTTTTATTACGTGTAGGGATCTGAGCAAAGGGCTGAAACTCAGAAGGGATCACGAAATTAGAGTCAGCGATGACCATTAGTGGCATTGTCCTGTCCCCTCAATTAGTGGCTCGGTGATTTGTCCTCCAGAGTAAGGAGTTGCCCTGCAGGGCACTGACTTGGCAGGATGTATGTCGGCTGCCTGTTGCCTGTCTCCTTGGTTATCTAGGGCTGCGCGAGGAACCACCCCAGAACCCGTCAGCTTCAGCAACACTCACGTTATCCCATGTCTGCAGGGCTGCCGGGGCTCAGCTGATGCAGGGTTGGCTCGGCGGGGCCCCTGTGCTTCAAGATGTGGCAGCTGGGAGGCCGTGCTCTGCACACCTCTAGTTCTCCGTGGACCAGTGGGGTAGCCAGGCAAGCTCTGCTCGTGGCAAAGGCAGAGGAGAGAGAGAGGGCAAGTGGAAACACATCAGACCCCTTGTGATCTAGGCTCCGGACTGCACACCATCACTCCGTCTCGGTCTCCTGGCCAAAGCAAGTCACACGGCCATGCTCCCCTCCCCTCTTTAGTGGAAGGAGTCGGCAAATTCATGTGGCAAGGCGCAGGGCTGGAGGGTCAGAACCAGGTCCATGATGCCCCCTACCCCTCCCTGGAGGCTCATTTGGTGGAATCTTCTTTCACTGCCCCTTTCCGCTTCGCAGGCAGTGGGGGAGCCTGGAGGACCACGCCCCTCCCCAGTACGCCATCCCCATAACCATGCTTTCCCCCAGCACAGAATTCACCCAGCAAGCAGCTCCCATTTTCAGAGAAGATCTGTCGCACGTCAGATGTTTTTCATTCGATTCTCAAGAGCTTTTCAAAGGCATGTTTTTTCTAGAAGTGCCTCCCTGGACACTTTGAGATCACAGCCTCAGTTTTACTCGCTTTCTTTTCTGAGAAATTCAGAGCTATCCAGATCGCCCTTCTCTCACAACCATGGCAGCTCGTTAGTGGCCCTCCTTTATCTTGGGTGGCTTTGGTCCTTTTCAAACAGAGGCAGAGGGCAGGGACCCCAGCCCCGCCCCCCCGTTACCCCCTTTGTTAATAATGGGAAGGGGCCCTTATCCCCCTCCTCGCCAGGTGGCACACGAGCCGCCTGGTCTCAGCCCTTGTCTCAGGTGGTTGCACCATCCCAGGCTGAAAGGCAGTTGGAGGGGTCAGCTAAGGTGCTAGTCCCCCAAACTGGTTGGGCGTTAGAATCTACTGCGGAGTTGCTGCACATTCAGGTTCCTGGATGACTGGTGCGTGGAGCTAAAGGCCAGCTCATTTGGGAACCACTGGTCTCAGTCACTTCACCTACCGTCCTTCCTCCACTCGAGTGACACTGAGACTATTCCAGATGCTGATACTTGCTAACCCTCTGATTATTTGTGACCCAGATCAGGAAGACACGGTCGCATTAAAGCGTGTGCAGAGTGTTATCAAATGTCTTCTTATGAAGGCGGGAGCCTCGAATTCCTGCAGAATCTGAGAATTTCTTGTCACTGTGTGACCTCAGGGGACAGGAGACAGCTCCCTTTCTATGGCCCTGAGAGCACTGTACTTGATAAAATCAGCCCTCCTTGGTTCCTTCCAGAGCCCCAACAAAGAAATAGGTTCAGCACAGAGAAGTCAGTTACTCTGAAGTTTGCATTTCCCGCTTTAGGCTTTCACTTACCACGATCCAAAACTCAGCGACATAGCCAAGTAAAATGCTATCTAAGACTGAACATGAGGGGAGGGCAGGCCCCTCACCCCTGTTGTTTCCCTGGTTACTTAAGTGATTCCTTTGAAAGGGCGGAAGGCTGGGAATCACAGGCCCAGATTTTAGACTCAACTCATTTCTTTCTCTAACCATCTTTCCCCAAGTCATTGCCCCACTCTGGACCTCAGTATCTTCCTCTGAAAATGAGAGGGTTGAATTAAGTTACATAGAATCTTGCAAAGTGTGGTCCGTGGGGGCTGGTTAGAAACACAGAACCTGAGACTGCACTCCAGACCTGCCGAATCAGAATCTGCAGGGAGTTCGTGTGCACAGTAAATTTTGAGAAACACGGTTCTATAAGGTTCTATAAAGTATCTACTAGGGTGAAACCAAAGCGAGACCTTTGCACAGTGCCCCCAAAAGCTGGGGAAGCTAGCTGCTCACTCTCTCTTCCTTTCCTGGTGGGTGTGGGAACTTTTTCTGGCTGGGACATTCCCTCTTGGTGCCGGCTTGGGGGATGGGATGCCGCAGGCAGAATGAAGCTCTCTTCCTTGCCTTCTGTGTGGTTCTTCTCAGCGTTTTTGTTGCACTGTGTTGTTAAAATTTCTTAAATGGACTCTGGACTCTCCCAGAGCTGTTTTGTTCATGGCTAGCTGTCTAATTGTTGATCTTGTCGGGGGACAGAGAAGCTGGGTTCTCTCCTCCATCACCATTTTTCTGTAGGTTTTATTAAGGTACCTTCTAGGAGCCTCGAATTCAGTGCCTTTGAAACCACTGTTACTCTCCTGTACCTTCCCTGTCATTCTCCCCCCAGTTCCTTTTGTGAAAGCCTGTCTTGAAGACGGTTCTGGTCCCTAGTCCCGCCAAAGTCAAGGCCACTCACTGCTCATTCATACTTGCCGCCTTCTGGGTTCTTTCGTGCCAAGGACCAGAGGCCAGGAACACTGAAGAAACAGATAAGCCAGGAAAAGTCAAGAAGAGAACTGTAGTTAAAATTCTGAGCAAGCCTCATGCAAGTCTGGGTCACTAGACATGTCAGCATCACAAAATAGATTGAATGTTACCAGAGCAGGGAGAGGCAGAAAGCAAGTCAGAGAACCAACAGCCAGGAGAATAGGAGCATGCAGTAAGCCTATTTTCCATTACCACTTGTCAGAAATATAGGCTGATATGTGCCCAGGAAAAAAAGATCATAAATTCCCCTCGCTCCTTTCCTGCGCCGTTTTGAAGAGGACCTTGCCGTGGACTTGGAGCTGTGTTGATTGGCAATTTATTTGTGGATTGTTTTCTGCAACGGGGGCTCCTCTTCTGGGTTTTCTGCAGTTCACTACAATTAACTGTCGGTTTGGTGGGAATTTCCTTTTCCCTCAAGTCAAGCTCCCCGTCCCTTTCCACCGCACGGTACCTCCCGCAAAGCATATGACCATTTAAATAACAGGCTCTGTCGGAGCCTGCTGAATTTTCCCTCCTGTTCATGGTAGCATGTCAGCTATTACGTATTCTCATATATTATTCTGCCAGGAAGCATAGTACAGAAAAACGAAAGAGTCATCTTTTATTGATGTCTCAAGACCCAGATCGGGAGCCCAGGATGCTGCAGAACTCCGAGACACTGGATTAGGGGCACTTCCCAACCTTCGCTAGATCAAAGTGACATTGTCATGGTTGAAAATAAACAGTGACTTCTTCGTGAACCATTTAAATAAGCAGGTGATTGAACAGGTACTGGGCTGGCTAAGGGTGGTAATGAGGATTAAATGAGATGGTGTGTGCAGTCAGCATTCTACAGGTAAGGAGACACGTGGAGTAATTGCTCAAGGAAGGTCCCAGGCCCAGCAGGTCAGGGCGAGGGTCCAAATCGAGGCCTCTAAGCTCCTGCCTTCACATCCCTGACTAGGAAATGCCCCGTCCTCATTAGTGCATTGCCTTGCATCCTCTTCTCTTTTTTTTATTAACTATAAATGACTGCTACTTCATGTGCAAGACCCCACCATCAGTCTCCTTCTGGGGGGCCCCTCCCTGACTCCCAGTCGCCCCCGCCCCACTCGTGGCAGGATCAGTGGCCCCTCTCCCTATGCTATGATGATAACCAGTGCTCTCATCATAGCATCTTAAAGCGAATGCTCTGGTGGTCTCTCTTTCTCATTAGACTCTGAGATCCTCAAGTCGGAGACCATTGCATCTTTCTGAGTACCCGGCACAGTGCCCAGTGTGAATGTCCACGTCTTTTCTGCCTCTGATGAGAGATGTGTAGATTCTTTGTGTTGAAACAATCCAAACGCAAGGCGTGAGTGTAGGGGCTTGCGTACGTGCATGGATATTTCTCTACACGTATTCTGTTGTGGCCATTTTATCGTGATCATCGTTACTTTGAAACATTTGTAACTTGGCAAAGGAGATGGGGTAAGGCTATTTCGGTGACTCATGAAAGCAAGATGGCAGGGCCTTGTCAAGGGGCTGCCCTCGGCGTCCAGGAAGGCCTCCATCAAAACTCAGAGCCCTGACCTCCCGCTTAACATTTCATAAGAGGTCTGTGGTTTGTTTCTCTCCATCAAAACCCCGACTTTAGCCATAATTCATGCAGAGTTGCTCTGAACAGGGGTCAGAAGAGCCTGGCCCGTTCAAAAAGGTTAGCAGACGTCTGTTTTTCCATGTGGATTCCCTCTGGCAGTGAGACAGCTCTGTCCTGAGGCTCAGAAAGGAGACAACAGATGCAGAGACAGTGACTATGCGAAAGGCAAAGATCACCCCTCGGCTGGGCTTCTGGGGCGCCATGTGACACAGAGGTTGAGAGTGTGGTACTGGGACCTGCTGTCTGGGTGGGACCCTGCCTTGACCCTGGACAGCCAGGTGACCCCGGGTGAATTGAAACAGTGGGGTCCCGTCGCTTCCTCACTCCTGATGTGCAGACGGCTGCTGGAGGATGGAACAGACGGAAGCATCTGGCATAGCTGTGGCACATTGTCAGCGCTCGCTGCTGTGGGTTCTGACGGGTCCACCGCTCGCTGTACTGGACGCTCCGGAGGGCACGCCCCTCCCTGTATCAGGCTTCCCTGTGCGCTCCCAGACCCACTACCATAGGTCAGAGAGAGGGTATTTGATAAATACCTGTTGAATAAATGGGGATTGCTCCTGGCCTTGGTGGACAGGGTGGAGTAAGTCGTCCATGGATAAAGAAGTAGAGGAACGTGTGGGCTTTGTGGAATTCAGTAAGTTCCATTTTATAATCAATGGTGGTTTCTTAAACGAAACAGCCAGGAGCCTGCAACCACGTGGGTCCATCCCAGCTGAATCTGTGAAAAGCCGTCATGTTCCCACAGGCAGACACTGAATCAGAATGGAGGGGAGCGTGATTTGTGACCTCAGTAACGACAGGACGTCCACTTACAATTATAACGGCGACTGTCGCTGGGCGCGGGGGATGGCTGCTGCTTTAAAAGCCCCGCCCCCCGGCTCTTGCCTTTTTTGGCATCACCGGAGCCCAGGGGCTATGTCACTGAATCTTCTGCTGTTTGCAGGAAAGGGTTAGTGGGGCAGAACGAGCCTTGCTGCTGAAAAGAGAGAAGAAGGCAGCCAGGAGGCTTCGATGACCCAAAGTAAAACCCAGTCCTCTGCCCCTGCAGTGGGGGACGCTTGGTGTTTGGTCTGGATCCATACCTCCGGCCGGCCGGCCGGCCCCTCCCCCGGCTGCCTGGACACATCCTGGCATTGGCACAGGGGGTGTGACGAGCCCCCAAAGGAAGGTGGGCTCCCGACTACAGGAGTGAGATGTGCTTAGGGCCTGACTGCCCTTGAGTCTCTCCCTGTGCAGGGGAGACATTACTCAGCACGTTGGGTGGGGACGTCATGAACCCGAGCGCAGCTTGGCTGGTCTCAGCCGGAGAACACAGCTGCTGTCGTGAGCCTGGGGCAGGCAGAAAGGGCCCCCCCTCACTCCTTTCCCAGGAGGCTTTCCGGGGTGATTTTGGTCAGGATCCCTCTACTGAGCTGCCGCTGGGTGGCAGGGCAGGGATCGTTACCCCTGTGGGTGAAAATGGGGTTCTCCATCCGCAGACTACACATTGTGTGTCCGGCTTCTCCTCCATCGTGGCCTCTGTGCATGAGTGAGACCTTAATTTGGATTCCCCCAGAGGCGGACACTGAGGGCAGATTCAAGAGCAATTGGTTTATCTGGGAGGTGAGCCCAGGCAGCGCTGCTTGTGGGGGGAGGAGAGAGGAGACGGGGAGAGAAGGGAGCCAGGACAGCGGGCATTCATTCAGGCGCAGGTACGTACAGCCACCGAGGGTGAGGGTGCTGGTGGGGCATTCACCCACCAACTCCCAGGGTCATGAGGGCTGCTCCTGGGGCTGTGAATGTTCCAGCACGTCCAGCCTGTGTCCTGCAGCCTCAGGCGGAGAATCCAGGGCAAGAAGCCTTGGGAGGCACCAGCAAGTGCCAAGGGTATATGGGCAGGATAGCAGCAGTACCTGCTACATTTTGCTGGGGGAAGGGTTGAAGCCACCCAAGTGTCCCTGAACTGATGAATGGATAAGGAAAATGAGGTCTGTCCGTACAATGGAATATATTATTCAGCCTTAAAAAAGAAGGAACATGCTACAACATGGATGAGCATTGAGGTCGTCCTGCTAAGTGAAATAAGACTGTCATAAAAGGACAAATACTGTACAATTCCTCTTGTATACGGTGCCTAGAGTAGACAAAATCATAGAAACAGAAAGTAGAATGGTGCTTGCCAGGGGCTGAGGGGAGAAGAGGAAACTGGGGTTTAATGGGTTCAAAGTTTCACTTTGGCAAGATGAAAAAGTTCTGGAGGTGGGTGTTGGTGATGATTGCATAGCGATGAGAATGCACAGAACTGTGCATTTAGAAATGGTTAAAATCACATGACATAGAACTAGAAGAAATTGAAATAAAGTGAAAGGAATCACACACACATACAAAAAAAAGAAATGGTTAAAATAGTCAATTTTATGATATATATATGTATATATTTTACTACCATTTTTAAAAACAGGAGGAAAACCAAGGCCCAATATCTGGGTAACTTCTCCAAGGCTGCTCAGTGGTTAGCTGTCCCCGGTGAGGCCAATAAATAGCCTGAGGGGAGCTGTCTGCTGCCACTGCAGGTGCCAGGAGCCCTCACTCAGCCTGTCACCTCCTCGCCAGCTGAGGATTCCACGGCAGGGTCAGAGCAGGTTTTCCTGCTATTATAGCTCAGATGAATTTGAGACAAGAATGAACTTTTCAGAACGTGGAATGGCTGCCTCGTTGTGAATTCCGCCGTGTTACAGTTTTATCTTGAGGCGAGTGAAACAGGCACGTTGAGGACCTACTATGTGCAGGAACTTCCAGATGCTGAGAGAATCGCACCAAAATCTCTGCCCCTTAGTTTACGTCTTGTGAGCAGGAGGGCCTGTAGACAGGTACTAAGTGACATTTACGAAAAAATCTGAAGGATGGGTTAACGAGGCTGCTAGGTAGAGGGGTGCTGAAAAGGAGTTGGGGGAGGGGTGAGCCATCCTGACAGGGGGCAGCGGGGTCGGGGGCGGCAGGGGTTGGCCTCGAGGAACTGAAGGGTCAAGGTGATAGAGAATGACACAGTCAGTCTTGCTGCAGTGTGGAGCTGGTTAGACTGGGCGACAGTAAGGAGAGGCAGCCAATGGGCAGCGTGGGGGGCCGGGGCTCGTACCTGAGCAAGGTTAGTGTTACTGGTCTCACATGAGGGTCTCACATGACGGTCAGAATATAGAAACATTTCAGCATCTTTGGATGAGAAAAACGTCTGGATGTCATAACCTCTATTTAAGTAGAATTTGCAATATATTTAATGAGCTGTAATGAGGCCAGATTTATATAAAACACAGAAATTGGAGACCTCATTTTAGATGGTTTGGAGGACAGCAGAAGTTGAATGACTGTCATTGCACCTTCTCTGGTTCCCAGGGCACTCAGAGTCTCCCAGAGGGCTTTACCATCTTTTATTCATCTATGCTCCTGTCATGAAGTGGAGGAGGGTGGCATGCTGTCTTTCTGGCACCTTCCGTTTGTATCCCACTCTGCTAGATGGTAAGAGAGATGTAGAGATACACAACGATAAGAGCACTGCGGATCTCGTTGGAATCATTAGGTAGGGGCAGCTGAAGAGTTAAATGTGTCTCTCATAGCTGATCAAGGCAGCCAGAAGTAGGACATGACTAATTGTTTAATGATAAATGGGACAGAAAATAAGGGACTGTAGGAAATGAGAGAAAGAGAGAACCCTCTAGGGTTTCCCAAGCCAGATCTGAACACTGGAAGGATACTGGGCTTGGGACAAGAGCGTGAACAGGAGAGGGGGGCAGGATGGGTGTGGTGGGCTGGGTGGCAGTGTGCACGCCCTGGAGCCTCGGTAGAGGACTTATTTCCACAGGAGAGAGGAGGCGGCGGGCTGTGCTAGGGCTGGAAAGGTGGCAGGACACCAAACTGTGTGCCCGGGCAAGGGGCTTGTGCAAGCTGGGAAGCCAGGAGCTGTTTGGAGCTGGTGGGTGATATGTTCAAAATGGTATTTTTCAGACGACTTAATTGTCCCAGTGGGTGGAATGACTTAGAGTGAGAGAGACTGGGCTGGAGAAACAAACCATCAAGGAGCTGATGAAGGATGTTTCGGGAGAATCAAGAACTTGAGATGGGCATGAGCAGAAGTGCCCATCACCCTGAAGCACCCATGTCAGGAAAGGGGAGGCAGGGAGATGGAAAGAGCCTGAACCTTTCATCTGAGGACTGACATCCTGAAACAGCCAGGTCAGATTCTTGGGCAGCTTGCTCACCAAGCTTCAGTGTCCCATTGGGATGGACCAGGAAATCTCAGGTCTCCCCCAGCTTCATGATTCTGAAACTCCCTGACAGAGGTTGGGAGGGGTAGTGGAGGTGATGGTAGGGTAGAAGCCTGGGTCAGGCAAGTCGTGATGCCCCCAGAAGGGGGTAGGGGGAACACATTTGGGGAGCAAAATGAGTTATTTCGGACATCCTGAATGTGTTGTATGGGTGGGGGCTGGATCCAAGGGGAACCATCTATCAGATGCAGCAGCAAGAGAATGAAGGTGAAAGAAAGAACCATTGGCTTTGTCTTTCAGAGAGCCATGGGGACATTTAAGAACGCAGGATGCGTAGGGTAGCAGAGCTGTGTATCAGGGGTCAGGGGCATGGGAGGAGACAGATGGTCTACTCAAGTTGGGTCATTTGAGGAGAGTTTAATCAAGGGATGGTGTGCAGAGGTGTGGGCAGGGTGTAGGAGAACCACGGAGACGGTGCAGACTCAGGGCCAGTAACAGCGGCAGCCAGCCTGCCAGGACCAGAGCAGGGAGCTGCTCCCAGAACCTGAGACAGAGAGTGGTGTGGCGAGGGACCCGGCGGAGGCTGAGCCCAGGGCATCACTATCTTGCCCTCCCTCGCCTTCCCTTCAGGAGGGATGGGAGCCATTGATGAAGTTCCCACTCTGTGTCAGCCTCCCAGATCCCAGAGCTGGATAACAAAGGGAGGAGAGGGGATCCAGAGGGGCAAGCAAAAGACATGGCATGCCCACAGCCAAGCTGCAGGGTAAGGGAGACAGGAGATGATGCGGACACAGTGGTAGGTTAATGGAGGTGGTAAGAGCCGAAGCGGAGGGGAGCAGGGAGGCTGAACAGCCTAAGCAGAGGATGGTTGTTGGCTAAGAGCTGAGCTGTGCGCACCCGTGATCAGGGAGGAGTGGAAGATGACGGGAGAGCAACCAAACTGGGAAAGGGGTGGGTTGGAGTCCAATAATCAGGCACAGGGATGCGTCCCTGGTCAGTCCTCCCTCCAGAAAAAGCATCATTAAAGAGAAAAGAAGAAATAGATTTGTAACCCACGAAGACTGAGTAATAGTGATGAAAAATACAAAGTGAGCTCCCAGCCATCGATGAGCCTTTCTAGCCTATGAGTTGGCTTTTATGAAATTAGCAGAAACCAGAATTTCCAAACTCTACCTGCCCTTAATTGCTTTTTCCTGAAAGTCTGACCCAACTGGTGCTTGAGAATATATTTTTGAACAAACAGCCTGATAGGAGGCAGCCTGTCTCCCACTCTTCACTTCATCAGAATCTGCCCTCGAGCCGGGCTCCTCCAGCTTTCTTGTGCTCACCCGGGGAGTTAAGTTCAGATTCCAATCCGGCAGGCCAGGGGTGGGCCCGAGCATCTGCATTTCTGCCAGCTCCTCAGTGAGGTGCTGATGGTCTCTGGAGCCACTGTGGGTACTGAGGTCCCGGGAGGCCTTTTCAGTGATTAGTAGCAGTGAGTTCATCACAGGTATGAGAACCAGATTGCAAACATCCATACCAAAAAAAAAATGCATTTCAAAGCAATGAGCTCACCTGTACCCTCTGCCGCCTTTCTGAACATATAAAGCCCTGCATCTCCAGGAGATGTTCTCCACTGTGTACACATTGTGTACTGCTGAGAGTAAGCCCATCCCAGGACAACAAGTGTTCACTTGTTATCTATTATTATTTAGTTCTAATCTTTGGATGATGAGCTGAGAGCTAGGGTGTACTTATTGTCATGAGACAATAAGTTTATTTTGAAAATTAAGATCAGTGAGGTAGAAAAACCCATTCAAATGTCTCCCTCAAGCCCTACGCTCACCCCCACCCCATTCCACTGCCTCTTCTTGAACTGTCTTTTTAAAAAGCAGATTGCAGCATCTGCCGGCAGTCGTGGTCTGGATACACCTGGGTCCAATCGTCATTTTCTTCTCTCTTTCCTGATTTCTTCATAACCGTTCAAACTCACCAAGCAAAACAGGTTCACCCATAATCTCTGGTTCACACTAGATTATAGAAAATTAATTCACTCCAAGTGGAATCGTTTCCTTACTGCAACAATATTTCAATAATAGTGATCATTACTCAGCACTTACCATGTGCTATACCAAGGCTTTCCACGCAATAGCTCATTGATATGCCAGACAACTCCGTGAGGTGGGGTATGTCACTTTCCCCACGTCACAGAGAAGAAGACCAGGACATACCTGAATCAGTACCTTTGATCGGGGGCACTCAGTTGGGAACAGCGGTATAGGCCTGCCCAGCACCAGAACCCGGGTTCCTAACACTCCTGTCTAGTGTTAACGGCAGCCTGAACAGCTTCCACCCTCATCAGATGTGCTCGGGGGAAATTCAGGAGGTGCTCCTGGAAGTTCAGGGGACCCAAATTTGAACAGCCCCTTAGTTAGAACATTGCAAACTAACAACGTCTGCAGTGTGCCGAGGTAGAACTAGGTATCTTGCGCCTTCCCCTGTGTGCTTCACGAACATCTACCTCCAGGGCTTTTGTCTAGCTGTTATGAAGTCCAAGCTCGTACTGCTTGCCACACAACAGGTCAACCAGTAAATGAAGGGACAATTCGTTGGGGCAAGGAATAGCAACTTTATTCGAAAAGGCAGCAGACCAAGAAGATGGTGGACTAGTGTCCCAAAGACCCATCTTACCCGGGTTAGAACTCAGGCTTCTTTTATTCTAAAGGGGCTGGGGGTGTGACTAGTTGCTGTAAACTTCTTGGTGCTGGATTCCTTTGCTCTTGCAGCTGTCCACTAGGTCCAGTCACAATGCCCCTATAAACCTCCAACAAGACAAATGTTATTTTCTGTTCTGCAACTTTTTATCTCTGTATGAAAGGGAAAGTGTTATACCTTTAAAGGTCAGAGCCTTAAGAATGGGCTATCCTGCATATTTCAGGCTGTAGGCAACTTCTTTTACAAAAGGTGCAGAGTCGGCATGACTCAGCACAGGCGACAGAGCACAAAGGTTAGAGCTAAAGGAATAGACTCAATATGGAGTCAGCTTTGTGCTTCTCTGTTACATAGACACATTCCTACCATGAAAAGTCCCATTCCTGCCCCAGGCCACTGTGCACCTTTGCAGAGACACCGAGGGATTCTTGGTCAGGCATCCTTCCTAGTGCCCTCGGCAGCAGGGCTCTTGTCAGGTTCTGGGAGGGGCTGGAGCTGGTGCATTTGTTTACGTCTGAGTGAGTTGGGCACCTGCTACATAAACTGTCAGACCCTGAGTCGGGGATCTCGGAAAGACGGGTTGCTGAGTTCAGGTGAGCAAACTTTCAGTTCAGCCAGAGCATGGGGTATACCTATTAAGTGCAAGCCACGGATGGGGTGAAGTGGAAAGGCCAGAGGGATAAATAAGACACAACCCCTGTGTCTGGGGCCCATGATGACACGTGTCCATCCATAACGCATGCCACGTGGCTTCATAACGTGCGATGGGAGGCCAGGAAAGGAAGGGGAGAGAGCTGGCCGGCAGGCAACCTGGGAAGCCTCAAGGAGGAGGTGGCATTTGAGACAAGACTGGAATGAGGCAGTAGCACTCAGACGGGCAAAGCCTCCAGGGGGTGGGATATTGCCGGTAGAAGCAGGGAGTCTCCCCCTGCAAGACTTTGAAGAGTGTCAGTCAGTCCAGGGGCATCTGAGGGCCTGCAGCTGTGTGGCCACGTGGCCTTGGAGAGGACTAGACATCTGAATCCTCTAACATCAGAGCCAATATCTAGTCTTAAACCACGAAGCACTTTGGAGGCATCCTCAATTCAATTCCTCTCCTCACCCTCGAAGGTAGGTTTTATTACCTCCATTTCACAGATGGAGAAACTGAGACCCAGAGAGGCTAAGGGACTTGCCCAAGGCCAAGTGAGGAGTGAAACCCCAGCAGGTACCCTTGAGAGACCCTGCTCCTTACCTGGGCTTTCTGCCACACCGTTGTTGACCCCTGTCCTGGGGACCCGAAACCAGTCCCCAAACCGCAGAGGCTGGAAGCAGTGAGAGCTGCCCTCACCACGTGGGAACCAAGGCGAGTCCAGGCCAGATCCAGCGCTGAGCCCACACCTGCATGGTGTTGGAGGTGGAGGTGCTTTCGGGGCCTTCACGAGCCCCTGCCTGGGTGGCATGAGCCTCCAGGGTAGAACATCCCCAGGAGGCCAGCGGCACAGTCACAGCAGCCCTCGCTCTCCCCGCCGGCCCTTGCATAAGTGTGCGGAGCGCCAGGCGCCAGGGAGCTCCTGTCTCTTGCGATCCCCACCGAGGCAGAGGGAGAGAAAGCCTAGCAAATTAAAACAGTTGAAGTCACATCACTTGTGCCTCTTTGAGCCACCCATAAATACATAGGTACTCAAGCCTGCTAATCTGACTCCAGCTAATATGTTTTAACCACAGTCTGTGGGCTCTGGAAAGCAGCTGTGAGGAGCAGGGCAAGAAATTGGATTGTAAAAGTGCAGGACAGAGAAATGATTGCAGCATTTTGACGATTACCTGGTGTTCCTCGGTCCGCAGAGGCGAGAGCGCTTTCTCTCTGTACTTCGGCGGTTAAAAAAACGTATCCAGGTTAAGTCCGTTTCATTACTATACCATTATAATCCAGCCTGTATTGATTGCTCACCGCTCACCAAGACACAGGGCGCTGTCACATGTCACCCCGACAGCTACCCACCCGCAGGGGCTCCTGGCACTTCTGCTTTTTGGAGGCGTCAGCCGAGGAGCTGAGAAGCCAAGCAGTGTTCCCAGTTGACGGGCTGGTGGCTGTGGACCAGGATCCTGACCCACGACATCAAACACCAGAGCCCACACTGCTCCCAAGGGTGAAAGTTTTGCTTTTCGTTCCATTACTGCGAGGGGAAGGGAAATAGGTCAACCTCCATTTTTCAATTGCGTGTTCTTTTCACACCTAAGGGGTTGGAACAGTCTTATACTTGGTACAGTGGATCTGAGTTCACTTTTGTGAGATTCTTAAAAATGCGAGGTGCCCCCTCTGACTGGAGTGGCCAGGTTCCCTCTTTGCATCCAAGCACGTGGCTGTTTTCCCAGTCTCCCTCCACATTATTAAGAATCTCACGAAAGTGAACTTAGAGCCATTGTACTGCAGACAAGCTGCTTTCTATTTTTTGCTCTTCTGCTTAAATTTTCAAAGAATCTAAAATAGCACATGCCATTTTTTACCAAGTTCTCTTCTGAAATATTTAATTCTTCCTTGGGCGGTTTAACATTGCTTTGCCCAAGGATTAACTTCCATTTCTGAAGAGTCTATTAGCTGAGAGAGGCAGAAAACGTATTTCATAGAGTGGCAGAGTTGGGGGGCTGGCAGAGAAAAGCGGGGAGGCCCGCAGCTTGCCTCTATAGAGCTGCTTGCCCATCAGCAAAGCCGGGACCCACTCCCTTGATTAAACACATACTGATTTTTAAAAAGCAAAGTTTCCCTGCAAAGACCACTTTTAAGGGGATTAATGCTCAATGAATAATGAATCGGGGAAAGAACTACAACAGTAATACTTAATTGGAAGAGGTAAAGTCAACCGTGGTGAAGTGCTCACATCACCTTGTAGATGCAAAGCAAGTTCTAGAGGGCTCCGTGGGTCTTCAGCCAAATCAGACAGACGTGAGGGCAGCTCCCAAGTTGAGTGGCCAGCCGGAATGGTGCCGGTCAGGATCGCAGCATTTCTCTGCTTATCTGTTTCTTAATAACGGCCCGAGAAGAGGGGAGGGAAAAAAGCACGGGAGAGACGAAAGCTTTGGTGATTTCTGCCTTTGTATTTGAAGGCCCTAATCAAAAGCTTAATTTCTCCCTCTTGCATAATTAAGCCGGATGATGCTGATGTTAGATGACTCGCCGTGTTCTTGCTGCACTTATCTCCTGTTCCTCCTTGGGCCAGACCTAAAAAGTTTGCCTCTTGAGGCAGATTTTTCCACCAGCCTTTTATGGATAGCTGTGATGGTTTAACTGCCTTCCTCCGTGTGTCTTTCTGTTCAGCAAACTGTACCTCATTTAGTCTGGGGTGTTCAGTGTTTTGCTTCTTGGACCCAAAGTGTCAGAATTTACTCACAGTGGTAGCAAGAGAAAGGGATGGTTTTCTCCCTTAATCCTGAGTCACTTTTTTTTTTTTAAAAAAAGAAAGGTGTCTCAGCTGTGACGCTGGAAATGTTCTTGCCAGTCAACGTGGGAAAATGTGATTCTTGGCCGATTAATTATGAGGCTGATTTTCCCAAATCCAGATTGGGTAGTGATGAATTACTAATCCTTGTCAACGATCACGTTCTATTTTTTTTTTTCTTACAAAAGAAAATGAAAGGGGGATCCCTAAAAATTAAAAAGAGACCATAAGGATCGCACTTTTAGCACATTTCCCACCCTGCAGCTGGCCGCCCACGAGACACAGTGGACATCGCCGGGTTTCCACTTTGCTTCAGGATCACCGAGTTATAACCCAGAGGTACAAGAGGCACACTGAACCCCAGGGAGTGTGTGGGGCTCCCCAAGCTGCTTCACAATGCATTTTGCTCCTCCTGGGAAGCCTGGCCCTCCGGCTCCCATGTTGTCAACTCTCCAGGGGCCCCAGGTTTGCAGTCACCTCAGGGCCAGGCACAGGGTGGAGGTATATGGAAAAGACCCGCAATCAATAGTATCGAGAGGCGAGGGCTTTTATAAAACCCTCTCCCCAGACCAGCCCCACGCTAATTAAACTGAATCACTGAGAGAGGGACACAGGCAGCTGTGCTTTTTCAAACAGCCCGCTGGAATCCACTGTGCAGCCAAGTTTGAGAGCCACTGATCTCAGGGTACCTCCCGAGACAGCTCTGGGGAAGGTGTCATTCAGAATAATGCGTGCCCTGCCTCCTAGTCCCACTTATTTAGTAGAATCTCCAGGTTTTCTATACTTTTACCACTGATTTTTTTTGTGTGTGACACATTTCATTTTGCCAGCTCCATTTTTCCTCCACGGCTGACACAACCTTTAATAGTCACGTTTCTCACCAAGAAGATCGTTTAAAGCTTTAAGCAGTATGTGACCTTTACACTTTTGTCCAGCTTAGTAAATCTGCTGGCTTTTAACAGTAGTCACTAAGACGTCACAATTTCATTGTAGTTATTTTGTTGTACTTCACCAGATTTTTTTCTAAAAGCAAGGATGTGCTTTGGCTTTGCTTTTGAAAAGATTGTAATTTTTTAAAATTAAAGATGCCGGGGCGTGGGAGAAGATTGCTTTATTCTAGAATTTTCCCAGCAGTATTTCTATAGAAAGTGAGTTGAGCCCTTCTACCACTAGAATATTGGGTCTCTAAATTCTTACAAGTAGGGCTTTAATAAATATCTGCCAATTTTTAAAATTTACATCTGAGGAGAGAAGAACAGGTGTAAAGTCAAGGTATTATGTGAAACAGGAAGAACAAAGTGAAACAGCCATTGCAATTAGGCATTCCTTTTTCATAAGGCTGTAACAAATAATGTGTTTATTTCCCCACCAGTACGCCTTCTAGAACACATAAAAGCTTGGGATAAAGGGAGGCAGAAATCTCTGGCTCAGTTTCTGATTCATGCACTCTCTGAACGTGAAATGTTAGGTATAATATTTCATTTCTTGAAATTGTTTTATACTGCCTACCTCACAGGGCTATTATGTGGTTTCAAAGAGACGTAGGTGAATACATGCTGAAAAGCCTGAAGCACTATATGACAGAATGTAAAATTAAAATGTTATTTAATTAAGGGTTCACTGTCTGCTGCGGCCTTTTTGTACTTGGGTACAAGGCTGCCCTAAAATAGGCACATTTAAGCCATGATCTAGCAGAAGAGCAGAAGTTAAAAGGGAAATTAATAATATAACGGATAACATTTCAGTGCTTCTTCCCTGATGGTAAGGGGAATTTACATCACCCCCTGCAGAGGGCAATTAATTGGTTGAAAGACCACTATCACTCAAGTCGGTGCTTTAAAAATGCCTTGTACTGTGCGTCAAGACAGAAAGGCAAAGGGCGTTGGGAAGAGAGAAGGATTCTCAAATGGGTAGATATTATTTACATAATATAATTTTTCTATTCTAAGAATTCATGAATATTTTAAGTTACCTGGACTTGTTTCATATGTAACATGCATTTTCCACCCTGAATTTGACCAGTGTGTATTCAGAGACAGCCTGGAAAGCAGCGAGATAACTCTAGCTGGAAAATACTATGGTGCCCCCTGGCCTGGTTGCTGCCGTAACTCACTCACTGTCCTGTGTTTTTGCCACAAGACTACTCCACTTGCCGTCTGTCAGGACAGTAGAAGGAAGACATGGGGGATATTTCTTTATATATGTATTTATTTGCTTTTTTAGGATAAGCACATATTACAGTTTTTAAAAATCGTTAAGATGAGAAAGATCCTCTTTTAGAATGATGGAGGTAGAAATGAGTGGAAAACGGACTTCTACTCTGTGTTTTTCTGCATTGTTTAGAAGATCTCCCTTTCCTCACGTCCTCCCTGCTTCATCTCTCCCCACGTCCTCCCTGCTTCATCTCTCCCCGTCTCTGGAAATAACCACCATTCGCCATTTATAATCATGTGCCTTTACAAACAAAAACCAAACATGGGACTCTCATACATGAGTATTCAGCCAGTTCCCCAATATTAATTGAGCACCTACTATAGACAAGGCACCGTTTAGGTGCTTAGGATACAACACGCAAGAATTGTCACAGTCCCTGGTTTCAGATAGCTTATATTTTAGCCTTTAGTAATTTTTTTAAAACCCCTCTTTTTTTCAGATTAATTATAGATTCACAGAAAGTTGCAAAGCTAGTATAGAAAGGTCCTGTGCATCCTTTATCCAGTTTCCCCTAATATCATAGGACATTATCTAAACCAACCATATGGAATTACATTTGTAGATTTGTGTAACCGTCACCACAGTTAAGACGAAGACTTGTTCATCGGTATGAAGATCTTCATGCTACCCCTATATAGTCACACACACCCCTCTCCCCTCACCCTCTCTAACTCTGGCAACCTGTTCTCTATCTCTACAATTTTGTCATTTTGAGGACATTATATAAATGGAGTCATATTGTATGTGACTTTTTCTAATTGGCTTTTTTTTTCACTCAGCATAATGTCCTTGAGATCTATCCAAGTTGTTGTATCAATAGCTAGTTCCTTTTTTTTTTTTTTAACATCTTTATTGGAGTATAATTGCTTTACAATGTTGTGTTAGTTTCTGCTGTATAACAAAGTGAATCAGCTATATGTACACATACATCCCCATATACCCTCCCTCTTGCATCTCCCTCCCACCCTCCCTATCCCACCCCTCTAGGTGGTCACAAAGCACCGAGCTGATCTCCCTGTGCGATGCAGCTGCTTCCCACTAGCTATCTATTTTACATTTGGTAGTGTGTATATGTCAATGCCGTGCTCTCACTTCGTCCCAGCTTACCCTTCCCCCTCCCTGTGTCGTCAAGTCCATTCTCTGTGTCTGCATCTTTATTCCTGTCCTGCCTCTAGGTTCATCAGTATCTTTTTTTTTTTTAGATTCCATATGCATGTGTTAGCCTACGGTATTTGTTTTTCTCTTTATGACTTACTTCACTCTGTATGACAGACTCTAGGTCCATCCACCTTACTACAAATAACTCAATTTCGTTTCTTTTATGGCTGAGTAATATTCCATTGTATATATGTGCCACATCTTCTTTATCCATTCATCCGATGATGGACACTTAAGTTGCTTCCGTGTCCTGGCTATTGTAAATAGTGCTGCAATGAGCATTGTGGTACATGACTCTTTTTGAATTATGGTTTTCTCAGGGTATATGCCCAGTAGTGGGATTGCTGGGTCATATGGTAATTCTATTTTTAGTTCTTTAAGGAACCTCCATACTGTTCTCCATAGTGGCTGTATCCATTTACATTCCCACCAACAGTGCAAGAGGGTTCCCTTTTCTCCACACCCTCTCCAGCACTTATTGTTTGTAGATTTCTTGATGATGGCCATTCTGACCAGTGTGAGGTGATACCTCATTGTACTTTTGATTAGCTAGTTCCTTTTTACTGTGGAGTGGTGTTCCATGGTATGGATGGGCCAGAGTTTGTCTAGCCATTTACCTATGCGGTGACATTTTGGTTGTTTCCAGTTCAGGGTTATTGTAAGTAAAGCTGTTATGAACAATTGTGTGTACAGGTTTTCGTGTGAACATAAGTTTTAATTTTTCCGGGACAAATGCCCAGGAGTACAATTGCTGGGTCATACAGCAAATATGTGTTTATTTTTTGAAGGAACCACCAAACTGTTTTCCAAAGCATCTGTACTGTTTCACATTCCCATAGGCAATGTATGAGCGATGTCCCCATACCCTCTCCAGCATCTTATGCTGTCACAATTTTTAATTTCATCTGGACTAATAGGTGTGTAGTGATAGCTCATTATGGTCTCAATTTGCATTTCCCTGATGGTTAGTTGTGTTGAACGTTTTTTCCTGTGCTTATTTGCTATCTGTGCATCCTCTTCAGTGAAATGTCTGTCTGTTCATGTCTCTTGCCCACCTTCTAATTGGATTGTTTGAGATTTTAATATTGAGTTTAGATTTCCTTGTATATTCTAGATAATGCTCCTTTGTGGAATATGTGGCTTCCAGATATTTTCTCCCAGCCTATATAACACAAGGTTTTTATTTTGTTAAAGTCCAATCATCAGCTTTTTTTTCTTTTATGGTGTCATGTCATATCTAAGGATTCTTTGCCTAGCCCTAGATCCCAAAGATTTTCTCCCATGTTTTTTTCTAAGTTTGATAGTTTTACATTTTATATTTAAGTCTGTCATCCCTTTTGAGTTAATTATTGTATAAGGTGTGAGGTTTAAGTTGAGGGGGTTGATTTTTTTATCTGTGGGTATCCAGCTGTTCCAGCATCATTTGCTAAAAAAAGCCATCCTTCCTCCACTGAATTACTTTTGCACCTTTGTCAAAAATCAGTTAGGCAGTAATGTAGAATTATTTCTGGGTTCTCTATTCTTTCCATTGCTCTCTGTGTCTCTCCTTCTGCCAATACCATACAATAGCTCTACAGTAAGTCCTGAAATCAGGCAGAGTGATCCTTACTTTATTCTTTTTCACAATTGTTTTAGCTATTCTAGTACCTTTGCCTTTATATAAAAATTTTAGAATAATCTTGTCTATAGCTACAAAGTAGAGGGATTTTGTAAAGAATTACATTAAACCTATATCAACTTGGGCAGAATTGACATCTTTACTATGTTGAATCTTCAAATCCATAAACACAGTATGTCTCTCCATTTATTTAGATCTTTGATTTCTTTCATTAGCATTTTGTGGTATTCAGCATGCAAGTTCTGTACAGGTTTTGTTAGATTAACATGTATTTCTCTTTTTTTTTTTTGAGCAATTGTAAATGGTATTATATTTTTAAATTTGGTGTTCACATGTTCATTGCTAGCATATAATCATACAATTGATTTTTGTATATTTATTATATTTACCTAGCATTCTGTGACCTTGCTGAAATTCCTTATGAGTTCCAGGAGTTATTTGTTCATTTTTCTTTTGTTTTGTTTTTAGATTGATTGGGATTTTCTGCGTAATCTCATGTTATCTAGAAATAGAGAGTTTTATTTCTTACCTTTTGTTCTTTATAAATTTCTTTTTTCTTGCCTTAGTGCACTGGCTAGAACTTCCAGTGCTGTGTTGAACAGGAGTTGTGAAAGCAGACATCCTTGCCTTGTTTCATTTTATGCAGAAAGCATTCAGTCTTTCACCATGAAGTATGTTAACTATACAACAATTTGTAGATGCCTTTTTTCAAGTTGAGGAAGTTCCCCTCTGTTCCTATTTTTCCAAGTGTTTCTATCTTGAATGGGTGTTGAATTTTGACAGATACTTTTTATACACTAATTGATACGATCTTGTAATTTTCTTCTTTAACCTGTTAATATGGTGGATTACGTTGATTGATATTTGAATGTTGAACTGGCTTGTATCCCTAGAATACACTTGGTCATGGTGTATAATTCCTTTTATATATTGTTGAATTCTATTTGCTAATATTTTGTTAAGGAGTTTTGCATCTATTTCTGTGAAGGCTATTGATCTCTAGTTTTCTTTTTCATACCATCCCTGCCTGGTTTTGGTATTAGGATAATATTGGCTTCATAAGATGAGAAATGTTTCCTCCTCTTCTATTTACTGGAAGAGAATATATACAGTTGTCGTTAATTCTTCCTTGGTAGACTTCTCCTAGGAAACCACATGGGCCAGGAAATTTCTTCTTTGGGAGATTTAAAATTACAAATTCAATTTCTTTAATACTTATACGGCTATTCAAATGATCTATTTTATATTGGGTGAGTTTGTGGTAGTTTGTATTTTTTGAGGAATAGGTTCATTTTATCTAAGTTGTCAAATTTATGTGTGTAGATTTATTCATAGTAATTCCTTATCCTTTTGGTATCTTCAGGGTATGTAGTAATAGCCTCTGTTTTAATTCATGATATTTATAGTTTGTGTTTTCTTTCTTTTTTGTCTTATCAGTGTTGTTAGAGATTTGTCAATGTTACTAAGCTTTTTCAAAGAACCAGACTTTTGTTTCTCATTTCTTTATTTTTCTATTTTCAATTTCACTGGTTTCTGCTCTTTATTATGTCCTTTATTCTTCTTGCTTTGGGTTTATTTTGCTCTTTTTCTAGGTTCTTGAGGTAGAAGCTTAGATTATTATTTGAGACTTTTCCTCTTTTCTAAAATAAGCATTTAGTGCTAAAAAATTTTCTTTTGGCACTGCTTTAGCTGTGTCTCACAGATTTTAATATGTTGTATTTCCATTTTAATTAAGTTCTATATATTTTATTTCCCTTGAGACTTCCTCTTTCAACCACGGATCGCTTAGAAGTCTTTAGTTTCTAAGTGTTTGGAGAATTTTCAGTTATCTTTTTGTTATTTACAATATTTCTAGTTTGATTCCATTGTGGTCAGAAACATACTCTGTATGGTTTCTGTTTTGTTTTGTTTTTTCAGTTTGTTGAGGTTTGGCTCTAGGTGTTGTTTTTCTTTGAATACTTCCGTGAGCATTTGAAAAGAATGCGCATTCTGCTGCTGTCAGGTGGAGTGTTCTATAAACGTTGATTAGTTCCTGTTGGTAGATGATGATGTTGAGTTCCTCCATACCCTTGCTTATTTCTGTCTAGTTTTTCTATCAACTTTTGAGAGAGGGATGTTGAAGTCTCCAACTCTGATGGTGGATTTCTCTGTATCTCCTTTCAGTTCTATCAGGTTTTGGTTATCATATTTGCAGCTCTGTTGTTTGGTGCATACACATTTAAGATGTGCTATGTTTTCTTGATTGACCCTTCTGATGTTATGTAACATTCATCTCTGTCTCTGGTAATTTTCTTTGCTCTGAAGCCTACTTTACCTGATATCAATATAACTACTCCTGCTAGCTTTTGATCAACGATTGCGTAATATATCTTTTTCTATCCTTTTACTATTAACCTGTCTTTAACATTATATTTGAAGGGAGTTCCTTGTAGACAGCATATAGTTGGCTCATGTTCTTTTATCCACTCAGCCAATCTTTGACTCTGGTATATTTAGATCATTTACATTTAATGTAATTATTGGTATGTTAGGGCTCAAGTTGGCCATTTTATGTTTCCTTTCTGCTTGTACTTTCTCTCTTTTCCATCTCTATTTTCTTTTTCTTGTCTTCCTGTGGGTTACTTGAACATTTTTTTAGAATTCCATTTGATTTATCTATGGTGTTTGTGAGTGTGTTTTTGTATAGATTTTTTAGTGGATTGTCTAGGTATTACAAGCTTGTATGTATGTATGTATATGTGTGTACTTGTGTATATATGTAATTTATCATCTGTTGGTATCAGCATTTTACCAGTCGGAGTGACATATAAAAACCTTACTCCCTTTATATCCTTTTACCCTCCCCTGTTTATAATTGTCTTAAATATTTCCTCTACCTACATTTAGAACCCATCAGACAGTGCTATAATTTTTTCAACCATCAAACATAATTTAGAACATTCAAGAGGAGAGGGATAATGTATTTGCCCATATTTTTACTTTTTCCATTTTTTTATCCTAATTCCAAGGTTCCTTCATTTTCATTTCTTACGTGTTTAGAGAACTTCCTTTATCCATTCTTATAGGATCAATAACAAATTCTCTTAGTTTTCCTTCATCTGAGAATGCTTTGATTTGCCTTAATTCCTGAAGAATATTTTCACTGGTATAGCATTTTGGGTTGACAGTTCTTTGAAAAGCACTTGAAAAATGTTGTGCCACTTTCTACTTGACCTCCCTGGTTTCAGATGAGAAATTCTTTCCTCTGTCCCCTCCATTCTGCTGTTGAGCCCATCCACTGAGCTTTCTATTTCAATTAATGTATTGTGCAGTTCTAAAATTTCCATTAGGTTATTCTTTATAGGTCTGTTTCTTTGCTGAGACTCTGTTCTTTTTTTGTTTCAAGAGTGTTCCTAATTGCTCATTGAAGCATTTTTACGATGGCTGCTTTAAAATCTTTGTTAGATAATCCTAACATCTCTGTCATCTAAGTGTTGGCATCGATCTATCGCTCTATCTATCTATTCAAATTGAAATTTTCATGCTTCTTTGTATAAGTGAGTTTAGATTGAGACCAGGACACTTTGGGTTTTATGAGACTCAGAATCTTATTCAAAGCTTTTTCTGTTTTAGGTGACTTCTTTTAACACTGCTCCAGCAGGGGAAGGAATGGCATCACCTCGCTACTGCCAGGTGATTGTAGAAGTCCAGGCTTCCCTTTCAGCCTCTGTTGTTGATACCCAAAGAAAGAAGGAGCTCCTTCTGGGCAGGGGTGGAGGTTTCAACTCCCCACTAAGCCTGATACCACCTGGCTGGGAAGGATATGAGTGCCTTTTGTTGCTCTTCATACGGCCAGCACTGGCACCTCAGTTTGGGGAGAGTAGCTTGCCTCATTACCCCTGCTGAAAGTCCTTGCCTTCCACAAGGCCTCCCCTGACTCCACCCCAGCATGGAGGAAGAGGTGTACTTCATTATTAATGGGTGGTGATGCAAGTTCAGGCTCCCTACTCAGCCTCCTCTGACACCGCTCTAGCAGGGGTGGAGGTGGGGTATATTGGGGGTACCTAGCACAGCCTGGCATGGTTGAAAGTCTAGGTTTCCCACTTGGTCTTTGCTGGTGGGAGTGGGGTCCCAGTTTTTTCTGCAATGTTTGGCTAGAGTAGATCGGTTACTGTCTAAAAGTTTTCTGTCTTGCTAGGATGCCCCTTTCTGGTCCTTTGGCTGTAAAGAGCAGCTTTTTTTGTAGTATTTTTGTCTGTGCCTATTGACATTTCCAAGTTGTTGGCTTCTTCACCTCCAAGTCTGGAATATATGAGGCAAAAAGACAACCCAGGAACTCACCACCATGTCATTCTTTGGCACCCAACGTTCCTAGCCAGTCTTCTTTCTTCTCTCCACTTTTTATATCTCTGTCTCCATGATGTAGAGATATAGAGATACAGATAAAGAGATCCTTACTGAACAATTTTAATAGTTCTAATCATTTTCAAATGATGGTCTTGGATTTTGGAGGGTGACAGTCACATACTTTGAAAAGAACTATGTTTTCTTCTCTTCTTTTCCAATATTTACACTTCACTTCCTATTCCATCACTGCCTTGCCCAAGACCACTGGTGTAATGTGGAAGAGCAGTGACGATGACAGGCATCCATTCTTCTCTTGCTTCTAATCTTTCAGTGTTAAGTAGATTGTTTTGTAGGTTTCTGTTTGTATCCTTTATCAATGTTTTCTCTGAACTTAGCTTGTTAAGAATTTTTTATTAAGAATGGATGTGCAGTTTTATTAAATGCCTTTACTGAATTTACCAAGGTGATCATGTGTTTTTTCTCCTCCGATCTATTAATAATAGAATTATAATAATAAATTTTTCTAATGTTGAGTCTTCCTTGCATTCATAGGACAAACCCTCCTAGGTCATGGTGTATTACTCTTTTAAGACACTACTAATTTTTCTTTTTTTTAACTTTTTTTTTTTGTCACTAATTTTGATTGGTTACTGTATTTCGGATTTTTGCTCATGTATGCATTAATAAGATTGTGCTTCTAATCCCTGCTATACACCAAATGGATGACCTATTTTAGATGGGGCCTATGTTCTCCATACTGCCTTGGACCACTCCCTATGGTCACTCAATTAAATACTACATTTCCTATTAAATATTAAATTTCTTTTTATTAAATGTCCTGTCTGACTTTCATAGGCACTTTGAGTTGCTGGTCTGTACTTTGCTCTGTTAGTGCCATCCTATCCATTTTTGGTATCTAGGTTATACTAGGTTTGTAGAAGAAATTGAGAATCTTTACATATTTTCGACATTCCACAGCAGTCTAGCACAGGAATTAACATGTACTTTAAACTTTAAAGGTGTTAAAAGTGAGAAAAAAGAAGGAGTGAGTAGTAAAACCATCTGGTCCTGGGACCTGGTTGATAGGGTTGGAGGTGGAAGAGGTAAACTTTGACTACCTTTTCAATTTTCTTTTCCTATAGTTACTGGTCTTTTCAGGTTTCCTGCCTCTTACTGAGTCATTGTAGTCATTTATATGTTCCTAGAAAATCATTTTATTTCTATTTTCAAATTTATTTTTTTAATCTATTGGAATTTGCGTATATATTCTCTAATAATTTTGAAATGAAATCCACATCTATAGTTATATCCTCTTTATTAGTCCCAATTTTATTTTGTTTACTTTGTTTTTTTTCCCCCAGAGTCTGGTCTCTTTGGTTGGTCTTTATAAACATCTTTTAGTTTTAATGATGAAACTGACTTGTTTGTTTTCTGTTTCATCAGTTTCTGTTTTTATCTCTATTGATTCCCTTCTACTTTTTTGAGCTCTTTTTAAAAAATTTCTTGAGATGATTGTCTAGTGCAATTTTAATCTTTCTTGTTTTCCAAATGCACGTGAAACATGGAGTCCCTCTTTGATTTTGAGCTGAGTGCTCTCATGGTCATTCATTGCTATGTGGTCTCCAATTTCTTTTTATTTCTTTTTTTTTTAAATACATCTTTATTGGAGTATATTACTTCACAATGCTGTGCTAGTTTCTGTTGTACAACAAAGTGAATCAGCCATATGCATACATATATCCCCATTTCCCCTCCCTCTTGAGCCTCCCTCCCTATCCCACCCCTCTAGGTGGTCACAAAGCACCGAGCTGATCTCCCTATGCTATGCTGCTGCTTCCCACTAGCTAACTATTTTACATTCGGTAGTGTATATATGTCGATGCTACTCTCACTTCGCCCCAGCTTCCCCTTCCCCCTCTGCTTGATTATCTTTTATAAATTAACTCTTGGGTTAGAGTTCCAAGAGGCCTGTACTCTTTCTCTTCCAGGAGTTTTATTGAGATTTTATTTGTGGCCAAATAATTGGTCAGATTTTTTAACTGTTCCATGAAAATTTAAACATATGCTGTCTGTTAGTTGGGAACTGAGTTTAAATTTGAAATTCATCTAGCTTGATGATTGTGTATTCAAATCATCTGTATCCTTACCTTTTTTTTTTGTCTACTTGATCTGTCACTTTCTGAGAAGGATGTGCTAAAGTTTCCCACCATGATCATGGATTTAATAGTTTCTGCTTGCATTTCTAACCCTTGTTACATAATTCCATGCTGTGGTGTTCAGTGAGAAAGCTTTGTGACTCTTATCTTCTGGATTGTATCTTTAATCCACGTAAAATAGTCCCCTTGCTTTTGACCTTGAATTCTATTTTTATCTAATATTAAGACTGCATTTTTTGGCTTTCTTTTTGATAACATGTATTAGGTTTATCTCCAGTCATTCTGTTTTGTGCCATTTTAAGTCTTTTGTAAATAACATAAAGCTCAGTTCTAAGTATTTCCCATCACAAAGTCTGTCTTTTAATAGGAAAATTAAACTATTTGTATTTATTATAAATATTGGTATGTTTGAACTTGTCCCTGTCATTTATTTTCATTTTCTACTTAACATGCCTCCCTTTTCTTTATTGTTGTACTCATAATGTTTTCTTTTTCTTTTTTTTTTTTTTCCTTTGGTGTTTTGGAATTTCTACGTCCTATTCTTCTTTAGTTGTTTAGAGCAGAGCATCAAACTCTCATCACTTATAGGAAAATGTAATTTAAATCAGAATTTGTAACCTACCCTTCCCACGAGACAAAATCTTGAGCAAATTTTTACCTGTTTTTAGCTTCCAAGGACTCTTTCTTGCTCTCAATGGCTCCATTTTCACAACAGCCTACTGTGGGTTTTCTCAGTGCAGTATCCCTCTGAAGACAGCAGTAGTGTGTGTGTGTGTGTGTGTGTGTAAGTTCTATTCTCTGCGTTGGAGTCCAGTTCAGGTTGTTTTCGTCTTTCTCTATTATGGAAAATATTTCCTCAAATGTCTCCTACTTCTTTCATATGCAGAAAGGTGTGGATTGGTGTTGGTAACTGTCACTCAGGTGTTTCCTCAGCAATCATATGCTTGGTTTCCACTGCAGATCCCTCTTCTGAATGGGAGGGATGGCTAAGACCCATAAGTCAGTTCGTGGGGGGCGTGACAGCAGATTTCCCTTTAGGGCATTTAGGAAGAGAGCAGGCAGGCCAGCTGGGAACCCTCATGGAGCCCCGCAGGGAAGCTTTGCCTTGAGGTGAAGCAGTTTCCTATAGCTGACTTCTGTGCAGCGTCATGTTTCTCTTTTCCTCTTCTCACCCTCGACTCTGCCTGCTGAGGAACCTCGTACTCCCTACCTGATGTTCTAGACTCAGAATCCAGGAGGATAGCCCCTACCCTGGCCAGTTCCCAGCCTTCTTTAAGAGCTACGTTCACAACACACTGCATCCAGCCTTCCACACACTGGGGGAAGGGGCGGGAAAGGTTGGTCCAGGTTATTTAGAGCCTATCTTGTAACTCATTTCCCTCCTAAGTGCCCCCGTGGTCTGCCCTCTCCCTAAATTTGGAGGGGTTCAACACAGCCTTGAGAAGACTCCGTCAAGCCTGCTGCTGTGCTGGGCTTGTTTGGGGTAGCAGTTTTCCCCACTCCAGTTTTTCTATCAACCTGTCCCACCTACCAATATGTCTACAGCACTGATGGTGCCCTTTCAGTGCTACTAAGGATTTATTTTCCTTCTTGCTGAGGGGAAGAAAACATATGTGCTCGGTCTGCCATCTTGAACCAGAAATCTAAAAGAGGGTTTAGGATGCCACAAACAGGTAGCTTGTTTTTTTCTTTAATGGCTTGTTGTTGTTTTTTTTAATTTTATTGAAGTATAGTTGATTTACAGTGCTGTGTTAATTTCTGTTGTACAGCAAAGTGACTCAGTTTTATATATATATATATATACACATACACACACGTATATATATATATATATATATATATATATATATATATATATATATACTTTTTCATATTCTTTCCATTATGGTTTATCACAGGGTATTAAATATAGTTCCCTGTGCTATACAGGAGGACCTTGTTGTTTATCCATTTTATATACAGTAGTTTGCATCTGCTAATCCCAAACTCCCTGTTCATCCCTCCCCCACTCCCCCTTGGCAACCACAAGTCTGTTCTCTATGTCTGCGAGTCAAACAGGTAGCTTTTTTTTTTTTTTTTTAAATAAATGTATTTATTTATTTATTTGTGGCTGTGTTGGGTCTTCGTTTCTGTGCGAGGGCTTTCTCCAGTTGCGGCGAGCGGGGGCCACTCTTCATCGCGGTACGCGGGCCTCTCACCGTCATGGCCTCTCTTGTTGCGGAGCACGGGCTCCAGACGCGCAGGCTCAGTAGTTGTGGCTCACGGGCCTAGTTGCTCCGCGGCATGTGGGATCTTCCCAGACCAGGGCTCGAACCCGTGTCCCCTACATTGGCAGGCAGATTCTCAACCACTGCGCCACCAGGGAAGCCCAAACAGGTAGCTTTTTGAGTGAGGAAAACAAATCACTTAAAATATCCTTTCTATAAAGAATTCCAAAATAGACATCCCTTTTCCTGTACTTAAAAGTCAAATAAGTAAAAGGCAAGAATACGAGTAGTGTTTTTGTCTGCAACCAGAATGAAGGGGTGCGTACTACTGCCCGACAAGGCTGGAGTCGGGGCTGTGTTTGTATTGGCAGCATCGGTCATGTACACTAGCTGCCTCTATTAAAATGTAACTATTAGCAAATGAAATTAAATACTTCAGTTGCCTAGTAACTAATCCAATTTGAGAAAGAAGCAAAAATAGAATACATAAATTTAGAACTTTTAGGCCGTGTGCCAAGCAAAATATTCTTGCTTGTATCCTTTTGATCATCTGCCATTTGAATGGAAGAAAGGATGTTTTAGTGTCAAATCCGCAACATTTGTGTTGACCTTGCTTGCTAAAAGTGAATATCCCTTGATGACTAGACATAAATGAGAGGTAGGCAGGCTTCCCAAAGACATCCAGCCCCACTAGCTCCCGCAATTGCCAGGTAGGGGCAGGAGCAGGAAGACGCTTTGAGTGGCTACTAGGAATTATTTTTTTTGACTGAATTAAAAAGGAAGGGCATTATGTGATTTAAGCCACATGATACTAAGGGGGAAAATGTATAAACCATCTGTTTTATCTATTTCCATATAACAGTAAAATATATTTCCTCCCAAAGCAGCTTTTCAACAAGATGGAAAATTAAGAAACAGTTTAAGATTGTGTAGTACATGAAGTAATTACTGGGGTTATATAATATTGGAGTTCAAAGAAATACCGTGATAAATAAATTGACGTTCAATGTGATGTCAGTTACTTCAGGTATGACTTTTTTCCGCCTCCTTGAAAAAATTGAGAAAAAACACACCACAGTTGCCTGTATTTACAGATGACATATTTCCAAAGAGAAAGTAAAAAAGAAAATGAAAAATTATTCCCTCCAAAATAAAATAATTTAAAACTTAAGAAAGAGTTGTAAGAATAGTACAATGAATTCTATATACTCTGGACCCAGATTAGTAATTGCTTTATCACTTTTCTCCCTCCCTCTCTCTTACACACACACACACACACACACACACACAGACATTTATATATGCACACACATATACACGTACTTATATACACAGACATTTTTCTCCTAAACGATTTGAGAGTTAGCTTATCTTTAAATATTTCAGCTTGTATTTCCTGACAACATAATCAAATACAATATCCAATTCAGGAGATTTAACATTGATATAATAGTATTGTATTGATGCTGCTGTATTAGTACTGTGTTGATTGCATTGATGGAATATCACAATCCATATTCAGATTTTGCCATCTGTCTCAATAATATCCTTGAAAGCAGTTTCTTTTTCAGTGCATCCAGGATCCAGTCCAGTAGTGCCCGTTGCATTTGGGTGTCATGTCTCTTTGATCTTCTGTAATCTGAAACAGATCCTCAGCCTTTCTTGTCTTTTGTCACATTTGACACATTAAGAGAGAACAGGGAATGTCCCTCATCTGGGGTTTTTCTGATGTTTCCTCATGATTAGATGAGGACATATTTTTCCATCATTAATTGCAATACTCTTTTAAATAGTCTAAATTCGTAAGAGGATCATGCAGTGGAAGATGGTTAGCAAACCTCAGAGCCCTGTCACCCCAAATTGTGGCTGGGTCGACCGTGGCTTGTGGTTGGGCGTGGCTGGCAGCCCTGCCATGTGCCAAGGGCTCTGACCTCAGCCCTCTGGCGTGTCCCCACTCAGCACACAGTAGGCGTTTCCTAACAAAGTATCCAGGGACTCATTCCAAAATAGGAAAGCAACCATTGCAGCCCAAAACCTATTTTTTTCCCTCCCCTTTCTAAGTGTTTTAGAGATGTAAAAGCTCATGAAAGAAAAGGCCACGTACATTACCAAAAGTATTTCAGCTATGTAAATGTTCTTCTATTACTAGTAGTTATTAGCAAGTTAAGTTTTTAAACTGATACCAACTTTAGCTGCTTAACTATAGAAAGGTTGGCTGATAAATGGAAGGGCTGGGAATCACAAGCAAACATCACTGGCAAGGCAAAGAAACCAGTGAACAAGACTTACAAGGGATGTTCACA
Source organism: Eubalaena glacialis (assembly GCF_028564815.1). Taxonomy (NCBI): domain Eukaryota; kingdom Metazoa; phylum Chordata; class Mammalia; order Artiodactyla; family Balaenidae; genus Eubalaena; species Eubalaena glacialis. The sequence goes on along the minus strand of NC_083722.1, from coordinate 65,798,461 downwards.
TTCAGGCCAGTGAATTAAATCTATAGCCTACTTGTCTGCAAGTCAAAACTTACGCCACACCCCGGTTTTGAATGATGGGTTCGGTTGAGAGAAATTTTTGTGGGAAATACGTGACATGCGTGTGAGAGTTTGTTTACCCGTGGTTGGATCTGGAAGAAGAAATAGGCAAAGGTCTGTTTCTTGTCCTTGAAACTGAAGAGGTTCATGTGTGAGTCCTCCAGGGCCTTCACTGGGGTGGGCCAGTTTCACCCACACCCAGAGGCACACGCGCATTCTAAATCCTGGACAGCATCACACGGTTCTTCTGGGCTTTGCTATGTGACTCTTTGCTTGGTGCTCACCTTCATTGTTTTCTACAACTCTTTCCCTTCCTGTTTTTCTGCACTTATTTCCAGTCTTAAAAATGCAGACTGGAAGGGCTTCCCTGGTGGCGCAGTGGTTGAGAATCCGCCTGCCAATGCAGGGGACACGGGTTCGAGCCCTGGTCCGGGAAGATCCCACATGCTGCAGAGCAACTGGGCCCGTGAGCCACAATTACTGAGCCTGCGCATCTGGAACCTGTGCTCCACAACAAGAGAGGCCGCGATAGCGAGAGGCCCGCGCGCCTTGATGAAGAGTGGCCCCCACTTGCCGCAACTAGAGAAAGCCCTCACACAGAAACGAAGACCCAACAAAGCCATAAATTAATTAATTAATTAATTAATTTAAGAAAAAAAATGCAGACTGGAAGCATCACAGCAATTGTCCCTAGGCCGTGATACCCGGATCTTGAGGTTTTTCACCGTGATAACTTGGTGCCTCTTCTTGATTTATAGCTCCCAGCTTAATTAATTCGGAGCTTAGGTTCTCCCCTGCTCTCCTTCAGCTTCCATGAGACTCTCCTGAACTGCTTCCTCAGCCCTGCTCTGTGCAAAGCCAGGGGGATTGCAAAGCTCAAAGGGAGCGTGGTCAGCTCTGTGGAACATTGCTACTGCTTCTCATTCATTCGTTCATTCGTTCAACAAGCACGCTTTGAGCGTCTACTCTAGGCCAGGCACTGCTCTTGGAGCTGGAGATACAGAGGTGACAGGTCTGACCAGATTCCCACCCTCACGGAGCTTATGCTCCAGTGGAGAGTCACGTGATATACTAGTAAGTAAAGCCAGGAAGACATAGTTCCAGATGGCAGCAAGCACCATGATGAGAATCAAACAGGCCAGCATGAAAGGCAGTGGGAAATGGTGAGGGTGATCACCCAGCTTCCCCAGTCGCCGTCTCAGTGGGATGCCCTCATCTTACAGGCAGGGGTCAAGGAACTGGACAAGACTCCATTTGATAATCTGTGGAATTACCTTCCTGAAGAAAAAGACTTTCCGTTTGTTCCAAGGGAAGCTAATAGAGCATTATTATTTGTTTAACGTACTTTTTATATGACAAAGGGTCAAAGCTATGGACAACAAATTTAGTAGAATAAGCGTTGTCTTGCTTATGCTTTCTAGACACGAGGTGACTATACCACGCGGTTAATTCCAGTGATTCTCTGTGACTCTTAGCAAGTAATTACCATTCCATTCACATCTGCCCTTAAAAACGGGCCATATGCAAGTCTCTCTTATAGTATTTATCTTGCAAATCCAAACGTAACAGGCTGAAATGATGACTTAAAGCAGGGTGGGTGTTATTCTTCTCAGATCTTTTCAAAAGGTCACATCTTTGAGCTGCAAAGGTATGAATTTTTCAGGTGCATCATAGTAACCTGGATGGGGCATGAGAGGAAAGAAGGGCTGGATCTGTTCAGGGCGTGACTGGTACCAAGCCTCCAAGCCCTCATAACAAAATGGATTCTCCTCTTGGGGTGTCAGCCTGAGATAGTCTCATTATGAATTCAGTGGTGAGCAGCTTTATCTTGTCTATGATGGAAAAGCACACACACACCCTGCAAAAAACGTATATGCTTTCACCAAAACTTGACCGAAGATGCTCACTTGGGGGCGAGGTAGCAAGGCAGGTCTGATGCCTGTGGTGGGATAGAACTGCGGCATCCAGCCCACAGGCTTTCACCCAGGTGGGCGGCTTCTCCATCACTCTGAAGTGGTTTCCCCTAGTGCCACTCCTCCGCCCCGCCCCACGCACACACCTCGGGATTCCTGTGGTCTTCACTCCATCACGAGAACTGCGCGGGCAGCCCTGGCCAGACCCACCCAGGGCTCACAGTTTGAAGGGATGGGTGAGCCCCCTCCAGGGGAGCACTGGCTGAGGCCTTGATGCCTGTACCTTCCCTGGGGGAGAACACGAAGCACCTCTCTCCTCTCCTTTCCTCTGCTCTGATCACCTGATTCCCCAAGTCCTGGAAACGGCAAAGGCCCGATGGAAGGGCTGAAATGAACACCTCTTATGTATTTCCAGCCAAGGTGGAGGACAACAGAGGTCTCCCTGGGGAGACCATGGCCCACATAACCCTCACCAAGGTCAACAAAGCAAGGCCAAAATGTCAGACTTCCTGCCTGGGGGAGCTTGTGACACTTCAAAGCTTGGAAATACAAAGTTCATCCAAAAGCAGAACTCTGGAATGGCCCAGGGCACAGATTTTATCACAGTATAACACAAGACATAGACAGGATTTCTCCACCCCACCCACGCTCTGGCAGCACCAGTTGGCCCCATCGGAAGGCTCCTGAGCAAAGAAGGCATAAAATGGGCAAAGCCCAGGTGTCCCTGCGGTCCCCTGCTGACCTATAATAGCCCCCCACCCTCTGTGCCATAGGTCTGCCATCATTTCTCTTTGTCCTGGGTCCCTGGGTCTGAACTTGGCCAGCTACAGCAATAGAAAACGTGGACCACTCACCTTGTGCCTTACCCCAAGAGCAGCCTCCTAATCTAGAAAGAGAGCGGAAAAAGAAGGAAAAATAAACAGGCTTCCATATCTGAGAGACTTGAATTACTTTTATTTTTCAATACCATGCGAAATTACCATGAACGATAAAAATGTAAACTTGAGGATCCCCAGAAAATGCAATAGCATGGCAAGCGCTGTACGTACACTATTGCATTCGGCAACCGTCAGATGCAGCAGGGGGAATCAGGGTCCCTTGGTAATTATGCGCATCCATTAGCATGGCATCCATTCTTTGTCAGAGGCGTTTGGTGACAGTCTCTCTCCGGAGAAGCACACAGCCTTGTGGTCTGCAGCTACGTGGCCACAGAGTAGCCCGCCGAGGGAGATGCCACCGATAACACCGTATTATAAAGGCACAGCTTGTTGGGTTTTTGTTGTTGTTTTTAATCTCAGATGCTGGTTGCAGAGGCACAGAATGTTGATTACAGTTTTACAGGCACTGGTAACAAAAGCTGCACTCGCAAAGGAAAATTCAATGTTAAGGTTTCGTGGATGATGATGGGGGTGTAGGGGCAGGTAAGCTGTAGAAGGTAGGGAAGGATGAGGGAAGTGTCGTTGCCATTCCTTTAGCAAAGGAAGATGGGGGCAAGCCATAAACATAGCTTCATTCCCAAGCCGGCAATTCTTACACTTAATATGTTTTGTCAGGCAAGTCTTCAATACAGATTAAAATGAAATGCCAAGTAATTTCCACCTCTTGGCCGCTCATGTCTGCGAACAATGGAGAGTGTTTTGATGAATGTCAGTTAATGGCACTTGCACGCTTGTAGATTTAGTCCCAGCAGCAAGGACTAGGGATGGGGGAAGGGTGGGAGGCTCTGTGTGTGTGGAGAGGAGGGCTGCGGACCTTCCCGACGCATTCGGTTCACGACAACCCAAATTGAAAGTAAACCCAAAACAAAATCAGGCTGCCACGTTGAGATGACCTGTTGTCGTTAATTAGGCTCAAAGCAGCCTCCACCTGGAGGAGGGTTTCTTTGCATGTAGGTTGCGTTGTCGAGCGGATGCAATTTCCGTGGAAGGAAAGTGAGCAGCTGCATTGCTGCGTCTAAGGCTGCGTTTCAGCTGGGATGTTGAAACCAAGTCTCAGTAGCTGTACTTTTAGAGTCTGTCCCCTTCCCGCTGGGTTCCATCCTGACAGAAACCAGACACTGCCAACCCACAGGCCGAGCTGTGATTTCTCATTTCCCCGTACATCCCTGCCTTTGCAACTTTGCATTGTAAACTCCCAGTGTGGGATGTATCAGAAGAGCAGGATAAAGACGGAAGCGCCAGCAGAATTCTGTCCCCCAAGGATTTAAATCCTCACCTTCCTCATGACTGGCATATGCCGTGTCCTTAGTTCTCATCCTGTTCTTCAGCTTGATTGGGAGGATTTAGTTTCTGCTAATTCTCTTATTGTTTGGCATAGGAGCTTTAACTGGAAGTTGCTGACTAATTTTACGGTTGTGTAGGTAACAATTAACACTCTGTCCTGCAATCATCGTGAAGGAAGCCTCCGTGTTCAAAGTCTAGTAGATTAAATTGGTTTTCCCTTCAAGTACCAAGGACCAGGCTGTTAACTTGACTTTGGTGCTTACCTGTCTTTTGCTTGTTTTTTTGAATCACTGGTTACCAAATGGTTTCGTGTCCAAGCCAGTTTTTTTAAGACATTGAATCATAAGGAAACTCTTGCAGGAATGCTTAGGACATGTGCGAAAATTCTCTTCCTGTGACCAGAGTGAGAGTCCCAAGGGCAAAGAGAATAAAAGCTGAGGTGTGTTGGGCTCAACTGTTCTCACTGTTAGTTAATAGCATTTGTGCCCTATACTTACCTAGTTTGATCCCTACAACAGCCCTCTGAAGGGGTTACCATCCTCATTATATGATGAAGAGACTGAACTCTCATGGTTTTCCCAAGACGCCACACAGGGAAGAATCAAGCGTACGGGTCTGTCTGACCCAAAGTCCCAGCTCTCTCACCAAAGCCTTATCTTTGAGAAATTTTCCAACTATTTGGAACTATTTCCAACACTTTTCAAATAACTTAGAATTGAAGTTACTTGCTAAAAGATGATTGGGGAAAGAAGTAGTTCTCATTACACTTATACACTGGTGTTGAATTGTTCTAAAATTTTTTAACTTAGTATCCTTTTGGTCAGTAATTAGTCTGAAAGCATCTAACATGGCGGCCGAGAGCCCGAGTCTGAGTCTGTTCGACAGAGGATTGCTTTGCATGTAGAAGTTCATGCACTTCCTCGTGTACATTTCAGAAGCAGCATGAGTTTTTCAACTCTTAGATAATCGAAAGATCCACGTTGCTGCCAATTCTAGGCTTTTCAAAGCTAACATTTAAGGAGGTGCTTCTAAAGCAGGAGTAAAATTGGAATGGCTTGAGTTGGTCTCCCTTCTGCATCCAGGGAATTTGGAAAAGCAATAGAGAGTAGGCAACCTGCCAGTCTGTGAGAAGAGGTAGAGCGACACTTCCTGCCAGTGTCTGGGGGCTGGAGGACCATGGCCAGAGCACAAGTCACATCCCCCCAGACTGACCCAGAAGCCCACTCTCTCTTCTCACCTCACCTCACTCCCCTCCACCATCCAGCTTTGTTGTCTTGTCATCTGGGGAAGACAGAACCAACCTCCCTGTCTTGTCATCACTACCATAGGGCACACATATGGATGTCGGGGAAGCACGTGGGTGAGGCCCAGTCTCCATTTCCTGATCCATAAGAGGGGGTGATACCTCCCTCCCTGGGTTACTGGGAGGCTTGCACAGGAAATGTGCGGAGCCACTGGGCCACCCGGGCCACCCGGCACAGTCAGGCTTGGTGAAAAGTGGTTACGGCCACAGAAGCATTTCCAGAAGCCCACAGCTGGTCCAGATCATCGCTACCTTCCTCAGCAGACCTGAGCTCACAGTCTGTCTTTGAAAACAATTCCAGGTCTTCGGCATTTGGAGGGAGTTACCAAGGTGGGAGTTTTACAGTAAATATTGAAACCCCGCCTGCAAAGACGATGTGAGAGGCAGTTCCGCAAAGCAGCCCTGTCTGGCCAGAGAGCTTCTGGGCATTTCCTAAGACTCAGTCTTCTGGGACTTCTTCCTGATCAAAAGGATTCTTCAATTTCAAAATCAAAGTAAAATCTCTGGCAAAAAAACACCGAAATCGAGTTGAGCATCTCTGTCAGCAAATTCCACTTCCCAGAGAACTGTCTCTACAGGCAGAAACACGGGTGGTAAATAGAGGAGCAGAAAGATTTGGGGCCCAGGAGTCCTGCCTCAGCCTAGACCTTCAGAGGGTGGACAGGGTAGCGTCTGGTCCCCAGAGCACGGCCGCCAGAGCACAGGCGTGGGGAGAGGCCAGAAGGGGCGTTCCTCCAAAAGAACCGCAAGATTTTGCTAATTTAGAAAACCTGAAGAACCCAGGTAGGAATGGATTCTAAGGAAATTAGATTAAGGAGGACGAAATAGAGAGATTCTGGATGGAATGTGTTCGCTCAAGCAGCTGGAAGTGGCTCTAAGAGATTGCTTTGTTGGTTGGCTGAAAGTTGAACTCAATGGTTCTACATTCAGTGAGGCTCTAGAATGTCCCTGGCATAGCATAGAAGGAAGGCATCAAAGGTTTAGCGAGGTTGGCAGGTTGGAGCGCATTTATCACATGTGCCCTGCACACCCACTTCCTCACCTTGTCCCCAAAACAGGCTCAGAGGACACTCCCTGCTCAGGCCCTGTGAAACACGTTACTGAGGGGGCACCAGCCACTCCTACTCCGAGGAGCTCTGGGGAGGCTGAACTCTGTAGGCTGGGCATGCCAGGGGGATGCAGCCATTGAGATGTGCTGTCTCGTTTCAGCAGGGATGATGGGGTCACTGCGTGGCAGAAGACACGGACAGGGACATTACTGAACCAAAGCTTGGGTCCACTCACGTGCGCGCAGTAAATCCTATTTACTGACACGCGGTTTGCTGAAAGAAAGTGCAGCGTTTCTTGTAAGGCTCCAGACAAGGAGCCTGGGACAGTTAATGCTCAAGAAGCCCGAACTCCTCAATGGGTTTCAGCAAAGCCCTTTTAAAGGCCAGGCAAGGGAGGGGAGTCCCAGGATATGGGATCAGCTCATGCACAAGTCTCTGATTGGTTGATGGTGAGGTGAAGTAAAAAGGCACTAAGTTGTTGCACATATATCCTGGTTTCTGCCAGACTCCAGAGGGGATGTGTTAATTTCTTCCATTTGATGAGGGTTTCGGCATCTGCAAAACAACTCAGGAAACGTGTAGCAGATACTGTTACCTAGGTACTTCAAAAAGGAGCTACAGCAGAGGATATGGGGGCGGGGTCTGTCCCAAGAAGGCCCCACAGGGTCCTGCTCGCTTATAGGGGCAAGGTGGCACTGTGACCTAATGGCCATCAAAACGTTTTCTCAATATTGCTGACCAGCTCTCCTACCAACATTATTTGTATAATGTTTCCTTACTCCATTATTTTTCTTTGCTTTTACTATAAATAGCTAAACACTGTGTAGCCTGTCTTGGCTATAAATCAACTGGATGCCTCTACTTTGATCCTTTTTTCTCTCTCTTCCTAATCTTTGATTTTGGAGAAAAACACTTCCAAAACCATAATGGGTTCTACCCACATGTCATCTTTGGCATAATGAACTCTGAGCGCGGAGGCATTATTTAGAAGGAGTGTGCCAAGTGTACAGCACTCCCCCAGGGCTCCCTGAGCAGAGCTGGCTATGGGAACTGCCCACTGCGGTATTTGGGCCTATTTCTGTAGGGTTAGGGGCACCAACCGGTGAGCTGCCAACGCTGTTCATGATGATGGCTGTGTGTATTTGTTAAGCCCAAGGATTCTCTCTTTTATTCCCTCTAGTGGCCAAGGAGGATAATTGCCGTTGTCACCATTTTACAGATGAGGAAACTGTCGGCTAATCATTGGAAGTCTGTCTCACTGACCTTTACCCTTCCACGCCAGGTACCCAGGGGGGTCTCTGGGCAAGTTCCTCCGGGCCTCCAGCCACACTGCCCTCTATTTGATGAGTACAAGGTGGTCAGACACTCAGAACCAGCCACAAAAGGTGGGCAGTGTTTCATAGCTAAATGAAGAGAGAGGAGAGGGAGAGGATGCGGGGGAGCATTTTGCAAATGGCAAAGCCTTACTTGGACATATTGCCTTGCTCAGTTATGATAACCCAGTTTCCTGTTCTACGTGATGCAGCTGAAGCTTGGGGTAAATGAGTAAGTGGCCAGGGTCACGTGAGGGTAAGTGACGGCAATTCTTGCCTTCTGACTCCAGGGCTCCCCCTGAAGAAGCAAGTCATGATCTCATATCCTCCCACAAGCTCACCATCATCCTATTAACAGGGGATTCGAACTGAAAAAGGCAGTAGAAGTGATATTGGGAAACGTCTGTCGGCACTCTGGGTATCACTGTGACGAGCCTTCCCTCCAAGTCCTTCTGGAGGGCAGCCCTCTGCCCCGAACTTCCCGCCGACTCAGTCTGAATAAATGCTGTGGCCCAGACGAGCCGCCTCATTTTTTTTTATCTCCTCTTCACTTTGCTAGTCTGAACTCATCATAGGAATAAAGAAAATAAGAAACATTAACTATGAAATGAAAGTTGCTTCAAAGAAAAGTTAAAGACATTTACAAAATATGTATGGCCCCCACCAACCTGTGATTTTCATAAAGGTTGATAGGCTGCCCTCCCCCCAGAAAAGTTTGCTTTAGGCCCCATTGCCTCAGCTTTCCCCATCTGCAAAATGGGCATAAACCGTGGTCCATTCCCCTTCTCCCATTTTAGTACCTGTTGAAGACAAGGGGAACGGAGGTCAGGTGTATCTTCAGCTGAAAAGACAAGCTTTGCAAAGGGTCTTCTCGTTTCCCCCATTCTCTTCCACTTCCCCTGAAAGCCACCCCCCTACCCCCCCACCCCTGCCTTCTCCAGAGCCTCCCTTGAAAGCCCCGCCCCACCCCACCTTCTCCAGAGCCTCCAGGTCTGCAGCTATTGCCTCTGGGAGTAAGAGGACAAAGGAATGGCATCAGCTAGGTTGCAGGCTTGGTCTTTGTCTAAGGAGTATTGCATCATCGTCCTGCCTGACTTTTTTCCTTAATAATGTGGAATAGGGGTGAGGGGAGGTGGGGTGGATGAGAGCACCTGGGCCCTAAAACAGGAAACTCCTCATCCGTTTGCTCCCTATGCTTAAAAGACCCATGTAAGCACGTCACTAGAAGCATTGCGTCAAACAAGAGCTAAGAGGCACTTAAGGGTGCTGTGATAATGTTAGCTGTGCCCTGTCACTTTGTCTTTAAAAATACGCAAGTGCAGAAGAGAATCCGGCAGTGAGTTCCCAGGCTGGCAGTATTCCCCACCTTCATGCACACCCACGTCCACCCGCAGTTGTTCAGCCCAGAGTTAAGACAGCAGGTCAATGATAAAGGTGGATCTTGTTTGGGCCACAATAGTCCCTATGAAATTCAGCTGAGCCCTAAGGTTGCCTTTGCTGAGTCTGAAGTTAGAGTATCTATGAGGGTGACCATTTTCTGGAAATTTCTTGCAGAGTGAAGGAGGCTGGACATCCTGTTTTGTATCCAGAATAAGGACGGAGAGGCTCAACAGTGCCTACAGGTCAGTTGGGTTTTTTCTGGGCCTCATGATCGGGGTTCTGAGTTTGCGGTAGCCGTGGCCGCGGGCAAGGCACATGATGTCTGACCTTGAGGTTCAAGGGTGTTGTCATTACCGCTTTAGCAAGAAGGAAACTGAGGCACAGAGTAAAGCCAGAGCATGTGGACAGTATTACCAGACTGTTTGAATGCAGCAAGGTCAGGTGGCGGCAACAGCTCTGAGAGTGAGGCTGCGTCTTTACATCCATGGTGATCTCCACCCTCCCAAGGCATCCACGTCCTTAGGGGGAAGGGGTCCTTGATCTTTTCTACGTTGTGGACCCCTTCTCACCATACTGTCTTTAAATGCTTAAAATACCTTTTAAAATACCTTTAATACCTTAAAATACCTTTTAAAATACCTTTTAAAATACCTTTACTTTGAGCAAGGTCTCAGGAATATTTGTCTAAGTAGTCCTCATTTAATTTCACCAATTAATAATTACACAAAGAAGTTTTTTAAATAGTATTTCCAAGGAAGCTGCATGGACCCCACCCCACCCTTGAATTCTACCCTCTGTCTTGGTCCACACCACCTTCCTGCTCCTCTGAATAACCCCCTACCCCCTACCGTTCCTCATTATCTTTTCCTGAGTATTTTCTGGTGTCGTAGAGGTAACTCGTTCTGTTCAGAAGCGGAACCTCCCTTTGCTACTGTGTTAAACCACGTTTCATTCAAAGGACTCCTTAGGACATTAGTTGCTGCATTTTTTTTTTTTTTTATTGGAGTATAGTTGATTTACAATGTTGTGTTAGTTTCAGGTGTACGGCAAAGTGAATCAGTTATACATACATATATATATATATCTCCATTCTTTGTCAGATTCTTTTCCCATATAGGTTATTACAGAATATTGAGTAGAGTTCCCTGTGCTATAGAGTAGGTTCTTGTTGATTATCTATTTTATATATAGTAGTGTGTATATGTTAATCCCAATCTCCTAATTTATCACTTCCCCCCATGTTTCCCCTTTGGTAACCACACGTTTGATTTGAAGATCTGTGAGTCTGCTTCTGTTTTCTAAAAAAGTTCATTTGTATCATTTTTTTAAAATTAGATTCCACCTATAGGTGATATCATATGGTATTTGTTTTTCTCTTTCTGACTTAGTTCACTTAGTATGATCATCTCTAGGTCCATCCATGTTGCTGCAAATGGCATTATTTTGTTCTTTTTTATGGAGAGAGGAGAATGCAGACCCGTGGTGACAGAGGCCTTAGAACCTTGCAGGGGAACGTCCCCGGAGCTCCACGGCCAGGAAGTGCAGGAGGACACAGGACTTTCAAAACAGAAAAAGTAGGTCTGCTGAGAACCAGAGCTGCCCAGTCAGGCCTCTGAGGTCTCAATGCCAGTTGAAGGTTTTCAAACAACAACTTCTTTTCTTCCCCGAGAAAAACTGCTTGGGCAAGCTTCCCCAGTGTGCATTTTTGTCTGACAAGAAAGCATTTTGTCCTCTGTCAATGGAAATGCCAAGAACAAAGCAAGAGGGGCGTTGCCAGGAGGCAGTCGAGCAGCTCCCCTGACCCAGGCGCTGGAGGCCCGGGCCCCCTCCGCGGCCGCCTCTGTCTGGGCCCCCGGGTCTCAGATGCGCCCAGAAGGACTCTCCCTGGGGCCTGGGCAGGCGGCAGGAGAGGAAACGTCAGTGACCGCATGGACACCTCGGCTCTGGTCAGTGGGTGAGGGGGCTTTGGGAGAAAATGGAGACAGGTCTGTCTTGTTCATTTATTAATAGGCGTCTGTCACACGCCAGGTTAGGAAATAATCCTCCCATTGTCAACGTGGCTTAATCCTGCTCTTGTCAATATGTCTTCCGGGGCCTTGCAGGGAAGGGAGGTGCTTTCTCAAAAGAAATCCTTTTCAGAGATAAATGCAGATGTGCCTCTCTTGATCCAGTGGGCCTGTGCACGCAAGGAAGCATGTGTGTCTCCCACGTGATATTCAAAGCATCAAGGAAACGTGCTTTGTAGCGGAGTCCTCGATCTCTTGAAGAAGTCACTCCTTAGGTGGTTTCTGTATAAATAGAGGCTTCCGCCTACTGGGTTTCTTTAAAACAAGGTTTTTTTTTTCCTGCATTTTGCTTGGTTCCTAAAATAGTAACAAACAGCATTATTCAGGGAAGGTCAAGAAGCTGACACCCCTTTTGGAAGCTTTTAGTGCCGCAAGCCTTAGCCTCTGATGAATGCCTGTGGGATTGTCACCTGACTATCATCATCCCTCACCCACACACACACCCTCACAAGAAACCTAGGAACTGAGATGACCGCAATGTTTTTAAAACTTCAACAACCCTCAAGCGTTTTCAGATTCAGCAAAGAATTAGAAAAGCAGAGTCCAGAGAGCAAAGTCAAAAGCAGGTCTCTGTCAGTTGTGTGAAATTGTCACGGTGAAATCCTTTGGAGTAAAGAAACCCAAGTACTTCCTATTCCTCTGACAGGATGTGAGTGCTGAGTGCAACCCTAGAACCACCAAAGAGGCAGGAATTAGCCAACTTGTTTCGGTCTTTTTTTTTTTTTTTAATTAATTGATGTTAGAGTATAGTTGCTTTACAATAGCCAACTTTGATTTGGCTAAAAAAGAACAGGAAACACACACACTCACATGCCCCTAACTAAGGCACCAAATTCACGCAGTAGAAAAGAAGAAATCATAAACTCCCTCCATGATGCTAAATAGCATTCACGGCAAAAGCGAATTTTCTGACAGTGAATCAACCACTGAAAAAAGCTTCCTGCCGCACATGGCACAGAGCAGCCTTCTCAGACGTCGGGCGCTTATTATTCTGTTCCCAGCCCTTATTTTCCTCCCACCCCTCCCCGCAGAAGACTGCACTCAGATACAGCAATCCATCCCAAGGAGGCGCTTCGCCTCTGAGAGATTAATCATGAGCGGGGATGTGTGATTGATCCTGCCGCCCGAAAAGCAATGGGAAGCTGAGGCTGCCTTTTATCCAGTAAGCAAAGTTCAGAGCTGTTTGCATTCTGCTGGGTAAGCAGGGCTCTCTCAAGACCCGAGCTGGATGGGCTGCGCTCTCGGCAGGAATTCTCGCCAAGGCAGCGTACAGGTGTGCCTGGGAGGACTCACCTGAGCCACAGAGGCCAGGGGGTCAGAATTGCTCATTTTTGCAAATAGCCTGATTCCATCATGTTTTAATTAGCGTGAAGCGTTGCAAACCCATTCTGTTCAAGACGTTGGCAAGTGAAAACCAGATTAAGATCTATGCAGTAAGCTTAGGATATATAGGGTTTTCCTAATCACTAGAGAAATGCTAGAGGCTGGAATTTCCTAATTTTTGCAGAAAAGGAGTCGAGGGGTATTTTTTTGGCCATATCCCCCCCCCCAGAAAAAAACCTAATGACAGGACTTATCAAGAATAAAAATAAAAGGAAAGGGAAAATACTGCATTTGGCATAGCTGTAAATTGGAACAACTAAATGCTAAAGGGAGTTGGTAATTCAGGAGGTCCACCCTGGACTCAGACGCTCGGCAGAAGCAATGGCATCACACCAAAGATGTATGATGTAGCCTAGTGGCCTGGAGAGCCAGCAGCCCTGTGCTCAGACCACAGCTCTGCAGCCACTTTCTAGCTGCAACTTTGGGTAAGTTCACTGTCATTTCCGAGCCTCTATTTTCATTTTCCTTTTTCTTTTTTTTAAGTAGTTTAGTACTTACATTTCTCCATTTCCTTAAAGTGGGAAATCAGTAAAACAGTCCCGTCTCACCTCAACTGGAATTCAACGAGATAATGAATGTGGAGTATCAAGCCTGATAACAAGGACAAAGTAAGTTCTCAACTTTATTATTGGACTTTATTAGAAGATCTAGCAGGATCCAGGAGAAGCAGAGTGTGTTCAGTGGCTGGGCTGCCAAGGAAAGCATATAATACAGCTCTTCCCAGTAGGAAAATTCTCTTCACATCCAGGGCAAAAATCCTGTCCTGACACATCCAGTATCAAATAGGTTTAATTCTCCACCCTTGAGGTCATCACGAAAATGTCTTAAGTGCTCATGTCAGAATGCACATTCAGCTCTGTCCAAATACCAGGGCAGTTTTAAACCTACACGTGCACACCGTCCTTTACAAACCACTCACACGTCTTAGCAGGGCTCAGACTAAAGGCTAACGCACAGACTAATGCGAAAGGGGCTATGTGGAGCTGAGGACATCTGGGGTAAGAAATGAACCAGGGAGAACTATGGTTTAACAATAGTGAGCGTGGCTTCATCTCCTGAGCTTGTGTTGTAAGCCAGACCCTGTGCTACTTTCCACGCATGATCCCACGTAATTGTCACAACATCTCCATGCAAGCTGAGGGGCGACGAGGAGGCAGATGGATGGAGGATGGAGAGGGAAACCTGGCACCTTGCGGGAGACTCCATAACCATAATAGCCGTTACTTACGGGGCCATTACTGTGTTCTTAGCAGTGTGCCAAGCGCCTCCCAAGTGCTTATTCACTTAGCCCTCACCTGCCATGTAGAACTAAGTCCCCCCGTTTCTAGTGTCGTCATTGTAAGTGTCTCAAAGGTTGCCTACCTTGCCCAGAGTCACATAGTAACAGGCTAGGACTCGGTCCCTGGGAATCTAATCACAGATCCTGTGCTTGTCCACTTAGAACCCCTCTTCCTGCCCACCAGAGCTGCCAGGGGTAACACAGAGACCAGTGGTAGGGGGACAGGAAAGGGCTTCTCATAGCCAGTTTTCTGTACTAGCCGGCAAAAGAGTGGAGTTTACATCTGAAGACCCTAAAAGACAGGCCCATGTGGAATTTGACCATGCACTTCACATATGTGCTACAGTAAGCTGCAAATGACAGAGTTTTGAAGAATCGCAGTCTATGCTCATATTAGCTTCCATTTACACAGTGCCTGCTCTGCGTGTGCCAGCACCTTTCTGAGTGATTAGCGTGTATTAAGTCCCTGAACCCTCAAAGCGATCGTATGCGGCAGGTTCTGCCCATTCTACAGATGAGGAAAGGACTTTGCCTGAGGTTGCAGAGGTAGAAGCGGTCCAGCCGGGGTTTGAACCTGGGCAAATCTGGCTACAAGGCCACAGACTAGAAGAACAATACACCGTGGGGCCTGAGATGCTTCTCTTCCCTGTGGCAGGTGGATACCTGGCAAAGGTGTTTGCAGGTAAGGATGCACCTCTTCTAACAGTTCATGTGAATGATTCCACTGGACTCGAAAAGTGGTGGCACCAGAAACACCAGGTGATACGGATGCCCTCCATTCAGTCATCTTCAAGGCCCAGGAAAAAGCAGTCTTGAGCGGATTTTCCTGTTTTAACCCTTCCCATTTAGCACAGTCAGCTGACGGCTGGGTGAGGCTGCTGTAAAGAGTTTGGAGGCCCGCTGCGAGCCCTGACATCCTTGTCTGGAAGACACTGGCATTGGCAGCTGTCCAAGCACTGTGGCTGACTTTCAGACCATTTAATTGAAACCATATTTTTTTTAAAAAGGGAAGGGGTGGGTGCCAGCGCAGGAGAAAGATCTTGGCAAAAAACCTTGTGCGCGCTGTTTCCACCATCGGATTGAGCAGACGGGGCCACAAAGCTGATACAACAGGATTAGCAAAATTGCATTGTTGGCCATAGGCACGGCGTGACATGTGCTACAGCAAAGGCATTTGGCAGGATTAACCTGCCAGGGATAAAGATATAGCAGACAAGGGGCAGAATTAATGGACCGGCATGACCAAAGCGGGGAAATCTATTTGCATGCAATATTAACTGTGCTAATAAACTCCGGGCTAGGCTCGGCAGGCCCGGCAGTCCTCTCTGAACCAGGATTTTTTTTTTATTTTAAAGCCCACCTGGAGTCTTCCAGCCAAGATGGGCTCACGCAAGCGGGCTTCCCAGGTTGCCTTTAGGCTCATGTTTGCCATCGTCCTAGAATAGTCCTAGAATAGTTGTGCCGTCTTACATAACCGTAGCGGCATTCTGACCATGCAGAATGATCCTAATGCCTCGGGGTTTTGCTGCCAAAGGGTCCTCCATTTAGAGGGTGACTGTCTCTGAAAAATAATGAAGAAACATTAAGTACAACACACTCTACAAAATACCTACTTGGAGTGGGTGGTTTTGCCTGATTTGTGTATTCTGATTGCCTGAAAGTCAGGGCGAGACGAGGGTGAGCAAGCAAGACAGCCCAGAACATAAATTTTCAGGAGGCGCTCATGGGTCCCGCTCCTATAAGAGCAGGTTCAGCCTCTGTGAGTGCCTCATGCCCCTCACCCTGGTCCTGCTGAAAGTGACGGTGGGAACAATGCAAGATACACCCATTCAAAACGCACGTGCGCTTAAATACACTCACACGGTCACTAATGCACAGCTGAGTGTTGAGGGGAGGGCAGGGCCAGGAAGAGGCTGGGCAGGTGAGGGGGAAGGGAACCAATAAAGACGGAGTTATCCTCTGGGTTACTGCTGTGGGCAGGTGGGGACCTCTGTCAGCCTATGTGGGGCAGGAGAGCAGGTATTTTTCCACCAGCTCCCATGCATCACTGATGAGGGATGTTAACTCCTTTTTAACCCAGCAGGTTGACCACACGCCTGCTCCTATTCCTGACCCAAGGAAGCCCCCCGGCCGAGGGTACCGTGTGAACAGAAACAGTGGTGCTGGATACCACCAGCACCTGCCACGTGAGTGAGATTTCATGTTCCTCTGAAGATGCTGAAGCCCCATCAGCCTCCCACTGTGTTAAGGCTCATTAGAAGTGTCCATTTTTAACAGGGCCCTAGATTTAGAGCAGCAGTCCCCAGATCTGGTTTATCAGAATCCCTGGGGTGGGGGGAGGGTGTGGATTCCTGGGCTTTGCTTTCAAACCTACTGAAGCAGAGTCTTAGAGTGGTGGGGATGGAGCCCTGAATCCCACCTTCCCATCCTGAGCCAGCTAGCCAGGTTGGGGGGATGTCAGCCGCTTCAGGGAATCTGCAGCGACCCGTGGTCAGCGTGGGAGATGGTTGATGAGGAAAGCCACCCTGTTTCTATTGCTGTCAACTTTTCCCAGAAGTAACAGGCAGGAAAATGGTTTGTTGATTTGAGACCGCTGATATTACAAAGCTTAGATAATTGTCACGGCCTTCCGATCGCCTTCACCAAGTGATCATTATGTGACGTTTAAAAAAATGAATTAATAGAATTAGCTGGCTTGACCTTACCAGGCAAATAGTGAAGAAGAAGGACTAACGTAAACAGGCCAAAGTGCGAAATAAAGAGATAAAAGGCTTTGGTTAAAATGGGTGCAGAGTTTTGGAACACCAGAAATCTTAACATTCTCTTCAAATGCCCCTGGGGTAGCTGAGGTGCTTAATGAGGCAACAGCAGGTAAAAGGGCCCTGAGGTGGGAGGAAACCAGGTAGTTCCAGTAGGGCCACTCTGTGTGCCTCAGTGATGCAAGAGCCCCCTGTCTGGGGGCTGGGGTCCAGCCCAAGGCCACCCACCAGGTCACATGACCTGTTCTAGGGCTGCATCTGCCCAGGAAGAGGGGGACCTTCTTGAGCTCACAAAAGGCTCCATCCACAGGAAAGGCCTGATTTTTTACATTGTAAAAGGTGCCATATGGCCTAGCTCTGTTTCAAGATCTGAAAGAAAAACAGCGCGGCTAAGTGCACGGAAAGGGGGAGGTGTTGGTAGACAGGTAGGCAGGGCTGGACCACCGGGGGCTGTGTGCTTTTGCGGGGACTTTGGATCTTATTCTGGGTGGGATGGGAACCGGGGTTGAAGCAGGAGAATGACATGCTTTGAGTCATATTTTAGAAGGATCACTCAGGCTGCAGCGTGAAGAATGAATCAGAGGGACAAGTTAGACACGTAGAGCATCGTCCAGGTGAGGGGTAGGGCGGGGCAGGGGCGGGAGCGCTGGGCTGGCGGTGTAGGGTGGCCATGGAGATGGAGAAATGTACTTCAGTGGCAAAATATTGACCATTCTGATGACTCATAGGGGACACTAAGGACAAATTTGTTTTGTGTCTACGCCTCCCCCAACTTTGCAGGACTTCCTTCACTGATTGAGAGCACAGCCAAGCTGCAGGTCCTGCTGTTACAGCTACTGTGCGGTACTGGGCTGCCAGGGGACTCCACGACGGCCTCTGTCCTTGGGATCACTGTCTCCTCTGACAGACTGACGAGTGGAACAGTAATGGAAGGACACAAAAGGTAGAAGAGTCCTAGATACCAGGCCCGGAGCTCAGGCTGAGCAGGGGGCCAGGGGGCCTTCCTGGTGGCTGACTCTGGAGCCCTCCTGCATGAGCAGGAGTGTGTTGGGTAGAAAGGGGCAGGGGTATTCAGATCCACAGAAGCAGGCAGACGTGGGGTCCTGGGGGGAGGCCTGCTCCCTAAGAGGGGAGGAGCAGGCAGGGAAGCGAGGAGCCATAGGATCTGGAACCTCGTGGGCATGACGAGGAACCTTGGAGAGGTTAAGCCAGATCAGGCTGACCCTCTGGAAGAATCTGTCTGATTTCCCTGTGCATCAGGGTGCCGCTAGCCTAGAGGCAGGGAGATGAGTTAGGAGATCTGGCAGTCAGCTATTGATGTAAAATTATTCATTACAAAACAGCATGTGTACGTCCTTAAGCTACTTGGTGCCATTTTTATTTTTCCTTTTCCAAACGCGTAGATAAGAGTAGTTGGACCACACAAGTCTTAGTTTAAATCATGCATTCATTCGACCAGTATTTATCAAGCACCCCCCACGTGGCCAATGCTGGGGAGGTTAGAGTTTAGTGGAGACAGCTCTATGCACGCTGTATGGTAAGTGCCTTAAGGAAGGGGACCAGATGCCTGGAGAGCACGTTACAGAGGAGCCAGGTCTGGTCTGGGGGATGGGTGTCCAGGAAGTCATTTTGGAGTTGAAATCTGAAGGAGGAGTTGGTATTAAACTATGCGAAATGGGGAGTGAGGCATTCCAGGCAGAGGAAGCAGCTTGTGCAAAGGCCCTGTGGTGGAAGGAACTATGGCATATTTGAGAAGTTAGAAAAGCAGATAAAGAAAAGCCGATGGAGTGCAGATACATGGGGAGATGAAATGTCGAAGCTGCTTGCACTCTGCTTCTAACCCATGGCTGCTGTCTGTCCCCGCTCCAGACTCCAGAGGCAGCACGGAGGAGGGGACCCCACGACCATCGATCGGCCTCCCCGGCACGGTGCGGTGGGGCAGCTGGTGTTGTGAATCAGGCCGTCGCCAATCAGAGAACGGCTACTTCACAACACCAGGGTCACACCCCACCACAGGCAGCGCTCCGGGCACCGGCCCCCATCACACCTGCACCTCGGCCATCGGTCATCGCTGGGGCACCACCAAGGCCCCCAGAACCACAGCAGGTGGCTTTCTGGTTCACTGTGCATATGCTGTGCGGACACCACCGCAAACACAGCGGCCCTGAGGCTGTTTCTGCCCCAACACAGCTCCGCTTTTAAAGGAAAAAGCTACTCCTGGCAGCATTAGCTTCCTGCAGAGAAAACGGAGCTACTGGCTTCCTGGGGTGAGAACAGAGTTCTGGGCCCTCAGAGGGTTAAGCGCCACTGAACGGACCATGGCCACATAGACAGGGGACACATCTATTTCCTAGGTGGTCCCGGGTGCCTTTGAGGGTGAGAGTTCCACTGCCCGCCATCAGCACGTGTCCCCACGCTGGGTGAGAGCCACACACAGGAGGACCCTTCCTAGGGCATCAGTGTGTCACACACTCACGTCCTAGGTAATGTGATGTCACCTGTGCTGACAGGCGGGCTTCCTTTCCCTGGGACCCCACAGCCAGGGACCTGGCAGGATTGAAAAACTGACGGGGCTCTCCAGAGTTGGAGTGTTTTCATGTTTAAGTACCTAAGGTAAATCTTACATGTGAAACTGCTGTGTTTTAAAGCCAAGGGAGGAGTTTAAAGACAGGGCGGCTGGGTTGGCTAGAATCATTTCTTTCTCGAAGCACTAAGAAAAAGGAGGATGCCCATCTCTCTGGCTTTCTGTGGCACAGAGAAAGAGAGCCAGGGCCACTGCGATGAACCCAGGCTCTGTCTGTGTAACCTCGGTGCTGTGCTGCTGTCCGCGAGGAAGCCAGAGGGATGGACAAAAACAAGCCCAGTGCAAATACTACACAGAATGAGGTTACGTAAAGCTTGGGTTAATCAGAGCGGCCCTGGGTCTCTGTCCCCTTGAAGTTCTGGGAGGTGAGTCTACTGCTTTTGTGAAGTTCTGCCCTTCACCCCAAACTACTAAGGCATCTCTGAAATGTTACGTAAGTTATGCTTGGGGACAAGTATCTTTAAAGTTAAAAGAGTCCCAGTTTTTCAGAACAGTCTTCCCACCTTCTCCTTAAAGCATATAAACGGCATATCTCTGAGCATCCATCCACTAACCGGTCCCCCTACCACCACCAGAGTCCAAGTGGGTACCATTCACAGTGTGGTCCATGGTGGCGGCATCAGCACGCTGGAAAGGCAGCATCCCAGGCCCCACCGCACGCCTGCTGCATCACAGTCTCAGAGGCACAGCCTGGGTTCGGGGACTGGGTGTTAACAGGCCCTCGAGGGGATTCTTCAGAATCGTGACCACTCCCTTTTTGGTCTCCCCCCCCATCCTCTCCAGGTTCCATTCCAACCCCATCTCTTCGGCATGTTCCAGCCAGAATGGTCTTTTCCAAACACACACCTCCATCGTGTGAATCCCTCCACCCTCTGCCTTAAAACTGCTGGAAGAGTTGGCCTCACCCTAACACTGACACCCCGAGTAGCATGCACCCCCCCCACAACCACCTCTCAGTGCACGCCCTTCCTCCCTCTGGCACACCTGCCCCAAGACCCCTGCCCAGGGCCTTTGTGCAGCTCAGCCCTGTCCGGAATGCTCCCAGCCCCGAGCATCCTCCCGTGACTGGTGCCTACCTATCCTCCAGATTTCAGCCAGCACTGACTCCCCAACCCGGAAGGCCAGGCCAGGTCAGGTAGCTGATGTTCAGAGCAAGCTGAATTCTGCCCCTTCAGAGCACACGTCCCATTGTGTCATTATGCCTTCACTGGTGGGAATCTTTGCTGAATGTGTGTCTTCCCCACTGGCTGGATGCTTCCCGAGGGCAGGGACCTTCAGCTCCATTCACTGTTGCACCCCTAGCCAAGCTCGGTGTCTGGCATTGAGTAGTGGCTCTATAATATATTTGTTCACAGCCTGAGCTCTGAGTGTCCTTCAAGGTCAAACGCTCTTTCTGGCCCATTGCAACGCTGCGTCTTTGTTTCCTTCCAGTGGCATCATAATAACAGCAGCAGGCACTTACGGCGTAGAAACGGGGGCGTGTACCGCTCTGAGCCCTTTGCATAGCCATTTACCCAGGCAGTTTCCTCCTAGTGGCAGGTCGTGCAACCACCCGTCACGTAAGTAGTGGGACCACACCATCCATACTGTTGGTAATTGGCGTAACCCTATCCCAGGCAGTCTGGCTCCATGCTGCTGAGTGGAGCCAAAGGGGACAACGCTGGAACCCTCCTTCACTGTCGGTGGGAATGGACATTGGTGCAGCCACTATGGAAAACAGTAGGTAGGTGCCTCAAAAAGCTAAAAATAGAGTTGCTATATAATCCAGCAATCCCACTCCTGGGCATCTATCCAGACAAAACTATAATTCAAAAAGATACATGCACCCCAGTGTTCATTGCAGCACTATTCACAATAGCCAAGACATGAAAGCAATCTCAATGCCCACCGACAGATGAATGGATAAAGAAGATGTGGTCCACATATACAATGAGATACTACTCAGCCACAAAAAAGAATGAAACAGCCATTTGCAGCAACATGGATGGACTTAGAGATTATCATACAAAGTGAAGTAAGTCAGAAAGAGAAAGAAATACCATATGATATCACTTACATGTAGAATCTAAAATACGACACAAACAAACCAATCTACAAAACAGCCTCACAGACATGGAGAACAGACTTGTGGTTGCCAAGGGGGAAAGGGGAGCTGGGAGAGGGATTGCCTGGAAATTTGCGGTTAGCAGATGCAAACTGTTATATATAGAACAGATAAACAACAAGGTCCTACCGTATAGCACAGGGAACTATAATCAATATCCTGTGATAAACCATAATGGAAAAGAATATTAAAAAGAATGTGTGTAGATACATATATATACACACATATATATAACTGAATCAATAGGCTGTACAGCAGAAATTAACACAACATTGTAAATCAACTATACTTTTTTAAAAACGGGGGACAAAGCTGGACATGGAGATCCCCAGGGCTTGCTCCCAGGGACCCAGAAAAACCCTCTCCATTCTCAGAGGCTTCTCTCTGGCCTCTGAAACCTGGTAGACCGGGCAGTATTCTTCCTGTTTGAACCTTTCTAAAAGGTTAGATTCTAATCTTGTTTAAAGCACTTCATAATGGAACCTGATTATAAACCTAATGAAATATAAAATAGGGTCAAGTCCAGAGAGAGAAAAAACTGTTTAAGAACCAGAGGAAACTCTACTTAATTTTGTTGTTAAGCTGGTGAATTCATCCGAGGTTTTCCTCAGTTACCTTCAGAGGTCAGCGCTTCTGGGAAGATCTGGGTTTGGAAAGGAGGTTTTCTGAGTAAATATTTAATATCAAATAGAGCCACGGTTCTCAAAGTGGGGGTCCCCCGACCAGCAGCATCAACACCTGGGACCTTGTTAGACACACATCTTCCAGGTCCGCACAGCCCTGCTGAATCAGAAACCCTGCGGGAGGAGGGCCAGCAATCTGTGTGTTAATAAGCCCTCCAGGGGATTCTGAAGTGCCTCAAGTTTGAGAACCACTATAAAGTAGGGTAAAAAAGGGAAAAGAACCATCTTCATTACCAAATGTGGAAAGGGCAAGGTCGTGAAGTGCCCATGCAGGCCATTCGAAGCAGTGTGGAAAGTTTAGGGCATTTACTGTATGTTGAATAATAATTTTTCTTAAACCTACTCTTCTGAATTTTTAAAGTAAATCCCCCGGTGTTCTGGGCTGTGGAAACCTGACCCTTCCCTTCTTCACCTGAAAAAAAAAAAACCATCCCCAGAGCGTCTTTTTATCCCTCACAGCAGGGACACTGGAAGATAAAATTACTTTCCACCAATTTAAAGGCTTAGATTATTATTCCTTATTGATTGAATTATTAATACAGTACAAGGCACATTTTTCAGGGCTTTATATGCCTTTAATCAGAGCTCCCAACAACCCCATTTTAAGAAGAGGAACCACAGGCACAGAGAGATTAAGGAACCTGCCCCTAGGAATGACAGGCATCTACTTGCAGGAGAAGAGATTGGAGCCCCGTGGTGCCCCCAGACCCACACTCGGACCTGCCTTTGATTGGCTACCTCTGTAAGGAACAACTGGGGACCAGGAAAGTCAGCCGTGCCAGCTCAGAGCATCCTGTGTCTGTCTAAACAATTAGAAGCTGTTTAGCATTTGGCAGCCAACTTGGGGAAACCCTGACTCTAAAACGTAACGCCATAAAGATGAAACACTGGACAGTCGTTTCATTTAAACTTGAAAATTTTTGTTACTTACCTTGAGGTAGGTTTCTTTCTTGATGGTGAGGGGAGGGTAGACTTTCTTGTGTACTTTGCTTGTAGTCATCACTAGACGTTTACCTTTAGCCCCACGGGTGGTCTTTTATGCATTCCTTGTGCAAGCCACAGCCAAGGACATTTTCAGCCCTGTGCACCTGTCTCTTGACACAGACCCCAGGGACGTGGCTTCTCCCAAATAGATAAAGTAACTCTGCTACAAAGCAAGAGTTCCCACGTATCCCATCTTACCTATGGCAGTAAGGCTGCAAGGAAAGCTGTGCACACACGTGCTGCTGAAATTTCAGGAAGAGTCCATGGGCCTCACAGACAGAGTTGAAGTGGAAGGTTTTCACCATAGTGTTGATTGTTGATGTATTTTGGGAAAGAGGAGGGGCGATAAAAATCCATTCCGTCATTCCCTCTGTCCCCCAAACTCATAAAGAGCCTCACACAGACCAAAGAGAGAGTTTGAAATTGCTATTTTAAAAGGCATAGCAGACCACCCCAAGGTTCATTGCAGCGCTGTTCACAGTAGCCAAGACATGGAAGCAACCAAAATGTCCATCGCCAAAGGAATGGATAAAGAAGATGTGGTACATACACACAGTGGAATATTACTCAGCCATAAAAAAGAATGAAATAACGCCATCTGCAGCCACATGGATGGACCCAGAGGTGACCATACCAAATCCGAAAGAGAAAGATAAATATCACATGATATTGCTTAAATGTGGAATCTAAAAAAATGGTACAAATGAACTTATTTACAAAACAAATAATAGAGTCACAAATATAGAAAACAAACTTATGGTTACCAAGGGGGGAGGGAGGAGGGATAAATTGGGAGATTGGGATTGACATATACACATGACTGTATATAAAATAGATAACTAATGGGCACCTACTGTAGAGCACAGGGAACTCTACTCAATATGCTGTAATGACCTATATGGGAAAAGAATCTTAGAAAGAGTCGATATATGCATATGTATAACTGATTCACTTTGCTGTACACCTGAAACTAACACAACATTGTAAAGCAACTATACTCCAAGCATAAAAGAGAGTTTTAGTAGAAAAATGGATCAAAATAAATAAGCAGTAAAACCTAATTCTGACATTCCCTCCGGCTTCCTGCGTACTGGGGCAGTTCGGGGGACTTGGGCCACTGTCCTTCATTTCCAGGGGGTGGCACAGGGGCCAGAAGCAAGGAGACCTAAGGCTGAGGCCCAGCGGAAGGTGGAAGTTCGGAGCGGCCTCAGATCTGGGAAGCTCCGCCATCTTAGCCGAGCAGAGGGCCTGCTGTCATGGCTTCAAGGGGTACCTGTGACTGGAAAGGCCTCCCCCTGGCCTTGTCCCATCGCAACTCCATTTTGCAATTGAGGAAGCGGAGGCCCAGAAAGGTCAAGTAACCTGCCTTAGGCCACACAGCCTGGCCCTCAGTTTCCAGAGCCGCAGGTCTCTGTGCTTCAGAACCAAGACAGTGACCCCCCTCCCCTGCTGGGATTTACCGCCTCCTGGCACTTGGCCAGTGTCATCTCACTGAGGCTCGGAGCAGCCCTGGGAAGGGAAGCAGTGGCATCATTCCCATTTCTCAGGTGAAGAAGCGGCTCAGAAAGGTCAAGAAAGGCTTTCTTGCTCAAAGCCTCCCAGCTGGTGAGTGGGCTATCAGGACCCCAAAAGTCTGCTTCCAACCCTGCTGAGGGGCTTCATCCCCTCCCTCCTTCCCGGGCAGCGCCCTCCTCGCCTGCCGGCAGCCTACACCTGTGTGACCGACTGCCTTCAAGATTTTTCTAGCCGTCTTCTGCTTGAAACACTAGAGCTTGGGGAGAGAAAGCACTGGACTTCGGGGGAGAAAAGCCACGCCCGCCTGAAGTGAACCTCCAAGGCTGTTCCCTCGGGCCCTGACAAGTGGAAGAGGGGTGTGGGTGGGTGTGTGTGTGTGTGTAATTGACTTTACAACTGTGAAATACAGTCCATTCTCTTCTATCTTTGCACCACTTCTTTTTGTATGTTGCCTAGAGGAGCATCCCTCAATGTTTAGAGCCACGAAACAAATAACGGGGGAAAAAGGAAGACACTATTCCAGGACCAAACCGCTCAAAAATCAAAAGGATTACAGATGTACAGGATAGACTGTGAGAGTCCCTTATCATTCTATCCCCAGAGATAACCACTTTAAAAAAAAAAAAAAAAACAATTTGAATATTTTTTTATGATTACAAAAGCCAGACGCATTTAAAGATACAGCAAAACGAAAGTAAATAAATGCTTCACTGCTCAGGCTTCCCTGGCAGGCACAGGGTCTGAGGCCACAGCCACCGATGCAGCTCACCACCTGGGTTACCAGGGCTCCCCGCCACTGACCCTCTTAATTTTTCATTCAGAATAAATAGAATAGGCAAGGACTGACCTGCAATCCTTTGGAAACACAAGTCAGACCACAGGCCTCTGACCTCCATTGCCCATTGCCGTGTGGGATCCACCACCAACTCCCACTTCTGATGTATCCTGCCCTGTCTTCCCCCAAGGCCTCACACACACTGTTCCCTGCAGAGGCTTCTCTTCCCCCAGGTGTCAGCTTGACCCCTCCTCCCCCCACTGAGAGCCACCCTGACCTTCCAGTTGACTGCATGCCACCGTCCACAGCACGATCCCTCCCTCCCATCCCTGGACCCTGCCCTGCCTTGTCTCCACAGCACACATCACCTTCAGGCTCCTACATAATCTACTTGTGATCTGGTCTCCTCCACCTCTAGACCATGAGCCTCCCGAGGGCAGGCATTATTGCCTGCTGTGATCACTGATGTATCCACAGCGCTCAGCAAACAGTAGGTGTTCAATACATGTTTGCTGAAAGAGAGACCGTGGGCCCCATCCTTGCTGAGTCCGGGGAGTAAACAGTACTTCTCCTAAGCCCAGCTTCGCCACCCCAGCCTGCATCTGTACGGTTCCTGGGGGTGGCTTCCTCCAAGCTGTGTTCATATGTCACTCAAGCTCTGGGAAGCTGAAGGTTCATCGAATATGGACAACAGAGTGCACAGGTGAGAGCTCTCGCCAAGGGAAGAAGGCCTTCCCTGGGGCACTGTGATGAGAGGCCGTCAGAGACAAGCCCAGGAGGTTTGGGGCATCTTGCTGAGCTTAAGGACAGAAGAAACGGCTTCTAGGCTGCCTTGCCTGAGCTCCAGACCAGGTGAGGCTCCCCCATTACTCACATGGCACCCTGTACTTCAAATACAAGCAAAGAACTAACTGTGACTTTGCAATATCCTATTTCTCCATCAGGCAGTAAGCTTCAGGAACACAGCGTCAAGGTCTGTTTTGCTCTTTCGGCCTCCCCAAAACCTGGCACAGTGCCTGGCACATAGGCGCTTTGAGGGATAGCTGACCCACTTGTTCGCACAGTGCCCTGCTCTGTTCTGGCAGATGGGGATGCTTACTGCATTTCCCATCCTACAGAAGACATTCAGTGCCCCTGTGCTCCCAGAGCCACCAGACAAATCCAGAGACTAATGCCAAATAGATGGCACCACCAGCTTAGGAAGAAAGTGTCTTGGTGAAGACACCCCTGTTTCCATGGAGTCAGTGTGGAGTGGCAGGAGTAATCTAGGACCTGGAGGAGAGACCTAAACTTTGTTACTTGTAGCCAACAGCATTCACAGCCAGTCTAATCAGAACTGTTATATCAGAATTATCACCCATCACAAGAAGCTTGGAGGTGAGGAGTCCAGAAGGATGAAATGATTCAAGGATACCATCAAAAGCCCAGGCTTTACCCTTCTGCTCCACCACCGTTATCACCTCACAGTCACAAGAGGGCTGCTGCTGTTCAAGGCATCACTTCTACCTTCCAGGAAGAGGAAAGGGGATGTGGAGGAGCCAGTACTATCCCCCTCCTTTCATCAGGAGACATAGCCTTCCTAGAAACCTCCACCTCCACCCAGCAGACTTCTACTTAAATATCACTGGCCAGAACCCCATCACTTGGCCACCCTAGCAGTCAGGGACACTAGAAAGATGAGAATCAATGATAAAGATTGGAAAAGCTGAAGCAGCAAGGGAGGAGTGAGTCAGTAATAGCTATAGAGTTAGCCAGCCTGCAATATCTGCCAAAACTATGTAAATTATTTTTTAATATAACTGTTTTTGTGGGTTTTCTTATTATAAAAGCAATGAATATACACTGTTACTTTAGAAAATAAAGATTTTTAAATCTCTACAATCCCATCATACAGAAGTAATCACTGTTTATTCCTGGTTTATTATCCTAGATCTTCATATTTTTTTAACATGGATGAAATCATACTATGGGTTGTTCTGTAATTACCCTTTCCATTTGATATGATGAAAAATCTTTCCAAATCATTAAATGTTCTTTGCAGAATCACGTTTTATGTCCGTGTATTCCACTGAATAGTGTATCATAATTGGTTTCTTTGGTCCCTTGGTGTTGGGCATTTTGATATTTATAACAGAAGAGTGAAAAATCAACACTAATGACTCCCCTCTTGTAGCTAAAATGTGGCCCAGCAGTTCCCCTTCTAAGAATGTTTCATAAGGGATGTGCACATTCTTTAGAGCTTTTGAAGTATCCTACCAAATCGCCTTCCCAGATGGATTATTCCAATGTATAATCTCTCCAGCAGATACAAGTGCCCATCTCCCCCATGAAATTTTCACCCACACTTAAAAAAAAAAAAAAAGACTAGGGGAACAGGAATGGCAGCCTAACCGAGCCCACTGCGTTCCCAGGTGAGGGGACAGAGGGAAGAAGTTCTTGCACAAGGCCACACAGCCCAGCCAGCCTGGGAGCTGGGCCTCAACACTGCGAGCCAGGCCCCTTGGCACTGCATCCTGACCCCTCCTGGAGCACCCATCAGGGAAGGAGAAGCACCAGGGTGCAGGAGAGTCTGGGGAGCCATGAACAGGTGCCGACTCAGCATTGCATTGCCACTCAAGCGTGGGACCCTAAGCTTCTCACTTCCCTGTCTCTGGGACCAGTACAGCGAGGCAATACAGCTCAGACCCAGGTCCTGCCAGCCATTCATGCCTGTTATGAACTGAACTGTGTCCCCCTAAAATTCGTAGGTTAAAGCCCTAACCTCCAGTGCCTTAGAATGTGACCATATTTGGAGATAGGACCTTTAGGGAGGTAATGAACTTTAGATGAGGTCATAAGGGTGGGGCCCTAATCAGCTGGGACTGGTGTCCTTATAAGAAGAGGAAGAGACACCAGGAAGGCACGCACACAGAGGAAAGACCATGTAAGGACACAGCAAGAAGGCAGCTTCCTGCAAGCCAAGGAATGAGGCCTCGGAAGAAACTAAGCCTGTCATCCATCACGTTGATCCTAGACTTCCAGCCTCCAGAACCATAAGAAGAACAATTTCTGTTGTTTAGAGCACCCAGTCTGTCGTATTTCGTTTTGGCAGCTTGAACTGACCTAATAAGATGCCCCCCTAAGTGTGGGGATCATTGCTGTTTCTCCTGCATCCTGAGCTTCAGGACTCAGATACCCTGAAACTGGAGGCAGATTCTTTCCACAAGCCTTGAATACTCAGTGTGGACACCCACCCATTATCTGGGCCACCTCTGGTTCCCTGTGGCCGTGATGAACAGTTCCCTGCACGTTGACTGCATCCCCTCTCAAGCTGCGCACCTGAGGCTCTTCTTGGTACCACTGGAGTCCCTGGACCCCCGTGCTGGCCACATCCTCCAGGAAGTGCCAGGAAGCCAGTGCCACCAATGAGGAATGGAAGTCAAAACTGTCCCGACATGCTGCACGGCTTCTCACACAGTCCCCAGCAGGTGCGAGCCCCACTTGCCCTTGATGATCGATTCACTGATGCCCCTTCATTGGCTCAGACTCCTCCCCTTTCTAACTCCTCTCCTCAAAGCCTGCTTCCTGGGATCTCCTCTCTATTAAACTATTTTTCTCAGCATCTGCCTTTGCGAGAACCCAAACTAAGGCACATGGAGAAGAGAGCTGTGTTTCAAACCCAAGACAGACCCAAGTGCACATACAGTCCTCCCTCAGGATCCAGCATCCACGGGGGATTGGTTCCAGGACACACCCCTCCCACACACACCCACAGATACCCAAATCCAAGGATGCTCAAGTCCCTCATGTAAAATCATGTTGGCATATAACTTAACGCATATCCTCCCATATACCCTAAATCGGATTACTTATAATACCTAATCAATGTAAATGCGATGTAAATAGTTGTAAATACAATGTAAATGCTATGTAAAGAGTTGCCGGGGTGCACGGCAAATTCAAATTTTGCTTTTTTGGAACTTTCTGGAAGCTTTGTCCCTGAATACTTTCAACAGGATGCAGAACCCGCAGATACAGAGGGCCAACTGTACAAACACACCAGCCCAGACACAAAATATGCTTTGAGGGCAACGAGCAGCCACTGCAGCTGCAGAGCCCAAGTCCTTCACGGTGGATGACGGCAGCTGAAGCCAGTGGCCGCTGCCATACAACACTGAAGCGGGAGCATTCAAGCCAGACAGAGGCGGGTTCAAATCTCAGTTCTGCCAGCCACCGGCAGGGCAACCTCAGGGTAAATAACTTGCTAGGTCTCCACTTCATCAGCTGTGGGTGTGGAAATAACACTGACCTCCCAGGACTGGTGGGAGGCCTAAGGAAGATGAAATGGAGAAAGTGCCTGACTTGGTGCTCAGCAGAAGGCACCCGCCCTTTCTTTCCGAGGCAGCCGTGGAGCTGTGATGCTGTGATCTCCCTTCAAGGAAGAACTTGCCGTTCAGCTGCCAGGCGTGCAGTGAGCTGACAGACTCCAGACACGGCGCCTTCAGATGCGCCCCAGCCTTTGAGCAGAGGCTATGCTCTTCCCGGCAGCCCCCAGCCAGTGCTGAGGCTCGGCCACTTCTTGCCACCGCGCAACTTCTCTGAGGGGAAATCTGTGCTCAGGAGTGCCCCACGGACCTGGCTGAGACATCATCAGACCTACTTGGCAGCCTGAGGTTCTCCCTGCCCAATCCACTCCCCCACCCCCTGCCCCCAAAACCATCCTCTTTCACTTCTGTTTCCCTCTCAGTTCAGTCCTCTGGGAAGATGAGGCTAAGATATCTTTCGCTTCCTCTCTTATTTCTGGAGAGACCTCCCGCACGAAGTAACAGCGACAGAGAGGTTTTCACAGGGCTTCGTCTGAGAGCCTCTACGGTATTAATCCCAGTGGGATTCCTCCAAAGGAATCAGAATCAGTCAGGGCTCTTCCCATGGCAAGCATAGAAACAGATCCTCGTGAATTTCATAGGAAAAGGAACAAGAATTTATTGCAATGCTATGGGATACCCAGAGAATTTCAGGAAAGGCTACAGAACTTGGCTCCAAAAGGATGGCGCCCCAAGAGCTCACAATCTCCCGGAATTAGTCAACGTTGTTTCTTCAGGACACTGCTGTTGACATCAATAATCTCCAGTCTGATTTTAGTCCTTGTAATATCCCACTCAGGATTCGGAGTCCAGGAAGAAGGCGTCTAATTAGCCCAAGAGGTGGTGGGGCACTTTGGGAAGCAACTTTCCTGCCACTGATGGACAGACCCGCTGACTCTGCATCCAAAGCAAGATCAAGGTGCCTGTCATTCAAAGGTGAATGGATCTGTCAGATGGCTGTTAGTTTCAATAGAACCTAACAAGAGAAGGAAAAATGCATCCTGCCCCAGTTCTTGCCAAGAGTTCAAAGCGATGTATCTCCAATGCATTTCTACCTGCTCACTCTTTGCCTAAACCACCATCCATTCCTCCCCAAGGGTTTGAGTTTCTTGGGTTCAATGTCACTGTGCCTAATCTTAACACTTTTCAACCCCCCAAAGGATCAGATATGGAGTCAGGAACGACGTACTCAAACTTTTCCCAAAACACTTGTTTGGGATATAGTAAGCTGCCTTCCCAGCAGGAGGACAAACCCTCCCCCACTCTCCACTGTGACAGAGGCCAATGGGCCTTGGCCTTGATTGTACCAATTTCATCACCAGGCTCTCTGGAACTTCTGGCAACCTTTCAAAGGTCTGTTTTATATTAGTATCTTTATTTTACATTCCTTTAACTTTTCAGATGAAGCTCCTTAGCCCAACCCTAAAGCACTCTGGATAGTTGAGGAAATTCACTGATACGCAGGAGGCCGACAACTCAGCCAGGAGGCCCAGCGCAGGTGATGTGGTACCCTTCCTGTACCCTCTAGGAAGGTGTTCACCTTCAAATGCTGAAGGCTGCCAACACCTGCGACTCTGCCTAAGGACTTTTGGTGGCGTTTTGTTTGTTTTTATCCTGATTTCTCACGGGTCAAGCTGGGAATGTAGAGAGTTAATGCCTCTGGGAGGAGACCTCATTCAAGGACAGAGGGAGATGTGCTAGATACATCCACCAGGTGCCTTGCCCCTTGGGGGGATAACGTGGCTCCCACATTTCCTCCGGGGCTGACCTCCCCTTGTGCACAGCAGTCTCTTTTGAAAATGCACCTTTACCAGCTGCCTTCCCTTCCCTGCCTCTCTTCCCTGCTCTGCTGGAGTTCCCTTGGATCCCCTCCCAATTAAATTACTTGCACATAAATCCTTGTCTCAGTTTTTGTTCCCTCAGAAGGAGACCTCAAGACGAAGCCCATTTTGAATTAAAGTTTTTCGCCAGAAACACTTTGAGAACAGCAGCATCCGTCCGCTGCTGGCAGAGGTCCAGGAAGGAAGCGCCAGGCAGAGCCCTTGGCCAGGTGGGGAAACTGTCTGCGCAAGTTACCTGCCTCCTCCCCAAATGACCCAGGAGCCCCACCCTGTATACACAGCCGCAGGTTCTGCCCTCTAGGCCCTGGGGGTTGCCAGGAGGCTGCTGCTGGGAATTGAAGGGATGCAGATCCCAACAGCCTCTCACTGCCTATCGGCTCATTTCACACTGACAGGCTACCGGGGGTGTAGGACTATTTTTATTTAAAACATTGGTTGCCATAGTAACATCCACATGACCGAATACTTATTCTAAGTCACATAGAAAATACCCTTGGGAAGGGAGAGAGAGAAGAGAAGGCCCGTGCAGCCCTGGGAATCAGACAGCAAGAGGCAGTTCCTAGAAAAGAGAAAGCCACACCAGGCCAGGGGTCTGGGCTCTCCTCCCTCGCCCGCCTGAGTCTTCCAGGGGTTTCGATTTGCAGTCACTGAAAAGGTTTAGAGGGCACTGTGGGAGGGCTGTGATCTGCCCAGGTGGACTTGTGAGCTGTAGCTCCTCCCGGGAGACCAGAAGTTTCCCTTGGTGTGATCTACTCCACGGGTCAAGACAGGGTGCTGTGCTAACAACTGGGCCCTGGCACAGGGTGCTGATGCCGAAGTAGGACCCACTTCCAGCCCCGCCCAGCTTTCCACAATGCGCTCGGGACAAAGGGAGTCTATGGGGGCCCGTGAGGTCCCCCATCCACACAGCCCTGCCGCAGAGGACCAAGCCACCTGGAAAGCACCCCCAAGGAGCAAAGCAACACATGGAAAGGAGTTGACTTTTCAGGGCCAGAGGGAGAACTCATTTCGCAGCAGCCTTCGCCATGCAGCCTCCCTGCCCCTGAGCCTTCCACACCCCTTCAGTGGCTTCTTTACTCCTTCATTAGCATAGAGCCCAGAGGTAACATCTGAGG
Source organism: Eubalaena glacialis (assembly GCF_028564815.1). Taxonomy (NCBI): domain Eukaryota; kingdom Metazoa; phylum Chordata; class Mammalia; order Artiodactyla; family Balaenidae; genus Eubalaena; species Eubalaena glacialis. The sequence continues at coordinate 65,765,793 of NC_083722.1, read as the reverse complement.
GCCCTGAGTGTCCCCACGAGACTTGCAAGGGTTTAGCCAGAGGTCATGTGGCTCTGGTGGTTCAGTGTAATTAGTAATCAGTCGTGGTTAACATTATATCGGAGGGGAGGTTACGGACCATCCTTGAGGAACACCAGCTGGACAAATCACATCATGCCTCTCCCCTCCCCCAGGTGATTCCATTATACTTGTTACAATGCTAACAGCTCACATTGATTGAACACTTAATATATACGAGTGGGCTTCCCTGGTGGCGCAGTGGTTGAGAATCTGCCTGCCAATGCAAGGGACACGGGTTCGAGCCCTGGTCTGGGAGGATCCCACATGCCGCGGAGCAACTGGGCCCGTGAGCCACAACTGCTGAGCCTGCGCGTCTGGAGCCTGTGCCCCGCAACGGGAGGGGCCGCGATAGTGAGAGGCCCGCGCAGCGCGATGAAGAGTGGCCCCCGCTTGCCGCAACTGGAGAAAGCCCTCGCACGAGACGAAGACCCAACACAGCTAAAAATAAATACATAAATAAGTAGCTATGAATAAAAAAAAAATACACACACACACACACACACACACACACACACGAGTGCCTGACTCATTTGATCCTGACAATGACTCTGCAAGGGGCCATTGTCATGTACGGTCGACAGATAAGAGACTCCAGTTTCCCCATCACCAAAGTTAGGTAACCTGCACAAGCAGCTGATATGCCGTGGATCTGGGACTTGAACCCATATTTGTGTGACTCCTGAATGTGTACTTTTAGGCATCATGCTATGCAAGTGATAACCTGGGACCACCTCGTCCAAGAAGAGAGTGGCCAAAGCGCAGATGAGGTATGTATGGAGCAGGGAGGGGGTGAGCTCTGACTTGGTGGGTGATGATAGGGCTGGCTGCTCGTCTATTAGTTTCAGATCTTTGTCTGCTCTTTGGCCCCCAGCCTGGTCTGGCAGCCATCAGAAGCCCCCAGGACTATCAACATCTACCATTCTGTTGCAAGATCTGGAAGAGGGCCTCTGAGGCTGGCCTCTGTTCTGGGTCAGAAGTGTGGGTTCCCCTGAAGTGTGTGCCCTTCTAGGCTCCAGGCTCTGTAGGACAGACAGAGGCTCTTGTGGGACAGCTCCTGCCTGGGGGTGCTGCCGCCAGGGGTGCCACAGAGGTGACAGAGGTTCCAGGACTACAGCAGGGCCGTATCACAGCTGCAGTCGGCACTTCCTTGCCCTGGCAGCCATTGGCATCACCTTGAAGGTGGAGATGAAGTTTCAGTGGGCCCTGGGTCCCACTAGCACTTCATCTTGGAAAGTGTTCTAAGAGAAAGGACGTCGAGCAGTGTCTTAGTCCAGCAGATCTGAGCAGATCCAAGCTGTCTGACTTTGGGAGTTCCTTAAAGTCTCTGTTTTGTCATCTCTCACGTGAAAGTGAGGCGCACCTGTAGCAGATGCTGTTGTGGTCCTGCTCGTAGCCACTTGGCTTCCTCAGGAGGTTGCCTAAGGACAGTTTCAGAAAGCCCATGGCTTCCTACCCAAGAGTGTTCTCCACCCACAGCAGTGAGCTCAACTGAATGTGCCAGGCAGCCCACACGTGCCCAAGAGTTAACGCTCCAAAAGTAGCCTCAACCAATGAGGACAGGGCTTGGTGGCAGCTTCCCTGCGCCTGGTGAGGTGTGTTCCACAAGTTCTTTCTTGTGGGTCCCCATCGGGGTGGAGCCCTGGGTGCCCACTGCACTTTCATGCACGTGTATCATTTTCCTCCCTTCTCTGCCTCACGTTCCCACACCATCGCCATGCTTCCTGGGATCACCTCCCACATAAACCACCTGGGACTTTGTCTCAGGGTCTGCTTTGAAGAGAACCCAACCTACGACACCTCATGGTTCGGGGAAGATGGAATGAGGATGCATGTTAAGCTCTCAACACAGTGAACACTTTCATAACCTCCAATACGCTCGTTATACCTGATGCACATTTGGGGGTAGAGTGGAATCTGGCTGTGGGTTTACTTTGTACATTTGGGGGCTCTCCATTCCCTGAGCCAGAAGGCCTCTTAATCTGGGCTTAAATTTAGCTGTGGATGATCATCCACCAAGTTCTTGATCTTCACATGGATCCCTGAGAAAGACTCTACCTTCTAGAACACTTTCTCTAATAAAATTCCCCTCTGGCCCCCAGGAGAGGCTGCGTGGAGCAGGTAAGGTGTCAGACAAAATTATGCAGTCAGTGTCATCTTTCCCTCACCTTTCAGGCTCCTGGTCCTTCCTGCTGCCCAAAGAGAGACCCACCTCTGCACTGGAGAGCCCCTGAGAACTCACCTCAGCTACCAAAAATAAAACTACACTGTGATCAGATTCACTAAGGCGTGACTGATGTTTTCCATTCCATTTCGATTTGAGAAGCGCAGCGAACATGCACCTTGGCTGCCTAAGGGGTAGCTGGGAGCAGGGCGTTCCTTCCCCTCGCACCTCCACCAGGCTTAACATTTCTTTCGACTATCCTGTTTCAGCTGAAACTTTCCTATTCCACCCCGTAATGCATCCATAGCTTAGAAAAATAGAAATGGGGCCACACACCTGCCGACATGTTGAATCTGAGTCCCATTCCCCGACCTCTAACATGAAACACCTTGATTTTATTTAAGCTGTTGGCTTTTGTGTCTTCCTAGTCCACAGGCTGCTTTGTGTGTGTTCAGAAACGGGCAAAAGAAATCGGGACACGTGTGATAGAATATTTGAATCAGAAAATTAAAGAGAGGTTTGCCTCACCCACAGTACCCTCTCCTACGCAGAGCAGAGAGCCTCCAACTTTAGTATAGATGAGAGTGGTGGGGAAGGGAGGGGCTTTTTAAAAGGCAGCTCTTCAGCCCCACTCCAGGAGGCTGATTTTAGGCTTTGAGATTCTTTGTAAAGCTGCGATGCTGGTCATTCCAATAAAGGTCATCTTTTGGATTCTCACTTTGTTCCTTTAAATTAGTGTTTCTCAAAGAGAGGTGTCCCAAGGACAGCCCTGTGCCCACCTCTGCCCTAAGCTCCCAGAGACATGTGAGCAGATCAGAGAATGCTGCCGCTTTGCCTGTCAAAGGCAAAATCTGATGCTTCACAGACACTCGTGTACCGCCAGGATTAAAAGCCCGCAAATAAACCAGTTTGTTCATTTCTATTCTATTGCATGAATTATTATTCATGATTATTTACAGATATTCCGGATCTATGAGCTAGCTGTAATGCACGCCCCCTAAAGAGAAAATTTATTACATCAAAGAGTAACAGAAGAAACACACAGGCTGCCCCTTGGAGGTGTTTGGCATGGACATGACAGGTATATGTTCTGCAGATAGACGTCCTTGGGAGTTTCGTGGCATCAGAAGGGGAACATCTCCAACTCCATCCCATATTCTTGGTTAATTCTGCTCAGACATATTCCACCTCACGCTCCCCAGGCTTCTAGTTTGACACACAAGCATCTCTATTTGGGTCAAGAGTCAGAAAAATTAAAAATATCAGGTTCAAAATAGCTAATGATAAAAGAAATTTTTGAAAAAGATTCACGAGACAGACAGACAGACACATAGTGATGCAGTGATCACCTTTCACCATGACCCTGCCCAGCACCACCGCCCAGAGGCTGCTCTGTCGCTATGGGCACCTACGCAAAACCTTGCTCCTTCACTCTGGGATTGTGAGAGAGACTTTAGGGAACAGAAGCCTCCTATTCTGGACACTTATTTGAGACTACATTGCAGATTAAACCAATAGGAAGGGAAGGGCCTGAGGTCAGGAAGCCCTGAAATTCCAGTTAGAGACAGGTATCCAATATGTTCCCATCTTCATCCTCCAATTCTGTCACAGGTGTGGAAGGAGCCATAAATCCACACACAGACATGGCAGATAACGTCTCATTAAGCCCGCTTGGTCCCAAAGAAGGGGTAAGTCAAGCCCATTTCCGGGAAGGGGTCATTTGAGCACCTCGCTTTACTTTTCCACCACACCTCCATCAGGTCCCGTCAGATGGCTGTCCAGAAGCACCGCATCGCTGTCTCCACCAGCTCCCTCCCTCCCTCCCCCGATTTCCCAAACCCCATAGTTTTTTCTCTTCCTTCCTTTCCTGGGTCCTTGCTCTACCTGGAGAGGCAGCATGGCGTTGCTGGAGTTCTGGCTCTGTGTATTGAAGAAACTTTCCCCTTGGGTCACTCAACTCCCTTCAGAGCAGAGCTTGGGTGAGTTCTGTCTTATTTTGTGTTCTATCAGAATCAGATCCTGAGATAAGGATATGAGGGCAAGAAATTTTACTTGGGAAGTGATCCTAGAAAACATTGTTCGGGGAATGGTAAAATGGGACAGGGGAGGGTTTCTTATCAAGCTAGTTACCCCTGAGGACCACTAGAGTTTTATGCCACCCACAGGGACACACTGGGAACTAGCAGAGAACGAACACCTCAAACAACTAGGGTATTCATTAGTTGAAGCCCACTCCCAGGGGTTGTCAATTCCCTGGGGCTTCAGGCCTGCCCATGGTTGGGGAAAATGTCCTTTGCTACCAAAACAAGTCCTTAGACAAAAAAAATGCAGGGGCAGGCAGCCAGAAGTCTGACGGCAGGATGTTAAGGGCAAGAGGACGTGGGCACCAGCAAAGGGAGCTTCAGATTCTTAGGTTAATAGCATTCTCTGCCTCTTTACTCTTTTATCAAAGACTGCTTCCTATCTGTAGTGAGACTAAGGGAAGGAAAGAAAGGAGGGGAAGGGAGAAAATCCACTCTCATCACCATATTTCTAATGTAGCAATTCTCAAGATGAAGGAAGAGGAAGAGGGATCTCCAGGGGAAGACAACTGGTATAAAACCATTGTAACACAATTTCACATGGGGCTGGAGTGTACTGCTTTTTTCGAATACAAGTATAGAAAGAAAAATTCAGGGAAATCTCACTGCCAGCTGTACACAGAAAACAGAGGAGTGATCCCCAAGCTGGTGAGCCTTATGTAATATTCTCTTGGGAGAGGTGGCAGATCCTAAGAAGTTTGGTGGCTACAAAGGAGAAACATGGGTTTTTAAAAGTTGGGAAACACTGTCAGCATGAACGAGGCCAAGAGGCTAAACACTATGTGACCAGGGACCTGTGGAAGTGGAGGGAGCCACCTCGTGATTGAAAAAGATGAGACACTTTAAAATAGGGTGTGTTGGGTAACCCAGCCTCCCTTACAAAAACAAGTCTGGCACCACCTGAGCTTCACCCTGGAGGGAACTTCAGCCTTGCACCCTGGAATGTCACCCCTTCTTAGGGTACTCTTACTTGAGCACTTCCACTGATCCTTAGGCGTGCTCAGCTTCTCAGATGTGTTATTCTGAGCTCCCCCAAAGCAGATCCTGAGATAAGGGCTTGTATGAGGGTGGTGTATTTGTAGAGTGGTCTCATGAAGCAGGAGGGAGGTGGTGGGAAATAGAAGAAACGACAGTAAAGGGTGCCTTAATGAGCAGGTTAGTGCTGTGGGCAATGAGTCTCAATCCTGCTGGGAACCTTCTGGGGAACCGTATAGAATCTGCCCCAGACAGATTCTCCATAGTCTCCCCGTCCCCCTTGCACTTCTGGGTTAAGTGTATGTAAAAGCCCAGGGATCTTTATCAGCTTTGGAGAATGCTCTGAAGCAGAGAATGAAAGAGAAGCTTTGGGGACCACTCATGGCAGTCATGGAGGCTTGCCACTCAGATCACCTTAAGCAGAACCTGCTACAAGGCCTCTCCTGCTGCTGCACTCTCGGATCTGCCTCAGCACTCACCCCAAGGCCACACTTTCCCTGGTTGTCCCCAGCCGACAGGGGCACAACAGAGGCACTAGAACCGGGCCATTCCTGCCCAGTGAAGGACTCCTCTAAAGGGCACCCTGCTCAGAGACTCCCCAATGGCCAGGCCAAGACTGTCTCAGAACTACACTGTGGTCTGAAGTTCTCCCTGCCTACTTTTACTTCCCCTACCATCACCACCTCCAGCCCCTTTAGCCTTCTCAGACATTGCCCCTAGTAAACCTCTTTCTCATCTAACCCCGCTTTAACATCTGCCTGTAGGACTAGCTGAAGTGACAGAAAGCTTGCCGGACACCATCAGTTGGTTTGGAACTGTCCATCACTGTGGTGCTGAAATCAGAAGTAGGCCAGGGAGACGCAATGCGGAAACAAAATATATCTGTGTTCTCCCTCCCTGACTGGGTAACCATTGAAGAGTACAGCATATTCCCTTGGTCCTTCCTAGCCAGGGGAAGTAGCTGGTACTTTCAAAAATGTCATAGTGGGAAAAAGAGGAGATTGCCATGAGACCACAAAAAAAGTAGTTTCCATGGGTGCTGCTCCTAGAAACATGAATGTTGCTGAAATCTGCCAAGTCACCCTCAGCCATTCACAGCTCCAGAACCAGGAACAGAGTGGCTTATACCCCTCCTTCTTTCTAGCCTCCTGCAAATGCCTTACATTGGCAAAGACCGACAGGAACCCAATTGGCAAGATGAACTAGAAATGCAGCTCCACACTTTCATCCTTCACAGTACAGACTGTAAAGGAGAACACTGGAGAATGTCAATGAGGCTGAGGACCCACAGACAGTTCCTGGGCTGGAAAGCAACATACCTGTTACTATCATCAGATGGCACTGTCTCACCGGGGTCAGGTGTCTTTGCCTCACAGAGGTGATGAGGTAGAGAGGGAGAACACTAAGCGTGGATTCTGTCAACAAGGCTTAAGTCCCACCCCTGCCAGAGACCAACTGTGTGACCTTGGGCAAGTAACATGACCTCTCTGAGCCTCAGCAACCTCATTTGTAAAGCAGACGTGGCACTAGACCAGAGATTTCCAAGCAGTGTTCCAAGGAACCCTCAGGTACCACAACCCCATTATGAGTTACTGAGCAGTTTTGGAGGGGAGAGGAGACCAGGTCCACCTGAATTAGTGTAGCCCTACCTTTATGTGATTCCCATTAGAGGGTTTTCCAGGATTTTCTCTGAAGCTTAAAATAAAAGTTTGAAAATCTTACACCCAGCTTATCTTTAAGGCCCTTTTCTACCCCTGTGTTTCATAAGTCTATGGGACTTGAATCAAAGTCTAGGTCCTGCCTCATATAAGTGAGGGAAGCTACCTAACATCTCTGACTCACTCTTCTCATCTGTAAAATAATTCATCACTTAATGAATACCTGTGATGTGTCAGGTGATTTGCACACATCCCTAATTTCACATCCATCTCTCTAACAGACATACCATCAATATCCCCATTTTACAGCCGAGGAAGCTGAGGCTCAGAGAGGCTGAGCAACACACCATATTACTCATCCAGCAAATGGCTTGATATCTATTAGGCTCCAATTTTTGTTTTCTCTGCTCTGTTGCCTGCCTGTTTTAGAGTGGTATGAGGAAGAAAGGAAACTCTAAATATAAAAATGTCTTACAAAAATACAAATCATGATGTAACCATAAAGAATTGCAGTTCAGGTTTAGAATCAGAATTACTTTAGCACTAGTGAACCTAACTCCCTTCCATAGTGAAGGCTATCTAGCTCCAGAGCCAAACCTGTCCTTAACCACTGTGTGACACTTGTACACGGAAAGCTGCCATGGCCCGTGGTGGAAGGGGGAGGCAGGGCCCACTGGGTCAGGAGTAGTGTATGAACTGAGTCCAGAACAAACGATAGGCAAGGATTATAAATTCTGTCAAAAGTGGGTTTGAATTGGCTCCTCCACTTACAAGCCTTGTGGTCTGGAGTAAGTTATTTACCTTCTTTGCCTTGGTTTGCTCATCTAGAAAATGGCGGTGAAGTGAGTTTACCTAACGGTACGGCTTGAGGGAAGAATTCTCCATACAAAACCTCCCTCACTTCTGATATCAGCTGCAAGCTGGGGGAGTTCATAAAACCACCCACAGGTTCGATAATTCGTTGAGAGGACTTATAGAACTCACTGAAAGCTATTATACTCTCAGTTTATTATCAGTTTATTATAGGGAAAAGATACAGGTTAAAATTAGCCCAAGGAAGAGACTCATAGGGCAGAATCTGGGAGGGAGTCCAGATGTGGAGCTTCTGTGTGTCCTCTCCCCGTGGAGTCCTGGATGGCATTACCCTTTCTTAGCCACAATGTGTGACAATACAAACAGAGTATTGCCAGCCAGGGAAGGTCATCCAAGACTTTGGTGTCCAGAGTATCTACTGGAGCTTGATCACTACTGCCCAGGTGGCTGACCTGTAGTCCACAGCCCCTCCCAAAAGTCAGGCTAATACCTTTAGTCTCCAGTTCCTCTAGAAATCAGAACTCATAACACGTGGCCCAAAGCCTCCATCATAAATCACATTGTGACACTGTCTGATGACCAAAGCCCCCAGGCAAACAAAGACACTCCTGCAGACAGGACATTCCAGGGGCCTAGAGATCAGCTTCCATGAGCCAAGGCAAAGGCCAGACCACTTGCTGGGTAAGGTTAATTCTTCTCTACACAAGGGATAACAGTTCCTATTTCACGGGGTCATTGTGAGGATTAAGTGAGATAACACAAGTCTAACTTCCCACGTATGCAATTCCAAAATCCCGAATGCTTTGAAGACTGGAATTTTATCAGAAATCATTTAGAGGCAAAACTTACATTACAGTTAGTGGGAATTTTCCTACATTTTCCTACTGAAATATCACTGTGTGTGATTTGGGCGACAGTGCCACAAACCCCCCCTGGGGGTGTAACGGTACAGTCAGCACCTACCACACATTGCCTTTCTAAAACTCAAAAATGCATCTGGCCCTGAGGGACTTGAACAAGATATCGTGGGCTGTAAACATAGGTACTAGTAACAGTCCCTAGCATATAGTAATTGCTCAATAAATGCAAACTATTAATATTTTCTACTAAGACCAATACAAATGTAGTGAAGGCACAAAACACCTGCAAAAGTGGTCAAGGCTACTGATTTAATATCCCTTTGGCAAAATTTTACCCCAATTTAAATTTTCACAAGAAAATTCCAGGAGCATATATGGTGAAAATAAATTTTGTAGAAGATTTATCTTGTTAGGTTTATTATCATAAGTGTTATATATTATATGTTTTGACATAGTTAGTAAAAATTAAACATAGTCATGGCACAGTTAAGCAGGGCTTGCTGAGGGTGGGCGAGCAGAGAGGGTACCATTGTAGGTTTGAGGGTTTGCCATGGGCTTTCAGCCCTTTGTGTATATTGACAAACTCTTGCTGTATATTTACTGTTGAACTTCCTGAAATTTGCCACCTGGGGAATTTCTTAGAACTTCCTACCAACTTTTAGGCAATTCTATTTCTTAATCAGCCTACCAATTAAGTGTTTATATTATTGTTTTTCCCTCTCTAGAACTTTTTTTGTCAAGCATGCCCTCTTCTATTAGTGTCACAAGAGTAGAGTTGTACCTGAAATCAGACCCCTGGGAGAAGCGAATCAGGATTAAAAATGTCAAAGAAGAAAGGAAAATTCACAAGAGCCCACCCACATCACAAGCAGGGAGGCAAACCAAAACATCCTGGGAGCCAGACTTGCCACATGCATCACCGCACTGCCCTCAGTCCTTACTGGAACCAGTTGGGAAATGGGTGGATGGACACAGAGATTGTTTTATCACAGGACCACAGCCTCTGATTCCCAATCCCCAAATCTAAAGAGCTCTGAAAAGAGAAAGATCTATTTGTAACTCATTTGGTTACAAACCTTGCCCTGGACTAATGAGAGGCTATTTTTAGTCTTTATGCTGGTCTATATGAATATTCATGGATTTGGCTGCAGAAATATTAATGTGTTTGATTACAGGGTTCTTCCGAAGGCTCCACTAGGAGTGTTAAGTAATATGATATATATGCTGAATTACCTTCCTAAAAATCCAAAAAATTCTGAATTTGGAAATTTATCAAGTTTTTGGATAAGGGATTATGAACTTACATTGCACAAAATCCCAACAGGTAGGTGTTATCTTCACTTTAAGGATAATAAACAGATTTAGAAATGTTAAGTAACTTGCCCAAGGTCATACAATAAGCAGCAAAATATTATACACTTTGATAGAACAACTATGTCGATTGCAGCTTCCAATGGACAAGGTTTTGCATGGCATCATCAGGGAGCTGATGACACCTGAAGGTAGACTGAAAATTATGAAGAGACGTTTTGCCGTTGGCAAAGTTATGCTGTTAAGATTTCAGACCAGCTCCCAGAGAGCCTTCCATTTCCAATTTCAAGGAAACTATGCCCTCTGACTTTAAGGAGATATATTTCTTCTCATCCTTTAAAAGCAGAGAAATTTGATAAAGAAGTTGTCTGGGAAAGAAAAAGAAAAAAAACCCCGCTAGACCAAAATCAAAACAAATCATTTTTTGCATATCAATCAGGCTCCTGATTGAAACTGTGCTAGCTGCTTCGAGAGAGGAATATTAAAAGTAAAGCGTTGCTAATTTAAGCACAACTAATTTTAAAAGATGTACCTAGAAACAGCCACATGGGAGAATCACTTAAGCTGCATCAACTACCCGCTTCGTTTGACGGGATATGCCTGGGTTGGGAGCCCCAGTGTCATGACATTTGCCTCGTCCCTGTGGGCAGAGAATTAAGTCAGCCATTCCCTATAATCTTCAGGGCTCTGGTTTTCATGAACCCATGCCAATTTACTCCTGCCTCACAAATGAGCAAGAGCAGTCTGGAGGGAAGACCCTGATCTGGGGCTTAAATGACTGTCTAGGAGCTGTCCCCAAGTGTAACCCCCTTCCTTACGGAGCTGGAAGGCCATCTCTTCCATGAAGGCAGTCCTATAAAAGCAGTTTCTGGGCTCATCGATCAATCTCACCTGTAGCAGACTGCCGCAGCTCTTCCCAGATCCCCTTAGATCCCTTTAACTGGTTCTGTGTACCCCTCCTGGAGCTTCTCAAGGTCTGTACCCTTAACTCTCTTGGAAAGATTGTGCTGGGGCTACTGGTGCAGTTTTGGCTGCAGGCACTGGGAGTTTGTCCCTTGAGGAAACCATCAGTCAGTGCAGAACTAATGCAAGAATATGGAGGCTCAGCTCCCTTGCCTTCAGCATAACTGAGGCTCCAGAGGTCCTCTGTGAGATCAGGTCAAGGCTGAGAATTTGCCCAAACTTGCCCCTTTCTGAGCTGCATCTCTTTTTTTGCCAAGTGTTTCCCTCACTCCCTTACTGATTTCTCCTGGGGGCTTGCTCTTTTAAAAAGTCACTGCTTCTGGGCTATCCCACCTAAGACCATTGTACCCAAAGCTCTGAGATCTCAGTACAGATAGTACATGTGATACTTTAAAGTGAATAACGAACCTCAAGTGAATCCTCTAGACTTCTGGAAAGGACCTACTTACTTGAAGCTCAACTATTCCACAGGTGAACTCGTCATTTGCCACCTCAGCCTGCATGGGGATGAGGGCAAAGGAGAATAAGCTAAAACAGAACAGAGAACATGACCTAGTCAGGTGCCCCTGTTTCCTCTCTCCAGAGCTATGGATAACACATAAGCATACCCATGGCAGAGGCTGCTAGCTATCCCAAGATATGGTCTCTCTTCTCCCTCACAACCATGGAGCACAATATGTTCAGTTATAAACTGAACACATGTCTACCCAGACAGCCACCATTCCAGTTAAATATGGCCTTGCCGCTAGGTTCCAGCCAATGGGGTGTCAACATAAGTGATGTGCACAACTTCTTAGACATGTCTCCCTTTCCCTATCACCCTGTGTGGACGTGGCGGGAAGCCATGTAGATGAAGGCCACACCTGAGGAATGGAGGAAAAACAATATAGGATCCCGACCGTCAATATCATGGAGTTGCCCACTCTGTTTCGTGAACAGAAAGAAACCTCTATCCGTGCAAGCCAAGTCATTTTGGGTTCCTGTTAGAGCAATCAAACCAATATTCTAAAGAATACAATTCCTTAGAGTGCAATAGGATTATAAATTTCAAACTGTGTCACAGATAAAGAGAAAAATGTCTCTCTTTTTAAAAAAAATATTTAATTTATTTATTTATTGGCTGCTTCAGGTCTTAGTTGCGGCATGTGGGATCTTTCATTGTGGGGCGCAGGCTCTTCATTGTGGTACATGGGCTTCTCTCTAGTTGTGGCATGCAGGCTCCAGAGTGCGTGGGCTCTGTAGTTGTGGCACACAGGCTCTCTAGTTGTGGCGTGCGGGCTTGGTTGCCCCACAGCATGTGGGATCTTAGTTCCCCAGCCAGGGGTGGAACCAGTCTCCCCTGCATCGCAAGACGGATTCTTAACCACTGGACCACCAGGGAAGTCCCGAAAAATGTCTCTCTTAGATTGAATTTCCCACAAAAGACCCTGGGATGAGGATCCATGTCAAAGTGACTTATGATGTATTAGAAAATATTCCCAGGAAAAACTGGTAATGGAGTAAGAAGAGAAGACAGCCAAGCAAGGGTTTGATATCAGATAAAGCCCCGTGAGGGTAACTGTAGCTCAGTCCTCCAGGGGAATTCTGGGGACAGTATAGGTCACAGTTATAGGCAAGAGAGCTGGAGAATTTACACACCCTGCACTTGCCAGTTGAGGGATGCCCCCAGAAGAGTGTAAATCCCCTGGCACTTCTAGCTGTCCAAGTAGGTAAACAGAGCAGGTCCAGCAGCCTGCAGGCAGCCCTCTAACATACAGGCACAGGTGCTGGCCTTTGGGAGTAAACACATACTGGGAAGCCAAATGCATAAAAATGGTACATGGGTGACATGGGTGGAGTGCAGACAAGATTGACTTACAGAGGGCTTCTTGAAAACTTTTTCCAGGAGCTCCCAGGTGATTACTTGTGGCACTTACTCACGTGATCCTTTGCATAGGAAAAAACTCTCACCCTCACCTGGACATTTCTATTGGTTATATCTTATGTTTCAGGGGTCTAAAATGGCATTCTGTGGCAGCCACAATGATAGACAAGGTTATATTTCAGAGGTCTCTTTAAGTCCTAAGAGAAAGAGTAATAAATTTATAGGAAGGGAGGAACCAAGATGGCAGAGTAGAAGGACGTGCTCTCACTCCCTCTTGCGAGAACACCAGAATCACAACTAGCTGCTGGACAATCATCGACAGGAAGACACTGGAACTCACCGAAAAAGACACCCCACATCCAAAGACAAAGGAGAAGCCACAGTGAGACGGTACGAAGGGTGCAATCACAGTAAAATCAAATCCCATAACTGGTGGGTGGGTGACTCGCAGACAGGAGAACACTTATACCACAGAAGTCCACCCACTGGAGTGAAGGTTCTGAGCCCCGTCTGGCAACAGGAGGAGGAATGCCTAGAGAATCAGACTTTGAAGCCTAGTGGGAATTGACTGCAGGACTTCGACAGGATTGGGGGAAACAGAGACTCCACTCTTGGAGGGCACACACAATGTAGTGTGCGCATCGGGACCCAGGGGAAGGAGCAGTGACCCCGGGGGAGACTGAACCAACCCTGCCTGCTAGTGTTGGAGGGTGTCCCATAGAGGCGGGGGTTGGGGGGGTGGGTCTGTGGCTCACCATGGGGACAACGACACTGGCAGCAGAAGTTCTGGGAAGTACTCCTTGGCGTGAGCCCTCCCAGAGTCTGTCATTAGCCCCATCAGAGAACCCAGGTAGGCTCCAGTGTTGGGTTGCCTCAGGCCAAACAACCAACAAGGAGGGAACCCAGCACCACCCATCAACAGTCAAGTGGATTAAAGTTCTACTGAGCTCTGCCCACCAGAGCAACAGTCAGCTCTACCCACCACCAGTCCCTCCCATCAAGCCTCTCAGATAGCCTCATCCACCAGAGGGCAGACAGCAGAAGCAAGAAGAACTACAATCCTACAGCCGGTGGAACAAAAACCACATTCACAGAAAGATAGACAAGATGAAAAGGCAGAGGGCTATGTACCAGATGAAGGAACAAGATAAAACCCCAGAAAAACAACTAATTGAAGTGGAGATAAGCAACCTTCCAGAAAAAGAATTCAGAATAATGATAGTGAAGATGATCCAGGACCTCGGAAAAAGAATGGAGGCAAAGATCGAGAAGATGCAAGAAATGTTTAACAGAGACCTAGAAGAATTAAAGAACAAACAAACAGAGATGAACAATACAATAACTGAAATGAAAAATACACTAGAAGGAATCAATAGAATAACTGAGGCAGAAGAACAGATAAGTGACCTGGAAGACAGAATGGTGGAATTCACTGCTGCAGACCAGAATAAAGAAAAAAGAATGAAAAGAAATGAAGACAGCCTAAGAGACCTCTGGGACAACATTAAACGCAACAACATTTGCATTATAGGGGTCCCAGAAGGAGAAGAGAGAGAGAAAGGACCAGAGAAAATATTTGAAGAGATTATAGTAGAAAACTTCCCTAACATGGGAAAGGAAATAGCCACCCAAGTCCAGGAGGTGCAGCAAGTCCCATACAGGAGAAACCCAAGGAGAAACACACCGAGACACATAGTAATCAAACTGGCAAAAATTAAAGACAAAGAAAAATTATTGAAAGCAGCAAGGGAAAAATGACAAATAACATACAAGGGAACTCCCATAAGGTTAACAGCTGATTTATCAGCAGAAACTCTACAAGCCAGAAGGGAGTGGCATGATATACTTAAAGTGATGAAAGGGAAGAACCTACAACCAAGATTACTCTACCCGGCAAGCATCTCATTCAGATTCGATGGAGAAATCAAAAGCTTTACAGACAAGCAAAAGCTAAGAGAATTCAGCACCACTAAACCAGCTCTACAACAAATGCCAAAGGAACTTCTCTAAGTGGGAAACACAAGAGAAGAAAAGGATCTACAAAAACAAACCCAAAACAATTCAGAAAATGGTAATAGGAACATATATATCGATAATTACCTTAAACGTGAATGGATTAAATGCTCCAACCAAAATAGACAGGCTCACTGAATGGATACAAAAACAAAACCCATATATATGCTGTCTACAAGAGACCCACTTCAGACCTAGGGACACATACAGACTGAAAGTGAGGGGATGGAAAAAGATATTCCATGCAAATGGAAATCAAAAGAAAGCTGGAGTAGCTATACTCATATCAGATAAAATAGACTTTAAAATAAAGAATGTTACAAGAGACAAGGAAGGACACTACATAATGATCAAGGGATCAATCCAAGAAGAAGATATAACAATTATAAATATATATGCACCCAACATAGGAGCACCTCAATACATAAGGCAACTGCTAACAGCTATAAAAGAGGAAATCAACAGTAACACAATAATAGTGGGGGACTTTAACACCTCACTTACACCAATGGACCGATCATCCAAAATGAAAATAAATAAGGAAACAGAAGCTTTAAATGACACAATAGACCAGATAGATTTAATTGATATTTATAGGACATTCCATCCAAAAACAGCAGATTACACTTTCTTCTCAAGTGCACACGGAACATTCTCCAGGATAGATCACATCTTGGGTCAAAAATCAAGCCTCAGTAAATTTAAGAAAATTGAAATCATATCAAGCATCTTTTCTGACCACAATGCTATGAGATTAGAAATGAATTACAGGGAAAAAAATGTAAAAAACACAAACACATGGAGGCTAAACAATACGTTACTAAATAACCAAGAGATCACTGAAGAAATCAAAGAGGAAATCAAAAAATACCTAGAGACAAATGACAATGAAAACACGACGACCCAAAACCTATGGGAAGCAGCAAAAGCAGTTCTAAGAGGGAAGTTTATAGCTATACAAGCCTTCCTCAAGAAACAAGAAAAATCTCAAGTAAACAATCTAACGTTACACCTAAAGGAACTAGAGAAAGAAGAACAAACAAAACCCAAAGTTAGCAGAAAAAAAGAAATCATAAAGATCAGAGAAGAAATAAATGAAATAGAAACAAAGAAAACAATAGCAAAGATCAATAAAACTAAAAGCTGGTTCTTTGAGAAGATAAACAAAATTGATAAACCATTAGCCAGACTCATCAAGAAAAAGAGGGAGAGGACTCAAATCAATAAAATTAGAAATGAAAAGGGAGAAGTTACAACAGACACTGCAGAAATACAAAGCATCCTAAGAGACTATACAAGCAACTCTATGCCAATAAAATGGACAACCTGGAAGAAATGGACAAATTCTTAGAAAGGTATAACCTTCCAAGAGTGAACCAGGAAGAAACAGAAAATATGAACAGACCAATCACAAGTAATGAAATTGAAACTGTGATTAAAAATCTTCCAACAAAAAAAGTCCAGGACCAGATGGCTTCACAGGTGAATTCTATCAAACACTTAGAGAAGAGCTAACACCCATCCTTCTCAAACTCCTCCAAAAATCTGCAGAGGAAGGAACACTCCCAAACTCATTCTATCAGGCCAGCATCACCCTGATATGAAAACCAGACAACGATACTACAAAAAAAGAAAATTACAGACCAATATCACTGATGAATATAGATGCAAAAATCCTCAACAAAATACTAGCAAACAGAATCCAACAACACATTTAAAGGATCATACACCACGATCAAGTGGGATTTATCCCAGGGATGCAAGGATTCTTCAATATACGCAAATCAATCAATGTGATACACTATATTAACAAATCGAAGAATAAAGACCATATGATCATCTCAATAGATGCAGAAAAAGCTTTTGACAAAATTCAACACCCACTTATGATAAAAACCCTCCAGAAAGTGGGCATAGAGGGAACCTACCTCAACATAATAAAGCCCATATATGACAAACCCACAGCAAACATCACTCTCAATGGTGAAAAACTGAAAGCATTTCCTCTAAGATCAGGAATGAGACAAGGATGTCCACTGTCACCACTATTATTCAACATAGTTTTGGAAGTCCTAGCCATGGCAATCACAGAAGAAAAAAAAATAAAAGGAATACAAATTGGAAAAGAAGAAGTAAAACTGTCACTGTTTGCAGATGACATGATACTATACATAGAGAATCCTAAAAATGCCACCAGAAAACTACTAGAGCTAATCAATGAATTTGGTAAAGTTGCAGGATACAAAATTAATGCACAGAAATCTCTTGCATTCCTATACACTAATGATGAAAAATCTGAAAGAGAAATTAAGGAAACACTCCCATGTACCACTGCAACAAAAAGAATAAAATACCTAGGAATAAACCTACCTAGGGAGACAGAAGACCTGTATGCAGAAAACTATAAGACACTGATGAAAGAAATTAAAGATGATACCAACAGATGGAGAGATATACCATGTTCTTGGATTGGAAGAATCAATATTGTGAAAATGACTATACTACCCAAAGCAATCTACAGATTCAATGCAATCCCTATCAAATTACCAATGGCATTTTTTACAGAACTAGAACAAATCATCTTAAAATTTGTATGGAGACACAAAAGACCCCGAATAGCCAAAGCAGTCTTGAGGGAAAAAAACAGAGCTGGAGGAATCAGACTCCCTGACTTCAGACTATACTACAAAGCTACAGTAATCAAGACAATATGGTACTGGCACAAAAACAGAAACATAGATCAATGGAACAAGATAGAAAACCCAGAGATAAACCCACGCACCTATGGTCAACTAATCTATGACAAAGGAGGCAAGGATATACAATGAAGAAAAGACAGTCTCTTCAATAAATGGTGCTGGGAAAACTGGACAGCTACATGTAAAAGAATGATATTAGAACACTCCCTAACACCATACACAAAAATAAACTCAAAATGGATTCGAGACCTAAATGTAAGACCGGACACTATAAAACTCTTAGAGGAAAACATAGGAAGAACGCTCTTTGATATAAATCACAGTAAGATCTTTTTTGATCCACCTCCTAAAGTAATGGAAATAGAAACAAAAATAAACAAATGGGACCTAATGAAACTTAAAAGCTTTTGCACAGCAAAGGAAACTACAACCAAGACGAAAAGACAACCCTCAGAATGGGAGAAAATATTTGCAAACGAATCAATGGACAAAGGATTAATCTCCAAAATATGTAAACAGCTCATGTAGCTTAATATTAAAGAAACAAACAACCCAATCCAAAAATGGGCAGAAGACCTCAATAGACATCTCTCCAAAGAAGACATACAGATGGCCAAGAAGCACATGAAAAGCTGCTCAACATCACTAATTGTTAGAGAAATGCAAATCAAAACTACAATGAGCTATCACCTCACACCAGTTAGAATGGGCATCATCAGAAAATCTACAAACAACCAATGCTGGAGAGGGTGTGGAGAAAAGGGAACCCTCCTGCACTGCTGGTGGGAAAGTAAATTGATACAGCCACTATGGAGAACAGTATGGACGTTCCTTAAAAAACTAAAAATAGAATTACCATATGATCCAGCAATCCCACTACTGGGCATATACCCAGAGAAAACCATAATTCAAAAAGACACATGCACCCCAATGTTCACTGCAGCACTATTTACAATAGCCAGGTCATGGAAACAACCTAAATGCCATCGACAGGCGAATGGATAAAGAAGTTGTGGTACATATATACAATGGAATATTACTCAGCCATAAAAAGGAACGAAATTGAGTCACTTGTTGAGACGTGGATGGATCTAGAGACTGTCATACAGAGTGAAGTAAGTCAGAAAGAGAAAAACAAATATCATATATTAACGCATGTATGTGGAACCTAAAAAAATGGTACAGATGAACCGGTTTGCAGGGCAGAAGTTGAGACACAGATGTAGAGAACAAATGTATGGACACCAAGGGGGGAAAACCACGGTAGGGTGGGGATGGTGGTGTGCTGAACTGGGCGATTGGGATTGACATGTATACACTGATGTGTATAAAATTGATGACTAATAAGAACCTGCAGTATAAACAAACAAACAAACAAAAAACAACTAATACTAAACTTTCTTTGGGTTATTTGTATGGAAATATGTTAATATAAATGTTTCAGACATTACATGAAATTTCTAAAAATCTTATATGTTCTGGTATAATGTTATAAGTCATAATTCTAGTTATTACTTTAAAACGTATATCTCAGAAATAACTAAATTTCCTTGTCAATTGCATTATTATGAACTTTCATCAAATCTTTAACTGTGGTCATTTTTAAGTCTTTTGTCATTTACAGACAATTCTGGGTGCACTCTGATGCTTTTGCAAAAATGTTCCTATAAAAGTGTTTCATCTTCAAGGAATTCATGGAAAAGACTCTGACAAGTACAGGTTTCTGGTAACTGACCATACTGCTGAACTGAATGAATAAGCATTTTCAGAACTCTAATGGAAAACTGATGAATTCATAAAAGTGCTAACAAAAGATCAAGACGAAAAAAAAATTAATTACATGGGACTGAGTGAACTGATGAGGATGATTATAATTTTTGTGACTTTCTGTTTGAATTAAAAAAAAAAATTACAGGAGTCTCTGATAGGGCCCTTTATTTCCCACTCACAGCCCAAAAAATCCAGCAGCAGAAATCATCTAACTTATTCCTGGAGTGACACTTTTAGCAGATTTATTCCATACCTCCTTAGGAACGAGCACAGGCATTTTGTAATATTAAAAGGCACTTAAAAATACCTTTTATTCAGATGGCCTGAGATGGACATGCAACTCAAAACTAGAGCTGAAGACTGCTTGCTAGATACACACACACTTTTTAAAATCTCATCTAACATTTATACCTATCAAATTGGAAAAGGTGATAAAGAACAGTACATCCCAGTGATGATGAACATAGACACCCTTAGGTGCTGCTGACTGGCATGTAAGTTATTACAAACTCTTCTGAAGGTCAATATGGAACTATGTTTCAGAAGACTTAAATAGATGCATATTCTTTGATGCTCCAAAAAAACCCATGTTTAGGAAATTTTGGGAGTGTAGAGTTCAATGAAGTATAATACATATATGGATTCGTATAACCACCAACACAGTAAGGGTACATCAAAAAAACTCCTTTGTGCTATTCTTTCATAGTCACCCTCTTCCCCTTACAGTCCGTAACCACCACTGATTTGTTCTTCAATCCCCATAGTTCATCTTTTCAAGAATGTCATTTAAATGGAAGCGCACAGTATGTAAACTTCTTTCACTCAGCACAGTGTTTAAGACTCATCTAGGTTGTTGCGTTTATCAATAACTTGTTTCTTCTTATTGCTGAGTACTACTGCATTATACAAATGAACCACAGTTTATTTATCCATTTACTAATTGAATGACATGTGGGTTATTTACGGTTTTTGGCAATTATGAACAGAGCTGCTACAAACATTCATGTACAGGTTTTGTGTGAACCTAAGTCTTCATTTCTCTACGGTAAATAACCAGGAGTGTGATTGCTGGTCCATACAGTATGTACATGTTTAACATTATAAGAAACTGTATTATTACAAACAGACAAACTATTTTCAAGATTTGCATTCCCACCAGCAATGTAAAGAGCTCCAGTTGCTCCATGTCTTCATCAACACTCAGAATTGTATTATTAATTTTTGCCTTCTGATAGGTTAGTGATATCTCATCATCGTTTTAATTTGCACTTACCTAATGGTTAATGATTTGAACAAGACATCTTTTCATGTGCTTATTTGCTATTTGTATATGATAGTCAATAGAATATCCATGTCTACTGCTAATTTATAATTTTTTTTAATTTTTGAGTTTGAGAGTTCTTTATATATTTTGAATACAATTCCTTTGTAAGATATGTGATTTGTAAATATTTTCTACCAATTTGTAGCCTGTGTTTTAATTTTTTCAACAGTGTTATTTGCAGACCAAGAGCTTTAAATTTTAGTGGAGTCCAATTTATCATATGTTCTTTTACAGATTGTTCTTTTGGTGTCATGTCTAAGAGCTCTTAACCTAAGCTAAAGTCATGAAGATTTTCTTCTATGTTTTATTCTAAAAACGTTATAGTTTAATGTTTTCTATTTAGATTTTTTTTCAGTTAATTTTTGTGTAAGGTATGAGGTTTAAGTTCAAGTTTTTTTTTTTTTGCCTAAGGATGCCCAATAGTTCCAACACCACTTGTTGAAAAAAATTATTATTTCCCCCATTGGATTACTCTGGGATCTTGTCAAAAATCAGTTGGGACTTCTGTCTTCTACCTCCTGACCACCTGGTGTTTTGTCCTGTGACCTTGCCTGGCATGCAGTGACTCTCTCTCTAGGACCTCCAAATTGTGGTAGAAGGGGAGAGACAAGATGCAGAGCAGAAGGACTTGAGTTTACCTCCTCTCATGAAAACATAAAAATCACAACTAACTGCTGAGCGACCATCGACAAAAAAGAATCGAACCTACCAAAAAAGTTATTCTACACCCAAAGAAAAAGAAGAGGCCACAATGAGATGGTAGGTGGGGTGCTTTCACGATATAATCAAATCCCACACCCACCAGGTGGGTGACCCACAAACTGGAAAATAATTATATCACAGAGGTTCTCCCACAGGACTGAGAGTTCTGAACCCCACATCAGGTTACCCAGCCTGGGGGTCTGGCATCAGGAAGAGGGGCCCCCAGAGCATTTGGCTTTAAAGGCCAGCAGGGCTTGAGTGCTATGAGATTAGAAATCAACTACAAGAAAAAAATGTAAAAAACACAAACACGTGGAGGTGAAACAATATGCTATTAAACAACCAATGGATCACAAAGAGGAAATCAAAAATGCCTAGAGACAAATGAAAATGAAAACATGATGATCTAAAACCTATGGGACACAGCAAAAGCAGTTCTAAGTGGGAAGTTTATAGCAATACAATCTTACCTCAGGAAACAAGAAAAATCTCAAAGAAACAACCTAACCTTACACCTAAAGCAACTAGGGAAAGATGAACAAACAAAACCCAGAGTTTGCAGAAGGAAAGAAATCATAAAGATCAGAGCAGAAATAAATGAAAAAGAGATGAAGAAAACAATAGAAAAGATCAATGAAACTAAAAACTGGATCTTTGAAAAGATAAACAAAATTGATAAACTTTTAGCCAGACTCATCAAGAAAAAAAAGGGAGAAGGCTCAAATCAATAAAATTAGAAATGAAAAATAAGTTACAATGGACAACACAGAAATACAAAGGATCATAAGATACTACTACAAGCAACTCTCTGCCAATAAAATGGACAATCTAGAAGAAATAAACAAATTTTTAGAAAGGTACAATCTCCCAAGACTGAACCAGGAAGAAATAAAAAATATGAACTGAACAATCATAAGTAATGAAATTGAAACTGTGATTTTAAAACTTCCAACAAACAAAAGTCCAGGACCAGATGGTTCACAGGTGAATTCTATCAAACATTTAAAGAAGAGTTAACACCTATCCTTCTGAAACTATTACAAAAAATTGCAGAGAAAGGAACACTTCCAAACTCATTCTATGAGGCCACCATCATCCTGATACCAACACTAGACAAAGATACCACAAAAAAAGAAAATTTCCGGCCAATATCACTGATGAACATAGACGCAAAAATCCTCAACAAAATACTAGCAAGCTGAATCCAACAATATTTTAAAAGGATCATACACTATGATCAAGTGGCATTTATCCCAAGGACACAAGGATTTTTCAATATCCACAAATCAATCAGTGTGATACACCACACTGATTAACAAATTGAAGAATAAAAACCATATGATCATCTCAAAAGATGCAGAGAAGGCTTTTGACAAAATCCCATATCCATTTATGATAAAAAGTGTCCAGAAAGTGGGCATAGAGGGACCCTACCTCAACATAATAAAGGCCATATACGACAAACCCACAGCAAACATCATTCTCAATGGTGAAAAACTGAAAGCATTTCCTCTAAGATCAGGAAGAAGACAAGGATGTCCACTCTCACTACTCGTATTCAACATAGCTTTTGAAGTCCTAGCCACAGCAGTCATAGAAGAAAAAGAAATAAAAGGAGTTCAAATCGGAAAAAAAGAAGTAAAACAGTCACTGTTTGCAGATGGCATGATACTATACATAGAAAATCCTAAAGATGCTACCAGAAAACTACTAGACCTCATCAATGAATTTGGTAAGGGTGCAGGATACAAAATTAATACACAGAAATCACTTGCATTTCTATACACTAACAACAAAAGATCAGAAAGAGAAGTTAAGGAAACAATCTCATTTACCATTGCATCAAAAAGAATAAAATGCCTAGGAATAAACCTACATATGGAGGCAAAAGACCTGTACTCTGAAAACTGTAAGCTGATGAAAGAAATCAAAGATGACACAAACAGATGGAAAGATATACCATGTTCTTGGATTGGAAGAATCAATATTGTGAAAATGACTATACTACCCAAGGGAGATTCAATGCAATCCCTATCAAATTACCAATGGCATTTTTCACAGAACTAGAACAGAAAATTTTTAAATGTGTGTAGGAACACAAAAGACCCCCGAATAGCCAAAACAATCCTGAGAAAGAAAAACAGAGCTGGAGGAATCAGGCTCCCTGACTTCAGACTATACTACAAAGCTACAGTCATCAAAACAGTATGGTGGGCTTCCTTGGTGGCGCGGTGGTTGAGAATCTGCCTGCCAATGCAGGGGACACGGGTTCGAGCCCTGGTCTGGGAAGATCCCACATGCCGCGGAGCAACTAGGCCCGTGAGCCACAATTACTGAGCCTGCGCGTCTGGAGCCTGTGCTCCACAACAAGAGAGGCCGCGATAGTGAGAGGCCCACGCACTGCGATGAAGAGTGGCCCCCACTTGCCACAACTAGAGAAAGCCCTCGCACAGAAACGAAGACCCAACACAGCCATAAATAAGTAAATAAAAATTAAAAAAAAAAAAAAAACAGTATGGTACTGGCACAAAAACGAAAATATAGCTCAAACATAGATCAATACAGGATAGAAAGCCCAGAAATAAACCCATGCACCTGTGGTCAATTAATCTACAACAAAGGAAGCAAGAATATTGCAATGGAGAAAAGACTGTCTCTTCAATAAGTGATGCTGGGAAAACTGGACAGCTACATGTAAAAGAATGAAACTAGAACATTCTCTAACACCATACACAAAAATAAACTCAAAATGGATTAAAGACCTAAATATAATACCTGATACTATAAAATTCTTAGAGGAAAACATAAGCAGAACACTCTTTGACATAAATCACAGCAATATCTTGCTGGATCCACCTCCTAGAGTAACAAAACTTTAAAAATGGGACCTAATTAAACTTAAAAGCTTCTGCACAGCAAAGGAAACTATAAACAAAACAAAAAGACAACCCACATAATGAGAGAAAATATTTGCAAACGAAGTGACCAATGAGGGATTAATCTCTAAAATATACAAACAGCTCATGCAGCTCAGTATCAAAAAAACAAACAACCCAATCAAAAAATGGGCAGAAGATCTAAATAGACATGTCTCCAAAGAAGTCATACAGATTGCCAAAAAGGACATGAAAAGATGCTCAACATCACTAATTATTAAAGAAATGCAAGTCAAAACTACATTGAGGTATCACCTCACACCACTCAGAATTGCCATCATCAAAAAGTCTACAAACAATAAATGCTGGAGAGGGTGTGGAGAAAAGGAAACCCTCCTGCACCGTTGGTGGCAACGTAAATTGGTAACAGCCACTATGGAGGACAGTATGGAGGTTCCTCAGAAAACTAAAAATAGAACTACCATATGATCTGGCAATCCCACTCCTGGGTGTATATCTGGAGAAAACCAGAATTTGAAGAAACACATGCACCCCCAATGTTCACTGAAGTGCTATTTACAATAACCAAGACATGAAAGCAACCAAAATGTCCATCAACAGACGAATGGATAAAGAAGATGTGGTATATATATACAATGGAATATTACTCAGCCATAAAAAGGAACAAAATGTTGCCATTTGCAACAACTTGGATGGACCTAGAGATGATCATACTATGTGAAGTAAGTCAGAGAAAGACAAATATCATATCATTTATAGGTGCAATCTAAAAATCTAGGAACGAATTTACAAAACAGAAACAGACTCACAGACTTAGAAAACAAACTTATGGTTACCAAAGGGGAAAGGTGGGGGGAGAGATAAATTAGGAGGTTGGGATTAACATATACACACTACTATATATAAAATAGATAATCAACAAAGACCTACTATATAGCACAGGGAACTCTACTCAGTAATCTGTAATAACCTATATGGGAAAAGAATCGGGAAAAGAATGGATATATGTATATATATAGCTGAATCACTTTGCTGTACACCTGAAACTAACACAGCATTGTAAATCAACTATACTCCAGTATAAAATAAAAATAAAAAAATCAATTGGGCATACTTATGTGGATCTATTCCTGTACTCTCTAATCATTGCTTCATTGATTCACGTGTCTATCTCTTCATCAATCTCATACTCTTAATTACTGAAAGTCTTAAAATCAAGTAGTGTAATTCTCCCAACTATTTTCTTTTTAAAAATTATTTTAGCTATTCCAATTTATTTGTTTTCCATAAAATTTAGAATAGCTTGGTCTACATCTACTAAAAACCTTGCTGGGATTTTGATGATATTATATTAAACCTCCAGGTCAATTTGCACAAAATTGACATACTTACTTTTTTGAGTCTTCCAACCCATGAAGACAGTATATCTCTCTATTCATTGGGTCTTCTTTCTTTCATCAGCTTTTTATAGTTTTCATCACACAGACCCTGCACATATTTTTTTTTAACATCTTTATTGGAGTATAATTGCTTTACATTGTTGTATTAGTTTCTGCTGTATAACAAAGTAAATCAGCTATACGTATGCTGTATACTTATATCCCTATATCCCCTCCCTCTTGCACCTCCCTCCCACCCTCCCTATCCCACCCCTCTAGGTGGTCACAGAGCACTAAGCTAATCTCCCTGTACTATGCAGCTGCTTCCCACTAGCTATCTATTTTACATTTGGTAGTGTATATATGTCCATGCCACTCTCTCACTTCCTCCCAGCTTACCCTTCCCTCTCTCCGTGTCCTTAAGTCCATTCTCTACATCTGCGTCTTTATTCCTGTCCTGCCCCAGGTTCTTCAGAACCTTTTTTTTTTTTTAGATTCTATATATGTGTGTGTTAGCATACGGTATTTGTTTTTCTCTTTCTGACTTACTTCACTCTCTATGATAGATTCTATAGATCCATCCACCTCACTACAAATAACTCACTTTCATTTCTTTTTATGGCTGAGTAATATTCCATTGTATATATGTGCCACATCTTCTTTATCCATTCATCTGTCGATGGACACTTAGGTTGCTTCCATGTCCTGACTACTGTAAATAGGCCTGCACATATTTTTTTCAGATTTATACATAAGTATTTTTTGAAGGGGTGCTATTAAAAAAAATTTTTTTTTTTTGGCCACACCGCGCAACTTATGGGTTCTTAGTTCCCCCACCAGGGATTGAACCTGTGCCCTCAACAGTGAAAGCATGGAGTCCTAACCACTGGACCACCAGGGAATTCCCTAAAATTATATTTTTAAAATTCTTCTTTTCAATTGTACATTGTTAGTATATAGAAATATGACTGACTTTTGTGTGTTGACCTCGCATCCTGCAAACTTGCTTATCTTTATTAGTTCTAGAGATTTTTTTAGCGACACCTTGGGATTTTCTACATAGAAAATCATGCTGTTTGTGAAAGGAGATCCTTTCTTTCTTTGTAATCTCTACAGTTTCTTATTTTTATTTTTTGTTTCTTTTTTCCTGATTACACTAGCTTAGACTTCCAGTGTGATGTTGAATAGTGGTGGTGAGAGTAGACATCCTTGCCTTGTTCCTGTTGTTAGAGGGAAATCATTCAGTCTTTTACCAGTAAGTATGATGCTAGCTCTAGGTTTTTTTGTAGGTGCCCTATATCAGGTTGAGATTTCCTTCTACAATTCTGCACCCAATTCCAACGTGTGTATTTTTTCTATACCACCAAGAAATTCTCTGACCCCAGCTGGGTGTCCTATGTGTCAACTCAATTCTGATCTACCTGAAGATAGTATAAGATCCCACAGGTTGAGAGCTCAGCCTTAAAGACTGCCCCCTCTACCCACTTCAGATGTCAATTCCAAGTCCAGGTTGTCACCGTGCTTCTGACTGACCACCTATAGATTGGAGGTTCCGACACCCCCTCCCTGGGTTGATTAATTTGTTAGAGAGGCTCATAGAATTCAAAGAAACATTTTACATTACTGATTTATAAAAGGCTGTAACTCAGGAACAGCCAAATGAAAGAAATGCATAGGAAAGAAATGAAAAGTATGAAATGAAAGAAATGCAAAGTATGTAGAATGGGTCGCACCACTCTCCCCAAATATCCACGTGTTCACCAACCCAGAAGCTCCCTGAACCCCGTCCTTTTGGGTTTATACGCAGATGTCATTGCATAGGCATGATTGATTAAATCATTAACTATTGACAATTGAACTCAATCTCCAGCCCCTCTCCCCTCTCCAGAAGTCTGGGGGTGGGATTAAAAGTTCCAACCCTCTAATCATGTGGTTGGTTCTCCTGGCAACCAGCCCCCCTTCCCTAGGTGATTTCCACAAGTCATCTCGTTAACATAACAAAAGAAACCTTCATAGCTCTCATCCAGGAAATTCCAAGTGTTTTAGGAGCTTTGTGCCAGGAAAGGGAATGAAGA
Organism: Eubalaena glacialis; assembly: GCF_028564815.1. Lineage (NCBI taxonomy): Eukaryota > Metazoa > Chordata > Mammalia > Artiodactyla > Balaenidae > Eubalaena > Eubalaena glacialis. The sequence continues at coordinate 65,738,188 of NC_083722.1, read as the reverse complement.
CCAAATACATATATATATATATTTCTTACTATAAATCACAATTTCTCACCTTCTATTCTTAGTTTCTCGAGAATTTTTATCAGGAATGGATGTTGGAGTTTGTCAAATGCTTTTCTGCATCTATTGATATAATCATGTGGAGTTTTTTTTAGACTGTTAATATAGTGAGTTACATGGATTGATTTCTGAATATCGAATCAGCTTGTGTAACAGGGAAGAGCCAATTTTTGACTCCATGTTGGATCTGTTTCTTTGACTTTAGCCTTTGCTTTCCGTTACTTTTGTTGTTATAATCATACATAATGGCCTGCCTCAGGGAACCCTACCTACCTGTGAGTGGCTGCAAGAAAGAAGAAATTAACACATCCCCTTCCTGAGGCTGGCCATTCCAAGAGATGTTTTGCAAGACTGATAGCCCTTTTTACTTTACTTCCTCCCCACCTCTCCCTCCCTATTCTGCCCTTTTACTTTACTTCCCTCTCTGATTCTATAAAAGAAACTGGCATCCAGACCCCAATAAGATGGGTTTTTGGGGGACCCTAGTCCGCCATCTTCTCGGTCTGTCGGCTTTCCGAATAAAGTCATATTCCTTGCCTCAACACCTTGTCTCCTGATTTATTGGCCTGTCATGCGGCAAGCAGAGGGAGCTTGGACTCGGTGACACTTGTATTCCCAAGCTGAATAAACCCCATTTGGTCACAGCATGTTATCCTTTTTAAATTTGCTAATATTTTTTGAGCATTTTTGTATTTACATTCGTGAACAATAGTCATATGAACTTTTATTTTTTTGTGCTATCTTTGATTTTGGTATCAGGGTAATGTTGGACTCAAAATGAGTTGGAAAATATTTCCTTCTCTTTATTTTCTGGAAGAGATTGCTCAGAATTGATATTTGGTAGAATTTGCCCATGAAACCATCTGGGCCTGAAGACTTCTTTTTTGGAAGGATTTTAACTAAAAATATAATTTCTTCATAGTTATAGGACAATACAAGTTCTCTAGTTTATTTTAGGTGAGGTTTGATAGTTGTGGATTTTGAGGCATTAGTCCATTTCATCTAAGTTCTCCAGTTTATGTGTAGTTTGTAATGTAGGTGTTGACTTAAAAAAATGCACAACATGAGAGTTGCGAGTTAAGTTTTATTTGGGGCAAAATGAGGGCTGCAGCCCAGGAGACAGCATTTCAGATAACTCTGAGAAACTGCTCCGAGGAGGCGAGGGGAGGAGCCCGGATATACAGGAGTTTTGCAACAAAGGGCAGGTAGTCGGGAACCTCAAAAGATTATTGTTAATTAAAGAAAACTGATATCTCAAGTTAAGGAATTTAGCACTTTTCTATATATGGGAAGATGCAAGAGTCTGGGCTCACTGAAATCATTCCTTTGATATGCACCTCAGCTATCTGGGACCAGTATCCTGTGTTTTCACATCCTGAGTTTCCTCAGGGCTCACCACAGGGAGTGGCTGCAGTCTGATGGCTGCTAGATGACAGGTATTCTTTTCAGCCCTGAGTTTCCTCAGGGCTCACTGGCTCACGTTGGAGGGCTGCAAACGTTGGTGACTGTGACTTCCTTTGTTTATTGATATAGCAAGAAATATTCCATTTATAAATATTCCATTCCATTTATCAATATTCCATTTATCATAGGCTTTACAAAGGCCTCTAAAGTCTGTAGTGATATCTATCCTCTTTTTTGTTCATTCCTAATATTGGTAATTTGTGTCTTCTCTTTGCTATCTCAGTCCTCCTCAAGGTTTAATTTTATTGATCTCTTCAAAATACCAAGCATTGGTTTCGATGATTCTATCCACTGTTTTTCTGTTTCCATCTTATTAATTTCTGATCTTTCTATTGGCCTTTTTGTTATTATTTCACAGGTTCCTGGGATTCTGTTCACTTTTTTTTCCAATCGTTTTTCTGGTTTTTCAGACTGGATAAATTCCGTTGATCTAAGTCAAAGTTCACTGACTCCTCTGTCTGCTATTGAGTCCAGCCAGTGAGTTATTCTGGTTGTGATTTTCAGTTCTAAAATTTGCATTATTTCTTCTTTATGTTCTCTCTTTCTTTGCAGGGACTTTCTATTTAGCTTTTGTTTCATGAGTGTTCCTGATTGCTTGTTTGAGTATTTTTATAATGGCTGACTTAAAGTCTTTGTCAGATAATTCTGTCATCTGTATTATCTCTATGTTGGCATCTATTGATCATCCTTTCCTGTGCAAGTTGAAATTTTTGTGGTTCTTCATATGCTGAATAATATTGGATTGTATCATGACATTTTAAGTATCATGTTACAAGATTCTGGATCTTGTTTAAATCCTATAGAGCAGGGGTCCCCAACCCCCCTGCCGCAGACTGGTACTGGCCCACAGCCTGTTAGGAACCGGGCTGCACAGTAGGAGGTGAGCAACGGGCAAGCGAGTGAAGCTTCATCTGCCGCTCCCCATCTCTCGCATTACCAACTGAACCATCTCTCGCACTACTGCCTGAACCATCTCCTCCTCCCACCCCACCGCTGCCCCGGTCCATGGAAAAATTGTCTTCCACAAAACCGGTCCCTGGTGCCCAAAAGTTTGGGGACCTCTGCTGTAGAGAATGTTGATATTTTTTTTAGCAGGCAATGGACCTGGTGGGGTTCAGGCTGAAAAAGTTTCAACCTGGAGGCTATGTTTCTAATGTCAGTTCAGTTGTCAAAACCTTTGCAATGCTCTTCATGTCTGTCATGGATGTGTATCACAATCAGAGTTGTGGGGGTAATTTATCCATTACTTTAGCTCTCAAAATCTTTGGTTATGCTAATTATAACATGCACACCTCACAGCTCAGGAGTGAGCTCTGGAGTTCATAAACAGTTGTTTCCCTGAGGTCCTCCTTCTTGCAGTCTCCCTAGTAGTTTCTGATTTCTTAGATCTCCACTTTTCCGTCTTCTGGCCAGAAACTTGGGACTGTAGTTATCTCACTCTGTCACATGCTTCCATGACTGTGTCTGCATTTAGACCAAGTAGTAGGAAGACAAGAGGTTAAAGCGTCAACAGGTGTTGGCCCTACCCTCTTGGAATCAAAGTTCAACCACTGCCCCCACTCTATAGCATTGCTTGGGGGCTGGGGTGCAAGAGAAAAGAAAAAATTAAATCCAGGAGGATTTCTGCTCAAGTGTTCTTGGGAGTATGTCCTCTCTCCCTCTCTCTTTCTCTCTCTCTTTCCCTCTCTGTTTCCCTTTCTCTTTCCCTCTCTGTTTCCCTCTCTCTCTCCCTCTTTCCCTCTCCCTCTCTCTCCTGTTCACTTCCCAATATCTCAAGCCAGAAGGATTGGGGAATTCCCATAGAGCTCTTCCATCTACAGTGCTCACTTCTGAGTTTCCGGATACACTGAATTCAACTTGGAGATACTGCAGGGGAAAAAAAGTTACCTTCCCTGCCAGGTTGATGATACTTTGGTTTCTAGTGTTCTTCCCCAATCTGCCCTCTACAATTTATTTTTCAAACCCCCAGATAGCCTGCTCCATACACCCTGCTCCAGTTTTATAGTCACATTCACTGGGAGTGATGGGCAGCTGCTTAGTCCATCTTACTCAGAACCTGATAACCAGGTTTAGGAATTTATCCTAGGGAAATAATCAAAGATATGTGCTGAGAATGTAGGCTCAAGGATTTTCATCACAGCAGTGCTTACAATAGTTATATACTCTTTGTTAATCTTTGCAAGCAACAGAATCTGGTCGTTTTAACTTGGCTGATTTAAGCAGGAAATACATTTTTAAAGGGATATTGAGTGCTGTAAAGAATGCCAAGGAGGCTGAGAAACTAGCCTAAGAGGGTTCGGAACCAGGAACAACGCCCAAATTCGAGCCAGTGATGAGTGCCTCCTACCACCACTGTACACTGGCCCTGATCACCACTAATCTTATTGTTTCCACTGCTACCCACAGAAAACTGATCTTTCTGCCTCTGCCACAATCACCAAGGACAATTCTCTGCACTTCCTACTTGTTTGCAGCCCTCTGACCCACTCGTAGCATCCCTTCTCTATAAAACTCCTACAAGGTCACTGAAGGCTTTGTGGTTTTGAGTTTCTCTTTACTAATACAAGATAGTTTGGCACTAAACTATGTACCAAAGGTGATAAAGGCAGTAGAATTTTAGAGGAGAGGGATGCCCCTGAGAACATGAGTTGTAGGAGAGAAGGCTTTTTAGAGAGGGTAGGGGCAGAGTTGGATCTTAAGGTCTGATCTCAGGAAGAGGATTGTGTAAGTCAGCTATTGCAGCACAACTGACATAACAAACAATCCTTGAATAATATTTCTCTCTAATGGACTTGGAGCCAAGTGGGGAAGTTCTGCTTCTGATTTTTGTTTACCCTCTCCACAATTTCTCTAAGTTTCTGTGGTTTACATCCTTGTATTTCTGAAAGCTTTCAACCTGGCAGCATAAATTGTTCCCAGTTTGCATCATGTCAACCTGACTTCACCAGTTCACACAACAAATCTACTCATGTCAAGTATTTTGTGATTTAGCTGCACTTCACCAAGGATTTGAGAGGCCGTGTGACAGGGTCACATCTTGGAACATATGGCCTTCAGCCACCCTGCTGGCTTTTCCCCCTTTCTCTCTCTCTCCCATTCATCTCCACTTCTCCCAAAGCCAAATCAACTCACAAATCCTTTCCTTTTCTTTCACAGACTATTCTGTCATCCCCCAGGCCCCTCAGGGTCTCACCTGCTTCCCAACGACTTTAAAAAGCAATTCTTTCAAACACATCCAGTGCTCTCCCCAGAAGAACATTTGGCAAATCATGGGCTCTTTCAAAGCAATCATAGTTATGTGTTTTTCTTCTTATCCTTCCAATCTGTTATTCTTTTTCCAGTTAGTATTCTTATTTAAGAATAACTAGACATGCAACAAGCAAATGATCTGTGGAAGATTTAACCTACTTAAAAGGGGAAGAAATGAGATGTGGATACCTATGTGTTATCCCTTGAAGAAGCTTATAAAAGTATAGCCCCAGTAGCCAGGATGCTCTGAGGAGAACCCCATTGGGGAGAACAATGGCTAAAAATAGTACTTGACCTTGGGTATCTGAAAGGAAAAGGATGAGAAATGTTGACCAAAGAGTTTAAAGTGTCTTTGAAGAAAAAAGAAAAATAAAAGCACACCCACTTTTTAAAACTGCATGGAAGTCACCTTCTGCACTTTCTGGAAAGGAAAAGCTATTCAACCAAGGTGTAGGCTGACAGGCACGACCTTCAAAACAGGCAAGGGGGTAGCACTCCATATACCAAGTCGATGGTAGAGGCAACGGGGGCAGCAAGAGAGAATCATAGATAACCCAAACACTGGAGAGATCTCAAAGTAAATGACCAGATCAGAAGGCAGAGCCATCATCATGGGATCAAACCTGAAAAGGTCTGCTTTCACAGTCAGCAAAGAAATAGATGTCAAATGGGCTGCAGTTTCTGGAATGGATGACATTCATAGGAACTATATGTTCCCACAAGGGAATGATGGAGGAAGAATCCGATGCTAACATCTTACTACAAGTGTGTTCACCCATGCCAGCACTCTAGCCACCTTGCGATGGAGATTCTTCTTTAGCGAGAGGAAATGGAAGACCCTGAGAGAGGTTTCCCCTTGGCTCTCCCACTCCCCAACTGCTGTCTTGCTCTGATCTTTCCTTTGTGTTTCTCCCCTTTCTCTTTACTACTTAAGGGCTCCCCCCCATGCTAGGAACTGTGAAGAGCTCAGAAAGGAATGAGACCATCACTATCCAAGCAATCCAGAACCTAGTAAAGGAAATGGGCTGATAAAGCATGTGTTGAAGGGAACCCATCTTTGTGCCCTTAGAAATGAGGAGGAAGACTTTGTTTCACACTTAGTGGAGGCTTCACGTTAAGAAGTGGCTTTGTGCAAAGGCTTGAAGAACATACTGACTTGGTTGGGTGGAGCTAGGCTGAAAAGATGGGCCTTTAGTAGGTAAACGTATTTTCCGTAACGTCTTACGTAAAACCCGAACGAACTTTTTGGCCAACCCAATAATAGTTTCTGCCATGTGCTAGACACTGATGCTGCCCACGAGCTATTTTAGTTAAGTGTGTTTCAACAATTTGTTGAGTAATACCAGATACAAGACCCTGGAGATCCACATATGAACAGAGGAGTCGCTTTCTTTATGGAAGTTGGAGACTAGTGGTTTGACAGACAGGATAATGACCTCCCCATGTGTCCTCAACCTAATCCACAGAAGCTGTGAATATGTTACGTGGCAAAGAGGAATTAAGGGAGCAAAAGGATGACCTTAAAATAGGGAGATTATCCTAGACCAGTGTAATCACAAGGGTCCCTAAATGTGGAAGAAGGAGGCAGAAGAATGAGTGACCACGTGATCGATGTGAGAAAGACTTGGACCAGCCGTTGCTGACTTTGAAGATAACAGAGGCCATGAGCCAGTAACATAGGCAGCCTCTAGAAGCTGGAAAGACGATAACATGGATTCTCCCCTAGAGCCTTGAGGAAGGAACACAGCCCTGCTGACACCTTGGTCTTAGCCCAGTGACATCCACTTGGGACTGCTGACCTCAGTAACTGTAAAATAATAAATTTGTGTTGTTTTCAGTCACTAAGTTTATGGGAACTGAACGTTGCTGCTGGTGTTTTTAGGAGGAGTAAGGCAGAGGAGACCGAAGAAGGTGTGTTGCAGTAAGAGACAGCAGACCAGTGTGTTCATTCCAACTCTGCCATTAATTCATGGATTTACTCATTTGTTCAGCTGGAACTATGTGCGGGGCAGAGTGTTAGATGCCAGAGCGTAACAGAGAATAAGACGTGGAATTTTCCGGCTCTTGGGGAACTTTCAGTCTAGTTAGAAAGCAGATAAAAAGTCAATAAAAAAAGATAAATTATCCAAATTATTTGGAATGAAATTAACATGGTGCCATGAGAAACATGATGGTCAGGGAAGGCCTCTCTGAGGTGATATTTAAGTTGAAATCTACAAAAGAGAGAGAAAACCATGTGAAGGATGTATGCAAACAGGACAGGAAAAACAAGGTCGTGTGCCTGGTAAGAGTGACTGGCATGGTCTAGGATCTGACAAATGGCTTAGGGGACAGGAGAACAGTAAGCAAGGGGGAGGGGGAGGCATGGGCTAGATCATACAGGCCTCGTAAGTCATGGTGAGAAATTATTCTTCAGAGCAATGTAAAAACACTGAAGGGGCAGAGGGGAGGGGAGTGGGAGAGGGTAGGAGTGGGAGTTTGGGATTAGCAGACGCAAACTTGTATAATATAGGATGGATAAACAGCAAGGTCCTACTGTATAGCGCAGGGAACTATATTCATCTTGTGATAAACCATAATGGAAAAGAATATGAAAAAGAATGTATATATATGTATAACTGAGTCACTTTCCTGTACAGCAGTAATTAACACAACAATGTAATTCAACTATACTTGAATAAAAATAAATTTTAAAAAAACATTGAAGGGGCTATAAACAGACGAGTGTTATGACCGTCTATAACATTTCATATCACTGTTTGTTAACTTTTTATTTTGAAATGATTACAGATTCCCAGAAAGTTGCAAAAGCATGCAAGAAGTCCCATGTACCCTTCACCCAGTTTCTTCCAATGGAAAAATACAGCATAACCATAACACAATTTCAAAACCAGGATATTGACATTAGTACAAGCTACAGAATTTATTCAGATTTCACCAGTTTTACATGTACTTATTTGTGTGTGTATGTATCATTTTATGCTTTTTTGCCACATGTAAATTCATGTAAGCACTACCACATCAACAGACAAAACTGCTCCTTTGCCACAGGGCTCCCTTATACTACTCCATCCCCCTTTCTCACCTAACCTCTGGCAACCTATAATCTCTTTTCTATGTCTATAACGTTATTATTTCAAGAATGTTACATATACAATGAGGTACCAGGTCACACCAGCCAGAATGGCCATCATTTAAAAATCTACAAATAACGAATGCTGGAGAGGGTGTGGAGAAAAGGGAACCCTCCTACACTGTTGGTGGGAATGTAAATTGATACAGCCACTATGGAGAACAGTATGGAGGTTCCTTAAAAAACTAAAAATAGAATTACCATATGACCCAGCAACCCCACTCCTGGGCAAATATCCAGACAAAACTATAATTCGAAAACATACATGTGCCCCAAAATGTGTCCCAGACAGTGGGCTGGAAAACACATCTGCCTCCAGCTCTGTGGGGCTGTTTGCTGGTCCTCTCGCTCCTTCAGGAATGGGGAATTCCCTGGTGGTCCAGTGGTTAGGACTAGGCACTTTCACTTCCATGGGACTGGGTTTGATCCCTAGTCGGGGAACTAAGATTCCACAAGCGGCATGGTGCAGCCAAAAAAATAAATAAAATAAAATAAGTAAAATAAAATAAAATTAAATTAAAAAAAAATATATATATATATATGGAAGTGGGAATGTCCTAGAAGAAAATGGTGAAGGCTATCAGGTCTACGATTTCAAGCTAATTGGGAGCTAGAAATGTTATCTAAAATTTAAATAACAATGTAAAACACTCTACGTTCATTTTACTCCACTTCAGAAATTTTCAGCCACCCAAAAGGATGGGCCTCATTCCCTAACTCTACCAAAAAAGAGAACTGTTCCGTTACTGTGACTATGATACATTATCATTAAAAGTACTGTCCATAGCCTTAAAAAAAAACAAAAAAGAAAAGAGATACATCCACCCCAATGTTCTTTGCAGCACTATTTACAATAGCCAAGACATGGAAACAACCTAAATGTCCAATGACAGATGAATGGATAAAGAAGATGTGGTACATATAGACAATGAAATACTACTCAGCCATAAAAAGAATAAAATAATGTCATTTGCAGCAACATGGATGGACCTAGAGATTATCATACTAAGTGAAGTAAGTCAGAAAGGACAAATACCATATGATATCACTTGTGGAATCTAAAATATGACACAAATGAACTTATCTATGAAACAGAAACAGACTCACGGACATAGAGAACAGACTGGTGGTTGCCAAGGGGGAGGGGGGGGAGGGGAGGGATGGATTGGGAGCTTGGGATTAGCAGATGTAAACTATTATATATAGAATGGATAAACAACAATCTATAGAATGGATAAACAAACCAACAGATCAAGGTTGGTTTGGAGTTTTGGGTGTTTTGTTTTTTTGGGTTTTTTTTTTTTTTTTTCGCTTTCAGAGGTCCATTTGTTCCAACACCTCTGTTGCTGCTCCCTCCACCCCTGCACTAAATTGCTTTTGCACCTTTGTCAAAAATCAGTTGGGCAGGGCTTCCCTGGTGGCGCAGTGGTTAAGAATCCGCCTGCCAATGCAGGGGACGCGGGTTTGATCCCTGGTCCAGGAAGATCCCACATGTCACAGAGCAACTAAACCCGTGTGCCACAACTACTGAGCCTGCGCTCTAGAGCCCACAAGCCACAACTACTGAAGCCTGCATGCCTATAGCCCGTGCTCCGCAACAAGAGAAGCCACCGCAATGAGAAGCCCACGCACCACAACTAAGAATAGCCCCACTCGCCACAACTAGAGAAAGCCCACGCACAGCAACAAAGACCCAATGCAGCCAAAAAATAAATAAATAGATAAAATTAAAAAAAAAAAGCAGAATGGAAAAATAGCACATTATTTAAAAATAAATCAGTTGGGCAGAATTTTGTGGGTCTCTTTCTGTGTTCAATATTCTGTTCCACTGATCTATGTGTCCCTGACTCTGCAATACACTGTATTATATAATTACTGTATTATATAATTACTGTAGCTGTATAATACATCTTGAAGTCAGGTAGACCGACTCCTCCCCCTTTACTCTTGTTTGTCATAGTTGTTTTAGCTATTCTAGTTCCTTCATCTTTCCATGTAAATTTTTAGAATAAGCTTGTGTATGTATGACTACAAAAAAAATAACAACAAAATCTTGCTGGGATTTTGATAGGAATTGCATTAAACCTATACATCAATTTGGGCAGAACTGATATCTTCACTATGTTGAGTCTTCTAATCCATGAACACAGTATGTCTTTCCATTTATTTAGATTTTCTGATTTCTTGCAACACCATTTTATAATTTTCAGCATACAGATCCTGTATGTGTTTTGTCAGGTTAATACTTAAGTATTTCATTTTCTTTGGAGTGATTGTAAAGGGTATTGTTTTAAATTTTAGTTTCCACATATTTGTTGTCAGTAAACAGAAATGTAATTGATTTTTGTATGTTTCTCTTGTACCACGGAGCCCTGCTGAAATCACTAGGAGTTTTATAAGTACCTTGGGATTTTTAACACAGAAAAGTATGTCATCTGCACACAGGGACAGTTTTATTTCTTCATTTCCAAACTGTATGCCTTTTAAATCTTTAAAAGACTTCTCTGCTTCTTAACAAATGGATTGTAGAAGGACAGCTGATTTTTGGTTGTAGGAAGTGGGTGGAGCGTGGAGCCATTTGTAGAGATTGGAAAGACTACAGGAAGGGACTAAGGCAGGAGGGGTTCCGCCTGCTGTTGAGTGGGTGATTAGAGATTTGAGGACAAAGCCTCAGAGGAGAAGTCAAAGGTCGAGATATTGGCAACAGTCAGCAATTAGATAGTATTGAAATCCAGGGAAGAGAGCCAGAAGAGAGCCAGAAGAGGACCCAGGGCTGAGCCCTTAAGACTGCAGATAGTTAGAGGTTGGGTACAGGAGGAAGAGCCTGCAAAGACGACCAGGAAGGGCATCCAATGACTTCAGACAAATCACTCCGTTTCTTTACACTTCAGTTTCCTCATTGGAAACAAAATGGGAGTTTTGGTGAGAGCACTAGTATACGTCTTAGAGCCCTTCAGCACTAATGTTCTTCAGTTTGGGGGGCTCCCATCAGCAAAGGGCTAGATGGGAGAAGGTCTGACAAGGAAACCATTTTCTCATTTACTCATTTGGTAAGACTTGGCACACTGGGAGTGATAAGGATATGATTTCCTTGGATAGGCAGCTTTTATCCCGATTAAGGATACATCAATTAAGCATCTCTCTTGCCAGGCTCTTTGACCAACCATTATGATAAATTAATGCTCACAAGTCGATGCCTTCATCAGTCATAAAACAAAGCATTTTGCTGATAGGATAGGCTAATCAGGTTCTCAATGCTCTGTAAATCCAGCCACTCATGACCACACCACTTCTTAGACACTGGCACTTCCAATCTGTCCTGCCCTGCCCCATTTTGTTCTTTTTCCACATACCTCTTACCACACCTTTTAATGTAATCAACATGATAAAGAGGTAAATCTGATAATATTTCTTGTTTGTCTCCAACTATAATCTTAACTCCTTTTGAGGCAGGAGATAGATGGGCTCCAGGCTGGGCATTTACAACCAGCCGCCTGTTTGCACTTCAAAATAGAAATAACAACAGAAACAGGGTAAATAGCAGGACTTTGTCTCCTGAGGACACTTTAAGATAACAGTCATGGCGGGGACAGAGAGGGGCTAAACCCTGTCTGAGTAAAGGATCAAGAGGTCACATGTTTCCCATCCTTGGGACAAGGGAGACACTGCACATGCACAGAAAGCCTCCTTGGGGGTCAAAAAGGAGGGGGCGCCACCCCATAATAGGTGATGCCAAGGCCCCCATAGGCTTTTGGGCTGGAATCCATCTTGGAAAAAATTTGCGCACACACATTGGGGAAGGTCCTAGGGCAGGTCAGATGTGGAAAAAGAAACCAGATAATTGGCCAAAGATAAACAAAGACCCGGAAGAACTGCCCTATATAAATGACTTAACCACCTCTTTACTGTTCTCCTTCACATTAGGTGGGATACCCACACCCTTTCTCTCCAGGTGTGCATCTCTGCCTCGCTTCTGTCTTAACAAACTCTTTCTCTGTGTGCTCTCCCACTTGTTGTGCTGTGTCTCTAATAATAAACTTTGTACCTGTTTTTACCTCCTTGAGAAATGCATTTTTCAATGGCGGCAAGAGCCAGGGGAACCTTGTTTCTAGCCTCTATCTCCTGGTGGATTAATGGCTAGGATTCCTGGTTTTCATCCAGGCTACTGATGTCCAATTCCTGGGCAGGGAATAAGACCTCACTTCAAGCCACCGCCCACTGCTGTCTCTCCAAGATCACTATTCAGAGAGTCCCCAAAGCCTAGACAGGTGGCCAGTCCATAATAAGCATTCCAACATTTGTTGACAAATTTTGAAATAATGTAAATCACCTCCAAATTTTAAGTTCTTCAAGAATCATGGTCCAAAGCTGAATGTCAGTGGTGTTTGTTATTAATACAGGGAGAAACCACTTGAGTGTCCCTATTTATGAAAAAGAGTCCTGAATTATGCAGAGCTTGAATTATGCAAGACTGTCATGAATGCATCCTTCATGTAAAGTATAACCAGTTTATAATTTATTACGTATTCATGCAATAAATGAATGTACAATCATTAAGTTTTAAAACATATTTAATGATGTACAGAGAATAACCTCATGTTACAGTTTTGAGTTCAAGTAATGGAATGTAAAACTACATATACAATATAATGAGCACATTTTTGAAAGGGGGAAGAAATGAATCAGAAACACACACACAAACCCAGGACATAGGCCAAAGTAGTTGAATGCTAAGATTACAAGTAATTCTTATTTTTCTTTTTTTTTTTTTTTGGCATCCTTTTTGCTATTTTCTACGATTAACACCTAAAACTTGTGCAATCAGAAAACACCAACCACCAATAAATGGAGAGTGCTTGGAAGACAATGTTCTCTCAGAATTGGAAGCACTTTTAGGACCATCCAAGACAGCACTATTGAACTGACCTGAGAGGTCCTAAGGCCTCTTGGAAATCAGTTGCGGAAAAAAGGAGGAGCCAGCAGCCTTGTGAATGTACCAGTTTTGTCCAGAAGTGTTTTTCAACTGGACTAGGCGTTTTAAAACTTTGAGGTTACCCCAAGGCCCTTCCAAAAGACCAGGGATTCACCTTCACCCACACTTCCAAGTAGAACACCTAAAGCTGTAGGTAACAGAAAACCAACTCAAATGGCTGCAACTACAAGGAAATTATTTCACATAAAAGAATCAAAAATGAGCAGGGCAGCTCCTGGATAGGCTCAAAAATGATATCGTAGTCTACCATTTCAATCACTCCAGCTCATTCAATCTAACTCTAATTCTCATCCTGCAGTTGCTATCACCATCCCAGGCATCACAAGCAGGCATATAGCCAGAGGCAGAAGAGGCTCTGCCTCTTTCTTGCAACTAAAGAATGAGCCTTTCACTATTCACAATAGCCAAAACATGGAAACAACCTAAATGTCCATCGACATAGGAATGGATAAAGAAGATGTGGTACATGTATACAATGGAATATTACTGAGCCATAAAAATGAAATAATGCCATTTACAGTTACATGGATGCAACTAGAGATTATTATACTAAGTGAAGTAAATCAGAAAGAGAAAGGCAAATACCATATGATATCACTTCTATGTGGAATCTAAAATATGACACAAATGAACCTATCTATGAAACAGAAACAGAATCAAGGACAGAACAGACTGGTGGTTTGCCAAGTGGAAGAGGGTTGGGGTTAGCAGATGTAAGCTTTTATATATAGAACAGATAAACAAGGTCCTATTGTACAGCACATAGAACTATATTCAATATCTTATGATAAACTACAATGGAAAAGAATATAAAAAAGAATGTGTATATATATATATGTATATATATATAAAATTGTGTATACTGTAAAACTGAATCACTTTGCTGTACAGCAGAGATTAACACAACATTGTAAATCAACTATACTTCAATTAAGAAAGAAAGAAAGAAAGAAAGAAAGAAAGAAAGAAAGAAAGAAAGAAAGAAAGAGAAGAAAGAAGAAAGAAAAGAAAGAAAAAAAGAAAGAAAGAAAGAAAGAAACAGCCTCTCAAGAAAGACCCCAGCCCCCAATTCTCACATTCATTTTGTCACTGTACCCTTGCCTAATCCAATTTCCTTCAAGGGAATAGGAGTTTTCTGATTACACCAATCAAACCCACCCCTGGGGACAGAGTGGGTTAGCCTCCTCTGAAACCCGGGATGTATGAACATTAGGAGGTACATATTTGGGAACACCAGAAGAGTGTGTGGGAGGTGATGGGTGTGGATTTCAGGCTGGCGGCCAACAGGATCTGCTATAGCTACCGGATTCTCCCTACCAGCCAACGGGCTTTCTTATTCCCAACTAGAGGAAGCAATATGCAGCTCTCTCTGGACCAGCCTTGCCTCAAAACATGAGGCCTTCCCAAAGATTGATACCAAGCAGGACGCTGTGGGGCTCCTGGGCACAAAAGCCTTTCTGTGTCCCCCATTTCTTGATTACAGGAAATAGGCTTCATTCAGCCTCCATGACCTTCCCTGAGTTCCAATTAGCAGGTTCAAACAGTTGCTAATTATGGAAGGGAGGGGATGCAGAGACCAAGGAGGAACAGTCAAAAGAAACAATAGTGCAGCCTTGGGGCAGGGTCCTGGTTTCCCCTCAAAGGATACACATAACAATATCTTTGAGCTGTTTTGCAGATACTGAAACCCCCACCAGGTGGGCGAAGTAAATAGTATGCTGTCCACAGTGCATGGACCCCCCCCCCACGGGTTGGAATCTGAAGGTTGGTAATGCTCACTCCCACTTACCTCACCACCAACCAATCAGAAGAATGTCCACGAGCTGATCATGCCTTCTTTGAACCATTACTATTAAACTCCCCACACCCCCTCCAGGTCAGACACACAGTTTTGAGGGCATTAGCTTGCTGGGGCCCCCTTTGCCTGGCAAAGCAATAAAACTATTCTTTTCTACTTCACCCAAAACTCTGTCTCAGAGAATTAATTTGGTGTTGGGGTCCAGAGGCCAGATTTGGCTTCAAGATCCACAAGAATTTCTTCAAAACACATTTGGAAACAAGATTTACAATATGGAGGACTTTCACCTCTGTTCCTTAGTGTCTAGTTAACCTGCATTTCCTGCTTCAGACAGTATTTTTTAGATCACTGAGCTAAGCTATGGATTGCCAAGTTTGTCATTAGCTCAGAGTTTTAAACCACAGCAACATCTTCCAGAAAATCAAAACCTAAATCCTTGCTTTGAAGAGCAGAAGTGCTCATACAGTTGGGTTTGGACTACAGTGAGACAGCACAGGGATGGAGTGAAAAAAAAATCATGGGTTTTTGTCAGAAAGATCCAGGTTTGATTCCTGACGTTGTTAGTTAATTGCTGAGTGATTTTAGGCAAGATATTTAACCTCTCAGAAACTACTTTCTCATCATAAAATGAAAATACTGCTACCCACCCAGAGCTCTGTTGGTCTGATCAAATGACTACTGATCTTTTCTCTCTCCACTTTCCTAGAGAAGTCTGCACACGGAGTATTCAGACCACGTAAGTGGCAACCAATACACATGCTGATCTTTTCCTTTGTAATTTTCAACACTTGGCTTAAATTCCCTTTGAACGGAACCAGAATAACACAAAATAAGTTGATTGGCTCTTAGGAATTATTATACTGTAGAGAGTGGGGCTTCACTGCACACGAGACTGGAGTCAGAAGACAATCTGTAATTCAGAGAAGCAATGAAATGCTTGCCTGGCATTTTGATTTTCCTGTAGATGAGAAGTCATGACGTTTTCCAATATATCTGGAGGCATTTATGAAACGCAAAATGGTGTAAGCAGCTACACTGAGCACTATCAAGACTGAACATGGTCAATGGCATGGATAATTTGTGTTATTGCTACTTAAATTATTGCATTCTAAACATGGGGTATGATGCAACCTAAGTTATCTAAAATATGTAGGATGGGAATAAATGTCTCCATCAATATTCCAAGAACATTCATTTCCAGCCAGTGTGTCTTTATCTACATTGAAGTCCCAATTGGGAATTTCTGAAAGTCCATAATATACTTGATTTTTTTTTTTTTTTTTTACAACTCTCTTGTTATCAGCTATGCCAGCCTGCCTGTGGAATCTAATGATTTGCATTATGAGTGGTACTGAGGGTTTTTTCTGACCTTCATTTTGCACAAACCCAGGAAAGAAAGTGGAATTCCCTCAAGTTAGCCTCCTTCACTGCACCTGTTAGCAAATATCCATCCAGAGCCAGGCAAGTCACTACTGCACTGACGAACCAGGTCAGTTCCATACGAAGGGACACATAGTACAGCTATGAAATAACCCACCACTGAAGAATATGGGGAGGAATGAAATGATAGCTCCCAATTTCTTGGAATAATAAATGCTGTTTTAGAAACAGACTCACAGACTTAGAAAACAAACTTATAGCTACCAAAGGGGAAAAATGGGGGGAGGGGAAAATTAGGAGTTTGCGATTAACATATACACACCACTATATATAAAACAGATAATCAACAAGGACCTACTATATAGCACAGGGAACTCTACTCAGTGTTCTGTAATAACCTATATGGGAAAAGAATCTGAAAAAAAATGGATATATGTATAACTGAATCAGTTTGCTGTACACCTGAAACTAACACAACATTGTAAATCAACTATACTCTAATATAAAATAAAAATTAAAATAAAAAAATTGCCCTATAATGAAATAAAATGCCGTTTTCTCCTCTTCAAAAGGCAGTTTCAAAACATCTTTAAGTCCTGCAATTCACCTATTGAAATGTTGACAACATACCCCAATCATTTAATACATTGTGGTGCAGAGATTTTCACACTCTCCAGCAGGTAAACATGGATATCCCTTCTACCTGCCTGAGGAAGGTGACCCAGTACTCTCCTGCCTGTCAGCCTCACACAGATGCAGGCATGGAAGTGTCTAGCTCACGTAAACCTGATGCAAATGCTGGTCACATCACTCTCCCCAATGTATTTTCATTTTCCGAGTCTGTTTCTTTTCACTGATCACATGACATCTATTTTTCATCAAAGGCTATATGACCTTCCATTTATATTTATTGGTCATAGAAATGGCAAGGTGGAAGGCAGTTGAAAAGGACTGAATTTGATGGGAAACGCTTTAACTGACAGAAGAGCTGCCCAAATTCAAGGGCAGGGTTTCTCAGTGGTCATGTTAGTGCTACGTCCAATTTGCCATGTGTCTCTGTCTCCATGTCACAGGGAGCAATGATGAGGAATGGAGAGCAGTGCATACCCAGTGTTCCAACATCTGCTCTGGAGACCACACTCTGAAAAGAGAGTTTAGAAGCTCCAAGGGCTGGTAATAGTAGCTATCATTTATGGAGTGTGCTCTATCTATGAAATAGTGTGCATACACTTGGTATGTATTATATCATTGTGAACTATTTCTTCAACAATCCTGTGAGCTATTGTTCTGTTTTAGAAGTGGGAAAGCTGTGGGGTGTCTTGCTCAATGTTCAAAATTCAGGCCATAGAAATCTATCATGGCGTCCTATGAGGTGATGAAGGAGTGTCTTATGAGAAGCTTTCCACTCAATGAACAGCCTTGTAGCAGGAACTGTCAGTGTCTCACCCAGATCTGTAGGCAGCCTTCCAAGCTCATGGGCCAGATTTTTCACTGCCAGCACCTGAAAATCTTTGCCTAAGGACTGTCTTTGTCCACCAGAGCCCCTCTGTCCATGTGTGCAGCAGGCTGGAAGTGCTGGGAAATTAATGCCCAGTGACTGACCAGGGCAACTCTGACGTGTGTGTTTGTAATAGTCAGAGCCTCCCAGAGGAACAGAACTCATGGGGTGTGTGTGTCTCTGTGTGTGTACATATATATATATAGAGAGAGAGAGAGAGACAGACAGAGACAGAGAGAAAGAGAGAGACATTTTAAGGAAGTAGAGGCTGGAAAGTCCAAAATCTGTAAGGAAGGCTGGCAGGCTGGAGACCCAGAGAAAAGTCAATGTTACAGCCCAAGTCCAAAGGCAGACGGCTGGCAGAATTCCTTCCTGCTTCGGGGAGGTCCATCTTTCTATTCAGGCCCTCACCATTATGGAGAGGAATCTGCTTGATGCAAAGTCTGCTGATTTAAACATTAATCTCAAGGTAAAAAATACCTTGACAGAAACATCTTGAATAATATTTGATTAAATATCTAGGTACTGTGGCCTAGCCAAGCTGACACATAAAATCAGCCATCACAGTGTTCTGCACTGTCCCCCAAGTTCCCGGGTACCCACAGTGATCACTGGCTTGATGACACTCCCTATACTGACTCTCTCCCCTCATCTCTCACTTCTCCAGGTACCCGCCCCAGTGCCTCCTGGGCTCACTTCCCAGATAAACTACTTAAATTCAATTCCTTGTCTCAGGAGCTGTTCTGGGGAACCTAAACTGAAATGATACACTTTGTGCTTGGCCCATATTCCTCCTGGAAGACAAGGCTGGGCCAGTAGTGAATCCTGCTGCAAGGAACTGAACAGCCTCAAGGAGCCAGTGGTGACCAAACCTCCACAACCTGGGTGGCAATGTGCTAATGATTAAGAACCAGCCCTGAGACAGCAGAAGCAGGAAGAACTACATTTCTACAGCCTGTGGAATGAAAACCACATTCACAGAAAGATAGACAAATAGAAAAGGCAGAAGACTATGTACCAGATGAAGGAACAAGATAAAACCCCAGAAAAACAACTAACTGAAATGGAGATAGGCAACCTTCCAGGAAAAAGAATTCAGAATAACGATAGTGAAGATGATCCAGGACCTCAGAAAAAGAATGGAGGCAAAGATCGAGAAATGCAAGAAATGTTTAACAAAGACCTAGAAGAATTAAAGAACAAACAAACAGAGATGAACAATACAATGACTGAAATGAAAAATACACTAGAAGGAATCAATAGCAGAATAACTGAGGCAGAAGAACAGATAAGTGACCTGGAAGACAGAATGGTGGAATTCACTGCTGCAGACCAGAATAAAGAAAAAAGAATGAAAAGAAATGAAGACAGCCTAAGAGACCTCTGGGACAACATTAAATGTACCATCATTCGCATTATAGGGGTCCCAGAAGGAGAAGAGAGAGAGAAAGGACCAGAGAAAATATTTGAAGAGATTATAGTCGAAAACTTCCCTAACATGGGAAAGGAAATAGCCACCCAAGTCCAGGAAGCACAGAGAGTGCCATACAGGATAAACCCAAGGAGAAACACGCAAAGACTCATAGTAATCAAACTGGCAAAAATTAAAGACAAAGAAAAATTATTGAAAGCAACAAGGGAAAAATGACAAATAACATACAAGGGAACTCCCATAAGGTTAACAGCTGATTTATCAGCAGAAACTCTACAAGCCAGAAGGGAGTGGCACAATATATTTAAAGTGATGAAAGGGAAGAAACTACAACCAAGATTACTCTACCCGGCAAGGATCTCGTTCAGATTACATGGAGAAATCAAAAGATTTACAGACAAGCAAAAGCTAAGGAATTCAGCACCACCAAACCAGCTCTACAACTAATGCTAAAGGAACTTCTCTAGGCAGGAAACACAAGAGAAGAAAAGGACCTACAAAAACAAACCTAAAACAATTAAGAAAATGGTCATAGGAACATACATATCAATAATTACCTTAAACGTGAATGGATTAAATGCTCCAACCAAAATAGACAGGCTCACTGAATGGATACACAAACAAGACCCATATATATGCTGTCTACAAGAGACCCAATTCAGACCTAATGACACATACAGACTGAAAGTGAGGGGATGGAAAAAGATATTCCATGCAAATGGAAATCAAAAGAAAGCTGGAGTAGCAATTCTCACATCAGATAAAATAGACTTTAAAATAAAGAATGTTACAAGAGACAAGGAAGGACACTACATAATGATCAAGGGATCAATCCAAGAAGAAGATATAACAATTATAAATATATATGCACCCAGCATAGGAGCACCTCAATATATAAGGCAACTGCTACCAGCTATAAAAGAGGAAATCGACAGTAACACAATAATAGTGGGGGAGTTTAACACCTCACCTACACCAATGGACAGATCATCCAGACAGAAAATTAATAAGGAAACACAAGCTTTAAATGACACAGAAGACCAGATAGATTTAATTGATATTTATAGTACATTCTATCCAAAAACAGCAGGTTACCCTTTCTTCTCAAGTGCACATGGAACATTCTCCAGGATAGATCACATCTTGGGTCACAAATCAAGCCTCAGTAAATTTAAGAAAATTGAAATCATACCAAGCATCTTTTCCAACCACAACACTGTGAGATTAGAAATCAATTACAGGGGGAAAAAATGTAAAAAACACAAACACATGGAGGCTAAACAATACATTACTAAATAACCAAGAGGTCACTGAAGAAATCAAAGAGGAAATCAGAAAATACCTAGAGACAAATGACAATGAAAACACGATGATCCAAAACCTATGGGAAGCAGCAAAAGCAGTTCTAAGAGGGAAGTTTATAGCAATACAGTCCTACCTCAAGAAACAAGAAAAATCTCAAAAAAACAACCTAACCTTACACCTAAAGCAATTAGAGAAAGAAGAACAAAAAAAACCCAAAGTTAGCAGAAGGAAAGAAATCATGAAAATCAGATCAGAAATAAATGAAAAAGAAATGAAGGAAAAAATAGCAAAGATCAATAAAACTAAAAGCTGGTTCTTTGAGAAATGAATATAGATGAAAAAATCCTCAACAAAACACTAGCAAACAGAATCCAACAACACATTAAAGGGACCATACACCATGATCAAGTGGGATTTATCCCAGAGATGCAAGGATTCTTCAATATATGCAAATCAATCAATGTGATACACCATATTAACAAATTGAAGAATAAAAACCATATGATCATCTCAACAGATGCAGAAAAGGCTTTTGACAAAATTCAGCACCAATTTATGATAAAAACTCTCCAGAAAGTGGGCATAGAGGGAACCTACCTCAACATAATAAAGGCCATATACGACAAACCCACAGCAAACATCATTCTCAATGGTGAAAAACTGAAAGCATTTCCTCTAAGATCAGGAATGAGACAAGGATGTCCACTCTCACCACTATTATTCAACATAGTTTTGGAAGTCCTAGCCACGGCAATCAGAGAAGAAAAAGAAATAAAAAGAATACAAATTGGAAAAGAAGAAGCAAAACTGTCACTGGTTGCAGATGGCATGATACTATACATAGAGAATCCTAAAGATGCCACCAGAAAACTACTAGGGCTCGTCAATGAATTTGGTAAAGTTGCAGGGTACAAAATTAATGCACAGAAATCTCCTACATTCCTATACGCTAACAACGAAAGGTCAGAAAGAGAAATTAAGGAAACAATCCCATTCACCACTGCAACAAAAAGAATAAAATACCTAGGAATAAACCTACCTAAGGAGGTAAAAGACCTGTACTCAGAAAGCTATAAGACACTGATGAAAGAAATCAATGACACAAGCAGATGGAGAGATATACCATGTTCTTGGATTGGAAGAATCAATATTGTGAAAATGACTATACTACCCAAAGCAATCTACAGATTCAATGCAGTCCCTATCAAATTACCAGTGGCACTGTTTTACAGAACTAGAACAAAAAATCTTAAAATTTATATGGAAACACAAAAGACCCCGAATAGCCAAAGCAGTCTTGAGGGGAAAAAACGGAGCTGGAGGAATCACACTCCCTGACTTCAGACTATACTACAAAGCTACAGTAATCAAGACAGTATGGTACTGGCACAAAAACAGAAATATAGTTCAATGGAACAAGATAGAAAGCCCAGAGATAAACCCACACACCTATGGTCAACTAATCTATGACAAAGGAGGCAAGGATATACAATGGAGAAAAGACAGTCTCTTCAATAAATGGTGCTGGGAAAACTGGACAGCTACATGTAAAAGAATGAAATTAGAACACTCCCTAACACCATACACAAAAATAAACTCAAAATGGATTCGAGACCTAAATGTAAGACCAGACACTGTAAAACTCTTAGAGGAAAACATAGGAAGAACATTCTTTGACATAAATCACAAGATCTTTTTTGATCCACCTCCTAGAGTAATGGAAATAAAAACAAAAATAAACAAATGGGACCTAATGAAACTTAGAAGTTTTGCACAGCAACGGAAACTATAAACAAGAGGAAAAGACAACCCTTAGAATGGGAGAAAATACTTGCAAATGAATCAACGGACAAAGGATTAATCTCCAAAATACATAAACAGCTCATGCAGCTCAATATCAAAAAAACAAACAACCCAATCCAAAAATGGGCAGAAGACCTAAATAGACATCTCTCCAAAGAAGACATACAGATGGCCAAGAAGTACATGAAAATCTGCTCAACATCACTAATTATTAGAGAAATGCAAATCAAAACTACAATGAGGTATCACCTCACACCAGTTAGAATGGGCATCATCAGAAAATCTACAAACAACAAATGCTGGAGAGGGTGTGGAGAAAAGGGAACCCTCTTGCACTGTTGGTGGGAACGTAGATTGATACAGCCACTATGGAGAACAGTATGGAGGCTCCTTAAAAACCGAAAAATAGAATTACCATACAACCCAGCAATCCCACTACTGGGTATATACCCAGAGAAAATCACAATTCAAAAAGACACATGCACCCCAATGTTCATTGCAGCACTATTTTCAATAGCCAGATCATGGAAGCAACCTAAATGCCCATCGACAGACGAATGGATAAAGAAGTTGTGGTACATATATACAATGGAATATTACTCAGCCATAAAAAGGAACGAAATTGGGTCATTTGTAAAGACGTGGATGGACCTAGAGGAGACTGTCATACATAGTGAAGTCAGAAAGAGAAAAACAAATATCGTATATTAACACGTATATGTGGAATCTAGAAAAATGGTACAGATGAACCAGTTTGCAAGGCAGAAATAGGGACACAGTTGTAGCGAACACACGTATGGACACCAAGGGGGGAAAGTGGTGCAGGGCGGGGTGAGTGGGATGGCGGTGGGATGAATTGGGAGATTGGGATTGACATGTATATACTAATATGCATAAAATAGGTAACTAATAAGAACATGCTGTTTAAAAAATAAATAAAATAAAATTCAAAACAAATTTAAAGATTTAAGAAAAAAAAAAGAACCAGCCCCGATGAGACAGTGAACAGGTTTGCTGGTGGATCTGGGAAGCTGCACAGAGGAGGGGGGATGGAGGTGCATTTTGAAGGATGAAGGCATTCCCCGGTATAGAGGGTGGGACAGGGGTGTGAAAGGTGGGGCTAGCACCCAACCAAAGGAAATGACCCAGGCAGGGACCCAGAAGCAGGAAAGAATCTGATGTGTTTCAGGAACTCCTAAGAGTGGGCAACTCTCGTGGCTTTGCACAGGATGGTTGAAAAGGAACAAACAAGGTTGGGAGCAGGAGACTGAATGGGAAGCTTTTATTCTAGTCTAGGGGAGAAAGGTGAGGACCTGACCTGAGGTGGGAACGGCACAGGAAGCAAGTCCTCACAGGCCGCAGTGGAGAAGTGCTTATGCGAAAGCCTGTGATTCCCACAGTCACGGCACAAATACAAATTTGTATGTTTCTTTTTTTTTTTTTTATGGCCGCGCCGTGCGGCATGCAGGATCTTAGTTCCCTGACCAGGGATAGAACCCGCGCCCCCTGCAGTGAAAGCACGGAGTCCTAACCACTGGACCGCCAGGGAAGTCCCAAATTTGTACGTTTCGATGCTTCACACCCAGGCTGGAGGGGTCACAACGTGTACCCCTCGGTATACCTTAGGAGAGCTGTGCCGTCTGGGAAGAGAAGGGGCCCCTGACTCAGACCACACCCTGGGTATAAGCAGCCGCTCCCTGGAGAGGGCTGAGCCAAGGTCTGCCTGCCTTGGTCCAGGCTCAGAGAGCAGGGACATATCTCCTCTAGGAAATAACCCAGACAAAGCCTATCTGATACAGGAGCCCAAATCCAAAATCCAGCCCTGCTTTCTCCAGAAGACATCTCTAGCCAGAGACATGGCCTCTTAAGAGCCCCCTCAGTGGGTATCAGCCCCTCCAAGCCAAGAGCTGGGGATGCCAACGCTCTCTGTTCTCAGCAGATGTGCCCCCTTGTCACACTCAGTTTGGTTACTTGTTTGCCATCTTCCCTCGGGAAAGCTTTGTGAGGGAGCATGCCTTGTCCACCTTGGTCACTGCTGTACACGGAGCCCTAGATCTGTACCTGGCACCTAGGACATACTCATATGTGATGAATAAAGGGATGCTGGATCCCTAGAGTGGTAACCCCTGGCTCCCATGATGACAGTCCATGGAGGAACTTGTCTCCCACCCTTTTCTGAACATGTCCCTCTAAACCACTTCTCTGCTACGATGAGGCTGGGTGGAGAGGGGCAAAGCAGCCTAACGCCAGGCTCTGACGTCCTGCGGTTAGACGTCTGGTTGCCTAGAGGCGTTGGCAATGACTAATCTCACTGAGGAGAACTCCAGCCCAGCCCAAGGCAAAAGGAATAGGCTGGATGATATTTTGCCATTTTGGATGCTGAGGATACATGATCTACTTACACCACAATTTTTAATGGGGGAAATGCAGGCACTTCTGCACCCCTTGTTCTAGAGATGAGAAGACACGCACCACCAGGAATAAAGCAATGAACTGACTGCTTCTCCTCCAGCCTGTGAACGCCTTAGATTTATCTCCATGGTACAGTGTCTGGTCCCAAGTGGGTCTTCAACAAGCCTAAGTTGAATGCAACACGATAGATGGCCATCAAACACAGATGGATGTCACGTGCATTAAACTGAACGATCCAATTGTGAGTGTGAGAGTGAGCATGTGCACACGAGGAATGGAGTCTCAAAGGAGGAAAAGCAGGGTCTTGTTCTCCTTGCTCCCAAGAGATCTTTGTCCCTATGGAAACGGACACACCCTCCCCCTAACACCAACTCAAGAATCTGAAAAAGAATATTTGTATACATATAACTGAATCACTTTGCTGTACACCTGAAACTAACACAACATTGTAAATCAACTACACTCCGATAATTTTTTGTGGAGCTCAGGACCTAGAACTCGAAGGTCTCCCTCTGCGCCTCCCAACAGCGGGATCTGGAAGCCAGTCTCTGGCCCCTGTGGGAAGATGCACACACCTGGCCAAACCCTGGGGGCAGCCGAGGTAAAGACCAGGTACACGTTTACACTCAAATCCACAGCTGCCGCCGGCAAAGGAAGGTGCTTGGGATGGAGAAAACTTAAGAAGATGGAGCTAAATGGTAAACTTGGCTGTTAACCATCAGATTGAAACGTTCAAGACTAAAACTGTTTGATCATAAGTGGTTGGTGTCATGTTTTTCCTGCCAATCATTATAAAAATACAAAAATGCTGCTTTCAAATTGTTTTATTGCCCATCAAACTGTAAATGTTTGTTCAAGAATCTTGATCAGATAATTATAAGTTATAAAACATGCAGGAGGTCATTATAGTTCATAAATTTTACTTATCAATAACATCTGAAGTTAAAGCGAGAGCTAGTTTCTTGCATAAAGCTCAGTCTTATGTTGAAGTGTTCAGGAGTGAAGTGTAATGATGTCTGCAACTGACTATGAAATACATTAACGAAAATAAGATGGATAAATGAATGGATGGAGGGATGGAGCGACATGTGATCAAGTAAAATTATAGAATCTAGGTTAATTGTAGAATCTAAGTGATGAACATATGAGTGTTTACCATAAAATTCTTTCGACTCTCAAAAAAAAAACTATACTCCGATAAAATTTTAAAAAAAAAACAAAAAACCAAACACATGTATAGTAAAACAACACCACCACCACCTAACTCGGATACCAAGAGAGGCAACCAATAATCAAGAAGCAGCTTTCTAGGCTCTGCCCGACCACACACATACACAGCATGGAGCTGCCCTGCGGGCCGGGGTTAGTGACATCGACTCTGCAATGCCTCAGCACGATGACTGTGATGTGCGTTTAACTAAGTTCATCCTCATCTGTATCGACGCTAGGACTAGTTTATTAGCATTAGAAGCGGTTTTGATCAGGGGCATTAGTGATGCTTAAAACAGGACAGATTAGGAGGCATCCAAGAGAAGCTTCCACCTTCCATGAAAACAGCATGAAGAATCAGAAAGGACAGCAGCCGGTGCCACCAGCACCCTCTCAGTGTATAGAAGCCTTTCCTCTAGGGTTGGTCTGTTTTAAGAAGGATCCTGCCACCTCCCAACCTTAAGACACCCCATCTGCTTGGGAGGGTTCCTTCCAAGCAAGTGCTGGGAGAACTGCCAGAGGAGAATGAAAGAGAGGGATTTTTTCCCACTCCAGACAGGCTGGGAAACCTCTGTTAGCACAGCTCGTACGCTTGGTCAAATTTGATCTGAGACTTAGGAAGCAGTGAGGCTGCCAGTTGTGACACTGTCACACACACACACACACACACCAACCACACCCCTGACATTCACCAACTAACCAGACTGGTTCAGTTTGGTAGGTTGGTGAATGACACCAGCTCACTCCTTTTAACTCTTCCTCTACTCCCCACTCCTAACTGCCTTGCCATGGGCTCGTCACAGCCCCCGTTCAGCTTGGCAGCATTTTCTGGATTCATTGATTGATTGATTGATTTGCCGCACGGCAGGCAGGATCTTAGTTCCCAGACCCAGGATCGAACCTGTGCCCCCCCTGAGGCGGAAGCGTGGAATCTTAACCACTGGACCGCCAGGGAAGTCCCTTGATAACATTTTCTCACCTTTTTCCTCCTCATACTGTCCACCTCAGTCTCTGTTGGCTAACTCCATGTTCCCCAAAGGGGAATCGGATTGGCTCTACTGATGCTTTCGAATCAGGCCACTTGGGTCATTGACTAGTGTACTGTTGGACTTCCCTTGGTTCAGACACTTTACTCAACGTCCAGACAGCCATGGCCGGAAAGGTGGGTCCAGATGGAACAGACGTGGCAAATGCCCAGTTGCCCCTTGGTGGGTTATGGTCGGAGTCTTCCCATCAACAGAAGGAGGGGCAGGAATACTCAAAACCCAACGTGGACACAAATCTCTGTATAAATACTTGGTAGACTCCCTAAAGAAGGAGTAGATTGGCTAGGATTCATTTTCATGGTCAGGTTATAAACTCTGGGCTAGGGGTAATGAAAAATAGTCTATTCATTTGTTTTCATCTCAAATGCTTTTTCACATTTTCCCTTTTTGAAGGGATGCCAACTTGATATGAAAGGTATTGAAAACTCACACAGCCATCAGCACCCAGGAGTGATTAAGTCACCTTTGCAAAGTCACAGAAATTAAATCAGAGACAGAGTCAGGACTGGGCCTACAGACAGCTGAATTCATATTTAAAAGCAGAAATCAAAATATACCAAACCTATAATCATTTCACAATGTATACATATATCAAATCATCACATTTTACACCTTAAACTTATATGTTACATGTCAATAATCTCTCAAAGCTGGAAAAATAAAAAGCAATGCAGTAAAAAAATTAAAAAATGTGTACATATATATACCGTAGGTTGGCCTAGTACAGCTCTAATCAATCTCAGAGAATCATCTGCTTTGTCTCTCTACTGACTACATTGCAGCCTTTGTTTTTAAACATTTTGCAAGTAATTGTGAGGATGCCTGTATCTCAAGGAGCATGAAACAAAAGACAGGAAGTGCACTGCAGCATTTGCAAAGATGATAAAGATAATTAATTCCATTTCACCAACACTGAATGCATAATTAAAATGGAAGCCTGGTTTTCCCTCTGTTCAAGGTCATTCCCCGCACTCTGCTCATGGGAAGTCCATTCTGATTTAACATGTTTCCCCAGGGTTTTCTGTAGGTGAACACTTTCCAAGTGGCCGTTCTGTGTTTTCTGAGGCTAGGCCTGGGTCCATGGCAGTCACTGTGGCATCACCAGTGCCCATGAACATTTGACAGATAATTAGCAAAATGCCCAATACTATGCAAACTCTATGAAAGATGCAGGGGAACCTAACACACCCAACAGCAAGAGAGCTCATGGAGAAATTAACCATTCTGTCTGTCAGTTTCTCTCTGTATTTCTGTTCTTTAGCTTTGATCCCCATTTCATCCTCATTGCCCCCCACCAAGCAACCTCTAATCTATTTTCTGTGTCTATATATTCATCTCTTCTGAACATTTCATATAAATGGAATCACATAATATGTGGTCTTTTGTGACTGCCTTCTTTCACTTAGCATAATGTTTTCAAGGTTCAGCTATACTATAGCACGTATAAGCACTATTCATTTCTGTGGCTGAATAATATTTCAGTATATGGATATACATATTGTTTATCCATTCATCTGCTGATGGACATTTGGGTTGTTTCCACCATTTGGCTGTTACAAATAATGCTGCTATAGCCTTTTGTGTACAGCTTTGTGTAGACTTATGTTTTCAGTTCTCTTGGATGGATATCCAGGAGTTGAATTGCTGGGTCAAATGGTAACTCTATGTTTAACAGATTCCTGCTACCTAATTTTTTTTTTTCCAAGCTCTTTCTTTCTTATATCAGTACTACCTACCATCCACACACATTTTTTCTTGCCTTTTGATGAAGTCTCTTTAGTTCCAGTTTTTTCTTCCACTGGTTAGAAAGTTATATATTCTATATTTATTCTTTTAGTGATTTACCCTTAAACTTTAAACCTTTAATTTTAAGCTTTAAATGTTTAATTCACATATCTTTCTAATGAGGTTCCTCTTTATAACTCCCCCCCAAGACAAGGCAAGAAGCATAACATTGGATAAACAAGGTCCTACTGTATAGCACAGGGAACTATATTCAATATCCTGTAATAATGGAAAAAAATATGAAGAAGAATTTATATATCTGAATCACTTTGCTGTACACCAGAAACTAACACAACATTGTAGATCAATGACACTTCAATTTTAAAAAAAAGAAGCATGCTGTGTTTTTATACCTCCCTACTCTCCCCCACCACCTGCTGCCCTACTTCCATGCTGAAATCATCTAGAATTCTAATTCCAGATCACTCTTCTAAAACATTTCCTCAATTAGCACTTATTTAGAGAGCTCTAGATTTTACTCACCATTGCATCTCTCCGCTTCCTCCCGAACTAATTTTTTTTCTTGCTGAATTACAGCCTCTAGTAGTGTCAGAAACAGTCGGGGGGGCGGGGGGCGGGTGGCGAGGTGCTTTAAGTCCACAGCTTCGGTACAGCCTACATTTAAACCACATATTCGAATGTCCCTCCTCTGATTAAAACCATGCAATGGGTCCTGATTTTACTCAGAGTAGAAGTCACACTTCTTAAGTGCCCACATGACGTGGTTCCCATTCCTTTTGGCCACATCACTGGCCACGGACACCGCATTAGTCCTGCTCTAGCCACCTTTTTCACTGTTTCTCTAATAAGAATAGACAGGTGACATCTCATCTTGTGCCTTGTTTCTAGCTCTTTCCTCTCTGGCATACTGTCTTCTTCCCCCAGACAATCATTCAGCCAACTCCCTCACCTCAATTCTTTGCTTCAAAGTCACTTTCTCAGTGTGGTCTTCCCTATCCTCACTGCCTCCTTCCACTCTAAAATACCTGGTTCCCTTTATTTTGCTCTACAATTTTTTTTTCCAAAATTAAAAAATCTTAAACTTACCGCCTTCTAAACACACTATGTTGTTCAACGGCCATTTGCTCTCATACCAATCCCCGCCATTCTCCTGCCCTGTTCTGTATCACAGGGAACTAAGTTTCCCAGGTTCAGTTGCCCTCTGGCTTCTGGGAGATTCAGCCAATGGGAGGTACTGGCAGGAGGTTGAAGGATGGAAAGAAGAAAAAGACTGAGGTCCTTTTCCTCTCTCTGCTTTCGGGGCACCTCCAACAGCATCTCTGTCCTCTCCGTGACTCCATCTCCCTCTATCTATCCCCTTCCTCTGTGATCCAGGGCCTTCCAGGCTGACCCCTGATCCTCTAGCCCGCACCCATAGCCTCAACTTCTAGGTTCTGGTAAAACTGCCCCTTCCTTTTGTCCCTCTGGCCCTAGAGGTACATTAGATCCCGTTTGGCTCCCCCACTCTTTCAATACTTGTATTAATCCCCTATATAAAACTCCTTCCATATGAAAATCCTGGAGTGGTTTGATTTTCTTGGCTAGCCACTGATTGACACAAAACTGTTTAACTTCCTTACTTATTACCTTTATAATTTGTCTGCCCATAAGCTCCAAGAGGGTGGGGATCATTGTTTCTTTTGTTTACTGATATGCAGCAAGTGCCTAGCATGGTGCCTGCCACATAGTAGGTGCTGAATACATATTTGTTGAATAAATGTTCATCTCTGTGCTTGATGCTGGGATGTGACCCCCAGATCCCTCCCTCAAGACAGAAGAACTTACTCCCCCAGCAGCTAGCAGTGTTGCTGGCAGACATATTTTAGCTTTTAGCCTTCTCCAGAAATGTCTCTCAGCTAGCAAGAGCTGTCTCATCCAACGTTGCACCCCTTTCCTGGGGGCATCCTGCTCCCAGTGACTGGTCCATATGGGAACAGAAAGACCCCATGCAATGCGGGACAACTCTGAAGGCCATCCCACCTCAGAGCTCCCCTTGGGGTCTGCTGTAGCCTTTGCCAGGGCTCCACTGCAGCCTAACTTTTCTTTTTGCCTAATCTGGCTTCCTTTCCTTCCTCCACAAGTGTTGATTCCTGATGCAACTCCCCTATGCTAATCTCCATCTCAGCATCTGCTTCCTTGTGAGCCCAACCTGGAGCAGTTTTACTGGGTCTAAAGCTCTAGGTCAAAGTTCTTTCCCTTCACTACTTTAAAGCAGTAACCCTATTGTCTTACTTTTAGAGATACTGATTCGAATTTTAATTCGATCTGATTCTAGCTCTTTTAGAGTTGTGGCAAGTAATCTGTGGCCTCCCCCTTTTCCTTCTGATAGAACCAGAGTGTTGTTCAGGTTTCTACTGGCCAGTGTGCACCATCTTCTATCTAGCCCTGGGGGGTGAAGGTCAATTTACTCTTAGCCATTGTTTCCCATCCTTTTTTGCATCAAGGCCCACATAGGATATGATTTTTATAGGACACCTTTTAAGTGCTTCCATTTATCCTGGGAGACGACTAGCCTGGGAGGCTCTGGGCACCCCAGGTGCCACCCAGGCTGCCCTAAGGAATGAGAGGGTCAAAGTCTCAGGACTGTCACCCACTTTCAGCACTGCCTACCAGCTAAGACTCTCTGGTCCAAGCCAATCATTCAATCATGCTAATGCCATTCCCCTTGCCATGATTGCTTTTTGTATGGAAGACAGAGTTGCCTTTTCTAACCTTTGGTCATTGTTGTGTGGATAAGTGATGCAAGTAGCTGTACCATCTTGTAACCATGGGGTAATAGCCTAGGAGCAAAAAGCAAATACTCTAGGGGAGGCAAAGCCAAAAAATGGAAATAATCTGGATATCTGGTAACATTGAGCCACTGAATTAATACTGGAAATTTTCTGCCTCAGAACTTATACGTAAACAATTTCCCTCATTTAAAAAAATTTTTCTTTCAATTGGGTTTTTTGTTGTTTGCACCAAAAAGCATCCTATCTGATACAGTAGGTAAACTTGTTTGTTTCTAGTAGCTTTTTGGATAGGATGTAAAGAGAAGTCATTAGCTAAAACCAATGACAAAACACTTATTGTCCTTTTCCTGCCATCTTTTTCCTGAGACTGGGAATGTGCATGTCTTGTCTAAAGTTCTAGAAGCCATTTGTAACTACAAGAAAAAGGCCAAGCAAATGAAGACACTTCAGCCCTAAACCAGTGCCAGCCATCTCCTCCCTCTGGACCTATTACTAAAGGAAACAAACCCTCAAGTCTTTAAGCCACTACAGGCGGGTCTCTGTCACCAGCCGTCAAACAAAAGTCCTTACTGATTCCATATCCTTTGCATATTTGTCTAGCAGTTTGTCTATTTCTTGCCAAATTTTACGGGTTCTTTATGTATTGGAGAGATTTTCTCTTATCTGCACTACAAACATTTTCTCAAGCTGTCTCCTGTCTATTAACCTTTACAATATTTTGCCATGCAAATGTTCCATATTTTCATGTAATCAGATTTTTTGTAGTTTTTTCTCCTCTTAGTTACAGTGAGGGTGTTAGAGATGTGCCCAAAAATTCCGTGATACTCCTCCCATCAAGAGGAAGAGTTTCATTCCCTTCCCGTTGAGTGTGGGCTGAACTTAATAATCTATTTCTAAGGAACAGAATATGGCAGAAGTGGTGAGATGTCACTTCTAAAATTAGGTTAGAAAAAGACTGAGGCTTCCACCTTGGGTGCATTCATTCTCATTCTCGTTCTCTCTGTCTTGAATCTCTTACACCAGGGGAGGCAAGCTGCCATGATGTGAGCAGCCCTATGGAGAGGTTCACATGGGGAGAAATGGAGGCCTCCTGCCAATGACCAGTGAGGAACTGAAACCTACAAAGAACCACATGTGTGCACTTAGAAGCAGATTCTCCAGCCCCAGTTTAGCCTTTAGATGACTGCAGCCCTTGCTCACTACTTGACTGCAACCTCCCAGGAAACTGAACCAGAACCACCCAGCCAAGTTACTGTGAGATTCCTGATTCTTAGAAAGTCTGTGAGATAATAAATGTTTGGTGTTTTGAGCTGCAAAGTGTTGGGGCCATTTGTTACACAGCGATAGATAAGTAATACAGTGAAAAATCATTCCTATTATCCCAAATTTTACTTGTACTCTCCTACACTTTCTTGCATGGTTTTAACTTAAAAAAATACATTTTAAGTCTTCAATCTATTGGATTTAATTTTTTTATGTGGAGTAAAGTAAGTCCACATAGTTTTTTTTTCAATATGAGCAACCATTATGTTATCTATTATAAATCCCTTAATTCTTTGAAATATTAAATTTTTAGAAATTAGAATCTCTTTCTGAATTTTCTCCTGGAACTTGTGTATTTGTCAATCCCTAAGCCAATAGAAATTGTTTGATTGCAGTGGTCATTGGATGGGTTCAGTGGGAGGTTCAGTGGGAGGAGGCTGGAGGAGACTGGACCACAGAGGGAAGAGATGTATTATATGCAGGGAGATGGAGACATGAAGAAGACACAAAGAGATGCTGCTGGAGGTATCACAGGAAGCAGAAGTACCACAGAAAAAGACCCTTGCCCTTCCTTTCCTCCAAGTCTCCAAATTTCTGCCAATGCCTCCCATTGGCTGGAACTCCCAGAAGAAAAGAAGGAAGGAAGGAGGACTGGGGAGGAAGAGTCTAGGACTACATTGTAGTTCCAAGGAAGTTTCAACCCAGGCAATGGGGAGTCCTCAAGCAAAAGCTTAGAGGACTCCTCAGTTAGAGGAGTCCCACATGCCACTAGGATGCCCACCATGTTGGTCAATGGCTGGGAGCAGCCCAGGGGAAGCATGATTTCAGTGCAAACATGGTGGTGAATCCAGAGGAGCAGCGGCTGGAGCTGCCAGCCAACCAGTTTCTCCTAGGCAGGAGATCTGAGCAGCATGTTTCCACAGTCACCACTTTTGGTTTTAAAACTCAATCTACAAAAAAAAAAAAAAAAAAAAACTCAATCTATATTTAAATCACTGGAACAGAATCACCAGTGGTCTCTAACTGCAACGCATGGTATATATTCTCTGACCAGGTAAGTACTTGGCATCGTGCGTTTGTCTAGATACTCTGTCACAGGAAAAATGCACACCATGCTCCATTTATGCCAATTGGTACAAAATATCTACCTTTTGTCCCTGAAATATAACAAAATATATCATCAAAATATGTTTGATATGTTCAAATTGAACATCTATCATGTTCCAGGCAATGTTCTTAGGCACTGGGGGAACATGGTGATAAAACAAGACAGATTCTGCCCACATGAGCTTACATTCTAGAGGGGGAAGTGGTAGGGTACAAAATAAAAGAGGGTAATAAGATGGAGAACCCTGATTTGTAGCATGACAAGTACCCAAATGGATGGAGCCAGGGGAAGACATTAGGTGGAATGGTTCAGACAGGCTCCTGAAGAGGTGACAAGTGAGCTGGGACTTGAATGAAATTGCTTTTGCTATCTCAAAATGTTTCATACCTTATGTTCAATCCTTCAAGTGCTTTTGATTGTCTTGATTAGTGACAAATAGAAGTCAATATATTAGATGTATAGAATTCTTTTATTTTGAGATAAAAATCAACTAGCTTCTTTTTATAATCGTCATGATTTTTTTAAATGACTCATTTGGAGAGAAAGTTTGAGGCTGCTATTTGCAAGCGTTGCTCTACAAATAACACATTACAGATGTGGATAGTATTTATTCCCAATAAATAGAAAGCTAAATTGGAGTAATTTCCACCATATTTTCTCTTTAGCACTGGTTGCTTAAGTGATAGATAATAATGTTGCTCTGCTATGTAAAGATCTTGATCAGATAAATATGCAACTTACAGATCTGGGAAGAACATCTTGAGGCATATCTGAGGAATTATCATTTATCTTCTTAAATACGTATTTCAACATCAATGTTCCTCATGCTTCCTGCCTTCCATCAAGTGTTTATCATGGCTGTGAATTTAAGACTATGACTAAGAATAAAACAATTTAAAACATAGAATGGTTTAGGTAATTGCAATGTCCACTCTGCTCTACCAGCCACAATGGACTTGGGTTCAGATAGACAAATTCACAAGACACAATAGACCCCACCCAGTACCAAGTTTATTTAGTTTTACTAAAGGATACAGGACATGGTATACCCTGACATGCACCGCAATGGCACAGCCGAAATCCTAGGCACAGTCATTCTGAACTTGGGACATGTGTTCTCACAAGAGACAAGACTGAGTGCAAGTGACCTCAGTTCAGGGAAGCCATCAGCTTTGAGCCCCCTTCAGCTTTATGCCAGCTGGTCATGTAGCCCCTCAGGCATGTGACTGCCCCCCACCCATTCTTCAAGGCAGCTGCATCTCATCAATGCCAATTACTCATTACTCAATAACCAGTTTTGACAATGTGCATGTACAGACTATAATCCTCAACCAGACTCTATTTAATCAGTAGCCTATCATCTCAACAGTTCTTTAAGTTAATGTTCCAAAGAGAAAAGACCAAGAGTCTTTCCGTCAGCTATGGGGGAAAAAACCCCCACAAATTCCAAGAAACTGAAACTTAGTATCCTAAGCAGCACTGTCTTTCATCTCCTTGGTCTTGGCCCAAGTTATTCCCAAGAATTGAAATGATTGGGCCCTGAATTTTAGCCAGGTGAATTAACCATCTTTAGCTGGTTGTAGGTACTGTTGAAGTTCTCCAATTTTCCCTCACTGCTGCTTCTGAGATGGAGACCACCACAACATCACCAGTGTGAAAAACAACTTACTTTTGATGGCAATCAAATCTAAATCTCTTCTCACTGGGTTGTGACCATATACTGGAGACTTCAGGCACCCTTGCAGGAAGACAGTGAATGGATCCTGCATTCCTTTCGTTAAAAAATGAGTTGTGCCTGGCTTCCTCCCAAAGTTTATATAGAAAAGCAAGCATTAGTCAAATCTGTCTAATTTTAGCCTGTTGGGCTTTCTAGCAGTTTTCACTGCGTCTAGTTTGGTGAAAAGCCATGATAGCCAACATTTAGTCTCCCAGAGCCACCTGCTTTACTCCTAGGCCAAATAGGACTATTATTAAGATGGAGAGATGATCACTCCTCCTTCCACTTATTACAACTGAAATTTCTTAATGCTGTCCCATAAGGCAGTACTATTCAATATTCAGTTTAAAGTGTGTATAATGGGAAAGGGGAGGGGAAACTATAGTATATGGGAAGTGAATTGGATATATTACAGCCAAGCACATTTGATCTCTCCTGAGGTAGGTTATCTTCCCAAGCACACTGGAATGGTGAGCGTTAATAGGTGAAGGGTCTGAGATTTTACCCTACTTGCAAGCTAACAAATTAGCCTGCTACAGTTTCATGGTGGAAGAAAGGAGACTCTTAGATCACAGGACTTTATTTCTCGTGGCACAAAAGCATAAGCCGCATGTTTACATAGTTCCTCTTGCAGCAGGTGGATGCTGCACTGCAGGTAGCAAAGTCCCAAGGTGGGAAAGGCATGAGCACATTTAAGAAGAGAAATAATACAAGTGTGCCTGGAACCTGGTCATCAAGGGGAGAAGTAGAATGAAAAGATTAGCAAGGTAAACAGGAGCCAGATTTGCAGGTCTTGTGGATCATGGTAAGAAGGCCTGAATTTCATTCTGGAAGATAGGAAGCCATGTAACTCTTCAAGGTAGGAAATGCCATCATCTGATTTATGCCTGAGGGAGATCATTTTGGCTGCCATGTGGAGAAAAGATAGGAGGAGATCAAGAGTGAAAAGTTTAGTCCAGATGAGAGATGAAGATGCTTGATTAGGAGGTGAGAGGAAGTTGGAAAGGTGTAGATTGATTCAAAACAATATGGGGCTTCCCTGGTGGCGCAGTGGTTGAGAATCTGCCTGCCAATGCAGGGGACACGGGTTCGAGCCCTGGTCTGGGAAGATCCCACATGCCGCGGAGCAGCTGGGCCTGTGAGCCACAACTACTGAGCCTGCGCGTCTGGAGCTTGTGCTCCGCAACAAGAGAGGCCGCGATGATGAGAGGCCCGCACACCGCGATGAAGAGTGGCCCGCACTTGCCACAACTAGAGGAAGCCCTCGCACAGAAACGAAGACCCAACACAGCCAATAAATAAATAAATAAAAGTCATTTGTGAGACAAATATTTTTTTTAAAAAACAAAACAATATGGAACTCGAACCAGCACCACTTGCATGTGGATTGGTGGGGAGAGGCTCTGTGCTGGGGGTAAAGGAAGAATTGAGGGTGATGTCTAGGTCTTTGGCTTGAATTAAAAACAAACATACCAGAAGTAGGTAGATAGGAAACGAGGTTTGGCCAACCAGAGGGGCATCATTAGAGCTCCTTTTGAACAAAAGTGACTTGAAATCCACATAAATTTTGGAGTGTTAGTATTTGGGGTACAATTAAAGGCATGAGACTAGTGATGACCCAGTGAATGAGTACAGAGGAAAAAATCAGACCAATACCATGGACGAGGGCAAAGATGTACCTACAAGAGTGGACATCATGGTGTTTATCATAAGAGAACAAAACAGTAGCCCAAAATCCACTGATAGGAGACCGATTAAAGAGTACCATGCCATCAACTGAATTGTGTTCTATAATGTATTTGCTCACATGGAAAGAGGTTCGGTTTTCATCCAGGCTACCCAGGTCCGATTTCTGGGCAGAGAACTAAGATCTCACTTCAAGCCACTGCCCACTGCTGTCTCTCCGAGATCAGTTCATGATATTAAAAGAAAATAGTTATGAGGCTATAGCTCGTGTAATCCTGCTTTTATTGAAGAAATTCTCTGTACATATGCATAAAAATAAGAGTAAAGAAATATCTACCAAATGGTACTGAGGGGCTAGATTATAGATTTTTTGTCTCTATTTTCTAAATCCTCTTCAATAAACATGGATCATGTGTATAGTAAGAGAACAGTTATGAAAAAATAATCTGATTACTCACACCTCATCTTTAGGACTCAATCCTGCTTCTAGAAACTCGAGTGTGAGGATTAAGGTAGCTCCAGTGGATTAGGACAGTCAAATCTATCTTATTTCTTAGCATCATTTCCGTAGCCAGCGTTTCGGAACCTTGGCTGTATACTAGAATCAGCTGAGGAACTTAGATGTCTATGCCAGGGCCCTACCCCAAGAGATTCTAACCTAAGTGGTTTGGAAAGTGACCCAAATACAACTATTTGGGGGCCCCAGGTGATCCTGATGGGCAGGTAGGGCTGGGAACTACTGCTAAGACCTGGCTTGGTCTGCCAAGCAGAGGCTGCGAATATTCAGAGAGGAGAGCATGGTAGAAAGAATGGTAGAGAAGGAGGAGTTGTGAGAGAATGTAGACTCGGAAATAAAGGATTAGAGAGAAATTAATCAGGACGCAAAATGCATTGAGGAAAAGGTTGAGAACTCCTCCCACCTCAAAATAGCTTTTATTTCACACCAGGCGCTAGTTAGCTGCAAAAATCTGATCCCTGCACAGAAGTTGATAATAAGAGGCCGTTTCCAAAGCTGCTGGAGCAGGTGTTTCCTCCCGAAAGAGGGTGGGCCAGAACTGTAAATCTCATTTTGGAAGTTTCGAGCCCTGGGGATACTATTCTGTGTCACCGCCACTCTTGCTGCCATCTGTACTGCATCTCGGCTCGCATTTCTGAGGCAGCCCTCCAGCCCACTTGCAGCCCCATGGTTTGCATTCTTGCACAGTGTGTGAATGGAGTGGGAGAGCCTTTGGCAATGCAGCCCTGGGGTTTCCTTCCCTCAAAAGATTTGCCAGTGCTCCTTGCCCTGCTGGCTTCCTCTTTAATTGGCCCGCGCCGTGGGGAGCAATTGAGATTAAATGGCCACTTGCTGGGTGGCTGCGTGACGGTAGGCGTGCATGGCCCTATTTGGAGCATTTGTTGTCTCCCAGGGTTGAATGAGGCAACCGCTGCTGCTGAAGCTCGCGGCATGTTCCTTGAAGCCATGTCAAAGCAGCCTCTTAATTTTGCAAAACAGCCTCCAAAGTCAAACCGGCTCTGCACTGGAGCCGTTCTAGACAGGAGTTGTCACAAACAGAAGCCAGAAGGCTCAGAAAGAACCGGGCAGAAGCAATCAAGAAAATGTGTTATTGTATAATTGCCAGCTCACTTTGAATAGCCAGCTAGGGACAGGGAAGGACCCCCTTCACTCCCAGAGGTGCCATGTTTCTCTACCAATGCTCTGGGGCAAAGATCATCTCAAGAGAGTCCAGAAGTTCTGCATTTTAGATGCTAAGGGTCAGAGCAGGGCATGGTTGACTATGACCTTGAGCGAGGTGCTGAGCTTCCCGATGCCTCAGATCACAGGCTCTGCATGAGGGTGACAGGAAATCAAAGATGTGTTTTCATCTTCTCCTGGGAGTGTTCTCAAAGATGAGCTTTGAGTCCTGTTCAGTCCCATCATGCAGGATGGATTGGGGACCTCACTGAGATTAAGCCAATGCAAATGCCAGTCCTTTGGCAAACCCAGAAACTGACCACCTGCAGCCTCATGCCATCCTCCTGTGAGACTCCGGGCCTCATCTCCCACTACTCCCCCCAACACACTTACTTTGCCTCCCTGCACCTTGCCTCAGGACTTTTGCACTTACTTCCCTAGATTAGATCCATACTGGAGAGTAAGCTGAACTTCCAGTAGAAAGAACAAGCATTTCCATCTAATACAGATCTCCTCTGCCCCTACTGCAAACGAATTACAAAATGTATATATCAAGACAGACTGGGGCTTCCCTGGTGGCGCAGTGGTTGAGAATCTGCCTGCTAATGCAGGGGACACGGGTTCGAGCCCTGGTCTGGGAAGATCCCACATGCCGCGGAGCAACTGGGCCCGTTAGCCACAACTAGAGAAAGCTCTAGCACAGAAACGAAGACCCAACATAGCAATCAATCAATCAATCAATCTTTAAAAAAAAAAAAAAAGACAGACTAACAAGGGAAATTGCTGCCTGGGATCATTAGCTATAAACCAATTATAAATTGGGAATTGTCTACAACACAGAAGACTTTGCTTACTCAGCAGCCCTTGGATTCTGGGTGAAATTAGCTGACAGAGCCTATTGCATAGTAAGGCCCTTCCTAATCTTTAATATGTAGATGACATGGTTTGAACTTTCTTATGCTTGTATCCAGCTCAGCCCAGCGTGTTGGGCGATCAGTAAATGGAAAGAAGGAGCATCCAGAACAATCAGCCTGTGAGAGGTGAGAAACCAGAGCAGAGGTCACAAACAGAGGTCTAGCAGGTGATGAGCAAGAGAGAAGTGGGCAGAAGCCAACTGGAGGAAGCAGGACCCATCTCAAGGGGCAGCTGAAGCTCAGCACTGCCTCATTTTTACTCCATGGGAAAGCAAGTCTGGGGCTACCAGATATGATTTTTCAGTGCAAGCCAGAAGCCAAATTTATGTGAAATCCCTCCATTTTTAAAATGTTGGCAACTCATTCAAATTAAAAACAAAAAGTGGCATGGGTCAAACTACACCTTTGGGACAGATTCAGCAAACACACTGCCCATTTGTGATCTCTGAATTGACACAGAGAAGGTTACAGCGAGTAAGGGATGAGAGAAAGGCAGCTTTATAAATGCAGAATGAAGAGTGATGACCCCCAACCTGAGGTCAGGAAAGGTGTCAGAAAGGAGACAAGTCTTAGACTGGAGAACG
The DNA here is from genome assembly GCF_028564815.1 of Eubalaena glacialis. Classification (NCBI taxonomy): domain Eukaryota; kingdom Metazoa; phylum Chordata; class Mammalia; order Artiodactyla; family Balaenidae; genus Eubalaena; species Eubalaena glacialis. The sequence goes on along the minus strand of NC_083722.1, from coordinate 65,697,945 downwards.
TGACTCAGGCAGAGTGGCAGGCAAGTGTGCATAATAAGTCTGCCAAATTTCAGCATAGCCAGCAAAGGCCCAGAGATGGGATGGACAATGCAGTCTGGCCAACTGAAGCACAGGGAGGGTGCTGGTGTGGCAGGATATTCCATCTTCCCTTTTCCTTCCTGTGTTTTCACCTTTCAAAAATATAGGGCAGAAGTCACAAGCAACCTGGTACTCCACAGGGCTTGTTTCCAAAACCTGAACCTATTGGGTCTAGGGTAGAATTCTCAAGAAAGGTATTTTGGTCATGAAATGAAGAGAATAGCCTAGAAAGAGCTTTCCCTGGGCTGTGGGGATGAAAACAAGCAGAGGTGCCTGGGGGTTCCATGGCAAAGGCTGTTCATAACATGGCAGGAAGAACTACCTGGGAAGCAGCCGGATCCCAGAAGGGAAAGTCATGCTGTACATCGAGACAGATGAGATTCTACATGGCTGCCCAGGTGGATTCCCAGCTACTGTCTGGAAGCAACAGAGAGCCTCCAGGAAGATGCTTCAAAACCAGGGCGATTCCTCCCAACACCTTGACTCTTCTGAGAGTGAGGAAGTTTCCTAAGACTCAGTAAAATGGAGGCTCAAAATCAGTTATTTTTCATATACCTGGGTTTGTAGATGGAGGTTCAAACTGGCTCCTTTACAGCGGGGCTAAAATTGAAGGTGGAGAGGTCAGAAGCAGTGCCTGAACTTGAGTCCAAGCTCCTCTGCTGATGGTCATGGGTAGGCAGTCTGTCTCTAGGACGGCTCCTAATGATCCCCACCCCATGATATTACACCCTGGGTGGTCCCCTCCCACGCTCTACCAGGATTGGTCTGTGTGAGACCAAGAGCATATGGCAGAAGTGATGACGTATCACTTCTCAGATTAGGTTATAAAAAGACTGCAACTCTGTCCTGGGCACTCTCTTTCTTTCTCCCCCCGCCACCCCACCCCCACCCTGGGAGATCACTCTCTCTGGGAGAAGGAAGCTGCCACATTGTGAACTGTTCTAGGAGAGGCCCAAATTGTAAAGAACAGAAGCCTCTGGACAACAGCCTGTGAGGAACTGAGGCCCTCAATCCAACAGACTGCAAGTAACTGTGGCTGCCCATGACCACATGAGTGAACTTGGAGGCAGATACTCCAGCCTCAGTCAGTCCTCAGGATGACTGCAACCTCATGAGAGACTCTGAACCAGAATCCCCTAAGCTGCTCCCAGATTACTGACTTTTAAAAACTGTGAGATAATAAATGTTTATTGTTTTAACCTGTTAGGTTTGGGGGTAATTTGTTACACAGCAATAGATAACTGATATAGCCCCACCTCAATAGATAAAGTGGATGCTGAACCTAGTAAATTAGGAATTAGATGATCGGCCAGCAACAGAGAATTATTGTCCTTTTTCTGCCCAGATGGTGCCACTGACCCTCGGCAGAGAAGCTGATTCAGGAGAGAGAAGTGAATGAGGCAGACAGTTGGGGAGGGATGCTGAGCCATGCTCTGTACTGGGCACTCCTGGGTGACACAATTTCTGTACAGGATTTGTTCTGTGTGTCAGCAGAGGGGAGTGTGCCTTCCTGGCTTACACCAGTTGAGGAACAAAGAGTTCCCAGGCAAGCTTTAAGCCAAAGCCCCACAGGCTGGGCAGCACAGGAACTCACACTGGGTGATTTAAGGTAAAGACTGATTTTCAAGAGCAGCAGATCTTTGGTAATTGCTTCTTTCCTCCCACTCTTTTTTTTTTTTTTTTTTTTTTACACAGAAGGGGAACATTTGCTGGTTTTTGTTTTTTTTTTTTACTTGCCTAGAGCTTTAGCATCATGCCCCCTTGTCACTGGGAATTGAGTATTATGGCGCTTGCTGATTTTTAAAGTGACCATTCATCATTTAGCTCTATACTCACTCTGATGACAACCCAGAAATGATTATAAACTGGAGCATTGAAGAGTTAACCCAATACTTCATCTCCTGATGTGCCTGACGTTTGTTCTCCATGGTCTATGAAGCTAGGGGACACAAAATGGAGACCCTAGAACCTAAGAGAGAAGTTGGGGTGGGAAAGCCTGGAACCCAACCCTCTCCAGAGAGATTTCCCATGGTCTCTCTTCCAGTACCTAAGTCTTTGCCCAGGGGTACTCTTGTCTTGAGACATCCCACAGGAGGATACTTCTAGAACGGTGCCTGTGACCTCCCTAAACCATGGGTTGTAGGCAGCTCCACCACTGCTAACTGCTTCCATTAGAAAATTTTACAGTCCTAAACAAACTCACTTTGGATCCTGAGAATTAAAAGAACTACTCTAAACTAGCACAGGGTTTCCTCTCAAGAAGGTACATTCACATCACCTTCACTCTGATGATTCTTCATTGCAACCTTGTGACAAGGCATCCACTCTCAAAGGACTGAGTTTGATTTTAAACTCTTATCTGGAAGCTGGAAAGCTGAGAAATACTGAATGTGAGCTTGTGGAATCAGGGCAAGGGCAACTCAAGATGAGTGGCCTTGGTCAAGTGTTAAGAAAGGTCAAAGTGAATGACCAGTGGCCTTTATCATTGGGTGTTTGCATGAGTTGAGCTGGGCTGATGGCCAGAGCAAAGCCTCTTTTTTAGCCATCAGTCTCTCTTTGCATCCACTGGCATATAGGGGCTTTTGCTTCCTAACTGTAGGAAGAAGAAGATGTTTGGGTGGGCAAGGAGGAGTAGAGAGAAAGCCAACCAAGGCAGGAGCTGGGGGGAGGTGTAGAGACAGCTCTCCTCCTGGCCCCTTGGATGGATTTGAACACCTATGGGTAAGGGCATAAAGGCCATCAGCTTCCCATAGAATCCAATCTGTGACGTACACACTGGCCTTGTCAGGACCTTGTGCCACTTAGAATTAGAATCATTTCCAAAAATCTGGAAAAAAAATTAATTTCTGTCTTGTGCTTGAAGACAAATAGATTTCGTGTCACTAGAATAAGCCTAGGGTCATGAGGCTTTGAAAGTTTGGTTCTCTACAACAGCTAATCTATTTCCTTCAGTCCCCTGGTGTGGTGTCGGCAGCCCACTTAAAGTTTTGAGCACTTCAGGGAATGGGAGCTGGAACTTGGTCAGCGTGAGGCTTAGCCATGCTGCCAGAACCTCACTTTCAGTAATAACACATCAGGGGCTTTTCCAGAGGTGCCTCTTCCCTCCATGGTCAGATCACACCTGGAAAGACAGTTTTAGGAGCCTCCGGCAGGTAATCATCCCAAGGTCTCTTGACACTGAAGATGCTTATTTCCACAGGGTGGTGGTTTCTAAACTGACTCTAAAGACAAAATTACAAGAACCCCAATGTATAGAATAGGTGAAAAGCGGAAATTTTGATTAAATGAGGGGACATGGCGTCCAGAGTCCCACCAAACCTAGTTAGAAACTATGCAGTAACATTAGATGGTATCTTTAAACGTGGCCAAATGGGTCCCCTTCACATCGTTGCCCACACTGATGTCTATTTTGTTTTTGTGGAATGATAGCCAATTACAGGGGGCACTATAGGTCGAAGACAAGCAAAGCCTCCAGGTCCAGCTAAAGCACCGTGGGGAGACGCCCAGGGGGACCCAGCCGAATCTGTTCTGGTGCCAGTGATGGCAACATGGCAGTGGTTTAAGTGACTGGAAAATTCAGAGCCTGGTGCAGTATTGTATACTTTGCCACTTGTGTGTCCTTCAGGGGACCAGTTCTGTGATGTTATTTGGGGGTATTTCTCCTGGCTGTGAAGCTTCCTAATCTGGTTTTTCTTCTTTCCTGCAAATTACTTTCCTTTCTTCTTGTTAGCCAGAATCAGTACTTGCAACCCAAAACCTGACTTTCAACAGCCTCCAAGAGACAGAGAAAGGAAGAGAAGTTATTGCAGTAGGAAAAGACTCCAGTGTCTCCCAAAACAGAATTCTGCATCTGCTTGAGGCACCCTTTCCCCCTGTAGGGAACCCTCCATTTCCGGTGGCTTGGGGTCCTTGCTTGGTGCGTTGTTCTCTCAGTTTGAGCCATGACCACTGTCTCAAGGGTGGGTACATGCCTGGAGGAGGTGCTCTGGCAGAGCCATAAGAGCCATGGTCTTGAGGGGCTAGCTGAAAGGTGGAGGGTGAGCCCTTACTGCTAATTAACAAAACTTAAAGAATGGTCCCAAATGGCCACTTTCCCACCACACAAACAGCCTTCTACATCAAGTGCCTTGGCTGATTCCCTGCTCCCTGAAAGCAGAGCTGAGAAAGAACTTGCTTACAGGTTGTGCACTTGACAAGGCTTTTAGGAATCGGCAGGAAGGGGAAGGCGAGCGTGAGACAGAAAGGAGGCCTTCCCCAGATGCGCCCTCATCACTGACTGGTCACACTGTGGGTCACTGGGGCTGGGGGTGCCCCATGGGCCCCGTACATTGGATTGCACACACAGCCATGTGAGGCAGGCGCCCACAGGCCCCCCCCACCCCCCGTAGGATGTAAGAGCAGCCCCAGGGCAGGCGTGGCCCTGCCAACAGAAGGTGCTGACTGGGAACTGCACGCTCTAGCAGTGCCTGGAATCGGAGGCCAGGCCAATGGGATGTGAGGCGGGTAAGGCATCCCATATCCCTCCCACTGCTACGCTCTCAAGGCACTTCATGCATTTCAGAAGATTAGTACCATGTTGCATGTCAAAAATGATAGCTGCCCAAGTTTGGTCACTTTCAATGTTATTTCTGAAACAAGCCCCACATCACTAAAGGAAGCAAAACACAGATCTCTCTCCCTTCCTTGTGCACACCCTAGCCTACGCATTTTTGGATTTGTTACCATGAGGCTGGGCAGAGGGAACAGGGTCCCAAGATTTGGGTTTGGGGCTTAAGACAAGAGAGCCTGTTTAGGTCTCAAGCATGAGTCTCAGGTCCCAGCGCACCTTTTCAGACTCTGTCTTGGGGCCTGGGGAGTATATGTCAGACTCCGAGGAAGAAGCAGCTGCTCTCCCACGCCCTCTTGTTCCTGTGTGTGGAGCTCCCTCAAGGATCTCCTAGGAAAGGCTGAGTCAAGACATGACCCAGGGTTCCTCGTCACTTTGATGGCAGCAAAGTGCCTGCCTTTGCCCATGACATTCACCTGGGCAAAGGTGTGAATGATGGATTTATTCTACTGATAACCTGAAGATCTTATGTTTCAACTTTTTCCAGTTATCAAAACTGTTTACCTGAAGTTATTTCCAACTAGATTTGAAAGCCATCTCCTCATCTTCTCTTGGGGAAAGCCCTTTATCAAAATTGCCAGCAGGTAAGCAATAAACAAACAAACAAAAAAAACAAAAACAGAAAAACCAAAAAACCAAGCCTCATGGGGGCGGGGAATTCTGACCTTGGACTACTTAACGTAATAACATCTCTGAATGTATTACCATTGGCAAAGTAAAGAAGCAAACTATGAATGAAATAAAGAGCTTGAGGTTTGTTCATTTCTTTCCTTATAAACAAGTATATATTAATTTCATTCTTCATTCCTAGTGATATTATAACACAGACACCGTCACTAAACACCTTTGTCAGCAAAGAATCTAAACAAGCCTCACTCAGTTAACCACTTTCTTTCTCAAATCCATTAAGCGAAGGTGACCTGTCACAATTTTTTCCTATAAGGATAGTGATTCAAATAGCATTAACAGATCTGAAGACATTAAAGATGGTAGCTAGTAGAGTGTAACATCTATGTCATATATGTATTACACATCAGAAGTTATAAGGTGGTCTCAATACAGGCTGAACTGTCACTAATAAGTAGTGGTGGTGACTGAGGGAAGAAGCAGCCTAATCCAGTGCTAAAGTCAAACTGCCCATTGTTGTTCCCTGAACTCAGCCCCAGCACCCCCTGCCCTTCCAATTGTTCTTTTGCCCAGAGACAGCTCTCTGAGCAGTCACACTACAACACATCAAAGCATCTTGCATCTGACTTCAGCTTTGACGTGTTCGCAAACCTCCGGGTTCACACCTGTGCCAGGATGTGTCGATGTTTAAACACTTATAACCCTGTTTTCTCAGAGAGTAAAATTTGATTGGGAGAAAAAAGATTACCCCACATCAGACTTCAAAGGACATAGGCATGCTCTGTATAACAGCCCAACATATGATGTAAAAGAGTGCTAGGGACTTCCCTGGCGGTCCAGTGGTTAAGAATCTGCGCTTCCACTGCAGGGGGCGCGGGTTCGATCCCTGGTTGGGGAACTAAGATCCTGCATGCCGAATACAGACAAAAAAAGGAAAAAAAAAAGAGTGCTATGGGAAACAGACAGGTCAGTGGGCATAGCAGTTGCCAGGAAAGGTACAGTGATTGTGTATCGATATTTTTTCACAGAGAGGAGCACCTCTCCCCTCTCCTTTTGGAAGATTGCTCCCCCGCCCGCCTCCAGACATATAGTTCTGGTCAGCCTGCCAATCACAGGCTGAGCTGATCAGTGATTTGTCACGTCCTTGCCCTGTGCTAATTCAGGCCAATCTGAGTCCCTCCCTGGGATTCTACTTAGTGAAGTTGTCAAGGAAATGTTCTTTATCCTCTCTGATCATATGACTATGAAAAATCTAAGTCTGGAGCTGCCTAAAGCTTTGGTTCCAGTTTCCTCGTACAGGGAACCTGGGAGAACAAAATCAGCATGCAAAGAGAGGTAGATACAGAAGCTGGGGAATACCAATGACATCCAAGTCTCTCAGTCTAGTTACCCTTAGATCAGCACCAACTGCACCCCTTCTTGGGAAAAGGCTGGAACTTGCAACTGACAGAGTCCTACTGCAGAATGCTTCATACATGGATATACAAGTTGGGTCTTGAAGGCAGGTTAAGGCCCTGGATGCAAGAAAAAGGAGCATGAGGGCTTCCCTGGTGGCGCAGTGGTTGAGAATCTGCCTGCCAATGCAGGGGACACGGGTTCGAGCCCTGGTCTGGGAAGATCCCACATGCTGCGGAGCAGCTGGGCCCGTGAGCCACAACTACTGAGCCTGCGCGTCTGAAGCCTGTGCTCCACAAGAAGAGAGGCCGCGATAGTGAGAGGCCCGCGCACCGCGATGAAGAGTAGCCCCCGCTTGCCGCAACTAGAGAAAGCCCTCGCACAGAAACGAAGACCCAACACAGCCAAAAATAAATAAATTAATAAAAAAAGAGAAAAAAAAGAAAAAGGAGCATGAGAGGACAGGGAGAGGTGCAATGATCAGACTAAAGAAGCAGGTGTGCTCTGCAGGAATGGAAGAAACGATTGGTCAGAAATTGTATACAGGATGGTATACTTTATGGTATTGCTGGAATAAATACATTCTAAGTTGATTTAAATTTCTAAAGTAAATGCTGCAAAGTTTCCTTCCCATGCCTGTTTCACAACCACTCAGTTCCCATTCCTAGAGGAAAACAATGTTATCAGTCTCATATCATACAGCAATTATTTTACAAAAAAAAAAAATTGCATAAGCAATATACGTAACTATTCTAGAAAGCCTTGAATGCCAAGGTAACACACTTTGTCTGCATTTAGTAGGCAATAGGGAAACAGTGTAGTATTTTTTCATGAGGTGTAATTTACATATAAAATGCATACTGTAGTTTTTAAAAGACTGACATAGCGAGAGTAGTGTTTGGGGATGATCTGGCTGTCAGAAGGGTTGAGAATTTCATTGAGTGGACTTAATAGCATATTTGAGATGACAGGAAAAAATATGGCTTGTGGTAAAATATCAAAAGGTCTAAAATGGTTGTAATCAGAGTCCAGAAAGAGGGAAGACAGAGATAGGGCACAAAATATTTCAAGAAATAGCAGTCCAAATTTCTAATTTGATAAGAAATGTGAGTTTATAGATTGAAGAAGTTTAGTTAGTTCTAAGTGGGATAAATACAAACAAACCACACTAGACACATCGTAGTCACTGCTGAAAACCAAAGAATAAGAACACCTTGAAATAAGCCTGACAAAAAGGATACTTTACACATAGGAAAGCAAAATTAAAAATTATGGTTTGCTTCTCATCAGAAATAATGCAGGCAAAAGGTCAAAGTAATGACATCTTTAAAAGTGATGAAAGAAAACTGTCAAACCCAGAATTCTATATCCAGCCAAAATAAATCTTTCAAGAATAAAGGCAAAATAAAGACACTTTTAAATAAATAAAACCTAAGAAAATTCAAATTCATCACCAGCAGACCTGTTCCACAGGAAATGTTAATGTTCTTCACACTGAAAAAAATAATACCAGATGGAAACTTGGATCTTCAAGAAGGAATAAAGAACACCAGAAATAGAAAATATATGGGCAAACATGAAATAGTATTTTGTCTTACTTTTAAAAAATACATATGACAATATGTATAAAGCAGTAACTATTACACTGAATCACGGGGCTTATAAAACATGTGGATGTAATATATGTACATGTATATTATGTACATATATACACATAAATATACACACATATACATGTACATATAGACAGGCATATATATATGTGTGTGTGTATATATATATATACACACACACAGACACAACTATCATATAAAGGATAAGATAGGTAAATGGAAGTACATGACTACAAGGTACAGTTTAGGTGAGATGGTGTGATATTAAATTAGATTGTGAAAAGTTAAGAATATATATTGTAATCCCTAGGGCAACCACTAAAATAAAAACCAGCAGATAAAAATGGAATTCAAGAAAATATTTTAACACAGATGATAGAAAGGGAAGAACAGAGAAACAAAACACAACTAAGACAAACAGAATACAAATAGCAAAATGGCAAACCTAAATCTAACCATATCAATACTTACATTAGATGTAAGTGGACTAAAATGTAAGTGGACTAAACACTCCAATTAAAAGGCAGAAATTGTCTGGCTAAGAAAAGTAAGATATACCTAACATGCTATCTATAGGAGACATTTCAAATATAAACATACATATACAGGTTTAAAGTAAACCTGTAGAAGAGCATATACCCTGCAAACAGGAAGCATAAGAAAACTAGAATGGTTACACACCAGATAAGGTACTCTTTAAGACAAAGAGAACTGCCATCAATAAAGAAGGACATCTCAGGGCTTCCCTGGTGGCGCAGTGGTTAAGAATCTGCCTGCCAATGCAGAGGACACGGGTTTGAGCCCTGGTCTGGGAAGATCCCACATGCCAGGGAGCAACTAAGCCCGTGAGCCACAACTACTGAGCCTGCGTGTGTAGAGCCTGTGCTCCGCAACAAGAGAGGCCATGACAATGAGAAGCCCGCGCACCGCGATGAAGAGTAGCCCCCGCTCGCCGCAACTAGAGAAAGCCTGCGCACAGAAACGAAGACCCAACACAGCCAAAAATAAATAAATAAAATAAATAAATTTTTTAAAAAAAGAAAAAAGAAGGACATTTCAAATTACAGACAGGTCAACTCGGGAGAAAAAGTCATAAATATTTATAAACTAAATAACAGAACTTGCAAGTATAGGCATACCTCATTTTATTGCACTTTGCTTTATCGCACTTTGCAGATATTATGGTTTGTTTTGTTTTTACACAAATTGAAGGTTTGTGGCAACCCCTTGTTGAGCAAGTCTATTGGTACCATTTTTCCAATAGCATTCTTTTTTAGTTAAAGTATGTACATTTTTTAGACATAATACTATTGCATACTTAATAGACTACAGTATAGTGTAAACATAACTTTTATAGGCACTGGGAAACCCAAATATTCACGCGACTCGCTTTACTGCAGTGGTCTGGAACTGAACTTGCAATATCTCCAAGGTATGCCTGTACATGAAGCAAGAGTAGGTAGAAACAAAACAGAGAAAAATAAATCCATAATCAGAGTTGGATTTTTTTTTTTTAAACACTCCTCTGTCAGTTATTGATAGAAAAACTAGACAAAAACCAACAGTCAGTAAGGACAGAGATTTGAAAAATTCTACTGAGCAATTTGACCTAAGTGACATTTGTGGAACAGTTCGCAAACAATCGCAGAATACATATGATACATTGATCAACACTGATCATGTGCTGGACCATAAACAGAGTCTCAATAAATTCAAAAGATCAAAATCATACATACATCCTATGTCTCTGTCCACAATGGAATTAGCAATTAATAACAAAATATCTAGAAAGAAAAAAAATCTGGAAGTTAAACAACATACATCTAAACAAGTCAAAGAAGAAATCAAGGAAATTATGAAATATTTTGAAGTGAATAAAATAAAGTGTATTAGGTGCCAAGGCCCCAGATTTTCTGAATAAAATTAACCTGAGGCTGGGTTTCTACTCAAACTACTTGATTTTTTAAAAATTCATTACTTTTGAGTGTGTGAAACACTAACATGATTCTTGAAGTGTTGAAGGAGGTCATGAGAAGACGTGAACACTGACTGACCCGTGAGCTGGTCCCAGGCAATGGGAGGCTCCTACCCACTCCCCTGTCCTTGGATGTGCATTCCGCTTGCCTTCCCCACGCTAGAAGCTGCCCAAGGAAGACACAGCCTTGAGGGAGTAACGTGTTGTTTAGACCATCTGGAGAGTACACATGACTGAACCCAGTTAAGGCTTCTATATAAACTTTTAAGATTCTGGAAGGCAGGTATGACAATCTACTCATCTTGCAACTGCCCAAGACAAGCCTCATAAGTATGTCCCCTTGCTTATTAAACTTGCCATCAGTCAATCAATCAATCAATAAGGCATATTAAAATATATATGATGCACCTAAAACAGGGTTTAGTGGCTAAAAGGCAAATTATAGCTACAAATGTTTATTTTAGAAAGGAAGAAACCTCTTCAATACTCTATAAAGTTCCATGCTAAATAGCTAGAAACAAAGAGCAAAGTAAACCCAAAGCAAGTAGGATATAAATAAGAGAATAATTTTATGAAATTGAGAAAATTAATAAAGACCAATAGAGAAAATACAAAAACAAAATTAAGATGAAAAGTTGTTCTAGTAAAAGATTAAGAAAATTGATAAACCCCTAGCTATACTAATCAAGAAAATAAAAACACAAATTACCAATATCAGGAATGAAAGACATTAAAAGGATAAGTAAATATTATGAACTTTATGATAAATTAAATAATTTAGACATAATGGACAAAGTCCATAAGTAATACAACTCATTAAAGCTGATACAAGAGGAAATAAGAAATCTGAATGCCAATATCTATAGAAGAAATTAACTACTAAAGTTTCGCAAAAACAAGACTCCAGGCCCAGATGGTTTTATTAGCATATTCTATCAAACATTTAAGAAAAAAATAACACCAGTCTTACACAAACTTTCAGAAAATGGAGTAGAAAACACTTCAACATATTTTATGAAGCCAACATTTCCCAATACCAACACTAGACAGACAATACAGGAAAAGAGTACTGTAGACCAATACCTCTAATGAGCATTACATGCAAATATCCTTAGCAAAATATTAATAAATCAATATATTGTGAATAAATGGAGCTTATGCCCAGAATGCAAAGTTGGTTTAAGATTGAAAACCATTCAATAAAATTCCTCATATTAACATAATAAAAGGGGAAAAAATCACATGATTATTTCAATATACACAGAAAAAGCATTTAATAAAATCCTATACCAATTCATGAAGGAACAAACACTCAGCATACTAGAGAAGGGAATTTCCTCAGTCTGAAAATGCATAAACAAAACACCTACAGCTAACATCATACTCAGTGATGAAATGCTAAATGTTTTCTCCCTACAGTCAGTGACAAAGCAAGGATATCCACTCTTACCGTTTCTGTTCAACATTGTACTCAAAATGGAAGCCACTGCAATAACACAAAGAAAAGCCATCATGATCATAAGAGAAAGATCAAACTTTCTCTTTTCTTCACAATCAGTCACGTTTGAAAACTTTAAAGAATCTATAAATCAACTACTAGAACCAGTGAATTTAGTTAGGTCATAAAATGCAAGGTCAACATTGAAAAAGATCAATTGTGTATCTATATATCAATTGAAAAACTGAAATGTAAAAAAAATACCATTTACAATAGCTTTCCAGCTTCCCTGGCATTAGGTGTGGTCTTTGACCAAACTTAATAGAGGTGATCTGCACTGCTCTAGGCATGACCCAGATAATCCTCTAGTTATAATCCTCAGTCCTCTCTCCTCTTCCTTATTACCAGAAACCTTGGCAGCCTTGGAAATCTTGGTGTGAAGATAACAGAGCTGCAAAGATAGGTGCCTATATCTTCAGAGCCCTGCTTTAGAAGAGAGATGCCTACTCTCAGGAATAATTGTTTTGGTACTCCTAATAATAAATTTATCATGCTTGGTCCATTAGCTAATATTACGTTAACTGATATAGTGACCATCACTTGGGGATCAGATAAGGAAATATTCTAGAACACAATGCTGCAGTTATATGCCATGAATAAGATATATCCATGTTGCTGTGCATACATCTTAAACAAACAATGAGTGGAGAGAATGACAGATCCACAATGTGGAACCACTTATGTAATTTGGAATACATTCCACTCCACTGTACATTGAAAGAGTCAAGCATATATACGAACATATTATTAAATGCATTAGAAAGGTTAGGGTGGAATGGGAGTGAATTTTAGGAACAAGGGTGAGAACACGTGACTATGAAATGTTACTCAACAACTGCAAGGAGACAACATAAAAAAGACAACAGGTTGGAGATGGGAGTCTGAAAGTAGATGCTATTAAGAGTATATGTGGGGACTTCCCTGGTGGCACAGTTGTTAAGAGTCCGCCTGCCAATTTAGGGGACGCAGGTTTGATCCTTGGTCCAGGAAGATCCCGCATGCTGCAGAGCAACTAAGCCCGTGTGCCACAACTACTGAGCCTGCGTTCTAGAGCCATGAGCCACAACTACTGAGCCTGCGTGCCACAACTACTGAAACCTGCACACCTAGAGCCCGTGCTCTGCAACAAGAGAAGCCACCGCCACGAGAAGCCCGCGCACGGCAAAGAGGAGTAGCCTCCGCTCGCCGCAACTAGAGAAAGTCCACGCACAGCAACGAAGACCCAACACAGCCAAAAATAAATAAATTAATTATTTTTTTAAAAGAAAGAGTATATGTGTACAGGGACGTACATTCAATATCTTATAATAACTTATAATGGAAAAGAATCTGAAAAAGACAAAATGTATGTATACACACACACACATATATAACTGAATCACATTGCTGTACACCTGAAACATTGTAAATAAACTATACTTCAATTAAAAACCAATTAATTAAAATTTTAAAAATATTTTAAAGAGGCTACGTGTGATCAGCATACAAAGACTATGTTAAGGATTGCTTAAAAGAAAGTCCAATGGCACAGTTTGCTTTGCAGAAATAGCAAATAAAAATATACTTAGTTAAGGAAAGCACTTTGATATTGTCACACTGGCAAGGTGTGTATATTTTCTGGTAGATGCAAAAAACCCTTAAGTCATAATAGTGCTTGTCTATGTTTTTCAAAGGAAAGGTTGTTAGAAACAGTAATATGATAACTCAGGTACCATTAAGGGGAGCCTCACAACAGTACTGTTAGAATTGAGACCATCTTCCACTTAACCAAAAACCCTGCTATGGATCTGTAAAGGAATTGCAAAGAACCCTGAACACACATCACATGCATTGATTCATACTTGGCCTTTAACTCTCTTCTAGAAACAAGCTGCACAAGACTGTAGGACATTTTCATCTGGCACATATGAGAGGAAGATCCAACCCCTTAATAATCCTGCTGTTTTAAATTCCTATGTAAGAGAAAAGTGGCGCAGTTCCAGTTTAGCCATTTAGTACGTGAATTATATATGATTTTAGATGAAGCTTTTAGACTAGAGACTCATCTCCGTGTCTAACTGCTGGAAAGGGTGCCATAAAAATACACTTATGACCCCATGCAAATAGCAACAGCCATTAAAGTTGTATGACTACTTAAAGAAAAACTTGTAATTGAATGAGATTGCTTTGGTCTCACTGTGGTACTCACATAAAACTAAGACAGGGCCGGCTCCTAGTGATATAAATACATTTTGATTGTTTGTCTACATTTGGGAAGGTGTCTGAAAGCTACAGATAACAGCAGGGAATACCCAAGCAGGATTTCACGTAAGAGAGGACAAAGTGAATGACAGAAGAAAAGGTACAGAGTCATAATGTTTTTGTCTTATTACTGACTTCAGCAATAAAATATTTCAACACACACTTGCCGGCTCTGCACTACAGTGTATCACAAGACTTCAATGCCTTAGAATCTGTGCACCATGAGAACTTTGTAAAGATGTGAAGATAAAATGCCTTACCATCACTGTGAAACAGTTGCGACTTGCTGAGGACGCAGAGATCACACCCCTTCATTACAAATGCTCTGCAGATGAAAACCCAGAATTAGGCCAGGGGGCAGAGGCAGGCTGGAAGCACAATTTAGCCAAAATGTGAAACATTCACTTTGAATTGTTCTGGAACGAGGTGGGTGGGGCGGAGGAAGCAGGAGGTTAGGAGATTCCCAGCTCCCTCCTAAAACTCTTCTTTCAAACTATTCGGCAGATTTTTACCCTCCAGAGCAAAACTTACCTGCATTCCTTGGCAGTTGGCATCCTGGTAGGAAATAGCCTTTGGCACACCACCATCTAGTGGTGTCTAGAAGAACTCAAAAAGCTCTATTTTTATTTATTTTTTCTTTAAACTCATTGGAGGCGAGGAGGGGGCGTTTATGCATCCTGGGAACCTCTTTTCTTTGCATTCTAGGCCCTCCCCAAAGGGGGGCCCCTCCATTGGACTTTCATGATGGCAGTGCAAACTGCCCTCATTTGAATGAATCCTCCTACTTTTCATCATCTCGGGTGAAGATAACAGCATTTATCCCCAAGTTTGTTGTGAGGATAAAAGTGCCCACACACGCAGTGCTCATACCCATGCCTGGTATAGAACAAGCACTAAATATCTTCGCCAGCAACCAGTGTTGGAGCCAATGACATTCCTACACTGAAAAACTCAACTCGCCGCTCATTAGAGCTAAACAAGCCATCTAGGCTTGTCAGGTGGCCCTCCCACAAGCAGCCCCAAATGTAAGTGGCCGAGAGCAGTGGTGGAGGCGGCAGCACTTCCATGGAGCAGGGGCAAAAAGTAGATGAAAAAGGCTTCCATTCTTCCCCTATTTTCAGCACCATCATTCTTTCCATGACCCCCAAACAGAATGATGATTTTAACCCTTTCTGGTTCCGAAAACACCTCTAGGAAGCCAGTGTTTCTGGTTCAGCAGAGAAATGCACACAAAATCTTACATTTGACTGTGGGTGGTTCACTGACCCCCAGAGCTTATTCCCATGAACCCCAAGGTTAACACTGTCTCTTATAGAGACTGCAGGGTCATCTGGAAACAGGTGAGGGGGCATTTTCCCCTCCAGCCCCTTTATAAGCTCCCTGCTTCCAGCAATGGGGGGGGAGAGTTAGTGGTGGATACAGAGCCAGCTCACGTGTGTTCTCATCTCTGCCCTGGGTAAGTGGGCTTGCCACTCACTCACTGAGACAAAGCCAACGTCCTTTAAAGCTGCAGTAACCATTTAGACATTTTCTCAACCTTTACTCTCTCCTTCCTCCCAGCCAGGAAAAGGCGCTTGGAAGTTGCCCTTGGGCAGTATGACAGCTCTAAGCAGAGGATTAAAGGCTTATGAAATACACTGACATTAAGACCCCAGCCATCTGTCAGGCAATTTAGAATTTTAAACAATAAAATGAACAGTTGCCCAGGCTTGCCAGCAGGCCTGCTACGCTTATCTGCCTGAAAACCACACCTTCTACTAAAGAAGTGCCTAAGTAGGGTGACCAGAGCTGTAGCCCACTGAAACCCACAGGGTTTTCCTCACCCATCATCCATCACTCCTGGACCATGGTAGCTGCTTGTTGGGTCACACTATACCTTGTGCAGACTCAAAAGTTTTACATGGTTCACGGTGATTTTAGGGATGTCATTTAATATAGTTTATATAGGTCAATAGTTTTAGAGAGACATTATCTGGTCTGTTTTGTAAGTTCCTAGATTCGACTCTTCTTTCTTACTCCTCTGGGGTTGATTTATCTTGATAGGCCAACAGCCCCCCATGTTCATTTGGATTTCACAGGAATCTCCTACTTATTCTTAAGGCAAGCCTCCTTCCCACATTTGCTACCGGTTTAACCCCTATAGACTTTGCTCTAGATGACTAAGCAATATCTTGAATGAAAGGCTTTAGCAAAAATTGAGAAGAATAAGCACCGTTGTTTCCTAAAGGTAGTGATAATATGATTTTTAATCTAGAAAAATGAGATCTTCATCATCCTACCATGACCCCACGGTTCTTCTCCTAGGATTGTAGAATTGAAGAGAGAAAGGCGATCAGATACAAACAGGCCTATTCTAATCTGTGTCTCCTTAGATTAGTCTTCATATTTTGGAGAAATTGAGGCCCTATGTGGTCCGAATGCAGGAAATAAATATCTGCACACATCCTATTTGCTGAAGAAGCGATTCATATTTTGCTTTAAGAACATTAAGGACATTAACATAGGAACAATCTGATGTCACTGAAGTAAAATTTCAGTCATCGATAGACTCCCAAATATCTTTTGGATTCTCCAAAAATGTAGTTTCATTTTCTAAAACATCTGATAAGATTTAAGGAAATCATAGGCAAACCGCCGATAAGGGGGCAAGATGGCTGGCTAGCTGTGACTCTCAGCCTATCCACTGCATGGGAAGAAGAAATGTGACTTCCTATGCACTGGCATCAGCTGTCAGATCCCACTGACAGTTTCCTCCAGTATGTGAGTACTTCCACACAGCCAGTTGCTTTAACCTGGGTGTTTACCAGGGTACCAAAGAAATGGTGTGGATGCTACTGGCAGAAGAGGAAAAAGAGGGGGAGAAAGAAAGAACAAAGGAAGGGAAAACGTGAATATGAAACCTACTTCTGGGTGTGCTTGGTCAAGCTTTGCACAGATCCATCTCCTGTCAGGCTATGAGAGCCTTAAGGCCAAGATGGTCTTCATTTCAAGCTCCAAGCTCTGTTACAAAATATATGTCAGTATGTGCTTGAATATAGGAGCCAACCAGCACCTAATGAATGGCATCAGTAACTGAACAGTTTGCTACAAATCCTAGCAAACCACCTAGATGGAGGATTCTAGTTCTGACCAGTTGAGAAGACTCAAAGTTCACTCAACTTACAGTCTTGACCTTAATGAAACAGAGACCCTGAAACTCCATTTCAAGACCAACATAAGCTACAGCGAAGGGTTCCAAGTCCAGCTGTTAGTGGACTAGTCTCTAGTAAACTCAACTATAAAACCAGTGACCCTAACAACCAATGTACCTCTTGAGTAAAGAGAAAGGAGATAAATGATTTGGTTTCTATTTTATGCGCTATGATAATAATCCAAAACTTTCCCATAACCAGTGTTAGAAATGCAATAACTACATGTAGACTATATATACATAGTCATTTAGAAAACACTGTTCCCAGAGGCATGCAATGAAAAGACTCAGGATGATTTAAACCTCCATGAGCCTTAATGGAGAAGACATTTCAGGCAGAGTTATAACGATTAAAGAGAATGTATCTAGTGTAGCACAGTTCTGGCAGAGAACAGGTACTAAACAAGGACCTCGCTTCCACAAACTGCCTCAGTCTTCTGACTCCTGCTATTCGGAATGGCCTTCAAACATCTAGAAAAAAAATACCAGGGAATCAAACCAATAGTAAAAGGAAGGGCAGTGACCCTGTCATTAGCAGTTCTGTTACAGAAAGTTCGATGGAGAAAAATCGTACATCTCACACATAGCGTTTGCCATCTTCACAGATGCATAATTCATAAGGTTATAATTAAAAGGTGATGGAGGTAGATTGAAGCTCCCCCCAGAGGTGCCACTCAAAGATCTAGCTTTAAGTGTGCCAACTGGCTCTTGGGGACCAATGCCAAGAATGTGGTCGGATGCTTTCTGCCAACAGCAATGATAATTTAATCAACATGGAAGGGAGACCAAGCTGGGCTCCTCTACCAACACAGCCTTTGGGATCACGAAGGAGTCTTCTAGGGTTTTCTGAACCTGTGCCAGGTGGAGACAAGAGAGCTAGATGGAGCCACAGCTGGAGGGTGGCCAAAAGGAAATGACTACCTCTGAAAGGGAGGCTAACGACTTGAAGAAATAAACCAACCAGTTGGGCCCCTACCAGCTCTATCTGTACATGAAGCACCTGATTGTTAAAGAGCCTAAGAGCACACACACACTAAGAATTGGAAATAAAATCCAAAGAGAAATGTTCCTACAGTCCAGGCTGGCAACCTTCTGAAGGAAGGCATCAAGTAGATAAGCTGAACAGTTTCATGAACTCACCACATCTCTCTCTGCCATAGGAAAGTGGATGAGATGGGATGGACAATATGATCAGTATCAGGCCAGATCCCCAATACTACCCTACCATTAACTAGTTATGGAAAAATCTGACAACTGGTTTTCAATTGTAGAGTCTGGAAGGGGAAAACAGTATTCCTGTCGCTTTGTGAAAGAATAAGAGTGGTAGGGTAGACTAGATCATCACTAAGCCCCTTTCAGCTCAATTTCTCCAATATCAAAGCACCTGGTCTCTTAGGCCTATTTTTAGCTTCCTTTCAATCAGGATCATGCATGGTCTACATGTTTGCTGTAGACCTTAATCATCGATTAGGGTCCTCTCACAAGCACACCTGAAGTTTTCTGAAGACTTTCAAATGCCAGAGAACCTGCATCTCATTTTAATCAACACTTTGAGTAGCTATTTCACACTAGGCACTGAGTTAATTCAATGTGAGTCATGGGAGTGTACGACCTGTTCCCTACTGTCAATGCGTTTGAAGGCAAGGAGTTAACTGTAGCTTAAAAACTAGGAATAAAGAATTCCCTTTATCAAAAATCAAACTCAGAGTTAAAGACTTTTAATCCATATCCCAAGCAGACATGGGAAAAGCCAAGTTCTCTGGCTGCTTCATTACCACCCACTTTTTCCTAATTTGGGTACAGCCTCCAAAGCCAACCCAATACTGGGGAAGAAAAACAATATCTCCAGGTTCAAAGTCTCACTGAACATTTCCTTCAAAGCAGCAGTGGCCTGCCATGGAAGGGAATGAGAAACAGCCCATGAGGTCTTGATGAGCACATGCAACTGTGAGGCAAGGCTTCGACAAGGCACAGGGTCATGCTGGTCTTGGTGCTTGGGCAGCTGCATTGATGACCCAGGCTGGGTGGCCAAGGACAGAGGTATTCCAGACTAATAGGTGACTTGGAGCAAGGGCTAACAAACCAGTGCAGATGCCCAAGGAAGTACTATCTTTTATTTAATAGTGCTCAAAATGATGGGACTCAATCCTGGCTTGTCTCCAGATACTTTACAGCCAGGAAATAGAATCAAGACCCAACACCTGAACTGAGTTGAAAACAGAAACCCAGGAATTTACTATCAACCAAAATAGCATCCATCTGGCGTCTTCATAGCCACGACCAAAATTAAAGCAACTGGGTATTGTTTCCATAGTGATTCAGTTGTCACCATTGCAGACTGGGCTGTCCCTTGGGTAGAGCAACTAGGTCCCCAGGAGCCCCACATGGTCCTGCATTTTACTTCTTTTTTCTGATCATTACAATTCAATTTCAAACTTCGGTTTCTAACCAAAGCCTCAAGGACCCATGAAATATACCAATAACCCAACCTCCCTTAAAGCGCCGTTATTCTGGGCGGACTGCACGGCTTAAATAACTCCAGGCCCTACACCCTTCTAGGGAATATCCTAATGTTAGATGCGGGCTTTCCCCCTACTTAGGAGTTAAAAACAAAGCTACAATTCAACCTCTTAGTAATTTTAGAAAAGCCTTCAACCTAAAATAGAGAAGAATAGCTTGAAATCAAAAATTACTCCCCTGGGGCAATTGCAAATTACCACTCCCTAAGGTGGGGCTCCTTGGACACCCCAAAAAAAGGTTGTTTAGGCTTACGACCTCGCTGGTAACTGGCTTAGGACCCTGCTGTTCCCCTTTGTAACTGCATGAAAACACATGGTCCTTCAGAGCAAGTTTGGATGGATGGGACGGCTGTGGCTGGAGGCCATATTCTCCAGGGAGCAGATTAAATGCACAGCAGAATTCAGCTCTACAAAGACAGTGAGACACAGAGCTGACCTAGGCTATTCTTCACTCCTGGAGACGCAGCTTTTTCTACAAACCCATTTGTTCATCCTGGACTTACCTTCCAGAGGCCATAAAGCGCACATCAACGGCAAGTTTCAAAAAGGACTCTAGGCCGCAGGCTGCATTCTCCCACCACCCGTGAAGGCAGAGGCTGCTACTTCCCAGAGAGAGCTTATAACCTACGGCTGGATTTGCTGCTCAGGGAAACCGGAAAGGGAGGGGGAACCCACAATTCCACTCAGCTGTCTCACACCACTTGAGGGAGGTTTCAGGTGCGCAACAATGCACCGTTTTACCCAGCAATCAACACTTCTTTTACTGCAAAGAATATGCTAGGTGGGTTCTTAAGAAAACTTGGAGTGGCTGTAATTTTCAGGAACTACAGGGTCATTCCCCAGAGTCTAATGTGCCATTGGGAGAAACTACTGCTCGAACAGCACTTGCAAGCAGGGGTTAAGTAGGTGGTTCTCAGACCTCATCGTTCATGGGCCACACCTAGGGAGCTTATTAAGGTGCAAGTTCCTGGGTCCCAGCCCATGAGGTTCTGATTCGGTAGCCTGTGACTCTATATTTGTATCAAGCACCCAGCTAATAACAGTGTGAGGGTTCCATGGCCCACATGCCTGAAGCAGCAACATGCAACCCCTCGGTCAGGGCCAAAGTCCTGCACAGCCCAGCTGGACCTTACACTCCCAGGAGCACTCCCCGTAACTCCGTGACACAGCTTGTTCACCCCATGATTCGTCTGGGATACACTCAACCAACTCCAAGCCTGTGTCTGTGCTGTGAACAGTGGTGGCTCCAGAACCTCTCCACGGGGCAGGGATTCGGCTGTTGGACGAAGGGATCAGGGAACACCACTTAGGCTTAGATAATGTGCTTATCTGGGGCAACTTGGGACGCAGCTGAGGCTGACTATCATCGAAATGGCAGTGGCCCACAAAGATGGCTGAATTATACAGTGGTTATAGTGTCCATTTGTCTATCTCACACTGGATTCTAAGCTCGTTGTAGACAAGGACTCTGCGCTACTCCTCTTAGTGCCCCGGAAGAGCCTTCCATGCAGTAGGTGCTCAATCACTAGTTGTTAAAATTAATCACTGCACCTTCACACATCCCCCGATGCCTAGAGCTAAGTGCAGTGCCTTGCACGTTAGAAGGCACACCCCAAGTATTTATAGATCTGATTTAATGCTGGGTGCCCCTAAGTCAGAGCTGCCACACAAGGGTGGGCACTGCAAAGAGATACCACATCGAGGTCGGGTAAGTCCTGTGTGAGAGGAGGATTAATGCTGGACCTTGATGGCTGGGTCTGATTATAGTAAATGAAGATCCCTTTAGCTGTCAAAAGATGGAAGGTTCTGCCAGACGGTCAGTTGGAATTGTGAGTTGAGAGGATAATGTACATGATCTCTTGATATTGCTGAGCTTATCATTGTAGCTGACGGGATGACACAGGCTGTGGGAAGAAATATGGTCTCCAGCTGGAGTGCAGCAGGAAGAAGGAACTGAGAATGTAGGGAGGGGGTGGAGGAGGCCAAGCTGGTGAAGGAGACTAAGAGGGGAGTTGTAGGCATAGAGGAGAATCCAGAGAGTGTAGTACTGATTCTTCTGAAAGACTGAACATAAGGCAAAGTATGAACCAAGTACCATGTTCTCTATACAGTCTGGTACACAGTAAATACAGATTAACTACAAAAAAAAAAAGACAGAGACAGAGATACCACATCGAAGAGGCTCTCGTTTACACTGAAGCCGTCAAAGTATCTGAATAGACATTTCTCCAAAGAAGATATGCAAACGGACAATATTCACATGAAAAGATGTTCAACGTGATTAGTCACTAGGGAAATGAAATCAAAACCACAATGAACTATCACTTCACACCCACTAGTATGATTAGAATCAAAAAGGCAGATAAATGTTGGTGAGGATGTGGAAAAATTGGAGCCCTCATACACTGCTGGTGGGAATGCAAAATGGTAAAACAGTCTGGCAGTTCCTCAAAAGGTTAAATATAAGGCTATCATATAATGCATCAACCCCACTCCTAGATATATACCCCAGAGAAATGAAAACATATGTCTACACAAAAAACTTGTGCACAAACCTTCAAAGCAGCATTATGCATCGTAGCCAAAAAGTGGATTCAACGCAAATGTCCATCGACAAATAAATGAATAAATAAAATGTGGTATAGCCATGCAATGGAATATTATTCAGCAATAAAAAGGGGAAAAGTACTAATAGACTGTATGACATGGATGAATCTTGAAGACATGCTAAATGAAAGAAGCCAGACACAAAAGATCACATACTGTATGACTCCATTGCTATGAAATGTCCAAAATAGGCATATGCATAGAGACAGAAAGTGGATTTCTGGTTGGTTGCCAAGGGCTGGGCTGGTTGGAAGGAAATGAGGAATAACTGCTAATGAGCATGGAGTTTCTTTTGCACATGATGAAATGTTCTAAAATCAATCGTGGTGATGGTTGCACAACTCTGAATATATTTAAAAAAACATTTAATTGTACATTTTTAATGGGTTAATTGTACGGTATATGAATTATATCTCAGTAAAGTTGTCATTTCATTTTTTAAAAAACCCATTGGAATAAAACTGACAAGGTCTACTGGAACAAGTTGTTCTATATTTTGAAAATCTTTTTTGGTGGATTTGTTTACAATTAGGTCTACACAATAAGAAATTCTCCCAAGTGTATTTCATAAAAGCAGGGCCACTGTGTATTGTTGGTTAGGTTGTACACTCAACAATGCACTTAGCAGTACGTAGCAATCCTGCCTGAGGGGAACTCCATCTCAGACTGTGTGCTTTCTAGCCTGGGGGAGTAGAGCTGACCTGTGCCTTTGACCCTTCTTTGTGTCAGCAATCAAACAGTGGTGCTTCTTCATTTCCACTCATTCTTCCACATTTCAAATGGCCCAACTCACCTAAATCCCCTAAACAATTCTCTTGAAATGCATGGCCCACAAAAGAAGGCCAGAGCCAAGAGCAGAATGGATGTGAAACCCCAGCCTTCCTCCTGGTTGGGTTTGAAATATTTCTATTTACTTCCTGATGCTGTACTGATCATCTGGGGACTCAATCTGTCTCCTCCCGGGCCCTGTAACCCTGGATTGTGATTCTTGCTAACAACTGATTGCCCTGATTCCATTTCAACAAAAAAGACTGGGAGTTTTACCTTGAGCGTTAAAGAACTCTTCCTTATCTCCTAATGGCTTAACGTAGAAAACACATCTTAACTGCTAAAGGAAAGTGAACCCTGACTTATGGAACGGTTTGGTACACTATTATTTTGAGAATAAAATGAGATGACGCACGTGAAAAAAACCTTGAAGTTTTATAGAGAACAAACGATTTGAGAACTAGAAATAATTAGGGAGTTGATAGTAAAACACTTTAAGCTGTGTCTCATCAGGCTAACTATTTTACTTCCCTGGGCCTCAGTTTATCCATTAGTAAAGTGGGAAAAATGGTAGTACCCTTTTCATAAAATTGTTGTGAGTACTAAATGAATTAATATATACTAAGAACTTCAGAAAAACAACTAGTTCCTACTTTGCTCTTATTATCGTGTTTGCTCTTTCATTGTACATTCCAGATTTCACTTTGAACAAATTTTGGAGAGATCTGTTCTAATGTATTGACCACCAATTTATGGGTTTCTTCTTATCCTGTCTCCAATTTTTCTAAATAAATAAATTAAGCAGCATTTAGTGGTTAAGAACCTGATTCTGGAGCTGATCATCTGGATTTTAAACCTGGTTCTGTCATTTCCCTATAATCTCTGAGCCTCAGTCTTACCATCTGCTAGATGGGGATAATAGTAGTACCAACCTTATAAGGTTGTTGTGAAGATTGAGTTATTACATGTAAAGACTTAGTACAGAGCCTGATACATAGTAAGCACTTTGTGTTTGCTATTATTAGGTTCAAAATGTGAAAATATTACTGATGGTCTTATGATCAGTCTTCCATACTCTTCTGGGTTGCTGCTAAAGGAAAAAAAAAAGAAAAAGATCTCCATTGATAATCAGGTACAAACTAGGTCCACCCTCTCATGCTAAGGTAAGGTAGACCTCACTACCAGAGAATCATCTCAGGGTATCCATCCTGAGTTTAAAGCCCAGAATTTACATCAGGTTAAACATTTAATCAAGTTAAGCACAAAGGAAAATGACTAATAGGAACCATTCTAGGTGATTATTTCTTCATGCAAATTCAGATTTCAGGAGCACACAAATGATGCATGCACTCAAAGGACAGCAAATACAATCTGTGCCCTCCACAATAGGGCAATGAGTTTGTTAGCAATGTGTAGGGAGGGCTACAGTTGATGACAAAACAATTCATCACACTTTAAGAATTGCTCAATGACTGTCATTTTTCCGATTTGCACTTTCCAAGACCCTGATCACACTGTGATTAAAATGAACCCTCAGATGCAAGGCCATAAGCGTAAGGGTTAGCAAGTACTACTGGGCTGGTCCTGACCTGGTGTGCCACTAGGGAGATAGCTGAAAGAGTATACCTGAAAGCAAGGTTATCCCTTAAAATCTTCATTATATTATTCTGACATGTCCTGGGAATAATGACTTCTGACTGTTAAAAAAAAAATGACAACAGTCCACAGTAAAGCCCAAGCCAGTGTTGGACTCCAGTCCTACCAGAGTATGTTCATGAATCCTGGACTTTAGATCCTAAAAATAGGCAATATTCTCTTGTTAATACTGATTAGTTTCGGTTAAATTAGCAGTTGAAGGATCAGAGGGAATTTGACAGAATATGCACCCTCAAGGGGTTATCCCTGAAGAATTTCTTACTGATTCACACAGAAATTATTGAACCACCTAAAACAGTGAATCACAAAACCAAGTGATGAATGCTAATGTCAGCCAATGATGAAGAAAAATGTATTGAAACATTAAAAAAACATTAATCTTGACATACTATTATGTGTCTGTAGCATGCATATGAAAATTTGGACCCCCAAATTTAAATATAAGGAAAGATTCATCACCACCCTACTTAAGAATCTTTATTAGCCATAAAATAGCTATCTCTCAGGAAGGGGGCCTCCTTCATATTTCTCTTCTCATAGAACAGAGGTTCTTATTAAAACCAAGTGTGGAAAGGAAAACACTGACAGACTGAAGCATAAAAATCCAAATGTTTTGTTTAACAAAAGATATTGCAGACAGAATTAAAAGAAAGCTACTGATGGGAGAAAATACCACTAACATACACAGCCAGGAAGGTAGTAATATCCATAATACAGAGAATCTATAAATCCATAGAGAAAAATAATAAAAAACCCCAAATTGTCAAAGGACAGGAATACAAATTCACAGAAGAAACAACGGTAATAAATACATGAAATATGTTGAACCTCAGTAATATTCAATGAAGTACAAATTAGAAATAGAATATGCTGTTTTTTGCTGATCACAAGGTAAAAAATTAAAACATTAACCATAACAGTAGGAATAGAATTTTATTTATTTATTTATTTTTAACATCTTTATTGGAGCATAATTGCTTTACAATGTTGTGTTAGTTTCTGCTTTATAACAAAGTGAATCAGCTATACATATACATATATCCCCATATTCCCTCCCTCTTGCATCTCCCTCCCACCCTCCCTATCCCACCCCTCTAGGTGGTCACAGAGCACCAAGTTGATCTCCCTGTGCTATGTGGCTTCTTCCCACTAGCTATCTGTTTTACATTTCATAGTGTCTATATGTCCATGCCACTCTCTCACTTCATCCCAGCTTACCCTTCCCCCTCCCCGTGTCCTCAAGTCCATTCTCTATGTCTGCGTCTTTATTCCTGTCCTACCCCTAGGTTCTTCAGAACCATTTTTTCTTTTTTTTTAGATTCCATATATATGTGTTAGCATACGGTATTTGTTTTTCTCTTTCTGACTTACTTCACTCTGTATGACAGTCTCTAGGTCCATCCACCTCACTAAAAATAACTCAATTTTGTTTCTTTTTATGGCTGAGTAATATTCCATTGTATAAATCTGCCACATCTTCTTTATCCATTTGTCTGTTGATGGACATTTAGGTTGCTTCCATGTCCTGGCTATTGTAAATAG
The DNA here is from genome assembly GCF_028564815.1 of Eubalaena glacialis. NCBI lineage: Eukaryota > Metazoa > Chordata > Mammalia > Artiodactyla > Balaenidae > Eubalaena > Eubalaena glacialis. The sequence goes on along the minus strand of NC_083722.1, from coordinate 65,671,630 downwards.
AGCTGCAATGAACATTTTGGTACATGACTCTTTTTGAGTTATGGTTTTCTCAGGGTATATGCCCAGTAGTGGGATTGATGGGTCATGTGTTAGTTCTATTTTTAGTTTTTTAAGGAACCTCCATACTGTTCTCCATAGTGGCTGTATCAATTTACATTCCCACCAACAGTGCTAGAGGGTTCCCTTTTCTCCACACCCTCTCCAGCATTTATTGTCTGTAGATTTTTTGATGATGGCCATTCTGACTGGTGTGAGGTGATACCTCACTGTAGTTTTGATTTGCTTTTCTCTAAAGATTAGTGATGTTGAGCATCCTTTCATGTGTTTGTTGGCAATCTGTATATCTTCTTTGGAGAAATGTCTGTTTAGGTTTTCTGCCCATTTTTGGATTGGGTTGTTTGTTTTTTTGATATTGAGCTGCATGAGCTGCTTGTATATTTTGGAGATTAATCCTTTGTCAGTTGCTTCGTTTGCAAATATTTTCTCCCATTCTGAGGGTTGTCTTTTTGTCTTGTTTATGGTTTCCTTTGCTGTGCAAAAGCTTTTAAGTTTCATTAGGTCCTATTTGTTTATTTTTGTTTTTATTTCCATTTCTCTAGGAGGTGAGTCAAAAAGGATCTTGCTGTGATTTATGTCATGGAATGTTCTGCCTATGTTTTCCTCTAAGAGTTTTATAGTGTCTGGCCTTACATGTAGGTCTTTAATCCATTTTGAGTTTATTTTTGTGTATGGTGTTAGGGAGTGTTCTAATTTCATTCTTTTACATGCAGCTGTCCAGTTTTCCCAGCACCATTTATTGAAGAGGCTGTCTTTTCTCCATTGTATATTCTTGCCTCCTTTATCAAAGATAAGGTGACCATATGTGTGTGGGTTTATCTCTGGGCTTTCTATCCTGTTCCATTGATCTATATTTCTGTTTTTGTGCCAGTACCATACTGTCTTGATTACTGTAGCTTTGTAGTATAGCCTGAAGTCCGGGAGCCTGATTCCTCCCGCTCCATTTTTCTTTCTCAAGATTGCTTTGGCTATTCGGGGTCTTTTGTGTTTCCATACAAATTGTGAAATTTTTTGTTCTAGTTCTGTGAAAAATGCCATTGGTAGTTTGATAGGGATTGCATTGAATCTGTAGATTGCTTTGGGTAGTATTGTCATTTTCACAATATTGATTCTTCCAATCCGAGAACATGGTATATCTCGCCATCTGTTTGTATCATCTTTAATTTCTTTCATCAGTGTCTTATAGGTTTCTGCATACAGGTCTTTTGTCTCCCTAGGTAGGTTTATTCCTAGGTATTTTATTCTTTTTGTTGCAGTGGTAAATGGGAGTGTTTCCTTAATTTCTCTTTCAGATTTTTCATCATTAGTGTATAGGAATGCAAGAGATTTCTGTGCATTAATTTTGTATCCTGCTACTTTACCAAATTCATTGATTAGCCCTAATAGTTTTCTGGTAGCATCTTTAGGATTCTCTATGTATAGTATGCCATCTGCAACCAGTGACAGTTTTGCTTCTTCTTTTCCGATTTGGATTCCTTTGTTTCTTTTTCTTCTCTGATTGCTGTGGCCAAAACTTCCAAAACTATGTTGAATAATAGTGGTGAGAGTGGGCAAACTTGTCTTGTTCCTGTTCTTAGTGGAAATGGTTTCAGTTTTTCACCATTGAGTATGATGTTTGCTGTGGGTTTGTCATATATGGGCTTTATTATGTTGAGGTAGGTTCCCTCTATGCCTACTTTCTGGAGGGTTTTTATCATAAATGGGTGTTGAATTTTGTCGAGACCTTTTTCTGAATCTATTGAGATGATCATATGGTTTTTCTCCTTCAATTTGTTAATATGGTTTATCACATGGATTGATTTGCATATATTGAAGAATCCTTGCATTCCTGGGATAAACCCCACTTGATCATGGTGTATGATCCTTTTAATGTGCTGTTGGATTCTGTTTGCTAGTATTTTGTTGAGGATTTTTGCATCTATGTTCATCAGTGATATTAGCCTGTAGTTTTCTTTTGTTGTGGCATCTTTGTCTGGTTTTGGTATCAGGGTGATGGTGACCTCGTAGAATGAGTTTGGGAGTGTTCCTCCCTCTGCTATACTTTGGAAGAGTTTGAGAAGGATAGGTATTAGCTCTTCTCTAAATATTTGATAGAATTTGCCTGTGAAACCATCTGGTCCTGGGCTTTTTTTGTTGGAAGATTTTTAATCACAGTTTCAATTTCAGTGCTTGTGATTGGTCTGTTTATATTTTCTGTTTCTTCCTGGTTCAGTCTCAGAAGGTTGTGCTTTTCTAAGAATGTGTCCATTTCTTCCAGGTTGTGCATTTTATTGGCATATAGTTGCTTGTAGTAGTCACTCATGATCGTTCATATTCCTTTTTTTTTTTTAACATCTTTATTGGAGTATAATTGCTTTACAATGGTGTGTTAGTTTCTGCTTTATAACAAAGTGAATCAGCTATACATATTAAAAAAAAAGAATATATCCCCATATCTCTTCCCTCTTGCGTCTCCCTCCCTCCCATCCTCCCTATCCCACTCCTCTAGGTGGTCCCAAAGTACCGAGCTGATCTCCCTGTGCTATGCAGCTGCTTCCCACTAGCTATAAGTTTTACATTTGGTAGCGTATGTATGTCTCTGCCATTCTCTCACTTTCTCCCAGCTTACCCTTCCCCCTCCCCCTGTCCTCAAGTCCATTCTCTAGTAGGTCTGCATCTTTATTCCCATCCTGCCCCTAGGTTCTTCATGATCCTTCACATTTCTGCAGTGTCAGTTGTTACTTCTCCTTTTTTGTTTCTAACTCTATTGATTTGAGTCTTCTCCCTTTTTTTCTTGATGAGTCTGGCTAATGGTTTATCAATTTTGTTTATCTTCTCAAATAACCAGCTTTTAGTTTTATTGATCTTTGCTATCATTTCCTTCATTTCTTTTTCATTTATTTCTGATCTGATCTTTATGATTTCTTTCCTTCTGCTGACTTTGGGGTTTTTTGTTCTTCTTTCTCTAATTGCTTTAGGTGTAAGGTTAGGTTGTTTATTTGAGATGTTTCTTGTTTCTTGAGGTAGGATTGTACTGCTATAAACTTCCCTCTGAGAACTGCTTTTGCTGCATCCCATAGGATTTGGGTTGTCGTGTTTTCATTGTCATTTGTTTCTAGGTATTTTTTGATTTCCTTTTTGATTTCTCCAGTGATCTCTTGGTTATTTAGTAGTGTATTGTTTAGCTTCCATGTGTTTGGACTTTTTACATATTTTTTCCTGTAATTGATATCTAGTCTCATAGCATTGTGGTCAGAAAAGATACTTGATACGATTTCAATTTTCTTAAATTTACCAAGGCTTGATTTCTGACCCAAGATATGATCTATCCTGGAGAATGTTCCATGAGCACTTGAGAAGAAAGTGTAATCTGCTGTTTTTGGATGGAATGTCCTACAAATATCAATTAAATCCATCTTGTTTAATGTATCATTTAAAGCTTGTGTTTCCTTATTTATTTTCATTTTGGATGATCTGTTCATTGGTGAAAGTTGGGTGTTAAAGTCCCCTACTATGATTGTGTTACTGTCGATTTCCCCTTTTATGGCTGTTAGCATTTGCCTTATGTATTGAGGTGCTCCTATGTTGGGTGCACAAATATTCACAATTGTTATATCTTCTTCTTGGATTCGTCCCTTGATCATTATGTAGTGTCCTTCTTTGTCTTTTGTAATAGTCTTTATTTTAAAGTCTCTTTTGTCTGCTATGAGAATTGCTACTCCAGCTTTCTTCTGATTTCCATTTGCATGGAATGTCTTTTTCCATCCCCTCACTTTCAGTCTGTATGTGTCCCTATGTCTGAAGTGGGTCTCTTGTAGACAGCATATGTACGGGTCTTGTTTTTGTATCCATTCAGCCAGTGTATGTCTTTTGGTTGGAGCATTTAATCCATTTACATTTAAGGTAGTTATCGATAATTATGTTCCTATGACCATTTTCTTAATTATTTTGGGTTTGTTATTGTAAGTCTTTTCCTTCTCTTGTGTTTCCTGCCTAGAGAAGTTCCTTTAGCATTTGTTGTAGAGCTGGTTTGGCAGTGCTGAATTCTCTTAGCTTTTGCTTATCTGTAAAGGTTTTAATTTCTCTGTTGAATCTGAATGAGTTCCTTGCTGGGTAGACTAATCTTGGTTGTGGGTTTTTCCCTTTCATCACTTTATATATGTCCTGCCACTTCCTTCTGGCTTGCAGAGTTTCTGCTGAAAGATCAGCTGTTCACCTTATGGGGATTCCCTTGTATGTTATTTGTTGCTATTCCCTTGCTGCTTTTAATATATTTTCTTTGTTTTTAATTTTTGATAGTTTGATTAATATGTGTCTTGGCATGTTTCTCCTTGGATTTATCCTGTATGGGACTCTCTGCGCTTCCTGGACTTGATTGGCTCTTTCCTTTCCCATATGAGGGAAGTTTTCAACTATAATCTCTTCAAATATTTTCTCAGTCCCTATTTTTTTCTCTTCTTCTTCTGGGACCCCTATAATTCGAATGTTGGTGCGTTTAATGTTGTCCTAGAGGTCTCTGAGAGTGTCTTCAATTCCTTTCATTCTTTTTTCTTTATTCTGCTCTGTGGTAGTTATTTCCACTATTTTATCTTCCAGGTCACTTATCTGTTCTTCTGCCTCAGTTATTCTGCTATTGATTCCTTCTAGAGAATTTTTAATTTCATTTATTGTGTTGTTCATCATTGTTTGTTTGCTCTTTAGTTCTTCTAGGTCCTTGTTAAACATTTCTTGTATTTTCTCCATTCTATTTCCAAGATTTTGGATCATCCTTACTATCATTACTCTGAATTCTTTTTCAGGTAGACTGCCTATTTCCACTTCATTTGTTTGGTCTGGTGTGTTTTTACTTTGCTCCTTCATTTGCTGTGTATTTCTCTGTCTTCTCCTTTTGCTTAATTTACTGTGTTTTGGGTCTCCTTTTCGCAGGCTGCAGATTCGTAGTTCCCATTGTTTTGGGTGTCTGCCCCCAGTGGGTAAGTTTGGTTCAGTGGGTTGTGTAGGCTTTCTGGTGGAGGGGACTGGTGCTTGTGTTCTGGTGGATGAGGCTGGATCTTGTCTTTCTGGTGGGCAGGACTGCATCCAGTGGTGTGTTTTGGGGTGTCTATGAACTTATTATGATTTTAGACAGCCTCTTTGCTAATGGGTGGGGTTGTGTTCCTGTCTTGCTAGTTGTTTGGCATAGGGTGTCCAGCACTGTAGATTGCTGGTCGTTGAGTGGAGCAGGGTCTTAGCGTTGAGACAGAGATCTCTGGGGGAGATTTCGCCGATTGATATTATGTGGAGCCAGGAGGTCTCTGGTGGACCAATGTCCTGAACTCAGCTCTCCCACCTCAGAGGCTCAGGCCTGACACCCGATTGGAGCACCAGGACCCTGTCAGCCACACGGCTGGGTGTATGACTGTTGTCTCCTTTTCTTCACATCCCAGGGCTCTTTGCTCAAAAAAGGTGACCAGGTTCAGCTTAGAGACAGCAACACCTGGCACGCGGCCCAGAGGGCAGACAGGGTTTCGGCCGCCAGGGTCTGTCCCGAACGCAGTGGCAGTGAGGCTTTGGGCGGGGTTGGGGGTTGCACCGCCCTCCTCTCAGGCTTTGGGACAATCTGCGACCATGGAGGCAAGAGAAGCCGAGCAAGGAGTTCAGGCTCCGTGCAGACCCACGTGCCATCAGGAATAGAATTTTATGTTGTAATTTCCATCTTCATTAAAATAGAGACTTTTAAAATCTCTTTATGACTAACTTCATTTATTCAACCAGTATTGATTGGATGCTTCTAAAGCCGATGACAGGCTAGACTATGCAGTAGTTACTAAAATGAATAAAAAGACACCTACAAGTAAACTGTAGTCACGGGAGAAAGAGACCAACATCCAAGCAACCAAAGGAATACAAGACAGAGTGAAGTAGGTACGTACACGAGAGATTTGGAAGATCAGAAAATTCGCAGTGGGAGATGTCTTCAAGAAGAGCTGGCATTTGAGCAGAACTTGTAATACTGAGCTGAAATAACATAGGCAGAAGTAGGAAGAATATTCAGGTAGATTGAAAAATAAGAATAAGAAAAAGAAAAGTGAAATCACAGAAGGAAGGTCATATGAAGTCTATAAACACTGAGGCTGGTGTGAACATGGTAGCGGGGTGGCCAGTGGTTAGACTGGCAAGTTGAAAATGGCTCAGTATGGCCTATTTAAATAAAGTTCAAAAAGAGCCAAAGCTTTACTAGGTCATTTAAGAACAGTTGCATAGGGAGTAAAACTATAAAGGAAACAAGAAATGGTTATCACAAGAGGCAAGAAAGAATGGGAGTGGGGGAAGCTTCTCATAATAGGGAAATGTTCCCTTTGTTGGCCCCTAGTGGTGGTCATGTGGGTGTGTGCTTTACAATTATGGATTAAAATATTCATTTTATCTAGGAATGCTATAGTTCACAATTAAAAGCATAATTTTAACACTTTTTTAAAAAATACAGATTTGATTCTCCTTTGTATTCTAAACTATTTGGTAAGATTTGTTTTTAGATGTTTACATGAAATTGTTTGTAACAAGTGAAAATCAGTCCTTCTACCTTTATGAGAATTTCAGTATTAAACTATGGAACATAATTCAATTTTATGAGTCTCAACACTGAAGGAGGGAGAAGGGGGAAGAAAGTTAAGCTCAGAATTCACCCTGCACCAGATTATGAACAGGCTCCATGTGGCCACACACTCGGCTGAGCTGACTCTACTAACCAGCAGGAAGGTGGTTATAAGAGGTAGGCTGAGTCAGAGCCTACCAGTCTTGGGGTCCTCAGGCGTAGGTGGGTGGGGATGCCAAGAAGACAAGTTCTTTGAACAGATTCAAGGAGTGAGGTCAGGCCTGGGGAGAGAGCACAAAGCTTGAGTCTAGAAAGGTAGAGACTTTTAGTGCCTGCACAGGAAAGGGGCTGCAGCCTTACGAAGGGCTTTGGATGTGGGGTATGAGGTGAAATTAGCAGCTCTATAGCGATTCTAGCTTATAGACAAGGCTCAAGGCTCTTTGGGGGGGTTGATTCCAGAGCCCCTTTCCTCCTTAATTCTTAGTCATTTCCATCGGGGCTCACAACGCCCAACTGCTTGCTTGGGACACCGGTATAAATAGCCTTTTTTTTTTTAAATGGACTTTGCTCTTTGTGAGGTATTTTGAGACTCCTCTTATTCCTCAAAGTGTAGTCAGTAACCAAGAGGATGTCTAGCAAGAAGCCTAGACAATGGTCAAAAACTTTTGACCAGAAACAAACCCAATTTTGAGCTAGGGATTGGCAATATAGTAGTACTGTGCTTAAGAACTTGCTATCTCTATGTCAAGTTGTCTTGAATGTAGAGCTAACACTGGTGTCAGGACTTGCCTTTCAAACATCTCTAGCATTCTATGCACTCCAGGGTATTACTTTTCTAGTCTACCTTCTGCCCTAATCTGCCACTGATGGTGTGCTCTTGTTCTATGTATGCTGACTCGTCCTTTTGAATTAAGGGTCTCAAATTTCTCTCAAAGGGGCACCTGGACAGCGCTGGGTGTAGATGGGTAACTAAAGGGTCCCATTTACCCCCTTCTGTGCGTACTGCCTTTGTGTAACATTCTCAATTCGATAGTGGCGTGGCCGTTATCAAAAGTGATACAGAATGAGGTAAGGAGGGAGATATGGGGATTCTAGAGCCTCATCAAATTTTTGGAGGCAAGACTTGCCACACTTATAAAAATCATAGCATCCAATATTGAAAACTAGATTTCTTCCCAAAATTTTTCCTTCACAAAATCCTGCTCAGAAAGAACCAGAGACCAGAACTCTTTATTTCCTTTTTCTGAGAGGGAAAAAGTGATTCTTAGGAGGTGTCTATCCTGGTTTGGCGATTTCCATGAAGAAAGAAACAATAGCCTGTCTGAAATATCCAACTGTCTGAACTAATGCTGAATTGGAGGTTAACTAAGAAATCTAGCAGTTCGGGACGTGGGGTGGGTTGATGGGGAGGGGAGGCAGATTGGCAGGTGGAGACAGTAAACTAAGACTCCTCCCTTGAGCCAGCTGTTCCCTGTGAACCCTAACTGAGCCGAGCAGTCTAGACAGCAAAATCTGTCAAGAATGGAGAGACACCTCTCAGGCTAAGATGAAGGGGAGATACAAAAAATTGAACATCTCAACATTATTCCAGTTTGAACTCCTCACTCCTTTGGAGGTCCTAATAAAGAACTAGGTGACTAGGAGAAGGCAGAGCTCCAAGGAAAGAACAAAGAGCAGGGATAGGCTGGAGGGCTGGGATGTAGAAGCTGATGTTTACTTACAGGAGCATGTGCTTAAAGCCTGGTGTGTTCATGTCACAACTTCCCAGCTGCCCGTCTCTGCCTCTCCCAAAATTCCTGCCATTCTCTCATTGGGAAGATCAAGGGGGCAATAAAAGTAACTGGATAACCGCTTGGAAGTTGCAGGAGACAGGAAGGATACCTTTTACGACAGCCCTTTGGAGTTGCTTTCCTGCTGGCTCTGCTTCCCACTTGAAGGGACCCAGAAGAAAAATTGGTCAGGAAGAAGGCACAGCTGGCGAGCTCATGGACAGTACCTAATGTAGCTCATTGAATGGGGCTTGAAGACCATTAAGGCCAGGTGCCCCTGTTTTCCTGTTGCACTGGCCTCTCTGGCAGTAATTGAGGGGGCCAAGTATTCTCCCCAAACTTAGAAGGCTCCTTGCCTCACTTGAAACCAAAGGCTTGGACATGTTATGCTGGGGCAGGTGGAGGTTTTGGGGGCAACTCGCAACAGATTGAGAGAATCACTGGGGGATATGACAGGAGGGGGGAAGTCAGGTCACGCTGCTTAGAAAGGGTCTGCTACCTGTGTGGGTAAGCCACGTAAAGGGGAGCAACTGCTAAATGATTTAGGGATGGTTTGTAACTTTCTGTAGTGGTTCCAGCTGACTTCAAGGTGAATCATAGGGCAAGTAAACAGTGACTGGGGGCCAAGCCAGTGTCAGGGAAAAACCACAGACCCATAAAGTGTGAATGTGGCTTATCACAGTGACAGGGCAGTAGATTTTTAAAAGTCTGGATTCTACTCAGGGGAACAAACGCTTCTGGAGCATATTTAAGCCAAGCATCCTGCAGAATCTTACCTCATTTAGTCTCACAAGGCATGCAGGAAGTGACTTCTCACCCGGATCTTAGATGGCAGTTCTCAAACGTGAATGTGCATGAGAATCTCCTGCAGGGCTTGTTAAAATACGCATTGCAGGGCCTCAGCCCAGTGTTTCTGACTCAGAAGGACTTGCACTCTAGCAAGTCCCCAGGTGCCGCTGATGTTTTTGGTCAGGGATGTTTCTCATTGGCAGAAATACTGTTCATGGGAAAGGGCAGTAGTTTCAGTAGTGACTTAGGTAGAACTGCAAGCGAATAGAGGTGTCTTCCTAAATTTTAGTGTGTATACAAAGATGGTTACATTGCCTGAAGCCACTGATTTCATGAAAAACAAAGGATTTCAGTTTCAACAAAGACCTAGCTCTCTGAGGTAAACTGTGTGCTCCCTGTCGTGAATACACCAGATGCAAGTTGGGGTTGTATCTGCGTAAAGTCAGAAGTTTGCTATTAACTTCCAACTGGAAGTGCTGACCTTTTAGGTAAATGGTTTTTGAGAAAGTCAAAGCAGGTACCAAAGGCTCTGGAAAATGTATACAAATGAGAACGGCTGAGCTGCTGTTTGCTTTGTCTGATGGTATAATGATAGGAGTGAAGTACAAATGTCAGCACCAGTACAACTTAGATAAATAGGGGGGGTTTGCATGATTAATTGATTTCATTTCCTAAACCTGATTATCTGTTTTCCTGTCACTTACACCTGCATTACCAAGTACATTGGGGCAGGGAAATTGCTGCTCTGCTTTTCTACAGGTAGAGCTTGCATTTGATGACCACATTGTACAACTTACAATACACCAGTAATTTCCTGACAGCTTCCACTTAGGGAACATATTACTATATTTATCAAGACATCTGAGTTGCATTTTCATGATTCCAAGTATAGCTTGTTTGTTTCTTTTCTTTATCTGAAGTGACTTTGAGAATGTTGGAAGTTCTGGTGGAAGTTATGATGAAAAGTAACATAATCAGAACTGAAGTTTTAATTGACAATATGGAATTCCAACTTTAGGAGTCCCTCTGGGTGATGTGAGTTTGAATAATTTTCTGAAAATATATTTCTATATTGTTAGAATGCTTAACAAAAGGCATGTGGTTTTTTTTTTTTCAAAAGAGATACAAACTTTGAAAACAAAACTTTGTGCACTTCCTCTAAGAATTGCCCTTCCTTTTGTAATCCTCCAAACTCTAGAAGTTTTCTGTATGTCTGTTATTTGTCTGCTTAAGAACCTGGAAACAGCCATGACCGTTACCTTACTTTCACATTCTTTATGCTAACACACCATCTAGTGAGATTGTTAGAATGCAATTAGCATTCTAATTGCGCAATTAGCATTCTAATTATGCAATTAGCATAACCCAAGATGTCAGTTAAAGGGAGGGAAGAGTGTACATGTTCACAAAGATGAAAATACATCTGTATAATATATGACCTTGGTCAAGTGTGCATCCCTTTTCTTTGAAATCTGCTCTTTTTAATATGTAAAGTTCTTGTATATAGGAAATGCTCAAGTGTCAGTTTTAGCCTAAACATTCCGGGGTAAGCTCCTGCTTATAGGGAATCAGGAGTATAAGGGAGAGAATACAAGATGTAATATCTATTTGCTCTGGCAATATAGATAGAGCAAACCATTAAAAGCAGAGAGAATGGAGAAAGCACATGGAAAAGTTAGCTGTGTTCAGCATTCACTTCGGTGGTGGTAGCACCATTGGTTTTGTAGCTCTGAGAGTACAGTGTGTGTGATGTAGGAGAGCAAATGTGTAATTACGAATATTCCAATCTATCATCTTCTGTATCCTTGAGAACCAGGATTCTCTATATGGAAGAAAGGAAACAACAGAGAGAAGATGAAAGAAGTTAAGCAAAAATCCCGCACTCACGAATTTGAAATAAAAGTATTAGCATGAACTCAGGGTATTTTCATTTAGCTTCCTAACTCTGCTGAAGAGGTCTAGAAATCATGACCAACCTGTTAGAAATGAGCACCCCTAGCACCCAAACTATGGCCTTGAAACACCATACACAAAACAAACACACAACACAAAACAAACATTTTCTGTTAAAAGAAACCAGGGCTTCTTGGAGAAATGGATGATTCCAGGGGCAGGATAGAAAATGTACTAGATGAGTCTGGAACATCTTGCCATGTCAGAAAGTTAAGGAAGCTATCAAAGCTCTCAAAGATTAACAAGATTGTGTTTCTAAGGACTTGACGAGGCACAGGCCATAGATGAGAGAATTTACACGGTAATAAAAAGATATAATGGTAATAGACAGAAACATTCAAATATGTTAAGTCATCAGTAAATCCATGATGAAATGTTACTAAAAGGAAACAAGTCACCTCTGGAGCATGATAGAGAACAAACTCTTTTTAAAAAGTAGTAAATTGAACCAAATAATTTCCCTGCTTTTTCTTATAAAGATGGAACCACTAGGTAACCAACTAGTTGATGAGGGGAAGTTTCTCTGTATGGAAGTAGCTACCCAGCTAATACATAAAAGAATAATAGATTTAGAATGTCACCACTCTGCACTTCCCAATGAACTAATGCATGCAGCATCAAAGGCTAATAATACCACAGAAGGAAAGGTGAGCAGATATTATGTGCCTCCCAATGCAAAAAGACATTGCCGCCTATGAAATTATCTTGAAAAAAAAAGAACCTGAATTGGACCGTCTCAAAATTCAGAGAACAGAAGACAGTGACAAATTACACTATAGGGATGCCATCAGCAAAATCCAATCTATGGGAAACTTTAGAGCAGGGGTCCCCAACCCGCAGGCCACGGATCGGTAGCCTTCCGTGGCCTGTTAGGAACCGGGCCACACAGCAGGAGATGAGCGGTGGGCGAGCAAAACTTCATCTGTCTTTACAGGCACTCCCCATCGCTTGCATTACCGCCTGCGCTCCACCTCCGGTCAGCATTATGGTGAGTTGTATAATTATTTCATTACATCTTACAACGTAATAATAATAGAAATAAAGTGCACAATAAATGTAAAGAGCTTGAATCATCCCAAAACCATCCCCCACCCCCGGTCCGTGGAAAAATTGTCTTCCACGAAACCGGTCCCTGGTGCCAAAAAGGTTGGGGACCGCTGCGTTAGAGGACAAATGATTCAATTTCTTCAAACTGCAAAACGAAAAAGGGAGGTGGTGGAAACCTGTAGTTTAAAAGATTTCAAAGACATTTATTTTTAAGAAGCAAGCTAAATTACTGCATATAAGGATGCACATTTTGGAGTTAAAACCATAAAGAAAAGCAACAAAGAGCTGTGATTACACAGGGCACAAAAGTGCTGCCAAAATAGATGGCAAAGGTCTATTTCTCGACCTGGGTAATGATTGCAAGGGTATTTGTTTTATAATTTATTAAGCTACATTTTATGTGGATTTTCTGTTCCTGTTTTACAACCAAAAAAGTAGTGGGAAAAAGAGATTCACGTGATCAACGGGGTTCACATCGTTTGTCAGAGAAAAAATCTCCTAGAAAACAGTAAGAAAAAGACAGTCAACATAAGAGAAAAATGAGCAGAAGACTTGAAGAAGCACTTCACAGAAAGAGAATATCCAAATAGCCAATAAGCAAGACAAGTGCTGAAGCGAAATACAAATTAAAACCACAATTAGATACTGCTACATGCCCACCAGAATATATTTTAAGTGTTGGCAGAGATGTACAGGGACTCTGAAATTGCTGGTGGGAATGTAAATTGGTACAACTGCTTTGAAAATAATTTGGAATTATCTGATAAATTTAAGGACACACATCCAGTGAGAGCTGCGAAATGTTCAACAGACAGCTCTCTGGAAGCAAAGCCCTAATTTATAGTGTTTGCTGATTTCCATGGTGTAAAAACTAGGAAGAGATGAGTCTTTTTTAGAAATATAATTAATTGCAAGTGTATATAATTTAGTGTTTAATAAGAGCTGTGTTAATTACAAAATTCCTGAAAATTTAATGTTTGGCTTCATGGGCCAGCATGAGCTACGGCGTATATATTGCCATGGCCACAGCCCATGACCCAGAAATTCCACAACACCCTAGAAAACGTGTTCATATGTGCACATACAGAAACATAGTCTTGTCTGTGACTGTTCAAAACTGGAAATAACCTACTATCCAATAATAAATGGATTCAATAACTTTGGTATGGTCATACAATGAAGTTTAGTATACAGCAATGAAAAAAGCCTGGAGTTACATGGAACAGTATAGATGAACTTTTAAAACAATGTTGAGTAAAAAGTAGACACAAAAGAATACATCATTACAACTCGGTTAATATAAAGTTGAAAAGCAGGCAATGCTATAGTGTTTAGAGACATACACATAGGTAACGAAACTGTAAAAGCAAGGCAAGGGGCTTCCCTGGTGGCACAGTGGTTGAGAATCTGCCTGCCAATGCAGGGGACACGGGTTCGAGCCCTGGTCTGGGAAGATCCCACGTGCCACGGAGCGACTAGGCCCGTGAGCCACAACTACTGAGCCTGCACGTCTGGAGCCTGTGCTCCGCAACAAGAGAGGCCGCAATAGTGAGAGGCCCGCACACCGCGATGAAGAGTGGCCCCCACTTGCCGCAACTAGAGAAAGCCCTCGCACAGAAACGAAGACCCAACACAGCCAAAAATAAATAATAAATAAAAATAAATAAATTAAAAAAAAAAAAAGACACAGTAGGAAATGGCCAAAGGTCTCAGCTAAGGAACTCACAATCAAGGAGGTGGGCTTTAGTTAGTTGGACCTTCTTAAAAAAAAATTAAAAAAAAAGCAAGTCAAGAAAATGCTGTAGAACACAGGATGGTGACTATCTTTGCTTGAAGAGGCACGGCTGTGTTCAAGGCACATGGGGTATCGAGGGTGCTGAAATGTTGCTTCTTGAACTGATGGTGGCTACCCAGACCTTCACTTAAGCTGAACATGTGTTCCAAATACTTTTCTGTATGTGTGCTGCATTTCTAAATACGTTTCTGGATGTGTGTTGCATTTCACAATTTTTTAAAAAGTTAAAGTGAATAGAAAATTGTCTCCCAGCATAACTTCCAAGGTGCAGCAAAAGTTAGTATCTGAAAGGCACCCTAGAGAAATGCAGAAGGCCCAGCAGAGAGCAAGAATCCGAAACCTGGCCACAGAGCCAGTGGTCATGAGCAAGACTGATTCTCTCCAAATCATTTCCCTTTGCGAAACTGGGCCTCACCACGCACTGGCCCACTTCATGGCATGACCATAAAGATAAAATGTGTTGATGGCTTAAGCACTAGAGAAATACATTCAAGGGAGGCTTGTGATTCAGTGATGAACGTGATGGGCAATGCAGGCGTGAATCTCCGCCCTGCTCCAACCCACTGAGAGGACACCCCTCTGAGCCTCAGGGTCCTGATCAAGTATCCTGCAGTGGCAACAAGCCCTTCCTTGTAGGGCTGGTAGGGGGATATTAAACACCATGTCCCATATAGAGCACACTCAGATCGTGATTCTTTAACAAATGTATAACCTGTATTGAGCAAGCATTACATAGGTGTGGGAGACCACAACTATTCTTTTGTCTTCCTCTGTCCCTTCAGACTTCCTACAGTGAGGAGTAATATTCTCCTGAGCCTGGATGAAGACTTGGGCAGGATGAGAATTTTCTGGTCCCTCACAGATAGTCCTCTGTTGCTCTTAGCCATAGATAATCTCGATCACAGAAATTAAAGTGTCTAGCCCCTCGCGATGGTCTTGGTCTCGACAACCGTGGTTGTCAGTTGGCTCTGCACTGTCTCCCCTCTCAGCTCATTCCTGTTCCCAGATGGAAGCCTCCAATGGGAAGAGGGATCCCCTTTCTCCTTGCCCCTCTTTTCCAGCTCACTGCTTTTCCTGTCCCCCTTTGCTTTTCCTCCCTTGCTGGTTGTCTCAGAGAGAAGCAGTGGTCAAAGTCATCTCTCATGGGCTCTGCAGAGCCTCCTCTTGTCCCTGAACCTGAGCAGGTGCATCTATTTTCCAGGTAGTCCTTGAAACTCTTTCCTTAGCCACTGGGCACCCAGCCTCCTCCTCCTAAGGACACCCCATCCTATGAGCTGACCCTACTAGACATGACCAAGACTCCCTCATGTCAGCTCTCCCCTGTATGGTCCCATATGGTGCACGGTGGATGCTGTCCAGTCTCCCGCCTAGACTAGTTCTAGGAGCGCAGACCCACCCCCACCTGGCCAGCCTACTGGCTCCACTACCAAGGCAGAGAGTCAGCTCTTTCCCACTCTGGATCTTCTGGGGTAGCAGGGCGTCAGGCTCCATTTGTGGTTCACTTTAGTTTTCTGAGGCATGGGTCAGGCCTCAGTTCTGGGTCTCCCAACTGGATGGAGTCCAGATCAAACTCCCCAAGTGGTTTCCTGGAAGCCACCCTTGCTGGGCGTATGTCAGAAAATATCTCCTCACAAAGGGAAAGGATTCAGCAGAGCGGCAGCTCTCTCCCTTGAATATCCATTTGAGCCACCATAAACGTTAACTGACTGTTACTTCTAAGGCTCGACCAGTGGCCAGGCATCACGCTGAGTGCCAGGAGAAGAGAGATCAATAAGACACTCTCTTGGCTCTCGAAGAGGAATTGTTCTTCCTCGGGGTCTCTTGAACCCGCCACTTGCTTTTCTAGTGTTTCGCTCTAACACAAGGGCTGTGGAGAGGGCCCTCTGCTTGGTTACCTCCTTCCTGCATGCTCAGCTCTTCCAGATCAGCCTCCCTGAGCCTCGACTCTGACGGTCCCACGATTCCACAACTGCTCAGAAAGGGGATTTCAGGCCCCATGCAACCAACGAACGTGTACTCTGGGCCAGGCACTATTTTCAGCAGGAGGGATACAGCAGGGCGTGGAGGAAGACCCTGGTCCAGCTGCGGGCTGGAACAGACCGACAGTGAACAAGCACACCATATGGCACGTGTTGGAAGCACCAGGAGGAGAATGAAACCGGGGAAGTGCCTGGGAAGTGCCAGGAGGAGAATGAAACCGGGGAAGTGCCTGGGAGGAATATCCCATCTTCCAGTGGTGCCAGTGTTGGAGTTTACCTAAGCCCTGTGATCCTGCAGAGCAGGGAAGGTTAAGGAAACCCCACCCACTCCACTCTTTGTGTTCCAGAAAACTGCCAACTGCAAAGAACCACCGTTTCCCCCATAACTGAGATAAGACTCCCAGGTGCCTCTTATTCACCCATGACAGGGCCAGACTCTCAAAATTCCCTTTCTTTGCCCCATAATTAACTGAACTGTTTGTCCTCACTGATCAATTGTAACAAAATGCTTGTCTACCAAACTTTGGTTCAGCTTCTCTCCTCCCTTTAGGTTCCTGAACTTTGGCCCGCCCTCACCCTGAGCCAGCATACGACCCCCCTGAGAACAGGCTGGCCTCAGGGTCAGACATTCTCCGATCTATCCGATCACACCACCCCGTCATCCCACTAACCCAAACCTGGTTGCTTCTAGCTTTATTTACTCCTCTCTGTAAATAATCTCTTGGAATCAATCCATTGACACCGACTACATCAGCGACGTGTTTATGTGTAATATGTGAAACGACGTACTTTCCCAGTGTGTGAACTACACTACTACCTTATTCTTATTTTATTTATTTATTCTATTCTTATTTTAAAATTTAAATTATATTAATGAAGATGATATAAAACTAAAAGTTCAAAAATAGACCCACAGACATAGAAAACAAACTTATGGTTACCAAAGGGGAAAGGTGGGGAGCAGTAAATTAGGAGTTTGGGATTAACAAATACACACTAATATATATAAAATAGATAATCAACAAGGACCTACTGTATAGCACAGGGAACTCTACTCAATATTTTGTAATAACCTATAAGGGAAAAGAATCTGAAAAAGAATAGATATATAGAGAGATATGTAGATATAGATATATGTATAACTGAATCACTTTGCTGGACACCTGAAACTAACACAATATTGTAAAACAACTATACTTCGGTAAAAAGTAAAATAAAATAAAATAAAAATAAATAAAATTAAAAGTTCATCTTCTCAGTTGTACTACCTACCTTTCAACTGCTCAAGTGTTACATGTGGCCAATAGAGACAAGAGCATTCTTTAGAATATTGAAGTTTATTCATTTAAATACTGAATTAAAGATCATTTGGATTGAAATATTTAAGTATATTGCAAAGCACCTGCCCATATTAAGTTTTTTTGGTGATATAGATCATTCATTCTTTTTCTTTAATATTTATTTATTTATTTTGGCTGCCCCGGGGCTTAGTTGCGGCATGCAGGCTTCTTAGTTGCGGCATAGGGACTTCTTAGTTGCGGCATGCATGCAGGATCTTGTTCCCGGGCCAGGGATCGAACCCAGGCCCCCTGCATTGGGAGCACGGAGTCCTACCCACTGGACCACCAGGGAAGTCCCTAGATCATTCATCTTTGAACTGTGTATATAAATCATGGTACTGGGTGTACACATTGTACATACAGTGGTTTCCTATCCCTTTGATGTTTACTGTGTTTTTGCTGTTTCCCAAGAATCCAAGCGCTCATCTGCTTTTAGTATAATTTTCCCATCTGTGAAATGGAGGTAACAATACTATTAACTATCTCATAAATTTAAATGATATAGTGAATATAAACAACTTAGAATAGTACCTGACACATAGAAAATACCCAATGAATATTATGCATGTTTAAATTACAGTAAATCAACTATACTTCAATTAAAAAATAAACTTAAAAACGAACTTTTTGCCCAACTCTGGAGGCACTTGTAGATCTTATGGTCACAGTGTTCTCTCCATTGTAATAGTCTCTTTCCCCCCTTGCAATAATCCTTTTGAACAGAAGTCTTTCCTTGCTAAGTCCAGATGTTTTTCTTATTTGGCTTGGTCAGGGAGAGTCTCTTTCCGCAGGAACATTTCAGCAGAGATGTGGGGAAGTCAGGGCGTGGAGCTGATCGATTCTGGTGGGAAGAGACATTCCAGGCAGGGGGAGAGCAAATACAAAAGCCCCAAGGAGAGAACACACTTAGCATGTTCAAGTGACAATGAGAAGGCCAGTGGGTTAGAGCATCACAAGGAAGAAGAAGGTGATCAAATATTAGGGCAAAGGGATGCCAGGGACATGATTATGCAGAGCCTGTGGAACATCAGAAGGACTTGGGATTTTATTTTAAATGGGACGGGTACCCAGTGGAGGATTTGGAGGCAGAGACAACTTGCATTTTACTGAACCAACTTGACTACTGTATGAAAAATAGTGGGGCAAAATTAGAAGTAGGGGAATAAGTTAGGTTTTTTACAGTAGTTTGACAAGAAAGATGGTGGCCTAACTAGGGGACAGAAATGGTGGAGATCATGAGAAATGGTGAGATTTGGGATGCTTTTAAGGAAAGCAGACCGAGTTTGCTGATGATTGGATGGGGGTGGAGAAGTGGGCCGGTGAGAGAGAGGATCCCAGAATGAGTCTAAGGTTTTTGACCCGAGTAACTAAAGTTATAGAGTTGTCATTTACTGAGCTGATGAAGCTATGGGAGAAGTGGGGGAATCAAGGGTTATATTTGGGGCATGTGAATTTAAAATGTCAATTAGATATTATCTTAGCTGGGACAGAGCCCAAGGCGAGGACCTATGTGTAAGTCGTTTACTTAGGAGATGCAGGGGCCAGTGGTAAGAATACGGAGGGTGAGACCAGGATGGAAGAGAGGCCAATAAAAAGGTGTGCTATCCACTGCTATATATAAAATAGATAACTAATTAGAATCTACTGTATAGCACAGGGAACTCTACTCAATACTCTGTAATGACCTATATGGGAATAGAATCTAAATTCAATCTAAATCTATGGATATTTGTATACGTATAACTGATTCACCTTGCCGTGCAGCAGAAACTAACACAACAGGGGCTTCCCTGGTGGCGCAGTGGTTGAGAATCTGCCTGCCAATGCAGGGGACACGGGTTCGAGCCCTGGTCTGGGAAGATCCCACATGCCGCGGAGCAGCTAGGCCCGTGTGCCACAACTACTGAGCCTGCACGTCTGGAGCCTGTGCTCCGCAACAAGAGAGGCCGCAATAGTGAGAGGCCCGCGCACCGCGATGAAGAGTGGCCCCCGCTTGCCACAACTAGAGAAAGCCCTTGCACAGAAACGAAGACCCAACACAGCCATAAATAAATAAATAAATAAAATTTAAAAAAAAAACTAACACAACATTGTAAATCAACTATACTTCAATAAAAATTAATTTTTTTAAAAAAAGGTGTGCTATCAAGGTAGCTGCCATGTGCGATGATGGTTCAAATTTTCAGAGATACCTGAGAAAATATACCAAATGCCCCCAGGATCGTCTGCCTGAAGGGCAGGAGGCAGGAACATTTTTTCCACTAGCTCCCCACCCCTGCTGGCTGAGAGTTTCTCCAGGCATGCTAACATCACTGCACTTTCTAGCTGCCCGTGCCCTGAATGAAGCCAGCTGTGTGCTGTGGGGCACTGGAGGAATCCCTGGGGCAGGAAGGGAAAACTCTTGGTGACTGGTCTCTGCTAAATGAGTCGAACCCTGCAAGGAACTGTTTATCCCAGCCACTTGATCAAAGGCATGGACAAGGGGCTTCGAAGCAGGACATTGGGCTGGAGATATGAAGTCATCAGTGTATATGTAAACATGTAATATCCTCTTGAGTGGGAAAAAGGCTAAATAGGAGGAACACTTCCCTGTCACACTTCAAATCAAACCATTTAGACAACCATCCACTCTATCCATTGGTGAGCTTGATTTTGACATAGTAGCTACCAGCAGAGCCCCCTCCTCTCTGAGGTTTTCCCATATTGGAAAGGGAAATGGGAATTCCCTCCTCCACAAATGATATAATAGACTACAATGTTGGCTCTAATTCAACTGGAAAATTTGAGAGGCATAAATACAAGCTCCCTTACAGAGATGCTAGAACACGGGCACATGCACCACAGACATCCTTAGACAAGTGTGCAGCCCCATGCAGAAGCAGGAGAATAAATTTTTGCTTGCCTCGCTCTCTCTCTCAGACCATAGGTGACGGTCTCCTGAAGAATGGCCACTTGGAAGTGCGGGCAACTCAGCAGCAAGCAGTGGAAACACTTAGGAAATGACTGATTCACAGCACTTTTAAATTACTTAGCTTCCCCTGCCTCACAGTAGTAAAATGAAGAGGTTAGACTGGATGATTTCTGAGGTCCTGTTCTGCTGACAAATTCCCATTGTGTTCCATTTTGGACTTATTACATTGAGTAATTGACTTCATCTGACTCAATGACACAATCAAAGGCTCTTAAAGAGCATGGAGTTCCTGGAGCCAGAGTAAAGAGCCGTGCGTCATCCTCGGCTGCTCTGGATCTGGGGCCCTCTAGTGGACAGAAAGTTAATTGAGTTTCCAAGTCCGGGCTTTTAATATCTGAAGTAAAATATTTGGGACCCATCGGCCAGTTTTGAAATCTTTGATTCTTTTTCCCCCTAGAGGTAAAACAGGATTATAGATTTGTTTTTCTTACATTTAAAGCGTTCCAATATGTTATTCTCTGCTGAATATAAGATTGGGTGATATTCCTGGATGGAAGATTCACAATCTAAAGTCGAATAAGAAGCTACCCCTGGTGAAAATATTGGAAATACTTAGGAGAAAGAAAAGCGACCATGTCTTGGGAGAAGACCATGGTTATTCTTGCATTATTTAGCCATTTATTTCAAGATGGCAAAAGAACATTTCCTGCTATCATGGCAGAACAGAAGTCTTTCCTTTTATCCCCTTTGTTCCTTCATCCTCACTTTTAGTTACAGAGGGGTTCTCTTACCAAGAAAAAAAAAATTACTTTAAGTATCGTAAACAGAGGAATATAATGCAGGGGTAGAAGAATTGCGAAAACAAACAGGGTTTGATGAGGTGCCCAGAGATCAGTAAAAACAGAAAGGCACTGCTACTCTGAGGATGGGGTGTAAAGGGACCTCAAGGCACCTGGCTGAAACTACACCCCAGTGAGCCTGCCCAGCAAGAGATGGAGGCCCAGAGGAGATGCAACTGCTGTCTCATAGACAGACTGAAGCAGAGGAAGATCCGGGGAAACGTCTCCCTTCTCCATTCTCCTACCAATGTCCTTCATTGACCAAATCTCACCCATGATCCAGAAGCATGGAAAACACAGGCTGAGGGGCTAGCCCCTGTGATTCAGAGCAGGGCAGAGGCAGAGAGTGGAATTTCTCTGAGTTCAAACTGTCCAAGAACTGGCACAATAAAGAGTAGAAGTTATGATGTCAACACTGATAAATATTAGCCATAGAGAGGTTTGTAGACCATGGATCTATAGGGCTAGCTTCATGGGCACACAACCTGTGTAGTTGCACAGGGTGCCACACTTAGTTTAATACTCTGCTGTCTCTGTCTTGAAATCCTTAATTTTTAACAAAGGGCCTCCAAAAAGTACATTTTCATTTTGTACTAAGCCTCACAAATTGTGTAGCCAGTCGTGTGCATTAATCATCTACAACTTATAGCTGTAGAATGCAGAGAATGTGGCTCTGCTGTCATCTTTCCAGCATAGAGCTAGGACCTGCCATGCACAAGGGACATGGTTGAAGCAGTGATCCTGAAGCTGACTTCAAGGGCTAAGCAGTAGTGTCGATCAGGATCCAGGGACAAGGGGAAAGGGGTAGAAAATTAAAAGGGGGGGAGGGGAACTAGAAGAGAAGGGACTCCCAAAGGGCTGACTCTGAGTGGACTGAGATGCAGTCCAATAGATATGGGTAAATATTCTGCTCCATATTCTGGACTCCCAAGTGTATGAGATCTGCCACCAGGAAGATTGAGTCTTTTCTGATAAACAACTGTGCCTGCCCTTTCCAGACACTGCCAAGTACAATAGTAGGATTATGATAATCATTTCACAGAAGAAAACTTGTATAAACACACCTAATCTCCTCAAGTTTTCAGTGAAAGCAGTTTGGTATGAGGAATTTTAAAACTGTAATAAAGATTATAATTTTCTTATTCAGAACACTCAGGGAGCTTGATTTTGCAATTTCCTATGCTACTAAGCTCTTCCCATTTCTCTTTTATGCATTGCTCAACAGTTACGGGCTTAAGTCTTTAAATTCCTGGGCCTATAGCCGACCTTAAGACCATCAGTTTTTATTAAGACCAAGGAAGCTGGACTCTTGAATTTTTATTTTTATTTTACCAAGATCTTGGTAACAATGTTTATTTTGAAGGTAGAAAATGTCAGAATTATATAGGATTTATCTTTCAATATAGAGGTTTTTATTCAACAAATCTAGTTATTGTTTACAATCTGCTAGGCATTGTTCAAAGTGCTTTACAAATATTAGCACATTTAATTCTCACGAGAACTCCTTAGAACTCCACCTTCTATAGCATCTTCAACAAGGAACAATAAACTTGTATAGAAATTACAGGACAAAGGAAAGCAGTTTTAGGTGTCTAAGGGTGGCAAATTGCAAGAAGGTAAACATATAGGAGGAAACTAATAGAGTAAGTTTTATTTGCAGATTCCTCTAGTGCCATCTCCAAGCTTATAAGAGTCTAGAGTCATCTCCAGTAAAGGAGAATTTATATCTTGCCTCCACACAGAATTGAGGGAGGGTAGAGAGTTTTTCCTGCATTTCCTGCTGCTTAATTGCCTTCAGCTCAAAAAAATGTTTATGTCGAAGAGGCATAGCTTGGGATGACATATTCCGGTTTCCTTCAGGAGGTGCTCTTATTTCATTTTACAAATGAGGAAACTGAGGCACAAAGTGAACTTGGAATCAGCATGTAGCCTAAAATCCCTAAAATAACTTTTTCTAAATTCTGTTATTCTTAAACTGTCTTCCCTTTTACTGGAGGTATTCACAAGCAGAAAGAAACAAAGTTTCTAGATCTTTTACACCTCCTTTACCTCAGTTCTATTTTCTAGATGCTCCTCAGGATATTCCACTCATCCAAACTTCCACAGTACTCACACTCTCTGCACCATACCTACCATCCTTGAATGCATAACACACATTGTGTTCAAAATCACCAACTTCCTCTTTAAACACACAAAATGCAAAGATTAAAAGAAGGTACCAGAACTTCCCTGGTGGCTCAGTGGTTAAGAATCCGCCTGCCAATGCAGGGGACCAAGGAAGCTGAACTCTTGGTGGTGGGTTCAATCCCTGGTCCAGGAAGATCCCACATGCTGCGGAACAACTAAGCCCCTGCACTGCAACTACTGAGCCTGTGCTTTAGAGCCTGCGAGCCACAACTACTGAGCCCACGTGCCACAACTACTGAAGCCCGCGTGCCTAGAGCCCGTGCTCCACAACAAAAGAAGGTACCGCAATGAGAAGGCCGTGCACCGCAACAAAGAGTAGCCCCCGCTCCCTGCAACTAGAGAAAGCCTGGGCGTAACAACGAAGACCCAACACAGCCATAAGAAAAGAAGAAAAAAAATAAGGTACCTGCCCTGAGGGGGACATACAAGTAAACAGTTGAAAGTGACGAGTTTGCAGGCAGAAGCACCTGACCCCTCCAAGTGTAAGGAGAAAGTTAGGCGGGAAGCTTCCTTGAGGGGTGATCCTTGCACTGAATCTTGGAGGGGAAAATGTACTTCACCAAGCAGACAAGCAAAGGAAGAATTTCCAGGACCAGCATGTAGAGAGGCAGGCTGTTGGGGAAGCTAGTAAAGTAGCCTTGTTCAGGCTTCAGAGGCGGCACCAGGCCTCTCACTGACCGGACAATGATGCTAAAGCTGGCTGCATGCCAAACTGCTGAGCTACACCCAGGCCAGCAGGGGTGGCACCAGCACACATCTTAAACCACTAGATAAGATAGAGTCAGTCATGGGACTTCTTGCACCTTGAGGGTCTGGCCAGCCCCCGGGATCCAGAACATTCCAAAACTTACCAGAGCTGCAAATTTGCACGTAGGCTGATTGTTATCATCCTGCGGCCTTGTGCTAAAAGCTGTGCTCCTTCGAGTGGCAAACTGAAGTCTTACCCATAGGGTGGATGCACCACCGGGACCTTCCCAACTGGGACTCCAGATTGCTGTTCAAGGGGCTTCCCAGCGTTGCTTGGATCTGGATGTAGGTGCTTCCCCAATTTGGAGATGTATAAACCTCTGTCTTTACTATTCTCTCTTAGTTAGTTATACTATTCTTTTCTTAATTAGTATACTGTAATTTGTTAATTCAATAAACTCTCTCTAAATTCTTGTTTAACTGAGTGTAGAGTGGTTATTTTGCCAGCTAATCCTATGAACCTTGAAACCAAAAGTAAGGCTTTCAGCAAAACACAGACATTGAACAATTCATCTCAGGACTTAATGAAGCTCAGGTTCTTTATGTCTCACCACAGAAGGAATTCAGTGAGGAACAAAGTGGTAAGAAGTGGATTTATTAGTATAGGATGCTTGTGGATTTGTTAGTATAGGATGGATTAGTGTAGGTTGCTTGTGAAGGATACAAGCGGGCAGGCAAGAGAGCTCTGCCCTGATAACTAAGTGGGCTACATTTTTATAATCAAAGGAAAAGTAGAGAGGGGGAGAAGACCACCTTCTTCCTCATTCTTTGAGGAGACAGCAGGCTTACATCATTAGCTCCTCCTTCACGTCATGGGGCTATTCAAATCAGCATAAGAGTGGTAACATACAGTAAAATATGTTAAATCATCTCAGGTTTCAGTATAATGAGGGTCTTCTACTTTGGAATGTCACCTTTCCGCTCTATTCCTGTCCTTGGTACGTGCAGAGGTGCATGTCCTAAGGATCATTATCTTGCTGACCTCGACCAGCAGGACGCAGGTCTCATTTTTTCACTTAATGGCCTGGGGCATATCTCGTGCTTTTGCTAGGGGAAACACTGACTGAAACTGCCCACCCTGGCCAGGCAAAGACAGTAACAATTTGCATGAGTTATTTTAGGACAGGAGATCCTGGTAAGGAACACGGAACTAACAAGCCACCACCAACCGGAAGAATATGGGAAAGGTCAAAAGGAGAGAGGAGACTCCAGTCCACATGTCCTACCAACCTCCCAGAATCCTCCTCGCTGGAATCCATCTTGGCTGAGTGATGTGCCCACCACCAGAAAGGACCCTGAGTCAGAATGATTGGCCAGAAACAACCCAGAAACTAATCCCATCACCATAAAACCTGAGACTGTGAGCCACGTGGCAGAGCAGTTCTCCTGAGTTCCCTTACCTTTCTGCTCTCCACCTGGGCACCCCTTCCCAATAAAGTCTCTTGCTTTGTCAGCATGTGTGTCTCTTCGGACAACTCATTTCCAAGTGTTAGACAGGAGCCCACTCTCGGGGCCTGGCAGGGGTCCCCCTTCCTGCAACACTTTTATTGCATGGTTTCATTGTTAAGCAGGCCTGTCTTGTTTCACAATGTTCTGATTACTTTCTTGAGTGGTCATTAACTTACAGTGGTCTCCCAAAGTTCCTTCTCTATCTATAATCCCCTAGTGGGATTTCTAAAGCTACCTGTGTAACTATCCTACTCTATCCCTATCAGCATGATGGATCATATGGAATCTAGGGAACTTCAGTAGTAGTCCAATGTGGTTTAAGTGCAGGCAGGCAAGGGTATGTGTGCTGTTAAAAGATAGCACCCCCCCCAATTAAAATTGTTACTGAACTTGACTCTGCTCACCCACAGCACAGCAAAGCCAATTTACTGACACCATGTTGTAGTGAAGGAAAGTACAGCACTTATTTGCAGGGCACCAAGCAAGGAGTACAGGCAGCTCATGCTAAAAGAAGAGCCAAACTCTCTGATGGTCTTCATGGAAGAATTTTTAAAAGCAACATTTAGGGGTGAGGACTGCAGGACGCATGACTTTCTTCTGATTGGTTGGTGGCGAAGTAACAGGGTGGTGTTTCAGGTATCTTAATCATCAGTCTTCTGGTTCAAACTAGTCTGGGTTCTACGTGCTTTTGCTCAGTCTGAAGTTACCATCCTCCACCTGGGTGGGCTACTTAGTTCCTGTAGAACTCAAAGATATGTATCAGATTGTTCTGTATATCCCTTGAGGAGGAATTAAGACTCTGCTTTATCGATGCACTATTGTTTCTTGCACTACTGTTTTCCCTTTGTTTCTACATTCCCTCACTTCCCTAATTAGTAACTGTCTGAATCTGCCCTTTTGGAACTCAGGGGAAGCCTATAAACAAGAAATGGGGACACAGAAAGCCTTTTGTAAGCAGGAGGGCCCTGCAGGGTCCTGCTCAGTTTCAAAATCATGACTGTCATATAGATGTAAAAATGAACATGTTAAAGATTTTGTTTCTCCCATCAGGCGGATTTTATAATCGCCACTCAAAGGGTGAGTCCAAAGAACAGACACGTTTATAGACCAGGAATATTGAAATGAATGTGCAAACGGAGGCAAAACTGGCTTCTTCCACAAGGAGGGGGAAGTCCTCTGAACTTCTGTAGGAGAGAATTTGTGTATCTATAGACCATTATTTTGCAATGCTACCACTCATTTACAACTTATATAGTTGTAAAATATCTCCCATAGAATCAGAATCAGATAATGCAGAAGGGTGACTCCTGTGCATAGATTTCCACTGAAGCACACCTTCTCCCCTACAGTGGCAGTAAAAGAATCAACTATTCAGGGGCCATATCAGAAAGAGCCACAAATACCACAATAAAGAGTTTGGACTTTCTGTTAGTTTCAGTCTTTGAGCAAAGGAGGTTCATGAAAGGTCAAGCTGGAAAAGGCCAAGATATCCTTTCATTGGAAGGGCATGGCCTGGCGGCAGGTGGAAGCTGGCTGAAAAAGCACAAGAATGGAGGCACGAATAAAATCTAGGAGGTTGATGCAGTAGGTCAGAGTCTGTAAGCCAGAGCCAAGGCGAGTGGCTGACAAACAGAGAAAGTCAAATCAAGCGGACCTAATGAACGTGGATGCGAGGGATGAAGTGGAAAGAAGGGTATCTCTGATGGTTTCTAGGTTTCTGACTTAGCTGGGTAGACGGTGACGCATCCACCAACACAAGAGGAGCAAGCCCGTGAGGAAAGGTACGGTCAGTTTTGCACAACTGTAGTTTGAGGTGCGTATAGGATGTCAGGAAGGCATATGGAAAGGGACTCCCCAGGAGACTTGGGGCGGAGTTAGAAGCCACTCGGTTTTTGCGAGCAACCAGGCGCGAGAGGTGGCCAGGGGGGGAGAGTCCGGCCTACTGGAAGGCTCCACCCCCACGCCCCGCAACGAACCGTGGAGAGGCTGGCTGCAAAGGCTCGAGGTCCTTCCGCCCGTTGGGCCTTGCCGCGCTTGCCCCAGCCAGGCATCGCGAACCCCACTTCCGCTTCCGGTCGCGGGGTCTTGGCGGCTGGGCGCGGCGGGTAGGGGCGGGACGGGGCTGAGGGCCGCGGTTGCCTGGCGGCCGGAGCAGCTTTTGCGAGGCCGGTGGGCTCTTGCGGGCGGGCGTGGCGGGCCTCGGTGGGCAGACGGGCGGCCCGGGGCGGATGCTGCGGTCGCGGACCTCGGGGCCCGCGAGGGCCCCGGGGCGTGAAGGCGACGCGCGAGGCCCGAGGAAGAGAGGCAGGCGGCCTGGACCAGGCGAGGCGGGAGGCTGTGGCCCTGAGGCCGGGGGGCGCAAGGAGAGCAGGCAAAAGAGGAGGATGGTGGCCCGGGCGTCTGGGAGAGAAGAGGTGGAAAGTGACAAGTCGGGTGAGGCGTTCGGGGCCGGGAAGGCCTCAGCGAGGCGGCGAGTGGAGGGGCCGGGGGGCCAGGTGGGCTCTTCAGACCCTTCGGACCGGCCGGGCTTAGAAGCAGCGAAGGAGGCGGAGCTCCCCTTGCAATCGGGAAGACACAGTAAGGAAGCATGCAGAGGTCACTCCCTTTCCAGCCTTTGCACCCCTTCTCCTCCACCCGTGTTTTACCACTAGCGTTTCACTCGAATCTACATGGGCTTTACTGATGCACACGGTTGACCCGGAGAGAAAAAAACAGGAATTCGCTTAAAACGTGTTTGTCCTGTTAGGATCCCTTGCTCAGAAGTTCTGTAAAAGGAATTCCTACTAGTGATTCACTTTGGCTTGTATGAAATGATGATGCTAGAGGTTATTCAGCTGCCTTAGAATTTATACAGTTTTATACGGGACCTTAATAGAAATTAGGTCTTTGATTTAAAAACAAACGTATGTTTCCATACAGCTATTCAGGGAAATAAAAATGGATGGCTTCACAATTTTTTTTTATTTTAAGTGGTATTGCTTTTTCCTCCTCAATGTAAAATCTTTTCTGGTATGTTTTGTTGTTTTGATCAGCCAAGGAAAAAAGAAAAGTTACTGAAGCCTCAAGTGATGATCCACAGCCAGGGATTGACCTGGTAAGAAAGGAATCATTAACCAGTTCGGAATCTTTCCAAACAGTGGAATGCAGTGAATTTCAAAGTATGGCTTTCTTGCAGTCTTTGGGTAAGGAAGGTTTGGTAAAAAGTATTAAAAGAAGAATTCGAATTAAAAAATTTAAAAGCTTAGAACGCCCATCTCTCAAAATAACTGAAAATAAGGCTACACAAAATAGTAAGGTTGAATTCCAAGATGAACTGTACAAGAATACTCCAAAATATTCTTGTAACAGCTTGTCACGTGGAGTAGAAAATAATTCCATTTTAAAATTACATGATTGCAGTTGTTTCCCCCATTCCAAGGGTTGTAATGATGAAAATAACCTTGCGTATAAACCTGATGGTGGATGTATGCATGTACCAGAAAATTCCTCAGAGTTAAAGAAAGAAAGCCCTAGGAGTCTTGCAGATAAGAGTGACAGAAATAATATTCCTCAACTTTTACAAACTGAAGAAAACTTAATGGGAGTAAATCAGTTATTACTTGAAGAAAATTATTCATACCAAAGTAAAAATAAGGGCTTGCTTTCCTGCGTTCAAAGTGAAAAAAATAAACATTCATTAGAGGAGAGCAGTGTTGGGAGAAAACCCAGAAAAAGGATGAAGGTGTCTGAAAAAGGAGATGAAATGGTTATTAAGATGAAATTCTCTAATGTGTATAACAAATCTGAGCTGGTGTTACAAGAAAACAAAACAGGTGCTGAAGGTAAAGAAACAGAGACTTTAGTGGCTAAAAAAAGTCCTTTAAAAGTTTTGAGAAAAGTAAACAATAACACGCTGTCACCAGTGGATCATTTATTAAGTCTTCCAGAAACAGGGAAAAAAACAAGTCATGAACACCATGTAAATCCTATGTTTCAGAAAACTCTTGAGCCACTTTCAAAAGAAGAAAAAAAGAATGCTTCAGAGCCTTTAGGATGTAAGAGCATGGATCCAGAGGAGTATTTTAAGTGGATGAAAAACTCAATAGTGAAGTCACCTAGCGATTGCCATCCTATTGAAAAGAGAGCTTCGAGGGAAGACTCGAAGAATGAAGCTGAAGAATCTAAATTTAGCTGTCACAGAACAATACCAATGACTGGCAAAAGAACTTGGCCTTGTTATTCATGTGCTAGAATATCTGCCCAGTGTTGGAAAAAGACTTCCTTGCCACAGTCAAATAACTTTCTTCCTGGGTCTCAGGAAAGTTTTAGGCAAGATGATTTTCTTAAACACCAAACAAATCAAACTCACTTAACTGACTCCAAATTGATGCTACAAAGTTCTCTAACAGAAACAAGCAGTGAATCTTCAAGTAGAGAGAAATTGGATTCTAATTTAAGTTGTTTATCTTCAGTCTCTACAGTGGAACCTACTTTAATGATTATAAAGGAACCTATCATCAATGATAATAAAAAAATGAAGTCAGAGAAACTAAGCAGAAGTGCGTCAGAGGTAGTTTCTAATACTACTGAAGATACTCCATTAACTAATGTGACTCAAAACTTAACAGGAAGTAAAAAAAAAGATAGAGGGAATTTAACAAAACTGAATTTGACAGTGGCTTCCCAGGATGGCCAGGAAGCAAATAGCTCTACAGGCAAAACTATTCATCGAAAAGCATGCATTGCTAAGCAAACACTGGTTGTTCCAGACTTCGTTAAGATGTTGAACACAGGACGGCTGACTAATTTTAAAATTCCCTTACTTAAGAACAAAACAGAAAAAAGAAAAGAAATAAATGCCAAGTCATCAGAGAGAGAAGTATATAGTCCCCTGGAACTTCTTGACAGTTTATCTGGAGCAGAGGTAAGGCAGAATAGGACTAAAGAAAATGTCACCACAGTAACTTCAGGACCTCAATCTTTGAGCATACAAAATAGTGTAATTCCAGTGCAAGCTGGTTCTGACTCATACTGCAGTAAGAATTCCTGTATTATTTCTCCAAGCTTTTTAAAGCAAGGTAATAGTAATACACCATCTAACCACATCTCTGAACCAGGCAATATTGTTTCTAATAAGGAAGCTGTTTCTTTCACAGTTGAAAATAATACTATTTCTTGTGATCCTGGGTGTATAAAGAAAAGTCCTGCCTTCTGCTCTAGTGAACAAGAAACATTCAAAGCAGTTTCCTCTGAAGTTAGTGGTAGAAAAATGACTAAGAACTTTTCAGAAATTGAAGTGGGGTTTCCAGATATTCTTAAAGCGTATGAAGATGATGTCCTCTTAATTGATGTAATTCAAGATGACCCAGACCTCTTTGGAGTCTCCAATGAAGGGGAGCTGTCTTTTACTTCCGAGGTTCCCATGATAAGCCAGGAGCCCAGTGTTGCCGAAGAGCACCAGTCAACAGACTCCAAGCACATGGAACTTCCAGAAAAAAAAGAACCAAGTGATGACTTGAGGTATGCATGTTCAAGTATGCCTTTTGGTACAGATTATTGTTGCAGGTTTCAAAGCACTTTCTGCTCTTAGGTGTCACTGATTTATTCAGTGATCATTGACGCTCCATTATTTTTTTAACCCAGTTATTTATTAAATGTAATATAGTGTATAATTGCTGAGACCTGGAAATGTCATTAATGCTGAAACTTAGAATCAAAATAAAACAATTATATATATTTGAAATTATAATGGAGCAGATTAGCTGTTCAGAATTTTAAATGGTGGTTTATAAAGTGGCTTTTTAAATTACTGAGATTGCTTCTTTCAAAAGTCAAATTTATTTTCATATGTTTTTTAATAATTGTAAATATACAGATATGCTTTTATTTCAGCCAAGTTATGTATTAAGAACAGTGCTATGTATTTTAACCCATTTTCACTGACTTCCTTGTTAGATAAAAAATCCATTTTTCAGTGACCAGAGAAGCCTTGGAAAAGTTTATTTGAATTAGAACTTGAAAGTCGAATCAAAAGTGAAACTAATATTCAGAGGGGAAAAGCACAAAATTTTTTTCATGGTTTTACTTTTAAGGTGATGGTTTTTTTTTTTAATTTATTTTATTTTTTTTTGAGTAAATGTTGCTTTAATATCAGCAAGGATAGAATAGGCATCTTGGTTAAAAGCAAGTAAAGGTGATTCTTTTTTTTTTTTTTTTTGCCATAAATAGTAGAATTTTTATTTATTTTTTTTGAATTTTAGAATTTTATTTATTTATTTATACAGCAGGTTCTTATTAGTTATCCATTTTATACATATTAGTGTATACATGTCAATCCCAATCGCTCAATTCATCACACCACCACCACCCCACCACCACCACTTTCCCCCCTTGGTGTCCATACATTTGTTCTCTACATCTGTGTCTCTGTTTCTGCCCTGCAAACCGGTTCATCTGTACCATTTTTCTAGGTTCCACATATATGCGTTAATATACGATATTTGTTTTTCTCTTTCTGACTTCACTCTGTATGACAGTCTCTAGATCCATCTAAGGTGGTGGTTTTAAATGATGACTTAGCCCCCAAAGAGAGTGAGTTTGCCTGAATCAACTTTAAATGGAGCCAAGTAATAACCTTCTCATTCGGGAATTTGACCTATCTGATTGGCCTAAATTTTATTTACTATTATGTCATATTTTACTAAATTTTTATAATTCTTTAAGCTCTAATTTATATTTGTATGTTACAGTACTTGAATATTGGAATGTTCTGTGAACAGACTCGAAACATGAACACTTTCCACTAAGATTCAATAGTACATGACTTAAATTTGTCTGGTATTCATAAATTTTAGTTACTTTTGTGATATTACATTCTTCTTGATGTTCCTAGTGTGACAAGAACTTGTAACATCACCAAATAGAGTACTTTCTATATCCCAAAGGAAGGACCAAGAGCTTTATCTGTTATTTTTTAAAATTGTCCATAATGAGGATGGTAATCTGCCCATTTTGAGGTGGAAAAAATGAAGATGACAAGTTGTCAGTTGTCCAAATTCACACTGCTAGTAACAGAATCTGGATTTGAACTATCTTAGTTTAAAATTAGTGGTCAAGAACTTATCTTTATAGTCTGACCTACGTTTTTGAATCTTTTCCTTTCCCTAATAGCTCTTGTCACCTTGTAGGCAAATTATTGATATTTTACCTTATCTGTAAAAAGGGAAGGTACTTGCCTCTCAAGGTCGTGAAGATTAATCAGTGAAGGGATGGGACAGGTTTTGGTGTAATACTGGGTGAATAGTAAGAGCTCAATAAAAGGTAGTTAATTAAAGGTGCTTTTAACTCTTGTTATACCATGCTTCCTTTGAGGATTACAAAGAGAAATTAGAGCAAAACCTACATTCAAAGGCAAACATCTCTGTTAGCTAACAAGATGTTGACAATGAACTGCAGTTGAAGGTAGAAATGTAAACTGGGCATAAAGTTTGTTTTTTATACTTTTTTTTTCTTAGGATAATGGCTGATTTTATAAAAATGATACGTGTTCATTATATTAAAAGTGTAAGAGGGAGGGAATCTCACCACCCAAAATAACAAATTAATTACTCAAAATTTGTATGCCTATCTAGGAATATATGTGGATATAATTTCAGAAAAGTTGGATCATGCCACTTTTTAGTAAAAAACATTTAATTTTACTTACGTTTAACTTGGGGAAGGAGGGACTGAAGTGAAACTAAAGGAACTGCTGAATCAATATACTTCTTTACAACAAGAAATTAGTTCTTAAAAGTCTCTCCCAAGTTAATAAGAAAGATTATTTAAAAGTTTGAGTTTTGTTATCATGACTTTTAAAAATTGTGTTCTAACTTCAGACAGCAGCATTTGCTTTCCTGATATAAAAGACAAACCAAGTATCAAATTTACTTCAGATAATTTTTCTATTATTGTAACTTCATTTCCTTTTATGGCAGGAGCACCAATTATACTTGTTTTAGCTCTTCTTTTTCTTTCATCTCTGCTTCTGAAGTTTTGGTTTTTAAATAAACTTTAAAATTTCCTCAGTAGTTATTTTAATATTTTCATTTTTCTGCACTGGAAATACCAGTTTTACAGTCATCCACAGTGCTAGGATAAACCTTAACAGGGAAAAATGGACGCATGATCACCAGAGGGTCTGCTAATAGTTATACAGAAAATTGTTAATGGTTCTAGAACTAGATGAAACTTAAAATATAATTTCTAATGTCAGCTCTCTCCCTTTTACCAATCAGTTGCTAATTAGTACATTACTGTTTCCTCACTCTACGACCCTGAGAGGTTGAAACCTGTTAGAATGAGGTTCTGTTTTACAGAAATAGAAATTGAAGATGGGAGGGCTATGCCCAGAAATTGTCAGAAGCTCTGGACTACCTCTTATTGGTAAAACAGGTAGACAAACATGAGTTAATTTGTAAGGTATTTAAGTTATGTTAGAATACTTGTTCATTGTCAATCTCCACCGTGGGGGAAGTCCATATTAAAATCCAAAGCATTAGAAGCATATTAGAACTAATTCCCTAAGACTTGAACTGATGAGCTTAGACATATATAATGGGTGAAATAGGTAAAACTTTTGAATTAGCCTGTAAGTATAGTTAGAGATCTGAGAATGTCTGTAATAGTCAGTGCTCTACAGTTAATCTGTACTAGAATATAGGATTATGTTCAATCACATATGCTAAAATATCAGTCAAGTGATATTATACAGTGTATCATTGAGATTTTAAGGATCTGCCAAATATTCACGGGAATTACTATATCGCTGGGGAAGTGGGGACTAATGTGTTTGAAACAAAAATATGTAAACTGAGGTACAAGAACACTAGTAGTTTAGAAAAGAGGGTTGAAAGGGCCTCTTGGAAAAGCCAAAATTTGTACTGATCCTTAACGGTTGGATTGATTTAGATTAACAAGGGGGAAGAAGGAAGAAAGTTTGGAGAGGTAGAAAAATAATGAAGAAAATGTGGGCAAAAGGTAAAGGTAGCTATGAATATGGTTGTGCAGGGCAGATTATGACTTCTTCAGACAGAAGTAGGAGCCGTTCTCTTTTCCCACAGCACCTTTTGCTACCTCACTTATGGCACTGATTTCATGATGATATAATTTACATCTCTCACCTGCTAATACTATTGGACTTTTTTTTTTTTTTTACTTTTCTTTTTTCTCTTTATTTCCAAATTTATTGAGACATATTTGACATATTTGAGACATATTTGATATATAACTTATGTAAGTTTAGGGTGTACAATTTGATGATTTGATATATGTATGTGTTGCAAAATGATTACCTTAATAAGGTTAGCTGACACATTCATCTCTGTTCCTATGAGTTCTTTCTTTTAGATTCCACATATAAGTGAGATCATACACTATTTGTCTAGACAAAATGAACAGGCAGCCTATGGAATGGGAGAAAGTATTTGCAAATCATATATCTGATGAAGGATTAATATCCAAAATACATAAGGAATTCATACAACTTAATAGCAAAAAACCAAATAACATGATTACTTTTTTTTATCTTCACATAGTTAGGAACTCAACAGATTGAGTCAGCCAACTAAGAGCCTTGAACAGGCCTGATTACACAACAGGAATCAGAAAATTTAACTTTAGCCAACAAAACATACACTAATCTAATAGACCTTAATAATTTTGATAAAATATGTTTTATTTGCCCATTTTATTGTAAACACAGTTATTAGTCTTGTTTTATTTTCTTTGTAGATGCAACATTTAATGAGTTCAGTGAAGTCTTGAGAGGAGAACATATTTTTTGTTACTGAATACAGGCTAATTTTCATCTTGGTACCCACTGATGTAAATACAGTTGCACAAGAATATATACTCTTGTGTATATTCTCTATTTTTCTTTCTTTCTTTCCTTTTTGTTTCTGGTGTTATCCTCTATAATAAGTTCTTGGTTTAGAGTAGATATCTCAGACACTTTTCCATGGGAACATCATTTTCTCTTTGTGTGTGTGTGAGACAGATATTTAACTTTTGTGTACCATACCTTGTATTCCATGGCTCACATAAACTGTTGGACTTCTTGAGGGTGGGAAATGTCCATGTCTCATTTGCCTTTGTAAACCGAGTCACTCATACATTGAGGGAGGGGAGAGAATTAAGGTTTCAATTCCTACTATGTTGTAGGCTGTTTCTCAAGCATTGGAATATATGTAAATGGAGACAGTGAATCCTTTTTTTCTAAAGCAGATAGATGTTTAAGAATAGTAAAAATAAGACTTGATAAGTAGGGTGATACCAGACTAAGAAGGTTGGAAAATTAGGCATCAAAATTTGAACTTGGTATAGAATTGGTGCTGGTGATCAGTTTGGATCATTTATACCACCTTTGCAACTTGGATTTCAATCCGTGAAAAGCCATTGTACATTCTAGAGCCGGTAAATAATAAACTTCTAGGGGGGAAAATATCTAGCACCACTGTACAGAAAATAAAAGCCTATTACTTTTGCTCAGGCATTTGAGTCCCATTAGACCATGCCTAGCATGGATCTATCCTGGGTAAATTATATTGTCTCAAGAAATCCACCCCACTTACTTTCTCAGAATCTTGGGGAATCAGTTTGTTCCCCAAGAGATTGGCCTCTGTCACCAGGTTTACAATACCAAATGACCAAAAAAAAAACCAAAAACAAAACCAAAAAATGGTTTCCAGCAAAAGTAAAGGTCATTCTCTTTCTTTCCCTCATATATTTAGACTCCTTGGCCTGTCTTTCAAGAAGCTCATCTTACTCCATTCTCCCTTTCCACTGAATATCTGAGGCACTCTAACTGTAATGCACAATTGTACACTTAATTATAAGAACTGACATTTAGTGTCTACCCTGTGCTAGATACATTACTTATGCTATTTCATAAGTAGAACAATTCTGAGATTGAAACTGACCCTATCTTTAAAATTGAGTCAAAGTCACTAACTTTCCAAAGGACACACAGCTAGTAAGTATCAGAGCTGAGATCTGGACACAGGGCAACCTGCTTCAAAGTCGATCTCCCCTCCCCAGAACAGCATGCTGGAAGAGTGGCACTTTGGTTCTTTACATGGCTTCAAATCCATTATTCTATAGACTGCCACAGAACATTATTTACTTTTTGACCCCTTTCCTCTCTCATCTCGTCCTCCTCTTTATTTTTTTTATTAATTAATTCATTTGTTTGTTTATGGCTGCATTGGGTCTTCGTTGCTGCACACGGGCTTTCTCTAGTTGCGGCGAGCAGGGGCTACTCTTCGTTGCGGTGCGCGGGCTTGTCATTGCGGTGGCTTCTCGTTGCGGAGCACGGGCTCTAAGCACACGGGCTTCAGTAGTTGTGGTGCACGGGCTTAGTTGCTCCACGGCATGTGGGATCTTCCTGGACCAGAGCTTGAACCTGTGTCCCATGCATTAGCAGGCGGATTCTCAACCACTGCGCCACCAGGGAAGCCCTCATCCTTCTCTTTAAAGTAGCAGGTGGTGCAGTATGAAGAAGCATCGTTCTGATTTTTACTTTTTTCTCTTTTGGACCACATAAACCATTGTTTGTTTTTGCTGAAATAAATGGTACTGTACTTGATGGAGTTATTGTTTGTAATATCAGGAGACCGAGCACCTCACATCCTGGCATCAGGCTTGGGAACCTCTGGCCCAGTGAATTGGATACTGTAATATTTCTGTTTTTGGCCACTGTTATGTGCAGAATAATTGCCCCAGTAAGTTTATGGTAGTCCTTTTCACAAACAATATGTGAATGTGTAAATAAGTGAGCATTGACTGCATTCAGCTAGTTAGCATCTCAAAAGGAAGCAATAACATTCTGAATTTTTCTTGGGCATTCTGAATTTTTCTTGGGAATTTTTTCTGAATTTTTCTTGAGCAATAACATTCTGAATTTTTCTTGGGCAATAACATTCTCTTAGTTTTCAAGCTTTTTCTGCTAATAATTATTCTAGAGCTGTCATCTTCAAACCTGTTTGTCAGTTACCCATACTAAAGATACATTTTACATTACAGTCTGGTACCTACCTCTGAATATGTAAGACAATAGATTTATAAAAATAGTATTTCCCTTACTACATGTGGTCTAGTATCGTATTTTGTATTTTATTCTGTTTTATTTTAAAATCCTGGTTGGAACCCATTAAATTTCATCACCCCCTTGAAAAATGCTCTGTTAGAGGATAAACCTGATGTAATCTATGTAGTTCTTCAGAAGCCTCTCTTATTCTCCTCTCCTTTTTGCTCAGATCTTCTCTTTTGCTTCCCTGTATTCTGTAGCCTCACCCAAGTCTGTTTCTCTCCTTTCCTCCTTCTACCCTTCATTTTTCCCCCTTTCTACTCCACTAATGCAAAGCTGTAATGTATTTACGGGGGTTACAATTTTATTTTTCCTAATCTAGATGAATTTAAG
Source organism: Eubalaena glacialis (assembly GCF_028564815.1). Lineage (NCBI taxonomy): Eukaryota > Metazoa > Chordata > Mammalia > Artiodactyla > Balaenidae > Eubalaena > Eubalaena glacialis. The sequence goes on along the minus strand of NC_083722.1, from coordinate 65,633,779 downwards.
TTTTTCGTATCTCTTTGTGTCTTGCAAATTCAAAACAAAACTAAATTACTTCTGACAAGAGTGGCATGTGCAATTTTACCTTCCTTGTAAGTTACTTATTCATAGTAAAAAATTTCTCACTCTTATGAACTGTACCAGCAGTATTAAAAATACTATTGTAATACTTTGAAATTAAAGCAGTACACTTGCTATACTTATTTACTTTTTTGGGTTTGGGTTTTTTTTTTTTTTTTTAAGGAATAACCTTCTGTGTGTCTGGGCTGTACCTATTTGTGAATGTAACTTTCAGTATAATTAGAAACAGCCCTCAATTCTTCTCTATTTATTGAGTCAGTTAATCCTATTCATGCTATTACCTTGAATATCTCTCATGGTTTTTCCTTTCTCTCAATTCTCACTGCTACTATCTTATTCATATTTCTTCTAAGTTATTGCAATTAGCTCCTGGTTAATCTTCCTGAACTCTCTTAGTATATCCTCCTCCACAGTAATATTTTGAAGTAGAAATTGATCTGCCAGTGACTGCTTACAGCGCTCCGGTGGCTTTCAGCCACCTGAGGATGGAGTCTAGATTGCTTGGCATGGCTTTTTATGGCTCTTTGGTGGATCTGCATCCATTCTCTCTTTGGCAGCTATGGGGTCGGTGGGGAGGAAAGTGTGGGGAGAGGCTAATAAAAGATAAGCAGAGCAGGCAGCTCACTGTTTCCACAATATGTCATTATCTGAATCCTTTTGCAAGTGTTTATTTACCCAGAAGTTCCTTTCTTTTCAATCATTTGTCCTCTAAATCACATCTGAGATATTATTCTAGGGATTTGTTCCAGTAGTTCTCTTGGCACAGATCTCAGTATATTATGTCTGCTTGCATGTGCACCTCCTCCTATGCTGGGAGTTTGTAGACAGGAGACAGGCATCTTTATTTGCGTCTCCCTAGTGTCTGGCCAGGAGGATATTAGGTGCTGACTATATGGTGAGCAACTAGATGCACATGGACCTTGTTCTCACAGAGCTTTTAGTCTATCAAGGGCTGCAAATGATTAAGCAAATACAATAAAATATGGTAGGAAAAGTGCAAGGTGTTGAAGGCTTCCTCGCCCTAGTAACATTTAAGTTGAACACTAAAGAATGAATAGGATCTAGACAATAGGTGAAAAAAAGTGAGTAGAAAATTGAGAGGGAAGGAGTAGTCTATAGGTAGGCCTGCAGGGAAGAGCATGTTACAACTGAGAGACAGAAATAACATCCCATGGCTTAGTGTTCAGGTGGCAAGAAATGACGCTACAGAATATGCAGAAAGCTCAGTCGTGCAGGGCTTTGTAAATAGGATGACCATAGAATTGATCTTCTGAACTGCAAAAATTTTGAGAGGGAAATGGGGGGGAGGTATTAATAATTAATATGCCAGGATAAGAGGCATACACAGATCATCCTAGACGAACTAGAATTCATGGTGAGTTTGAACTTTATCCTTAGAGCATATAGGGATTCACTGAAGGACTTTACTTCAAGTAGAGAATTTGATCAGATTTACATTTTAAAAATCATGATAGCTCTGGTGTGGAGAATAAATTGGCAAGGAGCTATTGTCATAATTAGACCAAAGGACGTGGTGACTTCAACCAGAAGTGGGAGTGGATTTGAGACAGGTTTAGGAAGTGAAGATTGATTAATCAAATGGGGGCGAGGTCAGAGGTAGGAGTTAAGGATGATACCTGGTTTCTCGTTTCAAAGAAGGGCATTACAATTCTCTGATGAAAACAGGCAGGATTGGGGAGGGATGCTGGTCATGAGGTCAAATTTAGACACGTTGGGGCTTCCCTGGTGGCGCAATGGTTGAGAGTCTGCCTGCCAATGCAGGGGACATGGGTTCGAGCCCTGGTCTGGGAAGATCCCACGTGCCGCGGAGCGACTGGGCCTGTGAGCCACAATTGCTGAGCCTGCGCGTCTGGAGCCTGCGCTCCGCAACAAGAGAGGCCGCGATAGTGAGAGGCCTGCGCACCGCGATGAAGAGTGGCCCCCACTTGCCGCAACTGGAGAAAGCCCTCGCACAGAAACAAGGACCCAACACAGCCATAAATAAATAAATAAATAAATAAATAAATAATTTAGACATGTTGAGTTGGAGAAACCTTTGAAATACTGAAATGGAGATATTCTAGTAGACATGAGTTCAGAGGTATGAATTGGGGGAGGAGATTTGTATATATTTGTGTCTTGTTTGTAATTTTATTTTCCCATTCTTTTTTTAAATTTATTTATTTTATATTTATTTTTGGCTGCGTTGGGTCTTCATTGCTGCGCGAGGGCTTTTCTCTAGTTGCGGCGAGCGGGGGCTACTCTTCGTTGTGGTGTGCGGGCTTCTCATTGCGGTGGCTTCTCGTTGCGGAGCACGGCCTCTAGGCGCGCGGGCTTCAGTAGTTGTGGCACGTGGGCTCAGTAGTTGTGGCTCGCGGGCTCTAGAGCGCAGGCTCAGTAGTTGTGGCGCACGGGCTCAGTTGCTCCGCAGCATGTGGGATCTTCCCGGACCAGGGCTCGAACCCGTGTCCCCTGCATTGGCAGGCGGATTCCTTTTTTTTTTTTTTTTTTGTTATATACACAAGTTTTTTTTTAATGATAAGGTAGTTGAAAGCAGAAAATCAAAGACGATGCTATTTTCAGAGAAAATTTTTTAGCAAAGCAGAATTGAGGTTCTGAATAATTGAGGTAGCATTGAAACTTGAAAGGAAAATCCCTCTCACAAAGTATAATATCATATCATTTAAAAAGCCATTGGTTTTCATACATGTGTCTATAAACTTAAAGTTATATAAATGCATTTACTTTTTTTTTTAACGTCTTTATTGGAGTATAATTGCTTTACAATGTTGTGTTAGTTTCTGCTGTATAACAAAGTGAATCAGCTATATGTATACATATATCCCCATATCCCCTCCCCCTTGCGCCTCCCCTCCCACCCTCCCTACCCCACCCCTATAGGTGGTCACAAAGCACCGAGCTGACATCCCTCTGCTATGCAGCTGCTTCCCACTAGCTATCTATTTTACATTTGGTAGTGTATATATGTCAGTGCTACTCTCTCACTTCGTCCCAGCTTACCCTTCCCCCTCCCCGTGTCCTCAAGTCCATTCTCTATGTCTGCATCTTTATTCTTGTCCAGGCAGGCGGATTGTTAACCACTGTGCCACCAGGGAAGTCCTATTATATTTTATTCTGTGTACTTTTATATACTTTTGTCCAAGTTTTTAAAAATGGAATAGTGTTTGGCCATTTGTTTCTGAGTGGCTCCTATAGCTGTAGTTTTCATTTGTTGAGCCTATGCCATTGGCTTTAAGAACATTTTATCTTATTTAATCCTCACAATAACCTTGTGGGTAGGTGGTATTCTCATTTTACAGATATGGTTAGACTCAAAGAATTTAAATAATTTTGCCACGGTTGACATAGTAAGTGGCAGAACAATATTTGAGCCCAGGTTGGTTTAACTCTGATCTCCATAGCTGTTACCTTTAGACCTTAGGTTGTCTTCAGAGACTACAAAAAGAGACTCAAACTGCTCTCACACTCTTCCTTTTACATTGGCGGTAAGACATACATACACATGCTTAAGAGTAGGAGGTAAACATTATCTTGCATTGGTGTAATACTTTAAAAATGTTTTAAATGCTTGGTATAATGTCATCAGTTCTCTCTAACAAAGTTTGAGTGGCAGCACTCCCTAACAATTGTGGCGAATGTGATTAAAGAACCAAATGCAGAATCTGCTTGGGTGTGCTATCCCAGAATAGTACTCTGGCCTTGGAGGACTTGAGCTGATGTTCACCAGCTGCTAAAGCTAGTATTGTGTAATGTTTAGCAGAGTGGATAATTCTGCTAGAATATGTTATAATGTGTAAGCTCTGTTTGCTTTATAATAGACAACTCCCTGTACTGGATCCTGAATCGATGAAGTCAGAGATCTGTGCTTCCTTGTCAGCAGGTAAAATTTGACATTTTCAGAATGTGTAATATTGAAGTATTTTTATATCTCTATTTAGGCATAGTCAGAATGAATTCATTAAAATAGGAAGCTTTTCATTTTAGAGTCTGTCAACCGTGTTTTACAGTTTGTCAGTTTTCCTCAGTTTTGCCTGGTTGGCAGATCAGATTTTGAGAAATTTTCCAGTTGATTATTTAATAAGTAACTTTGTTAGGCTTTATCTACAAAAGATAATTGACCTTAGCAATTTTTGTAGTCTCATTTTTGAAATTGAAATATATATTTAAGCTGTACCACATTTTAAATCTGAGTCCTTTTTAATATTTTTTTTTTTTTGCAAGGGCTTTCTCTAGTTGTGGCAAGTGGGGGCCACTCTTCATCACGGTGCGCGGGCCTCTCACTATCGCGGCCTCTCTTGTTGCGGAGCACAGGCTCCGAACGCGCAGGCTCAGTAGTTGTGGCTCACGGGCCGAGTTGCTCCGCGGCATGTGGGGTCTTCCCAGACCAGGGCTCGAACCCGCGTCCCCTACACTGGCAGGCAGACTCTCAACCACTGCGCCACCAGGGAAGCCCCCTTAATATTTTTTTAATAATAGCTAATCCTAAATTTAAATAACTGAATCTTTACAGGAAATAATTTGAAAGTTAATTTCAAAAACTTTCAAGTTTTAAAAATATATTGAAAAATAGCTGGACATGATCAAGAAAGATTCTTAAATTTATCTTTATGTCTCAATTTTGTCTTACTGCCAATTCTTTTTATACCATGTAATGGAGTTATTTTGATAGAGAGGGAGGAATAAATGTATAATTTGCTGAAAATGCTGCTTCATATTTGTCACATTGGACTTTAGAAGAGTCTCTGAATTCTAACTCATTTTTAGAACAATCTTTAAATGACTTGGTTATTTTGTCATTTAAAGTTTCTACAGTTGAATATTATTTCTTTTCAGCAAGTGAGATAAAACATGATTCCAAAGGTGCAAACATTTCCTTAGGTGAAGTTACTAATGAGACTTCTTCAAATGAAAAACTGGGAGACGTCAGTGAACACACAAAAAGTTCAGACTTGGATGAAAAGGTACTAGGGAATCTTTTGCATTTTCTTATTTCTTGGTCCAGATAGTGGTAAATACAGAAGTCCATCTTAGCAGTGCTGTCAGGTGACAAGGGAATGGCCTTTTTGTTGAGTAAAGAGTCACGTCATTCTGGCCATGGGACATACTGCTTGATGCTTGCCGTAAGCACAGTATTAACAGGGTTTCACTTGTCTGGGAAAATGGGGTGTGCTGTTTAATTATATATTTAGCTTTTTAGAATCCTAAAGTTCTTCTCAAACCTATGTAAATCTTTCTAAATTGTTACATATCTTCCTGCCTCACTAAGTACAAAGTACTGAATATCATTTGATCTCCTCTGAAGTTTTAGAATATCATAGTGCCTGAGTGCTATGAATGCAAGCATCAGTTATTCGACCACAGATGAAGAAGGCATAGGAATCGGAGCTAAACCTAACTTGATGTTGGAACATACCACTGGTGTATGCTATGGAGAAAATTTGGGGTATCAATTATCTGCCAGATAATGTGTATGATTGTCTTAACCTTTTGAATAATTTAATTGACTCCTAGACAACTATCTCATGTTCTCTTCTTTCTCCTTATTCCTCCTCATTTGTCCTCATAGCTAACAACCTTGTTTCCTATTTTACCAAGAAAATTGAAATAATTGGAAAAGAACTTCCTAAGTTCCTACCAATACATTAGGCCACCTACCTGCACCTGTTCCCAAAACTTCAGCTTCACTTCTGTTACACTGGGTGAACAGGCCAAGACTATTCCCTTCACCTGTGTGCTAGAATCCATCTCTTCCCTCTCTTAAAATACACTCCAGTAATTCTCCTTTCATTACTGGATCATTCTCTTCAACATAAGCATGCTTTTCTCCCATCTTCAAACAAAACCAAAAATACACTTTCATGGTCCCATTTTCCTTTTCACCTGTTGTCCTATTTCTCCAAAGACTTGTCTAGACCCTCTATCCCCAGTTTCTCTCCTCCAGTTCCAAAGATACTCACCTTCACCTCCACCAAAACTACCTGTCTTAAACTCTCCAGTGACCTGCTCGTTGCTGAATCTAATAGACATAGTTCAGTCTTAATCTTACTTAACCTATCACCAGTATTTAACAGTTGATCACGCTTTCCTTGAAACATTTTTTTCACATGGCTTTCAGGTTAAACATGCATGCCTAGTGTCCTGTCTGTCTGCAACTTCCCAGTTGGTTTCGCTGGTCTCTCCTGATCTCCCTGACCTCTACATGTTGGAGCGACCCAGTGCCTAGACCAGGAGTCTGTTCTTTTTTCCTATCTAGATTTGCTCCTTAGATGGTCTCATCCAACCTCATTGCATTGAATGCCATCTGTGTGCTAAGACTCTCAAATTGATATCTCCAGCTTGAACTTCGTCTCTGAGCTGCAGACCTTTCTCTCTAGTTGTCTACTTGATTTTTCCACTTGGATGTCCAGTTACACTTCTCAAACTTAACGTGTTCAAAACTGACCTCCTGTTAGATGTCCCCTACCCTACCACAAACCAGCTGTTCCTGTAATTTTCCCCTTTTCTATTAAAGGCAACTCCATCCTTTATAAGTTATTTAGGCTCAAAAACCTTGGATTTCCTTACTTTCTTTTTCTCTCACTCCATATCCAGACTGTAAGGAAATCCTGCTGGCCTTAGCTTCAGATGATGTCTGGAAATTATTCACTTTTCATCACTCCCACACATACCACACAGGCCCAGGCCCAGGCCCCGCCTAATATCATCTCCTGCCTGCATTACTGCAGTGGTCTCCTAACATTTCTCCAGCTTCTGATATTGTTCTCTTGTAGTTTATTCTCAACATAGCATAAACTAGATCATGTTATTCTTCTACTTCAAACTCTCCAGTGGCTTTTAATATTCATATTCCTTACTGTGACCTACATGGCCCTTTATCTGTTCCCCCTACCCCTCCCCTACGTTGTTACCTCTCTGATCTCTTTGACTACTCTCCTTATCCATTTTACTCTGACCACATTAGCCTCCTTGCTGTTCTTGGAACAAACCAGGCTTTCTCCCACTTCATGGCCTTTGCCCTTGCCATTTTATCTCCTAAAAAAAAAAAAAAAAAGATATAGCTTACTTTCTTATTTCCTTCACATCTTTACTCAAATTTCATGTTCTCAGAGAGACCTCCCCTAGCCATCCAACCTAAAATTCCAGTATTCTCCGTTCTGTCAACATTTCATATCCCCCTTTCTTGTACTTATCATGATATAACATACTTTACATTTACTTATTTATGTTTACCTCTGTCTCTTTCTGCTAGAATGAAACTCCATGAAGGCAAAGATTTTTGTCCATTTTGCTCACAAATGAATCTTTAGCACCTAGAGCAGTGGCTGATACAGAGTAATAACACAAATGATTGGGTTTTTTTGGCCGCCCCGCACGGCATTCAGGATATTAGTTCCCCGACCAGGGATCAGACCTGTGTGCCCTGCAATGGAAGTGCAGAATCTTAACCACTGGCTTGCCAGGAAAGTTCCAAATGGTTGTTGAATGAATATTGAATGTGAACCTCATTTGAAAATAGTCTTTAGGGACTTTCCTGGAGGTCCAGTAGTTAGGACTTCGCCTTCCAATGCAGGGGGTGCAGGTTCGATCCCTGGTTGGGGAGCTAAGATCCCACATGCCTCGGGACCAAAAAATCAAAACATAAAACAGAAGCAATATTGTAACAAATTCAATAAAGACTTTAAAAAATGGTCCACATCAAAAAAAAAAGTCTTTAAGTGTTAGAAGTGTCCTATAGCATGAATAAAAATATCACAGAGTACTTGCTTAATGGTTTGATGATAACACCCAGTATGTATTGAGCCTTTATTAAATGCCAGCCAGCCAGTGCTAGAGACTTAGCACTGGTTATATCTTATCCCTATGATATAAGGAGGTGCTGTTCAGGAGTTCCCAAAACCACCCTCAGGTTCAGTGATTTGCTAGAAGAACTCACAGAGGTCAGCAAAGCTGTTATTGTAACTCAAGGTTACAGTTTATTTCAGTGAAAGAATACAGATTAAAGTCAGCAAAAGAAAGAGTCACATAGGGCAGAGCACAGGAGAAACTGAGTACAAGCTTCCAGTTTTTCTCTCCCAATAGAGGCACGTGGACACTGCTTGCTTCTCCCAGGAGTGATGTATGACAGAAACAGAATATTGCCAGCCAGGGACTTGCCTGAAGCTTGGTCAGGGTTTTTATTGGGGTCAGTCACATAGGCATGGTTGACCACCTGCGTGGCTGACCTCAGTCACTCAGTCTCCAGTCCCTCCAGAGGTCAAGCTGATACCACATGACTCAAGGACCCCGTCATAAATCACAAAGACTTTCTGGAGTGGCCCAAGGCCTCTACCATAAATTACACTGTTAGCTTACACTATCTGTTGTGATCCCAGACACCCAGGTAAACAAAGACACACAATCAGGCAGCATATTCCAAGGGCTTAGAAGTTACCTTCTAGGAGCAGGTCACAGGCCATTCCTTTAACATAGGCATATGGACAACCCAGATTTACTGAGTTAACCCTTTACTGCACATGAAGTGTGTACTGCTATTTCCCTTTGCAGATGAAAAAACTGAGACTTAGTATCTTGTCCAGGGTCACACAGTAGAATCCCTTGACTCTATAGCAGGGGTCAGCAAACCTTTTCTTTAAGACTAGATAGTAAATACTTGTCTGGCTTTGTGGGCCATATGGTTGCTGTCCTAGCTACTCAGCTCTGTTATTGTAAGGAGAAAGAAGCCATAGACAATATGTAAACAAATGTCAATTGCTGTGTTCAAATAAAACTTTATTTACAAAAACAGGCAGCCTGCAGGCTATAGCTTGCCAACCTTTGCTCTAAAGCATTAAAAAATAAAGTTTGTACTCTATTCTACTTAAAGCAGAAGAGAAGACTTTTTGCTTTCAATTCTGCAAGGATAGATTTTAAGAGACGTTTGCCAGAATTCACTGAGTTCTTTTTTTTTTTTTTTTTTTTTTTTTAATTTATTTATTTTATTTATTTATTTTTGGCTGCGTTGCGTCTTCGTTGCTGCGTGCGGGCTTTCTCTAGTTGCGGCGAGCGGGGGCTACTCTTCGTTGTGGTGCACAGGCTTCTCATTGCGGTGGCTTCTCTTGTTGCGGAGCACGGGCTCTAGGTGCGCAGGCTTCAGTAGTTGTGGCACGCGGGCTCAGTAGTTGTGGTTCACGGGTCCTAGAGCGCAGGCTCAGTAGTTGTGGTGCACGGGCTTAGTTGCTCCACAGCATGTGGGATCTTCCCGGACCAGGGTTTGAACCCGTGTCCCCTGCATTGGCAGGCGGATTCTTAACCACTGTGACACCAGAGAAGCCCTCACTGAGTTCTTAACACTAAATATTTAAAGATGTAGACTATTTTCAATATTAGCTCTTTTAAAAATAATCCCCAAAATCATTTAGCTGCTTCCTAGTGTGGTACTACTTTTTGGATTTGTTTAAGGGAAGGGGAATGATACTTTTATCTTTCTGATACCATGGTAAGCTTCAAAGTAGCAACTCTTTAGAAAATATTGATACATGACCCTGTCAGTAATATTTGTCTTTAAAATATCTGGCCCCCAAATTTGGGAATTAACAAACTTTATCCATCTCTCACCTTATATTTTAGGAACTTTAGAGGGTAAATAGGTTGATTTATAGGACATATGTCTAGCCTGCCACTTTTCTGCTTTTATGTATGGTTTTCTGTGAATTTTTAGAAATGCTTCCTTACTGATCTTTTACATATATATATATTTCTGTCTTTTCCACAGACCTTGTTTTTTCTTTCTCTTGTATATCAGTTATACCCAGAATCCATATATAAAAATTTTTAGATTTACCATGGTAGTAGTTGCTTAATGATTCTAGTTTTGAGCCCCAGATAGTTGAACTGCTAGTGTACTTTTTAATTTTTATTTTGAAACAATTGTAAATTCACAGAAAGTTGCAAAAGTAGTTTTCCTCCATGATTACATCTTAAAGCACAATATCAGAAGCAGAAATTTGGTATTAGTATAATGAGTGTATGTAGTTCTGTGTATATTATCAAGTGTGCAGATTTTTGTAGCCACCACTGCAATCAAGATAATTATGCCATCACTACAAAGATATTCCTTATGCTACCCCTTTGTCACACATCCCTCCCTACCCCTAACTTCTGTAACCTTAGTAACCATTAATATGTTTTCCATCTCTGTAACTTTGGTATTTTGAAATAAATGCCCAGGTTTGCAGTTGCTGGGCTGTCTGGTAATTGCATGCTTAGGTTTTAACTTGGGTGGACTTGGCCTCCAGGTTACTCCCCCGTGGTAGTAGGCAGTTGAAATGTTTATTCAGTTCGTTTAGTGTCATCTGGGTTGTTTGGAGTCTACCTTACAAAGGTGTAGTCCAAGGGTCAGCTAGAAATTTGGACCAAGTTTAAAGCAGATTTGGGGGCTTTCTCTCTTAGGCTCTCCCGTTTCCAGGAGTCCCAGCCTCACTTCCCAGTTTCTGACTTTGCCCTATACTCTGTCTTCTGGTTCTTTGTGTCAGTATGGCAAATTTTTAGCCTTCCCCAGTGGTTCCAACCAATTAAGGCCTCTCTTTAAGAATAAATCCATAAAAACAGGACTGTTACCCAGTGTCATTCCCTCTTTCCCTCCAGATTCTGCCTACTTTTCATACCTCTCCAGTGTTTTCAGGCAGAGTTTTTTTTTATAGTTCATCTGAGAGTTATAGTTGTTACCTGAAGAAAGATTAGCCCAATAAGAGATACTTATTTGCCATTTCTCAAACTGGACCTATTGTGTCTTCTTTTTAATTTTATACAAATGACAGCTTATCATTCTTTGTCTTTTTTTAACTTAATGTATAATGGAGATTGTTTCCTTTCCATATATGTAATGATACTTTGTTTTTACAATTATATAATTATCCACTATATGGGTATACTCTATTCAACAAGTTACACTGTTGATGGACACTTGGTTTGTTCCCATTTTTTGCTATTTTAACATTGTTGCATTATGCATCCTTGAGCATAAGGCATTTTGCATATGTGCAAGCATTTTTGGATTAATTCTTAGAAGTAGAATTTTCAGATTGCCCTACATAGAGATTGCTTTGATTTATGCTTCTATCAACATTGTATGGGAATGACAGTTTCCTCCCCGACACACTCACCAACTCAGTATTAAAATTTTTTTATTTTTGTCCATCTGTACATTTTTACAAATGACTTTTCATTTGCTTTTCTCTTATGAGTCTAGTTAAGCATCTTTTAGTATGTGTAAAAGCCATTTACATTTTCTTCTGTGAACTTCTTTTTTACATCCTTTGCCCATTTTTCTTTTGGGATTTTGATCTTTTTTTATTTGCAGGAACTTTTCGTATATTAAGCATATTTGTTCTTTGTCATATGTTGCCATACTTTTTCCTGTTTTTTCATTTGTGTTTGACTTGGTTTAGGAGCTTTTTACCTTGAAGGAGCTTTTTATTTTTATTTAGTCAAATGTATATGTTTTTTGTTGTTGTTGTTGTTGTTTTAATTAATTTATTTATTTTTGGCTGTGTTGGGTCTTCGTTTCTGTGCAAGGGCTTTCTCTAGTTGCGGCGAGTGGGGGCCACTCTTCATCGCGGTGCGCGGGCCTCTCACTATCGCAGCCTCTCCTGTTGCGGAGCACAGGCTCCGAACGCGCAGGCTCAGTAGTTGTGGCTCACGGGCCTAGTTGCTCCGCGGCATGTGGGATCTTCCCAGACCAGGGCTTGAACCCGTGTCCCCTGCATTGGCAGGCAGATTCTCAACCACTGCGCCACCAGGGAAGCCCCTCAAATGTATGTTTTATTTTATGATATTTGAGTTATGAGTTGTATTTAGAGAAACCCTTCCCCATTTCTGGATTAAAAATGTTCACCTGTATCTTTTTCTAGTGCTTTTTTGGTGTTATTTATTATGTTTACATTTTTTATCAATATAAATCTAAATTTTATCTTGGAAGAAAAAATGTAGAAACAATGTAACCTTTCTGTTCTTATTTTAACAGGTGACTTTTGTCATCTTAGCATATGAAAATATTTTAAATGTTTGTATTCAAACCTACTGATACCGTAATTCATGGTTTCTGCCTTTGGTGTCAGCTTAGGCTTTCTCCAGCCTCCAAATTATATAACTACTCACCTTTATTTTATTTTTGATACTTTCAGTATTTTTTATACTTAAATCTTTAATGAACCTAAAGTATTTTGACATATGGTGAATTGGTACCAAGCTTTTTTCCATCCAGTCAGCTAGCCTGTTGTTCTATTACTATTTATTGAATCATTTCCTCACAAATTTCAAATGCCATCTTTAATAGTTTCAATTTTTATGTATAGAATGATTCTTTTACTTGTCATTTATTTCATTAATTGCTCAGGTCCTGTACCAATTCCATACTGTCAATTACTTGAAAAATAAAAACAGGAAGGCTTGCTTTAAAAGATACTAACCTGTATTATAAATCTAAAATATTTTTGGCTATTCTTATATTCTTCTAAGAACTTTAAACACACATTGTAAAGTAATTTTTTAAACATATAAATTAATTTGCAGGCAATTAACATTTTTTACCTTTAACATTCTCATCCAGGAACATGGTATATCTTTCTATTTGCTAGTGTTTCGCGTTACTCAGTTGAGTTTTATAGTTACAATAGTATATATAATGTGTACCATTATTGTAAAATATGATTGTGTACTTCAAAAAGACTAGAAAGATATAAAGTAAGATATTAAGTGGTTATCTCTGGCTGCCCAAATGATGGGTGATTTGGGGTGTTTATTTTCTTGGTGCCTGTTTTTTCAAAGGTCTAGTATGTATAATTTTCTTATAGAGAATCACAATTCCCAAAACACTAATTACTAATTGTAAAGTGCTTTAAGTGTAGCAATGTTTTAAATACATATAAATATTTCTAATGAAAAATACATTTATGTTGGTAAATACCACCTAAAAATAAAAATCACTCAAAGCTGTTTTTTTCTGAATAAAAAGAAATATAACTTTAATTGTCCAAAATAATTTGAAATGGTGGCTTGCATAATTAAAGGTGACATCAAAAACTGGGAAAAATGTATTGATTTATATTAGTTTTTCTCAACAGCAGAAATTTTAAAATCAGTGTTCATATTTTGAATAATGTAGAGTAGAATTATTTTCCTGCTTGACCATAAGCTAGTTGTTTAATTAACATCTAGTACATTCTGATCTGGTAAGCCTCATAGCCTAATATGGAATGCAGAGATAGTCACTTATACTATTTAACCATAATCTCTTCACAGTGTAGATTTTTGGACAAGGTGACTATTCAAGAAGAAAAAGAAGATATTTATGAAGTTTGCAAAAGGTCTGTAACATAATTTTAAATTACATAATGTTAAAATAGTCATTCATGTAATTTGTATCTTGAGCATATTTTTCATTCTCTCCTGTATATACTTGGGCTACTATGCTGTAAACAATACATGGGTATTATTTAATTAATGTGTCAGGTGTATACAGATGTCAGGGATATTGTAAGTTACCTTAAAGCTTAAGTGTTTGGAGCCATTAAAATATTTTTTGAGGGAGGAATGAGGAATAGTGATAAAAGAAAAAAAGATGTTTATGTGACTTCTATGAAGGTAAGACTAGCTGAAATCAGATGAACATTGCAATTTGCAGGTATCTTCTATGTCTGCAGCCATTAGTACTGAGAGCTACAGTACACTCACTGGAACATATACAGATACCAAATTTAGATTTAGAGGACACCTTGGAGGTCATTTGATCCACACCCCACACCTGTTTTGCTGTTGAGGCAAGGCACAGTCAGGTCAGGTGACAAATATGTTCAAGTTCTTTTATGTTAAGACAGTGTTTTTCAAAGTGTGGTCCTTGGAGCAGCTGTATCATGTGGGAACTTGTAAGAAATGTAAATTATTTGTTCCCACCCCTGACCTACTGAATCAGAAACTCAGGAAATGGGGCCCATCAATCTGTGTTTCAACAAGGTCACCAACTAATCCTGCTACATGTTCAAGTTTGAGAACCATTACGTTAAAGAAAAGCCTAGGTAAGAATTAGATTGGCATAGAAGCCTGTATGGTTCATGCCCACTTGAAGATCTTAAAAAGAAAATGTGACAAGGTTAACTTTTTTTTTCCTATTAAAAACATTTTGCTTACAAGCTAAATAGTTGCAACCTGCAGAGTTTTGTCATCACCTTGGCTCTGCCATAATGACCAGGAGTGTGACATTGGGTAAGTCACCACATTACCCTGGGTTTCATTACCCAATCAAAATAAAAGAATTTTTCTAGATAATCTTCTCCATCTATAAAACTCCATAATTCATATTTGTTTGTTTTATGTTACTGCTTTTATTTTGTTTTACTTGGAGTGGGGGTATGATAATTGCACATATCAATGATATCCCAAGTTGGGGAGAGAAGCAAATATTTTTATTTTGTGTGAAATTATTGAACTCCCATCAATGCTACTAGGTTTCAACTGTTATAAGCATTGGCCCCTTTTCTTACTATTTTTACTCTCCGCTGGCCAAGGGAACCCCAGGTGAAAAAGCTTTATTAGAACTGTGTTTAGGTAAAATACTGTAGTATCTGAATGAGGGTATAAGTCTTTCTCCGAAAAAGTAAATTCATTTATATCTGATAGCTCTGAGGTACTTTCCACCCTCCCCCTTGCTTAAGTTATTTATTTTTCTAGGTAAGTGACCTCCAAATTAAGGTGTTTTTTTTTAATTGGCTATATAGGATCTCACGTATTAGAACACAGTCAAAGCTGTTTAAATCAGTAGCCTAGAACAATACATTTCTTATACCTTCTTCCCAAAGGAAGGTCTCAAGTACTTGTATAAATTTATTATATATACATGTCCTGAAGAATAACTTACAATTCATTTATTTTATTGCACTATTAATAGAATCATTGCATGATCTTTTCTGGATTTGGATGCTAGTCCAGTTCCTGCTCAAACCTTTTGTCTGACATGATCAGAAATACTTTGCTCTAGTTTTAACCCCACCACCCCACTTCTACGCATACCCTAGCCATTTAACAAGTATCAGTTTTCTAGTTAAGAAGGCAGGAACAACCTATTGAAAATACTGAAGAATCATAGTATATGATGGTAGTACACAGCATAGTATGTAGACTACATCAGTACTATCATTAGGATGTGTTTCTACTTATTTGATTCTCGTTACTTTGTTTTTAGAATAAATTTAAATTCTGATTTTGGTTTTTCTGCTCACACAGCAGCGATTCTAAAAATACAGAGAATGTGGTTGGTGAATGTCAGTTGGCAGTGCTGGGCCCCAAACCTCTGTGCTTATCAGTGCCAGTGCCACGTTTGAATCTAAGTGCTCATCAGGAAGACACATTACTGAAGCCCTGGATGAATGGTACAATTTTCTTAGTAAAATTCTGTTGGCTTTTGATAATATAGAAATGATACAGGAGATTTTTCCACCCGAAACAAAAAAGTTAAGAAAACAATTGAGTGAATTCCCTGGCGGCAGTCCAGTGGTTAGGACTCTGCACATCCACTGCAGGGGGCACAAGTTAAATCCCTGGTCAGTGAACTAAGATCCCGCAAGCTGTGTGGCAGGGCCCAAAATAAAAAAGAGAAGAAAAAAATTGAAACAAGTATAGGATATGCTAAGATTAGAAGGTTTGTGTACCTTTAGTTAGTACTTTTGATGGAACGACTTCTGAGATACCTATATTTATGTGATAGTGGTAGTATAGGTAAATTATAGTCTATACCTAAAATATTCATATTTTAAGTGAGTGTTTTAGAAATTTAGAATGTAGTTTAGAATTTGTGTCTTTTTTTGATAATCATAATGCTGTGAAAAAATAAACTAGATTAAAGAATTAATTTAGAAACAATAAAATCCTCTTGTGTATGTAGCTCACACCTAACTCTTCCGGACCTCCCATTACTGACTTCATGCTGCCTGGTGTTGTGTACTATAGCAGCAAGCCCATGATGATCACATGTTTTATCTTAAAAAGCTTTACAGGTTTCATAATGAAAAGTACTGCAAAGCTATGCAGCAAAAACGTCAGCTTGTCCCAAATTATATCTGGATGCTGCCAAAATGAAAAATGAAATTACTTAAGATAAAAAACATTTTTGTGTTATCTTTAGAAAACATAATTTTTAAATGTCCTAATTCTCATTTTAAAAGACTAACATTAAGGGATAATGATCCCTGGTATAATAGTCAGCTCGGGCTGCCATAACAAAATGCCACAGACTGGGTGGCTTAAACAACAGATATTCATTTCACACAGTTCTGGAAGCTAGAAGTCCAAGATCAAGTTTCTGGTAGAGTTCAGTTTCTGGCTGTCTTCCTGGCTTACAGACGGCAGCCTTTTCACTAAGTCCTCACATGGCCTTTCCTTGGTGCATGTGCATGGGGGGAGAGAGAGAGAGCGAGAGAGAGAAAGCTCTCTGGTGCCTCTTATAAAGACATTGATTCTATCAGATCAGGGCCTCATTTTTACAACCCCATTTAACCTTAATTACTTCTGCAAAAGGCCCTAACTCCAAATACAGTCACTTTGGGGGTTAAGGCTTCAATTTATGAATTGGGGGGAGACACAGTCGGTCCATAGCACCTGGGTTTCTCAGTAGTTTTCTTCCCTAAGAAAGGTTTATTGTGTGTAATATTTGTCTGTTTAACTTAGACAATCATTTGAATATAGTACTCAATTCTGCTATGTAAGGCTTTTAAGAAAGCATCTTTAGCTTATAATGAATTTAAAATGTTAAGTTCAGATCTAGACATCCTTAAGGAACACCTAAGATGTAAATTACTGTATATTTCACAGGAACATACCACAGCAGCAGTCCTTGAACTGAGCACAAGAAGTCCAAAGTGAAATATTAAAGCAGATAGTAGTAGTCATCTGTTTGATCGTTATGAAAGGAATAAGTTGTAACATATTGGAATGTAATCTCATTCTTAATCATTTCTAGATTTCAGATTTCCAGGAAAACATTCTCTTCTAAAGCTGCAGGATCCTGAAATTTGTGAAATATTTAAGAGGGAAAAAAATGTAGGGGTAAGCGCCCCATTTAAAAAAATAATAATAATCTTATAAGCTTGTACTTTGGGGCTTTCTGATTAATTTCCCTATCATAATTTAAGCAGTTCTGGACATTTTATGGATTTTAAATGGGAGTTGGTGGTAAGGGACAGAAAATGGGTAGTGATTCAGAGGATATTCACAAACAGTATAACAGGTTTAAGGCAGAAGGGTGGGGAATGGGATATCCAAAACAGAAAATACAGGATGAATAGTTCCCTGTGATGGAGAAAGCTAGTGATATAAAGCAATTGATAGGAAAAGCCTGTTGTAAAAAGCTTTCACTCATTGCCTTTTTCCGTTAATCAGAAAAGCTAAGGAAATTTTTGGTTCTAATAAATGCATCTGAAATATGCATATTATTACAGAATTAACTTTTTATACAAGTTAAAAGGGCAGGCACATGAGAAGGAGGAGGGAAAGTATAAACTTTTAAAACCACGTAAAGTAAAATGGTAGTAACTTTGATGAAATATAGAAGTTTTACACTAAAGGAAATTGCAGAAATTCAGACAAATAACTTTAAATTGATTTTTTTTAATAATTTTTAAAAATATAAATTGTTTGGAGTTACTTTTTATCAAGTCAGCAAACAATTTATCGTGATAGTTTTTTGGATGTATAATATTTCTGGTTGTTTCAAATACTTTCTCACTTGATTGCGGTAAGTGTTTTACAATTAACACAGAAAGGGAATTTGTCTAATTTTCTAGGTGTTCCAGAAGCCCCTAGGGTTGCTGATACCCCATAGATATTGCAAATTTCATTTTAATACATTACGTGGCTGTGAGCGATCACAGTGCAAGTTTGCTCACGTGCCTGAGCAAGGGGATGAAAAGGTAAAATATGTTAAGTCTTTGAAGTAGAGATTGTTTTAATAACCATCTCAGTCATATGTTTTAATTCAGATTTTCATCAACTCCTAATATATGAGCTTTGCCTGATTTTGTGCTTTACATAAATGGAATCATACAATTTGTATTCTTTTGTTTCTGGCTGCTTTTGCTCAACATTTTTGAGATTCATCTGTACTTTTTTACTTAATTGTAGATGTTTCTTTCTCATTGCTGTATAATATTAAATATTCCATTGTATGAGTATATCAAAATGTTTTTTGTTGATAAATACTGCTTTTGATGGGTGGTTTCTAAATTTGGTAAATACAGTAGTGTTCTGCATGTCTTTTGGTGAACATACGAACACATTCTGATGGGTTATACTTAAAACTGGAATTATTGGGTCAAAGGGTCTACATATATTCAACTTTAGTAGATACTGCCAGACAGATTTCCAAAGTGGTTTACCAAATTACACTCTAACCAGCAATGTTTGAGAGTTCTGGTTGCTTTACATCCTCACCAGCTCTTGGTGTTATCAGCCTTTTAATTTAAGCCATTCTAGTGGGTGGGGAGTGATACCTTCCCTGGTGATTGATGAAGCTGAGCATCTTTCAAAATGTTTGTTGGGTGTTTGAATATCCCCTTTCTGTAAATATCTAAATATTTTGCCTATATTCTAGAGGATTATCTTTTTCTTGTCCATCTTAAGAATTCTTTATATATTCTGGATGCAAATTCTTTGTTGGATATACGTATTGCAAATAACTTTTACTACTTTACAAGTTGCCTTTTCACCCTTTTATTTTTTTAATTTTTTTGGAGTGTAGTTGGTTTACAATGTTGTGTTAGTTTCATGTGTACAGCAAAGTAAATCAGTTATATACATATATCCACTCTTTTTTAGATTCTTTTCACATATAGGTCATTACAGAGTATTGAGTAGAGTTCCCTGTGCTGTACAGTAGGTCCTTATTAGTTATCTATTTTATATATAGTAGTATGTATATGTCAATCCCAATCTCCCAATTTATCCCTTCCCCTCCCCTTTTCCCCCTGGTAAACCATAAGTTTGTTTTCTACATCTGTGACTCTTATTTCTATTTTGTAAATAAGTTCATTTGTACCATTTATTTAGATTCCACATATAAGCAATATCATATATTTGTCTTTCTCTTTCTGACTTACTTCACTTAGTATGATCATCTCTAGTTGCATCCATCTTGCTGCAAACAGCATTATTTCATTCTTTTTTATGGCTGAGTAATATTCCATTGTATATATGTACCACATCTTCTTTATCCACTCCTCTGTCATTGGACATTTAGATTGCTTCCATGTCTTGGCTATTGTAAATAATGCTGCAATGAATGTTGGGGTGCATGTGTATTTTCAATTTATGATTTTCTCCAGATATATGCCCAAGAGGGGGATTGCTGGATCATATGGTAGTTCTATATTTAGTTTTTTAAGGAACCTCCATACTGTGCTCCATAATGGTACCAATTTACATTCCACCAACAGGCCTTTTCACCCTTTTATTTTATGTATTTATTTATTTATTTATTTTTGCTTAGTTAAATCTCTAATTTTATTTTATTTTAACATCTTTATTGGAGTATAATTGCTTTACATTGTTGTGTTAGTTGCTGCTGTATAACACAGTGAATCACCTATACGTACACATATATCCCCATATCCCCTCCCTCTTGCGTCTCCCTCCCACTCTCCCTATCCCACCCCTCTAGGTGGTCACAAAGCATGAGCTGATCTCCCTGTGCTATGCAGCTGCTTCCCACTAGCTATCTGTTTTACATTTGGTAGTGTATATATGTCACTGCCACTCTCTTACTTCGTCTCAGCTTACCCTTCACCCTCCCTGTGTCCTCAAGTCCATTCTCTATGTCTGTGTCTTTATTCCTGTCCTGCCCCTAGGTTCTTCAGAACCATTTTTTTTAGATTCCATATATATGTGTTAGCATACGGTATTTGTTTTTCTCTTCTGACTTACTTCACTCTGTATGACAGACTCTGTCCATCCACCTCACTACAAATAACTCAATTTCGTTTCTTTTTATGGCTGAGTAATACTCCATTATATATGTGCCACATCTTCTTTATCCATTTATCTGTTGATGGACACTTAGGTTGCTTCCATGTCCTGGCTATTGTAAATAGAGCTTCAGTGAACATTGTGGTACATGACTCTTTTTGAATTATGGTTTTCTCAGGGTATATGCCCAGTAGTGGGATTGCTGGGTCATCTGGTAGCTCTATTTTTAGTTTTTTAAGGAACCTCCATACTGTTCTCCATAGCGGCTGTATCAATTTACATTCCTACCAACAGTGCAAGAGGGTTCCCTTTTCTCCACACCCTCTCCAGCATTGATTGATTGTAGATTTTTTGATGATGCCCATTCTGACCGGCGTGAGGTGATACCTCATTGTAGTTTTGATTTGCTTTTCTCTAATGATTAGTGATGTTGAGCATCCTTTCATGTGTTTGTTGGCAATCTGTATATCTTCTTTGGAGAAATGTCTATTTAGGTCTTCTGCCCATTTTTGGATTGGGTTGTTTGTTTTTTTGATATTGAGCTGCATGAGCTGCTTGTATATTTTGGAGATTATTCCTTTGTCAGTTGCTTTGTTTGCAAATATTTTCTCCCATTCTGAGGGTTGTCTTTTGGTCTTGTTTATGGTTTCCTTTGCTGTGCAAAAGCTTTTAAGTTTCATTAGGTCCCATTTGTTTATTTTTGTTTTTATTTCCATTTCTCTAGGAGGTGGGTCAAACTTTTCACCCTTTTAAAAGTGTCTTTGGTAAACAAAATTATTAATCTTTATATAGTCCAATCTAATCCATTTTTTTCCCTTTTATGGTGTTGACTTTTTACATGCTGTTCAAGAAAGCTTTGCCAAGATCATGAAGATGTTCTTTTATGTTTTTCCTTTAAAAGTTTTCTTGTCTGATATTTACATTTAGAACTCTAAGCCATCTAGAATTAATTTTTGTTTAGGATGTGAGATGGTCTAGATATATATTTTTTCCCATGTGGATCTCCAGGTGACCCAAAACCATCCTTTCCCCCACTGCACTGCAGTATCACCATGTCATAAATCAGCTGATTGTGTATGAGTGGGTCTATTTATAGGATCTCTGTTCTAATCCATTGGTCCATGTGTTTCTCCTTATACCAGTAAAATATGTCCTCCCTTCCCCAGTTGATTGCTAATCTTGACTCTGTTTCCTAGACTATTTCTTTGACAGAGATTCTCTGAATAAGATTTTTGTAACGAATTCAGTGTACATTTCAAATCTTAGTTAACCTAACATCAGCTTCTTTATTCCATTGCTTTCAATTGACTTAAAAAAATTGGAATAAGCAAAAAGATAGGACTGAAATTTGTGTAGATTTTACGAAATATAAAAAGGTAATTTTACATTTTTTGTGACTTTTATAGGTTTGTATGGATGTGTTTAAGAAATATATAAGTATCAACGAGCTTTGTTTGCTACAACGTGCAGGTATGAGACAATGGAATGATTACTATGAATTTATTCATACGAGAGTTTCAAACAATGTGCTATTGTCTTAATAGTTTGAAAGTAAATTCAGTACTTTTGAGTATGAAAACTGAATGCCTTAGAGTAGCTCTCTTGGTCTTAGAAAGGATTAATAATAAGTGTGGCATTTTGGTTAATAAAAAAATTATAATCCACCTAACACTGTAATTCCCTCACATACTAATATTTTCATGACATAGAAATTTTATTTACAGTTGTAAGACAGGAAAAAGGATATTGTTAATTGGCTTAAAATCTTTCTGAAGGGATCTTTCAGAAACTGTATCTTCCTTACTTATTAGCCCTTTTCTTTTTACATTATCCCTTGTAGCCAGTGCACTATCCATCATTCTGTGCAGTTCCCTAAATAGGGCATGCTGTGTTATAATAGAGAGGGCACTGCTGTCTCTACCCAGGATCCCTTTCTTTTATCCCACTTCCCCATAGCAAAGACCTATTCATCTTTCAAAGCTTACTCATAGGAAATAGGATAATCTCCTCTATTAGGCCCTTATCTGACTCCACAGCCTCATCCCATTCCCTGCTCCCATCTCCCCCTACTACATTGTGAGCCCCAAGAGGAAGGGACCAAGCTTTACATTTGTCACCCTGACACAGCCACCAAAACCACATAGTATGATGGTAACAGAGCACCATATTCATCTGCTTAAAATCTCATCTAGCTAAAAACAAAATCTCTGACAAGTTTGTTTTGCTGGTGATATCATCTCCTCTAAGGATTAGAGGAAGCATATGAGGGAACTGGTAGTCTGGACTTAATCCAGCTGTAGCAAGGAGGAAGTAGTTAAGGTAGAAGTAATAGGAGCCTATATAGGGAATATACCTGTCACCTGACAGGTTGTGATAACCAAGGAGGAGAAGCTACATATGGTTAGATATGGATGAACATTTATATTCCAGAAATAATTCCATAACATATATGGAAGAAAAGAGGATGACATGGGAAAAATACAAAACTCCCCAAAACATAATTCTGGTTGTGTGAATATCCAGTATGGGAAAAGGAAAAATATATGTTTATTCAGTTATAAAACAATAAATACAGAAAACAAAAATAAAAACCTATAGTGAAGAATAAGTGCAGGAAGTTGGCAAAAACCTATATAAATTACGTTTGATGTGAAAATAGAAAGTTAGATCAGTGGAACAGATAGATAGCTCAGAATAAACTTGATACTATGTATAAAGAGGTTTAGTGTTTAGAAAGACCATAGGGTTTGGGAAGGAAGACTCATTTTATGAATGATGTTAGGAAAACTGGATAGCAACTTAGAAAGAGAAACTCTGAATATCTCTGGTATAAAGTATAGATCTAACTGCTCAGGCTCTACAGAGAGGCCTCAGGGACCACCTAGTTCACAAGGGAAGGTACTGAGAGGGTGGGACTCCCCATTACCCTATTTAACCATAAGTTCATTTTTATCTGTTTTATATTTGAATTTCCACATAAAATTCTTTTTCCAGAAGTTGTTTGACTAAAAACATTGTGAAAAACTACTACTGCTTAGCATACACCAAAATGAGTAATTGTAGTATGTTGGTAATTCAGTAAAAAGAATTAACATTTTCAATCAGATTTTTTTGAAAGTTGATAATTTCTGTGGTTTAAAGTAATCAAAGGAAGCACAAAAGATAAAAATCTGTTTATATAAATGTAAACTGAAAAAAGCTATTAGCTTCAAATATTTTAAAATGTATGTATTCTGAGCTCCAGAGTTACCACATTATTGGATTCAAATGCCCACTTTTCAATCAAAAAGTCATATGACAGGGCTTCCCTGGTGGCGCAGTGGTTGAGAATCTGCCTGCCAATGCAGGGGACACAGGTTCGAGCCCTGGTCTGGGAAGATCCCACATGCCGCGGAGCAACTGGGCCCGTGAGCCACAATTGCTGAGCCTGTGCGTCTGGAGCCCGTGCTCCGCAACAAGAGAGGCCGTGATAGTGAGAGGCCCACGCACCGCGATGAAGAGTGGCCCCCACTTGCTGCAACTAGAGAAAGCCCTCACACAGAAACAAAGACCCAACACAGCCATAAATAAAAATAAATTTTAAAAAAATTTTTAAAAAAAAGTCATATGACATACAAAGAAATGAGCAAAATATGGCCTATTCAAAGGAAAAAATAAATCAACAGAAACTATCCTTGTAAAAGACCTGATGGCAGATAAATTAGACAATGATTTTAAAACATCTGTCTTAAAGGTGCTTGAAGAACTAAGGAAGATGTGGGGAACGTCAAGAAAATAATGTGTGAACAAAATGGAAATATCAGAGAGATAGGAAACCTAAAAAGAAACCAGAAAAATTCTGGAGTTGAAAAATACAATAACTGAAATGAAAAATTCACTAGAGGGATTCAAAGGCAGATTTTAGCAGGCAAAAGAATCAGAGAACTTGAAGATAGGAGAATGGAAATTATCAGGTCTGAGGAACAGAAAGAAAAAAGTTTGAAGAAAAGTGAATACAGCCTGAGGAACACCATGAAACAGAACACTGTGGAAGTCTCAGAAGGAGAAGAGAAAGAGAAAGGGGTAGAGAGAATATTTGAGCAAATAATGGCTGAAAACTTCCCAAATTTGATGCAAGTTGTAAATATAAATATCCAAGAAGCTCAGCAAACTCTAAGATGAACTCAAAGAGACACACACCAGGGCTTCCCTGATGGTGCAGTGGTTGAGAATCTGCCTGCCAATGCAGGGGACACGGGTTCGAGCCCTGGTCTGGGAAGATCCCACATGCCGCGGAGCAGCTGGGCCCGTGAGCCACAATTACTGAGCCTGCGCGTCTGGAGCCTGTGCTCCGCAACAAGAGAGGCCGCGATAGTGAGAGGCCCGCGCACTGCGATGAAGAGTGGCCCCCACTTGCCACAACTGGAGAAAGCCCTCGCACAGAAACAAAGACCGAACACAGCCATAAATAAATTAAAAAATTAAAAAAAAAAAAAAAGAGACACACACCAAGACATATTTTAATCAAACTTTCAAAAGCCAGAGGCAAAGAGAGGATCTTGAAAGCAGCAAGAGAGAAGCAAATTATCACATACAAGGGATCCTCAATAAGATTATAAGCAGATTTCTCATCAGAAACTTTGGAGGCCAGAAGGCAATAGGCCAATATATTCAAAGTGCTAAAAGAAAATATCTGTCAACCAAGAATCCTATATCTAGCAAAACTGTCCTTCAGAATTGAGGGATAAATTATTGGTATGACATTCCCGGATAAACAAAAGCTGAGAGAGTTTGTTTCCTTTAGACCTGCCCTTCAAGAAATGCTCAAGGGAGGCCTGCAAAGTGAAATGAAAGGGCATGAGACAGTAACTTGAGGTCATATGGAGAAATAAGGATCTCAATAAAAGTAAATACATGGGTAATTATAAAAGCTAGTATTATTGTAACAATGGTTTGTACTGTACTTTCTGTTTTTTACATGATTTAAGAAACTAATACCTTTAAAGAAAAGTATATTATTAGTGTAAAAACTAGTATTATTGTAAATTTGATTGGTAACTCCAAATCCTCTTTTCCATATTATTTAAGAGACTGATGCATTTGAAAGAACTGTTAGTTAATGTTTTGGGGCACACAGTATATAAAAATGTAATTTGTGACCTTAGCAACTGAAAGGGGTGGGGATGGAGCTGTAAAGAAGCAGAGTTTTTGTATATTATTGAAGTTACGCTGGTATAAATCCCACGGTAACCTCAATAGCTATAGAATATGCACAAAAGGAAATGAAAAAGGAGTTAAAACTTTCACTCAAAAAATCACCTAACACAAAAGAAGAGAGTATTGCAGGAAATGAGGGACAAAAAAGCTATGAGACATACAGAAAACAAATAGCAAAATCAGAAGTAAGTCCTTCATTATCAGTAATTACTTTTAAAGTAAATGGATTAAATTCTCCATTCAAAAGACACAGATTGGCAGAATGAATAAAAACACATTATCCAATTATATGCTGTCTACAAAATATTCACTTTAGAGCCAAAGACAAATAGATTGAAAGTGAAAGGATGGAAAAAATATTCTATACAAATAGTAACCAGAAGAGAGCAGGAGTGGCTATACTAATATTAGACAGAATAGACTTTAAATCAA
Organism: Eubalaena glacialis; assembly: GCF_028564815.1. NCBI lineage: Eukaryota > Metazoa > Chordata > Mammalia > Artiodactyla > Balaenidae > Eubalaena > Eubalaena glacialis. The sequence goes on along the minus strand of NC_083722.1, from coordinate 65,608,069 downwards.
AAAAGGTTACAAGAGACAAAGAAGGACATTATATATAGTAATGAAAGGTTCAGTACAGCAGCAGTATAAACATTTATACCTAATCACAGACGATCAAAATACATAAAGCAAAAACTTACAGAATTAATGAGAGAAATAGACAGTTCTACAATAGTAGTTGGAGACTTCAATACCCCACTCACAATAATGGATAGAACAACCAGACAGAAGGTAAGTAAAGAAATAGAGGACTCAACACAAGATACCCACTAGATCTAACAGACACATACAGAATACTCTACCCAACAACAATAGTATACATATTCTTCTCAAGAGCACATGAGGCATCTTCCTGATAGACCATGTGTTTGGCCACAAATTAAGTCTCAACAGATTTTAAAAGATAGATATTATACAAAGTATCTCCTCTGATCACAACAGGATGGAATTAGAAACCAGTAACAAAAGAAAACTGGAAAATTAACAAAATTGTGGAAATCGAACATACTTTTAAGCAACCAAGGGATCACAGAAGATATCACAAGGGAAATCAGAAAATACTTAGAGACAAATGAAAATGAAACACAACATTCCAAAACTTATGCGATGGAGTGAAAATGGTACTTAAGAGGGAAATTTATAGCTATTGTATAAATGTTTATGTTAAAAAACAAGAAAGATCTCAAATCAACAACCTAACTTTACAACTTAAGAAACTAGAGAAAGAAAAACAAACTAAACATAAAGCTAGTAGAAGGAAGGAAATGATAAAGATCAGAGCAGAGATAAATGAAATAGAGAACAATGAGAATAGAAAAACAGTGAGAAGAAAATCAATAAAACTGAAAGCTGGTGTTTCAAAAAGACGAACAAAATTAACAAATCTTTGGCTAGATGGACTAAGAAAAAAGGAGAGAAGATTGAAATTGCTAAAATAAAAAAAATGGGGACAATAATACGATTCTACAGAAATAAAAATGATTATAAGAGAGTACTGTGAATAATTGTGTGCCAAACAAATTGGATAACTTAGATGAAATGGACAAATTCCTAGAAAAACAAAATCTTCCAAGACTAAATGATGAAGAAATAGAAAATCTGAATAGATCTACAGCTAGTAAGGAGATTGAATCAGTAATCAAAAATGTTCTGACAAAGAAAGCCCTGCACCGAATGGTTTCACTGGTGAGTTCTACCAAACATTTAAAGAACTAATATCAATCCTCAAACTTTTCCCAAAAATTGAAGAGGGAACACTTGCTAACTCATTCTATGAGGCTGAGGCTACCATTGCCCTGATACCAAAGCCAGATAAAGAAACTGCCAAAAAGGTAACTACAGATCGATACTCCTTGTGAACATTGATACAGAAATCCTCAACAAAAACTAACAAACCAAATTCAGCAGCATATTGGAAGGATCGTAGACCATGACCAAGTGGAATTTATTCTTAGAATGCAAGAATAGTTCAACATACAAAAATCAATCAAAGTAATACACCACATTAACAGAATGAAGGGGAAAAACCACATGATCATCTCAATTGATTCAGAAAAAGCATTTGACAAAATTCAACACCTTTTCATGATAAAAACACTCAAAAGATTAGGAATAAAAGGAAACTACCTCAACATTTAAAAAGCCATAGCTGGGCATTTCTATACACTGACATTGAACAATCTGAAAAGGAAATTACAAAAACAATTCCATTTACAATAGCATAAAAAAGAATAAAATACTTATTAACTTAACCAAGGAAGTGATAGACTTGCAGAATGAAATCTACAAAACATTGCTGAAAGAAATTAAAGATAAATTAATGGAAATACATCCCATGTTCACAGATTGGAAAACTTAGTATTGTTAAAATGTCATTACTTCCCAAGTGATCCCCAAGGAATCCCGAAATAATCTTGAAAAAGAAAAAACCTGGAGGACTCATACTTCCTATCTTGAAAACTTACTACAGAGCTATAGTAATCAAAACAGTGTGGTACTGGCATAAAGACAGACATATAAACCAATGGACTAGAATAGAGAGCCTGGATATAAAGCCTCACATATATGGTCAAATGATTTTTGAGAAGGATGCCAAGATCATTCACTAGTGAAAGGATAGTTTTTTAGTGCTGGGAAAACTAAATATCCACAAGCAAAAGAATAAAATTGGACCCTTATCTAACACTATATACAAAAATTAGTTCAAAATTGATTAAAGACCTTAATGTAAGACCTACAACAATAAAACTCTGAGAAGAAAGCATAAGGACAAAAGCATCACACATTGGATTTGGCAGTGATTTCTTGGATATGACACCAAAGACAATGGCAACAAAGAAAAAATAGACAAATTGAACTTCATGAAAAATTTAAAATTCCGTTCATTAAGAGACAATATCAGTAAGATAAAACAGCAGCCCACAGAATGGGAGAAAGTATTTGTAAATCATATATCTGATAAAGGATTGGTATCCAGAATATACAGAGAACCCCTAAAACTCAACAACAAAACCTGATTCAAAAATAGGCAAAGTACTTGAAAAGACATTTCTCCAAAGATACACAAATGGCCAATAAGCATGTAAAAAGATGCTCAGTATCACCAATCCTAAGGGAAATGCAAATCAAAACTACATTGAGATACCACCTTACTCCCATTAGGATGACTGCTATCGAAAAAAACAAAACAACAAGTGTTAGTGAGGGTGTGGAGAAATTGGAACCCTTGTACCCTATCGGCAGGAATGTAAAATAGTACAGACACTGTGGAAAAACAGTATGACAGTTCCTCAAAAAATTAAAAATAGAGTTACTGTATGGCCCAGCAATTCTTCTCTTGATATATACACAAAAGAATTGACAGGGTCTCAGAAGATATTTGTACACCCATGTTTATAGCAGCATTATTCACAGTAAAATGTGAAGCAACCCAAGTGTCCGTTAAGAAACTACTTTCTCAAAGGAAATTAATAAGTGTTATAATTTTTGGTAGAATGTTCATATCACAAATTGGAATAAAAATATCCCCAGGGTCAACATGTTGGTGGGGGTTAAAACAGCAAGAAGGGGTATATGTCAAAATAGTCTGCATCTACCCCTAAACAGGCCACTGCCTGAAATCTCCATGGGAGTGTGGCTCCTTAGGAGTTCTTATTTAGACCATTATGTATGAGGCAGTTTGGCCCTATTTTTTGTGGATAGCACATGAGTTAGCTCCCAATGTAGTGCCTAACATCCTGGTTAACATGTTATTGCCATTAAATTTTGCTTTAATTTATTTTCATCAAGTATTTCTGATACTGGAAGTGTACCTTTTAAGAAAATGAATTTATACTACTTGATCTTTAAATATGGAAAGATTGTCTAATTTAGGAAAGATGAATATCTTAAAAGCAGCAAATAACTTTAATATATACTTCTTCCTTTTTAGTAAACACATTTATGGCGTACTACAGAAAGTTCCCTCCGGGTATACACTTTGATCTACAAGTGCTAAATGACCTTCTCAATTCTTTACTCACACATTGTTTACTGAAAGAAGTATTTCAGGTCATGAGCCTCAGCATAATGGTTAAAATGCTGGTAAGTAACCTGAAAATATATTTTTCTAATATTTTAAGTTAATTTATCTGTTATATTTCTTGTTTGTATAATTGAGCAGTTACATTTCTGTTTGTTGAATACTTCGTAGAGAACACTTGTGTTTTTCAGCATAAATGAATTTGAGAAACTTAAGGTGTACTGAAAGAAGACATGAAAATGAGTGTAATTTTTTTGTTTTATCCAGCCTGCTCTGAAAATATTACTAAAAACATTTGAGTGTGTGGCAACTATGAAATTAAGGAATGCTGTACCTGCTTTAATCGATATCTTTTGCAAGGTATGATTTCATTTTATCCCTTTTATACTCTAATACTGAATAACCAAGAAAATAATGATTTCTGCTTACACTCTTAAATTGCCTTTTACTCACATTCTTAATGCCAAAGAATTCTGTTTTCAGAAATGTTCTTTTTCTCCCGAAATAGGGTTTATAAACACACTCCAGTGACTGACAGGACTTCCCCTTAATTAAATAGTTCTAAGCACTCGAGATGACTTCTTTCAGATTCGTGAACTGTCCTCATCTCTACTTCTTAAGGATGATTAAAGTTTTCTTTTTCAAAAAGATTTGAGGTCATATATAACAAAAATAAATACACAAATCAATGTATAAATAGGGCATTGTTACCAAACAAAGCAGATAGATAAGAATATGGTGGCAAGGAGTTAATTTTCTATTTGGCACTAAGCAAAAAGAAAAACAAAAATTTTTATAGCTTTTAAAAGGTATATTAAAATTTTTACTGTTGTTGAATATTTCCTAGTATTTGGTACTACCCAGCCATTCATTTCAGAATAGACTTAATAGCAGGAAAACACCCAATTCTCACCCATTCTCTTTAGGAAGCAGCATTGGAACCACTCTAGCAGATGAACAGATATTTCAGTGAATACCTCTAGTTACACATTACAAAACTTGACAAAGTTACTTGCCTGGAAATTTTTTGAATCAGGAATTACTCAAACTTCCAGTTACATAACAAATGAGTCACAGGGATGAAATGTACGGCATGCGGAATATAATCAGTAATAATGTAGTATCTTTGTATGGTGACAGATGGTAACTAGACTTATGGTTATCATTTTGTAATGTACAGAAATATCAAATCACCATGTTGTGCACCAGTAACTAACGTAGTGTTGTAGGTTAATTATACTTCAGAAAACAAACTCATAGAAAAAGAGATCAGATTTGTGGTTACCAGAGGCAAGGCGTGGGGGGATTGGGAATTGGATGAAGGTGGTCAAAATGTACAAACTTCCAGTTATCAGATAAATGGGAACTAGGGATGTATTATACAACATGATGAATAGACTGAACACGGCTGTGTGTTCTATATGAAAGTTGTTAAGAGAGTAAATCCTGAGAGCTCTCATCACAAGGAAAACAATTTTTTTCTTTTATTTTGTATGTATATGAGATGATGGATATTCACTCAAATTATTGTAATCTTTTCATGATGTATGTAAGTCAAATCATTATGCTGTACACCTTAAACTTATACAGTGCTGCATGTCAGTTATATCTCAACAAAACTGGAAGATAGATAGATAAATTTAAAATTAAAAAAATAAAAAGAAATTACTGATCACCTGTAGTCATTGTAGAAAACCTCAGTTTAATACCTCTCAGGAATTTTATCATCAGGGATACAGTACAACCACCAGTGCTATACTTAGTAAAAGACAGAATGAGTACCAAACGAGGTACAGCTGATGAAGTGGTTGAGCTAACTTGGAGAACAGGAAGAATATTCAAGTTTGCATTCAAAAGTATTATTTTCATTTTTGCTTTAAATTCTTGATATAAGCAGTCTTATCGTGGTTCTCAAATATTTGAAGAAAAATATGCTTCAAAGTTTTAAAATGAATTTTAATTCTGTTTGTCTCCATGTTTCACTTCTTCCATCAGTCTCTTAGTTTTTTCCACACACATTGGTTTTGACTCTTTCATATTTTTATGAGAATGACTACTTTTTTCCCTCTTCTACAGCTTGTTGAAGCTGGGATGGTACTTGACCCAGAACACTTTAACTATATTATTAAGCTTTTATACCAAGTACAGGCTTCCAAGCAAGAAATAACTGCAGTTCTGGAAATGAAATCCAGGTAAGAAGAATCATTATAATTAGGACTAAAATATATGTATTTTGGTGGGGACTTAAAAAGGATGAAGGCAAAGCACTTATTATTGTTCATATGCTCACCGTAAGCCCTTCTCCTTCTTTTGTCTATGGCCTAGTCACATTGTCATCAGCTGCTTCTAGCCAACCCTCCTGGCCAGCCTCACCAGATCTTTTTCAGTACCTGATTTCATCTCAGTACCTGGCAGATCAAATGTAAAGTCTCCCTTGCTCTGTTTCACAACTTACTTGATTCTAATGCACTCTCTTATGTGTGTACAAATTACTTTAATTCTTTTTTCTCTTTCACTTCTTGCCATATTAACTAAATAAAATATTTTAATGTCTCTCCTTCATTCTTTTTATTGATTGATTGATTGATTGATTGATGGCTGCGTTGGGTCTTTGTTGCTGTGCACGGGCTTTCTCTAGTTGCGGTGAGCGGGGGCTACTCTTCGTTGTGGTGCGCGGGCTTCTCATTGCGGTGGCGCGCAGGCTTCTCATTGCGGTGGCTTCTCTTGTTGCAGAGCATGGGCTCTAGGTGCCCGGGCTTCAGGAGTTGTGGCTCGCGGGCTCTGGAGCGCAGGCTCAGTAGTTGTGGCGCATGGGCTTAGTTGCTCCGCGGCATGTGGGATCTTCCCAGACCACGGCTCGAACCCGTGTCCCCTGCATTGGTAGGCGGATTCTTAACCACTGCACCACCAGGGAAGCCCTCTACTTCATTCTTTCTCTCACTTGTTCACTTTCTCTATTCAGTTTATGGGCCTCCAAACGCCTTTAAAAAAAACCCAAAAAACCCTGTGCTAATTGTTAAGAGTAGTACCATAATATACCTGTATTGAGAAAAAGGAAAGCCATGACTTCTATAAAAATTTTTATTACGCTGTCACATACATAGAGAAAAGTATACAAATTTTAAGTATTTAAATGAACTATAACTTTTTAACAAAATCAGATTTGATAAAGTGCAAATGATATCAACCACCAAAGTCCTTGAGAGTGCCCAGAAAGCTCCTTCAGAGGGGCTTCCACAGTTCTTTTTATCTCATTTCTCATTATCCTCTAGTACAGAGGTTTCCAAACTTTCTTGGTTCACAGTGTCCAGAGGCCAAAATAAATACATTAACAGTACCGTTTATTAAGTAGTTAAATCCAAACAAGTTAATAGCAGTTTGACAGTGTCTGACAGATGTCGCTTGAAAATTTAAAATAACCTGAGGAGCCCCTGTGAATTTGCTCTAGTGCTCTGGATGCCATGGTGCAGTTAGGGAATTTCAGCTCTAATTATACTGCTTCCCTTCAAACACCAGCATTTAAGGTACATTTGAGTTCTTCAGGTTCTATGATTTTTTTAAATTCCTTTAACTAGTGGTAGTTAATAATATTTATGTTGCGTATGAAAATTATGACAATTTATTTGGTAACCCCTAATTTTGAAAATTGTAGCCTTATGCACTCTGCCCCTTCCTATGTGCTTGCTTCAAAACAGTTATCTTGTATTTTTTAGGAGGTATTAACATTGGTGACCTATTTATTAGTGAAGGAGAAAATTAAAAAATAACTCTGGGTAGTTAAGAGGTGTAGATCATGGTTGGGGATATGGACCCAGCCCCAAGACAGAAGGAAAAAAAAAATTTAGTATTTATTATTTTATATTTGAATTTATATTTCCTGATGTTCTTTGAAATAATTACCCGTTTCTAGACAAGGGAAATGAATTTTAATGGACATTCTTATTTTGATTTTGATTATAATTTTTAGTTAACTGTAGTTCATTTGAAAGGCTTTCACTTTCAGTGGATAAGGCTACTACAAAGAATTCTGACATTTATATTCAGGACATCAGTGAAAATTTAGGTGTGTATATAATCTAGGAAATTTGTTAGCATACCTTTAATGATTTTAAAAGTTGTATTTTGAAATAATCTTAGATTTACAGAAATGTTGCAAAAATTAGTGTGGTGAATTCCCATGTTCCCATGATCTAGCTTCCTTCATGTTAACATCCTACGTAATAATAGTGCCATTATCAAAACTAGGAAATTAATTTTGGTATAAATCCATTAACTCACTACAGATCATATTGCACTGTAGTAGGATGCACATGGTTCAGTATATCTTATTACTGGTTAAGTTAACCTTTATCACTTAGTTAAAAAGATTATCTGCCAAGTTTCTACACTGTAAAGTTACTCTTTGTCCTATTGTAACGAATAAATATCTTGGGGAAGAGACTTTAGCATTATGTATTATGCTGTTTCTCCTCAAAACTTCATACATTAATTTTAGTATTCTTCAGTGGCTCTTTACTACAGGTTACTACTGTGGTATTTACCCAATGGTGATTTTGTATTTTCCCCATTTTTTCTACATTAAAAAATTTTTTATTTATTTATTTATTTATTTGGCTGCACTGGGCCTTAGTTGTGGCACGCAGGATCTTTAGTTGCGGCATGCAGGATCTAGTTCCCTGACCAGGGATCGAACCCAGGCCCCTTGCATTGGGAGCGCTGAGTCTTAGCCACTGGACCACCAAGAAAGTCCCTTTTCTACATTTATTTATTTATTTTTAAATAGCATGCTTCCTTTTTTTTTTTAATAGCTATTATTGCTGGGGTTTTTAAAAAATATTTATTTATTTGATCACACCAGGTCTTAGTTGTGGCAGGTGGGCTCCTTAGTTGCAGCTCACCAGCTCCTTAGTTGTGGCATGCGAACTCTTAGTAGCAACATGCGTGTGGAATCTAGTTCCCTGACCAGAGGTCGAACCCAGGCCCCCTGCATTGGGAGTGCGGAGTCTTAACCACTGCGCCACCAGGGAAGTCCCTCCCTTTTCTACATTTATTAATTGGAATTTTTCAGTAAAGAAGAGCTGTCCCTTCTCCATTTATTTACTTATTCAAAATTTATGTCAGTGTGAACTCATGGCTGTTTATTTTATTCTATGGGTTATTTATAATCTAATAATATAGTTATTTATTTTGTTGCTCAAATTGTTCCAAATTTGACCTTTGGGAATTCCTTCAGGTTTGTTCCTACATCCTTTCGTCATTTTTTTTTCGTTTTTCTACCACTTTTGTGTTATTTGAAGCCACAAAGTTAAGTCTCATCTTCTCTTTTCCCTGCTCCAACATTGGCAGCAACCATTTCTCCAAGGAGCTCTGGTTCCTTTTATTAGAGAATGGTATTTCAAAACCAAGACCTGAATGTGTTCATTGCTGCTAGAGTATCATTGCAGCCAGGTCTTCTCAGTGGACAGGGCTAGGAAATATATGTATGTATACACAACATACATACACACACAAGATATATATATTTATTTCTCTATTTTTATGTATATTACAAAAAACATGAGTACATACTGATAGCTTGATTCTAATCCAGCACTACAGGTTCATCTTAGTCTTCCCTTTTTCATATTTATAAATTCTCCAACAGTGAGAAACCTGACTCTCATTATCTACAATATATTTGCTCATTTATTCAGTCTTACGATCCACAAAAAGTAGTTTCAGAACTGCTAACCCATACCTCTGTGGGAAAAAAATTTAGTACATTTTTAGTATAAGGTTATTATAGTATTCAGCCAAAATATTGCTTCCTAAGTTACTTTGTTTAGTTCTTTTTTTTCCCTATGCCCATTCAATGTGGTTATTCATTTGTAGACCATTTAGGTTTATTTATTACTGTTTGTATTATATTTTCAGTTATCCCACATCCTCGTTGGTTTGAATTATTTAGGGAAGTATGTGAAAAATTGCTGTCTGTTCTAACAGTCAATGCTGTACTAAAAAGATGCAATGAGAAATGTTGCTCCGGCTTACTCCTGCTCCACCGTTTCCATTTCATCCTTCTCTCTACCCCTTTTCCACCTACATACTGGAGGTAACCAGTCTTTCAGTTTCTGGGGTTATCCTCTTATAATGAGCAGATGTGTATGTATTTTCTTATATCTACATCTTTATTACATATAGTATAGAAAATAATAAATACTCTTTCTTTTAATTTGCTTTTTTTCACTCAGACAGTATATCCTGGAAATCAATCTAAATCAGTCCATAGAGAAATTCGTCATTTTTTAAACAATGCAAAGTACTCCATTGTATGGATATACTTTAGGTTATTCAATCAGTGATGGGTATTTAAGTTGTCCCCAATATTTTGCAATTTAAAACAATGCTACTGCTCTTGGATTGGAAGAATTAATATTGTTAAAATGACCATCCTACCCAAAGCAATCTACAGATTTAATGGTATCCCTATCAAATTACCCATGACATTTTTCACAGAACTAGAACAAATAATCCTAAAATTTATATGGAATCCCAAAAGACCCAGAATTCCGAAAGCAATCCAGAGGAAAAAGAACAAAGCTGGAGGCAGAGCCCTCCCAGACTTCAGACAATACTACAAAGCCACAGTAATCAAAACTGTATGGTACTGGTACAAAAACAGACATGTTGATCAATGGAACAGAATAGAAAGCCCAGAAATAAACCCACACACAGTTAATCAGTTAATCTTCAATGAAGGAGGCAAGAATATTCAATGGAGAAAAGACAGTCATTTCAACAAGTTGTGTTGGGAAAGCTGGACAGCTTCATATATTTAAATCATTAAAGTTAGAACATTCCCTCACACCATATACAAAAATAAGCTCAAAATGGTTTAAAGACCTAGAAATAATGACACCATAAAAATCCTAGAAGAGAACATAGGCAAAACATTTTCTGACATAAAACGTAGCAATATTTTCTTAGATCAGTCTCCCCAGGCAAAAGAAACAAAAGCAAAAATAAACAAATGGGGCATAATGAAACTTAAAAGCTTTTGTACAGCAAAGGAAACCATAAACAAAACAAAAGACAACCTACAGACTGGGAGAAAATATTTGTAAATGATGCGACCAACAAGGGCTTAATTTCCAAAATATATAAACAGTTCATACAACTCAATATCAAAAAACCAAACAACCCAATCAAAAAATGGGCAGAAGACCTAAATAGACATTTCTCCAAAGGAGACATACAGATGGCCAACCTGAAAAGATGCTCAACATCGCTAATTATTAGAGAAATGCAAATCAAAATTACAATGAGATATCACCTCACACCGATCAGAATGGCCATCATCAAAAAGTCTACAAATAATAAATGCTGGAGAGGGTGTGGAGAAAAGGGAACCTTCCTACACTGTTGGTAGGAATGTAAATTGGTACAGCCACTATGGTGAACAGTATGGAGATTACTTAAAAAGCTGAAAATAGAGTTGCCGTATGATCCAGCAGTCCCATCCCTGGGCATATATCCAGAAAAGACGAAAACTGTAATTCAAAAAGATACATGCACCCCAATGTTCATAGCAGCACCATTTACAATAGCCAAGACATGGAAGCAACCTAAATGACCATTGACAGATGAATGGATAAAAATTAGGAACTTGTCCTTCCTTTTTAATGCTCTGGAATAATTTATAAAGCATCGGGACTAATTACCAAAATTGACCCCATAGTTGGCTGTCACACAGTATTCTTAGTTTAATGGAACCCTCCTCTTTTCTCCTTTTCTTCTTCTCCTCTTCCCAATTGCCAGTGTGCTTCTCCTTTCATTTTTGTCTTTTTTTCTTTCCCAGAAGCTATCTATACATTTCACAGATTGCTTTCTTTAAATCATACAAAACTTTTAAGTTCCTTCTGTGTGGTTTGTGTTCTAATATTCCCAGACAGTTTTTTTCTTAGCATTTTCAAATTTAGTGTGGACTTTGTCTTTGTAATGGTAGTTCTTAATCAATGTTAGGTCCCTCTGGTAGTTTCCCTTTTTGGTTCTCCCCTACAAGTATTTTTGTTTGTTTGCTTTGTTTTGTTTTGGTCAGTATTTGCTTGCCACAAATCCTTATGGACCAGTGAGAGTGAAGTGGGAGCAGTAGAGATCAAGTGCTGAGACTTAATTTTTTTTTCTCTTTTTATTCACAATTATTTTAAAGTTTTGACATTCTCTGTCTTCAAGTTAGGATGAAAGTATGATTTCATGTGGAATTTGCTTTTTCCTCCTTGTTGCCTGTGGTTTAGGAGGAAATAATAGTATAAGTTAGGTATCTGCTCAGTTGCCATTTTCTTCAGCGCTGAATAATTTTTATAGTATATTTCTCTTTCTCCAGTCTCTTAGGTAAAAATTATAGAACAAATGAATTAGGAGCAATATTGACTTTTTGGGTGATGAACATAATTAACCCTTTTTTTTTTTTAATTTTTATTTATTTATTTATTTATTTATGGCTGTGTTGGGTCTTCGTTTCTGTGCGAGGGCTTTCTCTAGTTGCGGCAAGCAGGGGCCACTCTTCATCGCGGCGCACGGGCCTCTCACTATCGCGGCCTCTCCCGCTGCGGAGCACAGGCTCCAGACGCGCAGGCTCAGTAGTTGTGGCTCACAGGCCCAGTTGCTCCGCGGCATGTGGGATCTTCCCAGACCAGGGCTCGAACCCGCGTCCCCTGCATTGGCAGGCAGATTCTCAACCACTGCACTACCAGGGAAGCCCTATTAACCCTTTTTTATTGTTAAAGGTTACAGATGAGGCAGTTTATAAAGAACTGGAAGTGTGATTTAGAGTCAGCCTTGAATGAAATAGAGGTATGTTGCTTATCTTTTAAATAAATTTCTGGGATCTCCGAAAACCAATAACAACAAAGAAACTTTGGATAGTAACCAAGTTTTAGAAAAGTTTTACAATGCGGCTGTTACACAGAGAAAAGAAGGAAAAGAAGTTTAATTTTTTGCAAGTTAATACTTTGAAATGCAAACATAATTTCTAGAGTTGTGAACTGTTCTAAAAATAATTCTAGAAATAGTTCAGTTTAAAATTAACTTATGTTAAGCTATAATAATCTATAGCTTAGCCTTTAATTCTTGTCACTAGGCAGACTCCCTCAGTGCACAAATGACTTGGCTTTATTGTCGAGATCCATAGGTGGCTGCAGTATGTGACATGACAGGGTAAAGCCAAGGTCATTGTGCCCTCTCCAAGCATTTAAAGTCTGAATAAGAAATAGAGGACTTTCAGGATGACTGTACTTTTTAATTTAAGATCATTTTTGTACTCATTCTAGTAATTGTTGATCTAGTCTAAATTAGAATTTATATCCTTGAAACAATTTTTTGTTGACATGGGAAACTTTCTTAGTTTAGAATTGAAAATAATAGGAAGATAGTAAGTTTACTGAAATTTACTTTGTAACGCCTTTTGTAGAGGAAATGTAATGCCCAAAATTATGTGTGGGCTGCAAATCATAAATGGCCAACTAACTGTAAAATGCAATCTCTAAAAGTAATAAAATAGTGTATTGCTGTGGAAGTAGCTCAAATCATGCTGCTAATCATCTGTTTTCCTTAAATCTATCTCCACTGTGTAGTTCAGGTTTGTGGGTGACATCGTTAAGTACATTAGGAGCTAGATAATTAAAACAAGTGTATGTGACATCTGGAACTTATAGAGGCATTGCTATGGACAGAAAAGCAAATTGTACAGTAACATGTTACTGCTGTTGTAACACTTGTCAGTAAGTTTATAAGGTTTGCAGAGATTGTCTTATTAATTTCTGTATATCTAATGCCTGCATGTGCCTACCCCGTAATATGTTTGCATAAATCACAACTTGCATCTTTTGTTTTTAATAATTCTCATAGCATTATAAAGAAAAAGGTGACTGGACCAAATTGGGAAATTTATACATTAACATAAAACTGGGCTGTGAAAAATTTGCAGATTTCCAGAGATTTTGTGCTTGTATTGCTGAAACACTAACAAAAGACTGTAAAGAAGAGAGACCAGGTGTTCCATTTTGTGAATTCGCTGAAACAGGTAAATGTCACTGTTTTGGTCTGAGTATTGTGTGTTAGGGTGATACAGTGTTCTTTATTATTGATTGATGGATTGACTGGTACAATGTTCATAACATATAAAGCTCTTAATAGTCTCCATGTTGGAGATAAGTTAACACTGCAGTTTTTAGATACTTTTCCTTCTTTTTATAAATTTTTCCATCTATTTATTGTTAAGTTAGATTATAATGATAAAAGGTCAATAGAATATCAGATGTTTCATGTTCTTATTTTTCTTTTCATTCAGATTGGTAAAACTATTTCTAAGAAATTGTAGTGGAGCATCTGAATTTTTGAATCATTAAGTTGTTACTATCTTCACTATTGCCACGTCAACAAAATTCGTATATTTTTGAGACCTTTCTTTTTACATCAGCTCTTCACTGCTATATTCTGTGTCAGGGTCGGCAAACTCTGTAAAGGACCAGATTTTAGGCCTTGCACACACGGCATATAATCTGTGTCACACGGTTTTCTTTTCAAACAACCCTTTAAAAATAAAAACCATTCTTAGAAGCTCACAGGCTGTACGAAAACAGGCCACAGGCCAGATTTGGCCCATGGGCTTTAGTTTGCCGATACCTGGTCTTTGTGGTAATATCACTAATTCCATATTAAATTTGCCTTTTCCATCATTCTAAGTCACTCACTTTCTCCCATATACCTACTTTGTGTTTCAGTTAGCAAAGATCCACAAAACAGTGAAGTAGATAAAACTTTGCTGGGAAGAATCGGAATCAGTGCTATGTACTTCTACCACAAGCTGTTGCAGTGGTCCAAGGTACTTCACTAAATTTTATTTTGGCTTGGTATATAGAGTGTTAGTTTAAAATTTTTGAGCAGAATATAGGTTAACCCTGAAAATTTGCTAATAATTTGCTAATTTGCTAAAAATTTGCTAATAATCATTACAGGTGGCAAATTGAGACTTACACAATAAGTGAATTATTAGGTGGTATATTAGGCAAATATGGAAAGGAGGTGGCATGAGAAGAATCTCTATGACTACTATGAAGAATCTCAGTATAAGGAACACTTAGGAAGCTGTGCTAAATATCGTATTTATTTGAAGCACCTTTCAATTCAGAATTTATTTTGCCAGCTCCTGAGTATTGGTAGTATTATAATTTTGGAAGCTCTCAAGATGAACCCGAGATACTAACAATTAACAGAACTCTTTTAAAATCACTTCTTAGGATGCCCTGGAATACTGTATACCATATATCTTCATGTCTACCTTTGAGGCTTAGCTCACCATAGAAGTGGTGTAGTGATTGTAGACCATATTGTACTATCATTGTTTAGATTTCCCTGAGGTGGTGGTGGAGTTATAGATTCAATAAAGTTAAGTAAAGTAAAGGACAGAAAAATCCAAAATAGGGAGCAAAGTGCTGAGGGATGGAGAGTAAGATAGTTGAGAGTGGGGTTACTATTGAATCAACTATTAAAATGTATCTTTTATTCCTTCCTTCTTTTTATAAAGAGGTTATTTCACAATTGAAATAATATTTAAGGACATGGTCACTCAGGTACACATACAAAATTCATGAATTTTTTTTTTAAAAAGAAAATAATTTTTAAATAATCATTGTACAGAAGGTCTCCAGTCTCCAACGTCTTCTAAGCGGTTTAGCACCTATTGTGTGGTAGGCCTGGGATTGGCAAAATGTACCTTGGCTCCGCTCTCACATTCTAGCTTAAAGTCTATCATAGCATTAATTTCTTGGGTATTTAATGCTTGAGAATTTGAGGACTACCTAGTTAGAAGACCCTTTTATAAAACTCAGACTGATTTTGCTGAAATTTTAGAGTATGTTTTAATTTTATTTGGTTTCTTTTTAAAGATTTGTTTTTGATGTGGAACATTTTTAAAGTCTTTATTGAATTTGTTACCATATTGCTTCTGTTTTATTTTGTTTTTTTGGCCGTGAGGCATGTGGGGTCTTAGCTCCCTGACCAGGAATCAAACCCGCACCCCCTGCATTGGAAGGTGAAGTCCTAACAACTGGACCGCCAGGGAAGTCCCCTTTATTTGGTTATTTTTATTTAGGGTATAAGCGGTTGGTGAATTTGTACCCTTTTCTTTTCTTTTTTTTTTTTTCCTGGCCGTGCTGCGTAGCATGTGGGATCTTAGTTCCCAGACCATGGATTGAACCCGTGCCCCCTGCAGTGGAAGCACGGAGTCTTAACCACTGTACCGCCGGGGAAGTCCCAATGCCTGTATTTTAATTTTAAATGTTCACTATCTTACTTAGCATGAATTTTTTAATGAAACATTCCATTTTGAACATAAAAGTAAAACCATTGAAATTAAACTTAAGGTATCCCTTGAAAAATGCACTCATTTATACAGTCAGATTGAAAGTACTTTGACATCATAATATGCATCTGACTCAGAATAGCATGTAATATAATATGAAACAAGAGTCTGAAAACCAAAAGCCAGATCTGGCCCACAGCCTGTTTTTATACAGCTCATGAGCTAAGAATGTTTTTTACATTTTTAAAGATTTAGAAATTTAAAAACAACCAAAAAGAATAAGCAGCTGACCAAATGTGACCTGCAAAGCCTAAAGCATTTACTGTCTGGCTTTTAATGGAAAAATTTTGCTGACCCTGGTATAAAATAATAACGCATGTCCAATTTCTGATGTCCACCCTAGAGACAGCCTTTATGTAGACAATGTGAAATAATTAGCCTATTGACTCAAAAAAACAATTTTCAGACAACAATTTTATCCCCCCTTTTTTTTCACTATCATTCTTTATCTAAATTTCATATGAAATAATCTCCTTTTCATTGACTTTCCCTTCTGGATCTCAGGGTGATCAACAGAAGAAGAGCAAAAACATATGATGGGTAGCTTTCCACATTAAGGCATGAAATCCTTTTGCCAAATGAAATCTTTAGAGGAGGCACAGTGAATAAAACAGATGAAAGGAGAACCGATGAAAGGGGGCCCAGTGGTGGGCGTGGTTAATGAGACAAAGCCCTGCTTGCTCCCCTTCCCTTTCCATCTTTGTGGCTGAGCAGGAAAGGGCTTAAGGAGAGAGTCTTGGAGCAGTTTGACAACCATCAGTCTAGAATTATTCAAATTGCATAATTGGCTTCTATATAATTATCAGTGACTTTGTACCTCTATAATACTCTTAATGATTGATACTCAGTGGGTGTTTTTGTCTTTTTTTTTTTAACTCTAGGGAAGGAAGGTCTTAGATAAACTATATGAATTAAAAATACATTTTACAAGTTTAAAAGGACTTACAGGGCCTGAGAAGTTAGCACCGAGATGTCAAATTGTGAATATTGCAGCAGAAATTTTTCTAAAAAGTGGAAGCCTAGATGGTGCCATTTGGGTATTAAGGGGTAAGTTCTGATATATGCCAGCATGAAATAATTTGTTAAGCTTGTTATAAATTCTTGGTTTTGTAGTTATCTCAAGTTGATATTGAATTGTGGGTGATAATTTGGTCTAAACCCCTAGTGATCATGCGGGTAGGAAAGGTTGTTACATAAAATGAAAGGAAAATGTTAACCTAGCTTTAAAGAAGAAACTATGTGAACCTCTGCTGAAAAGTTAGTTCTTACTTTGACCTAAGCACTATATAGATGCTTTACCTGATTATCTCAATTAATCTTCATAGAAACCCTATGAGTTTGGAATTATTACAATCCCCATATTATTGATAAGAAAATGTTGTCAGAGACAGTAAGCAGCTTGCCCAAAATGACATTAACAAGTAAGGAGTGGAGGCCGGATTTAATCCCAGACAGTCCAGCTTCAGATCCCAAGCTTCAGCTGCTGAGACAGGGAAATCCTGACTGCAGTCTGCGTAACTCTATCTTTGCATGTGCCGACAACCATGGCTCCAAGCCAAGACAATAAAGATTATTTCCCCTAGTAAGTCAAATCATCTAACAGAAATTACGATGAAATTAAGCCAGCAGAAGCAACTAAGGTTAGTTTGGCATGAGGTAAATAAAATTTAGAGAGCACAGTAGTAGCACAGCATCTAATGTAGCTTTGGCTACTTGGACCATCAAGCAGATTTTATTTGATAAAATGGGATAGATAAGAATGAAGAAACTTCGAGAATCTCAGTTTAGGTGGAAGATGGAATAAACGCAAATAAATAAATAAATAAATAGAAATAAATAAATAAAATAAAATAGAAAACTTTTACACTAATACACAAAACTAGCATGCATGCATATTCCTATATACATAAAACACCATATTTGTTCAGTGCTGAGGGTTTATGGAATATAGAGGTTGTGATTAGACTTCGTGATCAAAAGCTTGTTGGAAAAGGTTTTCTTCAACTTAACAAATGTAGCCAGTGAGGTTTCCTAGGATGGAAAGATTAATCAAAATAGAAAGATACCATACAAAATACAAATATACAAATACAAAACAGAATGTTTATAAAAATAGGAAGTAGCAAAATGCAAGCCAGAGCTCACAAGCTCTGTGAGAAAGAAAAAATGTGGCAAGAAATGGAAAGGGTAAAATAGTTGGTAAAAATGGGCCTGGATGATCTTCTGCCTAAAAGTTTCTGGCAAAACCAGTCTTTCTCAAACTAGAGACTGGGGAAGGGTTTGTGGGAGGGGTGTGGAGTGGTCTATGGAGATTTAAAATTTTTACAATTTTGTTGTTTCAATTTTGAGATTATCTTTTTAAATTCTATTAGTTATAAACACAGGATTTTCTTTTGCAGTGACCATTCCAATTGAAAGTCATTTTTCATAAGAAAAATTTTATTTCTTCGGAAAAAAAGGGCCCACAGAAGTATGTTAAGTTGTCCCCAGAATTTTTTTGTTCTTCAAAGGGTTCTGCAGTGAACAGGCCACTCTCAAGAAAGGAAATACAAATGGCTTGATCTCACTTGTAATAAGTGAGAGTGATACTCACTTGTATTAAGAGAAATAAACATTAAAATCCTAAACACCTGTCAGACCAGCAAAGATTAAAGTTTTGTGATATGCTTTTCGTGAGGGTATAGAGAAATGAGCCTTCACATATATTGTCTTTAGGGGCTTTTTGACAAAATATCTGTCAAAATTTAGTAATGCATATTTCCTTTAATCTATTAACTTCATTTCTAGGAATTTGTCCTACAAACACATTTATATCTGTATACAGGGGTATGCACTGTAAGTTATATGGAATCTCTTTTTTAACCCATCAACAATGATAACAAAGAATTCCAGATAACTTAAGTGTCTGTTAAGGGTGTACCAGTTAGTGAAACTGTGTGACAGCCATATGATGGAATAGAACGACGTAGAGCTGCAAATACTCATTGGAATGATCTCCAGGATTTACTACCAAGTGAAAAAAGGAATGTGCTGAACGATGTACACAGTATGCTACCACTTCCGTAAAAAAATAAAATGGATACATACATACTTGCTTTATACCCTTAAAATACTTGCAGAAGGATGCACAAGAAACTAGGAATAGTGGTTGCTTCTGGGAAGAAGAATTGACTGCTTGGAGGACAGGGATGAGAGGCAGATTAACTTGTTACATATTTTTTCTATATTTTTTCCTTTTAAAAACATGCATTTATTACCTACTAAACTTTTTAAAGAAGGGGTTTACATACACTTACTCATATTTGAGAAATGTAGAATATTTTATACATTTTTATTTAATGGGTGGCAGCCATTATGCAGCAGTCCCCAACCTTTTTGGCACCAGGGACCGGTTTCGTGGAAGACAATTTTTCCACGGTGGGGGGTCGGGGTCGGGTGGGGGGGGGGGCGGATGGTAATGCCAACAATGGGGAGCGGCAGATGAAGCTTTGCTCGCTTGCCCGCCGCTCACCTCCTGCTGTGCGGCCCAGTACCTGTTGGAGACCCCTGCTCTATTGTTTGGGCCTTACACATTTTCACTTCCACATTTTAAGCTCTTTTTCAGCATTGGTACCTTGTATCCTGGCAAATGAACAACAAATTCCTACCTTGCCTTATACCCTTACCAGCATTAAAAAAAAAAAAAAAAAAAAAACCTTAAAACTATAATTTTATAATTAAGGTTTGGAGGCTGAAAAATAAATGTCTTAACATGCTAGAATACAAATTTTGTAAAAAAAAAAAATTTATATATGCTATTTATTGAGAAACTGCTCTTGAACTTTAAAATAACTTCTATTGCCTTTATATAAGCAATACATGGTTATTACGATTTAATAATATGTTTTGCTTATCCACCCCTTCTTATTTCTCTATAATGAAATATAGAGAAATTTCTATAGAGAAATAGAGAAATAAGAAGGGGTGGATAAGCAAAACGGATGATAAAAAATCCTTATTCAGCCACCCACCCAGTGTTATAAATAAGACTGTAGTGTTACTATACAGACTCTTTAGTACCTTTCATTTTCATCAGGCAACAGTCTTTCTGTGGACATCTTTCTGTGAAAGGGAATATTCCTCTACAACATCACTTAATGGGCTGCATAGTTTTCCATCTTATAAACCAATATAGATAAACACAGATACATAGATATGTCCATGAGTCCACTTTTCTTGAACTAGCTGGTTTTTAAATTTCTATGATAAACAAAATCCCTGCTAAACATCCCTGCTAAATCTTAATTACACCCTTAGGATAAATTCTGATGGAATTGCTGGGTAAAGGTAAGGGCAGTTTAAAGCTTTTTGATAAATGTTGGCAAATTTGCCCTTGTTGCCATTCAGATTTGCAGCAAGTTATTTTGAGGTTATTAGAAAGCCTTCCTTTGTGAGAAAATCCTTAGAGAACAATTGCATAGGTATTGTCTATACAGTCATTGTCCTGTTAGGGATCACAGGTGCACATAAACAGTCCAGATGTTAGTGCCCAATTTTATGTTTTTTACTTACCAGACAGACTGGCGCACTTCAGTTTATGCAAACCCTAATCTGGCTATTCCGAACATTCCATTCCAGGTGTTACCTCTGTGAATAGAATACAGAAGTACTCTACACCTTTAGAAGTGTCGTACTAATTATAGTCATCTTGCCAGCATTTCAAGATGCATATTATGAAACACCCTTGCCAAATTCAGTATTATTTTTCCTATCTCTTTGTTAGTTTGACAGGATAAAAGTGATATTCACTGGTTTGTTTTGCATTTAATTGCTTATTAGAAAATTTAACTCTTTCTCTTTTTATTTCTGTTTGTACTTATTCTTTTGTGAATTACCAGTTCACATTCTTGGTCTGTTTTTTAATATTAGTATTTCTCTTCATTATTGATTTAATCAATTTAGGAGTAAATTAATGAAGGTATCTGTCTAAATGAGTTAATAATTGTAAAGCACTAATATTTGTAAAACATTGCCTCGTAGGTAGTATAAATCAAGTCAACCAGTCAAGTGAGCTCTAGTAATTTAAAAACAAGCTCCTGCTTTAAAGTTTTCTACTCGATACTTAAGACTTTATTTTGGCATTGTATGCTTGAATTATCAAATCTTTCTTTAATACTTTCTGCATTTACTGTGCTGGGAAGGCCACGAAAGGAAAGGATTGACTCCTGCTCTTCGTCCAGTTGAAAAAGAACACAGGAATGTGATTTGAATGTTACATGACAGCATTTCATTATGTGTCTCATTATGTGTATAATGATTGAGGGAATTAGATAAATGATAAAATGCTGACATTTCTAACATGTTAACACCTCCGTGTTCTATACTACAGTCTCCCATTGTTTTTCTCAATGTGAAAATCAGGGCAGAAATTAAGGCACTTCAGCATTATAGGTAATATTCTGTTTTCTTTAAGCTGTGTGATGGGTACCCAAGGATTCTTTTTATTATTATGCTTTTGTAACTTCCATATGTTAGATATTCCTCTGTACATAGCAAGTATTTTATTTAAAAAATTTTAAATAGGCAGATATTGTGGGGGAAAGCTGCTCCCCAAGAATACCAAAACTAATTAAATTATATATTCTTTACTGTAAAATTGTTCAGTTTGTCTACACATACAATATTTTACCTTATAATGTATACTCATTATAATCTGAACATTTTGTCATATAAAAATAATCATTAACTTCAGAATCAACAACTGATTGGTACATTTAGAAAAATGAAGAATTAGTAAAAAGATAAAAATAACAAAATGGTCATTAGTTGCATCTTCTTAGGATGTTGATCATCACTATATAAGTTGTTTCTAATAAATTTGAGCTATGGTTATCTTTCTGAGTACACATATTTAAGTTTTTCCACTTTCTCCAAAAGGTACTTTAAAACATTTGTTGTGATTATACTGTTAAATGTAATTTTCATGGTGTAAAGTACTTGTACTTCTTCTTTTTGCAAGAGTCAGAGTGGGTCGTCAATACACCACTGTGGCCTTGTGATAGACGGGATGTGCTCCATCGGCATAATCTGCTCTGTACAATTGCACATGAAATTTTAGCGAAGAGTCTTTACAGACAGACGTTTGAAGTTTTGCAAAATCTACCAGGTTTTCAAAATTCTCAAGGTATGTTTTTTAAAAAGTCTAGCTTAATTATCTCTGACCCATCTGGTATTTAACAAGAAACAGTTCTCCACCTGTTTTGGTTGAATTTTATATTCCAGCATATATTTTTAATGATGTTTTTTGTAAAATGTGTTCTCTGCAAATTGAATATGCTTTCCTGATGGTTTAAAAAAAAAAAAAAGAAAAAAAACCAGAGATGCTTATCTTTTGTCAGCAGTTCCTACAAGGAGCATTTCATCATTCCTTTTCTAACCTCTGTCAAGTCATCAGCAATCAATGTTAAGTGCCCCCAGCAAGCTTTATACTGTACCTTAAAATAATTTTTTGCATTGGCATAATAAAGAATACCTTTTCTTTTATCACTTAACAAACATAGAACATAGTTTCCATTACCTTGGAACATAGGAAAACATGGAATAAATGGAGGAAATTAAGCAGATGATGGGTTCAAAGAAAGAGAATGCCAGTGTGGGCAATGGCAGGCAGTGCTCTTGAATGCTTGCAAGTCATATGTCGGTAGCAAGAGAGAGTCCGTGTGAAGGGAAACAGCAAAAGCTTTGGGTCAGGAATGAGCTGAGCAATGGGTTCAGAGTGGTGGGTTAATGTTTAATGAAAACGTTAACTTGAAGGCCTTCCCTCAGTGCTTTATCACTCTCCATTTTCCCATGTATTCCACTGAGATACTGTATTGTCATTAACATTCTTATCTGATTCTCCCTCTAGATAGTAAGCTCCTTAAAGGCAATTGTTTTCTTTATCGTGGTATCCCTGGTACAATGGCTGCTGTAGAACTAGCTTTTGATATACAATTATCATGATAATGAAACAAAATATAATAGTGAGATTAAACAGATAGTTGTGCCAGATTTTGGAAGACCCTGAATGGCAGGCTAAAGGAATTTTCTTCTCTATGTGTAGTAAGGGGTCACTAGAGTTTTGGCGCCAGGGCATGACATAATGGAGTTGGTGTTTTAGGAAAGTTCCTCTGGTGGTAATGTTTAGAAAGAGACTAAAGGTAAGGAGATAAATTTCCTGATAAGGCCTAGACCACTAAAAAATCCTAAAGTGATAAAGACCTAGAGTCTAGGTCATAGACCCACCTGACTGAATATAGGGGATAAAAGAGTTGGAAGTATCCAAGGTCACTTCACTTTCTTCTAAGTGAAAAGCAGAAAGGAGTAGACATACCCAAGAAAGGAGGTTTTGTGGTTTTTTTTAATTTGAGAGTGAATATTTATGAGTGGATGATTCATTTTTAGTCGTGGGAAAAACAAGTCTGAGGTCTGCACTGTAGACAGAATGCAAACAGAACCGTGCAGATGCAGTCACACGTGAGGACCATGGACAGAGGTGTTAATGTAGCCTCTGAAATCATATTCCTTTCACATTCTCCATTACAAAGTGAATGAACCGTTTTGCTTTTGTCGAATTTTTTGTTTGTTTGTTAACTTAGTATGTAAGATGATTGCATTTTGGTGACTCTGACTCTTATAGCAGGTAGGAAGGGGCCGAGGAGAGCAGAGGGGAAAGGAGTAAGAGAGAAGTTTGAGAGAAGATAGATCAGTTTCACTATATCAATGATTTTTTTCTTTTCAGAAACTGTGGAGGTCTCACAGTATAGCCTTCTTTTTAATAAACTTCTAGATGCCTGTATAGAAAGCAACAGTCTTGGTATATCATCCTCCGTAGCAGAATTCATGATTTCAAAGAGCATCCCTATTGATTTTTCCTTTCTTAGAAGATTAATTACTTCTTTAGGAAGAAGTTGTTTATGGCTCAAAGCCAGAGCCCACTACAAAAGTAAGTTACATTTTAAAATTTTAAAGTTTGATGTATTGGTTTTGAATTTGATTTTCTAACCTGAAATCTATGTATAATATTCATGGCGGGGCATTAAATATGTAAAAAGAGCAGTTGATACACATTTAAAAATAGTGGTCTACATAGATTTGTGCTCTTTTGAAACCTGTTATTTCTCATTTCTAATTGCTATATTTTTATTTCTTTCTACATTGGCATGTCCACGGGAGGATATGAAAAGGAAATAAATGACAGAATTTGAACCAGTTTGGCATATTTTATAAATATATAGGAGTAAACCAATTGGTAGAATGAAGCTTAAGGAATACATATTTATCCCTGGTATATCCCTGATCTTTTTGGTTAGAATATGTTATAACAGGCACATAGGAAGTACAGAGGGTGTCATTACAATGCAACATGATACGTAACAGTTTTTCACATGGCTCCTAGTAATGTTTACAACTGTTCCTCTCTAACAAGTAAGCCTAGAAAACGAATACTTCCTCTAGTCCCAATCTCCTTGCAAGTATTTTAATTAGAAAACAATTCTGTGTAGAATCTAGATCTAGAAAGGAATTCTTTTCTGCCTTCATGCAGTAATTTGTCTTAAATTTCCATTTCTACCACTATCAACTATATGACAAACATTTGAGTACCTACTCTGTGTCACCACTGTGCCAAATGTGTCACACATCCCAGCCATCCCTACACCAACAAAAACCTCTCTGAACTTGGAAGTGTTTTTCATGTTCCCAGCTGTGATCAGTTCAGCAAGTGGTAGCTTTTTTTTCCCAGTGAAATGGGAAAGAAACTATTAGTGTGCATTACAGGTAGTAAGATTACATATTATTTGATCAAATTTTCATTTCAGTTACATGTATTCTTATATGTGTGCTAGGTCATTATGTAAAATGTATTTCTTATTATAGGTTACAATAAAACTTTTGAAAGCAGAATTTTTATAAAAGGATGATCAGAAATTTAGAGGCAAGGTGGAATTATTTGTTCATAACACCTCATTTCAATTTTGTGGTTATGTTTCAACTCCTTATACTATTTCCCTGCAGACTGCTAGAAATCACACCACAAAGTGTATATGTACTATTTGCTATAACTTCTTGATTTTAGTTTTTAGAATTGATGTTAATGAGGTATTTTTTCCAAATAATTGTGCAATTTGGGAAAAATGCCATCAGAAGGCATTTATATGCCGCAGGAATAACGTGTTAACTTGGAAACATATAAATGAGATTTCTATGAATCTTTCTGTTTTTAGTTGAACATAAAATTTTGTATTAAAACAGCTAAACTTAATCATTTAAAAAATTTTTAATTGACAGCTTTATTGAGATATAATTCAAATGCCACACAGTTCACCCATTTAAACATGTACAATTCAGTGGTTTTAGTGTATCTACAGAGTTGTGCAACCATCACCACAATCAATTTTAGAACATTTTCATCAGGCCAAAAAGAAACCCCATATGCGTTGAGTCACTCCCCATTCCCCCAAATTCTTTCAACCCTGGTAATAATTTAGTTTTAAAGACTTTTTTTTAAGCGATGTGTTAAAGCATTTAATGCCTGAGTATAATTCAGTACCTTTCCTATTAGCTTAACACATCTATGCTTAATTTCATATGTAGTGAAACTTCTGGGACTTATGCAAGTGAGGTTATAGGGTAAAGAGTATTTTTGTTTTGTTTTGTTTTTAATGTACCTGAGTTATAAAATGAAGTGAGTAATTTATAGTCACTGATCAGTCTTCAGAACTTATCATTTCCTGACAGTGTTGACATTTAAAATATCAGTGGAACTCTCTTTGGATCTGTCTTCACACACAGGTTAACACATGCTAGGAAAGCCTTTCAATGCCTTATAATCACATCTAGTAGTACATATTTGATTCTGAGCTTACAGTTAATTTTTCATCAAGGCACTGTTAAGGCTGTAGTGCCAGTGCCTTTGTTTTGCTTTTTTCTTTAATATTTTTTACAGCTTTATTGAGATAATTTCATATACCATAAAATTTACACATGTGAAGTGTACAGTGCATTTTTATTTATTTGTTTATTTTTGGTTGTGCTGTGTCTTCATTGCTGCACGCGGGCTTTCTCTAGTTGCAGCGACTGGGGGCTACTCTTGGTTGAGGTGCGTGGGCTTCTCATTGTGGTGGCTTCTCTTGTTGCGGAGCACAGGCTCTAGACACGCAGGCTTCAGTAGTTGTCGCACATGAGCTCAGTAGTTGCGGCTCATGGGCTCTAGAGCGCAGGCTCAGTAGTTGTGGCACACGGGCTTAGTTGCTCCGCGGCATGTGGGATCTTCCCGGACCAGGGCTCAAACCGGTGTCCCCTGCATTGGCAGGTGGATTCTTAACCACTGCGCCACCAGGGAAGTCCCTACAGTGCATTTATTTTTATATTATTCACGGAGTTGTGCACCACAATCTAATTTTAGAACGTCTTCAACACCTCTAGAAAAAGAAACCCTGAACACATTTATATTCACTCCCCATTCCATGTATGTTTCCCACCCGACCCAGTCCTAGGCAACAATTAATCTGTCTCTATGGATTTGCCTCTTCTGGGCATTTCACATAAATGGAATCATTCAATATGTAGTTTTTTGTGACTGGCTTCTTATACTTAACATAATGTTTTCAAGGTTTATCCATGTTGTAGCCTATATCATTATTTCTTTCCTTTCTAATTACTGAATAATATTCCATTGTATGGAATTTGTTTATCCATCCATCAATTAATGGACATTTGCTTTGTTTGCACTTTCTGACTATTGTAAGTAACGCTGCTCTGAACATTTACATGCAAGTTTTTGTGTGGATGTATGGTTTTCATTTCTCTTTGGAGCAGAATTGGTGGCTCGTATGGTAAATCTATGGCTAGCGTTTTGAGGAACTGCCAAACTGTTTTCCAAAGAAGCCAGCTGTTTTACATTTATATTCCCACCAGCCATGTATGGAATTTCTAGCTTCTTCATATCCTCACTGAGTTTTTTATTTTAGCCTTCCTGGTGGATATAAAGTGATACTTCACTGAGGTTTTGATTTGCATCTTCCTAATGACTAATGATGTTGAGCATCTTTTCATGTGCTTATTTGCCATTTGTATATCTTTGTAGAGAAATGTCTATTCAATCCTTTGCCCATTTTTTTCTTTGTACTTTTTTAAATTGAGGCGTTTTTCTTGTTTTTTCTTGTTGAGTGTGTTAAGTATGTGTGGGGGTACATATAAACACATACTATTCATATATGTATACATGCACTCTACATACAACTCCCATGTCAGATATATGAAGTCAGTTTTTTTCCTATTCCATGAGTTATCTTTTACTTTCTTGATGGCTTTGTTTGTGTTCCCTAACTAATCAGAAGGAAATTGGTCAGGGACAGCAAAATTGCCTTCCTGATGCTCCTGATGTCCTACCTAGTCCTAAAAATACGGCTTTTCTGTCAGAACTGAAAAGTCGGGAAGGGAAGATGTTATTAGTATATCTTTTCCTTACTTTCCCCCGCTAAAACCAAATAGGAGTATTTTTCTTTTCATGTTTGATATTAGGGGAAAAGATAATATTAGTAAATTTCTACTTAGTTTGTTGGCTTTTGTTTTCCTCTTCTGCTCAGAAGTAAAACCAGGTATGCATGTAAATTATACCTACCAATATTTAGGAATGTTAACGAGTCAATAGTTTGTTGGTCCTGGCAGTGATCTAGGAAGGTGGGACTTCCTAGTGGTTAAGATTCCAAAATCTGGAGTCAGAAGGCCAGGGCGCTTACCCAAAGCCCCCTATCTATAATATGGGAGTTGTTGTACCTAATTGCAAAGGTAGTAAACTGTCAGGTTAAAATTAGATAAAACCTATGTGTTTAGCACAGGTACCTGGCATATAGTAGGTCCTCAAAGATTAGTCATCATCATCCATATTAGAAAGATTTATTGAAGAAATTTAACTTAATAAAACATTTTAAACAAATTTTACACACAGATTTAAATTGGTTTCAGTAAAAGACAACAATATAATATTGCCTATATACAATTTGGATGTCCTGGACTGAGGTATAGGGGATTTCCCTGTATATCACTTGTAATAAGCACCTAAACAGTTTAAAAGTTGAATCTGTTCTTTGGAAAAGCAAAATTTTTAGAACATGAATTGGAGAACAACACACTGAGCACCGACATGATGGAAATGTACCTTATTCATTTTTATATCTAGTGTTTAGCACAATGCCAGACATTTGTAGGAACAGCAAATATTTATTGCACAAACTTTAACAGCACTGTAAATAAGTACACTCAAAAATACTATAAAACTATGTGATAGAAAGTAAAATCTTCAAATTATAATTTCTATTTTCTTTCTACATTTTGGATTCATAATTCAAGGTAGATAGTTATATATATAATTATATATAATATTATATATATAATAAGTATATGTAGTTGCTGTTAGACCCAGATCCCATTAAAACAAAACCCAAGTAGCTATTCTGGTTTTTTAGTCATTCTGAAATTATGTTGTGTTGACTATGGCTTAAAATAAATGGACATTTGCTACAGTGAGGCTCAAAAGTTCTTTTTCAGGGTTTTTTTTAAATTTCTCACTTCATGTTTAATGTTTCAAAACCATTTTACAAAGAATGATCTCAATTGTACTAGGATAAGCTCACTCCCATATAATTTATGCAATAAATCTGCTTCTAATGTGAAGAATTATTCTGAAACAAAAGTAATTATCACTTGTGGATATTTTCGAAGCCTAGGTTTTCACCTACTGGGGTTTTAGTAAAGTTTGATCTGTTACTTGACTTTCAGGTGCTCTTTCATTGGGTTGCTACCCACCATTGGAGGGAAATTTATACCGAAAACTTCTACTGATTCCTTCCTATTTGTCTGAGATTGAAATGCTTTTAGCTATTGAAATCTTCATGGTATCTAATGCTAGTAGTATTCAGAGTCCTGGAACTTCTACACAGATGCTGCAGATAGTTTTAAAAAGGTTGGTTGAAATAACTTCTGACTGCATCCTGAAAGCAGATCATGGCTCCCTACACTTGCCCTAGCATGTAAATGTTTTATTTATTTGTATATATATAAACATTTATATATTTATATACTGCATATTTATATACTTGTGCATGTGTGTATTGACAAACTTTGGTAGCATTTATATCGAGAAAGGATTTGACCTATTTTCGGTTTAAATCCAAACAAGTTAGTACCTTTCAATAAACATTTTAACAACTTCAAAGATCTTGTTTAGATGTTCAAAGAGATGGGTCTTCTTTAGGTGTGGACCTTTCTCGTGTACTGGTGGTTTTTAGTTAGGTACCTAAAAGTTATCTTTTTGGTCAACACAAAAGATCTAAGAACCAGGTCTAAAAGGGAAATATATGATTATTTATTAGGTTCAGTCAAGAATCCTGTTCAAAATAAAGCCATCAGCCTAGTTTCAGTATTTTAAAATGCTGTTATAAATGCATAAATATTATAATGTAGCTGTTGGACCAGAGTGGCATCCCTTCAGATAATTTTGTTCAAAATCCCAAAATTTAGTTTTACACCACTCCAATTTCTTGTCAGCTTTATCTAGGAAACTTGTAATATAAGGATCTCATGAGACTCCTGTTTTGGCGTTTCTTAACTAGAATTTTGCTTCAGTTCACTGGTGTTAGAAACTGGATCCTCAGACTGAATATTCTGTTAGTTATCTATTACAGTGTATAAGTTATCCCACAGCTTAGTGGCTTAAAATAGCAAGTATTTTCTTAGTTTCTGTGGGTCAGGAATTTTGGAGTAGCTTAGCCAGATGGTTGTGGCTCAGGGTCTCTCATGTCACTGGACTCAGGATGTGATCAGGACCTGCAGTCGCCTACTTGATGGCTTCACTGCGGCCAGAGGATCCGTTTCCCAGCTGGCTCACTCGTGCCTGTGGGCAGGAAGCCTCAGCTCCTCACCACATGGGCCCCTCCATAGGTTCCTTAAGTGTCTTTATGACACAACAGCTAACTTCTCTCAGAGTGAGTGATCCAGGAGAGCGAACGCAAGGAGGAAGCTACAGTGCCTTTTGTGACCCTACATCAAGAACTGTGAAGGCTCTGAGATTCCACCCCATTTGCAGGCTGTAAGTCAGCCTGCCATAGTTTCACGGATCCTGGCATAAGACACAAGACCTCCTGGGTTGGAGACAAGACTTTATTACTCATGGCACAGCAAGCAGCATGATTATCTGCATATTTGTATCTCTTCCTCTTGCTCCCAAGTCCCACACTTGGGCCCAGATGGATATCTGCACATGCAGTGGGTTCCATTACATGAGAGGAATCCTGAACTTAGGAACCCCAATCTTCTATAATGGGTAATAAACATACCTGCCCCTTTGCTCTTCAGATGGAAACGCTATCTCCACCTTGTAAGGCTGTAAGCAAACCTGTCTTTTGCTCCTGAAGGAGAAACTATCTTTGTCTTTCAAGGTTGTTCACTATATTAAACATCCTTGAAATCCGGAACAAGGGGTAATCAGTGTCTCTGCTCTCAGAACTTCCAGAAATGCAAGGGACCATGAAAATTGATATCTAACAATCTAGTGTCCAAAGTTGTGCATCATTTCTGCTCTATTTATTGGAGATAAACAAGTCATTCAATCCAGCCTACACTCAAGGGGAGGATAATTTATTTTAGGTCCACGTTTTTTTTTTTTTAAACTCACTAAAATTAGCTTTTTTGTTAGAGGTCTTTCCTGAGGGCCTTCTATTTACAACTATGCACTACAGTTGCATGAGGCATTTGGGCTCTCCATCATCCTAATGAGGGTTTGGTTTTCTCATAACTTTCCATTCCCCACATATGCAGTCTCTTCATTCATTATTGAATTTGTGGGGTATTTGTGATGCCAGCACATAACTAGTGACATGCCTGGATCTTCTATTTTGTCCAAACCAATATTGTTTTCTCCATTACTGTTATCATACCAAGCCCTGCTTTGTTACATTAACCTCTGAGAGAGTTTTTATTCATCTTAAGACTTTCAAAACTGCATATAGTTGGTGTATGCCCAATCTACCAGATTTCAGGCACCAATCCTAAGCCAGAATGTACTAGAAGCGGCCTGACCAGTCTTTGCTCTCTGTGATCACTGATTCCTGTTCCAAGTGGAAGTCCTCACTCCCACCACTCTGTGGACCACACTGTTGTGCTAACGCAGGTAGGCTCATACTCGGGCCTCGCTGCTGAGCCTTATAGGTGCCCAGAGCAGGATGCAGTGAACACAGAGAAAAAGTGATGCCTAATAACAGCTACATCTCTATCTTATATACTTCTTACTCCCTATCCCATAGGAAAAATAGCCATAAGGTATGAGTTTTATGAAATTTGGTGACTGGTAGAAAAGTTATTTTAAAATTCCAGCACTTTAGTGAAGTACCTTAAATCAGGACTGAAGAAAATAACTTAGTATAAAGTTATTCATATATGAATATACTATAAATATAATAGTATACTATAATATACTATATAATATACTATATTATAGTATATATATACTATATAATATACTATAATATTATACTATAAAAATTTAGTATAAAGGCCTACAGCTACAATTTCTGTTACCAGATGTGAGCTACAAATTAAGTATATGCTTATAATTTAAAATAGCCATATCAAGGTAAAACACATGAATGTTAGTAACTCCAAACTTGATTAAATTTAATATTTTATGCATTATAATGAATAATTATACAGTTATTAATTTGAAAATACAAAGAGAGAGGTTATTAGTTGTGTTCTAGATCAGTGTTTCCAAACTGCGGGTTGTGGCCCATTTGTGTAGTGAAATCAATTTAGGGGGTTGCAACCATTTTATTTTAAAAAAATGAAACAATAGAAAATAGGGTCATAAGGGTAAGTCTTGTTCTGTGAAACTTTTATTTCAGTTTTTATGTATGCAGGTATATATTGGGTCACAATATAAAATGTCTTTATTACTGTGTGTCATGGTCAAACAAGTTTGAAAGCCACTGTTAGAATATAGTAAAAAGACTGTCAGCTTAGAACCAATAAATGTAAATTACTATCTTTTGAAGAAACTATATAGCTTCTTTTTAGAGTTTCTGACTTTGTGAGGTGTTCACTTTGTAGATGTGAAGAAAACAAATCTCGGAGCAAGGATGATTATCAAGCTGCAGTGGAAAGATTAATTATGGCTGCTCGTATATCAGATCCAAAGCTCTTCATTAAGCACATGACCGTCAATGTTAATACGGAACAGGTTTATAGTTTGGAACATTGTTCTGCCCTGAAATGGTTGAAAGAGAATATGAAGTGGGCTGGAAAGGTTTGGCTTTTCAGTAACCATTAGTTATTAAAGGCTTTTTTTTTTTTTAAGTTCAAGTAATCATTGTTGAAAATAAAAGGCAATGAAAATAAAGACAGTTTTCACTATATTCAGCTTTTGCTCTTTATTGATTTATAGTACGTCAGTAGTTTTCAAACACTAAAAATTTTGTTTGAGGTATGCAATTTATAACAGTTTTACCCATACTGCAAATGATTTTTCAAATTACTTTTTGACGTCTCCTTAATTTAGGTAAACCTAAGTATGGTGAATCCCAATTTATTCTGAAATCCAAACAATGAAAAATCACAAACTGAGTATTGTGCAGCATTTAATAAGAGGGAGACATAAAGGGGAAAATATTCAAGCAGGTGTCTGGAGCTTTCAGAACAAGCTTTGGGGTTATGAAGTAGATTTGGTGAGCACTCAGTCCAGTCTCTAAAGCCTATTGTACACTTGTAATATAGAATAGTAAAATAATACTGGAAAATGACTCAAACACTAAAATTCCAGAGCTGAGTTATACCAGAAATTTTAAATTATTCTCTAAAGTTTTCCTTTAGTGTATCTTAAAATACTATATGTATCTTGAAAATTTGTAATTTAGGTACATTACATTAGGTATGACTAAAGAAATCAGTATTTTAAACAAATATACCAGAACCTATCCAAACAAGAATTGTACCTTTCAAGCCACCTTAGGAAGTTTAAACTCCTTTTCTGAAGCCATCTGCAGAATCCGTAGCAGTCATTCTCCAAGGTGGTCATCCTCAATCCTTAATTTGATACTTTAGATTTGATACTTTAAACCATAATTTAAATCATTTAGAGAAAACGTCTGAGTAAGGGGAGGAATAAAAGAGTAAGTGGTGACTAGGGGGACTGAAAGTATTTCTTAAAGGAGTTCCCAAAATATGGTAATGGCAACATCACTGGAATAAGTCTATAACCTCACAAGAATAAAAAAGTTAAAACCTAGCACTTAGCAGAATGCCTTACTATGATAAAATGTGGAATGAATACTCTCGTGAATGGGATATGGGAAGTAAGGCCTAAGCAGACATCAAGAAAGAGGCCCAGTTCTCTAGTATGAACAAATTGGGTGACTAACTGCCATTACTGAAATTCAGCACCTAGGAAATAAATTGGGTTCGGAGATTACCACCATCAGTTTGAAGTGCCTTTGAGGACGAGTGAAGAACGGTAAGTGGGCAATTATAACCTTATGCTGGTGGCAAGGATGCATTTGAAAGGATGAAAGATGATAAATTAAGCTTTTAGGAAAAATGGGATTGGATGGAACGGACCACAAATTGACCAGATGGTTTCCAATGAATGAGAAGTCAAGAACCCTTAGGGCTGGAACAAAGGGAGGTTGGTTGTTTTGTTTGTTTGTTTTTTGGTATTCTGGGGGTATTTTTTGGTTTTAGGGGGTTTTTTTCCCCCACCTCGGTCAACGGTGCCAAAAGGTAGGAAAAGAGCGGTTATTGTACGTGTCTTATTCCATCTGTGGCAGTTTATGGGAATAACCAAAGTCATAGAAGCGAAATACAGCTAACAGTAAAAACCCCAAGCTGACAGTGAATTGCTTAAGGGCCAAAGTCAAAAGGAAAATGCAAACCGGAGAAAACAGTTTTAATTAGCTATATTTATGTAAAGAAAGCCAAAGGCTATACTCAGTAAGACCTTTAAAATCTGGAGGTCTCAAGCGAGAGTCGCCCTAAGGCGTCAGCTCCGAACGCTCTGCGGACTGATCTGCCAAGCCAGCCTCCTCCCCTCCCAGGCGCCGGGTGTTGGGGAACACGGGCCGGGGAGGAAAGCGGCGCCGGCGCGGACAGCGGCGCCGGCGCATGCGCACGCTTGGTCGCCCTTCTTTCCTTGCCCTCCTCAGCAACCCTCGGTCCAGGCCCGGCCACCTGCCGCCCAGTGATCTTCTGACTCCCTCCCGCCTAGTCCTTCCTAACCCTGAGCGCTCATTCGCGCCTCCTAAAGCGTTCAGCTGAGTGCGCGGAGCCCGGTCCGCGCCGGACCGTAAGAAAACGGAGGGACAAGAGCTCCCACGCTGCGAGAAGGTGCGCGGTCACCTAGTTGCTGACGTCACGGTGGGGCTGAGAACCGCTAGGGTTTTAAGCCGCGTCCTGGGCTGTGCGCAGGCGCCCCAGAGAGGAAGGCCAGGCACGCTTCAGCCAATGAGAGCGCGCCTGCGGCCCGGCCCAGAGCCAGGGCTCCTCTCCAGCAACCTTCCGCGACAGGCGCCGACAGACGGGTGGAGCAGTACGCGCCCAGCTGAGATTTCACGGGTGGGGACTCAGAGAGCACTGCGGGTAGGAGCCTGTCAGAGCCTGTCGTCAGGTGGGGCGAGAGCGGGCGGCAGCGCCGGCCTAGCGGCGCGCTCGTTGGCCGGGCTGGCGCCCCGGTGCGCATGCGCCCCTGCCTGGCCCCGCGCACCCCTGCACAGCCTTGCGAGAGGATCGACCGTCCTTCCTCCTGGTACCTGGTGGGAGGTGGAGCAGGTAGGAGGAAGCCCTCGCGGCGGCCCCTTGCCAGAACTGTAAGGAGCAGGACGGGAGGGGCTCCATTTGTGCTTTCAGGCAGCTCGGGGCAGAAGGGGCGGGGGGTCGGGGTGGGCAGCGATCAGAGTCGCCTTAGCTCGACGTGCTAACTTTCGAACCCAGGCAGTGCCGGGGATCGGAGTACCCGCATCGTATCTGTTCCAACTTGTTTTGAAATGAGAAACCTGAGACGATTTAGGTTTTGTTTCCGACTGTCATATTTCCCCGAAGTCTTTGATTTATCCTAGGATATGGTTATGATTCAGATCTCTTAGCAAAAGATTTACAAAAGGAAGCTTAAAAACCCTTGATACTTTGCTGCAATTTATTAATTTATCTAAAGGGCTTCCTGCTTTTTCCCTTCCCTAAGAAGTGTTAAACCGAAGAGCAGTGAAATATTGCCCGCTTTTATCTCTCCTTGATAGAACAAACTACTTTTTAAAACCTTACAAGATAGTTACTAAGGAAAGTCCCAGTTTAAATGAGAGTAGCCTGAGGATATTAACTCTGTTCAAATAAGTTACTAGGACCTCTGTGTGGCAAACGTGGTTTCTATCGAATGTAATTTAAACAAAACTTCTTAGACTACCCATAATTTGGCTTTTCCACCAATTTAGATATCTTTCTACCCAATTTGATCTGAAACTGCCTAGAGGATTTAATGCCTCACTTTAAACAGCACAGGACTTCCCTGGTGGCGCAGTGGTTAAGAATCCGCCAGCCAATGTTAGGGGACACGGGTTTTGAGCCCCGGTCCGGGAAGATCCCACGTGCTGCGGAGCAACTAAGCCCGTGTGCCACAATTACTGAGCCTTCCCTGACAGTGTCATGTTCACTTAAATTTGCCTTGAATTGGCCTAGGTCAGCGCCATCCAACAGAAATAAAATATGAGCCACAGATGTAATTTAAATTTTTCTAGTAGTAAATCACAAAAGACCAGGTCGTGTTTTGCTTTTAAAAAAGCAAAAAGAAACAAGTGAAATTAATAAATTATCATTTCAACATCTAATCAGGATAAAAAATTATTAATGGGATACTTTGCATTTTCTTCATACTAAATCTTTAAAATCCAATGGGTACTTTACATTTAAAACACGTCTCAGTTCACAGTAGCCACATGTGCTAGGGGCTCCCTTATTAGGCAGCACAAATCTAGATTCGAATTCTCTTTACTGCAGTGTGAACCTTTTTAGGAAATAGCCAACTCACCAAAAAAGCAGGCAGAAAATACCTAACTCTTAACCTATAGTAGCCTAATCTTTTTTAAAGTTCTTTCTAAATCTAGAAACCATGATTTAATGTTCAGACTTGCATTTGAAAACATTTTATTTTCATTGGGAGAATCTCTTGTCACACTTCCAAGTATTAATGTCCTTTTTTAGTCATTGCTCAGTACTAAGTTTAATTATACCCTATGATTACAGAGTGAACAATGAATGAATTATTTTTCTGGACAACTGAAGACCCGGACTTTTAAATATAGAAACTTTTTTTTTTTTTTTTTGCTTTGATTATTTTTGACAGAATCACTTCTAAAACGTGCTCCATAATTCTCTGCATGACATACTTTATGCTCCATGTTTGAAAGTCACTGAGGATACAATCCCTAATTTTTGCAACTTTGCTGTGAGTGACTCTTTGGAGACTAATTCTGAAGTAACTCTTAAGACAAATCCTGTAAGTTTCTTTCTTGGCTAAATCAGCTTTTCCTAACAATTCTTTTTTTTTTTTTTTTTTTGGTGTCTTGGCCACAAGGCATGTAGGATCTTAGTGCCCCAACCAGGGATGGAACCCGCGCCCTCTGCAGTGGAAGCACCAAGTCCTAACCACTGGACTGCCAGGGAAATCCCTCCTAACAATTCTTATTTATAGGTGTTTAGATATGTACATTTCTAAACAGTGTAACTTGGCTGCCTGCCTCTCAAATTCTTCGTGAATCAAATTGGAGACAACCAGTCTTTTCTAAATCAACTTCCAAAAATTTTATTGTCTTTTTAGTGTGCTTTAACTTCTATTTCAAATCAGTGATCATGACAGTTCCTTTTCACTGTTTTATTTGTTTTGATGTCTTGCTTTGGAAAATGGGGAGTAGAGTATGACTTGGATCACCTACATTGTACATCAGATGGAGACATTGTGATTTCATGAACTTCTAAGATACTGCTGCAACAGACCATTAGAACAGGTTACATCGTTGCTGCAGTGGTAGGCCTAAGTGCTTTCCGTTGTTCAGTACTTCTGACTTTTCAAGGCTTCTTATAGGATCATTTTATGCTGAAAAGGATGATGGTTAGAACTTGGCTGCATATTATTTTCATCTATTGCCCATTCATATTCTTGGTTGATCATATGCCCCTCGAGTATTAGTCCTCGTTTCTTACCCAAGTTTTAGCTCATTTATTAGTATCTTTGCAGTTCAGTGGCATAAATTTTCTTACTAATATTAAAAATGAAATGTCATTGTGCGTGAATGTGAGGGGCTGTTTTCTTCTTGAGCTAGACTGGGATCACAGTCTAGAGCTGTCACTGGACAGATTTCCCAGGGCCAGGGGCCTGTCTTAAATACTGAATGAAGAACACGTATTCCTGCTTTATTCCTTTTCATTGTTTAATTTTGTATGCTAGAAGCATTGGGTTTTTTTTGTTTTTTTTTAAGAGCATACTTCGCGTGCTCATTGTAAATAAACTAGGAAATTAAAAAAAAGTAAAGGGCTTCCTGTCCTACCACCTAAAGAGCCAGTTCTGGATTGGATATGTATATTCTTCTGGTCTCTTCTTTGCAAGCTTGGAGGCTTGTACCTGTTCTAGCTTAACTAAGTCGAGATTGTTCAGTTACTTCATAATGACGTTTAGTGAGAATTCAGTCGGTCATGGGCAGCACTGAAACTTTAGCCAAAACAGTTCTTTCTTCCTCATTGTATCTCCATTGAATCTCAGAAATCTTCCAAATGGTAGGAGTATTCCTGCTATCCGTATTTGTCTCAAACAAAATAGCAAGGTGAATGGTTAAATAAAAATCACGTTTTTAAACATTTAAATGAATACCTATAAACACATTCTGTATCCAAGAGAGTCTTGCCACACCAGTCAACCAGAAAATAAATGGAAGCACCCACTGTTGTTTGCAAATGCACTTTTTAAATAGGTAATTCTTGATTTGTCTTTTAAATACATCTTTCTATTATCCTGTTAATGGCAGTTTTGCTTCATTACCTTGGTTCAGATATATAAACTGCATTATGAAAAAATTTTTTAAACTTTTTAATTCTTAAGATTTGACAGAATAGGACTTGAGCCACGTGGTGGTTTGTTTTGAGCAAATACACTGCTCCACAGGCTCAGAGCTTCATAAGCCGGGGGAAGAAAGGATTTTTTTACCTGGTGATTATTTTTTACCTGGTGAAATATGGCATTTCAAGACAGGTTGCTCATAGAATTTTTAAAATCACTTGGTCAGTTGACATGGAGACTATATAGTATAGTTGAATTCTTGCTGAAGCTCTAAATTATTGGAAAAGTCCATGTGATTCAAATCATGTTCCCCCTTTTATCTGCTTAACCTTTTAAAAAAATCAGCTTTATTTTTTAGAGCAGTTTTAGGTTCACAGCAAAACTGACCAAAGTACAAGAGTTCCCACATACCCCCTCCCCACACACAGCCTCCCACACCTGAGTTGTACATTTGTTACAATCGATGAACTTAAATCGACACTTCATTCTTGCCCAAAGTCCATAGTTTACATTAGGGTTCACTCTTGGTGTTGTACATTCCACAGGTTTGGACAAATGTATAATGATATGTACCTACCATTGTAGTATTATTATACAGAGTAGTTTCACTGTCCTAAAAATCCTCTGTGCTCCACCTATTCATCCCTCCCTCTCCTCCAACCCCTGGCAACCACTGATCTTTTTACTATCACCATAGTTTTGCCCTTTCCAGAATGTTATAGAGCTGGAATCATACAGTATATAATCTTTCCAGATTGGCTTCTTTTGCTGAGTAATATGCATTTAAATTTCCTCAATGTCTCTTCATGGCTTGATAGTTCATTTCTTTTTGGCAATGAATAATATTCAATTGGCCGGATGTACTACACTTTATCCACTCAACTACTGAAGGATATCTTGGTTGCTTCCAAGTTTTGGCAATTAAGAATAAAGCCAATAGAATTAGAAATGAAAAAGGAGAAGTAACCACTGACACTGCAGAAATACAAACGATCATGAGAGATTACTACAAGCAACTCTATGCCAATAAATTGGACAACCTGGAAGAAATGGACAGATTCTTAGAAATGCACAACCTGCCAAGACTGAACCAGGAAGAAATAGAAAATATGAACAGACCAATCACAAGCACTGAAATTGAAACTGTGATTAAAAATCTTCCAACACACAAAAGCCCAGGACCAGATGGCTTCACAGGCGAATTCTATCAAACATTTAGAGAAGAGCTAACACCTATCCTTCTCAAACTCTTCCAAAATATTGCAGAGGGAGGAACACTCCCCAACTCATTCTACGAGGCCACCATCACCCTGATACCAAAACCAGACAAAGATGTCACAAAGAAAGAAAACTACAGGCCAATATCACTGATGAACATAGATGCAAAAATCCTCAACAAAATACTAGCAAACAGAATCCAACAGCACATTAAAAGGATTATACACCATGATCAAGTGGGGTTTATTCCAGGAATGCAAGGATTCTTCAATATACGCAAATCAATCAACGTGATACATCATATTAACAAATTGAAGGAGAAAAACCATATGATCATCTCAATAGATGCAGACAAAGCTTTCGACAAAATTCAACACCCATTTATGATAAAAGTCCTGCAGAAAGTAGGCATAGAGGGAACTTTCCTCAACATAATAAAGGCCGTATATGACAAACCCACAGCCAACATTGTCCTCAATGGTGAAAAACTGAAACCATTTCCACTAAGATCAGGAACAAGACAAGGTTGCCCACTCTCACCACTATTATTCAACATAGTTTTGGAAGTGTTAGCCATGGCAATCAGAGAAGAAAAAGAAATAAAAGGAATCCAAATCGGAAAAGAAGAAGTAAAGCTGTCACTGTTTGCAGATGACATGATACTATACATAGAGAATCCAAAAGATGCTACCAGAAAACTACTAGAGCTAATCAATGAATTTGGTAAAGTAGCAGGATACAAAATTAATGCACAGAAATCTCTTGCATTCCTGTATACTAATGATGAAAAATCTGAAAGTGAAATTAAGAAAACACTCCCGTTTACCATTGCAACAAAAAGAATAAAATATCTAGGTATAAACCTACCTAAGGAGACAAAAGACCTGTATGCAGAAAATTATAGGACACTGATGAAAGAAATTAAAGATGATACAAATAGATGGAGAGATATACCATGTTCTTGGATTGGAAGAATAAACATTGTGAAAATGACTCTGCTACCCAAAGCAATCTACAGATTCAATGCAATCCCTATCAAACTACCACTGGCATTTTTCACAGAACTAGAACAAAAAATTTCACAATTTGTATGGAAACACAAAAGACCCCGAATAGCCAAAGCAATCTTGAGAACGAAAAATGGAGCTGGAGGAATCAGGCTCCCTGACTTCAGACTATATTACAAAGCTACAGTAATCAAGACAGTTTGGTACTGGCACAAAAACAGAAATATAGATCAATGGAACAGGATAGAAAGCCCAGAGATAAGCCCACGCACATATGGTCACCTTATCTTTGATAAAGGAGGCAAGCATATACAGTGGAGAAAAGACAGCCTCTTCAATAAGTGGTGCTGGGAAAATTGGACAGGTACATGTAAAAGTATGAAATTAGAACACTCCCTGACACCATACACAAAAATAAACTCAAAATGGATTAAAGACCTAAGTGTAAGGCCAGACACTATCAAACTCTTAGAGGAAAACATAGGCAGAACACTCTATGACATAAATCACAGCAAGATCCTTTTTGACCCAGGTCCTAGAGAAATGGAAATAAAAACACAAATAAACAAATGGGACCTAATGAAACTTAAAAGCTTTTGCACAGCAAAGGAAACCATAAACAAGACCAAAAGACAACCCTCAGAATGGGAGAAAATATTTGCAAATGAAGCAACTGACAAAGGATTAATCTCCAAGATTTACAAGCAGCTCATGCAGCTCAATAACAAAAAAACAAACAACCCAATCCAAAAATGGGCAGAAGACCTAAATAGACATTTCTCCAAAGAAGATATACAGATTGCCAACAGACACATGAAAGAATGCTCAACATCATTAATCATTAGAGAAATGCAAATCAAAACTACCATGAGG
This sequence comes from Eubalaena glacialis, assembly GCF_028564815.1. Classification (NCBI taxonomy): domain Eukaryota; kingdom Metazoa; phylum Chordata; class Mammalia; order Artiodactyla; family Balaenidae; genus Eubalaena; species Eubalaena glacialis. The sequence goes on along the minus strand of NC_083722.1, from coordinate 65,566,970 downwards.
TATCATCTCACACCGGTCAGAATGGCCATCATCAAAAAATCTAGAAACAATAAATGCTGGAGAGGGTGTGGAGAAAAGGGAACCCTCTTGCACTGTTGGTGGGAATGTAAATTGATACAGCCACTATGGAGAACAGTATGGAGGTTCCTTAAAAAACTAAAAATAGAACTACCATACGACCCAGCAATCCCACTACTGGGCATATACCCTGAGAAAACCATAATTCAAAAAGAGTCATGTACCAAAATATTCATTGCAGCTCTGTTTACAATAGCCAGGACATGGAAGCAACCTAGGTGTCCATCATCGGATGAATGGATAAAGAAGATGTGGCACATATATACAATGGAATATTACTCAGCCATAAAAAGAAATGAAATGGAGGTATTTGTAATGAGGTGGATGGAGTTAGAGTCTGTCATACAGAGTGAAGTAAGTCAGAAAGAGAAAAAGAAATACAGTATGCTAACACATATATATGGAATCTAAGGAAAAAAAAAAAAGGGTCATGAAGAGCCTAGTGGCAAGATGGGAATAAAGACACAGACCTACTAGAGAATGGACTTGAGGATATGGGGAGGGGGAGGGGTGAGATGTGACAGGGTGAGAGAGTGTCATGGACATATATACACTACCAAATGTAAAATAGATAGCTAGTGGGAAGCAGCCGCATAGCACAGGGAGATCAGCTCGGTGCTTTGTGACCACCTAGAGGGGTGGGATAGGGAGGGTGGGAGGGAGGGAGATGCAAGAGGGAAGAGATATGGGAACATATGTATATGTATAACTGATTCACTTTGTTATAAAGCAGAAGCTAACACACCATTGTAAAGCAATTATACTTCAATAAAGATGTTTAAAAAAAAAAAAAAAAAAAGAATAAAGCCACAATAAACATCCGTGTGCAGGTTTGTGTGTAGGCAAGTTTTCAATTCATTTGGGTAAATACTAAGGAGGGTGGTTGCTGGATCATATGGTAAGAGTATGTTTAGTTTTGTAAGAAAGCCCCAAACTGTCTTCCAAAGTGGCTGTATCATTTTGCATTCCCACCAGCAATGAACAAGAGTTCCTGTTGCTCCACATCCTCACCAGCATTTGATGTTGTCAGTGTTTTGGATTTGGCCATTCTAATAGGTGTGTTGCAGTATCTCATAGTTTTAATTTGCATTTCCCTGATGACTTGTGATGTGGAGCGTATTTTCATATGCTTATTCGCCGTCTGTATATCTTCTTGCAGGAGGTGTCTGTTCAGGTGTTTGGCCCATTTTTTAAATCAGGTTGTCCATTTTCTTATTGTTGAGTTTTAAATGTTTTTTGTATGTTTTGGATAGCAGTCCTTTGTCAGATATGTGTATCTTTTACAAATATTTTCTCCCAGTCTGTGGCTTGTCCTCTTGTTCTCTCTACATTGTCTTTTGCAGAGCAAAATTTTTAATTTTAATGAAATTCAGCATATCAGTTCTTTTCCTTCATGGATTGTGTGTCTGGTGTTGTATCTAAAAAGTCACTGACATACCTTAGGTCATCTAGGTTTTCTCCTAGGTACTCTTCTAGGAATTTTATAGTGTTTTTGTTTTACGTTTAGGTCTTTGATCCATTTTGAGTTAACTTTTGTGAAGGGTGTAAGGTCTGTGACTAGATTAATATTTTTGCATGTAGATGTCCAGTTGTTCCTGTACCATTTGTTGAAAAGATTATTGTTGCTCCATAGTATTGCCTTTGCTCCTTTGTCAAAGATCAGTTGGCTATATTTTTGTAGGTCTATTTCTGGGCTCTCTATTCTGTCCCATTGATCTATTTGTCTGTTCTTTCACCAGTACCACACTGTCTTGATTACTGTAACTTTACAGTAAGTCTTGAAGTCCAGTAGTGTCAGTCCTCCAACTTTATTCTTCTTCAGTATTGAGTTGGCTATTCTGAGTCTTTTGCCTCTACATATAAACTTTAGAATGAGTTTGTTGATTTCCATAAAATAACTTAATGGGATTTTGAGTGGGATTGCATTGAATCTGTAGATCAAGGTGGAAAGAACTGACATCTTGACAATATCAAGTCTTCCTATCCATGAACATGGAATATCTCTCCATTTATTTAATTCTTCTTTGATTTCTTTCATCAGAGTTTTACAGTTTTCCTCATATAGATCTTGTACATATTTTGTCAGATTTATAACTAAGTATTTCATTTTGGGGGGTGCTAATGTAAATGGTAATGTGTTTTTAATTTCAAATTCCACTTGTTCATTACTGGTATCTGCTTAACTTTTTAAGTGATTAATGGATGCCTGGAAGTTGACCTACATATATATTCAGAAATGTTTTGCCACCTGAGACCTGTGAGGAGGTAAGCTTTGTGGTTCCATCTGTTATTAGTATTTGTGGGGGTGGAGGGGTGTGGAATCTGTTAGGTGTTTAGCTAATTTCAATTTATTGTAATTTATCAAATTCTAACTATTTTGTGGATAATATGGTGGAGGGCAGGAATAAAAAAAGAAACAGAAAATTCATGTGAACATCCAGGTCCATTCTCCCAAGAGTCCATTCAGAGTAGAAGGTGAAAAGAATACCATCTTTCAAAATAGTTCAGTGTGAAAAGTTTAAAAGGAAAAAAAGATAAAGTTTGTCCTTAGCACAGTTCTTATTACCATGTTGCCCTCAAGTCTATTGCCATCATATAGAAAACCACGTTACATTTAAATTGTATAGTAAGGTCATTTGACTATTATATTTGCTATTTATGTAGTAAATAGTAGATAGTCTAAGCCCTATCGACTTCAACAGAGGATTTAAGGAGTTCAGTAAAATTTCATTGGCACAGTAATAGGCATATATAGGGTAATCAAAATGGAGACCAGATACCCTCTAGAGAAAGATCATTTGTTAAAAAAATAGAACTGATGAGACAATTATTCAAACATCAAATTTCGTTCTGGCTTCTTGGTAGCCAAGTCAAAAGAGATAAATTAAGTGTTTATTTGGCTCAAAGTATATAACCAAAATAAAATTGGATCTGTTACATAAAAATGACATGTGAAGTTTTCGATTTCTAAAACATATTTGGCAATAATTAGTACTTTTAATTAACTATTATGTACATGAATATTTCAGTAAATAGTCATTGTTAAAAGGAATGTCTTGGGACTTCCCTGGTGGCGGAGTGGTTAAGAATCCGCCTGCCAATGCAGGGGACACGGGTTCGATCCCTGGTCTGGGAAGATCCCACATGCCACAGAGCAACTAAACCCGCATGCCGCAACTACTGAGCCCGTGTGCCGCAACTACTGAAGCCCACTTGCGCTCTAGGGCCCACGCACCGCAAGTACTGAGCCTGTGCACTCTGGAGCCTGCGCACCACAACGAAAGATCCCGCGTGCCACAACTAAGACCCAATGCAGCCAAAAAAAAGTAAATAATAAATTTTAAAAAAAGAAAAAGAAAAGGAATCATGTGGGATTCACTGCTTTCAAAACTTTTGTAGATTTCAAAAAACCCACAAAATTTTACACTTTGGTTTCTGTCTTATTTCTACAGTATTTTCCATACACAATAATCTTAATGCTACTGTCACTTTATACACGGGGGATTTGTGTCCATGTCAGTGCTCTGGTGAATAATAAATCCGTATCTTTTAAAAAGGTTTTGTCCAGGAAAGATATTTCCATACTGGTTTCTCTACTCAAGAGCTTTATCGGGAGCTGAAGCAGTCAATGCCTTGAGGCCATTCTATTTTGCTGTACATCCAGATTTCTTTGGACAGCACCCCAGGGAAAGGGTAAACAATTATTTTTTTACTTTTTAACATTTAGTCTATGTTTCTGTTTAGTTTATTTACCTTTGCTACAGTATAATACAGAGAGTTCTATAAATTGAGGTTGTTTTGTCATGGTGGAATAATCAGTGCTTTGAACTATAGATACTGAAAATTGAAACTAAAACTATTGTTTTTTTTTAATGAAAGCTGTCATGTTTTATGCAGGCAATAAAGATAGCATGTAAACTCTTTAGAGTATTAGTAATCATATTTTCTGTACCAGGTTTGAAAGTAAAATTGAGGGTTTGAAGGAAAATTTAAGGGCTCTGATACCATGATCAGTCCTTTTTTTTAAGGTTGATGCAAGGAGGGTTTTTCAGTGCCCAAATAGTTTTTCCTTATGTTGCATGCTTCTGGTCCACTTCCCTATATCATCAGTCAATGTCTGCTCAAGGAATACAAACTCATGATGAACTTAGTTAGGAAGGTCACTATTTTTTAATGTTAGATAATATATTACAAAGCCAGATGCTTTGGAATAATTTCATTGGTTCCTTTTATCTTCCTTAACATTGACACCTGGTTTAACATGAAAAGGAATTTAAAACTCTTGAAAATTAGAACATTATTGTGTTGCTTCTCCCCTTTTTTGGGGGGTGGGGGGGCATGCCTTGCGGCTTGCACGATCTTAGTTCCCCAACTAAGCGAGGAGTCCTAACCACTGGACTGCCAGGGAATTCCCTGTACTGCTTTTTTTCTACTTGCCGTGGAAAATAAATCAGTTTTGCTTCTTTGCTTTAGGAAAATATTCTGTTTGTGATAGTTGAGAGAGATATATATATATATATATATAGGCTATTCGAAGTCAGATCCTTTTTAAGTAATTAGTAAATTGAATCAACAGAAAAATACTACCTTGGAGATGTAATAATTTAATACAAATTATTGGGGATGTCATAAATTAATACAATTTAATGTTTAATAATTTAAAGTTTTTAAATCCAACGTGTGAGGAAAAATTAAGCTTAGTACTAGGTGACTGGTTTCCCTCCTCTACCAGTGTACCTTTTTTTTTTTTTTTAACTAAAACTTCTGTGTGCTATAAAAGGTGAACTCACCAGGCTTGGGATGCTTTGTTGCAAAGAAATGCCTGGCTTCAGTACTGGCCCTTCAGTGCCTCCTGGGAGATGAGCTCTGAGCCCCTGGGATATCCTTGCCTGATAAGAATGTTTTTGTGTGCCGGGGCCTTGGGCCACACCAGATAATTTATGCTAACAATGTATTTTATGGTGAATGCTTGTTTTCTCATGTCTGAGGCCCTCTGGGGAGGCTGGAGACTGAATAGCTATGGTCAGTCATGTGGGCATGTAGTGCCCCAGTAAAAGCCCTGGCCCCCAAGGCTTGGATGAGCTTCCTTGGTTGGCAGCACTTCTCATGTGTTGTCACACGTCCTTGCTGGGGGCTTAAGCACTGTCTGTACAACTCCCCTGGGAGAGAACAACTGGAACCTTGCGCTTGGTCCCTACGGGACTCCACCTTACATGCCTTTTCCCTTTGCTGATGTTAATCTGTATCCTTTTGCTGTTATAAACTGTAACTGTGAGTATAACAGCTTTTCTGAGTTCTGTAAATCCTTCTAGTGAATCATCAAACCCCCAACACAATATAGCTGAGAGCGGTATATTGTAATAAACTCAACAAACAAAAACAAACAAACTGTTCCTAATTTCAGATCACACTGTGTTTCTGAGAAGAGACCTATAGGGATAAGAAGCACAGTTATTATTTATGCCATTTCTTGGAGCTATTGCTTCACTAAAAGACATTTCTTTTTTCACTTAACAATACATCCTAGAGATCACTCTATGTACATTCCTAAATACCGTCTGTGTCATATTCTTTCCCTTTTTTTTCCTTTTGGCTGTGTAGCACTCCATTGAATGAAGATACCATAATTCAATCAATCTGTGAAAGGGCATTTTAAGAGCCCTTTATATAGAGAGAAATTAGCTCTTTGCTATGAAATAACTTGCAAATTGGGGAATTCCCTGGTGGTCCAGTGGTTAGGACTTGGTGCTTTCACTGCGGTGGACCTGGGTTCAATCCCTGGTCGGGGAAGTAAGATCCCGCAAGCTGCACAGGGTGGCCAAAAAAAAAAAGAAAAGAAAGAACTTGCAAATATTTTCTTCTACTCGGTTTTTGTCTGTAGACTGCTTGGTGTGTGTGTGTGTGTGTGTGTGTGTGTGTGTGTGTGTGTGTGTGTGGTTTTTTACGTGTTCTTTTCTCAAGTTTTTTTTTTTAATTGAAGTATAGTTGATTTACAATGTGTTAATTTCTGCTGTACAGCACAGTGATTGTTATACATATATATGTATTTATATTCTTTTCCATTATGGTTTATCACAGGATATTGAATATAGTTCCCTGTGCTATATTAAGTTTTTAAATTTTTTTATGTAATTGGATTTATCAATCATTCATTACCTGGGATATTCAGTCATAGTTAGGCTTTTTCCACATCTAAGTTATAAAGAATCTCAGCCATGTTTTCTTCTAGTACTTATGTGGCCACATTTTTTTTTACATCTCATCCCTGTGGAGTTCCATGTTGTGAGGTGTGGATCCAATTTTATCCTGTACTGAGGAGCTATGAAATCCCACCATTTTTTAATACTAAATTCTTTAATACACTCAACAATGTGTTTAAAAGGTCGCTATATTATTTCTGATGTTTCCTTGTTCTGTTTTGTGTATAAAGGCCTCTTAATATTTTTTTCCAGGAAGTCAATGAAAATTCTCTTAAGAGATTAAGTGCCTACTTAGAAAACCTCCAGAAACCAGGCTTCAAGTCTTTGAAACCAACCCAGCTTATGTTTTATGTAAGAGAAACAGACCAGAACTCCTCTGATGGCCAGGAACACTTCAGCACTTCTGGTACGTTTCTTATTTCTCATGCGTCCCTTGCAGGCTTGGTGTGATGTGTCCGATCTGTCTAACGTTGCTAGAAGACCTTCGGATTGAAGCCTTGTCATAGAAAATAATATCATTTAATTGCATGTTTTCCTGGAGTTAGATTCTGTTCCTGGTTGCATGTGTTTGATGAGCCATTTTTTATGTTTAAACTTTTCTGACTAGAAAACTGAAGTGTTCCTATTTGTCCCCTTCCTATTTCAGTGCTGTTTTAAGTATTAAATGTCTATATAACAATTTGTATCTTTAAAAAATACAGCTTACATTCTCTTTAGTCCTCAAAGTACCCTGTGAGGAAGGTAGTATTTGCCCAATTGTAACTTAGTAATGTCCCAGGACCATGGAGACAGAATAGGGGTCTTGAACCCTTTAACTCCAGCCTCATGCTGTTTCTAAAATCTGATCAGTCTTCATGTACAGCCTTCTGTTTTATCCTTTGTCACTGCTTTAGCCATGATCCAGTGATACTTTAAACTAAGGATGAATGTGGGTCTGTCCATCCTTTTTGTGACCCTTGAGGAAATAACTTTATTTTTAGAATGAACTTTAAAACAGTTTAAAGATTTACTAAGAGCTTTCTGTGAACTAATGCTAAAACAAATAGCTGTCATCAGCTCTGGCTGGGTAAAGAGAAAAATCCTCTACTTTCAGTTAATGGTTAACTTTGAACCATTTATTAAAATAGATTATAAAAAATAAATTAAAAATGGGAGAAGACATACAGCATAAGTGACAAAAAGATAATGTTAGTATATAAGTAGTTCTTAGGAGTCAAGAAGAAAACAGAGCAGCCTGGTTGCAAAAATGGGCAAACACAATGTCTTGACAGTTCAGGAAATAATACACATATATAGCCAATAAGATACAAAAACGTTTAGCCTCAGTAATCAAATGCAAACTAAATTAATTAGGTAATATTTTCCAATAAAGGATATATGCAATCTGGTACAGGCATTCCACACTATATAGCAGCCCTTACCTTGGATTAAACAATTAATGGAATTGACAAATTAAGAGAGAAACTGAGATTTACTCCTTGACTTACCTCTTCTGAGGATAAACTATTTTTTCCTAACCTCAAATGCAGGAGTTTGCATTTCCTTTCCTCTTTCACTGACTAGAATAATTTTCCTACCAGTATTTCTCACTTTACCATCAATGATTCAACTAAAAAATCTTTCTTAGTTTGCATGTTCTACATTTTGTAAATCTATGTGGCAGGCATAGTAGGTATCTCTGAGAATGATTTACATTGCGATGACTTTCATCGGTGGCAAAGACAAGAAAACACATTTCGGCCTTCTGTGGAATGGTGAAAAATTAGAAACAACTTTTATAGTCATCAGTTTTGGATGTGTTAAATAAATTGCGCTACATTGATTATGTGGATTAGTATAGAGCTACTAAAAAGAAAGAGAATGATGTATACATACAGATAATGGAAGAGTCACCAAGGTTAAATAACAAAAGCAAGTTCAAAGTAATAGATCCAGAATGGTGCAGTTTATATGTTAAAAAGGAACAGTTCACACTGTGGGTGTGTGTTTGTGCAAACACAAAAGCGTGTATATCATATATAACATACACACAGAGCACATAGGAAAGGTCTAGAGCAGTGCTGTCCAAGAGAACTTCCTGCGGTGACGTAACTTTTCTGTATGAGAGCTGTCTGGTCTAGCTGACACTAGCCCCATGTGGCTACTGAGCACTTGAAATGGGGCTAGTATGACCAGGAACTGAATTTAAAATTTTATTTAATTTCAATCAATTTAATTTTATTAATAAATAGCCACATATGGCTAATAGCTACCATATTAGGCAGTGCAGGTCTAAATGCTTGTGTACCTAAATGTTAATAGGGTTACATCTCGTGAAAGTGTGAGGTTGTGTGCCTGTCAACAGGAGACTTTTACTTTGTATATATAATTTTACAAGAAGGATGTACTTACATAACGCTTGTATAATTTTCAAAACCAATTTAAAAAATTTTTCCAAAGAAAGAAAAAAGAGTCAGCATGTTATAGTGGGGAAAATGCTTGGCTTGGTGGCAGCTCAGATTTAAGCCCTCACTTCACGCTTCTTAACCTCCTCGAACCTCTGCTTCTTCACATTTGAAAAGAGAGATAATAATGGCACTGCTGAGAGTGTTCATTGAAAAGTTATGTAAATTCAACTAGCGCCATGTTTAACACCCAATAAAGGTGCAGGGGAACCAGTAGATTTCCTATTGTTGACGTAAGTTAGATTACTACCCTGAGCCCACTGAGTACTTGCATTAAAGTCAGATTGTGAAGTGCTAACTTTTAAAAAATTAGGGAATTTTGAGTCACTTCTGAAAATATTGTGTCCCTAGCTAGCTGGATGGGGTAGTATGAGGACAGTCTCTTTCAACCGTAGAGAAAATTTGAGATGGATTTCTGTGACCATCGAGACTGGATTGGGCCCCCTCCTTGAACCACTGTCGCAGGGCAGCCTGCCCCACCCTCCCCCTGCCTCCCCACTCCCCCTTCTCTTTAGTGCTGGACACCCTCTCTGCCGGACACTTGCTCATAGGAGAGCTTTTCCATCCCTTAGACTGTAGAGACCAAATTTATGAACAGCATTGAAAATATTCTCAATCCCCTTCTTGGGCTGGGGTGGGTTTGGTCACTGGTGCCAAACTAGAAAAGGGAGCTGACAGAGGACTTCATGAAGATGGAGGTAGTGTGGTATAGTTTTGGAGAAGGGATGTAGTTTTCCATTTACAGATGATTTTCCAATAGGATGAATTTTAATCAGTAATGGAGTGTTTTAAAAAAGATTTTGATTCTATAAATGTATGAAAAACTGTTTTTCAAGTAAAGCAAATAATCACCTGTATTAACTGTTTGGGGGAATTATATTCTCTAGGATTTCGAGCAGTCAAATTTACTTTGCACACCAGAGATCTGCTAAGCACAGTGTTATATATTCTCAACTCCTGCAGTTTATCTATTGAACATATCCAAAGCTTGAATACTAATGTGCATTCCCAGCCTCTCAAAGAGGCCAAAAGGATATCTGACAGGCCCATCAAATGGGACAAGTCTTACTACTCCTTTACTGGGTTCAAGGACCCTGATGAAGACCTCGAGCAAGTCTGGAGAATGGAAACAACCCTAACGTATGTAAGAGTTTTTATTTAACTAAACTTATTTGTAGTTAGTAGCCCCCACTCGCCTCAACTAGAGAAAAACCTGCATGCAGCAACAAATACCCAATGCAGCCAAAGATAAAACAAAAAAAACAAAAAACATGAGCTAGAAGAGAGGGTCTCAGCCTTGCATGCACTGGGATCCAGCCCATGAAACTTCTGCTTATACCCATTGCTCTAATTATCTCACAGTGTGTCCAGATGAACAAAAACTTGGGAATGTCTGACCTACCTTTTGGTATAGAAAAAAGTGGGATTGGATAAGTCAAGGCATAAAAGCAAGAATGAGAGTTGTTGGACCTTAAGTCAAGAGGCTTTAGAATAACATATTAAAGAAATTCAGCAATTAGAAATTCAGCAAAAAAGAAATTCAGTGGTTCAGTTGAGTGTTTCATAGGGTACAATTTTGGTCTGGAGCTAGATGTGTAGCCATCATGAAAAGATTGTCCCAGGGACCCAGAACTCAGAGTTAGTCAGCTGGCAAACAATGAAAACAGACTGGAACTGGGAAAAGCCAATTCACCAAGATATGTGCTATTCCATTGGGTCCTTGTCTAAGCTGAGTATTTATAATTTCCTTATTTGTATGTAGTTCATCCAATAAAATTCTTCAGTCTTTAATAAAAGTAGACACTGTTACATTATATTATATTACATGTTACTAGATAATGCATTTTTAAGAGTAGGGAACATGTTTTAATCATCTTTCTACTAATCTGCTTCGTAGATTCATAAAACCCAACCAGCATTTTTATTTCACTGAATTAAAGAATTGTTGGAAAAGTGTGAATGTGAAGTGCTGGAGGCTGGGTGTGGAGAACTCAAGGTTTAATATGGAAATGTGAAGTAGCTTAATACAGATGGTAGCAGTAGAAGTGACTCAGCAATGAATGTAGAGGATCGTTTTTTTTAAAACAGTGCCTCTGTTAGTTTCATTAGTGTTGACTTAAAAGGATCTGCTGTTTTTAGCAAGAGATACATTGTCTTAAGGAAATTTTCTGAGCGTATATGAGTTGTGTTACTATGAATTCTTCATTTCCTCCAGAGGTATACTTCATTTTAAATTCAAGCTCTCATGTTGACAATTACCAGGACAGGCTCAAAACATGTCATTTTGAATTGTCTACTCTTAAAGAAGATAGCAACATAAATTAAATAGACCACTGTTTTAGAAATTGAAATCAGTGGAAATATAACTGTCTAATTTATTGATCATTATTATCCAAATTCAGTTGTCAATAGCTATGTATCTTGTCAAACGATGAAGTAAACCCATTCATAGCCAGATAGAACCTTTGTTTTCTTAGCTTTCACAAATGAAATTAACAACAATAAAGCATTACATGTTTTAGCCTTGTTTATAAGAGAGATCTTGCATTCACTTTAAAACTGATGTAAAATTAATATTGAATTATCCTAAATGAAACAGACAATATTTAGAGTTGCTTACAGAAGAGCCGGAATAGGGCTGTGGCTGGTTCTTGGTGTAAGCTGTTTCATATCTTTTACTTCCATATATTTTTCTTGGGCTAGAGAATATTGAGAGTTGACTGGTATCACCTTAAATCTTCCTACTCAAAGCTTCTCTTCTAAAATCGACCGGTTAGAGATTTCTGTTTAGTTTAGTTTTTGATGCTTGTATCGGAGGTCCTTGGGTTATATTTCTTGAACATTGATATGTTAGTGACTTACCTGAACCAGATCGTCACACCTCATAGAGTTTGAGTTTAGCTTATTAGGTATAATTTTAGAGCAGAGGGTCCAGGCTGGGTAGGATAGGAGAGGACAGCTCTACACTGAAAAAAGGCAAGAAAAGGAATACATGCTGCTCTTTGGGCCCTTTGGGTAAATTACAGTATAGACTAAATGCTGCAAAAATAAAAAATCTGTTGCCTTTACCAGCATGCCTTAGAGGGCCGGTGCCCCGGTTATGACATTTGTATGAATTTGGAAGATTTCATCTCTCTCATTTCCATAACCTAACCTGGTCTCCCTGGTCCAGTGTGTTCACACAGGCCCAGCACCCCTTTCAGCCAATCTTGACCTTTTCCCAACTACGGATGTTGCCCAGTTTGCGGGGACCCTGATGAGGGTTTGTTCAAGGTTTTGTTTTATGTTAGTTTTTCCCAGTAAGGATTCCAGGAGCTTATGTCATCAAAGCCAGAGTGGTGTTGGTATCAGTTTCTTGTTTCAGTTATTAATTTTTTTTGGCCACGCCATGTGGGACGTGGAATCTTAGTTCCCCAACCAGGGATCGAACCCGAGCCCCCTGCATTGGAAGTGCGGAGTCTTAACCACTGGACCGCCAGAGAAGTCCTAATTTTTTAAATTTGTTATTATTTTGCAAATAATTATAAAATTGTTGAACCATTGGGAGCTTTCAAATCATATGAATGGAGTGACTGTCCCATAGTCAGGAGATATAGGGTAGCTGTAACTCGGACAAAATTTCTTCACCACCATGGTCATTTTGGCCATATACGGTTTGTTTTTATTTTCATTCTTGTATTGTTTATCTCATCTTTATTATATATGTAGTTATAGGAGAGGACTCATAAGGAGCACATGCTGAATTATACAGTTCAGAGGGAGCATAAAAACAATTCTGCAAATTTACATCCAGCTGATCTTCACCTGGTTTGCAAATTACATTCACCTGATGAAAATTTAATCTTGAAAGCATGTTATTTCTAATATTTCAGAATGTAATGTTAAAAAGAGAAAATATAACAGTTTTATTTGGTGTAAACTTTCAAATAATTTTCCTTATGTTTCCACAGAGACATGTAGGCTGAAATAAAACACAGAAATTATGAAAATAAATTAGTTGAGTTTTTAAAAACACAACATAGAAGAATTATCAGGTCATAAAAGCTCCATTTAATCTATTTTCTTCTTATATCTGGCAGTTACATTTCAATCTACATTTTAGGACATGCTGTGTAATTTTGAATTTCTCAGCAAATTGTGCTTTATCTTACTGTAAAATCACTTTATAGTGATAAAAACGCTATAATGAAATGTTTAATTTGTAAGGTTTTCTAATTATATACTATAATAAAAAGAATACGCCAGCCTAAAAAAAATTAGAAAATGCTACTTTGTATTGTAGCTTTTAGTATTTCCATATTTTGCATATATTCTCTGATTATCAAATAATTTTATAACTAAAATGTATTGCATTTATAGAATTTGTATTTGCAAGGAGACAACAGGATCCATTTGTATCTAAACAAAATTATCCCATATGTAATGTCTATCCTACTGAAAAAAACATGTCATTGAACTATGGAAAGACCATTTAAATGCTATTCTGTTAGCTACTGAGATATTAGTAAATGTCAGACTTCCATTTTTTCTATTTGAAGTTTGCACACAAAGTTTTATTTCACTTTCATTGTCTAAGCTCTGAATCCTCTTAGTGCCACAAAATGCCACATTGGACAATTACAGTATTGGAATTATTTCTGTAGGATATTTGGAAATGCTATAATCATGCTTTAACTCATATCATACACTTATTCACTCTTCTCCTTATTTATAGGCTAAGTCATTGTTTTTCAAATTATAAGTCATAACTTTAGTCTCTGTAACCTCCTTTAATCGGGAATGGTTGCTCAGTGTTTTCTTGTCTTCCATTACCTTGCTGTTATTTTGTAGAATGTCCCTCAATTTGAGTGCTTTGAGTTTATCTGGTATTTCTCATAATTAGAGTCCGGTTATTCATATTTGGCAGGAATACCCCGAAAGTGAAGTGTGTTGTTTTCAATGTTATATAGGAGGCATATGATGTTGATTATCCCATTACTAGTGATATTAACTTGGATCATTTGATTAAGGTGGTGTCTCCCAGTTTTTTCCCCAGTAAAGGAACTATTTTTCCCTTCAGTTAGTTTCTTTTGAGGAGATACTTAGGGCTATGTAAATATCCTTTTAACACTGAATTTTTACCCCTTAGCTCTAGTGCTCATTGATGATTTTTGCCTGAATCACATACTACGATGATGGTTGCCAAATGGCAATTTTCTAACCTTATCATCCCTTCAAGCCGGCTCCTATGTCCCCATCATTCTTTGAGAACTCTCTTACTTCCTGGTTCACCAAGGTGTTCCAGGCTCATCTGGACTTTCCCTGGCCCAGTGTTTGATTGAACCATTTTGCCGAGAAGCTCTGGTTCTTTTTAGGAGGGAATGATTTTTAGAAACCAAGATCTGGGTGGTGCATGTCTCAGTTGCTACTGAACTTCTCAGTGGCCAGAGCTAGGAAACATGTATCTTTGTCTTTATATCTATAGATAGATCTAATATCTAGATAGATAGATAGATAGATAGATAGATAGATAGAAAGAAAGAAAATGCCATGTGTAGAACCTTCATTTTCATCTCAGTGTTTAGACACAAAACACAAAAATTGTTAAACTAGATCAGTTAAATTTTATACACTAAATGTAAGAATTCCAACAATCAGGTCATGAATATATAATCATAAGATTATATTTCATTCTACAGTTTAAGACACTTGGTCCCCAAACCCCACATGGTATGCCATTTGGTAATTCATTTGTCAAAAAATCATCCTTTCTATTACATAATTTAAAGTAAATTGATTAACACGTATGACTTAATAAATGAGGAAAAGGTTGAAAAATTGTAATAGCTAATAATCGTGATATAAAGTAAGATATTATTTTCTTATTTCTCACACAGAAAGCAGAAATAAAATCACTACCAGTATTCTTAAAGGGGGAGTAGGAATAATTATTAATGACTGTACACATTTAGTGAATCAAAAAAATGTGGACTATAGGGAATTCCCTGGCGGTCCAGTGGTTAGGGCTCCGAGCTTCCACTGCAGGGGGCACAGGTTCAATCCTTGTTCCAGAACTAAGATCCCTGCAAGCCCCTCCGTATGGCCAAAAAAAAAAGTGGAACATCTTTAGGTAGAGGAAAAGGTCCCAATTCCTCACCCCAATGTGCAAGACCTTTTATAATCTCACACACACACACATACGTTCCTTTCCAGTCTCATCTCACACACCCCCTCCCTCTAGGCATCGTGTGATCTGGGCACGTTGGTTCATCTTATACTTCCCTGTGCACTGGCGTGGTTGGCATGCCCTTCCCTTTCACTAATCTGCCTGGAAAACTCTGATCCATCTCTCAGGTTCAGGTCACATATCACCTCTATAGAACCTTCCAGGCAGAATTAATTAATTCTTCCTCTGTTGTCCTAGAAGCTCATATATTCTCTTCCAATTGCTTCTCTCTCTATTCCTTACTAGATGCATCTTCCTTATATTCCCAACACAACACACTGTTAGGCTTTCAGGATAAATATTTGATGCATGCATAATGGTTGATTGGTTCTGAGAGTTTCAACCTGATTACTATTATTATTTTTGCGGCCGCACTGTGCAGCATGCAGGATGGTAGTTCCCCGACCAGGGATAGAACCCAGTGTCCCCTGCAGTGGAAGTAGGAGTCCTAACCGATGGACCACCAGGGAATTCCCTGAACTTGATTATTTTTTAAAGGTTGTAGATCACAACATCTCAAACCTTTAAAGTGACTTAATAATTAAGGAACCTTAAAAAGGTTTATTTGGCAAGCACTTTTGAGATGGACATAGGAGCCCTTCTGCAGAGTTATCCTAACACCTGACCATCAGTCACTGACAGGTGTCCCACAGGGGGTGTCAGGTGGCCTGGGGATGGGGTGCTTTAGACCATTTTTCCCCTAACCCCCTGGAGCTTTCTCTTGCACGGCTGTACCCAGGGCCCACTCCACCACTACCATCTTGGACCCAAAATGATCCTCTGATCCCCGAGTCACCTTGCCACTCTGCCCTGCCTACTTCTGCAGCAGCCATTCAGCCTCCTAGGCACCACCCAGGCCTCTCGTTTGTCCAGACTCCCCTGGGGGACTAGAGACTCTGAGCGACAGCCAGCATCCCTTGTGCCATGACCATTACAACACCGAGGAAGTGATAACCTCCCAAGGGGCCGTGCTGCTCGGTACCAGGCCACCCGGGCTGCCCTCAGCTCTCTTCTGAAAGCTCTCCCCTTCTATTCCTTAGGCCGACTTTGATGTTTATTTTCTCTTTTAAGACTTCATTGAGGTAAACGTTCTAAGAAATGCAGAATTAAAAACATCTTTCTGCTGAGCCTATGATGTAGTTGACGGGGGAAAATAATAAAGGCGGAGAGAAGTGAGACTAGAGCTGGGCATTTGGTCGGGTGGGAAGGAACCGAGGGGCAAACAGACCCACCCGACAGGAGCGTGTGGACCGAGACACCGAGACTGGTAAGGCCTGACCAGTGGGAGCACTTGGACAGAGAGCTGAGGGGCTGAGCGGGGAGAGCTCGGGGGTGCTGACAACAAGGACAAAAACGAAGCAAGAGACGGGGTCTACCCAGCTAGAATCCACAGTTACCTCCGCACGTCCCTGCCTCAGGAAACACTGCCTGTTGAATGTCACCAGCACCATTAGGTGCGTCTTCTGAACTGACTTTTTCCCCGTCTGGCTGCACTAGGACACCATCTGCTCACGTGCCCCAGTAGGAAAAGGGTCGCCTGTAGATGACCAATGCAAGTGGCGGTCCAGTACAGCCTGCCTAAAAGTGCAGTAAACATAAGTGAGGTTTGAAGTACCTTTAATTCTTTAAAAATCATCCCATCTCTGGAAATCTAGCAACAGGCTTGGTGTAATTTAAATTGAATTTTCTTGATAGACAAAGGAAGTTATCATAAGTAGAATATGATTTAACAGATGCTGGCAGTTCTCCAAGAAACCTATTTTAGAAGTATTTACTCTAAAAGAATAGACTTGGCAGCAGTACTTATAATTTGGTAAACGTTTGATGGCAAACTCGGTTTAACACTGGGGCTGCTTTAAGTCAATGAACATGTCGTTCAATAGTAGAAATGTTTGCATTATAGTTAGTATTGCAAAGTGTATATCTCTGTTTTTTTCTTTCTAGATCCTGGTTAGATAACAATGGGAAAAGTGCTGTTAAAAAGCTGAAGAATAGTTTGCCACTTAGAAAAGAACTAGATCGTTTAAAAGATGAACTGTCCCATCAATTGCAGCTCTCGGATATCAGGTAATGAAGAAGAGAAAACCTAATTTAGAGATTAAAATAAACATGTATTACCTTTTGGTAAAGGTTTCTAACAGTTAAATATTTGCATCTTTAATTATTGTGTTCACTAAATATTCAGTTATCTTTTTATGAAAGTAATCAAATGTTTATGTAAGAAAATCAATATGAATTTCTTGTTTAAAATAGTGAAGTAAAGTTTAGATACTGATATTTTTAGCATAATAGTTTTTTTTTTAACATAATGGGCTTGTAAGAAAAATATACTTTTCCTATGCCCATAATGTATAAAAAATAATTATTTCCCAATCATGTAAGACTGGTACTTAAGTTTAAAAAGAGGAAGGGAGATAAAAAATAAATGTTGTATTCTTTTATTCTATGTTATATAGCATGACTTTTTCTCTTTTTCTTTTTTTTAAATTGAGGTATAATTGACATATAACATTATATTAGTTCCAAGTGTTTTACATGATAATTCATTATTTGTATACATTGCAAAATGATCACCACGATAAGTCTAGTTAACATCTGTCACGATACCTAGTTACAAAAAAATTTTTTTCTTGTGATGAGAACTTTTAAGATCTACTCTTTAAGCAACTTTCAAAATGCAATACAGTATTATTACCTGTAGTCACTATAACTTGACTTTTTAAATGTTTTCATAAACTTAGAAATCACAGTTATATAAAGATACATGCTGAATCTTTATTTATTATAAAAATAGATTTAACAGCTGTTACAACCCTAAGGAGGGGGTGGTGTGATTCAGTCATGGGACTCTGCATTACAAGAGCCCTGAGATATTGTCATCTGGTCTGGAGCTTAAACTTCTATTACTCTTTGCTGTAGCCTGTTTTGTTGTTTTCAGCCATCATTATCAGGACTTTTTACTTATATTGAACCAAATGACCATTTGGGTACCATAATAGCACCTTTTTCCTGGGCTTGCAGAATACAGATAGTACTTATATGTTCTATTCTTATGTATTCAAATCATAGTTGTCCAAGATAATTCAAATTTTAGAGGAAAGTGTTTACACTTGGACTGTGTGGGATGTTTGGGTTTGTGCTGGTAGCTGCTGTCTTTTCATCACATCCAAGCTTTGATTAGAGGGGGCCCTTCCAATTCTATAATCTAGTAACATAGACTTCACTAACTAAAAACAAAATAATAAGATCCTTCTTAAAGGTTTATAAACAAATTAATATGCATGAAAATAACGTTTTCTAAATAAATTTTAAAAGATGTGAGAAGGCAGAATGGATCAGGAAAATGAAAGGATTTCTTAAACATAAAGAGAAATAAACATTATTTTACAATATAGTGGAGAAATTTCTCACCTTTAATTCTTACTATGGTAAATATCAATAGCTATAACCCATATAAACAAAAGCTCTTCGAGGTTCTCAGTTTTTAGGAGTGCAAAGGGGTCCGGAGACCAGGATATTTGAGGACCGTGGACGTGAGTGTCTCGGCTTACTGGGAAATTAACCAAGTCTCCAACAAAAGGACAGTCACAACAAAAGCATTGTGACTGATGACATTGTGTGTTAAAGGAATAATTTTGAAAGCCGATTTCACTTTATCAGAAATGACATTCATCAGAGTTGGTGTTAGGATGAAGAAGGAACCTAAGTTTTCTGAAAGCCTGTTGAGCGCCTTACTCCTTCACAGGTTCATCCCCTGTGATTTACGCCACCTGTGCTGTAAGAAGTGTTCCCCACTGGGCAAGCAGGAAGAGGAACCTTAGGAAGACTAGAGGCAGTTTGTTGAAGGTCACAGAGCTAGTCAATCACAGAATTAGAATCTGAAGGTTGGTTTTCTGACACCACTTAATACCGGTGCTCTTTACACATACACAGAAGCGCCTCTGTGACATCATGCGAATATCAAGTTCCATTTTGTCACTGAGATGTAATAATGTTCATCTATAAAATGAGCAGATTACACGATGTCGTAAAAATCATCTTCTCTAGAATATGATAAAAAAAATTCTGATAAACCAAACTGGAATTCCTAGTTGGAACTTAAATCTAAGACAACATCATCGTCATTGAACAATGTAAAGAAGGAAAAGATCTTTGTCAAAGTTTTCCCCATTTCATCCTCTTATTTTAAGAGAAACAACACAGTGTATTTGCTTGTTTTAAGTCTTCGGATAGCTGAATATAGTGCTAAGATTTTTACCCTCTGGTAAACGATTCATTTCCCATTTGGCTGCTTCTTGAAAAATGAGTTAGTTTGGAAGCATGTTGTGTGTCTCCTTGAGAAAGCAACGCCTCGGCTTTCCCGGGAGTCAAGCAGTGGGGGCGCGTGTGTGCCTCCCTCTGGGGGGACACGGGTGTTAATGGGCTGTATGCTCTGTTGGACCAGGTGGCAGAGGAGCTGGGGCATCGCCCACCGCTGCAGCCAGCTGCACAGTTTAGGCCGCTTAGCCCAGCAGAACTTGGAAACCCTTAAAAATGCAAAAGGTAAACAATTTCCATTCACTTCCGAAATCCATATCCCTTAACGGCTATACACATCTGTAAATTCTAGAGGAAAGCTAAGTGTTGAAAGTCTTTGTATTGATAGATGTGACTTTATATCAGCTGAATTTTAAAATCTGTTCCTTTGACTTAAACAGTGACATAAAATTAGGCTTTAAGTTTCTACCGAATTTAATCCTGAGTTGATACATGAAATTTACGTAATTATTTGCACAGTGCTGAAAGAATGAAGCCTCTCTGGACAGTGACCAAAGGTTTGTGTTTTACCATCAGGATGTACAATAATATTTACAGACCGGTCCGGGGTGAGTGCAGTGGGCCATGTGATGCTGGGAACAATGGATGTCCATCATCACTGGACAAAAGTAAGAAAAAGCTTAAAAACAAAAAATATCTCTAATTTGTCATCGACATACTTTTGTTTCAAACTATGCTGATATGTCAGTAAACTAAAAAAAATTTGAATCATCTGTTTGCAGATCAGATGCTTAATATTTTGTAGTGTAAATTCTTAGAAGACTGATTTTTAAGTCCATTTTTATTTGGAAATTTTATAGTCTTTTCTGAAGCATAGCCTAAAGGCCTTCATTCTGTTGTTTTGTTTGTTTTGTTTTTAGCAGATTTACTGTGGTATAATTGACTTACAATAAACTGCACATATTTAGTGGGTATAATTTGATGAGATGTGACATATGTAAATACCCGTGAAACCATTACCATAATCAGGATAGTGAACACATCCGTCACCCACAAAAGAATGCTCATGTCCCTTGTAAACCCTCTCTTCCATCCACCACCCCCTACCCAAGCAACCACTGGTCTGCTTTCTGTCACTATAAATTAGTTTATATTTCTAGAGTTTTATATAAGTGGAATCACAGAGTATGTTGGGGTTAGGATCTGATTTCTTTCATTCGGCATAATTTGAGATTCATCCATGCTATTGCGTGTATTTATTCCTTTTTATTTCCACGTAGTATTCCATCATATGGATATACCAGTTTGTTTATCCATTCACTTATTGATGGATGTTGGGTTATGTCAGCTTTTGGCTACTAGAAATAAAGCTATGAACATTTATCTACAAAGTTTATATGGACGTATATTTCCTTTTCTCTTGGGTAAATACCTAAAAGTGGAATGGCCAGATATGTTAAGGTATTTTAACTTTTTAAGAAACTGCCAACACTTGCTATGGTCATCTTTTTAATTTTAGCCACTCTAAGAGGTGTGTGGTTCTATCTCACTGTGGGTTTAATTTGCATTTCTCTAATGATGAATGGTGGTGAGCATCTTTTCATGTGCTTTTTTGCCATCCATATATCTTCTTTGGTGAAATATCTGTTCAAATCAAATATTTGGTAGAAAATATTTGCAAACCACCTACCTGACAAAGTCTTTGTATCTAAATATATAAAGGACTCTCAAAGCTCAACAGTAAAGAAATAAACAATTAGAAAATGGGCAAAGAACATGAACAGATATGTCACAGAAGAGGACATACAGATGACGAATAAGCACATGAAAAACCATAGGGAAATGCGATGTGATGTCACTGCACACCTGTCAGAATGGCTAAAGTGAAAAATGATGACACCACCAAACGCTGGCAAGGATGCAGAAAAACTGGATCACTCATCCATTCCTGTTGAGAATGTAAAATGGCACGGGCACTCTGGCAAAGAGTCTGGCAGTTTCTTATAATAGTAAACACGTGTTTACCATGTGGTTTGGCAGCTGCCCTCTTGGGCATTTATACTAGAGAAATGAAAAATTATATTCACACCAAAACTGTACACAAATGTTCGTGATAGCAAAAAACTAGGAAGAACCCTAATACCCTCCAGTGTTTGAATGGTGACACAAACCTTGGCACATGGATGCAACAGAACACCACTCAGTGGTAAGAAGGAATGAACTGCTGATACAGGCCACAGCTTGGGTGGCTCTCAAGGGCATTGTACAAAGTGAAAAAAGTCAGTCTCACAAGAATACATGCTGTATGATTCCATTTATATAACATTCTTCAAATAATAAAATTATAGAAAGAACAGATTAGTGGTTGCAGGGGTCAGGGGGTGGGAGAGCAGAGGTTTCTGTGGCTATGGAAGTGCAGCAGAGGGGATCCTTGTGATGGAACTCTTCTATGTCTTGACTGTGGTCGTGTCACATGAATCTCTACGTGTGATAAATCTGCATATGATTAAATACACACGAGTGCAAGTAAGACTGATGAAATCTGAACAAGGTTAGTGGACTGTAGCCATGTCCATTTCCTGGTTGTGATTGTATATAGTTTTGCAAGATGTCACCATTGGAGAAACTGGGTGAAAGACGTGTGAATCTACAGTTATCTCAAAATTAAAGGTGTTTAAAATGTAGCTACCATTTACACATGAATAACTCGAGAGAAAAATTGAAAAGTAGGTAGTAAAATTGTTTTTCAAAAAGTGTTAGAAGTATATTATAAATACTTTGTAGAATTTTTATACTGCTATTGCTTTTATTATAGCAGAGTTTTTGATGCCTTTCAACTCCTCTAATATAACTGCAACTATCTGTATAAAATCTGAGTCCGTAATGTAGGACACAGGTCCTTCCCCGATCCAGCGACACCTGCCTCTTCAGCTTCGCCTCCTTCCACTTAGGCCACGTGTGCCACCCTCCAGCCACACCAAACTCCTTGTTTTTGAACCTGCTTTGTCCCTATTGGTGCTTCCAGGTTTGCACATGCTTTTTTCTTCCCCTGAAACTTTCCCACATGCAGCTAACCTTCTCTATTCCTTTTTTTTTTAATTGAAATATAGTTGATTTACAATGTTGTATTAATTTCTGGTATACAGCAAAGTAATTCAGTTATACATACATATACATATTCTTTTCCATTACGGTTTATTACAGGAGATTGAATATAGTTCCCTGTGCTATACAAGAGGACCTTGTTGTATATCTATTTTATATATAGTAGTTTGTATCTGCTAATCCCAAACTCCTAATTTATTCTTCCCCCACCTCCTTCTCCCTTTGGTAACCATAAGTTTGTTTTCTATGTCTGTGAGTCTGTTTGTGCTTCGTAGATAAGTTCATTTCTGTCATATTTTAGATTCCACATATACGTGATATCATATGGTATTTGTCTTTCTCTGTCTGACTTACTTCACTTTGGTCATCTCTAGGTTCATCCATGTTGCTGCATATGGCACTGTTTCATTCTTTTCTATGGCTGAGTAATATTCCATTGTATATATAGACCACATCTGCTTTATCCATCTGTCAATAGACATTTAGGTTGTTTCCATGTCTTGGCTATTGCAAATAGTGCTGCTATGAATATTGGGGTGCATATATCTTTTCAAATTATAGTTTTGTCTGGATATATGCCCAGGAGTGGGATTGCTGGATCATATAGAACTCTATTTTTAGTTTTTTAAGGAACCGCCATACTGTTCTCCATAGTGGCTGCAGCAACTTACATTCCCACCAACAGTGTAGGAAGGTTCCCTTTTCTCCACACGCTCTCCAGCATTTGGTATTTGTAGACTTTTTGATGATGGCCATTATGACCAATGTGAGGTGGTACCTCATTGTAGTTTGGATTTGCATTTCTCTAATAATTAGCAGTGCGTCTAACCTTCTCTAAATCCTCTTTATCTTTTCATATTGGTTACATTAGACGTCTTTAGAAACCTTTCCTTGACCCTCCAATCTCTTCACCCTGATGTGGCACTTGGTACGCTGAATTCTGATTCTTGTTTTGTTTCCCTGCACCCTGACCATAAGCCCTGGCAAACAAGGACACAAATTCTTATAATCTTTATATTCCAAGGACCCAGTTTAGTACTTAAGTACATGGTAGGTCTCCATAATTGAATTTAGTTGAATTAAGGGAAATTCAGAAGGAATAGACTTGGAATTGAAATATGTAGACTTTATTTCTAAAACCCTTCTTTATATACCATTTAATCTTTCTAACCTAATTTGAGATTCTTACCTGAATATTTAAATGTTAGTACTTAAGACTTATTTTTATTTGGAACATATTTCTTTTCTTCTGCAATCTCTTCAATTCCTAGCTAAAAGTTCCTAAGATTTACAGTGGTTTGTTTTGGATATTAATATTTCCAGCATTCCATAGCTTTTTTCTTATTGCTTACTTGAACTTTCCTTCTAGGAAAATAATTTATAATTTTCTTGTTAGAATTTCTCAATACCATTTATTGAAGTCCTAAACTTGGACTATTAAAGTACCATAAAACTAAATATTCCTTCCCTTTTCTTTTAAAAAAAAATACTATAGCTTTTTGAAAGATTACCGAGTTATTTTGACCTGCAGAGGAGGCTGATGCTTCTGGAGGACCAAATAAGCTATCTTCTAGGTGGCATCCAAGTTGTTTATATCGAAGAATTACAGCCAGTGTTGACACTTGAAGAATATTACTCTCTTCTCGACGTGTTCTATAATAGACTCTTGAAAAGTCGAATACCTTTTCACCCTCGAAGTTTGCGTGGTTTGCAAATGATCCTTAACAGGCAAGTATCTAAAACAATTACTTTTATTCATTCACTCAGATGGGCTGTGTGAGTCCATGCATGAAATTGTTTTGTATTTCCACGTGTGATTCTTAGGAATTAAAGAAAGGAATGTCACCACCTCTGTTGGCAACACTCTCTTACACATGAGAAAAGCCAACATGAGAGGATTGAAAGATTGAGTCTCTAGAACATTCTGTATATATAGTGCCACTTACAGGGCAAATCAGTCCTGTGGAAAACTTTATAGGATTAAACTAATGTGAAATCAACAGTGTGCGTATCAGGCACCATGCTTGGTACTTAAATGCATTACCTCTTTAGCTCTCACAACCTCACCGTAGAGTGGGTTACTACCCCCATCTTACAGATGAGGAAGGTCACAGGGCCAGGAAGGGTGTGGTCATCCTGATAGTGTGTCTCTTTGGGGACAGCAAAACTTCAAATCAATTCTGCTATATAGGAAGTCCACTACATATGAACCTTCAGGCTGCAAACTTTCAAAGATTGCAAACGTGCGTTCACATGTCCAATCTCATAAGTTAGTTCATGTGTCTGGTGTACATTGTCACATGCGTGCATCCTCTACAAGTGGTTGTGCTTTTGTGTACTTCACTGTACAGTACTGTAGAGAGTACAGTAGTACAGTATCTTTATTTCAAGTGTTTGTTTTTTATGTATTATTTGTGTGAAAAGTATTCTAAACCTACTACAGTACAGTGCTATATAACCAAATTGTGTTAGTTGGGTACCTAGGCTAACTTGTTGGACTTACAAACAAATTGGACTTAGGAACGCACTCTCAGAACGGAACTCGTTCATATGTAGGGGACTTACTGTACCTTTAAGGTGGATTTTCTTGATGGGTTCCTTTTCCATTAATCGGACTAAGAAAATCGTTTCTTTGGGGGTGGAATGGGGGTGGAGAGGTCGCTGATTTTTCCTTTTACGTATGCTTTATTACAGTGACAGATATGCTCCAAGTCTGCACGAACTTGGGCATTTTAACATTCCGATCCTCTGCGATCCAGCAAACCTCCAGTGGTTTATTCTCACCAAAGCCCAACAGGCAAGAGAGAACATGAAAAGAAAAGAAGAGTGAGTTCCCTTAGCCCTCTTCCTGTCTTACCATTCCGTCTAATCGTTAAAAATATTCAGGTAGTCAGAACTCATAAGTATGGGAAATTAAAACTGTACGGAACTTAGGAAATCGACTGTATTAAACTGCATGTCACTTAGGAGTAACATATTTATTTATCCCCCTCGGTTGTGTCAGGGATTGGATGTGGCTCTTTTCTCAGTATAATAACCTCAGTTGCATTCCCACCATGTGCCTCAATTTGAGAAGCAGGGCTTGTTAATATAAAAGTCAACTCAGGAGGAGAATGAAAGATAAGAGTATCAGAAAGAAACTGTGCAGATGGAAAAGGGTGGCAACAAGGGGGGAAAACTCAGTTACTACTTGATTAACTGGAATCTTCACTGTTTAAAATTTTGAAAACTGCTGATAGAAAACAAGCCTCGTCTGCACTGTCATTAAATTGAAAAGAAATCTTAAAGTGAAAAAGGTTTCTGGTTCATAAGCAGGGCTGTTTCTATGCCATTTGTATCTTTGAAGGAATCCTGTTGTAGTCAGTAGTTTTGTAGGCAGTAAGATGATAGTGTTGATGATGTTTCATGGATCTACTATGAAGAAAGGGAGAGTATTATATTCAAAACAGGGTGGTTTTCCTAAAGATGTGGCCTAAGGAGGTTTGGCTAGCAAGGATTCATTCATTCATGCAGCCGTCATTTGCTGTGACCGTTGCGGATCGGAAGCTGTGAAAGGCGCCACTGGTAGAAAGATGAAGGCCTGGTCCCCAGGCTCGCAGGAGACACAGGTGCCCTCAGCGTCAGGGGTGGTGGACGGAGAGGGGTCACGCGTGAGAGGAGCCGAGGCTGATGCTCTGGGAAGGGATCAGGAAGCAGAGGCTGTGGCCGAGGACGACGAGCTGACGTGTCGGGGAGGAGGGTAAGGAGGGCGGGGGCAGGAGCCTGGTGGGCGGAGGACCGGGGTGATTGTCCGAGTGTGCTGCTGGGGCCCCCCTCTGGTTACTTACTTCTCTGGCCTCGCTGCCCGTTCTCTCCTCGATCTACACAAATTGCTTGTTTAAAAAGCCTAGGATGTGAAACAGAGAAAGGGTGGCCACGCAGGAGGGCTGTGTGTGGACGTGATCCATTTCCCAGGAGATGATGGGGTCATTTTATGCATCAAATAAGTGAAGGAGTCACATATCTGTTTCACTTGTGGAATTGGTGACAGTTCCGGGCCAGATCCTATTGAACAAATAGCCTGCTTCTTGATTGGTTGGTGAGCATTTGTGTTTGTGTCGTTACCTTTTCTAACCATAAGTTTGTTTTCGAACTCTATGAGTCTGTTTCTGTGTTGTTAATAAGTTCATTTGAATCATTTTTTCTTTAGATTCCATATACAAGTGATATCATATTTGTCTTTCTCTGACTTCCTTCCCTTAGTATGATCGTCTCTAGGTCGATCCATGTTTCTGCAAATGGCATTATTTTGTTTTTTAATGGATGACTGATATTCCATTCTATGTATGTACCACATCTTCTTTGTCGATTCCTCTGTCTGTGGACATTTAGGTTGCTTCCATGTCTTGGCTATTGTAAATAGTGTTGCAATGAACGTTGGGGTGTATGTGGCTTTTTGAATTATGGTTTTCTGCGGATATACGCCCCAGCAGTGGGATTGCCGGATCATACTACAGCTCTAGTTTTAGTTTTTTTAAGGAACCTTCATACTATTCTCCATAGTGGCTGTTACTGATGTCCATTCCCACCAACGACATAGGAGAGTTCCCTTTTCTCCATGGCCTCTCCAGCATTTATTGTTTGTAAATGTTTTGATGATGGCCATTCCAACTGGTGCGAGGCGGTACCTCATTGTAGTTTTGCTTTGCATCTTTCTAATAATTAGCGATGTTCGACAGATGAATGGATAAAGAAGATGTAGCACATATATACGATGGAATATTACTCAGCCATAAAAAACCGAAATTGAGTTATTTGTAGTGAGGTGGATGGACCTACAGTCTGTCATACAGAGTGAAGTAAGTCAGAAAGAGAAAAACAAATACCATATGCTAACACATATATATGGAATCTAAAAAAAAAAAATGGTTCTGAAGAACCTAGGGGCAGGACAGGAATAAAGATGCAGAGGTAGAGAATGGACTTGAGGACACAGGGAGGGGGAAGGGTAAGCCGGGATGAAATGAGAGAGTGGCATGGACATATATACACTACCAAATGTAAAATAGATAGCTAGTGGGAAGCAGCCGCATAGCACAAGGGAGATCAGCTCAGTGCTTTGCGATGACCTAGAGGGGTGGGATAGGGAGAGTGGGAGGGAGATGCAAGAGGGAGGGGATATGGGGATATATGTGTACATACAGCTGATTCACTTTGTTATACAGCAGCAACTAACACAACATTGTACAGCAATTATACTCCAATAAAGATATTAAAAAATAAAAATAAATTTTTTTTAAAAGTTACCAGTGTTGAGCATCTTTTCATGTGCCTTTTTTTTCAACAGTGTAAAACTTACCTCTTGAAATTGGCTTCTTGAAAGTCTGCCCTGTTTGAATTCTTTTGCGATTACCAACCCCAGGACATTTCTTGAGGGCAGGTGTCATTTACAGCCCCCCCAGGCCTTGTGACTATTAAGTGCCCATCAGCACTGGTTTTTAACTTGTTTTTCTGGGAAATGGCCACAAGGCGGCAGGGTTTCTTCATGCCAGCTCTGCTGCCTTGGGCACCCAGAGCCTTAGGGAAACTCTTGTTTCTGGGTTGTAAATTAGAGTGGAATGTGCCAGAACGAACACCCAAGGGCTTTTGTCTCACTGCCCCTTCCCCCTTCCCCTTCCCCCCCCAGACAATACCCAACCCCTGCAAAACCTGTGCTGTCGTCCGGAGGCGGGGCGACTCTACAGACGGAGCTGGAGGTGGGAGCCCCACCACTAGGAGACGTGGAGACCAGGTGACTTTTCAAAGCTCTTCCAGCCCAGAGAGTCCACCGTCCTTTGGGTGCAGTGGGCTTGGTGTAGCTGTAGGAGGGCCCGCCTGGATCTGGAGATTGTGGTCCCATCCAGAGGGGACCAGGCCCTAGAGCGCCAAGGAGGGGCTCATTTGCTGGCAGATCCTCCCCAGCTCCCTCAGCCCCAGGACAGTCCATCCTTGGGAACCAAGCCTGCTCAGGCTCTACGGATGTGACACCTGCCCAGGTCTTAATATTCACAAGGCCTGCAGGGCTGTAAATAAATAACACCTGTCCTCAAGAAATGTCCTGGGATAAGTAATCGAAAAAGAATTCAAATCAGTGCAGTATTTCAAGAAGCCAATTTCAAGAGGTAACTTTTATTCACACTGTTTAAAAAAACAAAAAACATGACAAGATGCTCAACATCCCTAATTATTAGAGAAACGCAAATCAAAACTGCAACAAGGTCTCACCTTGCACCGGTCACAATGGCCATTACCCAGAAGTCTACAAACTATAGTAGCTGGAGATGGTGCAGAGAAAAGGGAACCCTCCTAAGCTGCTGGTGGGAATGGAAACTGGTAACAGACACTATGGAGAACATTATGGAGGTTTCTTTAAAAATTAAGACTAGAACTACCATATGATCTGGCAATCCCACTCCCAGGCATATCCGGAGAAAACCATAATTTGAAAAGACACATGCACCCCAGTGTTCACTGCAGCACTACTTACAATAACCAAGACATGGAAGCCTCCTAAATGTCCATGAACAGAGGAATGGATAAAGAAGATGTGGTCCATATATACAGTGGAATATTACTCAGCCATAATAAAGAACGAAATAATGCCATTTGCAGCAACATGGATGGACCTAGAGATGATCACACTCAGTGAAGTGAGTCAGACAGAGAAAGACAAACATGATTATCACTCATATTTGGAATCTAATTTTTAAAAAATGATGCAAATGAACTTACACAACAGAAACAGACTTAGACTTCAAAAACAAAGTTATGGTTACTCAAGGGGAAACACTGGGGGAGGAGGAATAAATCAGGAACTTGGGATTAACATACACACACTACTACATGTAAGATAGAAAAACAACAAGTACCTAGTGTATAGTACTGGGACCTCTACTGAATATTCTGTGATAATCTATATGAGAAAAGAATATATGTGTATGTATAACTGAATCACTTTGCTTTACACCTGAAACTAACAATGTTGTAAATCAACTATACCCCAATAAAATCTTTAAAAAAAATAAGCACTGAAGGATAAACCAGAAATAAATTAATTAATGAATTGTAAGTCTCACCTATCCTCCATTATGAGGCCTGATGATCTTGCTACATCGTATCTGCTGCTTTTTCCGTTTTCGCACTGGGCGTTCTATAGCTTTGAAATAGTGCCAGTAGATTTTTCAGGAAGGAAACTAAAAAGAAATAAAAATCAAATATTTTAGTTTTTGAGCGTTTCATCCACCAGTTGCTGAGGTAAATCAAACCCCGTGATTCATCTTGATTCCTGTCCTGCTTCCTCATTCCCCACATCCCGGCCGGCAGACCTCTCAGCTCCACCTTCTCCGTCTCTCCAGAACCCCGCCCGTCTCGTGTCTTTTCCCGCTGCGCCCGGGTCCCAGCGTCCATTATCCTGTGATGCCCTGTCCGGTGTCCGCGCCTCCGCATGCACGCCCCCGCCCAGTGGATTCTCAGCCGAGCAGCCGGAGGGAGTGGTCCTTATAGAGCCCGGATGTGCTCCTGCCTGCGAGGCCCTGCCATCGGCCTCCTGAACTCGCCTCCTAAGACGCTGCCCTCACTCCTGCTGCTTCTGCCAGAGGAGCTTCCTACCTCCTCAAGGACCCGCGCTCTGCCCCTGCCTGGAGCCCTTCTCCCCCATGGCTTCAGGCTCCCCCCATTCCCAGCCTCCGGTCTCAGCTCCCCTGCCACCCAGCAGCTTCCCCTCATCCCTCCCACCTGCCGCCCATCTCCCTGTGACACGCTGTTCTCCTTGTTCATTTACTGTCTGTCCCCCCCAAACAGCGTGTGAGCTTCATGAGGGCAGAGGCGTTGTCTATTTTGTTCGCTCCAGTGCCGGGGTCGGGGCCTGGCACATGGGAGGCTTCAGTCAATACTCACCGACTGGATCCACTGATGCTCATGCTTCCCTGGCCTCCTTCTGGCTCTGGGCTCCGGAGCCTTCATCCCTGTCCCCTCCAACACGGCGGGTAAAGAAACCATTTGCTGCTGGTCCCGTCACGCCTGCCCCCTTGGCCTGGGCCCTCTGCAGCCGTCTGCCCCGGCCCAGCTGAGTCTCCCCCCTCCCCGCCGCCTTCTCTCCTCTCCCTGCGCCGCGGTCCTTCCCTAGTCCGGCCGCCTGCATCGCAGCCACTCGGTGCTGGTTAGGCAGCCGCCTTGCCTTAGATGAAGCCTGTTCTGAGACAGTGGTTTTCAGACACTTTGAGCTGCATCTCTCTTTATAAAGTGGATTCTCAAGTGGAAACCCAATTGATAAAGAAAGATCAAGGTTGGCAGGTGCTCCAGTTGAAGAGGAAAGGAACTAGAGGCCGTCCATACCCACGAGGGCCCTCAGAGCACCTCTGCACCACCCTTGGCGTGCTGAGCCGTGTAAAGACCACTGTTCTCAGCTAACGTCTGGGTCCTGTCCTTCCAGCCCCTGCACGACTTCCTTCAGGTTGCCTGACTTGCAGCGCCTGTGTCTTACCCTTGGCGGGCGGAAGACAGAACCTGTGCCCTGGTGGGGAGAGAGTAGGGAGGGCGGCCTGCTCCAGTCCCTGGTCCTGGGGTTTTTCAGGAATCTCCAGAAGTCGCTCCTGCCCGGGTCAGGGTTGGACTGTAGGGCCTCCTGAAGCTGCCGGTGGTGCTCTCAGCTTCCTGGTTTCTCAGTCACCAACAGCTGCTCCCGGAGGCGGGATAAGAGGCTTTTGAATTATGTATTAATTAGACAACAAGGACCTACTGTAGAGCCCAGGGAACCATACTCAATATTTTGTAGTAATCTATAAGGGAAAAGAATCTGACAAAGAGTAGATATATGTATGTATAACTGAATCACTTCTCTGTACACCAGAAGCTAACACAACATTGTAAATCAACTATACCTCAATTAAAAACATTTTTTAATTAGAAATTAAACTTAAATAAAAAATAAAAATTTTTTAAAAGCCAAAAAAATTATTGTATTAATTATCTTTACCCCATTACTGCTAAAAAAATTTAACAAATACTTAGAGATACATGTGGAAATAATAGGTGCTACAAGATACCTATGGACAGTCTTCTGAGCATATAATTTGGCCTTTGTGGATACCATTTTCAGTGTTGAGAGTAGAAAGTTATGGCCCAATATACAAAAATATTTTTTACATGTTATGTTCTTTTATTTGGTTATAGCTTGTGGCAATCATGTTTGTTTTCAACATAACAGGTTGAAAGTCATTGAAAACGAATTGATGCAGGCTTCCACGAAGAAATTTTCTCTGGAAAAGTTTTATAAGGAGCCCAGCGTTTCAAGCATACAAATGGTGGATTGTTGTAAGAGACTTCTAGAACAATCACTGCCTTATCTACAAGGGATGCACCTCTGCATTTCACATTTTTACTCTGTTATGCAGGATGGAGACCTTTGTATTCCTTGGAATTGGAAGAATGGAGAAGCCATTAAATAACACAGAAATCTGTATTATTTTTTAAAGAGATAAGAAACTGCTAAACTTATTTAAATCCACAATTTGATGTAACAGTATTACTGACGTGTTACAAGAAAAAAGTTTCTAACTGCTGCTTTAAAAGTAGACTTTTAAAAAATTAATTTCTGTTAGGAAACTTGTTTAAAAAAGGTTTTATCTCCCAATCTTGTAGTGTTTCTTATCTGATTGGCAGGACTGGCTGAAAAGATGTTAGAAAGAAAGGATTCTACAGGGTGAAAGAGATAGATAGATAGATATATATATATATATATACACACACACACATATATATATATATTTTTTTTTATGAGTGAATGTTGGTAAGTATAAACAGGTCTCATTCAGTATAGCTCTAGAGTTGCGGAACTCATTTCCACCTGTAACAATTCAACGTGCGACTTTATAGTTAACATCACATGTATCGATACACACACCTGTATTTCGCAGCCAATTATGGACAGTTTGAGTCCAAAACAGATGACTGATGGGTAGTAAAAATTCGTTAATCAAATCTTGCCTAAAGAGAGAGTAGATGGGAAAAAGCAATTGAATGAACAAATGATATTGACATTATCATAAGCTGATACAGTTTGTTAAAGCATTTCCAGTAACAGAGAATTTAAAGTTTTCCTATGCATTAAGATATTCTAACTGTTGGTAGCCTGTAACCAAGAGACAGTGAATTTTTTTGAAACACTGAATGAGGTGATTCATTTGTTTCAAGGACAAACACTATCCAGAAAAATCCTTGTTTCTCAAAGAGTTCCATCAAGTAGGGCCAAGTTTAAAATGATTCGGACCATTCAGGATCTGCCACCCCTCTCAACCCAGGTCTTCCAATGATTAGAACACTGGTTAGAGCCCCTCTGAGTCACCCCCTGTCCATAGTTGTGTGAACTTTCCTGGACCCACCACCCAGCCCAGCCCCAAGCCCTATAGACAGACACAGAGCTTCTCTATGTGGATATTTCCCTTAGGATAATATTTTTAACCAGATCCAAAATCCTCTTCAGCTTGTTTCTCAAGAGGACAAGGTGAATCCAGGTTTGTAACAACATTTTTGAGGCTCTTACTGCTGAAGAAATAAGAAAGGAATTTTTTCCATAGTGCATTAGAAAGGAAAGGAGATGTTAAAAATGATTCTCGAAGCATATTTTAAATTTATCTAAAACACTGATTATTTGAACGCTTTAAATTCAAGTGTGTGTTTGAATAAGTATTGATTTGTAATTATTATAGTTTGTGCATATCACCCCTTTTAAGCTGTGCCTAACAACTGTACTTAATTTTTTTTCTCATGTAAAAATGTTGTTGCCTATAAAAGTTTTCCAGAGCCAAATGATGGGAGTGAAAAATTCTTTAGAGGTTACATAGGAAAATTTATTTGAGGGAATTCCCTGGCGGTCCAGTGGTTAGGACTCCACACTTTCACTGCCAAAGGTGAGGGTTCGATCCCTGGTTGGGGAACTAAGATCCCAAAAGCCATGGTGTGGCCAAAAAAATAATAATAATAATTTATGGAAAAATATGTTTGGATTATGCCATTTCTAAAATCAACTAATATAGAATCCTCAGTAATATGTTTTGAATTGGACTTTGTCTCAGAACTAATTGTTATATAATAAGTAATACGTTAACCAGATAATTGTTTTCTCATTATTCATTTGTTAATAGTTTACAACTATTTCAACATAAAGGAATCTACAAAAAATTGGTGGCCTGCTTATGCCTGTTTGACTTCCTCTTCCAATCTAACATAAAAGTTCTGGAAAACTCTCTCCCACCACTGAAAACTAGGACAGGATGAGATCCCTCTAACCTCAAAGCCTTGGGTCAGAAATGATCTCCAGAGGGACCTGAGCTCCAGCCCCAGGCCAGAGCTCTCCCAAGGAAGAACCAGGCCATGAGCTTGCCTGGGGGCTGTACCCTCTGCCCAGGCTGTCCAGTCAGGGAGGCATATGTCCAGAGCCACGTCCGTCCACAGGACAGGTCTCCCCAGGCCCTGCTTCCTCCTTTCTCTCTTCAAAGCCTCTGCCTCCAGGCAGCCTCCCTGAGCTCATGAGAGGGGCTATGGGCCTTGAGGGGTGGACGGGTGGGCAAGGGGAACCAGGGCTGCCTCAGGAGCCAGCTCACCTTTGGAACCTCTAGCCCACCCCTCCCTTGGCCTCAGTCTCCCCATCTGTGAAACATGCCCATTCTTGGAGCTCCTTCTCACCCTCAGTGAGTCTGTCCCAGGAAAAGAGAGTCCTCCCTTGGATGGTCCTTGGCCACCAGCCCAGGTGCCTCTTGCTGCTTAACAGCTGGACGAGGAAGAAGAGGAGGAGGTGGGGCAGCCAGTGACCAGACGGAGCAGACCTGGGTCGACACCAGGGGACCCTCTTCCCTCCACACCCCTCCTACTGCAGCCTGGTTCTACTGGTCACTCAAAACCCTTCCCTCGGGCTTCCCTGGTGGTGCAGTGGTTGAGAATCTGCCTGCCAATGCGGGGGACACGGGTTCGAGCCCTGGTCTGGGAAGATCCCACGTGTCGTGGAGCAACTAGACCCGTGAGCCACAACTACTGAGCCTGCGCGTCTGGAGCCTGTGCTCTGCAACGAGAAGCCACGATAGTGAGAGGCCCGCGCACCGCGATGAAGAGTGGCCCCCACTTGCCGCAGCTAGAGAAAGCCCTCGCACAGAAACGAAGACCCAACACAGCCATAAATAAATAAATAAAATTTTAAAAAACGCTTCCCTCGTGGGGACATGCCTTTTACAGAGCACTTTAGGGATTTGTTTCCATAAGCTGACAAATGCTGCATATAGGGAAAATGAGGCCCCAAACAGTGCAGAAACTTGTGCAAGGCCCTTCTGCCTGCTGCAGGCTGAAGAGATGGGATTAGAAGCCAGGAAACCCCAGGGCTGGGAGGCATCTGCACAGACAGGAGCGCCCCCAGCTCTGGGGGAGTCCACCCCCAGGTCAGCGCCAGGGCTTGACAGGATCACAAGGCAAGCAGTACAGCCCCATGGGGGCGAGGACCATAGCAGAGACAGTGACCTTGGGGTCAGGCATGTCAGTCCTGGCCATGATGGTGCACATGGGTCGGCGGGGGGCAGAGCTGACTTTGCCCCACTCTGGGTACTGTTGTGAGAACCGGGAGGGGTGGCACCCCTCCTGCTCCTCCCGAGTGACCTGGCAGTGCCATCAGCCTTGTCCCTCCAGCCAGACTGCTCGGGCAGCCCCCGTTGTCCCTGCTCAAGCTGGGCCAGGGCGTGCACTGGGCCCCCGCAAGTGCTTATAAGTGTCATTCTGTAAGCAACGTTTGCACACGACTGCCCCAAAGTCCATCACGGCAGTTCACGTAGGCGGAACTGGCTCAGCACAGGGCGTGGTGAGCCACGTGGGGAGGGGGCCATCGGATTTCACCCTCAGAATCTTTGGGAGGCGGTCAGTTTTTCTTTCTGTCACTACCCCAGGCACTGGCCTAGACCTGGTGTCAGTCGGTACAAGGCAGAGGCTTCCAGGTGAGCAGGGTGACCGGAGAGGCCTCAGGAAGAGCCCTGGGACAGGGAGGCAAGCCCAGTACCATCCATGCAGACAGCGGCCCTGCTAACTCACTTCATCTGCACCCAAAAAAGGCAGGATTTTTAAAGTTTGGGATAAATCTTTCCTAAGAGACTTCCTAAGATCTTTTCCTTTCTTCTCAGTCATTCAGTGAGAACTTGGGCAGCACCTCCTGTGTGCAGGCACTAGGAACATAGCAGGGACTGAGCCTTTCAGGAGCTGGATGCTGGGCACCATTTAGCCTTCCCTGGTGTATCAGTGTCCTGTGGCTGATGTAAATTACAAACTGGGCAGGGCTTCAAACAACAGAAAGTTATTCTCTCACGGTTCTGGAGGCCACAAGTCTGAAATCAAGGTGTCAGCAGGGCCACACTCTCTCCAGAGGTTCCTCCCTTCCTTTCTTTGCCTCTTTCAGCCTCCGGGGGCTGTCAGTGTTCCTTGGCTGGTGGCCACATCACTTCAATCTCTGCCTCTGTGGTCACAGTGCTTCCTCTTCCGTGTCCTCTGTTTGTCTGTCTCAAAACACTCCTGTCTCATCTAAGAATGCATGTGGGGGGGTGGGGGAGCGTAGGTCAAGATGCCGGAATAGAAGGACGTGGAGCTCACCTCCTCTCACAAATACATCAAAAATACACCTACATGTGAAACAGTTCTCACAGAATACCTACTGAATGCTGGGAGAAGATCTCATAATCCAAAGCTGCAAGAAAGATCACCATATAACCAGGTAGGACAAAAGAAAGTAATCGGGACAGGACCTGCACCCCTGGGAGGGAGCTGTGGAAGAAGAAAGGTTCCCTCATCTTGGGAAGCCCCTTCACTGGCAAGGAAATCAGCCGGGACAGAAAGGGAGCTTCAGAGGCTCAGAGGAGAGGAGAGCAGTTAGCTTGGGCAGGCAGGACAGAGACCAGCACAGACGGTCCTGGCCACCTCACTGCACCCCCCAGCCCAAGTCATGCATCTACTGGTGCACACGGGAGCTGGGTGCTGAAACTCAGGTTTCAGCAGACAGACCCGGGGAGAGGACTGGGGTTTGCTGCATGGAAACAGCCTGAAGACACTAGAATGTGGTCCAGGCCGCAACCGGGGGTGTGCACAGGACAGAGCCTGGGTCCGCCACAGAAGCCCCACTGTTAACACACGGCAAAGGGAGGGGCATGTCCCTGCCACAGCAGCCTCATTCTCGGTGTGCTCACAGTGGGCATGGCTCTGCTGCTAGGAGCTCTGGGAGCACACAAGCCCAGCAGGTGGCCCACACGTGGAGGTGGGGCTGAAATCAGAGCCAGTTCCCAGGGGCTGTTTGACTATGTAAGTACAGCACCTGTGAAACATCTGTGTGGATTACTGGTGCTCCATGGCTGGGGTGGGACCGGCATTAGCAGCAGCCGGCTTTGCAGGTGCACACACGGAGGCAGGGCCAGGGTCTATGCTGATTCCATAGCTCCTACAGTAGGTCCAGGTGTGTGACTACAGCAGGTCCGGTGCCAGACTTTGGCAGATCTGCACCTGTGGCTTTGTAAGCACAGTGCCTGAGAAATACCTGGGCCAATTGCCAGCGTTGCCATGACTGAGGCGGGGCTGAGGGCAGTGCCAACAACAGTGTACTTTGTGAGCGCACACAACGGGTGCTGGGCAATGCCGTAAAGCACACTTCCCAGTGGACACCTACTGCAGAGGAATACTCAGCAGCTCCTCTCCCAGCGGGAGCACTCCAGTTTCACCTACCTCACACTACAGCTTAGAAACAGATCTGGAGGCTGCTACTCTGACAGCTGGGGAGCAGACCCTGTCACAGGGCAGTGACAACCACAGAGCAAACAAGAAGCCCCACTCAACATCCAGTGCAGGCTCTGGTCATCACAAAAACAATCACACCCCCTATCCAGGGGATAACGGCCAGCACACACTGAGGAAAGACATGGCAGGCATCCATACTAAAGACAGCTCTCACACCAAAAATATTAGACTCACACAGGCTACGCAGGGATGCTCCCACATAAAAACAGCCCTTCAGGACCAGAGTAGATAACTGTTACTCCTAAATTCATAGAGTCAAAGAAATAAGTAAAATGAAGAAACTAAGAAACCACTCCCAATTAAAAGAACAAGAGAATTTGTTCTTTGACAATGAAACAGACCTTTCCAGTCTACTAGACCCTGAGTTCAAAAAGGAGATAATAAAAATACTGAAGGAATTAAGAAAAGCTATCAATAGAAATGCAGATCACTGTAACAAGGAACTAGAAACTATAAAGAGGATCCAATCAAAATTAGAAGACTCATTTGCCAAGATGAAAACCAAGCTAAAGGCAATGGATAGCAAACTAAATAATGCAGAAGAACAAATAAGTGACCTGGAAGATAAAATAATGGGAATCACCCAATCAGAAAAACAGACAGAAAGACAAATGGAAAAAGAAAAAATGAAAGCAGTATGTGAGACCTCTGGAATAATACAAAGAGAGCTGACATACACATAATAGGGATCCCAGAAGGAGAAGAAAGAGAAAAGGGGATTGAAAATCTATTTGAAGAAATTATGGCTGAAAACTTCCCAAATCTAAAGAAGGAAACACATATACAGATACAGGAAGCACAGAGAGTTCCAAAGAAGATGAACCCAAACAGACCTACATCAAGACATATTATAATCAAAATGGCAAATTTTAAACATAAAGGGAAGATTCTAAAGGCAGCAAGAGAAAAACAGAGTCAATTACAAGAGAACCCCCTCCCTGCCATAAGGCTATCAGAGGATTTTTCTGCAAAAACTTTGCAGGCCAGAAGGGAGTGGCAAGATATATTCAGTGTCCTGAAAGGGAAACGAGGATACTCTACCCAACAAGATTATCATTTAGAATAGAAGGAGAGATAAAGAATTTCTCAGACAAGCAAAGACTAGAAGAATACAGCAATACTAAACCTATCCTAAAGAAATATTGAAAGGTCTTCTCTAAACAGAAAAGAACCAAGAATCTATTGGAAAGATAAAATCAAAATAGGAAAGTAAATCACTTAAATAAGCCAGTACATAGATTAAAATAAATTTTTTTTGTGAAAGTGATTACAACTACAATGAACAGCAAAACATGAAGATGTAAAAGAGGACATCAAAAATCATAAAATGTGGGAGAGGGGAGTAAGAAAATGTAGGTTTTTTTCTAGACTGTTTTTGAGCTTATATGACTACCAGTCTAAAGAAAGTAGATACAATAATGGGTTAACATATTTGAAAACCAGGGTAACCACAAATCAAAAACATACAATAGATTCACAAAAACCAAAAAGAGAACTCAAACATAATACAAAAGAAAACCATCAAACCACAAAAGGAAAACAAAAAGGAAAATAAAGGAACAAAGAAGAAATACAAAATCAATGGGAAAGCAAGATTTAAAATGGCAATAAATATATCTCTAACAATAATTACCTTAAATGTCAATGGACTAAATGCTCTGATCAAAAGACACAGAGTGAGAGATTGGATAATAAAACAAGAGCCTACAATATGCTACCTATAAGATACCCACATAGATTGAAAGTGAAGGGATGGAAAAAGTTATTTCATGCAAATGGAAATGACAAGAAAGCAGGGGTAGCAATACTCACATCAGACAAAACAGACTTTAAAACAAAGGCCATAAAAGAAGGACACTATATAAAAGAATCAATACAAGAAGAGGATATTATACTTAACATATATACACCCAATATAGGAGCACCTAAATACATAAAACAAATACTAATGGATTAAGGGAGCTATTGACAGGAATACAACAATAGTAGGAGACTTTAACAATCCACTGACATCACGGGAGAGATCTTCCAGACAGAAAAATCAGTAAAGCAACAGAGATCCTAAATGACACAATAGAACAGTTAGACTCAATTGTTATTTTCAGGACATTACATCCCCCCAAAAAACAGAATACACATACTCTTCAAGCACACATGGAACATTCCCTAGGATAGGCTACATACTAGGACACAAAACAAGCCTCAACAAATTTAAAAGGATAGAAATTATTTCAAGCATCTTTTCTGACCACAGTGGCATGAAACTAGAAATCAACAACAGAAAGAGAAACAAGAAAAAAGTTATTACATGGAGACTAAACAACATGCTAGTAAAAACCAGTGGGTCAATGATGAAATCAAAGAGGAAATTAAAAATACTCGAGACAAATGACAATTAAAACACAACCATACAAAAATCTATGTGATACAGCAAAAGCAGTCCTAAGAGGGAAGTTCATAGCGATACAGGCCTTCCTCAAAAAAAATAAGAAAAATCTCAAATAAATGAATTAACCTATCACCTAAAATAATCAGAAAAAGAAAAACATACAAAACTTAAAGTCAGCAAAAGGTAGGAAATAATAAAGATCAGAGAGGAAACAAATAGAGATTTTTTTTAAATAGAAAAAATCAATAAAACCAAGAGCCAGTTTTTGAAAGCATAAACAACGTCGAAAAACCTCTGACAAGGCTCACCAAGAAAAGAGAGAGGACCCAAATAAACAAAATATGAAATGAAAGAGGGGAAACAACAACCAATACCTCAGAAATACAAAAAACAATAAGAAAATACTATGAACAACTATATACCAAAAAATTGGACAACCTAGAAGAAATGGACAAGTTTCTAGAAACATACAGCCTGCCAATACTGAACCAAGAAGAAATAGGTAATTTGAACAGACTAATCACTAGAAGTGAAATAGAATCTGTAATTTTAAAAACTCCCTGCAAACAAAAGTCCAGGACCAGATGGCTTCACTGGGGAATTCTATGAAACATACAAAGAAGAAGAACTTATACCAATCTTTCTCAAACTCTTCCAAAAGATTGAAGGGGAGGGACACTCCCAAAGTCATTCTATGAAGCTACCATCACCCTGATACCAAAACCAGACAAAGACACTACCAAAAAAGAAATTACAGGCCAGTATCTTTGATGAACATACATGCAAAAATCCTCAACAAAGTATTAGCAAACCAAATCCAACAACACATAAAAAGGATCATATACCATGATCAAGTTGGATTCATACCAGGGTCACAGGATGGTTCAACATACACAAAATCAATCAATGTGATACACCACATCAACAAAAGACAAAAACCACATGATCATCTAAAATGATGCAGAAAAAGCATTTGATAAAATGCAACATCCATTCATGATATAAACTCTTACAAAAGTGGGCATAGAGGGAACATATTTCAGGATAATAAACGCTATTTATGACAAACCCAAAGCCAATATAATACTCAACAGTGAAAAGCTGAACGCCTTCCTGCTAAAATGTGGAACAAGACAAGGATGCCCACTCTTACCACTTCTATTCAACATAGTATTGGAAGTCTTAGCCACAGCAATCAGACAAGAAAAAGAAATAAAAGATATCCAAAGTGGAAGGGAAGAGGTAAAATTGACATTATATGCAAATGACTTGATACTGTATGTAGAAAACTCTATGGACTCCACACAAAAAACTATTCGAACTCATGAACAAATTCATCAATGTAGCAGGATACAAGATTAACATACAGAAATCTGTTGAATTTCTTTACACTAATAAAATATCAGAAAGGAAAAGTAAAAAAACAATCCCTTTTAAAAGTGCATCTTAGAAAAAAAAAGAAAAAAACAAGCCTAAGAATAAACCTGAACAAGGAGGTGAAAGACTTATACACTGAGAAATATAAAACATTGATTTTTAAAAATTGAAGATGATTCAAAGAAATGGAAAGATATCCCATGATCTTGGACTGGAAGAATTAATATTGTTCATACTACCCAAAGCAATCTACAAATTTAAGGCAGTCCCTATCAAATTACGCATGACATTTCTCACAGAACTAGAACAAATAATCCTAAAATTGATATGGAACCACAAAAGACCCAGAATTGCCAAAGCAAAACTGAGAAAAAAGGAGAAAGCTGAAGGCATTGACCACCCCCCCAGACTTCAGACAATACTACAAAGCTACAGTAATCAAAACTGTACAGTATTGGCACAAACACACACATATGGGTCAAAGAAACAGAATAGAAAAACAAGAAATAATACCACACACCTACAGTCAATTAATCTTCAACAAAGGAGGCAAGAATATTCAACGGAAAAAAGACAGTCTCTTCAGCAAAACGTGCTGCGAAAACTGGATAGGGCCATGTAAATCAATGAAGTTAGAACACTCCCTTGCACCATACAAAAAAATAAACTCAAAATGACTTAGAGACTGAAATATAAGACATAACATCATAAAATTCCTAGAAAGGAATCCAGGCAAAACAGTCTCTGGCATAAATCGTGCCAATATTTTTTTAGGTAAGTCTCCCAAGGCAAACAAAATAAAAGCAAAAATAAACAAATGGGACCTAATCTAACTTAAAACATTCTGTGCAGCACAGGAAAGCATAAACAAAATGAAAAGACAACTTGTGGACTGGAATAAAATATTTGCAAACAATTTGACTGAAAAGGCTTATTCCCAAAGTATACAAATAGCTCATACAACTCAGTAACAAAAAGACAAGATACAAATAAACTTAGAAAACAAACTTATGGTTATGAAAGGGGAAAGGTGGTGGGGAAGGATAAAATGGGAGTTTGGGATTAGCATATACACACTACTATACTTAAAATAGATAAACAGGGACTTCCCTGGTGGCGCAGTGGTTAAGAATCTGCCTGCCAAGGCAGGGGACACGGGTTCAAGCCCTGATCCGGGAAGATCCCACATGCCGCAGAGCAACTAAATCCGTGCTCCACAACTACTGAGCCTGCTCTCTAGAGCCCACGAGCCACAACTACTGAGCCTGTGTGCCACAACTACTGAAGCCCACTCACCCTAGAGTCCACACGCAGCAACTACTGAACCCACGTGCTGCAACTACTGAAGCT
The DNA here is from genome assembly GCF_028564815.1 of Eubalaena glacialis. NCBI lineage: Eukaryota > Metazoa > Chordata > Mammalia > Artiodactyla > Balaenidae > Eubalaena > Eubalaena glacialis. The sequence continues at coordinate 65,524,739 of NC_083722.1, read as the reverse complement.
TGCGCGCCTAGAGCCCGTGTTCTGCAACAAGAGAAGCCACCGCAATGAGAAACCCATGCACCGCAACAAAGAGTAGCCCCCGTTCACCACAACTAGAGAAAGCCCACAGGCAGCAACGAAGACCCAACGCAGCCAAAAAATTATAAAATTAAATTAAAATTTTAAAAAATAAACTACAGCGAGATATCACCTCACACCAGTCACAATGGTGATCATCAACAAGTCTACAACGATAAGTGCTGGAGAGGGTGTGGAGAAAAGGGAACCTTCTTGTACTGTTGGTGGGAATGAAAATTGATACAGCCACTACGGAGAACAGTATGGAGGTTCCTTAAAAAAACAAAAATAGAACTACCATACAACCCAGCAATCCCACTACTGGGAGTATACCCTGAGAAAACCATAGTTTAAAAAGAGTCATGTACCACAATGTTCATTGCAGCACTATTTACAATAGCCAGGACATGGAAGCAACCCAAGTGTCCATCGACAGATGAATGGATAAAGAAGATGTGGCACATATATACAATGGAATATTACTCAGCCATAAAAAGAAACGAAATTGAGTTATTTGTAGTGAGGTGGATGGACAGAGTCTGTCATACAGAGTGAAGTAAGTCAGAAAGGGAAAAACAAATACCGTATGCTAACACATATATATGGAATCTAAAAAAAAAAATGGTTCTGAAGAACCTAGAGGCAGGACAGGAATAAAGACGCAGACATAGAGAATGGACTTGAGGACACGGGGAGGGGGAAGGGTAAGCTGGGATGAAGTGAGAGAGTGGCATGGACATATATACACTACCAAATGTAAAATAGATAGCTAGTGGGAAGCAGCCGCATAGCACAGGGAGATCAGCTCAGTGCTTTGTGACCACCTAGAGGGGTGGGATAGGGAGGGGGGAGGGAAACGCAAGAGGGAGGGGATATGGGGATATATGTATATGTACAGCTGACTCACTTTGTTATACAGGAGAAACTAACACACCATTGTAAAGCAATTATACTCCAATAAAGATGTTAAAAAAAAAAAAAAAGGAAAAAGAATTCAAAACAGGGCTGACTTTCAGGAAGCCAGCTTCTTAAGGTACATTTTCCTCACACTGTATAAAAAAAAAACACATGAAAAGGTGCTCAACATCACTAATTATCGGAGAAATGCAAATCAAAACTACAACAAGATATCACCTCGCACCATTCAGAATGGCCATCATCAAAAAGTCTACAAATAATAAATGCAGGAGAGAGTGTGGAGAAAAGGGAACCTTACTATGTCTTGGTGGGAATGGAAATTGGTAACAGCCACCATGGAGAACAGTATGGAGGTTCTTTTAAAAACTCAAACTAGAGCTACCATATGATCCGGCAATCTCACTGCTGGGGGTATATCTGGAGAAAACCATCATTCCAACAGACACATGCACCAGAACATTCATGCACTATTTAAAAGAGCCAAGACAGAGAAGCAACCTTAATGTCCACTGACAGAGGAATGGACAAAGAAGATGTGGTACATACATAGAATGGAATATTACTCATCCATTAAAAAGAACAAAATAATGCCATTTGCAGAAACATTGATTGACCTAGAGATGATCATATGAAGGGAAGGAAGGAGTCAGAGAAAGACAAATATGATATCACTTACATGTGGAATCTAAAGAAAAAGTGATTCAAATGAACTTATTAACAACACAGAAACAGACTCATAGAGTTCAAAAACAAACTTATGGTTAGAAAATGTAACATCACAAACACAAAGGCTCTCCAACCAATCAAGAAGCAGGCTATTCGTGCCGTAGCATCTGGCCAAGAACTGTCACCAATTCCACAAGTGAAACAGATATGTGACTCCTTCACTTATTTGATGCATAAAATGACACCATCATCTCCTGGGAAACGGATCATGTCCACAGCCCTCCTGCGTGGCCACCCTTTCTGTTTCACATCCTTGGCTTTTTAAACAAGCAATTTGTGTAGATCGAGGAGAGAACGGGCAGCGAGGCCAGAGAAGTAAGTAACCAGAGGGGGGGCCCCAGCAGCACACTCGGACAATCACCCCGGTCCTCCGCCCACCAGGCTCCTGCCCCCGCCCTCCTTACCCTCCTCCCCGACACGTCAGCTCGTCGTCCTCGGCCACAGCCTCTGCTTCCTGTTCCCTTCCCAGAGCATCAGCCTCGGCTCCTCTCACGCGTGACCCCTCTCCGTCCACCACCCCTGACGCTGAGGGCACCTGTGTCTCCTGCGAGCCTGGGGACCAGGCCTTCATCTTTCTACCAGTGGCGCCTTTCACAGCTTCCGATCCGCAACGGTCACAGCAAATGACGGCTGCATGAATGAATGAATCCTTGCTAGCCAAACCTCCTTAGGCCACATCTTTAGGAAAACCACCCTGTTTTGAATATAATACTCTCCCTTTCTTCATAGTAGATCCATGAAACATCATCAACACTATCTTACTGCCTACAAAACTACTGACTACAACAGGATTCCTTCAAAGATACAAATGGCATAGAAACAGCCCTGCTTATGAACCAAAAACCTTTTTCACTTTAAGATTTCTTCTCAATTTAATGACAGTGCAGACGAGGCTTGTTTTCTATCAGCAGATTTCAAAATTTTAAACAGTGAAGATTCCAATTAATCAAGTAGTAACTGAGTTTTCCCCCCTTGTTGCCACCCTTTTCCATCTGCACAGTTTCTTTCTGATACTCTTATCTTTCATTCTCCTCCTGAGTTGACTTTTATATTAACAAGCCCTGCTTCTCAAATTGAGGCACATGGTGGGAATGCAACTGAGGTTATTATACTGAGAAAAGAGCCACATCCAATCCCTGGCACAACCGAGGGGGATAAATAAATATGTTACTCCTAAGTGACATGCAGTTTAATACAGTCGATTTCCTAAGTTCAGTACAGTTTTAATTTACCATACTTATGAGTTCTGACTACCTGAATATTTTTAACGATTAGACGGAATGGTAAGACAGGAAGAGGGCTAAGGGAACTCACTCTTCTTTTCTTTTCATGTTCTCTCTTGCCTGTTGGGCTTTGGTGAGAATAAACCACTGGAGGTTTGCTGGATCGCAGAGGATCGGAATGTTAAAATGCCCAAGTTCGTGCAGACTTGGAGCATATCTGTCACTGTAATAAAGCATACGTAAAAGGAAAAATCAGCGACCTCTCCACCCCCATTCCACCCCCAAAGAAATGATTTTCTTAGTCTGATTAATGGAAAAGGAACCCATCAAGAAAATCCACCTTAAAGGTACAGTAAGTCCCCTACATGTGAACGAGTTCCGTTCCGAGAGTGCGTTCCTAAGTCCAATTTGTTAAGTCCAACAAGTTAGCCTAGGTACCCAACTAACACAATTGGCTATATAGCACTGTACTCTAGTAGGTTTATAATACTTTTCACACAAATAATACATAAAAAACAAACACTTGAAATAAAGATACTGTACTACTGTACTCTCTACAGTACTGTACAGTGAAGTACACAAAAGCACAACCACTTGTAGAGGATGCACGCATGTGACAATGTACACCAGACACATGAACTAACTTAAGAGATTGGACATGTGAACGCACGTTTGCATCTTTGAAAGTTTGCAACTTGAAGGTTCATATGTAGTGGACTTCCTATATAGCAGAATTGATTTGAAGTTTTGCTCTCCCCAAAGAGACACACTATCAGGATGACCACACCCTTCCCGACCCTGTGACCTTCCTCATCTGTAAGATGGGGGTAGTAACCCACACCATGGTGAGGTTGTGAGAGCTAAAGAGATAATGCATTTAAGTACCAAGCATGGTGCCTGATATGCACACTGTTGATTTCACATTAGTTTAATCCTATAAAGTTTTCCACAGGGCTGATTTGCCCTGTAAGTGGCAATATATTTACAGAATGTTCTAGAGACTCAATCTTTCAATCCTCTCATGTTGGCTTTTCTCATGTGTAAGAGAGTGTTGCCAACAGAGGTGGTGACATTCCTTTCTTTAATTCCTAAGAATCACACGTGGAAATACAAAACAATTTCATGCATGGACTCACACAGCCCATCTGAGTGAATGAATAAAAGTAATTGTTTTAGATACTTGCCTGTTAAGGATCATTTGCAAACCACGCAAACTTCGAGGGTGAAAAGGTATTCGACTTTTCAAGAGTCTATTATAGAACACGTCGAGAAGAGAGTAATATTCTTCAAGTGTCAACACTGGCTGTAATTCTTCGATATAAACAACTTGGATGCCTCCTAGAAGATAGCTTATTTGGTCCTCCAGAAGCATCAGCCTCCTCTGCAGGTCAAAATAACTCAGTAATCTTTCAAAAAGCTACAGTATTTAAAAAAAAAAAAAGGAAGAAATATTTAGTTTGATGGTACTTTAATAGTCCAAGTTTAGGACTCCAATAAATGGTATTGAGGAATTCTAACAAGAAAATTATTTTCCTAGAAGGAAAGTTCAAGTAAGCAATAAGAAAAAAGCTATGGAGTGCTGGAAATACTAATATTCAAAACAAACCACTGTAAATCTTAGGAACTTTTAGCTAGGAATTGAAGAGATTGCCGAAGAAAAGAAATATGTTCCAAATAAAAATAAGTCCTAGCATTTAAATATTCAGGTAAGAATCTCAAATTAGGTTAGAAAGATTAAATGGTGTAATAAAGAAGGGTTTTAGAAATAAAGTCTACATATTTCAATTGCAAATCTATTTCCTCAGAATTTCCCTTAATTCAACTAAATTCTATTATGAAGCACCTACCATGTACTTAAACACTAAACTGGGCCCTTGGAGTAGAGAGATGATAAGAATTTGTGTCCCCGTCTCCCAGGGGCTTATGGTCAGGGTGCAGGGAAACAAAACAAGAATCAGAATTCAGCGTACCAAGTGCCACATCAGGGTGAAGCGATTGGAGGGTCAAGCAAAGGTTTCCAAGGATGTCTAACATAACCAATATGAAAAGATAAAGAGGATTTAGAGAAGGTTAGATGCATCACTAATTATTAGAGAAATGCAAATCAAAACTACAATGAGGTACCACCTCACACTGGCCAGAATGACCATCACCAAAAAGTCTACAAATAATAAACACTGGAGGGACTTCCCTCCTGGTGCAGTGGTTAAGAATCCACCTGCCAATGCAGGAGACATGCAGGAGACAAGATCCCACATGCCGTGGAGCAAATAAGCCCATGGGCCACAATTACTGAGCCCGCGCACCGTAACTACTGAAGCCTGTATGCCCTAGAGCCCGTGCTCCACAACAAGAGAAGCCACCGCTCTGAGAAGCCCACGCACCTCAACAAAGAGTAACCACCACTCACCACAACTAGAGAGAAAGCCTGCGTGCAGCAACAAAGACCCAATGCAGCCAAAAATAAATTTTAAAAAAAAATGCTGGAGAGGGTGTGGAGAAAAGGGAACCCTCCTATACTGTTGGTGGGAATGGAAATTGGTACAGTCACTATGAAAACAATACGGAAGTTCCTTAAAAAACTAAAAATAGTGGGAATTCACTGGTGGTCCAGTGGTTAAGATTCTGTGCTTTCACTGCTGAGGGCACAGGTTTAATCCCTGGTCGGGGAACTAAGATCCCGGCAAGCTGCTTGGCCAAAAAAAAAAGAAAAAGAAAAACTAAAAAGAGTTGCCATATGATCCAGCAATCCCACTCCTGGGCATATAGCCAGACAAAAGTATAATACAAAAATATACATGCACCCCAGTGTTCAAAGTAGCACTACTTACAAGAGCCAAGACATGGAAACAACTTAAATGTACACTGACAGATGAATGGATAAAGAAGATGTGGCATGCACACACACACACAAGGGAATACTACTCAGCCATAAAAAAGAAGGAAATAATGCCATTTACATGGATGAACTTAGAGATTATTATACTGACTTACCAAGTAAGTCAGAAAGAGAAAAACAAATACCATATAATAATACGTACATGTGGAATCTAAAATATGACACAAATGAACTTATCTACAAAGCAGAAACGGACTCACAGACATAGAAAACAACTAGAGAAAGCCCGCTCCCAGCAACGAAGACCCAACGCAGCCAAAAATAAATAAATAAATTTATTTTAAAAAAAGAATATGTATGTGATATATAACTGAATTACTTTGCTGTATACCAGAAACTAACACAACATTGTAAATCAACTATTTCAATTAAAAAAAAAAGGAATAGAGAAGGTTAGCTGCATGTGGGAAAGTTTCAAGGGAAGAAAAAAGCATGTGCAAACTTGGAAGCACCAATAGGGACAAAGCAGGTTCAAAAACAAGGAGTTTGGTGTGGCTGGAGGGTGGCACACGTGGCCTACGTGGAAGGAGGCGAGGCTGAAGAGGCAGGTGGCGCTGGGTCGGGAAAGGACCTGTGTCTTACATTACGGACTCAGATTTTATACAGAAAATTGCAGTTATATTAGAGGAGTTGAAAGGCATCAAAAACTCTGTTATAATAAAAGCAATAGCAGTATAAAAATTCTACAAAGTATTTATAATACACTTCTTTTTTTAATTTATTTATTTTATTTTTGGCTGCGTTGGGTCTTTGTTGCTGTGCGCGGGCTTTCTCTAGTTGCGGTGAGCAGGGGCTACTGTTCGTTGCGGTGCACGGGCTTCTCATTGAGGTGGCTTCTCTTGTTGCAGAGCATGGGCTCTAGGCACACGGGCTTCAGTAGTCGTGGCACTCAGGCTCAGTAGTTGTGGCTCGCAGGCTCTAGAGCACAGGCTCAGTAGTTGTGGCACACGGGCTTAGTTGCTCCGTGGCATGTGGGATCTTCCTGGACCAGGGCTCGAACTTGTGTCCCCTGCATTGGCAGGCAGATTCTTAACCACTGCGCCACCAGGGAAGTCCATCAGTGCAGTTTTAATTTGCATTTCCCTATGGCTTTTCATGTGTTTATTTGTCATCTATATGTCCTCTTCCGTGACATATCTGTTCATGTATTTTGCCCATTTTCTAATTCATTGTTTATTTTTTTACTGTTGAGCTTTAAGAGTTCTTTATATATTTAGATACAAAGACTTTGTCAGATAGGTGGTTTGCAAATATTTTCTACAAGATATTTGATTTGAACAGATATTTCACCAAAGAAGATATATGGATGGCAAAAAAGCACATGAAAAGATGCTCACCACCATTTATCATTAGAGAAATGCAAATTAAACCCACAATGAGATAGAACCACACACCTCTTAGAGTGGCTAAAATTAAAAAGATGACCATAGCGAGTGTTAGCAGTTTCTCAAAAAGTTAAAATACCCTAACATATCCGGCCATTCCACTTTTAGGTATTTACCCAAGAGAAAAGGAAATATATGTCCATATAAATATTTGTAGAAAAATATTCATAGCAGCTTTATTTCTAATGGCCAAAAGCTGACATAACCCAATGTCCATTAACAAGTGAATGGATAAAAAAAAACTGTGGTACATCCATATGATGGAATACTAAGTGGAAATAAAAAGGAATAAATGCTTGATACATGCAATAGGATGGATGAATCTCAAAATAATTATGCTGAGTGAAAGAAATCAAACACCACGAAAGTACAAACTCTGTGCTTCCACTTACATAAAACTCTAGAAATATAATCTATAGTGACAGAAAGCAGACCAGTGGTTGCTTGGGTAGGGGTGGTGGGATGGAAGAGAGGGTTTACAAGGGACATGAGCATTCTTTTGTGGGTGACAGATGTGTTCACTATCCTGATTATGGTAAGGGTTTCACGGGTATTTACATGTCAGGTCTCATCAAATTATACCCACTAAATATGTACATTTATTGTATGTCAATTATACCACAAAATCTGTTAAAAACAAAACAAACAAAACAACAGAATGCAGGCCTTTAGACTGTGCTTTAGAAAAGACTATAAAATTTCCAAATAAAAATGGACTTAAAAATCAGTCCTCTAGGGACTTCCCTGGTGGTCCAGTGGTAAAGAATCCGCCATACAATGCAGGGGACGCAGGTTCGATGGAACTAAGATCCCACGTGCATGGGGCAACTAAGCCCACACGCCGCAACTACTGAGCCCATGCGCCCTGGAGCCTGTGGGCCACAACTAGAGAGAAAAAACCCACACGCCACAATAAGAGACAAGCCCTCACGCTGCAACAAAGAGCCTGTGTGCAGCAACAAAAGATCCCACATGTCTCAAAGAAGATCCAGCATGCCGCAACTAAGATCCGATACAGCCAAAAATAAATAAATAAATAAAAAGTAAATCTTAAAAAAAAAATCAGTCCTCTAAGAATTTAAACTACAAATTATTAAGCATCTGATTTGCAAACAGCTGAAACTATGACTCAAAATTTTTTAGTTCATTGCTATATTAGCATAGTTTGAAACAAAAGCATGTCGATGACAAATCAGAGATTTTTTTTTTGCTTTTAAGCTTTTTCTTACTTTTGTCCGGTGATGATGGACATCCATTGTTCCCAGCATCACATGGTCCACTGCACTCACCCCGGACCGGTCTGTAAATATTATTGTACATCCTGATGGTAAAACACAAACCTTTGGTCACTGTCCAGAGAGGCTTCATTCTTTCAGCACTGTCTAAATAATTACATAAATTTCATGTATCAACTCAGGATTAAATTCAGTAGAAACTTAAAGCCTAATTTTTTGTCACTGTTTAATTCAAAGGAACAGATTTAAAACTTCAGCTGATATAAAGTCACATCTATCAATACAAAGACTTTTAACACTTAGCTTTCCTCTAGATTTTACAGATGTGTGTAGCCATTAAGCGATATGGATTTCGGAAGTGAATGGAAATTGTTTACCTTTTGCATTTTTAAGGGTTTCCAAGTTCTGCTGGGCTAAGCGGCCTAAACTGTGCAGCTGGCTGCAGCGGTGGGCGATGCCCCAGCTCCTCTGCCACCTGGTCCAACAGAGCACACGGCCCATTAACACCCGTGTCCCCCCAGAGGGAGGCACACACGCGCCCCCACTGCTTGACTCCGGGAAAGCCGAGGAGTTGCTTTGTCAAGGAGACACACAACATGTTTCCAAACTAACTCATTTTTCAAGAAGCAGCCAACTGGGAAATGAATCGTTTACCAGAGGGTAAAAATCTTAGCACTATATTCAGCTATCCAAAGACTTAAAACAAGCAAATACACTGTGTTGTTTCTCTTAAAATAAGAGGATGAAATGGGGAAAACTTTGACAAAGATCTTTTCCTTCTTTACGTTGTTCAAAGACGATGATGTTGTCTTAGATTTAAGTTCCAACTAGGAATTCCAGTTTGGTTTATCAGAATTTTTTTTATCATATTCTAGAGAAGATGATTTTTACGACATCGTGTAATCTGCTCATTTTATAGATGAACATTATTACATCTCAGTGACAAAATGGAACTTGATATTCGCATGATGTCACAGAGGCGCTTCTGTGTATGTGTAAAGAGCACCGGTATTAAGTGGTGTCAGAAAACCAACCTTCGGATTCTAATTCTGTGATTGACTAGCTCTGTGACCTTCAACAAACTGCTCTGGTCTTCCTAAGGTTCCTCTTCATGCTTGCCCAGTGGGGACACTTCTTACAGCACAGGTGGCATAAATCATAGGGGATGAACATGTGAAGGAGTAAGGCACTCAACAGGCTTTCAGAAAACTTAGGTTCCTTCTTCATCCTAACACCAATTCTGATGAATGTCATTTCTGATAAAGTGAAATCGGCTTTCAAAATTATTCCTTTAACACACAATGTCATCAGTCACAATGCTTCCTTTTGTTGGAGACTTGTTAACTTCCCGGTAAGCGAGACACTCACGTCCACGGTCCTCAAATGTTCTGGTCTCAGGACCCCTTTGCACTCTTACAAACTGAGAACCTCGAAGAGCTTTTGTTTATATGGGTTATAGCTATTGATATCTACCATAGTAAGAATTAAAGCTGAGAAATTTCTCCACTATATTGTAAAATAATGTTTTATTACTCTTTTTAAAATTTATTTATTTATTTTTGGCTGAGTTGGGTCTTCATTGCTGTGCGCGGGCTTTCTCTAGTTGTGGCGATCGGGGGCTACTCTTTGTTGTGGTGTGTGGGTTTCTTCATTGTGGTGGCTTCTCTTGTTGCGGAGCACACAGGCTCTAGAGCGCAGGCTCAGTAGTTGTGGCGCACGGGCTTAGGTGCTCCGCGGCATGTGGGATCTTCCTGGACCAGGGCTTGAATCTGTGTCCCCTGCATTGGCAGGTGGATTCTTAACCACTGCACCACCAGGGAAGTCCCTGTTTTGTTACTCTTTATGTTTAAGAAACCCTTTCATTTTTCTGATCCCAGTCTGCTTTCTCAGATTTTTAAAAATTTATTTAGAAAAAGTTATTTTCATGCATATTAATTTGTTTTTTATAAACCTTTTAAAAGGATCTTATTATTTTCTTTTTAGTTAGTAAAGTCTATGTTACTAGATTATGGAATTGGAAGGGCCCCCTCTAATCAAAGCTTGGATGTGATGAAAAGACAGCAGCTACCAGCACAAACCCAAACATCCCACACAGTCCAAGTGTAAACACTTTCCTCTAAAATTTGAATTATCTTGGACAACTATGATTTGAATACATAAGAATAGAACATATAAGTACTATCTGTATTCTGCAAGCCCAGGAAAAAGGTGCTGTTATGGTACCCAAATGGTCATTTGGTTCAATATAAGTAAAAAGTCCTGATAATGATGGCTGAAAACAACAAAACAGGCTACAGCAAAGAGTAATAGAAGTTTAAGCTCCAGACCAGATGACAATATCTCAGGGTTCTTGTAATGCAGAGTCCCATGATTGAATCACACCACCCCCTCCTTAGGGTTGTAACAGCTGTTAAATCTATTTTTATGATAAACTTCAGCATGTATCTTTATATAACTATGATTCCTAAGTTTATAAAAACTTATTTAAGAAGTCATGTTATACGGTGACTATAGTTAATAATACTGTATTACATTTTTGAAAGTTGCTAAAAGAGTAGATCTTAAAAGTTCTAATCACAAGAAAAAAAAATTTGTAACCATATATGGCGATAGATGTTAACTAGACTTATTGTGATCACTTTGCAATGTATACAAATAATGAATTATTATGTAAAACACTTGGAACTAATATAATGTTATATGTCAATTATACCTCAATTAGAAAAAAAAAGTCATGCTATATAACACAGAACCAAAGAATACAACATTTATTTTTTCTCTCCCTTTATCTTTTTAAACTTGAATACCAATCGTATATGAGGGGGAAATAATTATTTTTTATACATTATGGGTATATGGAAAAGGATATTTTTATTACAAATTCATTGTGTAAAAAAAAACTATTATGCTAAAAATGTCAGTATCTAAACTTTACTTCACTATTTTAAACAAGAAATTCATATTAGTTTCCTACATAAACATTTGATTACTTTCATAAAATGATAACGAAAGAATATTTAGTTAACAGAATAACTAAAGATGCAAATATTTAACTGTTAGAAACAAACCTTTACCAATAGGTAAAGCACGTTTATTTTAATCTCTAAATTAGGTTTTCTCTTCCTCATTACCTGATATCTGAGAGCTGCAATTGATGGGACAGTTCATCTTTTAAACGATCTAGTTCTTTTCTAAGTGGCAAACTATTCTTCAGCTTTTTAACAGCACTTTTCCCATTGTTATCTAGAAAGAAAAAAACAGAGATATACACTTTGCAATACTAACTATAATGCAAACATTTCTACTATTGAACGACGTGTTCATTGACTTAAAGCAGCCCCAGTGTTAAACCGAGTTTGCCATCAAACGTTTACCAAATTATAAGTACTGCTGCCAAGTCTATTCTTTTAGAGTAAATACTTCTAAAATAGGTTTCTTGGAGAACTGCCAGCATCTGTTAAATCATATTCTACTTATGACAACTTCCTTTGTCTATCAAGAAAATTCAATTTAAATTACACCCAGCCTGTTGCTAGATTTCCAGAGATGGGATGATTTTTAAAGAATTAAAGGTACTTCAAACCTCACTTATGTTTACTGCACTTTGAGGCAGGCTGTACTGGACCGCCACTTGCATCGGTCATCTACAGGCGACCCTTTTCCTACTGGGGCACGTGAGCAGATGCTGTCCTAGTGCAGCCAGACGGGGAAAAAGTCAGTTCAGAAGACGCACCTAATGGTGCTGGTGACATTCAACAGGCAGTGTTTCCTGAGGCAGGGACGTGCGGAGGTAACTGTGGATTCTAGCTGGGTAGACCCCGTCTCTTGCTTCGTTTTCGCCTTGGTTGTCAGCACCCCGAGCTCTCCCCGCTCAGCCCCTCAGCTCTCTGTCCAAGTGCTCCCACTGGTCAGGCCTTACCAGTCTCGGTGTCTCCGTCCACACGCTCCCGTCGGGTGGGTCTGTTTGCCCCTCGGTTCCTTCCCACCCGACCAAATGCCCAGCTCTAGTCTCACCTCTCTCCGCCTTTATTATTTTCCCCCGTCAACTACATCATAGGCTCAGCAGAAAGATGTTCTTTTAATTCTGCATTTCTTAGAACGTTTACCTCAGTGAAGTCTTAAAAGAGAAAATAAACATCAAAGCCGGCGTAAGGATTAGAAGGCGAGAGCTTTCAGAAAAGAGCTGAGGGCAGCCCGGGGTGGCCTCGTACCGAGCAGCACGGAGCCCTAACCACTGGACCGCCAGGGAATTCCCTATAGTCCACATTTTTTTGATTCACTAAATGTGTACAGTCATTAATAATTCTTCCTACTCCCCCTTTAAGAATATTGGTAAAGATTTTATTTCTGCTTTCTGTGTGAGAAATAAGAAAATCATATCTTATTTTATATCACGATTATTAGCTATTACAATTTTTCAACCTTTTCCTCATTTATTAAGTCATACGTGTTAATCAATTTACTTTAAATTATGTAATAGAAAGGATGATTTTTTTTGACAAATGAATTATCAAATGGCATACCAGGTTGGGTTTGGGAACCAAATGTCTTAACTGTAGAATGAAATATAATCTTATGATTATATATTCATGATCTGATTGTTGGAATTCTTACATTTAGTGTATAAAATTTAACTGATCTAGTTTAACAATTTTTGTGTTTTGTGTCTAAACACTGAGATAAAAATGAAGGTTCTACACATGGCATTTTCTTTCTTTCTACCTATCTATCTATCTATCTATGTAGACATTAGATCTATCTGTAGATACAAAGACAAAGATACATGATTCCTACCTCTGGCCACTGAGAAGTTCAGTAAAAATTGAGACATGCACCACCCAGATCTTGGTTTCTAAAAATCATTCCCTCCTAAAAAGAACCAGAGCTTCTCGGCAAAATGGTTCAATCAAACACTGGGCCAGGGAAAGTCCAGATGAGCCTGGAACACCTTGGTGAACCAGGAAGTAAGAGAGTTCTCAAAGAATGACGGGGACATAGGAGCCGGCTTGAAGGGATGATAAGGTTAGAAAATTGCCATTTGGCAACCATCTTCGTAGTATGTGATTCAGGCAAAAATCATCAATGAGCACTAGAGCTAAGGGGTAAAAATTCAGTGTTAAAAGGATATTTACATAGCCCTAAGTATCTCCTCAAAAGAAACTAACTGAAGGGAAAAATAGTTCCTTTACTGGGGAAAAAACTGGGAGACACCACCTTAATCAAATGATCCAAGTTAATATCACTAGTAATGGGATAATCAACATCATATGCCTCCTATATAACATTGAAAACAACACACTTCACTTTCGGGGTATTCCTGCCAAATATGAATAACCGGACTCTAATTATGAGAAATACCAGATAAACTCAAAACACTCAAATTGAGGGACGTTCTACAAAATAACAGCAAGGTAATGGAAGACAAGAAAACACTGAGGCACCATTCCCGATTAAAGGAGGTTACAGAGACTAAAGTTATGACTTATAATTTGAAAAACAATGACTTAGCCTATAAATAAGGAGAAGAGTGAATAAGTGTATGATATAAGTTAAAGCATGATTATAGCATTTCCAAATATCCTACAGAAATAATTCCAATATTGTAGTTGTCCAATGTGGCATTTTGTGGACACGAAGAGGATTCAGAGCTTAGACAATGAAAGTGAAATAAGACTTTGCGCACAAACTTCAAATAGAAAAAATGGAAGTTTGACATTTACTAATATCTCAGTAGCTAACAGAATAGCATTTCAGACTCCCTCTTGTGAGAACACCAGAATCAGAACTAGCTGCTGGACAGTAATCGACAGGAAGACACTGGAACTCACCAAAAAAGATACCCCACATCCAAAGACAAAGGAGAAGCCACAATGAGACGGTAGGAGGGGCACAATCACAGTAAAATCAAATCCCATAACTGCTGGGTGGGTGACTCACAGACTGGAGAACACTTATACCACAGAAGTCCACCCACTGGAGTGAAGGTTCTGAGCCCCACGTCAGGCTTCCCAACCTGGGGGTCCGGCAACGGGAGGAGGAATGCCTAGAGAATCAGACTTTGAAGGCTAGCGGGATTTGATTGCAGAACTTCGACAAGTCTGGGGGAAACAGAGACTCCACTCTTGGAGGGCACACACAAAGTACTGTGTGCATTGGGACCCAGGGGAAGGAGCAGTGACCCCAGGGGAGACTGAAGCAGACCTACCTGCTAGTGTTGGAGCGTCTCCTGCAGAGGCGGGGGTGGCTGTGGCTCACGTGGGGACAAGGACACTGGCAGCAGAAGTTCTGGGAAGTACTCCTTCGCATGAGCCCTCCCAGAGTCTGCCATTAGCCCCACCAAAGAGCCTAGGTAGGCTCCAGTGTTGGGTTGCCTCAGGCCAAACAACCAACAGGGAGGGAACCCAGCCCCACCCATCAGCAGACAAGTGGATTAAAGTTACTGAGCTCTGCCCACCAGAGAAACAGTCAACTCTACCCACCACCAGTCCCTCCCATCAGGAAACTTGCACAAGCCTCTTAGGTAGCCTCATCCACCAGAGGGCAGACAGCAGAAGCAAGAAGAACTACAATCCTGCAGCCTGTGGAACAAAACCGACATTCACAGAAAGATAGACAAGACGAAAAGTCAGAGGGCTACATACCATATGAAGGAACAAGATAAAACCCCAGAAAAACAACTAAATGAAGTGGAGATAGGTAACCTTCCAGAAAAAGAATTCAGAATAATGATAGTGAAGATGATCCAGGACCTCGGAAAAACAATGGAGGCAAAGATTGAGAAGATGCAAGAAATGTTTAACAAAGACCTAGAAGAATTAAAGAACAAACAAACAGAGATGAACAATACAATAACTGAAATGAAAACTACACTAGAAGGAATCAATAGCAGAATAACTGAGGCAGAAGAACGGATAAGTGACCTGGAAGACAGAATGGTGGAATTCACTCCTGTGGAACAGACTAAAGAAAAAAGAATGAAAAGAAATGAAGACAGCCTAAGAGACCTCTGGGACAACATTAAACGCAACAACATTCGCATTATAGGGGTCCCAGAAGGAGAAGAGAGAGAGAAAGGACCAGAGAAAATATTTGAAGAGATGATAGTCGAAAGCTTCCCTAACATGGGAAAGGAAATAGCCACCCAAGTCCAGGAAGCACAGAGAGTCCCATACAGGATACACCCAAGGAGAAACACACCAAGACACATAGTAATCAAATTGGCAAAAATTAAAAACAAAGAAAAATTATTGAAAGCAGCAAGGGAAAAATGACAAATAACATACAAGGGAACTCCCATAAGGTTAACAGCTGATTTCTCAGCAGAAACTCTACAAGCCAGAAGGGAGTGGCATGATATACTTAAAGTGATGAAAGAGAAGAACCTACAACCAAGATTACTCTACCCGGCAAAGATCTCATTCAGATTCGATGGAGAAATCAAAAGCTTTACAGACAAGCAAAAGCTAAGAGAATTCAGCGCCACCAAACCAGCTCTACAACAAATGTTAAAGGAACTTCTCTAAGTGGGAAACACAAGAGGAAAAAAAGGACCTACAAAAACAAACCCAAAACAATTAAGAAAATGGTAATAGGAACATACATATCGATAATTACCTTAAACGTGAATGGATTAAATGCTCCAACCAAAAGACACAGGCTTGCTGAATGGATACAAAAACAAGACCCATATATATGTTGTCTACAAGAGACCCACTTCAGACCTAGGGACACATACAGACTGAAAGTGAGGGGACGGAAAAAGATATTCCAGGCAAATGGAAATCAAAAGAAAGCTGGAGTAGCAACACTCATATCAGATAAAATAGACTTTAAAATAAAAAATGTTACAAGAGACAAGGAAGGACACTACATAATGATCAAGGGATCAATCCAAGAAGAAGATATAACAATTATAAATATATATGCACCCAACATAGGAGCACCTCAATACATAAGGCAACTGCTAACAGCTATAAAAGAGGAAATCGACAGTAACACAATATTAGTGGGGGACTTTAACACCTCACTTACACCAATGGACAGATCATCCAAATTGAAAATAAATAAGGAAACAGAAGCTTTAAATGACACAGTAGACCAGGTAGATTTAATTGATATTTATAGGACATTCCATCCAAAAACAGCAGATTACACTTTCTTCTCAAGTGCGCACGGAACATTCTCCAGGATAGATCACATCTTGGGTCACAAATCAAGCCTCAGTAAATTTAAGAAAATTGAAATCATATCAAGCATCTTTTCTGACCACAATGTTATGAGATTAGAAATGAATTACAGGGAAAAAAATGTAAAAAACACAAACACATGGAGGCTAAACAATACATTACTAAATAACAAGAGATCACTGAAGAAATCAAAGAGGAAATCAAAAAATACATAGAGACAAATGAAAATGAAAACACGACGATCCAAAACCTATGGGATGCAGCAAAAGCAGTTCTAAGAGGGAAGTTTATAGCTATACAAGCCTTCCTCAAGAAACAAGAAAAATCTCAAATAAACAATCTAACCTTACACCTAAAGGAACTACAGAAAGAAGAACAAACAAAATCCAAAGTTAGCAGAAGGAAAGAAATCATAAAGATCAGAGCAGAAATAAATGAAATAGAAACAAAGAAAACAATAGCAAAGATCAATAAAACTAAAAGCTGGTTCTTTGAGAAGATAAATAAAATTGATAAATCATTAGCCAGACTCATGAAGAAAAAGAGGGAGAGGACTCAAATCAATAAAATTAGAAATGAAAAACAAGAAGTTACAACAGACACTGCAGAAATACAAAGCATCCTAAGAGACTACTACAAGCAACTCTATGCCAATAAAATGGACAACCTGGAAGAAATGGACAAATTCTTAGAAAGGTATAACCTTCCAAGACTGAACCAGGAAGAAATAGAAAATATGAACAGACCAATCACAAGTAATGAATTGAAACTGTGATTAACAATCTTCCAACAAACAAAAGTCCAGGACCAGATGGCTTCACAGGTGAATTCTATCAAACATTTAGAGAAGAGCTAACACCCATCCTTCTCAAACTCTTCCAAAAAATTGCAGAGGAAGGAACACTCCCAAACTCATTCTATGAGGCCACCATCATCCTGATACCAAAACCAGACAAAGATACTACAAAAAAAGAAAATTACAGACCAATATCACTGATGAATATAGATGCAAAAATCCTCAAGAAAATACTAGCAAACAGAATCCAACAACACATTAAAAGGATCATACACCATGACCAAGTGGGATTTATCTCAGGGATGCAAGGATTCTTCAATATATGCAAAATCAATCAATGTGATATACCATATTAACAAATTGAAGAATAAAAACCATATGATTATCTCAATAGATGCAGAAAAGCCTTTTGACAAAATTCAACACCTATTTATGATATAAACTCTCCAGAAAGTGGGACTAGAGGGAACCTACCTCAACATAATAAAGGCCATATATTACAAACCCACAGCAAACATCATTCTCAATGGTGAAAAACTGAAAGCATTTCCTCTAAGATCAGGAACAAGGCAAGGATGTCCACTCTCACCACTATTATTCAACATAGTTTTGGAAGTCCTAGCCATGGCAATCAGAGAAGAAAAAGAAATAAAAGGAATACAAATTGGAAAAGAAGAAATAAAACTGTCACTGCTTGCAGATGACATGATACTATATGTAGAGAATCCTAAAGATGCCACCAGAAAACTACTAGAGCTAATCAGTGAATTTGGTAAAGTTGCAGGATACAAAATTAATGCACAGAAATCTCTTGCATTCCTATACACTAATGATGAAAAATCTGAAAGAGAAATTAAGGAAACACTCCCATTTACCATTGCAACAAAAAGAATAAAATAACTAGGAATAAACCTACCTAGGGAGACAAAAGACCTGTATGCAGAAAACTATAAGACACTGATGAAAGAAATTAAAGATGATACCAACAGATGGAGAGATATACCATGTTCTTGGATTGGAAGAATCAATATTGTGAAAATGACTATACTACCCAAAGCAATCTACAGATTCAATGCAATCCCTATCAAATTACCAATGGAATTTTTTATGGAACTAGAACAAAAAATCTTAAAATTTGTATGGAGACACAAAAGACCCCGAATAGCCAAAGCAGTCTTGAGGGAAAAAAACGGAGCTGGAGGAATCAGACTCCTTGACTTCAGACTATACTACAAAGCTACAGTAATCAAGACAATATGGTACTGGCACAAAAACAGAAACATAGATCAATGGAACAAGATAGAAAGCCCAGAGATAAACCCATGCACCTATGGTCAACTAATCTATGACAAAGGAGGCAAGGATATACAATGGAGAAAAAAACAGTCTCTTCAATAAGTGGTGCTAGGAAAACTGGACAGCTACATGTAAAGGAATGAAATTAGAACACTCCCTAACACCATACACAAAAATAAACTCAAAATGGATTAGAGACCTAGATGTAAGACCAGACACTATAAAACTCTTAGAGGAACACATAGGAAGAACACTCTTTGACATAAATCACAGCAAGATCTTTTTGATCCACCTCCTAGAGTAATGGAAATAAAAACAAAAATAAACAAATGGGACCTAATGAAACTTCAAAGCTTTTGCACAGCAAAGAAAACCATAAACAAGACGAAAAGACCACCCTCAGAATGGGAGAAAATATTTGCAAACGAATCAACGGACAAAGGATTAATCTCCAAAATATATAAACAGCTCATGCAGCTCAATATTAAAAAAACAAACAACTCGATCCAAAAATGGGCAGAAGACCTAAATAGACATTTCTCCAAAGAAGAAATACAGATGGCCAAGAAGCACATGAAAAGCTGCTCAACATCACTAATTATTGGAGAAATGCAAATCAAAACTACAATGAGGTATCACCTCACACCAGTTAGAATGGGCATCATCAGAAAATCTACAAACAACAAATGCTGGAGAGGGTGTGGAGAAAAGGGAACCCTCTTGCACTGTTGGTGGGAATGTAAATTGATACAGCCACTATGGAGAACAGTATGGAGGTTCCTTAAAAAACTAAAAATAGAATTACCATATGATCCAGCAATCCCACTGCTGGGCATATATCCAGAGAAAACCATAATTCAAAAAGACACATGCACCCCAATCTTCATTGCAGCAATATTTACAATAGCCAGGTCATAGAAGCAACCTAAATGCCCATCGACAGATGAATGGATAAAGAAGATGTGGTACATATATACAATGGAATATTACTCAGCCATAAAAAGGAACAAAATTGAGTCATTTGTTGAGACGTGGATGGATCTAGAGACTGTCAAACAGAGTGAAGTAAGTCAGAAAGAGAAAAACAAATATCGTATATTAACGCATATATGTGGAACCTAGAAAAATGGTACAGATGAACCGGTTTGCAGGGCAGAAATTGAGACACAGATGTAGAGAACAAACGTATGGACACCAAGGGGGGAAAGCTGCAGGGTGGTGGGGAGGGTGTGATGAATTGGGGGACTGGGATTGACATGTATACACTGATGTGTGTAAAATTGATGACTAATAAGAACCTGCTGTATAAAAAAAAAAAACTTAACATGACATGTTCCTCGTCAAAAAAAAAAAAAAAAGAATAGCATTTCAGTGGTCTTTCTATAGTTCAATGACATGTTTTTTTCAGTGGGGTAGACATTACATATGGTATAATTTTGTTTAGATACAAATGGATCCTGTTGTCTCCTTCCAAACACAAATTCTATAATTGCAATACATTTTAGTTATAAAATTATTTGATAATCAGAGAATATACGCAAAATATGGAAATACTAAAAGGTACAACACAAAGTAGCATTTTCTAATTTTTTTTAGACTGGTAAATTCTTTTTATTATAGTATAAACTTAGAAAACCTTACAAATTAAACATTTCATTGTAGCATTTTTATCACTATAAAGTGATTTTACAGTAAGATAAAGCACAATTTGCTGAGAAATACAAAATTACACAGCATGTCCTAAAATGTAGATTGAAATGTAACTGCCAGATATAAGAAGAAAATAGATTAAATGGAGCTTTTATGACCTGATAATTCTTCTATGTTGTGTTTTTAAAAACTCAACTGATTTATTTTCATAATTTCTGTGTTTTATTTCAGCCTGCATGTCTCTGCGGAAACATAAGGAAAATTATTTGAAAGTTTACACTAAATAAAACTGTTATATTTTCTCTTTTTAACATTATGTTCTGAAATATTAGAAATAACATGCTTTCAAGATTAAATTTTGATCAGGTGAATGCAATTTGTAAATCAGGTGAAGATCAGCTGGATGTAAATTTGCAGAATTGTTTTTATGCTCCCTCTGAACTGTATAATTCAGCATGTGCTCCTTATGAGTCCTCTCCTATAACTACATATATAATAAAGATGAGATAAACAATACAAGAATGAAAATAAAAACAAACCGTATATGGCCAAAATGACCATGGTGGTCAAGAAGTTTTGTCCGAGTTACAGCTACCCTAAATCTCCTGACTATGGGACAGTCACTCCATTCATATGGTTTGAAACCTCTCAAATGGTTCAACAATTTTACAATTATTTGCAAAATAATAACAAATTTAAAAAATTAGGACTTCTCTGGCGGTCCAGTGGTTAAGATTCCGCACTTCCAATGCAGGGGGCTCGGGTTCGATCCCCGGTTGGGGAACTAAGATTCCACGTCCCACGTGGCGTGGCCAAAAAAAAATTAATAACTGAAACAAGAAACTGATGCAAACACCACTCTGGCTTTGATGACATAAGTTCCTGGAATCCTTACTGGGAAAAACTAACATAAAACAAAACCTTGAACAAACCCTCATCAGGATTCCCGCAAACTGGGCAACATCCATATTTGGGAAAAGGTCAAGATTGGCTGGGGCTTCCCTGGTGGCGCAGTGGTTAAGAATCCGCCTGCCAATGCAGGGGACACGGGTTCAAGCCCTGGCCTGGGAAGAGCCCACGTGCTGCTTAGCAACTAAGCCCGTGCGCCACAACTACTGAGCCTGCGCTCTAGAGCCCGCGAGCCACAACTACTGAAGCCCGCACGCCTAGAGCCCATGCTCCGCAACAAGAGAAGCCATCGCAATGAGAAGCCTGCGCACCGCAATGAAGAGTAGCCCCCGCTCACTGCAACTAGAGAAAGCCCGCGCGCAGCAAGGAAGACCCAACACAGCCAAAAATAAATAAATAAAATAAATGTATTAAAAAAAAAAAAAAAAGATTGGCTGAAAGGGGTGCTGGGCCTGTGTGAACACACTGGACCAGGGAGACCAGGTTAGGTTATGGAAATGAGAGATATGAAATCTTCCAAATTCATACAAGTGTCATAACCGGGGCATAGGCCCTCTAAGGCATGCTGGTAAAGGCAACAGATTTTTTTTTTGCGGCGTTTAGTCTATACTGTAATTTACCCAAAGGGCCCAAAGAGCAGCATGTATTCCTTTTCTTGCCTTTTTTCAGTGTAGAGCTGTCCTCTCCTATCCTACCCAGCCTGGACCCTCTGCTCTAAAATTATACCTGATAAGCTAAACTCAAACTGTATGAGGTGTGACGATCTGGTCCAGGTAAGTCACTAACATATCAATGTTCAAGAAATATAACCCAAGGACCTCCGATACAAGCATCAAAAACTAAACTAAACAGAAATCTCTAACCAGTCGATTTTAGAAGAGAAGCTTTGAGTAGGAAGATTTAAGGTGATACCAGTCAACTCTCAATATTCTCTAGCTCAAGAAAAATATATGGAAGTAAAAGATATGAAACAGCTTACACCAAGAACCAGCCACAACCCTATTCCAAAGCTCTTTTGTAAGCAACTGTAAATACTGTCTGTTTCATTTAGGATAATTCAATATTAATTTTAAATCACATTTTTAAAGAGAATGCAAGATCTCTCTTATAAACAAGGCTAAAACATATAATGCTTTATTGTTGTTAATTTCATTTGTCAAAGCTAAGAAAACAAAGGTTCTATCTGGCTATGAATGGATTTACTTCATTGTTTGACAAGATACACAGCTATTGACAACTGAATTTGGATAATAATGATCAATAAATTAGACAGTTATATTTCCACTGATTTCAATTTCTAAAACAGTGGTCTATTTAATTTATGTTGCTATCTTCTTTAAGAGTAGACAAATCAAAATGACATGTTTTGAGCCTGTCCTGGTAATTGTCAACATGAGAACTTGAATTTAAAACAAAGTATGCCTCTGGAGGAAATGAAGATTTCATAGTAACACAACTCATGTACACTGGAAAATTTCCTTAAGACAATGTATCTCTTGCTAAAAACAGCAGATACTTTTAAGTCAACACTAATGAAACTAACAGAGGCACTGTTTTAAAAAAAATGGTCCTCTACATTCATTGCTGAGTCACTTCTACTGCTATCATCTGTATTAAGCTACTTTACATTTCCATACTAAACCTTGAGTTCTCCACACCCAGCCTCCAGCACTTCACATTCACACTTTTCCAACAATCCTTTAATTCAGTGAAATAAAAATGCCGGTTGGGTTTTATGAATCTACGAAGCAGATTAGTAGAAAGATGATTAAAACATGTTCCCTACTCTTAAAAATGCATTATCTAGTAACATGTAATATAATATAATGTAAGAGTGTCTACTTTTATTAAAGACTGAAGAATTTTATTGGATGAACTACATACAAATAAGGAAATTGTAAATACTCAGCTTAGACAAGGAACCAGTGGAATAGCACTTATCTTGGTGAACTGGCTTTTCCCAGTTCCAGTCTGTTTTCGTTGTTTGCCAGCTGACTAACTCTGAGTTCTGGATCCCTGGGACAATCTTTTCATGATGGCTACACATCTAGCTCCAGACCAAAACTGTACCCTATGAAACACTCAACTGAATCACAGAGTAATTGCTTCTCTAAATTTCTTTAATATGTTATTCTTAAGCCTCCTGACTTAAGGTCCAACAACTCTCATTCTTGCTTTTATGCCTTGACTTATCCAATCCCACTTTTTTTCTATACCAAAAGGTAGGTCAGACATTCCCAAGTTTTGGTTCATCTGGACACACTGTGAGATAATTAGAACAATGGGTATAAGCAGAAGTTTCATGGACTGGATCCCAGTGCATGCAAGGCTGAGACCCTCTCTTCTAGCTCATGTTTTTTTGGGGTTTTTTTTTTTTTTTTTTTTTTGGCTGCATTGGGTATTCTTTGCTGCATGCGGGCTTTTCTCTAGCTGAGGCGAGTGGGGGCTACTAACCACAAATAAGTTTAGTTAAATAAAAACTCTTACATACGTTAGGGTTGTTTCCATTCTCCAGACTTGCTCGAGGTCTTCATCAGGGTCCTTGAACCCAGTAAAGGAGTAGTAAGACTTGTCCCATTTGATGGGCCTGTCAGATATCCTTTTGGCCTCTTTGAGAGGCTGGGAATGCACATTAGTATTCAAGCTTTGGATATGTTCAATGGATAAACTGCAGGAGTTGAGAATATATAATACTGTGCTTAGCAGATCTCTGGTGTGCAAAGTAAATTTGACTGCTCAAAATCCTAGAGAATATAATTCCCCAAACAGTTAATACAGATGATTATTTGCTTTACTTTAAAAACATTTTTTCATACATTTATAGAATCAAAATCTTTTAAAACACTCCATTACTGATTAAAATTCATCCTATTGGAAAGTCACCTGTAAATGGAAAACTACATCCCTTCTCCAAAACTATACCACACTACCTCCATCTTCATGAAGTCCTCTGTCAGCTCTCTTTTCTAGTTTGGCGCCAGTGACCAAACCCACCCCAGCCTAAGAAAGGGATTGAGAATATTTTCAATGCTGTTCATAAATTTGGTCTCTACAGTCTAAGGGATGGAAAAGCTCTCCTATGAGCAAGTGTCCAGCAGAGAGGGTGTCCAGCACTAAAGAGAAGGGGGAGTGGGGAGGTAGGGGGAGGGTGGGGCAGGCTGCCCTGCGACAGTGGTTCAAGGAGGGGGGCCAATCCAGTCTCGGTGGTCACAGAAACCCATCTCAAATTTTCTCTACGGTTGAAAGAGACTGTCCTCATACTCCCCCATCCAACTAGCTAGGGACACAATATTTTCAGAAGTGACTCAAAATTCCCTAATTTTTTAAAAGTTAGCACTTCACAATCTGACTTTAATGCAAGTACTCAGTGGGCTCAGGGTAGTAATCTAACTTACGTCAACAGTAGGAAATCTACTGGTTCCCCTGCACCTTTATTGGGTGTTAAACATGGTGCTAGTTGAATTTACATAACTTTTCAATGAACACTCTCAGCAGTGCCATTATTATCTCTTTTCAAATGTGAAGAAGCAGAGGTTCGAGGAGGTTAAGAAGCGTGAAGTGAGGGCTTAAATCTGAGCTGCCACCAAGCCAAGCATTTTCCCCATTATAACATGCTGACTCTTTTTTCTTTCTTTGGAAAAATTTTTAAAATTGGTTTTGAAAATTATGCAAGCGTTATATAAGTACATCCTTCTTGTAAAATTATATATACAAAGTAAAAGTCTCCTGTTGACAGGCACACAACCTCACACTTTCACTAGATATAACCCTATTAACATTTAGGTACACAAGCATTTAGACCTGCACTGCCTAATATGGTAGCTACTAGCCATATGTGGCTATTTATTGATAAAATTAAATTGATTGAAATTAAATAAAATTTTAAATTCAGTTCCTGGTCATACTAGCCCCACTTCAAGTGCTCAGTAGCCACATGGGGCTAGTGCCAGCTGGACCAGACAGCGCTCATACAGAACAGTTACATCACCGCAGGAAGTTCTCTTGGACAGCACTGCTCTAGACCTTTCCTATGTGCTCTGTGTGTACGTTATATATGATATATACGCTTTTGTGTCTGCATGAACACACACCCAGTGTGAATTGTTCCTCTTTAACATATAAACTGCACCATTCTGGACCTATGACTTTTTTTTTTTTTTTTTTGGCCACTCCACGCAGCTTGCAGGATCTTAGTTTCCTGACCAGGGATCAAACCTGGTACCTCTGCAATGGAAGAACAGAGTCCTAACCACTGGATTGCCAGGGAATTCCCTGGATCTATTACTTTGAACTTGCTTTTGTTATTTAACCTTGGTGACTCTTCCATTATCTGTATGTATATATCATTCTCTTTCTTTTTAATAGCTCTATACTAATCCACATAATCAATGTAGCGCAATTTATTTAACACATCCAAAACTGATGACCATAAAAGTTGTTTTTAATTTTTCACCATTCCATACAAGACTGAAATGTGTTTTCTTTGCCACGATGACCGTCATCACAATCTAAATCATTCTCAGAGATACCTGCTATGCCTGCCACATAGATTTATAGAATCTATAACATGCAAACTAAGAAAGAATTTTTAGTTGAATCATTGATGGTAAAGGGAGAAATACTGGTAGGAAAATTATTCTAGTCAGTGAAAGAGGAAAGGAAAATCCAATTTCCTGCATTTGAAGTTAGGAAGAAATAGTTTATCCTCAGAAGAGGTAAGTCAAGGAATAAATCTCAGTTTCTCTCTTATCAATTCCATTAATTATTTAATCCAATGTATATGCTGCTATATAGTGTGGAATGCTTGTGCCAGACTGCACATAACTTTTATTGGGAAATATTACCCAATTAGTTTAGTTTGCATTTGATTACTGAGGCTAAACATTTTTATATGCTTATTGGCAATTTATGTGTATTATTTCCTGAACTGTCTAGTCATTGTGTTTGCCCATTTTTGTAACCAAGCTACTCTGTTTTCTTTTTGACTTCTAAGAACTCCATATATATATAATTTTTTTTTAATTAATTTATTTATTTTTGGCTGTGTTGGGTCTTCCTTGCTGCGCATGGGCTTTCTCTAGTGGCGAGCGGGGGCTATTCTTTGTTCCGGTGTGCGAGCTTCTCACTGCGGTGGCTTCTCTTGTTGTGGAGCACAGGCTCTAGGCACCTGGGCTTCAGTAGTTGTGGCACACGGGCTTAGTTGCTCCTCAGCATGTGGGATCTTCCCGGACCAGAGATGGAACCCGTGTCCCCTGCACTGGCAGGCGGATTCTTAACCACTTCACCACGAGGGATGGATGGATGGATGGATGGATTTATTTATTTATTTTATTGATTGATTGATTGATTGATTGATTGGCTGCACCATGCAGCTTGTGGGATCGTCGTTCCCTGACCAGGGATTGAACCTGGGCCCTTGGCAGTGAGAGCACGGAATTCCCACTGGACCACCAGGGAATTCCCACTAATTTATTTTTTTATAATCTATTTTCATTTAATAAACGGTTCAAAGTTAACCATTAACTGAAAGTAGAGGATTTTTCTCTTTACTCAGCCAGAGCTGACGACAGCTATTTGTTTTAGCATTTGTTCACAGAAAGCTCTTAGTAAATCTTTAGACTGTTCTAAAGTTCATTCTAAAAATAAAGTTATTTCCTCAAGGATCACAAAAAGGATGGACAGACCCATATTTATCCTTTAAATCCAGTTTAAAGTATCACTGGATCATGGCTAAAGCAGTGACAAAGGACAAAACAGATGGCTGTACATGAAGACTGATCAGATTTTAGAAAGAGCATGAGGCTGGAGTTAAAGGGTTCAAGACCCCTATTCTGCCTCTGTGGTCCTGGGACATTACTAAGTTACAATTGGGCAAATACTACCTTCCTCACAGGGTACTTTGAGGACTAAATAAGAGAATGTAAGCTATATTTTTTAAAGATAGAAATTGTTATATACACATTTAATACTTAAAACAGCACTGAAATAGGAAGGGGACAAATAGGAACACTTCAGTTTTCTAGTCAGAAAAGTTTAAACATAAAAAATGGCTCACCAAACACATGCAACCAGGAATAGAATCTAACTCCAGGAAAACACTCAATTAAATGATATTATTTCCTATGACAAGGCTTCAATCCGAAGGTCTTCTAGCAATGTTAGACAGATCGGACACATCACACCAAGCCTGCAAGGGACACACGAGAAATAAGAAACGTACCGGAAGTGCTGAAGTGTTCCTGGCCATCAGAGGAATTCTGGTCTGTTTCTCTTACATAAAACACAAGCTGGGTTGGTTTCAAAGACTTGAAGCCTGGTTTCTGGAGGTTTTCTAAGTAGGCACTTAATCTCTTAAGAGAATTTTCATTGACTTCTTGGAAAAAAATATTAAGAGGCATTTATACACAAAATAGAACAAGGAAACATCAGAAATTATATCCTGACCTTTTAAACACATTGTTGAGTGTATTAAAGAATTTAGTATTAAAAAATGGTGGGATTTCATAGCTCCTCAGTACAGGATAAAATTGGATCCACACCTCACAGCATGGAACTCCATAGGGATGAGATGTAAAAAAAAAAAAAAAAATGTGGCCACATAAGTACTAGAGAAAACATGGCTGAGTTCCTTTATAACTTAGATGTGGGAAAAGCCTAACTATGACTGAATATCTCAAGTAATAAATGATTGATAAATCCAATTACCTAAGATAGTTTAAAAACTTAATATAGCACAGGGAACTATATTCAATATCCTGTGATAAACCATAATGGAAAAGAATATGAAAAACTATACACATATTTCTGTATAACTGAATCACTGTGCTGTATGGCAGAAATTAACACAATATTGTAAATTTTTAAAAAAATCTTAAAAAAAGAACACATAAAAAAACCAGGGGCTTCCCTGGTGGCGCAGTGGTTGAGAATCTGCCTGCCAATGCAGGGGACATGGGTTCGAGCCCTGGTCTGGGAGGATCCCGCATGCCGCCGGGCGGCTGGGCCCGTGAGCCACAATTACTGAGCCTGCGCGTCTGGAGCCTGTGCTCCGCAGCAAGGGAGGCCGCGATGGTGAGAGGGCCGCGATGGTGAGAGGCCCGCGCACCGCGATGAAGAGTGGCCCCCGCTTGCCGCGGCTAGAGAAAGCCCTCGCACAGAAACGAAGACCCAACACAGCCATAAATAAATAAATAAATAAATAATTAAACTTTAAAAAAAAAAAAAAAAACCACACATTTTTAAGGAAAACACACACACACAAACACACAAGAGTCTACAGACAAAAATTGACTGAGAAAAAATATTTGCAAGTTATTTCAGAGTAAAAAGCTAATTTCTCTCTATATAAAAGGCTCTTAAAATGCCTATCCAGAGATTGGTTGAATTATGGTATCTTCATTCAATGGAGTGCTACACAACGAAAAGGAAAAAAAAGGGGGAAAGAATATGACACAGGCAGTATATATGAAAGGACATGGAGTGATTTCTAGGATATACTGTTAAGTGAAAAAAGAAATGTCTTTTAGTGAAGGAACAGCTCCAAGAAATGGCATAAATAATAATTTTTCTTCTTATCCCTATAGGTCTCTTCTCAGAAACACAGTGTGATCTGAAATTAGGAACAGTCCATTTATTTTTGTTTAATTTATTATAATACACCACTCTCAGCTATGACAGTCCCATGAGCAGCTGAGAGAATTTCCTGTTAGTGAAGGACTAAGTCTTCATAATTATTTTTTGATACATATTTCCATTTTTGCCAAAAAAAAAAAAAACAGGCAGAACAACCCAGAAATGAATAAAAATGACTGCCAACAGGAAGTTAATGGGATTGGGGTAAATGAAATTGGGATGGGAGTGAAACTCCTGAGTAAACTTTGTGTTTAGCTTTGATTTTTGAAACCTATACATGTTTTGCCTATTTTAAAACTGAATTAAAATTAAAAGGATAAAACAGCAACAACTGTGCTTCACTCTGAGATCCTGGTCTGATGCCATGACTACATGCGACTCTATGCCTCTTTCCCTTAGAAAGGGGTGAACGTGCCCTACAAGAGTCAGGGGAAAACTGACATAGAAGACAAACCTATGGTTACCAAAGGGGAAGTGGGGGAGGGATAAATTAAGAGTTTTGGATTAACAGATACAAATTACTATATACAAAATAGATAAAAACCTACTGTATAGCACAGGGAACTATATTCAATAACTTATAATAAACTATAATGGAAAAGAATATATAGATATATATATATCTGAATCACTTTGTTGTACACCAGAAACTAACACAACGTTGTAAATCAACTATACTTCAATAAAAAAATTTTTAATTAAAAAAAGAGCATTACCAAATCTTTAGGTAAAATGAAAGTGAAAATGATGTAAATTGCACCCATATTAAAGACAAGTTATTGAAAAATATAAAATTCTTCCTATGAAGTTTAAAAAAATGCATGTGGCTGCATGCAGGGCTCATGGGATAATCCAGGATAAGCACCTCCTCTCGAAATCTGTAACTAAGTCACATACCTTAATATACAAGGTAAAATTCACAGGTTCCAGGAATTAGGACATGACACATCCTTTGGAGCCAGCATGCAATCCATTGCACTTGGTGACAGGATCACCATTATAAACTCCCCTTTGTTGCACTCTGCCTTTGAATGACTTTGCAGAGAGAAACCACCACCTGTGGGTGTCACGCCAAGTCCACCTGAGACCCTGGCATTATTTCACATCCACTCACACCCCCAAAGTTAGGGTGTCCCATGATTCCAGCCTCTACTGAGCCTGTCCTATTCATTGGGCACTTGGGTTGGATCCAGCCTCTCACTTTTCT
Organism: Eubalaena glacialis; assembly: GCF_028564815.1. Lineage (NCBI taxonomy): Eukaryota > Metazoa > Chordata > Mammalia > Artiodactyla > Balaenidae > Eubalaena > Eubalaena glacialis. The sequence continues at coordinate 65,494,620 of NC_083722.1, read as the reverse complement.
AATTGGCTAGTTGTGAGTTTTTTTGTGCACAGCACTTCTCTTTTTTCCTTGGGCCAGTGGGTTCCAGGATAGAGCTGCGTCATGGGTCTTCTGTGCCAGTTCCCCCTTTATTGCTGCTCAACTTCCAACCCACCCTTCACACATGCTCTGCAGTAATGAACAGGATTCCTTTAAGCTTCTGTCCTTCAGAGTGAGCACAATGGTAAGCTTTTCCAGTAGAGGGCGCTAGGGGGACATTGCAGAGAGAGGGGCCCTCCTGCTGGTTTTGGAGGCTGCAAGATTGATTGGTCACAAGTGTAGGTGTGATGGCATCTGGTGCAGACCTGCCCAGCCATGGGCGCAGAACCCATGGCCCTCACAATGTAATAGAGAAGACAAATCTGACTCCATATCGGATCTGTTTCTTTTACTTTAACCTTTGTATCCTACCGCTTTTGCTACAAGTTAATTACTAAAGGGATGTTGCCTATAAGCTTAGATGATACATAATGGCCCACCTCTGGGACGCCTGCCTCCCAGGTAATGAGCATTAAGCTAAAATATCTTTGTTAACTCACAGCAAACATCCTGAGCAGGCCCACATGTGAACGGCTGCAGGAATGAAGAAATCAGAGTCTGAACAGAACCAGGATTTTTACTCCCTTCCCTTTTAGTATAAAAGAAGCCTGGGGCTTCCCCGGTGGCGCAGTGGTTGAGAATCCGCCTGCCAGTGCAGGGGACACGGGTTCGAGCCCTGGTCTGGGAAGATCCCACATGCCGCGGAGCAGCTGGGCCCGTGAGCCACAACTACTGAGCCTGCGCATCTGGAGCCTGTGCTCCGCAGCAAGAGAGGCTGCGATAGTGAGAGGCCCGCGCACCGCGATGAAGAGTGGCCCCCGCTTGCCACAACTAGAGAAAGCCCTCACACAGAAACGAAGACCCAACACAGCCAAAAATAAATAATAAATAAATAATAAATTAATTTAAAAAATAATAATAATAAGCCTGAATTCTAGAGAAGATGGCTCTTTGGGACACTACTCCACCCTCTTCTCGGTCTGCTGGCTTTCCAAATAAAGTCACTATTCCTTGCCCCAACAAACTGTCTCTCAATTTACTGGCCTGTCAGGAGACAAGCAGTATGAGCTTGGACTCAGTAACATCAACACACTGCAAACTCTGGGCCTCCTGCCCCCACTGGCACTCCAACCTCCTCTGCTTGTTCACAGGCCTAGCCATCAGCTGACCTGCCTGCACCTGGTTTGTGCCCCAGAGAGTTGGTTGGGGAGTCATGGCAGGAGCAACCCAGCCAACTTCTCTGCCACCAATGAGGCCTGAACACAGGACCTCGAGAGAGGACCCCTTCCAAGCCTTTTTCTTCCTGGGGGGCTCTCCCTCAGCCCTAGGGCCCATATTGAGTTTTCTTACATCTTAGAGTCATTCTTTTATCTAAGTTGTTGGGCTGCACCCCTCAAGCCAGCAAACCCTGTACTTGCCCAGCCTCAAGCCAGAAGAAGCAGCCCAGAGTCAGCAAGAGCAACCTCAATGGTTTAATGGATAGGAGGATCTTACACGTCTGAAGCAAGGTCCTGGAGCGAGACACCCAAGGCGTGCAGCAAACAGCGGGCGGAACATGGCGGCAGTCTTCACTCCAGGGGGAGAGGAGCGGTGGGGGGGGTAGGTTACCAGTTAAAGGAGGAACTGACGTCAGACTGACTCACTGGTTGCCAGAGAAACCAGCAGAGGAGCACGCCACTTACTGCCCCTTTGATAAACCAGCATAGTGGAGAGAGTTCTGATCTAAAGATTAGAACAATCACCAGCTGGGGTCAGGGGCAAGTACACAGGCATTTACTGATCAGGTTCTACGACTGAGAGGGAAGGTCAGTCACGTGAATAAGGTATAGGTAAAGCAGGGGCTGGTCGAGCAGGGGATGTACAGAGAGCAGGAGAACAGCCATCTTGGATGACCTGATCAGACAAAATTTACCAATTTTTATATTGTTTCCCCGTTTAAATGTGATTTCCATCTTGTGATTGGACCCAGACCTGATTCAGCAGTACCTCCAGCCTTGGGGATGAGTCCAGGCTTCGCTCCTCCTGGGTGCTCCCCACCTAGAGGATCCTGCACAGATGCTCCAGCCGTCTGAGTCCAGCTAGCATCCTGGTCATTCATTTAAAAAAAAAAAAAAATTATTGACTACATCCTTGGTGCTGAGATACAGCAGGCTGGCTCGGCCTCAGCAGCCCACCTCTTCCTCAAAGGACATACAGCTCACAGGCTCTGTGACATTTCTCAGGTGGGGGAAGCCTGAATGTGTTCTGGAAGGAAGAACTGCTGTGGTCCTGTTGTCTGCACAGTTAGGCCCTGCAGCGTGAACCTGCCTGGGTATAAACCGGCAGGAGAGGAACACTCAGGGCTTCTGAATCAGGTAAGGCGCTGTGAAGCCAAGGCAGGCCAAAAGCGGGCTCGTGGGGGATTTTAGGACCTGGGGGTGCCCTGGAGACCCCTGCTCTGGTTGCTTCCCACCGGCTGTGGGCTCCAGGCTGGGCATTTACAACTGGCCTCCTGTTTACATTTCCTGAGGAAGGAGGCAGGTGGGCTCGAGGCTAGACATTTACAACCAGCCTCCTGTTTGCACTAGGAGATAGAAATAACAACAGCAACAGGGTAAGTAGCTGGACTTTGTCTCCTGAGGACACTTTAAGATAACAGTCACAGCAGGGAAAGAAAGAGGCTAAACGCTGTCTGAGTAAAGGATCAAGAGGTCACATGTTTCCCATCCTTGGGGCAAGGGAGACACTGCACATGCGCAGAAAGCCTCCTTGGGGGTCAAAAAGGAGGAGGCGCCACCCCATAATAGGTGATGCCAAGGCCCCCCATAGGCCTCTGGGCTGGAATCCATGTCGAGGAGGGTCCTAGGGCAGGTCAGGTGTGGAAAAAGAAACCAAATAATGGGCCAAAGATAAACAAAGAGCCGGAAGAACTGCCCTATATAAATGACTGAACTGCCCCTTTCCCGTGCTCCTCATCATTAGCGGAGACGCCCACACCCTTTCTCTCCCAGTGTGTATTTCTGCCTTGCTTCTGTCTTAGATAAACAAACTGTTTCTCTGTGTGCTTTCCCACTTGTGCTGTGTCTCTAATAATAAACTTTGTACCTGTTTTTACAGTTTTTGCCTTCTTGAGAAATGCATTTTTCAATGGAGGCAAGGGCCAGGGGAATTTAGCTTCCAGCCTCTAGCCCCTGGCGGACTAACGGCTAGGATTCCTGGTTTTCATCCAAGCTACCCAGGTCCAATTCCTGGGCAGAGAGCTAAGATCTTGCTTCAAGCCACCACTCACTGCTATGTCTCCAAGATCAGGTGCATCCCAGCCAGAACCAGTGCATGACCCACAAGGGTGATGTCCAGCTCCACATGGCTCAGGGTGCAGCCCATTTGGCCAGCCCCCTCGTCCCCCACTCTGGGACCCACGCAGCACCCATGGCCCATCCCGGGCTGGGTCTCACTTCCCGCCTTGTCTCACCGAGCCAAGTCCGAGATGAGACCAGGAAAGTGCGATAGCCCCTCCACCGTGTGGCCTGGAACAGGAGATGGCACAGGCGGCTGTCCCCACCCAGCAGTCTCCCCGGAGCATGCAGTGGTGGGTAGCACGCAGGATGCCCCCATCCACGGGGGTCAGGGCAGAACCCACCCACTCGGCTCTCAGCCAGCAGGAGAGCATGGGGATTGGAGGGCAAGCCTGAAAGGAGCCTCCCGGAGGTACAGGAGGGAGGGAGTGGGCCAGTGGTCTCAGCACAGAAAGCTGTTGGAGCGAGACCCCAGCTGAAGTCTTTGCTAAAGCCTCCCAAGCGGGGGCAGGGCAAGGCCCACCCCATCCTCTAGATGAGGTTCAACATGCCCTTAAGCGGAGAGGCCGGTCCTCAAACCCAGACCCACTGGCTCCAGACCATGAGCCCTCTGGCGGTCCAGTGGTTAGGGCTCAGCGCTCTCACTGCCGAAGGCCCAGTTTTGATCCCTGGTCAGGGAACTAAAACCCCATAAGCCGAGTGGTGTGGCCAAAACAAACAAACAGAGCACAAGCCCTCTATGCTCTGCCCAGCCACAGCCCTAGGCAGGAAGGTTCAGCACCTGTCACCGCATGATAGCGGGCAAAGCTGGCTCTGAAACATGCCTGACGACATGTTCAGGGAAACCGCACAGAGGACCCTGTGCACTTGACCAGCAACACACACACCAAAAGTGCGATGGGGGACTGGGCCGAGCCGGGGTCGTTTGTGCTGCACGTGACCCTGGAACCCAGGGCCGGGGGATCATTGTACAGAGAGCCAGCTGAAACCATCCAGCATCTCCCAGCCCAGGACCCTCCCCACTGCCCATCCGCACGGCCAGCCGTCCAGGCCTACCCTCTGTCCCTGGCCATCGCCTGGCATGGCCGGAACCCTCTGCTCTGACCAAAACTGCTTCCTTGGGGAGAGGTGAACTCTACAAGGGGGCAGCAGAGAACTTGGCGGTCCATGGGGCCACGTTCCCCCTGATAGCCTGAGGTTTGCATGTTCTTCACGCACTGGCCTATCATCCTGCTCTATCATCCTGGACAGTTAACCAGGTACCTTTGGATTGGCTTAAGTCAAAGCAAGGTAGGCAGTGGCTAGACAAGAGGAAGAACTTCCTGACCATCAGAGAACTCACCAGAATCAGGATGTGGTGATTCTATCACTTGGGAAGCAAACAGACCACCAGAGTAACTCAGAGGCTCAGTGACGACCTGCTGGGGGCACAAGGACAGCCCTGTTTTCCAGCACCTGGGGGGGGGGGCCGGGGGCGGGGGGCAGGCTCATGCGCCGCTTGCCCATGTTCATGCGGCCAGTGTCGGAGCAACCCAGGTTCACAGCCCCCTCCCCATTCAGGAGCCCCGTCCATGCAGGTCACCAGCGGGGATGTGCTCTTGGCTCCAGGTCAGCCCATCAGCAAAGGCATCCTGCAGCCCACAGTGACCTGGAACAGGTAAGATCAGGATGCCAAGGGGGCCCAGCCCCAGGGGAACAGGTACTTTACGTGGTCATGAGCACCCTGAGGAAGGGAGTCCTGCAGTCCAGGGGGTCTTGAAACCCTTTGTGGCGTGTTCCCCAAGGCCTTCTCTGGGCAGGCACCAGGCTTGGCATAACACTGGAAGGTTCACCCAGTGAAGGGGCCATAGGTGCTCGGGGTCTCCCAGGGTGGGCTGATGGCTGCATGAAAACATTAGCACACAAGGGGAATAAGGGGTCCTGCTCAGTCAGTGTGATATGGTGATTTATAATAAGAGATACATTGTTGGTCTCCGTCCCTGTCCCCACTCCCTGCACCGAGCTCCTAAAACCCTTGGAATTTTTTGAGTGCTGACAGCGGGAAGGTGTCTTTTGTTACGTTAATGAGGTGACTGTTGCAAACACCTGCGGATGGGGGTTGGTTGCCCAGGAAACCAACCATGTGATTAGAGGGTAGGAACTTTCAGTCCCCCTGACCTACAAGGAGGAGAAAGTGGCTACAGGTTGAATCAATTGCTGTTGGCCAATGATTTAACCATTGTAATGTAATGAAACCTCCATAAAACCCCCCAGTAAATAGACAGGGTTAGTGAACACGTGGAGGTGCTGGGAGAGTGGGGCTCTCAGAGAGGGTTGGAAGCTCTGTGCCCCTTCCCACGTTCCCTGCCCTAGGCATCTCTTCCATCTGGCTGTTTCTGAGTTTTATCCATTTATAATAAATTGGTGATCTAGGAAGTAAAATGTTTCTCGGAGTTCTGTGAGCTGTTCTACGAAATTAATCAAACTTGAGGAGGGGCTCGTAGGAACCTCTGATCTATAGTGGGTCAGATGCACAGGTGACAACCTGGCCCTGCAACTGGTGTCTGAAGTGGGCGACAGGGTAGGCAGTCTTGTAGGACTGAACCCTTGGCCTGTGAAATCTGATGCTATCTCCAGGTTGTGAAAGGAAAATAAAAATGGAGTCAGTATTGCTAAGAGAGCTCTCTAAAATAGAGCCAGGAGGCCACTGAGGAAGTAAGACATGCACACCTGATTCAGCAGTACCTCCAGCCTTGGAGGTTTCGTTAACTGCAGGCCTTTGTTGTTATCCACTTGCTTGGAGAGGGTTGGGGGTGAGGGTTATACCCACTGCTGGCTGGCTTTCCAGATTAGAGACCCCGTGGACAATCAGGCCAAACTTGACAGGAAACTCCTGCCACGATTTTTTCACATATACACTGTCAGTGGAAGTGGCCCTGCGAGGTCATGAGGTAGAGAACCAAGCCATGCTGTCCCAGAAGGGCTTGGATGGTTTTGTCCATGGGATTTATAACAGTCACTGTTACCCTGGGGACTCTGCTGGTGTAGACTGAGCCCTGGTCCCTGCCCCAGGCTGAGCTTGAACCTCTCTGGGCCTCTCTGAGACACTTGTTGGGACTCTTGGGGGCTGGATGGGAGTGAGGCTAAGAGTCCCTGCAAGGTCAGGGCTGGGAGCCTGGCCCCAACAGCTCTGCCTGAGAGGCCAGCACCCCCAGCCATGACAATGAGGTCTTTGTCAAGGCCAACCAGCAGGGAGCCCGGAGAGTGTACTCTGGTCCTCCCACCACCCACCCTGTGGAGCTAGTGGCCCCTGCCACTCTCAGAAGCAGTCATGCCCTTGGCATCAGCTGACCCCACCCCAGGCCTGACCTCCAGGCCCCCTGTGTCCCCGGGGCCTCACCCAGTCCTGGTTCCTGGGAACACAGTCACAGACTGTGCAGTTGAGAAGAAGTGCAGACAGGCTTGGTCACCCCCACGTCATGCAGGGAGGGAAACTGAGGCCAAGAGAGGAGGGGTCCTGGCTGCGTCGGAGGGTCATTAGCCAGAGAATCAACGCTGGACCCCAGGCCTTTACTCTCCAGCCCAGAGAACTGGCGTTTCCCGGGGTCCTCAGGCTAGGACAGTGTGTTTCAGAGCCTCCACTTACCACCTCCTGCCCAGCATGGCTGCATCAGCAGGCAGCAGCCACTCCATTCCTGGAGGGCCGAGCGGCTGTTCACTGTGCCCCCAAAGCATCAGCACAGAGCTGGGCTGGGGGTGGGGCTCTCTGCCCAAAGGCCCCCTGGCCTCAGGCCGTCCCTCCAGCCCCGGCTCTAGCTCCTTTCTGATCAGGGCCCAGGCTGGCCCTCAATGCTGCCCCCAAGCCCAGGTGGCCCCAGGTTGTGCCCAGGGACACCAGGCCTTCGAGTCCCACTCATCCTGGCTTGTTCCTATCTCAACCAAGTGGGGGATCCTTCTGGCTCTGGCTGGGAACTATTACTCTGCTGCCAACATTAGAATTGGATTCTTGAACCCCAAAGAGTTAAAAACACCAAGATGTCTCAAGAGGTAAAGGAAGTTCTAGAAAACATTATGTGTCAAAATCTAAGTTAAATTTATATGGGGTTTGAAAACATTGGGCACATTCCTGTAAGAACTCCACAGAGGGTCCTGAGTGCTTCCAGGGGAGGCGGAATGGTCCTTGCAGGGCATGAAGGCGTACAGGTGGCAGGCGACAATGTCTCAGAAAGATGCTCAGAGGGCGTGCCCCAGCACATTCTCTCAGGCTCAAAAGGAAAATCGGTTATTCCCAGTAAGGACGTTTTTCAGCTTGCAGGTGAAGGCGCAGGGGCCAGAAGGGCTGGGAGGAAAGGTAGAGGCTTGTGGCAGAGGCGCTAGCCCAAGGGGGCCGAATGGCGGCGGAGCGCCTCCTGGCGGTGAGATGGTGACAGGAATTGCTGAGAACAGCGTGGGGCTCCGGGCTCCAGCTTTGGCCGGGAGATGGGTCAGGGTAGCTGGGACGGAGTTTCGGGAGCCAATCTCTTCCAGTGAAGCCCTAGGACGGGGTGGAGGGGCGGCCTTCTGCGCGTGTGCTGGCTGAGCCCTGGGCGCCGGGAGGACCTCCCTGCACGCTCCCGCGCTGAGATCTGGGTCTCTCTCCTGGCTTCTCTACCAGAGCTGGAGAAGCAGCGGGTGCGTCTGCCCTCAGCGGGGGGTAGGTGATTTCTCTAGTTATCTCGTTTACCCAGAAAAACGTATCTAGAGGCTTCTTCCCCTGTCCGAACTGACTCTTTGACATCGCTGCAAAGAAGAAAATGGAGACAACACAGGAGGGTCTTCAGCCGTCCATACTGAGGGAGGGCTCCACCTACACAGCCAGCATCAAAGGGAGCCGCCAACCCCGGGCTTCTGTAAACAAACTGTGCTAGGCTTCAGTCGTCCCAGATGCTCCAGAAATCTTCCCAGGACCAAAAGCAGGCCTACCTGGAGGCTCCGACGAATTCGAGGGTCTTCTTCTTCTTCTTTTTTTTTTTTTTCTTTTTTTAATGGCAGTGCCACGTGGGCTTGTGGGATCTTAGTTCCCCAACCAGGGATTGAACCCAGGCCACCGCAGTGAAAGCAGGGAGTCCTAACTACTGAACCTCAGGGGAAGTCCCTAGGGTCTTGTCTTTTCTTAATTATCTTTTCAAATTTTAACCAAGCATACTAAAAAGTATTGTTTACATCTTGATCTAGTTCAGATATATTTGTGTGTGTGTGTGTTTGTGTGAATGCATGTGCATGTGTGTATGGATGAATGATAACAATTTCATGGAATGTGAATGGTTGTGTGCAGCGGTCTCTGATATTTTTCTATGCAATTCAGTTTTCCTATATTCCTTTAAAAAATGCTCGTTGCCATTCCTTAAACTCATTTTATAAGGGAAACAGCAATGATTAATAAACTATAGCTTCAAAAACACTGTCTGAGATTAAGAGGAGAAAGGAGAATGTTGGAGCTTCTACAAATGAAGACAAAAAATCACTCTTACAAATTTTACAAAAACATGACCATGTGTAGTCTGTGGAATGGTTCCCCAAAGATGTCCTTGCCCTAATCCTCGGAACCTGTAAATATGTTTTATTACATGGCCAAAGGGACTTTGCAGATGTAGTTAAAATTATGGACCTAAAACTAGGGGGATATTATCCTGTATCACCTGGGTGCCCCAATCTAATCACTTGGGTTCTGAAAAGTAGATTTCTCTGGCTGGGATCGGAGAAATGGAGCTGAAGGAGAAGTGGAAGACAGACTAAGTGTGAGAAGGACTTTCCCACCATTGCTGGCTTGATGATGGCAGGGACCAAGTGAAGACCATGAGAAGGAAATCAATTCTATCAACAAAATACATGAGCCTAGAAGTGGATTTTCCTCAGAACCTCCAGGTAAGAGCCCAGGGTGGACAAAACCTTGATGGTGGTCTTGTGAGACCCTAAGTAGTGTACCAAGCCACACTTGCCAGACTCAGGCTCTGTGAGATGGTAAATGGCTCTTGTTCCAAGCAGCTAAATTTGTGGTCATTTATTACTGCAGCAACAAACTCATACACCATGAGAACACTTTTCCAGGAACAGTGCAAGAGAGAGGCTGCAAAGCTGACTCTTCCTGAGCTCAGGGTAAGCCTGCCTTTGGTGTGGGCCTATTAGCCAGTCTGGGGACTCTTCCTACTTTCCTTCTGTCAAGCTTGATAATTGCTTCACCTTCTTGAAATTGCTTCACCTTCTTGAAATTGCTTCACCTTCTTGAAAGTGGACTGTCACCCCTGAGAAACACCAAGTTACACTACCTAGAACATCAACCAAGTCAACGAGCTTTCAAGGTCCTGACACCTGCATCCTCCGTGAAGCTCTGATTTGCCCTCAGGCAGAGAGGGTTTCCCCCACCTTCCCCTGATGGTCCACAAGGCCATGGGGAAGTCAGCACATCCTGCAGGGATTCCCAGAGTCAGGGTGGCTGGTAGCAAGGGCTCGGTGGGTTGAACAGGTAGGGGCTGGCCAGGAGCTAGGGGACTAAAAAGGTATGAAGGGTTTGAAGCTCACCTGTCAGGAGGGGCTGGGGGGAGAAGTCTGTGGAGGGAGCTTCAGAGAGGAGAAGGAGAAGTAGAAGACCGGGGGCTCCTAGCAACCCAATCTTTATTGTGTAAAGCGTTTCCCACCCTATCCCAGCCTTGATTCCAGCTGGTGACCTCAGATCTCTCCAGCACAGCCACAAACACACCTCACCCCTGCTCCAGTCCCCTCTGTCATAGTGTCTGATATCCCCAACCTAGAGGTGTCCCTGGCACCCACCCTTCCCCTTCCCATAGTTCCTGACTTTTGCCAGTCCCACTGTGTGGCTCCACAAGCAGTGTCTGTTTTTTCTAGGACATAAACTTACAGACAAGGGAGGATGCCCTCCTCTGGCAAGGTTAGTTTCTTTTTAGCAAAGTGGATACCAGGGGTTCTTCGGTTAGGGATGTCTCACAGAGCCACTCCCTGTGTTTGGCTCACAGCTGGGTTTGGCTCAGCCTTGGACCCACACCCTCTTCACGGCCTCAGCTCCCTGAGAATTAGACCCATTCCCCATGTTACCATCTGCTAACTGAGATTCTGCCCCAGCCCAGGACCACCTTGAATCTTCACCAAGCTGCCTCTGACCTGGGGCTGCCCCACACTGTGGACCCAGCAGCTGCCAAGTGTTACAGGGTGCCGGCCCATCACACTGGTGGAGATGGAATGGCGGACCTCTTAGACTGTCCCCAGGTCATCCCATTAGGCTTTTCCCCTCTTCTCATCTGCCTGGTGCGGCCCACCTGAAGGAGGGCAGTCCAGAAGCACTGCTGAGTCTCCTCTACGCCCCCATGTGTTCTCCACCCGGCAGCCTGCCACCGACAACTTTCTCCCATGGGCATTTGTGGCCTTGACTCTTCCCAGGGACTGCTGTGAGCCTGTCCTTTGCATGAGGCCATTGCTAAGGTGAGGGAAAAGCCCTCTGTCTCCTCCTTCCCTGGCTCTACTTATCCCCTCCTGCTACTTGTCTAGGCCTAAGTGAGTCTCCCACTTCTTTCCCCAGCACTCCCATCTCTGTCTGTGATAGGGAAGAACCTTTGTATTCAATTACAAGTTAATCACTAAAGGGATGTTGCCTATAAGCTTAAATTATACATAATGGCCCATCTCTGGGAACCCTGCCTCCTAGGTAATCAGTATTAAGCAAAAATACCTTTGTTTAGCTCACAGCAAACATCCTGACCAGGCCCACCTGTGAATGACTGCAGGAAGGGAGAAATTAACACATCCCCTCCAGAGTTTGACAGGAACCAGGACTTTACTCCCTCCCCTTCCTGCATAAAAGAGGCCTGAATTCTAATTTAGGGAAGATGGTTCTTTGGGACACAAGTCCACCATCTTCTCGGTCTGCTGGCTTTCCAAATAAAGTCACTATACCTGGCCCCAACAACTCGTCTCTTGATTTACTGGCCTGTCTTGTGGCGAGCAGTATGAGTTTGGACTCAGTAACACGTACACACAAGGGCAGCTTCCCCTAGGAATGTTAACTCATACCTCATCTCACTGAGCTTGGAAACTCAGCTTGCTGAGAATATTACCAAGCTTAAGATTTCACTTGCTCTCACCACAGTGTCCAGCTCTTGATATTCGTGCTCTGAGAGCTTTGTCTTCCACGCATTTGAAAACTCTGATTGGTGATGACTGGCCTTTGACAAGTTCCAAGAGGAAAAGTTACACACCTCTGGACACACACCCAGTTCTCTGGGGTCTTATCCATCTAAAACTCTGAAACACCTGCTCCCTGAACGTGTTCTCACTATGATGCTAATGCCTGTGCGTATCTTTCTCACTGGCTCAATTTCACCAATTATAATTTGGAATTATAGTAGCCACTTTTAAAAACTTTTATTTATTTATTTATTTGTGGCTGCGTTGGGTCTTCGTTGCTGCACGTGGTCTTTCTCTAGTGGCAGCAAGCGGGGGCTACTCTTCATTGAGGTGCGTGGGCTTCTCACTGTGGTGGCTTCTCTTGTTGGGGAGCACGGGCTCTAAGCGCGTGGGCTTCAGTAGTTGTGGCGCACGGGCTTAGCTGTTCCACGGCATGTGGGATCTTCCTGGACCAGGGCTAGAATCCATGTCCCCTGCATTGGCAGGCGGATTCTTAACCACTGCGCCACCAGGGAAGTCCTAGTAGCCACGTTTGAGGAAATTTGATATGGACAAAATTACTCATTTGAGAAGCGTCTTAGAACAAAGCAAAATTCTGACTGTCCAATGGTGTGCTTTCTTAATTGGTATGAGAAGGATTCTAAATACAATTTGAACTCAAAAATTGCCTCCCTAAATATTACTTAGTGAAAACTAATGTAAAATATGAGAATCTTCTCCCTCATCAGCACCTTTAGACAGTGTTCAGGATTAGCTTTTGATGTTATTTCCAGTGCTCTTTCCACTGTTGGTTAATGGCTAAAAGTCAGAAATCATAGATGTATTAGGTAAACAAAAATGTTGGCTGGTAAATCACTCCATGGCATGATGAGATAAAATTTCTATTTTAAGGCAGGACAGGAAAATTTAAACATAAAATTCTTCTGTTTGAGCCTCTTCCCTCCCTCCCTAATGTGCAATGTGCATCTGCCTTATACATTAACCGGACCTCCTCAAAGGTGGGAATGCCTGCTCAACTGTAAAATTCAATTTTTTTTCCTTTCTTCTGATGCTAGTCATGTAACTTCTTAAAAGATGAGAATTCTTTCCCAGTTCTGTGAGGGGTCATGGTGACTTGCTTCTCTCTTTGTACATGTTACCTGGATTATGTATATTTGTTGAACTTTAAATAAAATGTCAGTGTCATTTTGATGTACAATCCTTTGTCTCAAAAATGTGTATGACTGTGCCTTCCACTTCTAACAGGCAGAACGGTTCTCAGAGCTTCTAAGGGTCTGTCTCCCAGGTTATAATCCTCAGTTTGCCTTGAACAAATTTTTTTTCTTAACTTGTTAATAGAATTTTCATCAACAAACATTGACATTTGGTTATATATTTTAAGGAGACTTTAGACACCAAAATACGAAAGAATTCTCATGAGGAAATGATTAATCTTGTTTGCCTGAGCAACACATAATTTTATTTTACTCAGGAAGCATCACTTCCTTCCTTTCCACACATAAGGAATTAATAAGTGCTGGCTTTAAATATCTCATGGCTGGATATAATTTTCAAGGACCAAATTATGTCAGAAACAGATATATGGCACTCTTTTTTGTGTGTGTGCATGTCTAAACGTTCTCCTCTCTCCTTACAGAGAAAAATGATTAGCTATCTGTCTAAAGCCAATTCCCTCTTATTTTTTTCTATCACACTTCCTCTCTTTTTCCTCTCTTGAAGATGTGAAGGATTTACTCATCAAAAAATGCATTCAGTTGTTATACATATACTCCACGAACATTTAGTTTGGGTAAAGCCAAAATTGTCTAAATGAGAAAAAGGAAAGAAATGTTATTAAAGTGTTTCTGTTTATGGACATTAGAAAGTATAGTTAGGAGCTTCTGGGCTGGTGGACACATGGAGATGCTGGGACAGGGGCTGCTCAGACGGGGCATGGAAGCTCCATACCCTTTCCCCATACCTTGCCCTGTGCATCTCTCCCATCTGGCTGTTCCTGGGTTATATCCTTTTATAATAAACCAGTAATTTAGTTAAAAAAAAAAAAAAAGTATATTTACCTAATAGCCTTTGTAACTACTTATGAGATAATAAGGCATCAATTTAAAAAAAAAGGACTTTAGCATTATTCAGTCTTTATTAATTTATCATTTAAAAAACACGTTAGCACAATATTTTGGTTTGACTAAGACCAATATTATATTTCTCATGATTCAAACTGCCTATATTTCCTATACTGGTTTCATAAGTTAAGTATGGTTCCACTATTTCCATAACTTAGTGGAAAGTGGACCTCATCCAATCCATTGAAGGCCTGAATGGAAAAAAAGCTCTGTGTGGCTGTTTTCAAGCCAGGACGTCTGTCTTCTCATGCCTTTGCCCTCCAACATCTACTGGAACTACCCCAGCAGCCCTCTTGGGTCTGGACTTCTCAGCCTTCATAATCATGTGAGACAATTCCTTATAAGAACTCTCTATACACACACACATACACACACATACACACACACATACACACACACATACACACATACATCCTACTGGTTCTGTTTCTCTGGACAACCCTAATACAGTCTCTCAGGTAAAATGACTACTTTTTTAAATGCTCAAATTATAGAGGTTCCTTTTTTTGTCACCAAACTATTCTGTTAACTCTCAGCACTTCTGGCATACACTTAAATCATCTTGTTAGTGATTCCCTTGCATAGCTCTGATCTAATTTTATTTGTTCATATTTTTAAATATCATAGAAATAAATTCACCCTTAAAAATATAGACCACTCCCCAAAATTAAATTTCCCAAAATTAAAGTCCACAGGACTAAAATAGTTGCCCTTGCCCAGGCATGCCAACTGGCAAAAGCAAAGAGGTACATGTTTACACCGGTAGCAAAGATGCTCTCCTCCACAAATTGCCTTGGAGAGTCCACAGTGACAGCGAAGGGTGAGCGCTGTGATTGGCTGAAGACCTCGACGTCATAAAGGCCAGGTGCTAGTGCCAGAGAATAAAAGGAGAGGGCCATGGGGCGGAGAGGGGACTACCAGTCTTCGGCCACTCCTCCTCGTGTTCCTTTCCTTCGCAGCCTTCCTTCCCCCAAACCCACTGAACATGGCCTTGGAACCCACGTAGTGTTCCAGTCCCAGGCCCGAAGACTTCTCACTGCTCCTCCGTTGGGCCCACCTTTTCCACCCAGCATCTAACAGCTGAAAAGCTGCTCAGACCTTGAAACCTACTCTAACCTAGAAGGTAATCAGATTTCACCAGGAAGGAACATCACTTCATACCTTATAAAAGAAATAGAACTTATAAATGCATAGAAATAGCCTTTGGCAAACGTGTCAGTTATTTAGAGCAGGAGTAGACTTGGAGACATCCAGTGTTTCTCTTACTGGAGTTCTGATCAAACCTAAAAATGAACTTTGGACAGTTTATGAGACCTCTCTTGTTCCTGCAAAAGCTCCTGAAAAGCTGTAGCCCCACGGGGTATGGGGTTAGGTCATTGAAGCCCACGGACCATGGGGTTCCTTGCTATGTGAGAACGCATGCTGTGTGAGGGGTGGCCCCTCCATTGCCCACTGATGGAGAACTCACCTAGGTTTTCTCTCCTCTCCTTTAGATGTCTAGAAGTCAGGTGGGGTCAAAGAACCAGCCTCTACCTACATTTATGTGGGTAAATGAAGTCACAGCACAAATTACCTACCCCACGTGGAAGACAGATCCTCCGGCACCATCTCCTGCTTCTCTGCTGAGCCTGAGATATCAGCCCTTATCTGGATGTAGGGCTGGGGATGTGGCTCCCCCCTGTCCCAGAGGCCCACCTATTGTCCCTGCACAGACATGGAGTCCAGTGGCATCCCCTACTGCTGCCTCCCCAAAAGAAAGTGGCCCAAGGAGCCCTGGCTACTCTCCAGGCGCTGGCTGGGTGCCTGCTGCCGACAACAGCCCTCCTTCGCTGCCAGACGCAGGCCCTCCCCTGCTCTGTAGGCCATTGGTACCACCCCCTCGGCCACTGCCCTCTACATTTCCCTCCCCTCCAGGCACTCTCCCAGCTCAAGGGCATTCCTGCTTTTATGATTTGTCCATGAAGGTGACAGCCTTCAACCCCGAGAAAGTCATATTCCAGGCTGTTAGCGTTACTCACAGGACCCTGCACAGGGTCCTCGGAGGCCCCCAGCCTGATACAAATCATGACCTGGTTTGACCTTTAAAATTTCTCAAAATCTAATATTGAAGGCTTTCTTAAATTCTTTTTATCATTATGTATACATACATATAATTCTTTTAAATAAATTTAGATAAATTAAAAAAAAATCCAATGTTTGAGTCTTTGTGCTACTATGTGTTTCCAGTTTAAAAAAGAAAAAGTATGATCATTAGGAATAAGAACTCAGTGGACAGATTGAACGTAAGATAGGACACAGATGGCAGAAGGGCTAAGCGAACTTGAACGGGATCTCAAGTGCCATTTTCCTTAAGGGGTATAGAGATGAGGAAGTTTGAAGTGACAAGATACAAATCACAGAAAGAAAGCTTGAGGATTACGGAACAGAGAGCTGGGGGGAGACCACATCAAAGACAGAAGGCTGAGCATTCTCCAAAACTGATGCAAGACAGGAATTCTCAGAGATTCCACTGAATCCCAAGTGGGATAATTAAAAACATCCACACTCATATTGTAGCAAAACCATGGAACCCTGAAGACAAATCTTGAAAACAGCTAAAGAAAATAAATAACCTATGACATCAACAATGATGGAATTTCGTCAAATAACATTTTTAACATACTTAGAAAAACCAGTTACCCCAGATTTGTGTGCTCACCTAATTTTTCAAGAATTGGAAAATATAAACACTTTCGAGATAAAAAGTTTATCACAATCAGACCTAGACTAAAGGAATGCCTCAAGCAGTGTTTCTTAACCTCAGAACCCTTGACATTTTGGGCCAGACACAAGGGTTAGGGGCTCGGACCCTCCATGCAGTGGAAAATCCGCGTATCCGCAGTGCCTCTGCATCCTCGGATTCAACCAACCGGGGATCATGTACTACTGAAGTATTTACTGTTGAAAAAAAAATTCATGTATAAATGGACCCACAGTTTAAACTTTTGTTATTCAAAGGTCAGCTGTGATTCCTTCTTGTGGGGGGTTGGGAGGGCAGTACTGTGTATTGTATCAATACGATATTTAGCAGTACCTGTGTCCTCTGTCCACTGGATGTCACTCTTCTTAGTTGTGACAACAAAAATTGTCTTCAGACATTGTCATATGTCCCCTCGTTGAAAACCATTGGTCTAAAGGGTGTTATTCAGGAAGAAAGAAAATGATGCCAGAGCTTGCTGGAAGAAAGACAAGGTTAGGGCTCACCAATGTCCATTCTTGGCTTTTCCCTAGTAATAGAAATCCCGGACTTCAGTTGGGCAGAGACAGGAAGGCCGGTGCTTTAAAATGTTTGGTCAGGTTGCAATCTTAATTTGGAAGGGAGACCACAATTTGTTTGGTTTTTTAAAAATTTAATTTATTTTTTATACAGCAGGTTCTTATAAGTTATCTACTTTATACATATTAGTGTATATATGTCAATCCCAATCTCCCAATTCATCCCACCATCACCACCCACCCCACTTTCCCCCCTTGGTGTCCATACGTTTGTTCTCTACATCTGTGTGGAAGGGAGACCACAATTTGAACACATCTGTGGCATTAAGAAAATGGTAATAAGGGAATTCCTTGGTGGTCCAGTGGTGACTCCACTGCCGTGGACCCAAGTTCAATCCCTGGTGGGGGAACTAATGTCCCACAAGCTGTGTGGTGTGGGCAAAAAAAAAAAAAAAAAGAAAGAAAAGAAAATGGTAATAAGAATCCAGAATGGTAGTTTTGTTGGCTGCTCCTTGGCTGCTTTTAGCAAAGTCCTGTAAGAAAAGTGGTCCCTGGCTGGAATTAGCCAGTATGCAAGGAGAGTTGGAAGGATCCAGAGTGTCGCTAATGTAGTTAACACCCAACTGTGGCCTGCCTGCCATACATGGACAGTTGAATAAGTTGTTTCCTTACAAGTTTGAAAAAACTAACCACTTCTATATACTCAGCCAAGGCAGTTATTAGCTGTGGCTATGAAGAGGCAGCCTTTGCAGGAGATAACACTGGTGCTGCTAGCAAAGATGAGTTTAAGTGTGTTGCTTTTCTATAACATCTTTCATATTGGTAAACGTGAAGAAAGCTGGCAAAAAATCAAGCATTAATGAGAACTGCTCCAATTTGGCATTATTTTATAGCATAGGACATAGGCATTCTCAATGAGCCAGGACAAAAACTGGAAAGAGCCCAATGTCGATCAAGAGTAGACTGGATATGAGACTTCCCTTGTGGTCCAGTGGTTAAGACTCCACGCTCCCAGTGCAGGGGACACGGGTTCGATCCCTGGTCAGGGAACTAGATCCCACATGCCACAACTAAGAGTTCACATGCTGCAACTAAAGATCCCACACGCAGCAACAAAGATCCCACATGCAACAACTAAGACCCGGTGCAGCCAAATAAATAAATAAATATTTAAAAAATAAAAAATAAAAGAAGTGCATAAAAAAATAAATAAATAAAAATAAAAATAATTTTTTTAAAATTTATTTATTTATGGCTGTGTTGGGTCTTCGTTTCTGTGCGAGGGCTTTCTCTAGTTGTGGCAAGCGGGGGCCACTCTTCATTGCAGTGTGCAGGCCTCTCACTATCGCGGCCTCTCTTGTTGCGGAGCACAGGCTCCAGACGCGCAGGCTAGGTAATTATGGCTCACGGGCCCGTTGCTCCGCGGCACGTGGGATCTTCCCAGACCAGGGCTCGAACCCGTGTCCCCTGCATTGGCAGGCAGACTCTCAACCACTGCGCCACCAGGTAAGCCCAAAATAATTTTTAAAAAAGAGTAGACTGGATATCAGTTGTGGTGTTATCATACAGAATGTCATAAAACAAAATAAAGCACAGTGACATGCAGTAGAAACATGCATAAAACTGACATAATTTTGAGCAAGATGAAGGACAGAAAACAGTTTGATTCCATTTATATAAAAAGTTAAAAAACCAGGAAAAAATAAACTATATTTAAAGATGTCTACATCGGTAGTAAACATTGTAGAAACCAATAATAAAAATGTCCAGTTTATGGGATAAAAACCAAACAAAATAAAAATTTAGATAATAAGATAAAGTGTGTCTATATATACTGACTTGGAAGGAAGTCCATGACATATTGTTAAATGAAAAAAGGAAGTGGGAGAGATTCAAGCAGTTCTGGTTGAGCATCTGATTAATTCTTTCTTTATAAAACTTTATATTATATAAGCAATAATTGCTAATTTTAATTTTTTTAGCTAAAAATAATTTCAAAAATTAAAAACATTTAAAAGATGGAGAGTGATTAAAGATAGTGTTTCAAAGTAATTGAGGTAGATGTATTAACTTTATAAGTTAATACAAGTACAATACAAGTGTGTTTATATAGTATAAAAATGCATGATCTTTTCAAATAGTAGAAACAGCATATAACAGTATAGAGGAAAAACTGAATTTAAAGGCTTCAATGAATCCAAACAAAAGTAGAAAAGAACACCTTAGATAAAGCAGGACAAATTAAAACACTATAACATTATAGAACTGATTCCAAGAATATCAGTAAATGTGATATTTTTAAGGCGGGTAAATGGTCAGACTAGGAAAAATGCAACTAAATGATGTTTTCAAAATATACACCAAAAACATAAGGATACAGGCTGAAAGTAAAAGGAGGGGGAAAGGTCTGCAATAAAAATACTAACCAAAAAATGCTGGTGGAGCTCCCATACCAAAACAAAACAAAACAAAACAAAAGACTTTAAAGCAAAGGTTAGGAAACTTTCTGTAAAAGTTGTGAGCTATCTCTGACCTGAAGAGTGAAAGTAACCATAGACAATATGTAATGAGTGAGTGTAGATCTGTTCCAGTGAAACTTCATTTAGGGACACTGAAATTTGAATTTTATATAATCTTTACATGTCACAAAATATTCTTCCTTCAATTTTTTTTCCAACCATTTAAAAATGTGAAAACCAGGACTTCCCTGAAAGTTCAGTGGTTAAGACTCCATGCTCCCAGTGTAGGGGGCGCAAGTTCGATCACCGGTCGGGAAACTAAGATCCCATGTGCCACACGGCACGGCCAAAAAGTTTTTTTTTTTAATTAAAAATGTAAAAACTATTCTTTACTTACAGGCCATATAAAAACAGGTGGCAGCCAGATTTACCAACGGACCATAGTTTGTCAACCTCTGCCTTAAGGCAAAAAGCATTAACAGGGATATAGATGTTCACATAATGATAAAAGATACAATTCTCCAGGAATGTTTAACAATCCTAAGTGTGAATTCAGCTCATTAATGTTGTCCTAAATACACATGACAAAACAAAGATAGATATACTTACATGGAGAGGATGGTAATCCTACCATCACATTGAGGGGTTTAAAAAACATGTATTTCTCAGTAACTGACAGAGGATGCAGAAAATAATTAGTAAGGCTATCAATCATGGGAATAACACAATTCCTAAACATGATCCAATTTAGAGAACTTTGATCTTGACAGTCAGAAAAATCTGTCATTCTCATGGGCCAAGGAGAAAACAAAATGGAAATAAGAAAATCAGAATTAAATTATAATGAAAATACTCCAAATCAAAATTTGTAGAACACAGCTCAAATGGTACTTACAGGAAAATTATACCCTTAAATGCTTTCTATTTAATAGAAAAGGTTGAAAATGAATAGGCTAAGTAAGTATCTGACTTAAGATTTAAAAATAATAAATGCAAAGAAAGGGTAAAGGATAAAAGAAATAATAAAGTAAAAACAAAGATATTATCTAAGGAATCAACAAAAGCAAATCTTGGTTCTCTGAGCAAAAAAAAAAAAAAAAAAAAGAAAGAAAGTGAGAAAACAGGTAAGATTACTCAATTTAAAAGAGTGAGAAAACTAAAAAGCACAATCATGGAAATTTTAAAACAGGTGTAAGTCTAGCTATAGCAGAAATTAAAATAATAAACACCACTCTTTGATATTGCATAACTTTGAATAACTTTTTGATATCATATTTAAAACTTAGATTAAATGGTCAATTTCCTGAAACAATCTCATTTTCCAAAATCTATATAAAGAAAAATATAAAACCTAAATAGCTCTCTCCTCACTGAAGTTTAATGAGAAGTTAAAAATGATACACATTGCGTATGGCTGATTCACTTCGCTGGGCGGCAGAAACTAACACAACATTGTAAAGCAATTATACTCCAGTAAAAAAAAAAAAAAAAAAAAAAGATACACACACACACACATACAAAGCAAAGTCCTAGGAACTTTATAGGAAAAATCTAGCGAACATACAAGGCATGGAAAGTTTCAGTTACGTTAATTAAGATTAGGTTGACCTATGAGTAACAGTAAGCTAACAAAGATACAAGTTTAAGGCTTCCCTGGTGGCGCAGTGGTTGAGAATCTGCCTGCCAATGCAGGGCACACGGGTTCGAGCCCTGGTCTGGGAAGATCCCACATGCCACGGAGCAACTAGGCCCGTGGGCCACAATTAATGAGCCTGCGCATCTGAAGCCTGTGCTCCACAACAAGAGAGGCCGCGATAGTGAGAGGCCCGCGCACCGCGATGAAGAGTGGCCCCCGCTTGCCACAACTAGAGAAAGCCCTCGCACAGAAACGAAGACCCAACACAGCCATAAGTAAATAAATAAATAAATAAAAATTAAAAAAAAAAAAAGATACAAGTTTATTTATTACATGCTCACATAGAAGTCCAGAAATGTGCGGTTCACATCTCATGTGCTGTGTGAAATCCTTGAGCATGCATGATCCTCCCAGCTCACCCTCTGCCATCCCTAGGGACTGAACCTCGTCCTTCTGGTATAAGAAAGTGACATATCTGCATTCCAAACCACATGGTGGAGGAAGAGTTCAAGTAGGAGCCACAATTTTGTCTGCTAACTCTTCAAGAAGATCCCAGAAAACCCCTGCAACACTAAGTGGACATCTCATGGCCATGCCTAGCTTCAAAAAAGGCTGGGACCTAGAGTCTTTAATTTCAGTGGTCCTATAAACAGCTAAGCCTTCTACTATTGAAAAAGAAGGGAGACCAAAACATGGGGGACATTTAGTGGTCACTGCCACACCAATTGTATATGGAATCTTCCAGAGAGTTGGAAACAGAAGATATTTCAAATTATTTTATATGGCTAGTATAAACTTGACACCAAATTTAGATAAGGAAAATAAAAAAATTATAGGCCAATCTCATTCATGAACATAGATGCAACATTATAAATATTAGCAAATCAAATCTAACAGCTTATAGATACTTTAAAAAATACATCTTTGGATTTATCTTAAGAATTCACAAACGGTTTAACATTAGGAAATCCATTTAACATTAGGAAATCCATTTAAACCACATCTCAACAGAAGCAGAATAAGCTTGTGACAAAATAAGACACCTGGGCTTCCCTGGTGGCGCAGTGGTTGAGACTCTGCCTGCTAATGCAGGGGACACGGGTTCGAGCCCTGGTCTGGGAAGATCCCGCATGCCGCGGAGCAGCTGGGCCCGTGAGCCACAATTACTGAGCCTGCGCGTCTGGAGCCTGTGCTCCTCAACATGAGAGGCCGCGATAGTGAGAGGCCCTCGCACAGCGATGAAGAGTGGCCCCCACTTGCCACAACTAGAGAAAGCCCTCGCACAGAAACGAAGACCCAACACAGCCATAAATTTAAAATAAATAAATAAATAAATAAATAAAAATTTTAAAAAAAAAGGAAAGCATTTTAAAAAAATAAAAAAAATAAGACACCCACTCATAATTTTTAAAATATCAGCAAACTAAAACTATAGGGGAGCTTCCTTAACACAATAAGGCTAGTATTTTAATCATAGAACAAACATCATACCTAACAGTGAAATCTTATAATTCCCTTTAAAATCAGGAATCAGATGAGGATTCAACATTGTAAAACTAGCCAGTTCATTAACATGTGTCAAAGAAGTAGAAGTATAAAGATTGGAAAGGAAGAAACAAAACTGCCATTAGTATAGTCGCTCAGATTATCTACATAGAAAAAAACAAGGAAGTCTAGAGACTATGGGAATCACTACCTAAATGCAGTGGGGCTGATGGAATCCTGAGGAGGCAGCAGCCATGTGGTAACACTCACCAGAGACGAGGCGGGTGTGGTTACTGCACTAAACAACAGAGTCAAAGGAGTCAACTGCAGAGTCTGACCCACAGAGGCCTTTGATGTTAGCTCGTTGCTCATGGTATCCTTAGAACTGAAATGGATGGAGCAGCCTTCTAAAGTTTTACTTGATCTAAATAAGTGGAAAAGCTCCAGGTCTAGTAAATAGAAGTCTGACTTGAATCAGAAAAACAGAGTTACAATCCATCACACAGTTTCCAGACGTAAGCTAGTTCACAGACCTAGAACTGCTTGAATGAAGAGTAGGCAGGTCCCTTTGAAGCAGAACCCTGCTGCCGATGAGAAATATTTATACTTTTAATCCTCCTCTTCCCCAAAGGCACAGTTATCAGAGTGACTGTGCATAGGGAAGGGCATATAATCAGACTTTTCTGGGATTGCCAAAGTCTGGTTCTGAACTGACATCAATTACGGCAGACTCAGAATGGCACTGTGGTCCCCTGGTCAGAGTATGAGCTTATGGAGTTCAAGTGATCAGTGGAGTTTTGGCTCAGATCCATCTCACAGTAGGCACATCCTACTGTGAACCCATCCTGGGATTATTTTCACAGTCTGGAATGCATATTTGGAACAGACATACTCAGCAACTGGCAGAACCCCGAGTGGAAGCCACTAGAACTGTCTCTACCCACAAAAGTAGGAAGGTGAAGCAATACTGCATCCCTGGAGAGGCTGCCTAGATTAGTGCCACCATCAAAGACTTGAAACCACACCCCCATTCAACTCACCTACATGACCTGTGCGGAACAGGTGGATCTTGGAGAAGGACAGCGGATGATCTTAAACTTAATCACGCAGTGACTCCAAGAGCAACTGCTGTTTCCACATGTAGCTTTGTTGCTGAGCAAATTAACACATTTGGCACCTTATCTGCAGTTACTAATCTGGCAAAATCTTTTCTCTATACCTATTAGTAAAGACCATTAAAAGCAGTTAGTTTGCTTTCAGCTGGATACACCTTCACTACGCTACTTCAGTGCTCTATCAACTCAAAAACCCCAGTCACCATCTAGTTTACAGGTACTTGGATCACCTTTCCACCCACAGGATACCACACTGGTCCATTATACTGATGATATTATGGTGATGAGACCTACCGTGTAGAAGTAGCAACTACTCTATACATGTTGGTTAGACACATAACATGTCAGTATGGGAAATAAACTTGGCTCAACTTGGCTAGGGTGAACATTGTCTTCCAAAACTCCATTCTTTGTTCTGTATATTCATATTTATGTTCTGTGTATTTAAAGGGGTCACAAGAGAATTTTACATGAGATTTTCTGAGTCGTAGGGTAACTCTACGTTTAACATTTTGGGGAACCACCAAAATGTTTTCCAAAGGGGCTGCCTCAAGTCTCAGATAATTCTCAGCTCACAAAAGCCACTCTCAGTGGGCAGTGCTGGCCTCTGAAGTATTAATTTGGGGCTGCCTTGTGATCTGATCAGGACCAGATACATAATTTGCCAGGTCAAGTGCAAAACATTCAAAATTATTCTGAATTTCTAATGAATGACAGCAGAGCACTAAAGCAAGTGTGAGGCTCTTCTAAGCACGGGGCCCTGTGCAACTGCACACGCTGCACACCCATGTAGCCAGCACGGGATCTAAGGTGCTACATTTGCTATGGTGACGAGGAAAATGAGCTGATGATTCTTTTTTTTATTTTTGGCCACGCTGCAAGGCTTGTGGGATCTTAGTTCCCTGACCAGGGATTGAACCCGGGCCCACGGCAGTGGAAACCCTGAGTCCTAACCACTAGACCACCAGGGAATTCCCTAAGCTGATGATTCTTGACTTTGCCCCCTTCTTTCCCCAGGTCTGGCCCGTCTAAGATCAGGATCCAGAACATCTTCCCTGAACTCCTGAACCCCACTCTCCCTCCTTGGACATTTACCCCTATATCCCCACCAGACCCCACAGATATGGGTCCTGAGAATAGCTCCTAAGATTCCACTGGGTTGTCTGTTGGATCTCCTTTCTTTAGCGAAATTTCCACATCCAAAACTTCCCTTCACCTCAGCTGGAAAGATGAAAACAACTAAGGCTTAGCTTCCAGGAAATTTTAGGGTGGTGAGTGATCGAGAGTATCTATTCCTTTCCTATGGCACTTTACTTTCCAGTCTTCCTGTCAGGACTTTGAAAAGCTCACCTGCTGAGATCTTCTGTGACCACTTGTGCTACCTACACTTTCATGCAAAAATGAACCAGCCAGGGGTACACAACAGAAATGAATCCCACAAACATAAGTTTGGATGAAAAGGAACCAGACACAAAGGAATACATACTGTATGGTCCCATCTATTTAAAGTAAAAACACACACAAAACAAAGAACAGCAAAACTATAATGTTTAGGGGAGTGTGCTTAGGTGGTAAAAAGATAGAAATGCAAGGAAATTGTTACAATACATCAGAATATGGTTTACTTTGTAGGAAAGGGAAGGAAGAGGAATTGATCGAGAACGGCAGGGGGGGACTTTTGAGTTTCCCACAAAGTTCTAGTTCTGAGTCTGGCTCGTGATTCCAGGGGAGCTTACCTTATGAAACTTCACTGGGTTGTACATTTTTAATTTCATATACTACTACATTTCATGATAGAAATATTTTTTAAATATTGTTACTTACGCTGTACTTCCAGAGTTGAATATTACCCAGAGCTTTTAAGCCTCATGATTTTCCTTTGAGTAGGCCCTCCAAAACTAGAAGTAGAGTTGACCATCGAACAACACAGGTTTGAACTGTGCAGGTCCACTTATACAAGGATTTTTTTTCAATAGTAAATACTATAGTAGTACACGATCCATGGCTGGCTGAAACTGCAGATGCAGAATTGCAATACAGAGGGCCTATAAATTATACTTGGATTTTTGACTGCACAAAGGGTCTGTGCCCCTAATCCCTGTGTTGTTCAAGGGTCAACTGTAGTTCTCTAAGTCAAGATTTACAATCTTAAGGCCTCTTCCCATTGTAAAAATTAATTCCCTGTTCAAAACTATTTGGATTTAATTCTGCTTTGCAGTTAATTTTTACCAAACTTAACATAGGAACTCAGTCAAATAATTCAAACTAAATTATAAACTCACTGATAGTTCTCACATTCTTCCCAACTTTGTTAAAAAACAAAGAGGATAGGAAAGGAATCTGTTCTCAACTTGACTCAGACCACCACCACCACATAAGAAAGCAAGTTTTAATTACTGAATTTGTTCAGTGCCCAAAAATATGAATCAGGTATGTCTCTTATCAGTGTTCAGCCAATCTGAGACCAGACCATCTGAGTTACTTTTATATTTAAAATGATTTTGAAAAGATCGCCGAGTGATGTCGGCATCATGGTGGCATGAGACACTCTCTTTGTCTCTCCCCTTCCATCTAAAACAACTATAACTCAACAAAGTTTCCCCTGCCCAACACACCAGGACCCCGCAAAGATCTGGACATCTGCACCTCTGAAGGTGGGTGGACTGGAACACATAAAAGAGGCAGAACCAGGGGAAGAGTGAAACCAGTGCCTATGATCCTGGCTCCCCTGCTGAAGTGACTGAGTCCCACAGCCCAGAGAACCTAGTAGCAGCAGTGGAGGCAGCGCACGTGAACCCGCCTCCTGACTGCAGTCGTGCCCATGGCCACAAGGAAGTGAACAGCAGCAGTGGTAGGGCCCAAACCCTGGTCTCTCTAGCCACGTAACTCCGCACCCCACCCCACCTGCAGCAGCAGAGCTCAAAAGCCCAGTAACCCCAAATGTGGTGTAGGTGTCGGAGATCCTGGCTCCCCCCTCCATTTTCCCCCTCCCCCCACTGCAACAGTGGTGCCCATGCCCTAGGTGATCCTGGAGGCAGCAGAGGTGCCCGCCATCCTCGTGCCCCCATAACGACACCAGTGACAGCAGTGACACTGGCAGCAGCAAGGTACCAGCAAACCCAGATGCACAAGCAGCAACAACAAGGGCACCAGCAACACCTCTGGCACAGGCAGCAGAGGGTGGCAAGTGCCAATTTCCAAATGTAGCCAGAGGCAGCTCAGGTAAATGAAACCAAAAATTTGTGCTATAGGGAAACCTACTAAAAAACAGAATAAATGCCTTTAATTACCAATCTGTTGAACTGTTAGAATCAAATTAAACAAAGCTTTACCTAAATAAGAAAGGTGTTCACTACTTCAAATGCACTGGCAGAGGGAAAACTCATCGAGCACCATGAAAAGCCACAGTAACACAGTATCACAAAAAGAAAATAACAGTTCTCCAGAAACCAAACTTAAAGTCATGGAAGACTGTGATCTAACTGATAGAGAATTCAAAATATCTGTCATGAAGAAATTCAATGTGCTACAAGAAAACTCAGAAAGGCAGTTCAACGAGCTCAGGAATAAAATTAATGAACCTAAGGAATACTTTACCAAAGAGATTGAAACGCTAAAAAGGAACCAGGTAGAAATTCTGGAGCTGCACAACTCAATACATGAGACAAAGAATACACTACAAAGCATTGGAAATAGAGTAGACCAAATGAAAGAGAGAATTAGCAAGTTGAAGACAGAATCTAGAAATGATTCGGGTAGAAGAGGAGAGAGAACTAAGATTTTTTTTAAATGAAGAAACTCTACAAAAACTATCCAACTCCATTAGAAAATGCAACATTAAAATAATGAGTATTCCAGAAGGAGAAGAGGGACGAGGGAGCAGAGTTTATATAAATAAATAATAGCTGAGAACTTCCCAAACCCGGGAAAGGAACTGGATATACAAGTCCACAACACTAATAGAACAACCAATTATCTCAACATAAAAAGACCTGCTCCAAGACACATTATATTAAAACTGTCAAAAGTCAATGATAAAGAAAGGATTTTAAAGACAGCAGGGGGAAAAAAATGACAGTAATCTACAAAGGTACCTCCATTAGGCTATCAGCAGATTTCTCAGAGGTAACTCTACAGGCCAGAAGAGAGGAGAATGACATACTCAAAATATTGAAAGATTAAAAACTGTCAGCCAAGAATACTCTAGCGAGCAAAGTTATCCTTCAGATATGAAGAATAAATAAAGGCTTTCCCAGACGAACAAAAGCTGAATGGGTTCATCACCGCTAGACCTGTCTTACCAAAAAAATGTTGAAAGGAGCTCTTCTACCTGAAACAAAAAGGCAAAAGTACACAAAATGTTGAGAAAGGTGATAAACGGACAAATAGAATCAGAAAATTCCAACTCTATATCAGAATAGGTTGTTGAGCACTTAATTATAGCATAAACGTTAAATGGGGGAAAAACATTTAAAATAACTACAGCTACTTCAATTTGGTAAAGAGGTCACATCATAAAA
The DNA here is from genome assembly GCF_028564815.1 of Eubalaena glacialis. Taxonomy (NCBI): domain Eukaryota; kingdom Metazoa; phylum Chordata; class Mammalia; order Artiodactyla; family Balaenidae; genus Eubalaena; species Eubalaena glacialis. The sequence goes on along the minus strand of NC_083722.1, from coordinate 65,466,544 downwards.
AGGGATAATTTATTACAACAGAAACATAAAAGAGTAAGAGGAAAAGGATGGAACCTGTATAGGCAAATGAAGATAAGATGCTATCAGCAGAGAAAGGACTATTTTATCTATGAGACATTTTAGACAAACCTCATGATAACCACAAAACAAAAATCTAGAGCAGAGACATGAAACATGAGAAAAAAACTGAGAAAAACATCATAGAAAAACCATCAAACTAAAATGGCAGACAGAAACACAAGGGAAAAGGAACAATGGAAATATAAAGCAACCAGAAAACAAAAGATAAAATGGCAGTCATAAGTCTTCATAATTACCCTAAATGTAAGTGAATGAAATTCACCAATCAAAAGACAGAGTGGCTAGATGGATTAAAAAACAAGATGCGATTATATGGTGCCTCCAAAAACTCAGCTCTGAAGACAAGGTAGGGACTTCCCTGGTGGTCCAGTGGCTAAGGCTCCACGCTCCCAGTGCAGAGGGCCTAGATTCGATCCCTGGTCAGGCAACTAGATCCCACATGCCGTAACTAAGTTCACATGCCGCAACTAAGAGTTCGCATGCTGCAACTAAGAGTTCGCATGTCACAACTAAACTATCCCGCCTGCTGCAACTAAGACCTGGCACAGCCAAATAAATAAATAAATATAATAAATAAATAAATAAAGACAAATGTAGGCTCAATGTGAAGGGATGGAAGATGATACTCTGAGCAAATGGCAGCCAAAAGGAAGAGTGCAGACATACTCATATCAGACAAAACAGACTTCAAGCCACAAAAGATTAACAAGAGACAAATACAGACAATATATAATGACAAAAGGGATAATTCATCAAGAAGACATAACATTTATTAATATATAGGCACCTAACCTGGAAGCACCAAAAAATATGAAACAATTATTAACAGACCTAAAGGGAGAAATTGACATCAACACAATAACTGGAAGGGACTTAAACACCCCACTTACATCAATGGATAGATGTAACTGGCCTTAGGTGAAACATCGCACCAGATTGACTTAGTAGATACACACACACACACACACACACACACACACGTATATATATACATGTACATGTATATGTACATATATAAGTATATATACATATATATGTATATATACATACATGTACATATATATATATATATAAAACATTCCATCCAAAAGCTGCAGAATACACTTTCTTCTCAAGTGCATGTGGAACATTCTCAAGGACAGACCATGTGTTAGAACACAAATCTCAATAAACTTAAGAAAATTAAAATCATATCAAGCATCTTTTCTGACCACAACAGTATGAAACTAGAAATCAACTACAAGAAGAAAGCTGGAAAAATCAAAATATGTGGAGACTCAACAACATGCTACTGAACACCTATTGGGTCAACAAAGAAATCAAAGGAGAAATCAAAAAATGCCAAGACAGGGACTTCGCTGGTGGTGCAGTGGTTAAGAATCTGCCTGCCAATGCAGGGTACATGGGTTCGAGCCCTGGTCCAGGAAGATCCCACATGCCACGAAGCAATGAAGCCCGTGCGCCACAACTACTGAGCCTGTGCTCTAGAGCCCACGAGCCACAACTACTGAGCCTGAGTGCCACAACTACTGAAGCCCTCACGCCTAGAGACCGTGCTCCGCAATAAGAGAAGCCACTGCAATGAGAAGCCTGCGTACCGCAACGAAGACTAGCCCCCACTTGCTGCAACTAGAGAAAGCCCACATGCAGCAATGAAGAGCTGATGCAGCCAAAAATAAATAAATAAATTTATGTTTTAAAAAAATGTCAAGACAAATGAAAATAAAAATATGACATACCAAAATCTATGGGATGCAGCAAAAGCAGTACTAACAGGGAAGTTTATAGCAATACAGGCCTACCTCAAGAAATGAGAAAAATCTCAATCTAACCTTACACCTAAAGGAACTAGAAAAAGAAGAACAAATGAAGCCCAAAGTCAGTAGAAGGAAGGAAATGATAAAAATCAGGGTGGAAATAAATGAAATAGAGTTAAAAAGAGAATGAAAAGATCAATGACACTAAGAGCTGGTTCTTTGAAAAGATAAACAAAATTAACATTTAGCTAGACTCACAAAAAAAGAGAAGGTTCAATAAATCAGAAACAAAGGAGGAGAAGTACAACAGATACCACAGAAATACAAGGGATTATAAGAGACTAGTTTGAACAGCTATACACCAACAAATTAGACAACCTAGAAGAAATGGATAAATTCTTAAATAGTATAACTTTCTAAGACTGAATCATGAAAAAACAGAAAATCTGAATAGACTGATCACTAGCAAGGAGATTTTAAACAGTAATCAAAAAACTCCCAAAAAACAAAAGTCCAGGACCAGATGCCTTCACTGGTGAATTCTACCAAACATTTTTTAAAAAGGACTTAATAAAAAAAAGAAAAAGTATCCAGTGGGGGTGGGGAGGAGGAATTTTTCTCCTGGATTGAATTATAATTGCACTTATTATAATCAATCAAAACAAAAAATATTATAAATTTATATAAATAATTGTTAAACAGAAAGTAAATTTTATTGGAATTAAAGCTCTTAATGAGAAAAATAATAAGAAAGGACTTAAAACCTATCCTTCCCCAACTCTTTGAAAAAATTGAAGAGGAGGGAACACTTCCTAACTCACTTTATGAGGCCAACAGTACCCCGATACCAGAACCAGATAAGGACAACACACATGAAAAAACATTACAGGGCAAAATCTCTGATGAACACAGATGAAAAATATCCTCAGCAAAATATTAGCAAACCAAATACAACAATACATTAAAAAGATCATACACCGTGATCAAGTGGGATTTTATTCCAGAGGTGCAAGATAGTTCAACATCTGCAAATTGATCACCATGATATATCACATTAACAAAATGAAGGATAAAAATCATATGATCATCTCAATAGACACAGAAAAAGCATTTAACAAGATTCAACATCCATTTATGATAAAAAATTCTCAATAAAATGTGTACATAAGGAAAATACCTCAACATAATAAAGGCCATATATGATGAACCCACAGCTAACATCATACTGAATGGTGAAAAACTGTAAGTTATCCCTCTAAGATCAGGAACAAGACAAGGGCCCACTCTCACCACTCTTATTCAACATGGCATTGTAAGTCCTAGCCAGAGCAATTAGGCAAGAAAAAGAAATAAAAGGCACCCAAATTGGAAAGGAAGAAGTAAACTTTTGGGAGTTCCCTGGCAGTCCAGTGGTTAGGACTCGGCGCTTTCACTGCCATGGCCCCGGGTTCAATCCCTAGTCAGGGAACTAAGATCCCACAAGCCATGCAGTGTGGCGAAAAAAAGAAATAAACTTTTACTATTTGCGGATGACATGATTTTTAAATTTTATTTATTTATTTATTTATTTATTTATTTATTTTTGGCTGAGTTGGGTCTTTGTTGCTGGGCGCGGGCTTTCTCTAGTTGCAGTGAGCAGGGGCTACTCTTCGTTGTGGTGCACGGGTTTCTCATTGCAGTGGCTTCTCTTGTTGCAGAGCACAGGCTCTAGGTGCACGGGCTTCAGTAGTTGTGGCTCACAGGCTCTAGAGCACAGCCTCAGTAGTTGTGGCGCACGGGCTTAGTTGCTCCGCAGCATGTGGGATCTTCCCGGACCAGGGCTCAAACCTGTATCCCCTGCATTGGCAGGCGGATTCTTAACCACTGCACCACCAGGGAAGCCTAACATGATTTTATATATAGAAAATCCTAAAGACTCCACACAAAAAAAACTATTAAAAATAATAAATAAATATAGTAAAGTTGCAGGGTACAAAATCAACATACAAAAATCTGTTGCATTTCTATACACTAACAATGAACTAGCAGAAAGAGACATTAAGAAAACAACCCCATTTACAATCATGACAAAAAGAATAAAATACCTAGGAATAATTTAACCAAGGAGTAAAAAGACCTATACACTGAAAACTATAAGATACTGTTGAAAGAAATTGAAGAAGACACAAAGAAATGGAAAGATATTCCATGCTCATGGATTGGAAGAATTAACATTGTTAAAATGTTCATATTACCTAAAGCAGTCTACAGATTCAACTCAATCCCTATCAAAATCCCAATGATGTTTTTCACAGAAATAGAATAAAAAATCCTAAAATTTGTATGAAACCACAAAATATCCTAGATAGCCAAAGCAATCCTGAGCCAAAAGAACAAAGATGGAGGTATCACACTCCCTGATGTCAAATTATACTACAAAGCCAGTAGTCAAAACAGCATGGTATTGGGAGAAAAACAGACACACAGATCAATGGAACAGAATTGAGAGCCCAGAAATAAACCCACACATATATGGACAACCAATTTATGACAAAGGAGCCAAGAACATATAATGGAAAAGGGAAAGTCTTTTCAATAAATGGTATTGGGAAAACTGGACAGCCACATGCAAAATAATGAGACCAGACTACTATCTTACACTATACACAAAAATTAACTCAAAAAGGATTACATATTTGAATGTAAGACCTGAAATCACAAAACCATAGGCAGTATGCTCTTTGACACTGGCCTTAGTATCTTTTTGGATATGTCTTCTCAGGCAAGGGAAAACAAAAGCAAAAATAAACAAATGGGACTACATCAAACTAAAAAGCTTCTGCACAGTAAAGGAAACAAAAAGACAACCTACCAAATGGGAGAAGATATGTGCAAATCATATACCCAGTAAGGGGTTAATATCCAAAATATCAATATGTAAGGAAATCATACAACTCAACAATAACCAAAAAAAAAAAAACCCTATTGAAAAATGGGCAGGGGAATTCCCTGGTGGTCTAGTAGTTAGGATTCGGCGCTTTCACTGCCATGGCCCGGGTTCATCCCTGGTCAGGGAACTGAGATCCCGTAAGCTGCACAGGGTAGCCAAAAGAAAAAAAGAAAACAGAAAAAAGAAAAATGGGCAGAGGATCTGAACAGACATTTTTCCAAAGAAGACATACAGATGGCCAACAGGCACATGAAAAGATGTTCAATATCACTATCAGGGAAATGCAAATCAAACACAATGAGCTATCACCTCATGCCCATTAGAATGGCTATTATAAAAAAGAAAAGAAATAACAAGTGTTGGAGAGAATGTGGAGAAGGAACCCTCATACACTGTTGGTGGGAAAGTTAAGTTGGTGCAGCTACTATGGAAAACAATATGGAGATTCCTCCGTACATTAATAGAACTACCATATGATCCAGCTATTCTGAGTATTTATCCAAAGAATACGAAAACATGAATTTGAAAAGATATATGCACCCTATGTTCATTGCAGCAGTACTTACGATATGAAAACAACCTAAGTGCCCATCAACAGAAGAATAAAGAAGACGTATATATATACAATGGAATACTACTCAGCCATAAAAAGATGAAATCTTGCCATTTGCAACACCATGAATTGATCTTAAGGGTATTATACCAAGGGAAATAAGTCAGATGGAGAAAAATAAACTACTGTACGATTTCACTCATATGTGGAATATAAAAAAACAAAAATAAAACCAAACAAAAATAAACACATAGACACAAAGAACAGGTTGGAGGTTATCAGAGGGTAAGGGGGCTGGGGGGAAGGGCAAAAAGGGTAAAGGGGGTCAACTGCATGGTGATGGATAGAAACTAGACTTTTGGTGGTGAGCACAATGTAGTATATACAGAATTATAGTGTTGTACACATGAACCTTATATAATGTTATAAACCAATGTTGCCTCAATTAAAAAAAAAAAGATTCCCAGGAATTCCCTGATGGTCCAGTGGTTAGGACTCTGCACGTTCATTGCCGAGGGCCCAGGTTCGATCCCTGGTCAGGGAACTAAGATCCCACAAGCCACATGCGGCCAAAAAAAAAAAAAAAGATTCCCATGAATGAATGATTGCCAGCTCCAACTAATGTGACCAATGATAAGTTAAAAGTCATCCTAGGGTTGAAGCTTCATAGCGTGTGAATGACACATTTGAGGACAGGAAAACACCACCTGTTATTGGACATTGGATTACTCTAGTACTAGTGACCAAGGCTTACCAATTGGAACATTCTTCTTCAATCCACCTCATACAATTAAAATCATAGTAGTAAGACTTTCTACTTACCTAACATAGCTCCTTCTGATGACGTTGTAGCCACCATGCTTGCTCTTAGGACTCCAACCAGACTTTCTTCTTATGTATAACTGCTATTTGTTTCTCTTTTTTAACATATAAAAGTTCTGCTTATGTTCACATTAGACTGCACCTTGGTAGAATGAGCTTCTCAGCTGTGGATCTGATGATAGAACCTTAAATGTATATAATTATTTTAATTGTAAATGGACCAAAAAGAAGGAAAACTTGTGGATCTTCCCAACAACTTTATATTTCTATATGAATAAGATTCATGTGTACAACTAGTATGTGGAAATGTTTGCACTAATCTAAAAGTATACTTCTCTTGGGTTGCTGACTTCAATATTTAGTATTGGTTTATGTACATGACGACTCCTTGGACTCTCTCTCACCAAGGGAGAATCTTCCACAGCCATTTTAAATAAACCAAAATGATGCATCTGAGGGCAGTCTGTTTTCTGCTCTCATTCAAACCTAAAGTTGCAGAGGGAAAAACATCCATACTTAGACAAATTTTTTCTACCTCTACCCAGTATATTTATCAGATTCTTTGATTCACACAAATAGTAACCCATCTGTTGAAACCACATTAATAGCCTATGAATCTTAACCAGTAGACCTAGATGCAGACATTCTCCTTGCCTTACCTAACTTATATAATGTGAAAGGCACGAACTGATGTGCTCCCAGGTCATTTGGGCAACAAAGGCAGCTCAACCATGGATTTAAATGGAGGCATCCTTGTCTTTTTAATTGGAAGATTCTTTTCAAATTCAGGGCTATAGGACTTCGCTGTCTGGTTTCCCCTGTGCTCTGTTGGGGGTTTATCCAAGTCACTGCTCCAATTGAGGCAAATTGGGATACTGCTATGTTTTGTTAAAGTCACAAATTTACTTTATTAATTTATTGAAACTTGTTGTAAAATAATGTTTATAAAGTGGAATACCTTTAACTGTGTTCTTAATTTTGAGAGACTCTTCTTGCGGCTTTTATTGAGTTCATTACAGCAAGACGAGTAAGGTCACAGTGAACAGCTAGTTATTACAAGGTCAGTGGGTAAAATCAACTGCTTATGACAAAATTTATACCTTTAAGTCACCAGTCACCACATGATTTTCTCAACAAATATTATTGGTCTCAAAATTTTAAGTCAAATATCCTAGGAATTTTAAAAATAAAATAATTCAGGAAAGCTGTACCATTTATTTAGCTTATTGTCTCTCTGCTTCAAACCTGCCCTCCTATAGATGTTTTGTGATGACGGGGTTGAATTCTGCAATCCACATCTCTGCTTTGCCCGCTGGTTCCATTAGGTTCTGCAATCAAGGAACGCAAGAGGAAAGCTGCAATGTTGGAGGAGTGTAATGATTAATTTTGTGTGTCAACTTGTCTGAGCCACTGACATTTGGTCAGATGTTATTCTGGGTATTTCTGTGAGGGTGTTTTTTGGATGAGATTGACATTTAAACTAGTGGACGGTGAGTGAAATAGATTACTCTCCATAATGAGGGCAGGCCTCTTCTAATCAGCCAGAACAGAACAGAAAGACTGGCCAACCCAGGCAAGAAAGAATTCTCCAGCAGACTGCCTTCGGACTTCACCTGCAACATCAGCTCTTCCAGGTTCTACGGCAAACAGCCTCTGGGTGGAACTGGAACGTGGGCTCTCCTCGGTCTCCAACCTGCTGGCCCACTCCGCAGATTTTGGACCTGCCAGCCTCTATAATCATATGAGCCAATTCCTTGTTCTCTCTTTCTCTCTTCATATATATTTTTTCTATTGATTGATTCTCTGGAGAATCCTAATACAAGGAGGGCGAGGGGGCTTGTTCCTTCCTGTTTTTTGTGGGCATTGCTTCCTTTTCCCAATGCTTCTTCACCCCAGCAGTGGCAATTCCTTCTGGTAGCAGCAGAGTCCAGCTTGCAGTTTTGCCTACATGGGGCCCTTCCCCCCGAGTTCAGACACTAGCACCAGCCCAGCAGTGCTCTCCTCCTCATAGGTCTGAGCTCAGTTCCACAGGGGCTCTCTTCCAATGTCTAACCTTTTAACGATTCTAACTGTTTCTCCTTGTTTCTGCTTTGTATCTTGCCCTGTGGAGGCGGGATCAATGTACCACCCCAAACTGGTTCAGATGTTGAAACTATAATGACAACACACACATCAAGAGGTTATGAAAAAGTTTATTATTCATATAATGAGGCTCTGTGGTGAGAGCAGGACAGGTACCAAAGCCAGCTGGTTTGCCTTGATAAAGGAGGGGTGAGTGGCTCTGGTTTTTATTGTGGTTAGGGGTGAGGATTCCAGTGCAACAAAAAAAGGCCAGGATTTGCATAAATTTCCCCTTCAGAGCTGAGAGGGTGTGCTTGGGATTTCTCATCAGCTTGCTCAGATGTGAGGCAAAATGGGGACAGGGCTTGAAAGCTGTCAGTGGTCAAACATCCAAAATGAGGCCAGATTCTATCACTGCTCCTCCAGTCCTGGGTGGTAGCTCCTTCTCACAGTTACTACCTCCACGATACCTTAGCCTTCTCTTTTTGCCTTTATAGTTACTTAGACAGATCTAGTGAACAATTCTTTACAAGTTTTTTGTTAAATTAACTAATATGGTTTCTGGCTCCTGACTAGAACCTGCTGACACAACACATCTTTGCTCTTCTTAGCTGGGCTAGCATTAACTTAAAAGGTGGGGTAGTTGGTATGTAAACCTATTTACTCACCAACCTGAAAAAGTGGAATGGATGACTAGGCATCTTCCATTCACAGGCTCCCACTTCTTCATTAAACTTATAAGGCTACAGCTTCTGGCATCACTTGTTATTTTTAGGCAAGGAGGAATGAAAGGAAATGGAGTTTATAATTTCCTATAAACTGCAGGCCTTGGAGATCATGTGTCAATACATGGAGGACATTCTCATTCTTTTTAACTGCTGCCCAGTTCTCTATCATAGATGTATCAGACCTGTTTAACCACTCCTTTACCAAGAGCCATCTGTGTTGCTCCTGATTTTTGCAGGTGAGGAACCTGAAGCCTTGAGAGATGGAGTGGCTCGCTCTAAGAAACATCACATAAATGGCAGAGCCAGGATTTCTATAAAATCATAAAATGGCAGAGCCCATGCTCAAAAATATTTTTATTTTGAGATATTTTAAACAAACAGTTTAAAAAGAACCCACCACTTATCCCATTAAATCAACATGCTGACCCATCTACATCAACTTCTTAAAAGAAATAAAACACAACTGAAGCCTCCATGTACCCTCCGTGATTCCATCAGCAACTCCTGCTCTGGGAAGGCAGAGCATGGCTTTCACACCTCATTCTAACACATGATTTTACACTCTTCATATAATTTGAATCCACAAGAAATATATTATTGTATAAAACAGTAACACTGTTTACTATATGCCAACAAGGCTTACATGCCAGCCACTATTCTAAGCACTTTACATGCATTAACTCATTAACTGTCCCCCTCCCCCCATCACCCTGTGAGGTTGGCACTACTATCTCATTTTACAGAAAAAGTGAAACACAAGTAAGTTTAAATAATGTGCCCACAGATACACAGTATGTTTAACTTTACATAAATGGTATTCGTAGCTTCCACAACTTTCTCAGCATCATTTTTGATTCATCTGTGTTGACAGATGTAACTCTAGCTCTTTCATGTTCACTTCCCAAAGTACCAAACAACCCATTTATTTACCCGTTCTTCTGTTGATGGAAATTTAGGCTTCTCCCAGTCTTACTATCTACACAGTGCTGCAATGAACAGTCATGTACACATTTCCTTCTTCACATGGAGTTATTCTAGGGTTTATCCAAGAGTAGAATTCTAAGTGGTAGAGTACACACAATTTTACAAGATGTTGCAAATTGCTTGGCACGGTAGTTGTCACAATTTCCACTCCCATGGCAGTGAGTTCCCATGTGCCATACACTTAACCACACAATGGCTTTTAAAAATTTGCCAACTTTATATGAGTGTAAGATGGTCCATATCAATTTACATTTCCTGTGCTTTTTTCTCTGCACTTGCCTCTGTCTGGGCTGACAGTGTCTGTCAGCAAGGGTGAGACCGACCACACTGAACACCTGCCTGAAAGACCTCCTGATACCCACTCCTCTCCATGGAGTCCCAGCCCATCTCGCTCCCGCCAGCCCTAACTTCAGTTCTTCCTAGGAAGAGGAGAGAAGGCAGGGCAGGGTTGGAATAAGGGGTATGTTCTCCAGGCCAGGATGGGGTGTGAGGTGAGCACTGATAGCTGGGGCAGTCAGAAACTGTCTGAGCGCCCTATGGCTCGGAACCATCCATGGCTGGGCTCCCAAGCAGCAGGCGCGCTTGTGGGCAGTCTCTAGTCAACATTTCACTCACAGACCCCTTCAAAAACTTCCAATCCTGACTTAGCTGAAATAATAAATCCAGTTCTACATTCCTTAAAAGAGGCAACTTTGTGCAAAATCTACTCTGCCCAGCAAAAGGATAAATAAGGACCCAAACCTGGCTTCCAAAGTACTTAGTCTGGCTGCAGTAGTGGGAATAACTTTTGGAAACCCAGACAACACCCAACAGAGCAACATACAGGCATTAGGAGAGGTGGGACCTGGGGAGAGGGCTTAGAGGGACAAAGGTCAGGGAAGGCTGGGACTTAAAAGAGTGAGGACCTGGGCCAGCCTGGACAGCAGCGTGGCACTCTGCGTGAAGGTGAAAGGAGACAGCACAAGGCAGGTCCGCCCAGGGGCATTCAGGCAAGGGCAATGAAGTTAAACCCAACACTGATTACACCAAAATGTTTAGTAGTTAGCTCCAAGTAGTCAGACTTTTCCTTTTAGCTGATCTGCATTTACTAATATTTCTATAATAATCACATACTACTTATATAATTAAAATTATTTTAAAACTCAGGTTACTGAACAGACTGCATCAGCACTATCCCCAAATATTCAAGGCTTACCTCAGTATAGAGGGATTTCTGTTGATTTTTACTCCATTTACATTTTTTAAAATTTGACTTGAATGTTTAAAAATAAATATGTATCATTTTATAAAAATGGCAGTAGAAACACCCCTATTGGGGCAGGAACTCTATGAGGTACCAGGTGGCACACAAGGAGTGGGAGGATGAAAAATATAGACAGTAAAGGGGTATTTCTGTGCTTGTAGCATCAACTGACATGGGAGCTGCAGCTCTGTGAAGGCTCTGGTCTAGAGATCAGACCCCTAACCCAGAATCTTAGTAAACCAAGCCTTCTTTTCACCAATCCCAACAGCCAGGTAGCATAGCCAGCTACTCTAATTTCACACACAAGGAAATAGATGCTGATGTTCAGTGACTCACTCAAGATCATCCTGCCAAGAAAAGACACACCAAACCTGGAATGCAGATCTGACGACTCCAAGGCCCTTGCCATGACCCTGGGCCCTCAACACATGGGACTCTGAATCTGAATTACATTCTATAAGGGTCCAGATTCAGACCACAATAATCCTCAACTCAAAACTGTCCAAAAGCCCCCTACCTCCCTTTGAGGTAGCCAAGCCCCAGTGAGTACCCACGATGCTCATGCGCCTTGGCCCTCCACCTTTCTGGGCTCCTCACTTCCAGCTGGCTCACTCCACTCTGGCTCAGGGGCCTACTTGCCATTCCCTAGGAGACCAGACAAGACCCTACCTCCTATGAAATTCCCTAGGAGACCAGACAAGACCCTACCTCCTGTGAAGGGTCCTATGTAGCATCTAGGGACCTACAGGGCTTCCTCCAAGATCTCCTTTGGGTCTTTATTCAAATCTCACCTTCTCAGTTGAGGCCCTCTCTGACCAGCCCATTTAAAATCTCAACCTACCTCCCAATCCAGCATTCCCTCTCACTCTACTCTGATTCATTTTGTCCACAACACATATCATCATCCAAAATACTATATACATCTCATTTGTTTATTGTCTGTAAAGATCCAAGATGGCAGACTTTTTTGTTCCACTCACTGCTGGGTCTCTGGCACACACGACAGTGCCTGGCATATGAGAGATGCTCAGCACATTTCTGTTTAGCAGATGAACCGCTGCTGCCCATACAGGCCTGTGGGATGGAGATGGCGATGGGGCACTGGTCGAGCTTCATTCTCCAGGTGATCAAGCCCAGTACCCTGTTCTCCACTCGCAGCGGAGTCAACTCTATGCCCATGGCAAATATCCAGTCAGCTGTGAAGACTGAAGCCGCAGCCAGAACTCCCCTGGAGGCATCAGGAGAGACTAGTTCTTGCTGCTGCTGGTGCTTTTAAGGTCAAACAGACTAGGCACCATCACAAGCCAAACTCAAAGGGAAACTTAGGATCCAACTGGCCCCTTCCCAGCAGCCACAGCCCACCATGCCACGGACATTTTGTTGAACCAAGAAGGGCAATGGTCTCTCCCTTTAGAGTTATAGAAGGAGATCTGGCTGGGGAAGCTCCAGGCCATTGTGCAAAGACCACTCCTAGGCGCCCAAGCCTCCTTCTGGAACACGTTGCTGTTCTTCCCCAGCATCTCATTTTCCAGCAGTAGGATGGGGGTGCCTGCCCTGCATTTTTGAATCCTCAGGATTCTCTGCCACTAGCTTCCAAAATAGAAAGGGCTGGGCCCTCTGTGAAGGTCTGCCCCACACTGCCTACAATCAGGGGTTCTCTAGCAGGGTAGCCAGGACCCCCTCCCCACACTGTCAGACCCCAAGCTAATCTCTAGTATGGTTTTTCATATGCCGAGCCAAATTTGAAGACCACCTGAAGGTCTTCCCACACTCTCTGCATTTGAAGGGCCTCTCTCGAGTATGAAATCTCTTGTGGCTAATGAGTTGTGAGCCCTTGCTAAAAGTTTTCCCACACGTGGTACATTTGTGGCGCTTTCCCCCAGTGGGTATGTCCTGGAGCCCAGTGAGTCCGGAGTTCTGATCACAAGTTTTCTCACAATCTTCAAAAGGCTTCTCCTCACTTGGTTTTAATTCCTGTAAACTCACCCCTGTATCCTGGCGAGAAGACAACCCAGCCACACTGCATTCGGACTGGGCCACTCTGGTGTGTTTTCTCTGATGAATACAGAGAGTATGTCTTCCAATGAAATCTTTCCCACACCACTGACATTTAAATGGTCTCTCTTTTGTGTGGATTCTCTGATGATTAACAAGGCGATAATTTCTGTCATAAGATTTCCCACACAGATTACATTTATAGCGCTTCTCTCCACTGTGTATTCCCTTATGATCTAAAAGACTTCTTTTACGCGTAAAGCTTTTCCCACATTCTTGGCACCAAAAAGGTTTTGCACCAGTGAGGATTTGTGACTGCAGATTTGGAGCATCTTCACTTTCGTGGTACTCATATGGTTTTCCCAAAGAGTGAATCCTCTGATGTCGGGAGAGGTTAGAACTCCATCTGAAAGACTTCCCGCACTCCCTGCACTTATAAGGCTTCTCTCTGGTATGAACTCTCTGATGGATAAGGAGGAATGAGTGATTACGGAAGGCTTTGCCACACTGGCTGCATTTGTAGGGTTCCTCTGTGGTGTGACTGCTCTGAGGAACTTGGAATGCTCTGTCCTGACTAAACGATGGCACGTCCTCAGGCTTTCTTTCGACGGCATGCTGCCTCTTATGAACGATAAAGGCCGACCTATGAGGAAACTCTTCTGCACATTCGCTGCATCGGTATGGTTTCTCACCTGTGTGAATTCTCTGATGATCAATGAGAGCTTTCTTTCGAGTAAAGGTTTTCCCACACTGCTGACACAAAAGAGCTTTCTCCACAGTGGGGGCACTCTGGGACTGACTGTAGTTGGAGGTCTGCCTAAAGTCTTCTCTACATTTGTCTGGATCACAGAACTTCTCTTCCTGGTGCAGTCTCATGTGACGAGTGAAGTTTGACCTCCACCTAAATGTTTTCCTACATTTGGTACATTTATAGGGTTTCTCCTGGGTGTGAATCCTTTGATGTTCAAGAACATATGACTTACAGTGGAAGGATTTCCTACACTGGCTGCAATCAAAGAGTTTCTCCCCGCTTTGGTCTCTCAAATGATGATCAAACCCTGAGCCACAAGTGAGAGCTTCTTCATCCTGATTAGATTCAAGAAATTTCTGCTTAGCATGAGTTTCCTGGTGCAGGCGGTAGGCAGACATGCGTCGGAAAGCTTTGTCACATAAACTGCATTTATAAGGTTTCAAACCAGTGTGAATCTTCTCATGTCGCACACGGTTTGAGCTCCACCTGAAGGCTTTCCCACAGGCCCTACATTTAAACGGCTTCTCTTGAGTGTGAAGTCGCTGATGACAGGCAAGATGGGAGCTATGACTGAAGGTCCTCCCACAGTCACTGCACTTATACAATGTCCCCACCACGTGAAGATTCTGTCCGTGCTGGTGATGAGAACTAAGGCTGAAGTCCTTCCCGTGCGCATCCTTTGCCTTCCCTTTCAGTCCAGCATGAACTCTCTGATGTAGGCTAAACCCGCCAATCACGCGTCTGAGCCCTTTCCCATATTCCTTGTAATCACAGTGGTATGAACTCCCTCTGAAGTGTTTGCCATAGCCATGTTTAAGGGACTGCTTTCTTCTGGGTCCTCTCAAACATGTAATATGTTTTAGATGAAGACTATTACTTCTTCCCGATTCTTCACAGTCTTTTCCTGTCCTGTGGCTGGAATTGGTCTCTTCTTTCTTAACTCTCACTTGTATGGGGTTTCCACATTGCTCCTTTAACCTGCTCTTCTGTGCAAAAGATTCTCTGAGCCCTGTTCCCTGAGAAACATTTGCTGCACCATGACATCCTGATGGCATAGCTTCTTCCAAAGGTTCACGTTTTAAGATGAACTTGTCTGTTTTCACATGGAGCTCATCTCCTGACACAAATAAAACATAAAAGAATGTACTCTTGGGAGTTCCCTGGTGGCCTAGTGGTTAGGATTCCGGGCTTTCACAGCCGTGGCCTGGGTTCAATCCCTGGTCGGGGAACTGAGATCCCACAAGCCACTAGGTGTGGCCAAAAAAGAAAAAGGGAAAGAGAATGTTCTCTTTTCCCATACTCGCAACTGCAGAAAGCACCAAGGGACCAAAAAATGTCATGAACTTAGGTGGTGAGGCTTTTGCCTGACTGCCAATACCTTTACAAAATAGTCAGGGATAAGGCAAAACATGGAAGAGTATTCCAGACGACAGAAAAGGGAGAGGAGAAGCAAGACAGGTACAGCAGCTAGCTGTACACATCCAGATGAAAAACAAGAAGGGTTGAGAAGGGGGTGTTAAACAGCAAGAGAGGGGAGAGGAATCACAACACAGAGCATGATAGGAAGGTCTCCAAGAGCTGAGAGGTGGGGCTCCTAGGAGGACTGGCTGCAAGGGCTAGAGACCAAGCCTACCACAGGGGAAGGACCAAGCAAAGAGGAGCAGCAGGAGTGGGACGAGGGTTCCTAGGAGCGGGAAGGGGAGAGCAGCACAGGGCTGAGGAGGAGCATCAGTGAATTGACAAGGACAGTGAAGCCCTCCAGTGGGCAAGAGCTGTTACTGAGAGGGCTGCTGGGGAAGGGGCAGGACCAAAAACCAATGTCTAATAGGCCGGTCTGGAGGGGAGAAGCCCAGGCACCCAGTACTTCTTAGCAACACTGTTAAGGATCTTCCTTCCAGCAAACAATGGAGTAAGTTCCCCATGATTTACTTAGTATAAAAGACCTTAAGAAAGAGGAGAGTAGATGCGGGAGGAGCAAGACCTGGTCAGTTCTCTGGAACTCACCTGCAGGGGCAGCACTTGGACTCCCCTTAGGATGAGCTCCCTGGACATTCAAGCCCCACGGCTCCCTTACCTCCAACCAGGAGATCAGAGCAGGTTTGGTGAATGGCCCCACTGCAGAAGAGAAGAAAATGGGATGTGAATGGAAGGTAGATGAATCATACAGAACTACTCTCCAGGACCCTCTCAGGCCTGAGCTCCTGGTAGGGAGGAGGGAAAGCCAGGGAGGCAGGTGGAGGAAGTTAGGACAGGAGGCCTAGACAGGAATTTCTGACAGCTCTAAGCAGAGACAAGAGAGGCTGCGAGAAGCCACAGACAAAAGGATCGCTAGCATTCTCCAGAATCACGTGACAAGTCAACTGGTTAAATCAGCCAACTTTTTTTGGATGCCTAAATGGACTAGGAACTTGACACATATGACTTTTAATCTTTATAATAACTCAGCATGACAGGCATTAAGATTAAGTGATTTGGTTAGTAGAGAGACAGGACCTAAACCCAGGTCAGGCCCCTTTCTATGCACCATAATGAAAACTAAGAAGGCATAAGTAGAGGTAGGTAGAAGCATGGGGGTATCAATGCCTTACCCAAAGAAGCCACGTTCCCATAATTCTCTAGCATCACATCCCTGTACAGGTTCCTCTGAGAAGCGTCCAGCCATCCCCACTCATCCTGGGCAAAGGTCACCTCCACATCCTTGAAAGTCACAGCCTCCTGAAAAAACATGGTCCTATGCCTTAGAGCCAGTCCACAACTCCCAGCTTTTAGGAGGGGGCAGGGGAATGAGGCTGGCTCTGAGTGAGTACAGGATGGATCTGATAAAGGGGAAAGAGAAGATCATCACCCAGCAGAAGAGCTCTGGGCTCCTGGGGGATAATCTGGTCTCTGGGGCATGCGTCTCGGGATGTGAGGTCACTGGACAGAAAGACACAGGACAGGGGGGAGCTACAGCTACCCCATTAGGCAGCAATGGTGGGACATCAGGAAGGACCGAAGGTCCTGTGGCTCACCTGAGGCTGGACTGTCACCAGGTCTCCTGAGCATCCCTCTCTCTGGGAAAGGGCAGGAACCTGTGCAGCAGGAGGATCTGAAGAAGAAAGAGCCATGAGAGAGGGCAGCCCAGCTCTGGTATCCCACTGAGAAGCCCACTCTTCCCCCCACATGGAGGACTCCTGGGCCCACAGGCAGGTATGGACTGTTTTAAACACCCATTTCACATTTCCCCGGTGTCTGCTGGGGTCAGGAAATGGGGGGTACAATAGGAGGAGAAGCTAGGTAGACATGGGTCACAGGATAGAAGGGACACAGAGCTCAAGGCCAGGACAGAAGGGATTCTCATGAGAGGACAGAGGGTGAAAAGACAACATTATAGGAAATTCGGAAAGTGTGGCATAGGCTGGGGTCTTAGAGCCAGGCGGCAAGTACCAGGTTGCCCAGCCAGGAAGTCACGCACTCCTATTTCATAGGGAGGCTGCAGGTGGTCCCCCAGAGCCGAGCCGCTCCTGAGAGGTGAAGCAGGGGGCCATATCTGTGCGGCTCGCAGGGCTCCTGTGCCCATCCAATGCACATCTGGGCTCTGGGCAGGGGCTGGGTCCTGGCAAGAAGAAAATGTTGTGAGAGGATCCTCGTGGGAATCAGAAAGCAAACTCACAGAACAGGCCACATGGCCAATCTCTAAAAGGTAGAGGTCCAGGGAATGGTGAGCTGGGCCCTTTATTACCTACAGGCAGAGGGAAAAGGAGGAATAGAAAGCCCAGGGAGGATCCCCTCACCCCTCCACCTCCCTGGGCTCTAATGCGGGCCATGGGGAGACAGGTGGAGCCAGATTCCTGCCTGACATAGGAAAGCAACTGGCAAGTCAGTGACAGCACTGCTGTCAGGCCTCGGGTGCTGCAGGATACCTCCCCACTAGCCCTCAGCCCCCACCCCCCGGCCAGGAACTTAGAAATGAGAAAAGAAATTTATCCCTGAGAGTTAAACTGATAATGGTTCACAGCAGAGATGCAGTCAGATAACATCTATCAAGTATCAGGCAATGCTCTAGGTAATGATACGCAAAGTGACCTCAAAGAGGCAGGAAGGCTCCCAGACTATAAACCTGACTAAAATAGCAACACCACTAGAGAGACAATGCTAACTGTGTCAGCTACAGAATCACAGAAGAAAAAGTCTCAGGTGCAAAAACAGGGAGGTGCCCATCCAAGCAGAGACCTGGAGAAAGGCGGTCTCTGTCCTGAGACTTCAAACAGTCCTGGTCTCTGGAGGCAAGGCTATCCCTGATGCAAAAGTGAGCATAGGAAGCTACAGCCAGTGAACTTCAGGTTTTTCTGGTCCTGTGGCCAAGACATTCTCTACACTGATATGGACGAATCTTAGCCCGAGGCCATTAAGTACTTAATACCAAGCTATAGACTGAAGATGATAAAGTCATCACAGCAATTTATCTCCTGTTCCTCCCAAATCCTACCAAAGGGAGAATAAAGAAACAATAACAATATGGAAGCATAGACAAATGAGTTTAAGGACAAACTTTCTCAGGCCCCTGTTTCTCACATTTTGGTAATTTTGATAAACTATAATTTATATGCATCTTGAGCATTTCTGTTCATTTTTTAGAATCTGGTAGGCTTTTTTCCAGGCTCTGTTTTTTGTTTTCTAATTTCTAACTAGCTTTCAACCAGGTAGGCCCTTTCCGCTTGTTTGGCAATGTTTTCATGGATTTTTAAACCACACACCTAGCTCTTGACTGACTTGAATATACCCAAGCCACAATTTTGTACCTACTGTGTACCTTATTTGCTTTAAAAGTTATCTTTAGGTCATTTTGAACAACTCATGGTTTTGGTAAAAATTATAAATGTCCTTTTAGATTTTAAGAAATAGTACCCAATGTTGGGCAAAAGGTTTTCTTGTTTAATATTTGTTACCATTTATTGCTGGTAGACAATGTTCAGATGTTTTAACTGATTGATCTAATTTTTATATTAAATTTAGGGGAGAAGTATGTCAAACATGTTTCAGAAATCTTAAAAGTAACTTTCATTTATGCATAAATCATACATGTAGAATTACACATACTTTATAAAATTTTTTAAAAGCCTACAAAAATGATAAATCCTCTTTAAAAAAAAACCCCTCAAAGGTACGGAGAAGTACTGAGAGGCTGGCTTGAGTGGGGCAGACGGGCAGGCAGAGCGCACTTTAACTGGCCCACTGCTCTACTGCCTGCACTGGGACTGTCAGCTCTGTTTCCCAGCACCAAGCCCAGGGCTGGGCGCAAGGTAGGCACTCAAATGTGTAACAAACAAATTCTCATTGTTAGATCAGTTTTCCATTTTGTTTTCAATAAACTGAGGCTCTGAAGGTACCACAATGTTGGCAAGAACACCGAGGCTGTGGAATGCAGTCTAAAATTGTGGTCTTCCAATTTCCTAGCCCTGGGCTGCCCCTCACCACTCTTCTTCCCCATCTCCCCCACACAGAACAAATCCTCAAAAGTTTACTGTGAGAAAGAAGTAACATGGTTTGTGTAGACTGCTCTTCTAGGTCTCAAGATGTACTTAGAAGCCAAGGATCCTGACACTAATTCCCCCATGTACGAGCAAGAGATACCGCCCCCACTTTACAGGTCAGTACAAGTCAACTTAGGTATGTGGAGATGTACTTTATGCACTGTAAGTCATTGTGCCCAAAACCTCATTACTGTTTACAGATACTTGCAGACCCTCTTCTTCCTGGAGCTTATATTCCTCTGGGAAGGAGGGAAGGGCTGCCTGCTAAATGGTCCTTAGCTTAGGGTCGAGTTCTTAGCTGCTCAGGTGCCATGGGAATGAGAAGGGAAGACTTCCCCTGAATTCCTCCATGTTGAAGGTTCAGAGGCCCACCCCCCCACCCACAAGCAGGCTCACGAGCAGGCAGAGTTCACTGGGCACCGCACGCTTGCTCACACTCACCCTCCACGGTGTCCCATTGAAGTCCCTCTGTAGCTCTTCCAGCAAGGCCACAACGTCCCCACCACTCTCAGGGTGATGCAGCTGCACCCAGGTCCGAAGCTCCCCTGGCAGGATGCTCAGGAACTGCTCCAGGACCAGCAGCTCCAGAATCTGGGCCTTTGAAAGAACATCTGGCCTCAGCCACCAGCGGCAGAGCTCCCGGAGCCGGCTCAGAGTCTCTAGAGGCCCAGAAGACTCATGGTAGCGAAGCTGTCTGAAGAGCTGGCGGAACAGCTCCTGGCCAGGACGATTGAGTGTCTGTGGTCTGGCAGCTGGCACTGAAGTGTAGCTTTCATCCTCTTCTTCCTTCTTCACCATGTGAAGGCGTCCTCGCTCCCTTGAAGCCTTGGCCTGAGCTGGATGGACAGCATACCACCTGCCTGGAGGCATCACTCCTGTTCAAGGTCTACCCAGCAGAGTGCAAGCAAGTCTGCGTTAGTTGTATATATCACTGCTGGGCCTTCGGGAGTATCTTTTCAGCACTGCTGGGGACAATGCCATTTGCTGGGACATCAGAAGTCACTGGCAAGAGACTGAAATAACCAACGTTACTGTTCAGGAGGGATTTGAGAAAGATGGTGCAAGTAGATGTTGTTAGTTAGGATCATCTTTGGATATCTGAGAAAAGGACTCATGAACATTTGCACAGTGGAGCCTGTCAGGATCAAGCAGACCCGGAAAAGGGATCATATTTGTGGTTACCAGAGGCAAGGGTGGGGGGTACTGGATGAAGGCAGTCAAAGGTACAAACTTCCAGTTATAAGATAAATAAGTACCAGAAATGTAATGTACAACTTGATAAATACAATTAACACTGTTGTACATTATATATAAAAACTGTTAAGAAAAATGAAAATCCTAAGAATTTTCATCACAGAAAAATTTTTTTCTATTTCTTTAATTTTGTATCTAAATGAGATGATGGATACTCACTAAACTTATTGTGATGATCATTTCATGATGTATGTAAGTCAAATCATTCTGCTGTCCACCTTAAACCTATACAGTGCTATATACCAATTATATCTCAAAAAAACTAGAAGAAAATTTTTTTTTACTTTAAAAAAAAATCAGTGGTATTTCTACATAGTAAAAATGAACAAACCAAAAATAAAATTAAGAAAACAATTCCATCTACAATCACATGAAAAAAAATAAAATACTTAGGAATGAATTTAACAAAGTAAGAACAAAACTTATACTATGAAAACTACAAAACATTGTTAGAAGAAATTAAAAGTTTAAATAAATGGAAAGACATTCGCTGTTCACGGATCAGAAGACAAAACACTGTTAAGATGACAATACTGTCCAAATTTATCCATAGATTCAAAAAAATCCCTATCAGAATCCCAGCTGGCTTCTTTGTAGAAATTGAAAAACTGATCCTAACATATGGAAACTCAAGAGACCCACATAATACACAACACAATCTTGAAAAAGAATAAGTTGGAAGAGATCAAGATGGCAGAGTAGGAGGACAATGAGCTCACATCCCCACGAACACATCAAAAATACATCTATGGGACTTCCCTGGTGGTCCAGTGGCTAAGACTCTGCGCTCCCAATGCAGGGGGCCCAGGTTCAATCCCTGGTTAGGGAACTAGATCCCACTTGCTGCAACTAAGAGTTCGCATGCTGCAACTAAAAGATCCCACATGCCACAACCGAAGATCCCACACGAGGCAATTAAGACCTGGTGCAGCCAAATAAATAAATAAATATTTTAAAAAAAATACATCTACATGTGAAGCAATTCTCACTAAAAACAAGCTGGAGACAGGCAGGAAAACTCTTCTACAACCAAGGCTATAAAGAAAGATCCACAAGGAGTAGGGCAGGAAGCGAGGAGAAGAAATTATGTTGGGACCTAAGCCGATAGGAGGGGACACAGAAGAGGGGGATAATCATGGGCTCACAGATCCTCCCTGGGGAATGAGGGGTTCAAACCACATATTGGGCACCCCAGGTCTGGAGTCTGACACCAGGAAGACGAGTCCCCTTGGCTGCTTTGAAAACCAGTGGGACTTACAGGAGGGCTCCACTCGTGAACAGCATGCACAAACTTGTTTACTCCTGGAAACAAAGTAAAGGAAGCAGACTGAAACCACCCGGGGCACTGGCTGGTTTCCTGCGACCGCCCCAGCATGCGACTTGGCCCACAGCTAGCACCCACTCCAGTCCCTCTAACTCTGGTGCAGCTCCCCACTAGGGTGAAGGCTGCCATTGCTAAGGAGAGTACACACTTGGGCAACAGACCTAACACTGCATCTGAGGGTGGCTATTGCTGGAGATGCAGAGGCAGCAGACTGGGAGCACTATGGAACTCTGACCAGTGCCGCACTGCCCCGCAACCCATGTCAAGTGCCCACTCTGGCCCCTCTTGCTCCAGCACTGCTCCCCTCTGTGGCAAGGGTGCCAGTCCTGGGAGGGAGGAGAGCACACACTTAGAAGAAACAGAACTGGCTTGGACCCGACCCTCAGGGCTTTTGCTCCAGCAACTTGAGACACACCCCTGCTCCCAATAGGGTGGTGTTGGCTATTGAGCATAGGAGAAGCTCTGGCTCACACCTGGCTCTAGCTCTAACCCCTCCATCTCCAGCCCCACCTCCCACTAAGGTGAGAGCTGTGGGCACACCCTGGGGGAAGGTGTGACTCATGCTCACATCAGATCCAGCTCTCGCACCAAAGCCACTGTGCACACATAGATTGTATAGGAATGCTCTCACGCAAGGACACCCCTTCAAGATTGGGACAGGTAACTTGTTTCACCTAATTTCACAGAAACACAGAAAGTTAAGTAAAATGAGAAGACAGAAGAGTCTGTCTCACATGAAAGAACCAGAGATACCCCCTGAAAAAAAAAAACTAATGAAAGAGAAATAAGTAATTTGCCAGATAGAGAGTTCTAAGCATCAGTAATAAGAATGTTAACTAAATTAGGAAAAAGAATAGATAAGCACAGTGAGAATTTTAAAAAGGAACTAGAAAATGTACAAAAGAACCAGTCAGAACTGAAAAATACAATAACTGAAATGAAAAACACACTAGAAGGAATTAACAGCAGACTAGCTGATAGAAAAGAAGTGATCTGTAAAGCAATTATACTTCAATAAAGATGTTTAAAAAAAAAAAAAAAAAAAAAGAAGTGATCTGGAAGGTAGAATAATAGAAATCACCCAGTCAGAACAGCAAAGAGAAACAGATTTTTTTAAAAAATGAGAACAGTTTTAGAGACTTCTGAAACAATATCAAGCATATCAACATTCACATTATAGGGGTTCCAGGAGAAGAGACAGAGAAAAGGATTGAAAAGGTATCTGATGAAATTATGGCTGAAAACTTCCCGAACCTGAAGAACGAAGCAGATATCCAGGTATAGGAAGTTCAGAGAGTCCCAAACAAGATGAACCCAAAGAGACCCACACCAAGAAATGTTATAATTAAAATGGCAAAAATGAAGGATAAAGAGAGAATTCTAACGGCAACAAGAGAAAAACAAAGAGTCATATATATATATATAGGAACCCCTACAAGGCTATCAGCAGATTTTTCTGCAGAAACTTTGCATGCCAGAAGGGAGTGGCATGATCTATTTACAGTGTTCAAGGGGAAAAACCTACAACCTAGTACACTTTAACCAACAAGGTTATCATTCAGAATTGATGGAAAGATAAAGAACTTCTCAGACAAGCAAAAACTAAGAGTTCATCAATACTAAACAGGCCCTAAAAGAAATGTTAAAGAGCCTTCTCTAAGTGGAAAAGAATAGGCTACAATAAAAAGTAAAAATTTATAGGAAAGGGGACTTCCCTGGTGGTGCAGTGGTTAAGAATCCACCTGCCAATGCAGGGGACACGGGTTCGAGCCCTGGTCCGGGAAGATCCCACATGCCGTGGAGCAACTAAGCCCGTGCACCACAATTACTGAGCCTGCGCTCTAGAGCCCACAAACCACAACTACTGAGCCCACGTGCTACAACTACTGAAACCCACACACCTAGAGCCCGTGCTCCACAACAAGGGAAGTTACAGCAATGAGAAGCCCGAGCACCACAACAAAGAGTAGCCCCCACTCGCCACAACTAGAGAAAGCCTGCACACAGCAACGAAGACCCAATGTAGCCAAAAATAAATAAATTAAGTAAATAAATTTTTAAAACTATCTATAGGAAAGGAAAAACCCCACTAGTAAAGGCAAATATATAGTAAAGGCTGAGGATCAACCACTTAAATAAGCTAGCATAAAGATTAAAAGACAAAAATTGTAAAATCAACTGTAACTACAGTAAACAGTTAAGGGAGAAACATGAAGATGTAAAATATGAAATCAAAAACAAAATGTGGGGGGGGAATGAAAAATATAAATCGTTTAGAATGTATTTTGAACTTAAATGATTATCAGTTTAAAACAAGTAGATATAGTTACAGGTCAACATATATGAACCCCATGATAACCACAAATCAATAACCTATAATAGATATACAAAAACTAGAGAGAAAGGAACACAAGAATACTACTAAAGAAAATCATCAAACCACAAGGAAAGAAATGAACAGAAAAAGAGAACAAAGAAGAACTACAAAAAACAAGAAAACAAGTAACAAAATGGCAAAAAGTACATACTTATCAATAATCACTTTAAATGTCAATGGACTAAATGCTCCAATCGAAAGACAAAAGGTGGCTAACTGAATATAAAAACAAGATCCATCTATATGCTGCCTATAAGAGACTCACTTCAGAGCTAAAGACACACACAGACTGAAAATTAGGGGATGGAAAAAGATATTTCAAGCAAGTGGAGACGACAAGAAAGCTGAGGTAGCTATACTCATATCAGACAAAGTAGACTTTAAAACAATGTCTATAACAAAAGACAAAGAAGGACATTACACAGTAATAAAGGAATCAATACAAGAAGAAGATATACGGGAATTCCCTGGCAGTCCAGTGGTTAGGACTTTCACTGCCGAGGGCATGGGTTCAATCCCTGGTCAGGGAACTAAGATCACACAAGCCACACAGTGCAGCCAAAAAAAAAAAAAAAAAAAAAAAAAGAGGATATAACATTCGTTAACATATATGTACCCAATATATCAGCACCTAAATGCAAAAAGCAAATATTAACAGACATAAAGGGAGAAATTGACAGTAATACAATAACAGTAGGGGACTTTAACACCTCACTTACATCAATGGGCAGATCATCTAGACATAAAATCAACAAAGAGTGGTATTAAATGACACATTAGACCAACTGGACTTAACAGAGATCTATAGTACATTCCATCAAAACCAACACAATACACATTCTTTGCAAGTGCACATGGAACATTCTCCAGGATAGATCACATGCTAAGCCACAAAACACTCTTAACAAATCTTAACAAATTTAAGAGGACAGAAAATATATCAGGCATTTTTTCCAATCACAATGATATGAAACTGGAAATCAATTACAAGAAGAAAAATGGGAAAAATACAAACATGTGGAGACTAAACATGCTACTAAAAAACCAATGGGCTGGGCTTCCCTGGTGGCACAGTGGTTGAGAATCTGCCTGCCAATGCAGGGGACATGGGTTCGAGCCCTGGCCTGGGAAGATCCCACATGCCGTGGAGCAACTAGGCCCGTGAGCCACAATTACGGAGCCTGCGCGTCTGGAGCCTGTGCTCTGCAACAAGAGAGGCCGCGATAGTGAGAGGCCCGTGCACCGCGATGAAGAGTGGCCCCCACTTGCCGCAACTAGAGAAAGCCCTCACACAGAAGCGAAGACCCAACACAGCCATAAATAAATAAATCAATTAATTAATTAAAAACAAAAAACAAAAAAAAACCAATGGGTCAAAGAAGAAATCAAAGAGGACATCTGAAAATACCTTGAGACAAATAAAATAAAAACACAACTTTCCGAAATCTATGAGACACAGATAAAGCAGTTGTTTATAGCAATACAGGCCTATCTCAAGAAACAAGAAAAATCTCAAATAAACAACCAAACTTACCATCTAAAGGAATTAGAAAAAGAAGAATAAATGAAGCCCAAAGTCAGCAGAAGAAATAATAATAATAAAGATGAGAGAGAAAATAAATAAAATTGAGATTTAAAAAAATAGAAAAAATCAATAAAACTAAGAACTGTCTGGTTTTGTTTTTTTTTTTTGAAAAGATAAACAAAACTGATAAGCCTTTAGCCAGGCTCTTTAACAAAAAAAGGGAAAAGACCCCAAAAAACAAAATAATAAATGAAAGAGGAGAAATTACAACCAATACCACAGAGATGCAAAAAAATCGTAAGAGAATACTACAAAAAGTTACATGCCAACAAACTGGACAACCTAGAAGAAATGGATAAATTTCTAGAAACCTACACTCTTCCAAGGCTGAATCATAAACAGACAATCTGAACAAACCAATCGCTAATAGTGAAATTAAATTAGAAATCAAAAAACTCCCAGCAAACAAAATCTTGGGACTGGATGGCTTCACAGGCAAATTCTATCAAACATATAAAGAAGAGCTAATACCTATTCTTCTCAAACTTTTGAAGAGGAGGGAACACTCCCAAATTCATTGTACAATGCCAACATTACCCTGATACCAAAACCAGACAAAGACACTACCAAAAATGGAAAATTACAGGCCAGTATCTCTGATGAACCTAGACACAACAATCCTCAACAAAATATTAGCAAACCAAATTCAACAATATATAAAAAGGATCTCACACCATGATCAAATGGGATTTATTCCAGGGATGCAAGGATGGCTCAACATCCGTAAATCAATCAATGCAATACACCACATTAACAAAATGAAGAATAAAAACCACATGATCATCTCAATAGATGCAGAAACAGCATCTGACAAAATTTAAATCCATTCATGATAAAAATTCTCTTCAAAGTTGGCTTAGAGGGAAATATCTCAACATAACAAAGGCCACTTATGACATACCCACAGCTAACACCATACGATGAAAAGCTGAAACTTTTCTCTCGAAAATCAGGAACAAGACAAGGATGCCCATTCTCGCCACTTTTACTTAACACAGTATTGGAAATCCTAGCCCCAGCAATCAGACAAGAAATAAAAGGCAACCAAACTGGAAGGGAAGAAGTAAAAATGTCCCTATTTGCATATGACATAATACTATATATAGAAAACCCTAAAGTCTCCAAAGCTTCCACCAAAACACTGTTAGACTAAATGAATTCAGTAAAGTTGCAGGATGCAAGATTAATATACACAAATCTACTGCTTTTCTATATACTTGTAATGAAGAATCAGAAAGAGAATGCAAGAAAACAACCTTATTTAAAATTGCATCAAAAGGAATAAAATACCTAGGAATAAACTTATCCAAGGAGGTGAAAGATCTATATACTCTGAAAACTATAAAACATTATTGAGGGACTTCCCTGGTGGTGCAGTGATTAAGAATCTGCCTGCCAACGCAGGTGACACGGGTTCAAGCCCTGGTCCGGGAAGATCCCACATGCCGCGGAGCAACTAAGCCCGTGCTCCACAATTACGGAGCCTGCGCTCTAGAGCCCGCGTGCCACAACTACTGAAGCCCTGCGCGCCTAGAGCCCAGGCTCCACAACAAGAGAAGCCGCTGCAATGAGAAGTCCGCGCACCGCAACAAAGAGTAGCCCCCACTCGCCACAACTAGAGAAAGCCTGCACACAGCAACAAAGACCCAACACAGCCAGTAAATTAATTAATTAAAAAAAAACATTATTGAAGAAAACTGAAGATGAAACAAAGAAATGGAAAGAAATCTTCTGGTTATGGATTGGAAGAATTAATATTGTTAAAATGTCCATACTACCTAAAGCAAGCTACAGATTTAATGCAATCCCTATCAAAAAACCCACAGCATTTTTCAGAGAACTAAAACAAATACTCCTAAAATTTATATGAAACCACAGAAGACCCCAAATAGCTAAGGTGATCTTGAGAAAAAAGAACAAAGCTGGAGATATGCTCCTTGACTTAAGACTATACTACAAAGCTACAATAATCAAAACAGTATGGCGCTGCACACGTGTGCACACACACACACACACACACACACACAAGACACATAAATCAGTGGAACAGAATAGAGTCCAGAAATAAACCCACACATTTATGATCAAATAATCTATGGCAAAGGAGGCAAGAATATACAATGTAAAAAAGGACAGTCTCTTCAATAAGTGGTGCTGGGAAAACTGGACAGCTACATGTAAAAGAATGAAAATTAGAACATTTTCTCACACCATACACAATAATAAACTCAAAATGAAGTAACGATTAAACTCAAAATGGATTAAAGACCTAAATGCTAGACCAGAAACCATAAAACTCCAAGAAGAAAACACAGGAAGAACACTCTTTGACATAAATCATAGCAATATTTTTTTGGATCTGTCTCCTAAGGCAAAGGAAACAAAAGCAAAAATAAACAAATGGTACCTAATTAAACACAGAAGCTTTTGCACAGCAAAGGAAACCACCGACAAAATGAAAAGAGAATCTACTGAATGGAAGAAAATATTTGCAACGATATTACCGATAAAGGGTTAATAGCCAAAATATATAAATAGCTCACATAACTCAATGTCAAAAAAACAAACAACCAAACTAAAAAATGGGCAGAAACCCTGAATAGGCATTTTTCCAAAGAAGACATATAGACAACCAACAGGCACATGAAAAGATACTCAACACTGCTAATCATCAGAGAAATGCAAATCAAAGCCACAATATCACCTCACATCCGTCAGAATGGTTATCATCAAAAAGATCACAAATAACAAATGTTGGTGAGGATGTGGAACCCTAGTACACTGTTAGTGGGAATGTAAATTCGTGCAGCCACCATGGAAAACAGTATGGAGGTTCCTCAA
Source organism: Eubalaena glacialis (assembly GCF_028564815.1). NCBI lineage: Eukaryota > Metazoa > Chordata > Mammalia > Artiodactyla > Balaenidae > Eubalaena > Eubalaena glacialis. Next base: position 65,437,746 of record NC_083722.1, on the reverse strand, counting down.
AAAACTAAAAATAGGGCTTCCCTGGTGGCACAGTGGTTGAGAGTCTGCCTGCTAATGCAGGGGACATGGGTTCGAGCCCTGGTCTGGGAAGATCCCACATGCCGCGGAGCAGCTGGGCCCGTGAGCCACAACTACTGAGCCCGCGCGTCTGGAGCCTGTGCTCCGCAACAAGAGAGGCCGCGATAGTAAGAGGCCCGCGCACCGTGATGAAGAGTGGCCCCCACTTGCCGCAACTAGAGAAAGCCCTCGCACGGAAACGAAGACCCAACACAGCCAAAAATAAAAATAAATAAATTAATTAATTAATTAAAAAAAAACTAAAAATAGAACCATCATATAATCCAGCAATTCCACTCCTGGGTATATACCCAAAGAAAACAAAAACACTAATTTGAAAAGATACATGCACCCCAGTGCTCATAACAGCATTATGTACAATAGCCAAGACATGGAAGCAACCTAAGTGTCCATCAACAAATGAATGGATAAAGAAGATGTGGAATATTGCTCAGCCATAAATAAGAATGAAATTTTGCCATTTGCAACATGGTTGGACCTGGAGGGTATTATGCTTAGTGAAATAAATCAGAAAAAGAAAGACAAATACTGTATGTTATCACTTAAATATGCAATCTAAAAAATGAAACAGGGACTTCCCTGGCAGTCCAGTGGTTAAGACTCCGAGCTTCCAATGCAGGGGGCATGGGTTCGATCCCTGGTCAGGGAACTAAGATCCCACATGCCGTGTGGCGTGGCCACATAAATAAATAAATAAAAATTTAAAATGAAACAAATGAATATAACAAAACAGAAACAGAGAAAAAATTAGTGGTTACCAATGGGGAGAGGGCAGGAAGGAGGGGCACGACAGAGGTAGAGGATTAAGAGGTACAAACTACTATGTATGAAATAAATAAGCTACAAGCATATATTGTCCAGCACAGGGACTATAGCAATATTTTATAATAACTTTGAGTGAGTATAATCTATTAAAAAATTGAATCACTAAAACTAAAAAGAGTAAGTTGGGAGAACAGATTTCATAACTTACTTTATAAAAAAGCAGCAGTCATCAAGACAGTGTGGTGCTGGCATAAGGACAGACATACAGATCAATGAAACAGAATTAAGAGTCCAGAAACTGTCTATGGTCAATTTATTTTTAACGAGTGTACCAAGACCACTCAAAGGGAGGAAGAATAGCCTTTTCAACAAGTGGTACTTGGACAACTGTATGTCTACATGAATAAGAATGAAGTTGGACCCCTACATAATACAATATACAAAAATTAACTCAAAATGGATCAAAGACCCAAATGTAAAAAGCTAAAACTATAATATTCTTATATAAAATGTAAGTGTAATACTTTGTGACAATGGATTAGTCAATGGATTCTACCAAATGCATACCACATGCAAAAAAAAAGAAAAAATAGATAAATTGGACTTCAACTAAATTAAAACTCTTGTGCTTCAAAGGTCACATGAAGAAAGTGAAAAGACAACCCACAGGGTGGGAAAAAAAAATTTACAAATCACGTATCTTATAAGGGACTTGTCACTAGAAAATATAAATAACTTACAATTCAATAATAAAAAGACAACACAATTAAAATTAGACAAAGCATCTTAACAGACATTTCTCCAAAGAAAATATAAAGATGGCTGAAAAACACACAGGATACTCAACAACATTAGTCATCAGGGAAAAGCAGATCAACACCACAATAAGATACCACTTCACATCCACTAGGATGGCTAGAATCAAACAGTTAGAAAATAACATGTTGGTAAGGATGTAGAGATAGATACTGGAACACTCATACACTGCTGGTGGAAATGTAAATTGTGCAGCCACACTGGAAAACAGTCAGGCACCATTAAGTTAAACATACAGTTACTACTTGCAACTCCATTCCTAGATAGATGGATACAGCCATCCTTCAGTACCCGCAGGGGATCACACAAAAAAGGAGTTCTAGCTAAAGACTTAACTTCAAAAACAAAGAGGGACTTCCCTGGCAGTCCAGTGGCTAAAACTCCATGCTCCCAATGCAGGGGGCCCAGGTTCAATCCCTGGTCAGGAAACTAGATCACACATGCCACAACTAAGAGCTCGCATGTCGCAACTAAAGATATTGTGTGCTGCAACAAAGACCTGACGCAGCCAAATAAATAAATAAATAAATATTAAAACAAACAAAAAAGAGTAAGAACCCTGGGGTAAGCAAGGATTTCTTAAGAAAACAAAAGGAAAAAGGATGATATATGACTATGTCAGTATTTTAATACCTCTTGTCCAAAAAAAAAAAAAAGAACAAAAGCACAAACCACTGGGCAGACGCGTAAATGTGTACAGCCACTAGGAAAGGTAGTTTGAAAGTCTGCAGTTAAGCTAAAGTCACATTACCTATGCCCCTGAAATTTCACTTCTAGGAAGCTCCCTGGAAAAACACTTGCACAGGTTTTCAGGCATTTACACAGGTGTTCACTAGAGTACTCTTTGTAATAACACAATGTTGGAAATGACCTACTTGCCCATCAATACAACTAAATAAAAGTGTAGCACTTTATAGGATGAAATACCATACAACAATTTAAAAGACTGTACTAGACCTTTAAGAAACAATACAATTGTTTCACTGTTCACTGGGTGGTCAAGCTATGCAGCCAAGGTTAAAAAGCAGGTAAGTGCCACCCACAGAAGAGACCAGAGCACAATTCTAAGTTCCTGAGAACAGACAACACACACACTAGGCTCAAGTGATACAGTGTTCACTTAGAGCAAGAGAAGAAAATAGTGTGTACAAGATTCAACCCCCTGCAATCCATTGGTCCCCCATGACCACCGGATCCACTTCGCAGCCAAAGCCATGCAGGTGGAACAGATACCAGCACCACCCTTCATGATACAGTAGAAGGACCTTGGCCCCTTACCCATGGGGTCTGAAATACAGAAAGCAAGGGAGGGCCTGGGGGCCACTGACACATGCACTTAAGAAGAAAAAAGGGGGGCTTCCCTGGTGGCACAGTGGTTAACAATCCACCTCCCAATGCAGGGGACACGGGTTCGAGCCCGTAGGGGAGATCCCACATGCCGCGGAGCAACTAAGCCCGTGCGCCACAACTAGTGAGCCTGCACTCTAGAGCCTGCGAGCGACAACTACTGGGCCCGCATGCCACAACTACTGAAGCCCACATGCCTAGGGCCCGTGCTCAGCAACAAGAGAAGCCACCGCAATGAGAAGCCCGCGGACCACAACGAAGAGTAGCCCCCACTCACCGCAACCAGAGAAAAGCCTGCGTGCAGCAACAAAGACCCAACACAGCCAAAAATAAAATAAAATAAATAAAATTTTTTAAAAAACATAATTCTCCAGGAAAAAAAAAAGGAAGAAGAAAAAAGGGGTATACATTAAGCACTGAACAGGTAAAGATAGTCCCTCAAAAGGCTGTAAGCACAGCACAGGCTATGAGGGCTCTTGATTTCTCTGCAAGAAAATGTCCTCAGCCAGGGCTACTCTTGCAGAGTTATGCTAGAGAGAAGCAGCTGCACCTGACTGCTTTTCCCAACAGTATCAAAAACGTATGCTAAGTTAAAAAGAACTTAGGTATAACTGGAGAAAAAACCTAAAATCATGTTTATGTGTAAATTTGTTAGGTGTGATGTACATAAAAGCACTCGAAAGGTTTTTAAATGGCCTAAAAGGGTTTACAAAAACTCGTACTGATTGTGGGAGTGGAGAGGTTGGAAATAACAGTTAAAGGGAGACTTTAGTTTATTTGTAGTGATTTGATTTTTTTTTAACACAACATTTATGTACAAGGTCTCTTTTCTTTTTTTTTAAGATTGTACAATGATGACTGCAAATATGCCAAAATGTTAGAAGAGGTTACTCCTGTGTGTTGGAAATACGCCTGCCTGTTATTTTCTTCTTTATATTTTTTGTCTTTTCCCAATTTCCCCCCCAAAAAAGTAAACTAAGAGGCAAGTTTTAGAAATTAGTTATGAACTCACTTATTTATGTCTTAAACAAAATAAAAATAAAGCACAGTATGCATATGCACAAAAAAGCTCCTAAGCCTTGACCACCAAAGTGTTTTCAGCAGTTTATCTCCTCTGGCAAGTGGGATTAGAGGGCTTTCCATTCCTGTTTTTCTATGTTCCCTGAATTGTACATTATTTTTATAATCAGCAAAGTGATCAATAATTCTGCTTAAAAAACAAAGCAACTGGAATTCCCTGGAGGTCCAGTGGTTAGGACTCGATGCTTTCACTGACCAGGTTCAATCCCTGGTCAGGAAACTAAGGAACTAAGATCCCGCATGCCGCGTGGTGCAGCCAATTAAAAAAAAAAAAAAAAAAAAAAAAAAAAGGTACTGAGTATCAGCTCCCAGGACTGAAGAGCTGGGCACTCAGCAGAATAGGTTACATGTCCTTGAAGGGCAGTTGTATGTAGATGGTGGCTGCAGCTCAAGTAACTGCAAAAGGGAAAAGAAACCCGGCTGGCCCTTGTTCTGTTTTAGCCACCGAGTCAACAACCAAACCAAAGAAGGCTGGTTGAACTGAAAACAAGGTAAGACAAAAATGGACAAATGAGGTAGAGAACAAAAGAGAGTAAAATGCTGCCCAAAACCACAACATGCAAAAGAAAAAAGCAAGAAAGAGCATATTAAAACAAAACCAAACCAAAAGAGTCTACAAAGAAGTATGTATGGCTGTTAGCATAACTGCCACCATCATGGGCCCATTCAATTCCTCCTGTCCCTCCAGGGACCCTTCCTGTGACTGTACTATGAGGTAAAATCACTTTTCTGTCATCAAGGGCTTTGTAGTTAATAGATATTGTTTTAGGATCGTTAGTTCCAGGTGGCCTCTATGCTCTAACAGTCTCCAAACAATGATGAAGACCTTCACTGACACATTCCCATCGCCCACCAGACTAGTTACCCATTCATGAAACTTGACTTAGAAATGCACTTCCTGGAAAAAAAAAAAGAAAAGAAAAAAGAAATGCACTTCTTATCTCCAAGCACACACCCCCATACCTAGGTTAACTATAAAACTGTCCCAGTGGCCCCTCAGTGGTGCGGAGTACAGCTGCAAATGCTTCTAGTTCATCCACCTGATCTCACCATGTGAGTAAATTACCCTATAATAAACTGATCCACTGATTATATGGAGCTGCCTGCCTTCTTTTTCAGTCTTAAGCTATCTTCTCAGCTCAATGGGCACTTTTCATTCCCTCCGTCCTCCAACTGAAGTATGAGGTAGACTGCAGACCTTGGCACCTGTTGTAAAGTGGCCCAATTACTCAGTGCACCAAGTCACAGATGATGGTCATCTTCCCCTGAAAGTGTGGAACCTTCCACCTCCCACCACTGTTAAGAAAATTTAAAGAAACCGTTACTTCAACCAGAAGCCATCATCACCTACAAACATCTCCTGAACTCAGCAAGTACTGCTAGAACTGTCCAAAAAGATGACTGTAAACTGAGATGGGATGAAGAAAGCATGCCATCTATGTGGCTGGACCACACTGACTTCATTTTGTCAGCTCCATCTTAGGCCCACAGTCCCCTTTCTGAGCTTTAGCCTACTCACGAGGAATGCACCCAAGCCAGATAAGTTCCCTATCAACTCTTACTCTTGCCTTCATCTGATACGAAAACTGGAAGAATGCATTTTGCTAGTCCAGATGGTTAATGGTCCATGAGGAATAGTTCATGAGACCTCAGAAGGGAGGAGACACCCCCAGTTCCCACTGGCACGAATGTGCTTCTCGCTTAGTAGTCAGATTCTATCTTTAGCTTTGGTCCCTTTAAATTCCCCCATGCCGGGGCTTCCCTGGTGGTGCAGTGGTTAAGAATCTGCCTGCCAGTGCAGGGGACACGGGTTCGAGCCCTGGGCCAGGAAGATCCCACATGCCACGGAGCAACTAAGCCCATGTGCCACAACTACTGAGCCTGTGCTCTAGAGCCTGCAAGCCACAACTGCTGAGCCCATGTGCCACAATTACTGAAGCCTGCACACCTAAAGCCCGTGCTCTGCAACAAGAGAGGCCACCACAATGAGAAGCCTGCGCACCACAACGAAGAGTAGCCCTGGCTCTCCGCAACTAGAGAAAGCCTGCGCACAGCAACAAAGACCCAGTGCAGCCAAAAATAAATAAATTAAATAAATAAATAAGAAAACATTTTTTAAAAAATAAATAAATAAAATAAATAAATAAATTCCCCCATGCCCCTTCTGGCAGTGCAGAGTTCAGCTGCAAATGCCTCTGTGGTTGTCCGCCCATACTGCCCCTATGTAAGTACCCACAATAAACGTCATAATTACACTTCATGGAGTTTCCTGCTTCATTTTTTGGTCTCAAAGTTTCTTCTCAGTTCGGAGGCTATTATTCAATATCCCCACCATCATCCAGATAAAAGAAACTGCAGTGCTGCTACAAGGGGATGGAGAATCAACTGAAGAACTACTTTGGAAGCTGCTGAAGTTTTGGCAGAGAAATGAAGCTTTGCTGAGAAAGAAGGCGGTGGGGTAAGGAAAATAAGTACACAGAGAAAACAAAAGCAAAGGAAAACTGAGAAGTGATAAGGTACATAACTGAAGGCCTGTAAAAAGAGACTTGAAGACACAACAACAAGAGGAGGCTGAAGAGGAAAGGTGCCTCCGGAGCGGCAGGGGCAGGCTCCAGCCTTGCTGAGCCGCAGCAGCACCGACGGAAGCTGCTCAGGAGGAAGCTGAGAGTCACAGGAAGAGGCAAGAGACTTTCCCAGCCAAACTATTGCAGAACAGACTGGGGAAGAGAAAGACACTCAGGTGCAGAGAAATCCGGGAGTGAGACGCAACAAAATGAACTGGAGACCACAGAGAAATATTTTGAAGAAACACACCCAGCGGGAAATGTAAATGGCACTGACCTATCTCAGGAAATTGAGACCCACAGGGAAATTAGCACCAAACATAAGCCTCCAAGCTGACCTGTTCTGAAGCAGCTGCTGCAGAAATGTCCAAAGAGGTCAGTGAAGTATTTGTAAAGAGGTGATGAGAAGACAGACCAACAGAAAAATGAGGGCAACTGCCTGTGAATATGGCAAAAGATTCCAGCCCTCTGAGCCCAGCCCCTGCAACCATGAACATGGATAAAATTTAGTGACTTCCTGGGACTTCCCCGGTGGTCCAGTGTTAAAGAATCTGCCTTCCAATGCACGGGACGATGGTTCAATCCCTGGTCAAGGAACTAAGATCCCACATACACCACAACTAGAGAGCCCATGCGCCATGGAGCCCAAGTGCCACAACTAGAGAGAAGCCCGCGCACCACAACTCCCACATGCTGCGACAAAGATCCCACATGTTGCAACTAAGACCCGACACAGCCAAAAAAAATTTAAAAAAAAAAAAGAAAGAAAACCATTCCTTTAAAAGAAAAAAAAAGTTAATGACCTCCTGGGCCTTTCGAAGTCTGAATGAAAGCCCCACAGCATAGTAAAGAGATGGAGCCAGTGAGCTGAAACTGCCCAATTAAATTCAGGTATCCTAATGCCTCAGGGTTCCTTCCAGGTCCCAACTAGCTTCTGAGGACAGAAGAAAAGCTTCATTCATCAACTTGTTAAGATTATACCACAAATGGGAGCCCCCAGGCCTGGGGAGCAACCTGAGATGGAGCAGGCCTCTTCTCCCCCAGAGCTTCATCCCTCCACCCAGTTTCATTCCCAAATGAAAATGACTTTCAAAAGAAGAGGGGAGGACTTCCCTGGTGGTGCAGTGGTTAAGAATCCGCCTGCCAATGCAGGGGACACGGGTTCGAGCCCTGGTCCGGGAAGATCCCACATGCCGCGGAGCAACTAGGCCTGTGCGCCACAACTACTGAGCCTGTGCTCTAGAGCCTGCAAGCCACAACTACTGAAGCCTGTGTGCCTAGAGCCTAGAGCCCGTGCTCCACAACAAGAGAAGCCAGCGAGATGAGAGGCCCGCGCACCGCAACGAAGAGTATCCCCCACTCACCGCAACTTGAGAAAGCCTGCGCGAAGCAACGAAGACTCAACGCAGCCAAAAGTAAATAAATAAATAAATTTATTAAAAAAAAAAAAAAAAAAGAACAGGGGAAATCCCAAGCAAGCAGATGGGCATTTTTCAGGGACATTTTCTTCTTTCTGTCATTTTGCTCTATCATCTTATATGCAATTTTTTTTGCATTTTATATATTTAATAGTGATACACACATGATATATATATACAAGATATCTATATTTATCTATCTATATCCATATATTATTTATTAATTGTGATAGTCTCAAGGGAATGCAAAAAGGAAATAACTTACTTTTCTCCACTGATGACCAAACAGACTTTCTGGGATATTCCTTGTCCCTGAATTAATCTTGATCTCAGATCTCTTGGCAGTTCCACCCATTTTTTAAGATAATAAAAAACTGGGACTTCCCTGACGGGTCAGTAGCTAAGACTCTGCACTCCCAATGCAAGGGGCCCAAGTTCGATCCCTGGTCAGGGAACTAGATCCCGCATGCCGCAACTAAAGATCCTGCATTCTACAACTAAAAAGGTGAGGCAACAAAGATCCTGTGTGCTGCAACTAAGACCTGAGGCAGCCAAATAAATAAATAAATATTTCTTTAAAAAGATAATAAAAAACCCAGGCAGAACTAGAGAAAGACTGCAAGCAACAATGAAGACCCAATGCAGCCAAAAATAAAATAAATAAATTTAAAAATAAATAAATAAATAAATATTTGCTCATGCAAGAGGGAGGGGATATGGGGACACATGTATACATATAGCTGATTCACCCTGTTACATAGCAGAAAGCAACACAACATTGCAAAGCAATATGCAATGTAATTTTGATTTCCTTTTAAAATCTCCATTAAGTAATCTCTTGTTCTCATCTTTTTCCTGCCAGTGAGAGGGTACATAAGGTTTATTTTATACACTAATAATAAACAAACAAGTTTCTAAGACAATTGCCACTAAAGAAAGATTGCTTCTAGTACACATTTAAAATGTTAAAATAATATTTATACAAATTTGCCAATTAAGAAATGAGCTCAACCTAGTGCCCAAAATTTGGTTTCTCAATACCATTCTACAATAAACGAAACCAGGAATCCTTGCAGAAATGGTTGATTCCAGGGCTGGGGGAAATGAAAATACAAGATGAGTAGCTTGTGGTGCCTGAAAATCAGAGAAAGACACAAAAAAGGAAGGGAGCATGTAAGGGGAAACAGGAGCCAACCTGAAAGAGTTCCCAATGGCCAAAGTTACAATAATTTAGTGACTGCCCTGGTGGCGCAGTGGATAAGACTCCGCGCTCCCAATGCAGGGGGCCGGGGTTCGATCCCTGGTCAGGGAACTAGATCCCACATGCATGCCACAACTAAGAGTTCACATGCCACAACTAAGGAGCCCACGAGCCGCAACTAAGACCCCACACAACCAAAAAAAAAAAAAAAAGAGTAGCATCACCAGTAAGAAGACATATCGATATCATCCTCAATCTAAGCAGGAGAACATCTGACAAAACCAAATCGAGAGGGTCACTCTAAAATTACAAATACAAAATACTTCAAAAGTGTCAAAATCATGAAAAACAAGTAAAACTGAGGAACTGTCACAGACTGAAGGAGAACCAGAAGACGTGACAACTAAATGGAATGAGGGATTGTAGACTGGATCCTGGAACAGAAAAAGAACATTAGCGAGACAGTGATGAACTCTGGATAAATCAGCAGTTTAATTAATAGTATTGGACCCCTGCAAATTTCTCAAGTTTGATGACTGTACTGTGGTTATCCAAGATATTACCTTTAGGTAAACCAGGTAAAGATATAAGGGAACTCTGTAAAGTTCTGACACCCTCTGTGTGTCTGCAATTATTCAAAATAAAAAGGTTTTTAAATTGAAGATGTTTGAGTTCTTACTGTTTTTCTTAATTTCTCTCTATCTTGGATATTAAGGATTAACTTGGCAATCAAGGATACTGAATACTGTCAATCGTTATCTACAATTTGAATTCACTCTTCCATTAATTTAACGAATATTTACTAAGCATCTATATTATGTTCTAGGCACTAAGGTCTCTGCAGTGAATAACGCAGACAAAATGCACTGCCTTGAACAGCTTATGGGAAGACAGGCAATGAGACAGAGATAGTGACAGGTGCTATGTGGTAAAATAAAGCAAGAAAGGAAGATAAGAGGTCTAAGATAAGGGAAGGAAAAATATAAGCTCGAAAATTCAATCTTGTGGAGCACATGATGACACCTGAGGGACCTCTGTTTCTGATATTAAAAATACTGAAGATTGCAAAGTAATATGAGTCATATTTTACTACACTTTTTGTATTTTTACTCTTGAGCATGGCATCATAGAATGCTCATGCATTAATACTTCCTGGATACCAGGAGCCACAGAAAACTTAACAGTGGCAAAGTTACTATCTTTTATGCTTTTATCGGTTTTCCTTCCTTATAAGTACACATAGGGGTTTTTGACCAAAAATTGTCGGCCTTTCCGCAACATTAAGAGCAACATGTAAGAGCAGCCGCATTCATCAGCCCCTGAAAACACACACATTTTCAGCCCCTGAAAATACACATGCATATAACAGACGGAAAGTTCCCTGAAATCAAATTACAGCTAAAACTGCTCTCTGACACTTCCTTGCAAAATAACCCACCTAATATTAATAAGTTTTCAGTTCTGAAATGCAAACAGTTTGAAACAGAATGGTGTTGTTTCCTGGCCACACTTTTAACTAAAGAAGGTGAACATTCTCTGATTTCTTAGGCCAATGTAAGTGAGAAGACAGTAGAGTGGTTTTAGGTTACAGCTTTACCTTGTGTTTAAAAACTGTATTTTATATAGTACTCTTTCATTCTGAAAACAATCAACCTAATACACATCACTTGTTAAGAATTTACAGCTTCATGTAATGTGTACTATGGAAAATAAACTGCAAACAAAATTTTTTTTTAATTATACTTGCAAAAATGTCTCAGTGGTGTCATACTGCTGGCCCCAATTTTAACCAATATATGAACAAATGCATTCCACAAGTTGAAGACGATACAATTTTCAAAAAGCAATAATATGAATGTACATGCCACTGAATTATACTTTAAAATGGCTTAAATGATCAATTTTTATGTATCGTGTGGTAAATGTTATGTACATTTTATCACAATACTACTAAAAAAAGCTTTTTAAAAGCAACAGTATACAAATACGGAATCATTATGTTGTACACCTAAAACCAATATGTTGTTCTATGTGGATTACACCTCAATTTTTTTAATTAAAAATAAAATATATAGATTATATATCTTTAAAAACGAGTAAAATAATCCCACTTCTTAAAAAAATATATTTGTACATGTATAAGAGTTTGCATAATCGTGCACAAATTTTAAAAGGTCAGGAAGCCTCCGAACGAAAACAACGGATTGCGGGTACTTTCACTTTTCTAACGCTCACCCCCGTCATCTAGTTACATGTAATGAATACGCTTTGTTTGCATAATTGGGAGAAGTGATAAAACACAGAAACCATTACTCCAAATTCGCGCCCCGGGCAGCGAAGCGCAGGCAGATACGCCCTCACCGCGGCGGCTTGGCCTGCCAGGCCAGACCCCAGCCCGGGCGCAGCCTCCAGGCCGAGCCTCACCCGCCGCCCGCCGGGAACCCCGCGCCCCCACGACAACCCCCGCCGCCCTGCTCCCCTCCACGCCGCCCCGCCGCCCCGCTCACCGACTCCCAAGGCCGCGAGCCCCTAGGTCCCCCGACCACACGGCCCAGGCCACGCCAGCAGGCCCACACCCAGCTCTCCGCTGACCCCGTATTGCGCAAGCGCGTCACCGCCCCGGGCCTCTCGGCCTCTCTAGGAAGCTGGGAGGGCCAACGTCTCGGCTTCTCCCGGGACCAAGTGCCCTGCTGGACGACTTCTGAGCCCAGTCCAGGAGGTGGTCCCCACACCCCCCACCTAACCCACTGGGCGCCTGCCTTCTCTTGGTACCCCAGAGCTCCATCCGTCTTATCCTGTTTTCCTACACCCCTCCCCATGTGTGTTCAGGGCATCCCTCCAGGGCTCCCTCCCTCCAGGGCTCCCTCCCTCCAGGGAAGAACGGGATCAAAGCCAGGGGTCAAATAAGGGACCAGCAAGATCTAGATGACCAGGCTGGCCAGTAGGAGCTGTAAAGGGGGCCACTCATTACCCTCTGGGGCCCCGTTCAAGGAGAGGAACCAAATCCTAAGGAAGGTTCCGTTCAGGACAGTCCCTTCCCCCATCACCACCACAACCAGGGATACTTGCTCATTCCCAGTCCACAGGCACACAAAATTTTTCCTGACCACAGCTTTCAAATGTTTTCTCCCGTTAACAAAATTCAACTGAGTAAATTTTAAAGCTCTCTTGGCTTTAATTAGCAATTCATTGTGGTGCTCCAAGGACAAGGGACAAGATAAACTCAAAGGGCCAACATCGAGGGACAGGGAGTTACCGGATCACTCTGTCACGTAGCAACAATTACAATATCCCTGATCTCTCCCAAGTAGCATGCCCTGTCCCTTTCCCAACCCATATAAGGAAAGGTATTTGCTCCCGTTCTTCTCCTGCTCTGCACACTGGAAGTATGCATACCCTGCCCAATCAGCAGGTGACTCGTAACTTCCTTTGTTCCCTGGATATAAAAACAGACCAGTAACCCTTGCTCCGGGTCGGCTCTCCCTGATTATCAGGAAGCCGGCCTGCTCTTCTGGCAGCAACCCTTCCCTTTAATAAATTCTATCTTCTTTACATTCTGCCTTGTATCTGGAAATTCTTTTCCAACCCGCGTTCAGACCATGACATTCCTGAATCAGACTGCATCCAATTTAGCAGGTAGAGAGGAGCTCTGAGGAGTATACAAAGCAAGAACTTTTATAGGCAGAAGGGAATAAAAATGAAGGACCATTGGGACAATTTTTTATAGTTAACCTAGGATATGGGGGTAGGTGCATTCGTAAGTTAAGATTTATGAACGGGTAACTAGTCTCATGGGTGCTGGGAATACGTCAGGGAAGGTTTTCATCATTGTTTGGGGACTAACAGGGCATAGAGGCTACCTGGACCTAATGATTATTAAACGATATTTATTAACTAAAAAGCCCTTGATGACAGAGAAGTGATTCACTGCACGGTACAGTACAGAAGTGATTCACTGCACAGTGCAGTCCTGGGTAGGGTCAGTGAAAAACAGTAGAAATTGTAAGGGCCCAAGATGGCATCAGTTATGCTAACAGCCACACACCGGGTCTGGTACAGGGAACAGTTAGCCCCTGGGTGATTTGGTCTAACGTGAGGCCTTGTGTGGCCTCGGATTTTAATGGATATTGAGATAATTTGGGAAGAGGTTTAGTTACGTGTATTTGAATATGTATAGGTTCTGCACTTTTTATTCTCCCAATGTCAGTATTAGAGGTAGCCCGCAGATATCAGGGTAACTTGATTAAATTAGGGATTTTTGGCTGGAATTCTTCCTCTTCTATACCAAGGACAGATTGTAGGGCACCTAAAAAGATATCCTTTCAGGGAATTCCCTGGTGGTCCAGTGGTTAGGACTCCGTGTTTCCATTGCCGGGGGCCTGGGTTCGACCCCTGGTTAGATAACTAAGATCCCGCAAGCTGCGCGGCCAAAAAAAAAAGAGATATCCTTTCAAAGTGCTCAGCTAACAAATGGGACCTAATTAAACTTATAGGCTTTTGCACAGAAAAGGAAAACATAAGCAAAAGGAAAAGACAACCTATGGACTGGGAGAAAGTATTTGCAAATGATGTGACCAATAGGGCTTAATTTCCAAAATATACAAACAACTCAAAATTTGGTCAGACCTGTGACTTCCCATTCTATTTTCTGCCTTTTAATCAATCTACTTATCTCAGGAGAAAATACATTTACCAATAAGGCAGTTAGAGCAGGTTGGGCAGCATCATCTATTGTATGGAAATCAGAATGCCTTAGGAAGAGAGCTTTCAGATGGGCTTTAAAGTTTGCCCTAAATTCATCTTTCTTTTGTTTGCAGGTGTGAATAATAGAGCAACCACTGCAGGCAGGGAAAACCTTGAGAAGAGCTTTTAAAAGATCCACTGCTATTTTGTGAGCTTTTTCTGGTCCATAAGGAGACCATGTTGGAGATCCAGGATCTTGAGTATCATTCTCGGAGTTACACCATTCTGCCTCCTGCATCCATTCTGGGGCTTTCCTACATGTGCACAAGCTGGTGAAGATCTGACAGCCCAGATGAGGACTCTAACTTCTTCAAAATACTTTTGGGGATGCTTCCTGTGTTTAGGAAAAATTCTTTAACTGTGGCCCTTAGTCTGTGACAAAGGACTGAAAGATACCCAGAGGAGATCATTAAAAGTTAAGGGCTTCCCTGGTGGCGCAGGGGTTAAGAATCCGCCTGCCAATGCAGGGGACACGGGTTCGAGCCCTGGTCCGGGAAGATCCCACATGCCGCAGAGCAACTAAGCCCATGCACCATAACTACTGAGCCTGAGCTCTAGACCCCCGAGAGCCACAACTACTGAGCCTGAGTGCCATAACTACTGAAGCCCACGCCCCTAAAGCCTGTCTTCCATGACAAGAGAAGGCACTGCAACAAGAAGCCCGCGCACCGCAACGAAGAGTAGCCCCCGCTCAGCGCAACAAGAGGAAGCCCATGAGCAGCAACGAAGACCCAACGCAGCCAAAAAATAAATTAATTAATTTAAAAAAAAAAAGTTAAAAGTTAACTTTGGCGACTCTCCACCCCAAGCCATGTGCGCCCTTGTCGGCCAGTGCAGACCTTCGGGATGGAGGTGCAGGCCTGGTGTAATCTGTCTGGACAGAGTGAAAGAGAACAAAGCAGAAGGACTCCAGCCCACTAGTGCCTTTATATTGTATTGGATTTGGCTACGCAGCACTGGTTGCTTCGGGTGGGATAAGTGGCATCACTGGCTATGCAAAAGCAGGCAGTGTCCCGTCTCTGGCTGCCGGGCTCCTCTTCGGTGGTTTAGCGGGCCTGGGTGCCTATCAGGGGTCTCAGGATCCAAGGAACATTTAGGTTTTCTTCGTTACATCTGGAACCTTGGCTGGCATTATGGGAATGAGATTCTACCACTCTGGAAAATTTATGCCTGCAGGCTTAATTGCGGGTGCCCGTTTGCTGATGGTCGCCAAACTTGGAATTAGTGTGTTGGGTAAACCCCATCAGTGGTAGTCATGGCCCAGATTGGACTCATGAAGAATTTTTAAACTTCCACTATTTTTAGTGTATTAAGATAAATGAGTACAGCATTTTCACATATTCTGACATTTTATTTAAAACAACACTGAACAAAAACAAACAACAACAACAAAAAACAACACTGAACTTTGCAGAGAAAAAAGTCAGTCATTATCATTACAACCCTAAAGAGGTGGGTAAAGTATAACACAAGAGCTTCTTCCTGTAGTACCCTCATACAGTTTGATTCTTGTGTGTTGGTGTTATCTGTTCTTTCTGTATCTACAGGTAATATCTCCAGGGATAAAATGTTAGGTATCACCACTGGGGCCCCTGAAACCCCGTGTCCTGCTCAGAGGAACAGTGTGAAAAAGATCTCTTAATGAGATTTAGGATATCTGTTCTTTTGCTTATCTTAGAGCACAGACCTACTTTGAAATTATGTTAAATGAAATCAATGAAAATAAAGTTTACTATAAACAAAAAATAAAAATAAAATAAAAGGTAACTAATAGTCTCTTCAGAGTGGAAAGGCGATTCAGATAGAGGATTAGTAGACTGGGAGTACTCAGGTAAAGGAAGATAGATGGGAGTGGTAGGAGTCACGTCAGTCTTACAGCCTTTGGTTTTGGGTAACTCTTGTGTCTTTAACTTTTCATTAGTGCTTTTATTAAAAAATTTTTTTGGCCCTGGGGTATGTGGGATCTTAGTTCCCTGACCAGGGATCGAACCCATGTCCTCTGCACTGGCAGCTCAGAGTCTTAACCACTGGACCGCCAAGGAAGTCCCTTCATTAGCCTTTTGCAATGAATCTTTCAATGAAGCTCTTTTGGAATCTTGAAGCCTTTTGGAGGCTTCTGCATGTCAGTTAAAATAATAGGTATTCCATTCTGTTGGTTTGATTTGGGAACACTTGATTACAATTGTACTTTTTGAATGAATGGCCTTGTCTAACTGGAATGTTCCCCATAATGGTCATTGTAAATCTAGGTTGTCTTTAGTAAGATTTTGACATTTTTGTATGTATCTATAGCTTCCAGGACCATAGTTCTTAGATGTAAAATAAGCAGGTGCGCCAGAAGATAGAACACTCAGTCCTTTGGAACTTGAGGACCCTATTTCTTCAGTGAAGCCTTTGGTCTCTTGGAATCAAATTCATCCCTAACAGGAATGTGCCACTGGGTTGGAGAGTCTGTGATGTTTTATGTTTTACAGGGCATCTCATTGCACAAAAATTTTCTTGAGGTTGGCAGGTGACCTAGTACTGATCTAACCCATTCCCTAACCAATTTATCCTAGAATGGGGATCTTAGATAGATGGTGAGCTCAAACAGGTTTTAGGTGCTCAACCTGAACCCATCTTTTGCAACTTTGCCTTCCAAGATTCCCATTAACAATAGATCGATCATTCTTTTACCTTATGTGTATATCAGCAGAAACCAATAATAACTGAGAAGGAAATAGACCTGTGGATGTCAGCAGTAACCAAAGAAATGGTATTGTGGACTGACCAGGAGCTAGGAACTGGTGCTCTGTTAGAGCCTCCTGTCAGTCCAGACTGCCCTGTTAACCCCGGACTGGAAAACCAATGAGAGCAGCAAGCTCAGATGCAAAGGGAGCAGAGCTCAGATCCAAGAGAAACTTACCCACGGCCTTCAGAAGCAGTGAGAAAGAGAACAAAAGGGTTCAGCAGGTGCCAATGTCTGTGTTTCCCATTGTCCTTGAGGATGTTAGTAGACTCCCTTGGATCCCACTGTCATCACCAAAACTGTTGAAGAACAAAATTCAATGAAGTAAATTAATTTTATTGGCCTTGGGACTTCCCTGGTGGCGCAGTAGTTAAGAATCTGCCTGCCAGTGCAGAGGACACGGGTTCGATCCCTGGTCTGGGAAGATCCCACGTGCTGTGGAGCAACTGAGACCGTGCACCACAACTACTGAGCCTGCCCTCTAGAGCCTGCGAGCCACAACTACTGAGCCTGTGCACCACAACTACCAAATCCCGCGCACCTAGAGCCCATGCTCTGCAACAAGAGAAGCCACCGCAATGAGAAGCCCGTGCACCACAACGAAGAGTAGCCCCAAATCGCCGCAACTAGAGAAAGCTCAAGCGCAGCAACAAAGACCCAACACAGCCAAAAAAATATTTTAAAAATTAGAAAAATAAATAAAGATCTTATTGGCCTTAATTCAGCAACTCGTGAATCAGACAGCACACAGTTTAGGAGATAGACATGAGCTCCAAAGAGCTATGCAATGCAAGAGATTTCATAGGCAGAAGGGAGCAGGAAAAAGGAAGTTATACTAGACAAAAAGGATATTGGTCGTTGCAAGGTTACTCTCCTTTACAAGGGAATGGCAGGGCTCTATCAGGCAGATTACCTATCTAGTGATGATCAGGAAATTCCTGAGGGATTGGGACTGGTTTAAAATTCCATTTCTGGCAGAGCCAAAACTTTAAATTAAGTTTGATTTTGGTCACGTGGGGCTTAGCATGAGCTACTCCATTTTGGGCCTGTTGTCTCATCTTTAAAACTCCTATAGGTGAGTTCTAACAGGGCTCACCTAGTGGGTGAACAATGGTGCTATCTGCCAGTATGTAGAATTCTGGAGGGGTAAGTTTGCGGGTAGAGAGGCTGCTTGAGGAAGGGCTGAAGTCACATCAGGAGACTGCCCAGTCCCTGTAGGAGCAAATGTCTTCTATCGACAGCATCAGAGAACCTGGAGGGTGTGGAGCCAATGCCGTAAAGACGACCTGCTGCCATTGGAGGACACGTGCAAGCTGCTGTGTCAAGGGGCCAGGTAGCTGTCCTGGTTGCCCTCTGGTACATGCATCCTAGTGCCAGGCCTCAGCATGTTGCCAACTGATGTTTCAGTAGGAGGGATGCTCATCCGTGTGCTGAGGCTCTGTTTCAGCCGTCTGAACCACCCCAGGTTCTTTGTCAATGCCCCAGCCACCAAGGATGGAAAGAGAGAATGGATCCTGGCACCAGAGAGCTATTGATGAGATGGAAGAGAAACCAATGGCACATGAAAACTGAATAACTGAGGAGAGTTCAAGGGGTGACATATAAAACTGTAACTGTTAAGGAAACGGGCCAAGAGGTGGTACAAAACGCCAAGGCTAGCAATATTTGAAATGATAAAAACAAAGCAACAGGCCCCAAATGGAGTAGCTCATGCTAAGGGCCAAGCCACCAAAATAAAACTTAACTAAAAGTTTTGGGGGAATTTCCTGGTGCTCCAGTGGGTAAGACTCCGTGCTCCCAATGCAGGGGGCCCAGGTTCGATCCCTGATCAGGAAACTAGATCCCACATGCATGCCACAACCAAGAGCCCACATGCTGCAATGAAGAGCCCGCATACCGCAACTAACACCTGCTGCAGACAAAATAAATAAATAAAAAATTTTAAAAAGTTTTGGCTCCTCCAGAAGTGGAATTTTAAACCAGCCCCAGTCCATCAGGAATTTCCTGATCAGCACTAGTTAGGTAATCTGCCTAATAGACCTCTGCCATTCCCTTGTAAAGGAAAGTAACCTTATAACCAACCCGCTTTTTTGCCTTGTATAACTTCGTTGTTCCTGCTCCCTTCTGCCTATAAAAGTCTTTCATTTTGCAAAGCTCCTCAGAGCTCCTTTCTATCTGCTAGGTTGGATGCTGCCTGATTCATGAATTGCTGAATAAGGCCAACAAGATCTTTAAAATTTGCTCAGTTGAATTTCATTTTTTAACAGGAAGCTATTACCACCTGTAGGAGCAGGCTACCTGACAGAAGCTGTGGCCTTCAGTTTAGGGACATACTCAACCCATGGTCCAATACAAAGTGAGCTGGGGGAATAAGTACCTGAGCCTGACTCTCTCTCTGACCTTCTGCCAGGGCCTGCCACTGGTCCAACCCAACTGGAAGCTGGAGGGCAGTCCAAGAAGGTCAGCTTTCCAAGTCTTAAGGCAGGGTTGAGAAGAACCAAGAGTTAATAGCGGGGGGGCGGGGGGGGGGAGATGCAACTGGAAAATATCCAACGTACCCAGAAAGGAAAATGGGGACTGCTCGTCTATGCCTAATGTGTCCATGAATTTCCTTTTGAACTATGTGAAAGGAAAATAAAAATGGAGTCAGTATTGCTAAGAGAGCTCACTCAAATGGAGCCAGGAGGTAATTGAGGAAGTGGGACTTATACACATCTCAGCCAGGATGGAATCTGAACTTTTGACCACTTATTGACTTATAAAGGCAGGCATCCAGAACATCTACGCATGTTCCAGAAACTTAAGATACTTATCAGACCCTTACCCTAAATAACTCATGACAGCCTAACCCTTAAGGGCAAATATTTCTTTTTTGCATTAGAGCCAATCATAATTCTTGCAAGACAACTTTAACAATCTTGTGGCTTTTGCCTTTATAAGCCCCTGATTCTTTCTCTTCTTCAGAACACTCCTTCGGTTTTACCCAAATCTGTGTCTCCCAATTTGCGATTCCCAAGACCCCAAATAAAGCTCTTTGTTCTATGGACACAGAAAAATTAGGATCGCTAAGCCAAAGAGCGTTGCTCACCACCCAATTCTGCAAGGGTTAAGTCATAACCCACTGCAGTTGCTGACCTGACAGTTGCACTCCAAGAGGAATTTAAAGAAAAAAACAGGATGAGGCACCTTGTGCTTTGGATACACATGAACAGGCAGGCCCATAGATAGTTAGATGTATATCTCAGGAAACATTTTAATGGCCCTGGCTTTCTGAAACTTCCCATACATAGAAAAGCACTAAAACTATTAACTTGAGACATCTGTTCTTTATGATTTGCAGTATCTTTTTCTTTTGATGCACGCATTTGAAATTCTGTACCAAGATGTATGCTTGACTACACTTATTTCCTAGCCAAAAATCGTATTTAAACTGGCTTCTCCCCTACCCCTTCAGAGCAGTTCATCAGAGCTGAGTGGCTCTCTCCTAGGCTTTAGTCCTCAGCAAGACCCCAGATAAAACTCAAACTCACAACACTAACTTTGTGTCTTTCTATAAGTCAACAGTTCTTTGCAGCCTTGGTACTAATTACTGTTCAACAAATAATGTTCCTGATAACTTGTCTCCATAGGGGTGGGGCTGAAGGGGGTGGGGGGGATGGGAAATGAACATTCATAACCACCCAAAGGAAAGAGTTGTTTGTTTTGTCTGTTTGAGAACAGAATGTTCCCATCACAGAGGAGCTCGAGCAGGTTCTGTGTTTGGGGTGTGCTTATGCAACGGGACAGCAGCTAACATGGACAGCACCCAGACTGGTGTGGTCAAACAGATCCAGCAGATCGGCCCCTCCAGCGTTTGCACCGCTGCAGAAGCAGTCTCTTTGCTCTGTTTGCTCTGCTCAGAGAGCAGCTCTGTTTTGAAGTCCTGCCCAGCTCCCTGAGGCTCAGCCCACCTCGGCCACTACCTGATTTCTCTGAGAGCCACAGCACAGAGCCTGTAGCAAGGAGGTCTCTTCCGTCCTCCGGTTGGGGGCCTATTCTTGGAGCTCTGTTTCCTGAGTGTTTTACCTCCTTTCGCATTGGGCCAGTTTGCTTGGCAGGAGCCCTGGGCAGAGCTTCTCCAACTTTAATGTGCATAGGAATGCAAATCACTTGAGGTTAAACAGGTTTAACTGGTTAAACTGCAGATTCTAATTTGGGAGGTGTGCGAGGGGGCAAAGACTATGTCTGACAAACTCACAGGTGTGCCCATGTTGTGTTCCTGTACCGGGCTTTGAGTAGCAAGGAACTGTGAATGTAAATCACCAGCTCTTAATTCTGCTGCACAGTATAATCCCCTGGGGAGCTTTTAAAGCGTTTACATTGCACATCAGTTAAATGCAAAGCTTTGCGGGTGGGGCCCAAGTGTTCCTACTTCTTTAACTCCCCAGGTGATCCCAACATGTAGCCAAAGTTGACAACCTGGGAGTGCAGGATCCTTCCTTTTACCCTGATTCCCTGCAGCGTGCAAAAGCCACAGGCCGAAGGGTTTTTTTCATTTGCGTGTTTTCAAATTTAAAATGTATCAGCTTTCTGACTTTGAAAAAGAAGGGGGAAAGGTCCCCCCTAATTTTTACCTTCTATTTTGTTTATTTTTTTATTTTTGGCTGCACCACGTGACTTGTGGGGTTCTTAATTCCCTGACCAGGGATCGAACCCAGGCTCGCAACAGTGGAAGCTTGGAGTCCTAACCACTGGACTGCCAGGGAATTTCCTTTACCTCCTATTTTGAAATGTGAAGAGGTAAGTTTGGGTATGGTGAGTGAGGATGGGGGTCTGGGCTGTGGCCGAAGAAAGATCAGAATGTACAACTGAGAATCAGCTGTAGCCAAGTGACAGAAAGAAAATTGTCCTGGTGGGATTTTCACTCCTTCTGGTCACAAACCCTGAGCCCCTCTTTGTGGGGAAAAACAGGAAATCAAAAAATGTGTTCTCTTTTACAAAGTGATGTTTGTACGTGAATTTTTAAACTACTTTCTAACTTATATCAAAGAAATACTGATACTTTAAGTAATACTAAAAAGGATTTAAAATGGAATTCAGCCCCCCTTCCCTTACCAGGAATTCACACACATCCTTCCCCCACCCCTTACCCCTCTAAGCCCTCCCCTATCTTCCTCCAAAAAGATTACGGTATGCCTCTGGATGCAGGGGTAGAGGCAGGATCAGGAAGGCTCTCATGGGGAGTTGAAACTCTATTGGTAATGGGTAAGGGATCTGTCTATCTTTGTGTCAGGCCATAGACATGGGGAAGAAAGACTATGGAATCTGTTTTTGTTTATTGCTGTATTCCAAGTGTTGGATGGCAGGGGTATGTAATGATAACTGCCGCAGGGTGCAGTGATGGGGCCAGCAACTCGAGCTGTAAAAGAATTTACCGAGTCAGAAGCTAGGGTAGAAAGCGAGATTTACTGAGTACACTGCAAGGGAGCAGCGGGTGAGACCAACAGGGGGTCTGCCCCCGGGGGAGAGAAACTGGACTTCTTTTATGGTCCCTTCTGGTCACCCTCGGATTAATGTTCCACCCATGTGGTGGTTAGGGCTGGGTGTGTCGTTGCTCAATCTTCCAGGACCGCCAACTGCTTGTGACTGCTGCTAATTTTCCACTGGGGGAGGGTGCAATTGTCTTATCTTGAAATGACCTTCCCAGCCTAAGATGGCAAGCTATTGTTAAGCTCCACAATAACCTCTGAACTGAGAAGGAACTTTGAGACCAAAGAAATGAAGCAGGCAACTCCATAAAGTGCAATTATGAAGTATGTTGTAGGTAATTTGCATACAGGAAGGATCAGGCAGATGACCATCCAGAGGCATTAGCAGCTGTACTCGGCGCCGCTGAAAGAGGTACAGGGGGATTCAAAGTATTACCGAATTGGTTGACTGGACCCGCGACCTTTTGTCTCAGCCAGGGAGGTTCTTTTCCCGATTAGATTCACGCAGCCAATTATTAAACCGATGCTGAGACTGGAACAGCACAAGCTTTATTCAATGGCCAAAGAATGGAGAACCAGAAACCTAGTTCACAAATCAACTTCTCAACCCAGTTCGGGCAGAGACGCCAAATATATAGTAGGGTCGAGGTTAAAGGTAGGGAATTGGAAAGAGTGGGAGGAATATTTATGACTTATCTAAGAACAGGGGTGTGGTTTGGACGCAGAACTGATGCAACACGCCTTTTCAGTCCTTGAATGGGTTTTTCCGGTTGTTGTCATGGCAATTGTCAACTGTCACGGTACTGGTGGGTGTGTCTTTTAGCATCCTAAAGTATTACAATGAGTGTATAATGAGGCTCAAGATCTACTGGAAGTCATATCTTCCACCATCTTGGGCCTAGGTGGTTCTAAGAAGTCCGTGTTTTTTTTCTCTTTGCAGCTTCCTTCTGAAACTGAGATAATTGGTTTCTATTCAAGGAAGGGGCAGGAGTATGATTCTGGGACAAGAGCCTTGGTAAAACATTGAGCCAAAGCCAAAGATAGAATCTGACCACTAATGAAGAAGCACGTTCATATCAACCGGAACCGGAGGTTTCTCCTCCCCCTGGGGGACACAGATCCATTATTCCTCAGGGACCATTAACCATCTGTATCAGCAAAAGGCATTATTCCAGTTCTAGGATCAGAGGAAGGCAAAGGTAAGAATTAATAGGGAGGGACTTCCCTGGTGGCGCAGTGGATAAAACTCCATGCTCCCAATGCAGGGGGCCTGGGTTCCATCCCTGGTCAGGGAACTAGATCCCACATGCATGCCACAACTAAGGAGCCCGCGTGCAGCAAAAAAGGAGTTGTCGAGCGGCAACTGAGGAGCCCGCCTGCTACAACTAAGGGGCCCACGTGCTGCAACTAAGACCGGTGCAACCAAATAAATTTAAAAAAAAAAAGAAAAAAGAATTGATAGGGAACATATCTGGCTTGGGCGCATTTCTTGTGAGTAGGCTAAAGCTCCGTCATGCAGAAAGGGGATTGCAGGCCTAAAATGGAGCTGACAAACTAGAGTCCGTGCTTCAGCCACACACCAAATACTTAGAATAGCACTTGGTACATAGCAGATGCTCAGTAAACACTTGTTGAATAAATAAATGAACATTCTCTAAATCTAAGCCAGGTCTTTTCTCTTGTGACACTTCTTACGTTCAGCTTATGCCATATTTATGTTTTTATAGATCTTATGCCCCTTGCTGGCTTGAGAGCTCCTGGATGGAAGGGACCAATTCTGAGTTTTATCTTTACATGTCCAAATTGAGTGTTCACACTGTTCTCCAAGCAATACAAGATTTCTCACTAAAATACTCAGCCTTGGGACTTCCCTGGCGGTCCAGTGGTTAGGACTCCACGCTTTCACTGCCAAGGGCCCGGGTTCAATCCCTGGTCAGAGAACTAAGATCCCACAAGCCACAAGGTGCGGCCAGAAAACAAAAACAAAACAGAACAAACAAACAAAAAAACTCAGCCTATTTCCACTAGGAGTCATGACAATTTCTATGTCCCTTTAACATCACCAACAGTTGGTACTGTTAAAAGGTAAATTGAGACATTAAAATTTTTAAGAGTTTATTTGAGCAAACATCAGTTCAAATCAGCACCAACCTGGAAGTAGTTAGGAGCACTCCACCAACAGGAGCTAGATGCAAGGTTTTTATAGAGAGGACAAGGAAGAAAAGCAAGGAAATTGCTTGATTGGCTATAGCTGAAGTTGGTTGCATTTATTTGGGAAAACCCAGTGACTTGTTTGTGATTCGTTGTTTTTCTTAACCTTGAGGCTCTTAGACTCCCCAAATTTCAAATCTATTTTTCTTGGCTAATGCCATAAAAATGGGAAACTTAGTTATGGGCTGGCCTGCAGAGATTCCTTATAATTCTACATTATAATTCCTTATAATTCTACATTCTAGAATAGAATGTTCCTCTATTCTACTCTCATAATAAAATCTTTTCTATGCTGTTTCGGGCAACTTTGCCCTACTCTCTAAACATCTCCATTATCATCACCCCAAACTTTCGTTAACATGATGCCAAAACTTCAGAGGACTGATTGTACTTAAATATTTTTTTAAATTTTCTGTATGCTATGATGTTTGACATCCCCCCAAAAAAACCATTCTAGCTGGGGAGACTGCCCTTCCTAGGGCTAGCCAATTCTTAGAGATAGCAAATGGCCCAGCCAGAGGCATGTCTTTGATATGCAAACTAACCAGTCCAGAGCCTCACCACCTCTACTGGCCCATACACCCCAGGAGACAATATTCCTCTGCCTTTATCATCCCAGGGCCAGGTGCTAGGCAACTAGGAACCACCCCTTCAGCCCCAAACCCATCAAATCCTGCCTTGCCTTTCCCTTGAAAATCCCTGTAAAGACCATGGCCTAAACCTTCCCCTCACTCCTGACCCCTGACTCTTCACCACCCTGGTGGCTTACCCATGTGGTCCGGCGTGGAGTGCCATGCCTCCTGTCTCTAGGATGAGTGAGTATAATAAAGTTTGGGTCTTTTTTTTCTCCTGTGCCTCTCCTCTGTCTCCTCCTCTGGCTGCATCTGACTGACCAACTCATTAAAAAAAAGTGCAAACACAAACGATACCATCAGCTGGAACATCTTTGAGCCGTGGGCTGCACTTCACTAAGGGAGTAGCGAGAGCCTACAGCCTGTTCAGCCTTTTCTGGAAAGGCAGCTACTTCATGGAGTTGGCTGACCCCCTGGAATCCCACTCAGGCTTGATCTTGGATGTAATATTTCCATTTAATGATAGCACTCTGCTGAGCCTGTCCTATTTTATTAGTAGGATAAGTGAGTACTCACTTGAGGATGGACAGCTCAGGTCTTAAGGTCACATACAGGGTTTTGGTGGTCAGGAGCTCTGTTTCCATTAGGGCCAAAAGCCAGCTAGGAGTTGCCATTTGAAGGGGGTGTATCTGGCAGCTATCTTTAGTATTCACTGGTCCAAAACCCAAGGGGCCTATGTACCCAAGTAGCAGTCTCTTGTTGCCATAGGCTCCAATCCTCACAAGTAAATCGCCAAGATGTGGAGCTCCAGAGGGCTGGCAAGCACCATTGGTCCCAATGACGGGGTCCATGCCAATGCATCTTGCACAGTCTCTAGAGTCTGCTGCTGTTGGGGATCCCATCCAAGGATGGCTGTCTTGTGGGTAACCGTGACATAAGGGACCAAAAGAATACCCAGATTTGATACATGTTGCCTCTGATAGCCAAGAAGGCCTACCAGTTATGGAGGCTCTTTCTTGTTGGCAGGGGCTGCCAAGGACAGCAGTTTTCGGCTGACTTTATCAGGAATACTCCTCTGATTACTGGCCCAGGTGGCTCCCAGAAACTGCACTTTTGAGCAGGTCCTTGCATCTCATCAGTGTTGTGGGCCCTTCCTGCATGTCATAAGATCTACAACCTTATGTAGGGACTGGTCAACTTGTTTCTTGGTCAGGCCAGCAATGAGGATGTCAACACAGTGGATGAAAAGTAGTTCTGGGGATAACTGGGCTTGCGCAGATCTAGGCCTACCACTGGCGGTGTATTGCAGGGGAATTGAGGTATTGCTATAGACTAAATTGTGTCCCCCCTAAATTAACATGTTGAAGCCCTAACCTCCAATTTGACTGCGTCTGAAGTCCTAAAACAAGAAGTGAAGACAGATTGCAAAAGTGTGCTTATTCTTCAAGACAAAGGAAGAATAACCCTAAAGGTGATTCAGAGATGATCAGGGTTTACCACCTCGGTTTCAAACAGACCAGACAGCTTCCACAGAAGCCATGGGGGCAGAGCCACCCAGAGCCTTGGGATAGACTCCCCCGGAGCTCTGACTCTGTCTGAGCTCTGGATGCTCCCCAGAGCATCCAGAAGGTGGGACCATCACCCCAGTGGTCCTGGAGGGCAGAGGACCGACCAAAAAGTTATTCTTGAGCCTTAAGATCTCATGTAACTTGCTTTGCTAAGTTTTGGACTTGCTCAGGCCCTAGCACACTTTCTTCCTTCTGATTTCTCCTTTTTGGAATTGGAACGTGTGAGATTACATTGGTCTCTGCCCCCAGTTCCTGGCACAGAGCCCCTGAAACCCTTGTAATTTTCTAAGTCATAAGAGCTCTAGGAGCATCTTTTGTTCTAATATTTGGTCTTTGACCCTGGTTCTTGACACAGGGGTCCTGAAACATTTGTAATTTCCTAAGTGATAGGAGCATCTTTTATTCTAATAAAGCAACTCTGCATGAGCTCCTGGATGAGAGCTGGTCACCAGAAAGACCACGCCATGATTCAGAGCTCGGAATTTTCAGCCCCCTTCCCCCAGTCCCGTTCTCCTGATAAGAGAGAAGGGCTGGGAATGGACTTAATGATTGACCATGCCTACACGACGAAGCCTCCATAAGAATCCCAATAGAACCAGGTTCAGAGAGCTCCCCAGTGGGTGACACATCCTGACTCCACAGGGACAGAAGCTCTTGTGCTCAGGACCTTCCCAGACCTTACCCTATGTATGTCCTCATCTGGCTATTCATATGTATCCTTTATCATATCCCTTTATAATAAACCGGTAAATGTAAGTAAACTGTTTTCCTGAGTTCTGTGAGCCACTCTAGCAAATTAAACCCAAAGAGGGGGTTGTTGGAACCTCTGATCTATAGCTGGTTGGTCAGTAACACAGGTGATAACTTGGGCTTGGAACTAGTATCTAAAGTTGGTGGGGGTGGGGTGGGGGGATGAGGTGTGTGTGTCTTATGAGACTAAGCCCTTAAGCTGTGTGATCTATTTCCACGTAGAGTCAGAATTGAGTTAAATAGTAGGACACCCAGCTGGTGTTGCAGAGAATTAGTGTGGGGGAAGACACACATCTGGTGACCTCAAGTGTAAGAACTGAAACGTTCTGAGTAGTGAAGGTGACACAGGAGGGAAAAACTGCAGGTTTTTTCAACATACAATGTTGATCCTATAACTGTCCCAGCACTGTATTTTGGAAGCACATAACCTGTCTGGTTTCACAGGTTCACAGCTGGAGAGGAACTCTGCCTCAGGATGAATTGTAGCTCAAATCTCACCCATATCTGATTTAGATGAGACTTTGTGGACTTCAGAGTTAATGCTGAATTAAGACTTTGGGGCTGTTGGGATGGAATTAACTTATTTTGCAAATGAGGACATGAATTTGGGGAAGCCAGACTCAGAATTTATGGACCAAATGTTTGTTTCCTTGAAATTCATATATTAAAGCCCTAATCCCCAGGGTGATGGTATGTAGAGTTGGGCCTTTGGGAAGTAACCGGGGTTAGATTAGTTTACGTGGGTAGGGCATTCATGATGGAAGTAATGTCCTTATTAAAAGAGGAAGAGACAGAGAGCTGCTCTCTTTCTTTACAATGTGAGGCTATAGCAAGAAGGTGACGGCAGCCAAGACTCAAAGGATCCTTACCAGAACCTGACCATGTTGGCAACTTGATCTTGGACTTCCCAGCCTCCAGAACTGTAAGGAATAAACGTCTGTTGTTTAAGCCACCCAGTCTATGGTATTTTGTTATAGCAACCCAAACTAAGACAGCTGCTAAAGATATGTCCCTCCCAATCCCCTTCCTCCCAAAAAGGGATCAGGCCCAGTTATTTTTATGCTTCAAAGAATAATCCCCTCATTATGCAAACTCTTCCAGGTAATAAAAGAGAAAAAAACAAAACTTCCAAATTCATTTTGCAAAGCAAGTTGAATCTAGTTCTGTACTTAAAAAATAAAATAAAATCACCACAAAAAAATGGATTTTATTCCAGGAACACAAGGAAATTTCATTTGGAAACTTGCCAACAAAATCGATTCTGAAAAGAATGATAAAACCATAACATTACACCAACAGATTTTTAAAAGTCTGACAGAACTTAGCATCCATTCCTAATAAAAACTTAAGTACAATAATAATTTGCTATAGGGTATACTACATGCCAAGTATTGTTTCAAGTGCGTTACACTTACGAACTGATTTTATCCTCAAGGCCCTATGAGGTAGCTCCATTTTACACATGGAAGACAAAAGGAAGCAAAGCAACTTGCCCAGGATCACACACCTAAAGAAAGTGGTGGAGGCAGGATTTGAACCTAGGCTTCCAGGCACAAAATCTGTGCTCTTTACCACTATAACATATTGCTTCTTCTAAAAATAGGAATAGAAGAAAGCTTCCCAAACAGAGTAGAGTATTTATCAAAAACAATGAGGGTGAACGCCATATAAAACTGTGAAATCCTAAAAAACCTTTCTCCTGAAAGTTAGGAACAAGACACTGAAAGCCTGTTATTCACTATTCAACATTTTTAAAATATTTGTGCTCATGCACGACGTAAGTGGCATACAGATTAGAATTAAGAGAACACTAATCGTTATTTATTGTATACCTAGAAAAGCTAGGAAATGAAACTGAAAAACTCTTCAAACCAGAACTAATCTAGCAAGGTAACTGGATCCAAGTAAATTTTTTTTAAAGTCACTAATTATTAAAATACTAGCAATAACCAGTAGAAATTGAGGTGTGGCTTTCAAACGTAGCCCCTTTTCCTCCAACCAAGAGCCTGAGTGCTTTTCTAGCAAGTGAGGACATTCACTGCTACTTAGCACCTACCCCGGACAGGTGGTGGTCAGCTAACAGGGTTATGAACAGTGCTGGATCCCTCCCTCCAGAGACTTAGTGTGGTACAGTATGAGCAGAACCAGAAGATAAAAAATTACAATACTCGACAGAGGGTTCTCTACTAAAGACATAACCAGTCATGTTGAAATCAGAGTAGAGGGCTGGACCCGTGTGTTCATATGGGGTTAGGCTCTCCCCTGGAATCTGGGAGCTTCCAAAGTAAAACACTTTAAAAAAGAAAGTCCTACCAGTTTAAAAAAAATGAAAATAAACACCAAAAATATAGCTATAACAGAAATTTAAAATATTCACAAATGGCAAATTTCCAGTTCTGTCCTTGGTTCAGTAATTTTTTAGGCTCCTAATAAACACTCTAACCTTTTCTGAGATGCCTCACCCAGAATCATATCTAATTCTTATTTTCTTGAGCCCCAACTCTCTTCCCCTTCTTCTCCACTGTCTCGGAGACATAAATCACAGCTCACAAAAATCTCTCTCCTCTAGGTTATGTGCCTGACGTTGCCCCTCTAACCTCCTCCTCCTCTGCCACACTGCTGATCCTGTCATATTGCTAAGAGGAAGAGGGTAGCTACCAGGGGCAAAGATCCCCTAGCATTGAGGCCCTACTACAAGGATGGAAAGAAAAACTTGTGTCTGATACATGACTGTAGAAGAGGAAATTCCCTGAAAAGATTTTGTTTCTTATGCCTTTGAGGTATGAAAGTTGGCCCAGAAGATAATCACAATAATTAAGCGTACACCTCTCACCTAAAAATCAGATGACAGTTGCAGGCATCTAGAACTAGTTGGTAAGAAAATCAGAATGGTGTGACTCTATTATCTTGTCACAAACTTCATTACTGTTCATTCCAATCATCCAAGAATGCTAGGAACTGAAATTGCCATGGAAGTTGAGTCTTCTTTGCAGTAAACTTTGATGCTGTTCTTAACTTGTTCACTTAGACAGCAGGGTGGAGAAAGCTAGTACAGAACTGGAGTCCGTGTTCATGGCACAGTACATATCACTGGAACATGACAGCTGCCTCCAATACCTAGATACATACACACACACCTGCACAAACTCAAACACAAATCCATTAACTGTCTGAGGCTGAGGTAACAGTAGTAAGACTCTAAAGGACACAAGGAGAAGATATGAATGAGGCCTTTGTATGTGATATCTTTAGAAATTTTAGGTCTGGTGGTGAAAGGGGAGTTTATGCCCACTTTAAGCATGGTTCAGTTGGAGAGGTGAGTTTTAAAAAGCTATTTAACAACTAAAATATGCAAAGTATTATCTATATGCTAAAAGAAATAGATACTATACCCAACCTCAAAGCCTACATGAAGTTAGTATAAAAGGACACAAAGGGGCATTAGGTTGAGAATTGACAAGGCAATTATTTAACAATTACAAATTATAGCACAGGTTAATTCAAAACACTGAGGTCAATCAACAGGTTAGGAGGAAAAAAGGAGCATTTGAAGAAGACAGTTCTTCAGAGATGACCTAGATCTGAAAGGTTCAAGGGACACAGATTGGCAAACAGGAAGAAAAGCTTTTCTAGGTAGAGAACACAAGTGATGAGTCTAGATTAAAGTAGTTTTAAATGGGCCACATTCAAGAGGTAGAAAGAATGACTCAGAGTCTTGGAGAATGACTTGATATAAATGGTAAAATGGAGGAGGTGGAATAGAATAAGGAAATACCTCTTTCCTTAAGAATATAATTATGGAACAAATAATTAAGAAACAAGATAGATTTTAATTTTTTAAAAAGTGAAAGAAGGGGATTCCCTGGTGGTCCACTGGTTAGGACTCCTTGCTTTCACTGCTGAGGGCGTGGGTTTGATCCCTGGTCGGGAAAGATCCCCTGCAAGCCACATGGCACGGCCAAAAACAAAAAAAGGTGAAAGAAAAAGGAAACCTACAAGCACATGAAATGTGTAGTCCTTAGTGGGGAAGGATGGTACTGTTACTTCCACTCTCCCACCTTCCTGACCACCAGAGAGCATTTAGGGAATGATCCACTTTGAATAGTGGTTCCAAGAGGAGACCAGGGTGAGCATACTTCTTATACAGAAACCTTAACTCAGAGTTCCTTGCTGTCTTAGAGAATCATGCCTTAAGAAACAGACCGAGCCAGACCTGAGGGCTTTTCTCCAGTGTGAGTTCGCTGGTGGTGATTGAAAGTAGAACGCTGACTGAAGGCTTTCCCACACTCAATACATTCATAGGGTTTCTCTCCAGTGTGAACTCTTTGGTGCACAGTGAGTTGTGAGCTGTCACGAAAGGCTTTCTCACAATCTTTGCATTTATATGGTTTCTCCCCAGTATGGGTTCTCTGATGTACCATAAGGCTAGAATTATGACTGAAGACCTTCCCACATTCATTACATTCATAAGGTTTCTCACCAGTGTGAATTCTCTGATGAATAATGAGGTATGAGTTTTGATTGAAGGATTTTCCACACTCATTGCATTTATAAGGCTTTTCACCCGTGTGAAGTCTCTGATGTCGAATGAGACATTTACTCAGACTGAATGCCTTACCACATTCATTACATTCAAAAGGTTTTTCTCCAGTATGAATACGCTCATGGTCAGCAAGTTGAGAGATCTGATTGAAGGCTTTCCCACACTCACTGCATTTGAATGGTTTTTCCCCAGTGTGGAGGCTCTGATGTCGAATAAGACATTTACTTCGACTGAAGGCCTTGCCACATTCATTACACTCATAAGGCTTCTCCCCAGTGTGGATTCTCTGATGGTCAATAAGATTTCTGTTAGAACAGAAAGCTTTCCCACACTCATTGCACTTGTAAGGTTTCTCACCAGTGTGAAGTACCTGATGGCGGACAAGGCTTTTACTCCGACTAAAGACCGCTCCACATTCATTGCATCCATATGGTTTCTCCCCAGTATGGGTTCTCTGATGGTCAAAGAGTTTGGAACTCTCATTGAAAGCTTTTCCACATTCAATACATTTATACGGTTTCTCCCCAGTATGGAGTCTCTGGTGTTGAATGAGATGGGAGCTGTGGCGATAGGTCTTTCCACAGTCACTGCATTCATAGGGCTTTTCCCCTGTGTGGATTCTGAGATGGACTATGAGCTGAGAGGTCTGCCTGAAGGTCTTGCCACACTCATTGCACTCATAGGGTTTCTCCCCAGTGTGGATTCTCTGATGCCCAATGAGGTGAGAACTCCAATTAAAAGCTTTGCCACATTCATCACATCGATAGAATTTCTGTCCCTTCAGAACTCCTGGATGTTCTGTAGGACTGGAGGACAGGTCTGGATGTCCCCCAAGTTCCTTATATTCATCACACCCATCTTTTGTGGATTTATTTTTATCTTCCTGTGTCATTTCCAAGAAATCGCTTTCCAGTCTGGTCCCTTCTTCACCTGAGGGTTGAACTTCTAGCTTCTCTAAAGCCTCTTCACAGGCATCTCCAGCTTCTGGTCCTCCAGGAATCATTCCACAGAGTACTACTGAGGTCCTATCAGATGACTTCAAAACTTTAGAAATTTCCTGCTTTGGAGGCAACTCTGAACTCTCCATCCTGTTCTCACCTGCTGCCAAAAGAAAGAAGAAAACAACTTTCACTCATTTCTTGTCCTACTGAAGAAAGAGAATCATCAGGAGTCTATGTACTTGAAAAAACTTCACATTACAGGTAAGGAATGAGGAGACACATTAAGAACAGGAGAGAAAATGGGAAATGGCTCAAATTTTTCTTCATGGACAGAAAAACAAAGAAGGGAAGCTGGTCAGTGGAGGAGGGTGGAAGAACAGCCCTCAGGACAGAGGGATGCTGAGCCAGCACAGCCAGGTGAAAAGGCCAGTTGAAAGGCAAGAGACCAGACTGTAAAGCATGGTGTGATCTTCCAGAAGTCACTTAGATGCGACGTCTCCTTAGTAAATAGAGGAACCCTAAGGTCCTTTCCAACCATGACATTGTATGGTTCCACAGTTCTCAGCAAAGATGTTGGGAAGAGAGAGTGGTGGCAAATACCTCAAATCAAATAAGAGAAACAATGTGGGCAAACCTGAGAGTAGAAAGGAAATTTATATTATGAGGATGTGATTAGGAAAAAGTGTACATAAAGAAGTGATTCTGGTGTAACAGGACAGTGACAAGATTTGGAGAAGCCATGGGTAGAGAAATACTGGGGAAAAGTATTGAAGGGGAAAGCAAAGCTGTAAAATTGGGCACCCCCTAGTCCCTGGAGCACTGGACTGGTAGGTGCCAGTAGGCACTCCTATAAAAATTAATTTTTATAATTTGAAACGTAAATCAAAATACATGTTTTGTATCTTGATAATCTGGAATCATAATGAGACTGAACAGCTGAGTATCTGCTTTTGAATTCTAGAATTTTTGAATACAAAAGTTGGGAGAAGGCAGAGCAATCATGGTCATAGCTAAACACAAAAATATTGGTTCCTTTCAATCACATCTTAACCAAGGCCGCAAGCCATCATACCACCTTAGCATACAGAAAGTTAAAGATATTTGGTTCCTTGACTCTAAGCTCACCCTCTCCAGACTAGGCTACTGTATTAGAACGGTCAACCCCAGAACCTGCCCTGACAACAGCCCCTTCCAGGAAGCAGCCCTGCCCCAGTCTTTCTCAAGGGGAAGCTGAGGCAACCATGCTTTGTGCCAAGCAACCCAGCTCATCCCATGATGGACAACAGGTGACTGGAACAGGGCCAAGCACCAGACGCAAGTGTAGCTTATCTGTAGTTTAGTCATCAGCCTCTGCGTGGCCTGGGCCAAAGTTCTGCTCAAACAAAGATGATATTTAATGGCTGAACCACCCTTGGAGTCCTTTTCTACATAAATTCTGAACGGAAGGTAGGAAAAACTAAGGAAACTACAAGTAAGAGCTCAAGCTGAAATGATGCATGGAGAGAAGGCAACCATCAGGAGCCACAGCAAGCAGAACATAGGAGGAAACACAAAGTCTAATTAAGAAGGAGCTCGGAGGGGGAAAAAAGATTCAGAGTAAAGAGAATGGGTATCAGTGGGAGGAGAAAACGGATACGCAGGGCACAGCTGTCTTACGACACTGTGTAAAAATCCTTTCACTTCCACTGCTGAGGTTCCCAGGTTCCCAGGTCCCCACAAGGCTTCGTTTCCCGAAGTCTGGTCTAGCTGGTCAGTCTGTTCAGGGCTTCCATTCCTTTAGTCTTACTGTAAGTAACTTAGCTCATCCCTTACAATAACTAACTGAATGGCACTCTACTCCTTCCAACTACAAACTCTAATAAACTGGCCCAGCTCAATTAATAATAGGAGAATGTTAATAACTATTAAAGTGGGTGATGATGGAGAGGGGTTCATTATACTATTCTCTCCCTTTGTCTTTTTATATTTTCATAATAAAAAGTTAAAAAAGAAAACGAATATACCAAAGAAAGTGTAAAAAAGATAGACTCTAAGTACCGGGGAACAGAGTCATTACCCAGTGAGGCCAGGCTGCGGCAATTTTCCAGCATGATGTTCCGGTACAGGGCTGCTTTCTGGCTGAGTGCCGGACCTTTCCACTTCTTCTGAGTATAGTCCACAGACAGGAACTCGAACACTGCAGCCTCCTGGAATGACAAGTTTCTACTGCTCAGGGACATTCTCAGTCTGAGGGGCAGAGTCATTAGGGGCACTGAGAGCACAGGGTCGGGGCCCTGGTGGCAAAAGGGGTGGGGGGAGGGTGGGAAGCTGGAAGGACACATTAATAAAAGGAGAAGTCCAGGGCAAGATACAGTCAATGAACTCAGTGGACGGGAGCAGCTCCAAGGGAAGCAGTTAGGCGGGGAAGCCACAGCAGCAGACTCAGAATGGGCCAGAGACCCGGAGATGAGCTCTAGCTATTCCTGGGCCACAGACTTGGAACTCAGGAAGCTCACCTGGGGCCTGACCATCCGGAGCACAGTTGCTGCTGCTTGGTCTCCTACGTTCCCCACTTGGGGAAGGGCAGGCACTGGGGAAGCATGCTGAGCTGAGGGAGGAAAGAAAGCTCTGAGTGGGGCCAGCCCTGCTCTTGGCTCCAATGAGGTCTGTATCCCAGCAAGTGGATTCAAGAGAACCCAGGTGGCTCCACACACACGGACCCTCATCCCTGTTCCATAAAGGCGTTATCCTTTGTGAGCTGTGAATTTTTCCTGGAGGCACAGAAGGTCCCTGTTCAAACCGAACTGGCGGCTCCTTCCAGCCCTCTCTCTGCCACTCTCAGAAGGAAACTACATTTCTGACCACCTTCTCTCTCCCATGGCTTCCCCAGCAGCAGCCTGCCTGGCCTCCCCCTCACCTCTCTGCCCCTCATTCCCTGGCTTCTCTTCCCTCACCTGCCCTCTCATCATAGACACTGTAGGCGTTCAGGTCTCAGAGCTTCTCCTTTCCTTCTCTCAGAGATCTCATTCTCTAATGCTGCTCTGCCAGTTCCTTGTTCTCTCCTCCACATCTAACACAAGCTCTAATTGCCTACCGAACATTTCACCTGGTGTTCCATAGTAGCATAAACTCAGTATCAAAAACGCATCTTCTTACTATCTTCATTTCCTATCTTCCCACGTTTTGTTAATGATTCCAGACATCAGTCAAAACCTTTAATTTACGCTCTCTTTTCTTTAAACCCACATCTAACAGATATTCCCCAAATTGATATTCAGATTCAACACAACCCCTTTCAGAAACCCAGCTGGTTCCTTTGCAGAAATTGACAAGCTGATAATAAAATTCACTGGAAATTCAAGAGTTCCAGTACAAGGCAAAAGAAACTTGAAAAATAAAAATAAGCTGAGGGAACTCCCTGGCTGTCCAGTGGTTAGGACTTGGCACTTTCACTGCCATGGCCTGGGTTCAATCCCTGGTCAGGGAAATAAGATCCCACAAGCCACACGGCACAGCCAAAAAAAAAAAAAAAAAAAAAAGTTGAAGGATTCACACTTCACAATTTCAAAACATTTGACAAAGCAACACTCATCAAGACAGTGTGATACTGGCATAAGGATAGACAGATATCAGTGAAATAGATTAAGAGTCCAGAAATAAACCCATACATCTACAGTCAACTTATTTTTGATGGAAGTCCCAAGACCACTCAAAGGGGAAAGAGACTTTTCAACAAATGGTGCTGGGACAACTGGATGTACTCATACAAAAGAATGAAGTTAGACCCGTACCTCAGACTATATATGAAAATTATATGGACAGCAGGCCTTGGCACCTGTTGCAAACTGGCCCCACTGCTCTGTGTACCAAATCACAGATGATGGCTAGCTTTCCCTGAGAGCATGGAACCCTCTGTCTCCCACGATGGTTAAGCAAATTTTTTAAAAATCACTACCTTCATCCACGATTAAAATAGAGGCCATCATCTCCTATATTTGCTACAAACCAATACCTAGGCAATGTCTCCTGGACTCAGCGAGCACTGCTGGGACTGACAAAAAAGATACAACCGTAAACTGAGATGGGAAGAAGGCTCACACCAGAAAGCCTGTCACCACCCAGATAAAAGAAACTGCAGTGCTGCTACAAGGGGATGGAGAATCAATTGAAGAACTACTTTGGAAGCTGCTGAAGTTTTGGCAGAGAAATGAAGCTTTGCTGAGAAAGAAGGCGGTGGGGTAAGGAAAATAAGTACACAGAGAAAACAAAAGCAAAGGAAAACTGAGAAGTGATAAGGTACATAACTGAAGGCCTGTAAAAAGAGACTTGAAGACACAACAACAAGAGGAGGCTGAAGAGGAAAGGTGCCTCCGGAGCGGCAGGGGCAGGCTCCAGCCTTGCTGAGCCGCAGCAGCACCGACGGAAGCTGCTCAGGAGGAAGCTGAGAGTCACAGGAAGAGGCAAGAGACTTTCCCAGCCAAACTATTGCAGAACAGACTGGGGAAGAGAAAGACACTCAGGTGCAGAGAAATCCAGGAGTGAGACGCAACAGAATGAACTGGAGACCAGAGAGAAATATTTTGAAGAAACACACCCAGCGGGAAATGTAAATGGCACTGACCTATCTCAGGAAATTGAGACCCACAGGGAAATTAGCACCAAACAGCCTCCAAGCTGACCTGTTCTGAAGCAGCTGCTGCAGAAATGTCCAAAGAGGTCAGTGAAGTATTTGTAAAGAGGTGATGAGAAGACGGACCAACAGAAAAATGAGGGCAACTGCCTGTGAATATGGCAAAAGATTCCAGCCCTCTGAGCCCAGCCTCTGCAACCATGAACATGGATACAATTTAGTGATTTCCTGGGACTTCCCCGGTGGTCCAGTGTTAAAGAATCTGCCTTCCAATGCACGGGACGATGGTTCAATCCCTGGTCAAGGAACTAAGATCCCACATACACCACAACTAGAGAGCCCATGCGCCATGGAGCCCAAGTGCCACAACTAGAGAGAAGCCCACGCACCACAACTCCCACATGCTGCGACAAAGATCCCACATGTTGCAACTAAGACCCGACACAGCCAAAAAAAATTAAAAAAAAAAAAGAAAGAAAACCATTCCTTTAAAAGAAAAAAAAAGTTAATGACCTCCTGGGCCTTTCGAAGTCTGAATGAAAGCCCCACAGCATAGTAAAGAGATGGGGCCAGTGAGCTGAAACTGCCCAATTAAATTCAGGTATCCTAATGCCTCAGGGTTCCTTCCAAGTCCCAACTAGCTTCTGAGGACAGAAGAAAAGCTTCATTCAACAACTTGTTAAGATTATACCACAAATGGGAGCCCCCAGGCCTGGGGGGCAACCTGAGATGGAGCAGGCCTCTTCTCCCCCAGAGCTTCATCCCTCCACCCAGTTTCATTCCCAAATGAAAATGGCTTTCAGAAGAACAGGGGAAATCCCAAGCAATCATGTGGGCATTTTTCAGGGACATTTTCTTGTTTCTGTCATTTTGCTTTACCATCTTATATGCAATGTAATTTTGATTTCCTTTTAAAATCCTCATTAAGTAGTCTCTTGTTCTCATGTTTTTCCTGCCCAATGAGAGGGTACATAAGGTTTACTTTATACACTGATAATAAGCAAATAAGTTTCTAAGGCAATTGCCACTAAAGAAAGATTGCTTCTACGAAATAATGCCATTTGCAGCAACATGGATGCAACTAGAGATTATCATACTAAGTCAAGTAAGTCAGAAAGAGAAATGAATATCATATGGTATCACTTATATGTGGAATCTAATATTTGGCACAAATGAACCTATCTACAAAACAGAAACAGACTCACAGACATAGAGAACAGGCTTGTGGTTGCCAAGGGGGAGGGGGTTGGGGGAGGGAAGGACTGGGAGTTTGGGATTAGCAGATGTAAACGATTATATATAGGATGGATAAACAACAAGGTCCCACTGTATAGCAGAGGGAAATATATTCAATATCCTGTGATGAACCATAATGGAAAAGAATATTTTAAAAGAGAAGTCTGTGTGTGTTTTACTGAGTCACTCTGCTGTACAGCAGAGATTGGTGCAACATTGTAAATCAACTATACTTCAATTAAAAAAATATTTTTAAAAGAAAGATTGCTTCTAGTACACATTTAAAATGTTAAAATAATATTTATACCAATTTGCCAATTAAAAAATGAGCTCAACCTAGTGCCCAAAATTTGGTTTCTAAGTACCACTCTACAATAAATGAAACCAGGAATCCTTGCAGAAATGGCCGATTCCAGGGCTGGGGGAGGTAAAAACACAAGATGAGTAACTTGTGGTGCCTGAAAATCAGAGAAAGACACACAACAGGATGGAAGCATGTAAGGGGAAACAGAAGTCAACTTGAAAGAGCTCCCAATAGCCAAAATCAGAATAACTTAAGCCACAAAATAAATAACAATACATGCAATAAACCCCCAAAATAAACACTGAACATCACACACTGATGTAACTGATATAATTAAGTAAATAAACAAAAGGGAGAAAAGGCACAACTCTTCCTCACAAAGAATTCCAGTTAACAAATGTAGAAGAAAAAATAGAAATGAAAGGCACCTAGAAGAACAACACAATAATAACTGCTACAGACAAGATCCACCAAGAAATGCTAATTAGTGGCTAAAAGTTGAGGAGAAAGGATATTTCTATGCAAAGTCTCAAAATGTCTTCCTCAAAATAATGACTAATTACAAAGGAAAGACAGCAACTTTACAGTGATGAAACTTGGCAGAAATACTGGATCAAAAGTAGTATCACTAGTAAGAAGACATATTGACATCATCCTCAATCTAAGCAGGAGAACATCTGACAAAACCAAATCGAGAGGGTCACTCTAAAATTACAAATATAAAATACTTCAAAAGTGTCAAGATCATGAAAAACAAGTAAAACTGAGGAAATGTCACAGACTGAAGGAGAACAAGAAGACATGACAATTAAATGGAATGAGGGATTCTAGATTGGATCCTGGAACAGAAAAAGAACATTAGTGAGACAGTGATGAACCCTAAATAAATCAGCAGTTTAATTAACAGTATTAGACCCCTGTACATTTCTTAAGTTTGATGACTATACTATGGCTATGCAAGATACTACCTTTAGGCAAAACAGGTAAAGATATCAGGGAACTCTGTAAAGTTCAGACACCCTCTGTGAGTCTACAATTAGTCAAAATAAAAAGGTTTTTTTTTTTTTGGCCGCACCATGCAGCATGCGGGATCTTAGTTCCCTGTCCAGGGATTGAACCCGTGCCCCCGCATTGGGAGCACTGAGTCTTAATCACTGGACCACCAGGGAAGTCCCAAAATAAAAAGGTTTTTAAACTGAAGAAGTCTGAGTTACTGTGTTTATTTCTATCTAGAAATATTAATGTCTAGATATTATGGATTAACTTGGCAATAAGGGCATGGAATACTGTCAATGCTTATCATCTCCAATTTGTATTTTCTTTCATTAATTTAACAAATATTTACTGAGCACCTACTATGTCCTAGGCACTAAGGTCTCTGCAGTGAATAAAACAGACAAAAAGCACTGCCTTGAGTAGCTTATGAGAAGACAGACAATGAAATAAAGCCAGCGACAGGTCTTATGTACTATAATAAAACAAGGAAGGAGGATGAGGTCTAAAATCAGGGAAGAAAGAGTATAAGCTCAAAAATTCAATCTAGAGCACACGATGACTCACCTGAGGGACCTCTTCCAGACAGTTTCTGATATTAAAAATACTGAAGATTGCAAAGTAAAATGACTTATATTTTACTACATTTTCTGTATTTTTGCTCCGGAGAATGACAGCATAGAATGCTCATGCACTAATGCTTCCTGGATACCAGAGCCACAGAAAACTTAACCTTGGCATAGTTACTATTTTTCATGTTTTTGTCAGTTTCCCTTCCTTATTAGTACATATAGAGGTTTATCTTCAAAACAATCCCATCTTTTTGGCTTACTTTTTAAACCAAAATTTGTCTGCCTTTCTTCAGCATTGAGAACAACATGCAAGAGCAGCCTCATTTGTCAGTCGCTGAAAATGCACAGATATACACATGTGTATAACAAATGGAAATTCCCTGAAATCCCTAAGCAAATTACTTCCTTGCAAAATAAGCGACCTAACATTAAGGAGTTTTCAGTTTGGAAGTGAGACAGGCTGGGACCTGGGACCCTTCGCTGCAGTGCCTGCACCTAGACAAACATCTCCCCCACCAACAAAACACAAAGAAACTATAAGGGACTAAAAATAACTGCTTCCAGGCCCAGCTGGGGCAAATTATGAACAACAAGATACAAAAAGACCAAAAACCTAACTGCCACTTCTGAGGAGCTGGGAGCAAAAGCAGAGTATAGCCCATGTACCCTGCACACAGCACCACCAAGGGTGGGTAGATGACCGAAGCCACCCCTCAGTTGGGACCCCCAGACCTACCCCTACCCTCACCCCAAGTAAGAAACCCCACCACCCCTTCAGGGAGCAGGCAAGGGAACCTGTTACTTGTTTTCGCTCCCTCCTGCTGCCTTGCCTGAATTTCTTGTCAGGCCTCTTAATTTCTATTGATTAAGGAGGCCAAGAACCCTGGTTGGTAACAGAACCGCAAACAGCTTGAAAGAGGATGGTGTTCTTTTCCTTGCCACCACTCTTTTTTTTTTTTTTTTAAGAAGTTTTTTTTTTTTAATTTTATTTATTTATTTATTTATGGCTGTGTTGGGTCTTCGTTTCTGTGCGAGGGTTTTCTCTAGTTGTGGCAAGTGGGGGCCACTCTTCATCGCAGTGCGCGGGCCTCTCACTATCGCGGCCTCTCTTGTTGCGGAGCACAGGCTCCAGACGCGCAGGCTCAGTAATTGTGGCTCACGGGCCCAGCTGCTCCGCGGCATGTGGGATCTTCCCAGACCAGGGCTCGAACCCGTGTCCCCTGCATTGGCAGGCAGATTCTTAACCACTGCGCCACCAGGGAAGCCCCCTTGCCACCACTCTTAACTTAGGAATGAGAACATTTTCTTATTTCTTAAGCCTATATGTCAGACGACAGTAGAGTAGTTTTAGGTTAGTGCTGTTACTTGTGTTTAAAAACTGCATTTTATAGACACTACTCTTTTATTTTGAAAACAGAAATAATCACCCTGATAAAGAATTTGCTATTTTTCTGCACAAACGTCACTTGCTCGGCATTTACAGCTTCATGTAATGTGTATTATACGAAATAAACTGCAAACAAAATGTTTTATTTTAATTATACTTGCAAATATATAGCTCAGTGGTGTCATAATGCTGGCATCAATTTTAACCAATATATGAACAAATGCATTCCGGAAGCTGAAGATATAATTTTCAAGAAGCAACAGTATGAATGTACTTAATGCTACTGAATTATACCCTTTAAATGGTTAAAATCGTAAATTTTTATGTATCATATGGTAAATGTTATGCATATATTATTACAATACTAAAAAATTTTTAAGCAATAGTAGGATCCTGTTTCGTAGTTAAAATTTTACCTATACGTGTAAGAGTTTGAATAATCATGCACAAATTTTAAAAGGTCAGGAAGGCTCCAGACAAAAACATTAACGGACTGCAGTTACTTTTACTTTTCTTACGCTCACCCGCGTCATCTAATTACTTGTAATGAATACGCTTTGTTTGCATAATTGGGAGAAGTGATAAAACACAGAAACCAGTACGCCAAATTCGCGCCCCGAGCAGCGAAGCGCAGGCAGATACGCCCTCACCGGGGCGGGTCGGGCTCCCAGGTCAGACCCCCGCCCGGGCGCAGCCTCCAGGCCAAGCCTCACCCGCCGCCCCCCGGGAACCCCGCGCCCGCACGGCAGCCCCCGACGCCCCCTGTTGCCCCGCTCACCGACGCCCCCGGTCGCGAGACTCTCAGTCCGCGGACTGCACGACCAGCCCGGCGCCAGCCCCCTTTCCGGGCTCTCCGCTGGCCCGTATCGCGCACGCGCATCGCCGCTCCGGGCCTCTAGGCCCCTCTAGGAAGCAGGGAGGGCCAACGTCTCGGCTTCTCCTGGGCCCTAGTGCCTTTCTGGGCGGCCTCTGAGCCCAGCCCATAGGCTTGTCCCCGGCGCTCCCCACCTAACCTAACCCACTGGACGCCTGCCTTCTGTTCGTGCCCCAGATCTCTATCAGTCTTGTCCTGTTTTCCTACACCCCTCCCCATGTGTGTGCAGGGCTTCCCTCCAGGGCTCCCTCCCCCCAGAGAAGAATGACATCAAAGCTGTTTCTTATCCCCAACTGCTTGGGTGGACCCCAACTGGGTCTTTCCTTGCGAGGTGCTACTGGCTCAATAGAATGAGACCAGGTTCAGCAGAGCAGAAACTTTATTTGTTGATCAAGGAATGAGGAGGGGAGAGCTCCTGTTCTGAAGCCCCCTTCCCGTTGAGGGAGGGAAGCCTGCAACTTTTAAGGGGTAAGAGGTGGGTGTGCCATCAGAATTTGGGGGAAGAGGTGGAGATTTCCAGAAACAGCAGGAGCAAGAGCATTCCTCTGGGCTCCCTTGCACTCAGCACTAGTTGTGCCTAGCAAAGTGCGAGTCTCCACTTTGGGCAGAGATCCTAGCATGGTAATGAAGCAAAGGCAACTTTCACACACTTCCATCTCATCTGCACAGGTGTTGCCCTCGTGGTCAGGCTAGAACCGGTTCAGGAGAGTTGACTTTTGCCATCTTGGGCCTTTCTGTCTTGGGCCGGTTCTTCGGTTTTGCTTATGTGGCCTTCTGCCTTCCTTTCTATTAAGCAAGCATGGCTGTGGCATAGATTAGCAGATTGTGGCGTGGGAACAAGAAGAGAAAGTAGGTTAGCCTCTGTACAGGTGTGGGTCTCTTTCCAGTGACAAAGCCAGGAGTCAAGATAGCGACCAGGCTGGCCAGAAGGAGCTGTTAAGGGGACCACTCATTACTCCCTGGGGCCCCTTTCAACAAGGGGAACCAGATCCTCAGGGAGGCTCTGCTCCAGGACAGTCTCTTCCCCCATCACCCCCACAACCAGGGGTACTTGCTTATTCCCAGCCCACAGGCACACAAAACTCTACCTTCCCACAGCTTCCAGCTCTTTTATCTTATGGGTGATTTCTAACAAGGCTCACCTAGTGGGTGAACAATGGTACTATTTGCCAATATGTGGAATCCTGGAGGAGTAGGTTTGGGGATAGAGAGGCTGCTTGAAGAAGGGCTGAAGTCACATCAGGAGACTGCCCAGTCCCTGTAGGAGCAAATGTCTTCTATCGACAGCATCAGAGAACCTGGAGGGTGTGGAGCCAATGCCGTAAAGACCACCTGCTGCCATAGGAGGGCACGTGCAAGCTGCTATGTCAAGGGGCCAGGTAGCTGTCCTGGTTGCCCTCTGGTATATGAATCCTAGTGCCAGGCCTCAGCATGTTGCCAACTGATGTTTCAGTAGGAGGGATGCTCATCTGTGCGCTGAGGCTCTGTTCCAGCCGTCTGAACCACCCCAGGTTCTTTGTCAATGCCCCAGCCGCCAAGGATGGAAAGAGAGAATGGATCCTGGCACCAGAGAGCTATTGATGAGGTGAGACACAAACCAACGGCACAGCATAAATGAGGAGGGTTCAAGCGGCAACATATAAAAAGTGTAATTGGGGACTTCCCTGGCGGTCCAGTGGTTAAGGCTCCGCACTTTCACTGCAGGGGGCGCGGGTTTGATCCCTGGTCGTGGAACTAAGATCCCATATGCCTCGTGGCGCTCCCCCCCCCCAAAAAAAGTGTAATTGTTAAGAAAACACAACATGGGGTTCCCGGGGGGCGGAGGGTGAGGCTTGGCCTGGAGGCTGCGCCCGGGCGGGGGTCTGGCCTGGGAGCCTGACCCGCCCCGGTGAGGGCGTAACTGCCTGCGCTTCGCTGCCCGGGGCGCGAATTTGGAGTACTGGTTTCTGTGTTTTACCACTTCTCCCAATTATGCAAACAAAGCGTATTCATTACAGGTAATTAGATGACGCCGGTGAGCGTAAGAAAAGTAAAACCCCAGGGCTA
Source organism: Eubalaena glacialis (assembly GCF_028564815.1). Classification (NCBI taxonomy): domain Eukaryota; kingdom Metazoa; phylum Chordata; class Mammalia; order Artiodactyla; family Balaenidae; genus Eubalaena; species Eubalaena glacialis. Next base: position 65,392,932 of record NC_083722.1, on the reverse strand, counting down.
GCGATATTTGGAAACCATTACCACCCCTAGGAGCAGGCTACCTGACAAGCTGTGGCCTTCAGTTCAGGGACACGCCCAACCCCATGGTCCAACACACAGTGAGCTGGGGTAATAAGTTTCCTGACTTTCCCTTTGATCTCCTGCCAGGGCCTGCCACTGGCCCAACTGTGAACAAAGAGTATCTCTCATCACCCAATTATATAAGGGTTAAGTTGCAACCCACTGCACTCTGCACCCCGAGAGGAATTCAGGATGAAAAAAGGATAAGATACTCTGTGCTTTGGATAAACAGGCCCCTAGATAGTTAAATGTATATCTCAGGAAGAATTTCAATGACCCCAGATTCTTGCATCTTCCCCTACACAGAAAAGCAATGAAATTATTAACTTGAGGTGTCTGTTCTTTGTGACTAGCAGTAGGTCTTTTACCATGATGTATGCTTGCCTACATGTATTTCCTAGCCAAAAGAAAAGGAAAAAACCATATATGAACTGGTTCCCCCCCCACCTCTTCAGAGAAGTTCCTCAGAGCTACTGAGAGGCTGTCTCCTGGTCTCTAGTCCTCAGCAAGACCTTAACAAAACGTAAACTCACAACTCTTATGTTGTGTGTTTTTCTTTGAGTCAACATGACTCAACTGGAAGCTGGCGGAAGAAGGTCAGCTTCTCAGGTCTCAGGACAGCGTTGAGAAGGATTGAGAGTGAATATGGGGGAGAACTGGAAAATATCCAACACACCCAAAAAGGAAAGTGGGAACTGCTTGTCTATACAGTTTTCCTTCTGAAATAATGTTCTTAGCAACTTGTCTCCAAGGAGTGGGTGAATGGGTAAAGGATTGGACATCTGCCACCACACACAGGAAAGAGTTTTGAGTCTTGTCTCGTCAACTGAAAGAAAAACACACAACATAAGAGCTGGTAGATTGGGTTTTACTGAGGACTATAGCCCAGAAGACATCCTCTCAGTAGCTCTGAGAGAGCTGCTCCGCAGAGATAGAGGAAAAGCCAGTACACATATGATTGTGTCTAGGGAATACGTGCTGTCAAGCATACATCTCAGTGAAAGGTCACAAGGAACAGGTATCTCAGTTAATGATTTTAGTGCTTTTTCTATGTTTGGGAAAATGCAAGAATCCAGACTCATTAAAATTCTTCCTGAGATATACATCTAACTGTCTAAGGGGCCTGTTTTTCCAAAGCACAGAGCGCCTCATCCTGGTTTTCTTCCTAGGCTGCACTGTCGGTCAGCAGCTGCAGTGGCAGATGACTTAATCCTTGTAGAACTGGATGGTGAGCAACATCTTTTGTTTTACAGTCTGAGAACACAGTGTTCCCATCACAGAGGAGCTCGAGCAGGTTCTGTGTTTGGGGTGTGCTTATGCAACGGGACAGCAGCTAACATGGACAGCACCCAGACTGGTGTGGTCAAACAGATCCAGCAGATCGGCCCCTCCAGCGTTTGCACCGCTGCAGAAGCAGTCTCTTTGCTCTGTTTGCTCTGCTCAGAGAGCAGCTCTGTTTTGAAGTCCTGCCCAGCTCCCTGAGGCTCAGCCCACCTCGGCCACTACCTGATTTCTCTGAGAGCCACAGCACAGAGCCTGTAGCAAGGAGGTCTCTTCCGTCCTCCGGTTGGGGGCCTATTCTTGGAGCTCTGTTTCCTGAGTGTTTTACCTCCTTTCACATTGGGCCAGTTTGCTTGGCAGGAGCCCTGGGCAGAGCTTCTCCAACTTTAATGTGCATAGGAATGCAAATCACTTGAGGTTAAACAGGTTTAACTGGTTAAACTGCAGATTCTAATTTGGGAGGTGTGCAAGGGGGCAAAGACTATGTCTGACAAGCTCACAGGTGTGCCCATGTTGTGTTCCTGTACCAGGCTTTGAGTAGCAAAGAACTGTGAATGTAAATCACGGGCTCTGCACAGTATAATCCCCTGGGGAGCTCTTAAAGCGTTTACATTGCACATCAATTAAGCGCAAAGCTTTGTGGGTGGGGCCCAGATGTTCCTACTTCTTTAACTCCCCAGGTGATCCCAACATGTAGGAAAGTTGACAACCTGGGAGTGCAGGATCCTTCCTTTTACCCTGATTCCCTGAAGCGTGCAAAAACCACAGGCTGAAGAGCTTTGTTCATTTGCGTGTTTTCAAATTTAAAATGCATCAGCTTTTTGCCTCTAAAAAGAAGGGGAAAAGCTCCCCCTTAATTTTTTCCCTCCTATTTGAAGTTTGGGTATGGGGAGTGGGAATGTGGTCAGGACTGTGGCCAGAGAAAATAGATCAGAATGTAAGCCTGAGAATCAGCTGTGGCCAAGTGACAGAAAGTAAAATGTCCTGCTGGGATTTTCACCCTTTTTTTAGCCACTCAATCTGGGCCCTGTCTTTGAAGACATAAGGCACTCAAGTACCTACTATGAAAAGAGCCAGTGGCCCAGTGTGGAAAATTGATAAGCCATTTCACTAATAACTTCACATCAAATATTTACAAATGCTAAGTTAAAAAATGTAGGGAATTCCCTGCTGGTCCACTGGTTAGGGCTCCGCTATTTCACTGCTGAGGGCGCGGGTTCAATCCTTGTTCGGGGAACTAAGATACCACAAGCCGAGCAGTGTGGCCAAAAAAAAGAAATAAAGTAACAGGGTTATTTGAGAGTGACTGATTACCATGCCTGTATATTTTCTTAATCACCTCACAATTCCTGTAGCTCCTAGCACACTGCCTGCCATAGATTGGTTTGGGTTGCCCTAGGAAGTAGGGTAACTGGAATAGCCACCCAGGATGAATCCTTCCATCTTTTCACTACAGCTTTCCATCATATCCTGTCCCATCTCCATCTAGAGGAAGAGCAGGGGATGGCATGGCTCTGACCTGGGATCCCAGAAGCTACGGAAAGGGGTTTGTGGGTAGGGTAGTGAGGAGGGCTAGTTAGGCTCAAGGACAAGTTTCCAATGAAAAGCCCCTGTCCAAGAATGGGCACCACCCAGAGAAGCAAGGATGGTTCAAAATATTGAGGCCAAGAGTATATCAAGAACAACAGGCAAGGATGAAGGTCAAAACTCACATCAGAAAGTCAGAGCAGGCTGGTTCCTAGGCTATAACTGGAAGAGACTTTGTGGCATTATCAGCTGGAGAAGCAGGTACAAAGCAGTACAAATTTTAGTTTGTACATATGGTTATAGCTATTCTGGTTCCAACCATTTTTTTTCTTATCATTTTTGAAAGTTCCCATGTTCCAGTTGGTAAATAGTGGCTGAACTATTTAAACACACGCTGAACCCCACAGGAACTCCCCCGCCAACCAACCCCTCACGGATCACTCATGTGATACGACAATTGAAGAGTTAATGCCTAGCCCATCAAGGACCTGCTTTGATCCATTTAGGCTAGTAAATTGTTAATAATTTAAATATTACCCCTAAGTGAGAAAGAGACCTAAGTAGCACTTTCAGTTCTGTCTGTGGACTGGAGTCTTTGAAGGGGCCTAATATCCCTCCCTACCTGGAACTCCTCCTCACAGGTAGAATGAGACCAGGTAGGAAGTGTCAACCAAAAAAATAATGCAGGAGGATGAAAAAAAAAAGTTTATTTGGGATCTTATTGCAATTGCAATAACTGTAATTTGGGAGACACAGATTCAGGTAACTCTCGAAAGAGTATTCCCTGATGGGGAAGAGAAACAGGGGCTTATAAAGACAAAAAGCCACGAGGCTGAGACTTCCCTGGTGGCACAGTGGTTGAGTCTGCCTGCCAGTGCAGGGGACACGGGTTCGAGCCCTGGTCCAGGAAGATCCCACATGCCATGGAGCAACTAAGCCTGTGCGCCACAACTACTGAGCCTGCACTCTAGAGCCTGTGAGCCACAACTACTGAGCCCGCGTGCCACAACTACTGAAGCCCAGGCGCCTAGAGCCCAAGCTCTGCAACAAGAGAAGCCACCATAATGAGAAGCCCGTGCACCTCAAGAAAGGGTAGCCCCCGCTCGCCACAACTAGAGAAAGACCGCACGCAGCAACGAAGACCCAATGCAGCCATAAATAAATAAATAAATAAATGTGGTTTTTTTTTTTAATTATTAAAAAAAAAAAAGCATGAGGCTGTTAAAAGTTGCCTGGCAAGAATTGTGGTTGGCACTGACATGATCGGAAAAGATTTGTCCTCAGGAATCACAAGTTTTTTTAGGGTGTCAATAAGTAGATATGTTGTTTCTGGCAGATGTTCTGGATGACTTCGTTAGGTCAAAAGGTCAGGTTCCACAGGCTAAGACGTGCATAAGTCACGCTTCCTCAATAGCTTGTTAGAGAGCTCTCTTGGCAATACAGACTCCATTTTTATTTTCCTTTCACAGAAGAGCATCTCCTAATTAACTCCTTAGTTGCTGGATTGTATGGATGATCAGGGTTAGCATGATTGTAGAGCAATGAAAGATGGAGTAGATTAAGAACGTTGGGAGAGAGGACTTCCCTGGTGGTCCAGTGTTTAAGACTCTGCGCTCCCAATGCAGGGGGCCCGTGTTCGATCCCTGGTCAGGGAACTAGATCCCACATGCCACAATTAAAAGAGTTCGCATGCCACAACTAAGACCCGGTGCAGCCAAATAAATAAATATTAAAAAAAAAGAAAAGAAAAGGAAGGTAGGGAGAGCTGGTATCATAGGGCCATGGGGTTAAGGACCTCATCCATTCTCCACAAGCCTGGATAATTATTCACTGCATGGGTGGAAGATGTGGGAGTGCCTGTTAGAAGGAGAGACGGATGTGTTCCATGCTCATGGCCTCCCACATGGCCTGGCTCTGGTTACCTTACTTTCCAGACCAGCAGAAGTTATAGATTCCCTTGTGTGACCTGACTGCCGGCGTGTCAGTGGGGTTAGGGGTGTACAGAGCAGGGAGATGTAGAGGCCATAATTGTTCTGTTGGGGATGATGGAGTACAAATTGGATGCCGTCTTGTAGGCGGCAAGATGAGAGAACCAGGAGAGTTATGAGGAAGATGATCTTGAGCACACAGTTGACACTTCATGTGTGGTCCTCAGTCAGTAGAAACTGGGCAGGGAATGGGTAAATACACAGTCAGAATGCCTCAACTGTTCCTTCCAAAATCAGGAGACAGACTGGAGACAGTATTCAGAAATCAAGTGGTTAGGGAGTCATAGGAGCAGGGTACCTCCTTGATGAACAGGTAGGCCAGGACCAATGTGGACAGGGAACTCGTGTGAAGTGTGTCAGTACTAGTACTGCCACCCTGTGAGGAATGTAGGGCAGTGATGAGGTCTGGGGTAACCCATCTGAGGGTTTTGGGGGTCTGGAATAACTGTTACATTCCCTCGGGCCTCCCAGGCTTAGCCATGGCTAAGATGCAGGTTTCATGAATGGCAAAACATGGGTTTTAAGTCCTGACATGAGGCGTAGTGGGTGCTAAATCTGGCACCAAGAACTTCAAAAGAAGAGAGGCTGTAAATTCAGATGGAATAATGGTCTAGTTGGAGCTGTGGAGGTAGTGTCACCTTTATAGCCCATGGAGGAATGACAAAGTGTAGTGTTTCTCAAATATGTCCACAATTTTTTGCTACTCCTACCTTCAAGAGATGGAGCATCATTCCCCTCCCCTTGAGTGTGGGCTGGATTTAGTGACTTGCTTCTAACAAATAGAATAAGGCAGAAGTGATGATGTGTCACTTCTAAGACTAGGTCGTAAAAAGGCCTTGAGGCTACCTCTCTGCTCTCTGTCTTTCTGAGATGACTCACATTGAGGTAAGCTAGCTTCCATAACTTGAGAAAATTTGAGCAGCATTATGGAAGGCCCGTGACTTCAACCCTAACCAATATCATGACTTCAGTCTCAGGAGAGACCCTAAACCAGAACAACCCAGCTAAGCTGCTCCTGAATGCAGAAACTGTGAGATAATAAAATTGTTGTTTAATAATAAATTTTGGGGTAATTTGTTATGTAGCAATAGATAATGAACACACAATGTTTTTAAGAACTCTCAAATTTCTCATATTGTCCTTGGTCTGCAGTTCCTGACTCCCTCTCTGAAATGGTACTTGGAAATTTTGAGATAGTCCTCTGCACTAGTTAGGACTTTCTTCATCACACATAAGAGACACAGATCAAAATAGTTTGAGCAAAAGGGAACATTACTGAAAAGAACTTAGATAAACACTTGAACAATAGAGGTGCAGCTGGGTCTTGACAGCCACTGGAAAAAGACCAGAAAGTCTGTCAGAACATACCAAATAGCTCTGTTCTCAGTTGCAATTTAAAAACTCAGAGGACTTCCCCGGTGGTCCAGTGGTAAAGAATCCACCTTACAATGCAGGGGACGGGAGTTTGATCTCTGGTCAGGGAACTAAGATCCCACATGCTGTGGGGCAACTAAGCCCACGTGCCACAACTACTGAGCTCTCGTGCCTCAACTAGAGGAGAGAAAACCCGCATGCCACAACTAGAGAGAAGCCCGTGAACCGCAATGAAAGATCCCACATGCCGCAACTAAGACCCGATGCAGTGAAAAATAAATAAAATAAATAAAAAATAAATCTTAGAAAGAAAAAACTCAGGAACATCCAGGTTGAGGCTGCATGTTCATTCCGAGATCAATCAGTCAACAATGGTGGGACAGGATTTCTGTTTCAAGTAATTTTGCATATTAGATAACCTGAAAACAAGCCCTCCTGCACAGAGATGTAGAGATTGAAAATATGAAAGAGATTGAAAATGTGAAAGAGATACTAAGAGACTTAGGGGAAGGAATTAGGTCTCATCTACATCAATTAGGAATTCAGAAAAGAATAAAAAATATCTGGGTATGTTCAATGATAGAATAGCCGATAATTTTCCAAAATTGTTTAAAGGACTGAATCTTTAGATTCAGAAATCCCTAGACTTAACATATCCCAAACGGGATGAATAAATACAAATCTACACCTACACACATTGTAATGAAATTGCAGGGCATCAAAGGCTATAAAGAGATCCTATAATCAACCAAAGATAAAAGGACTTCCTACAAAGAAACTACAATTAAACTGACAACAGATTTCTCAACAAGACAATAGAAGCCAGAAGATAATGTGGTATCTTCAAAAACCTTGAACATGGGGTCAGCCAACTACAGCCTGTAATAAAGTCTGCTTCATCTTTTTTTATGTTTGACAACTGACATCTTTTAAGCCTAACTCTCCTCTTCCACTTCTCTCCTACATCTGAGCAAGCTGGTGAGAAATCCCAGGTATTTCCTCCATTGACGCCAGTAGGAAATTCAAACCATTCAAGTTCTGCCCATCTGTGAGAACCCTACCTTGGCTCCAATCCTGAACCACCATAAAAACCTCAGACCAATTTCCTTTCCCTGCTCTCTCAAGCCTTTTTGTTTGTTTGGCTGTGTTGGGTCTTTGTTGCTGCTTGCAGGCTTTTGCAGCGAGTGGGGGCTACTCTTCGTTGCCGTGCACGGGCTTCTCATTGCAGTGGCTTCTCTTGTTGCAGAGCATGGGCTCTAGGTGCGTGGGCTTCAGTAGTTGTGGCATGCAGGCTCAGTAGGTGCAGTACGCCAACTCTAGAGCGCAGGATCAGTAGTTGTGGCTCATGGGCTTAGTTGCTCCGTGGCATGTGGGATCTTCCTGGACCAGGGACTAAACCCATGTCCCCTGCGTTGGCAGGTGGATTCTTAACCACTGCTCCACCAGGGAAGTCCCTCAAGCCATTTTGGATCTGCATGGGAGTCACCCTACTCTCCCAGAATTCCTCATTATGTGAGTAGTAAACCTTTGATGAATGTGTGGTATCACTAATCTCAACATACATGCCAAATTTGGCAGAGTGGCTGCACGACAGCCCATGGGCCAAATCAAGCCTGTTACCTGTTTTTATAAGTAAAGTTTTATTGAAATACAGTCATGCCCATTGATTTATGTATTATTTGTGGCTGTGTTCCTGCTACAGTGGCAGAGTTGAGTGGTTATGACTGAGACTATATGACCCTCAAAGCTGAAAATATTTACTATCTGGCCCTTTACAGAGAAAGTTTTCTGATTCCTGCGTTGGAAGAGGGCTACAACCTATAATTCAATACCCAGCTAAGCTATCATTCAAGAATGAGGGAAAATCCCAAGAAAATATTTGCAAAATGTATTTCTAATAAAGGATTTATATCCAGAATATACGTAGAACTCTTACAACTCAACAATAAAAAGGCAAATAATCCAGTTGAAAAAATGGGCAAAGGATCTGAATAGACATTGCTCCAAAGAAGATATATATATACAAATGGCCAATAAGCACATAAAAAGGATGCTCATTACCATTAATCATTAGGGAAATGCAAATGAAAACCATAATTAGATACCACTTCATGCCCACTAGGATGACTGTTAGATAATAACAAATGTTGTCAAAAATGTGGAGATATTGGAACCCTCATACATTGCTGGTAGGAATGTAAAATGTGCAGCCACTTCAGAAAACAGTTTGGCAATTCCTTAAAATGTTAAACATAGTGTTACTATATGAAAACATATATATTGTTCTCTGTCCCTGATCCCTGACACAGGGTTCCTAAAACCCTTGTAATTTCCTAAGGAATAAGAAGGTCACTAGGAGCATCTTCAGTTTCAATGAGGTGACTCCGAATGGGCTCCTGGAGGAGGGCTGGTCACTGGAAAGTAAAAGCCATGATAAGCAGCTTAGAATTTTCAGCCCTGCGCCCCCATCCTCCAGAGAGGGGAGAGGGGCTGGAAATGGAGTTAATAATTGATCATACCTACGTGAGGAATCCTCTATAAAATCCCAATAGTATGGAGTTCAGAGAGTTTCCAAGTTGGTGAATACATCCACATACTGGGAGGGTGATGCAGCCCAAATCCACAGGAACAGAAGCTCCTGCCCTCTGGACCCTCCCAGGCCTCACCCTATGTTATCTCTTCATCTGACTATTCATCTGTATCCTTTAGCATATCCTTTAATAAACTGGTAAATATAAGTAAGTGTTTTCTGAGTTCTGTGAGTGGCTCTAGCAAATTAATCCAACCCAAGGAGGGGGTCATGGGAACCTCTGATTTGTAGACAACGCAGACAGAAGTTGTGGGTAACCTGGGGACCTACTACTTGTGATCGGCATCTGAAGTGGGGTGGGGCAGTCTTGTGGGACTGAGCCCTTAATCTGTGGGATCTGACACTATCTCTGGGTACACAGTGTCAGAATTAAGTTGTAGGACACCCAGCTGGTGTCTCAGAGAATTGCTTGGTGTGGGGAGAAACCTCACGCATTTGGTGACCAAAAGTATCAGAAGTTAAGTGTTTTGTGTGAGTAGTAAAGAAGACACAGGAAAGAAAGACACATTAGGGAAGAAATGGGGTTTTCCCTACTCAGGAGGAGAAAACTGGTGGTTTTCCTAATAGAATACCGATGAAAAATGGAAACATATGTCCACACAGAAATTGTACATGGATATTTGTGGCAGCATTCATGTGATAGCCCCAAAGTGGAAACAACCCAAATTGGGAATCAACTGGGAATGATTAAACAAAATGTGGTATATCCATACAATGCAACATTATTTGGCAATAAAATGAAGTACTGATAGATGCTCCAACATGGACGAACCTTGAAAATATATACTAAGTGAGAGAAGCCAGTCACAAAAGACCACATATTATATGATTCCACTTATATCAAATGTGCAGAATAGGGCTATGACGCTAGGCTCTGGTATACAGTGAGCAGGGCCAGGGTCAGGACAGGCAGGAGGGCTGTAAAGCCAGTCAGAGAAGGTGGGAAGGGATGTACCAGATGAGAAAGCAGCATGCAAAGGCCCCAAGGTAGTCACGAGCTTGGTGTGTTTACAAACTGAAAGATGGCTGGCATGGTAGGAAACTGCCAGAGAAAAACCAATCCAGACTTAGTAAATAGAGACTTGTATTCAAAAGAATTAATGCAAGAGGGAAAGTGGGACTATTGTAAGACGGAGATCGTGACCCTGGGGTCTGCAAGTGTCTCCAATCAAACAGAAGATGGTTTTTCTTTTATAGGGTAAAGAGGAAGCAAAGATAAGCAGAATCTTTGGGGGGAAAGCTGGACGAGCAAGGCGAAATGACCAGTGGGGTCTGACAGAAAAGTATCTCCCTGGGGTCCTACTCCCGATTCCCGGGAGAAGCTGATAAGGGGGCATGTTCCACTTTTCTGTGCTTGCTCAGCCTTGGGGGACAGCAGAGGTCAGGGGCCTGGAGGAAAGAGAAGCCTGACTGAAGTCTGGCTAGCAAGCATTTTGTTCTGATTGATCAGTGGGGACAAGCAGCTCAGCTAATGAGACAAAGAATGGGAATTTGGCCAGTCTGTATCTGGCTTTGTCTTAAGTACCAAGGAGGGTGTCTGTGAGTCTTAACTGAGTCATATATGGGAGGGTGGTTCTGTGCAGTAAGCTGTTTTCTGGAACACAAAAGTGTGAGGGGATTTCTTAACCTTCACTGTTTACCAGGATCACAGGGCTCAGGCAAAATTCCACATTGCCCGAACTGAAATCAATCACGGCTTCTCTGAGGCTAATCCAAGTCCAGGAGCTTTACAGAGGATCTTTCTTGGGCATAAGAGCAGAGAAGTTAGAAAAGCTTGATTTAGTCATAAAAATGCCTTAAATTTTCGTACCAAAAGCTACCTTTTTCATATTAAAGATATGTTTAGGGCAAGATTAGACTAATACAAATTTATCTTTTTTCTTTTAGATAGTTCTTATGCTTTATTTTATTTATTTTAATTTCTTTATTTTAATTAAAAAAATTTTTTTTATTTTTGGCAGCATTGGGTCTTCGTTGCTGTGCAAATTTATCTTTTACTTTAAAATTATACTTTATCAGTCACTGCTTAACTCAGTGCTGGTTTTCTTTGTCTGCTTTCTGGAAAACTCCTTTAAGTGTGCATTGTGCATCTACATTATACATTAACCAGACCTCCTTAGAAGACTCAGGGATGACTGCTTGACCGAAAAGAGCAGTTTTCTCCTGATGCCAGCAAGATAACAATTTAGGAGATAACATTCCTTTCTTAATCCTGTAATCAAAGTGAAACAGCACCAGCTTAAACTGGTTTTGCCTCTTTAAATAGGTGGTTGATTAATCAAACCTTGAGTTATTTTACAGAGACAGCACCACACGTGTGTAAGGCAGGGACCCAGGCCTCCACGATGACCCTGGAACCAAGAATCTTCAGTCTTGCCACTGAAGCCCTTTAGGAAGCGAGAAGTCCTTTAATAAAAAAAAAATCTGGCTTCCAGCAGCACAAGTAGCTTATCTGGACTAATTCAGGACTAGCCAACCAGCTCCCAAGTTTGAAATTCCCCTACCTCTTAAATTGCACCCCAAGCACTGGATGGGGGAGACAGATTGAGAGCCTAAAAGCTGGTGCTATAGTACTGGCTTCCAAGCACATTAGAAAGCAAGCCCTTTGCTCGGTAACATCCCCACAAATGGAAGAAATGATTGCTTCTTTTAGGCAGTTAAGGGGGAGGTAAAGAGCTTTTCCTGAGTCTGCTGGGTCTTGACTGACCTCTAAGCAAAATAATCCTCATGCCAAAGTGGCATCTTTTGGGGGACTTGTTCAGAACCCCTTCAAGAACAGGCACTATGACAGCTTTCCAAGTCAGACTCAATCCCCTATGAAGCTTGCTGGCCATGACATTAAATAAATAGGAATATGGATTAAGCCCTTTAAGTTCTTTTTGGAACTTGTAGTTTACTAGAAAGATCCACAAAAGGGACTTTCAGCTTGCATCCCGTGCTGTTTCTTTTGCCTTTATGATGTGGTTCTGAAACATATCAGCCTCACCTGGAGGCCCTGTTTGCTGGGCCCTACTCCAGTGTTTATGATTGAGTAGGTCTAGAGTGGGACCTGAGAATTTGCCTTTGTAGCAAGTTCCTGGGTGATGTTCATGCAACGGTTTGGGGCACCACATTTGGAAACCCACTATCTTAATGGAAACCCTCTAAGTTGGCAGTTCAACTTTAGTTGCACATCAGAATATCAGGAGAATTTTTTTTTTTTAAAGAAGTCTTTTTTTAAAAAAATTAATTAATTAATTTATTTATTTTTGGCTGTGTTGGGTCTTCGTTTCTGTGCGAGGGCTTTCTCTAGTTGCGGCAAGCGGGGGCCACTCTTCATCGCGGTGCGCGGGCCTCTCACTATCGCGGCCTCTCATTGTGGAGCAGGGGCTCCAGACGCGCAGGCTCAGTAGTTGTGGCTCACGGGCCTCGTTGCTCCGCGGCATGTGGGATCTTCCCAGACCAGGGCTCGAACCCGTGTCCCCTGCATTGGCAGGCGGATTCTCAACCACTGCGCCACCAGGGAAGCCCCAGGAGAATTTTTTTTTAATTCAGCCCTCCACCCCACCTCAAACCAATTCAACCAGAATCCCATGGGCAGGGCCCAGGCATTGGATTTCTACAAAGCTCTAAAAAGGTCCTTCTGTGCATTAGAGTTGAGAAGCACTGCCCTAAATTTGTTTTGCTTCCTGGGGAAAAGTTCCACATGGATTTCTTAAGAAAAAGTGATAGGAACCTCCTCTGTTTGTCTAATTGGAGGGTGGGGCTGTATAAAAATCTGCTCCACCTAAGTTGTGTTTGACCCAAGGGTTGCCAATGGTTTCAGCCTCCTGCCCTCTGTCCCTAGGTTTTAGAGTCCACAGGTGCCATTGATTAGAAGACCTTAACCTCATATGTACCCTTTGCTTCCCAACCTCTCCTCCTTGGGACTGTTGGGGCTCCTAGAGATGAAGAAGGAATTGTAAACAGAAGGCTCCACCCAGACCAGCGCTTTTCAGTCTTTAAGGTACATGCAAATCACCTGGGACCTCGCTAAAAAGAAGATTGATTCCATGGGACTAGGCTGGGGCCTGAGATTCTGCATTTCTAACAAGCTCCCAGATAATGGGGGGGGGGCTGCTATTCCGAGGGCCACACTTAAAGGAGCAAAAGCCAAATCTCTTTTTAAAAATTAATAAACAGAAAACTCAGTTAAATAGAGTTGGGAGACCAGAAGAGGGAGCTCTCACGCCCTGTGACTATAGCAAAGCCGAATAGGAAGAAGAAATACTCCTCTTATATCCTGGCAAGGACTCAGCCAATGAAAAGCTATGCGTTCTTTGTTTACTATACCCGCCCTACTTCCTTTACCTTTATGAAAGGGTTCTCCTTCCCTTGTCGTTCAGGAACTTGCATGTGGTTTGCCATGGTTACAGACCTCAAGTTGAAAATCTCTGCTGATCCTGAATAAACCCACCTTTGCTGGAGAAATATCTGGCAGTCTATTTGTTTCAGGTCAAAATTTTGGCAGCCCACACAGGGACCATTGAAGATCCTCCCATGGCTTCCGCGCTGGTGAGCAAACAGGTGTGGTAACCACAATTTAGCCTACTGAGCTTTCTAGCTCATTGCTTTCTTGCTGACCCTGGAGTTTCAAGGCACGTCTTTCTCCTGGATCTGAGCTCATGCCCTCTTTGCATTTGAAGCTCCACAGGGTTTATTTGGGATCTACTTAAAGGTTTCATCTTTCTGGTTGAAGCCTTGTTTTGTATGTGTTTGGCACTTCGGTCTGATTTTGAAGTCAGACTGTCAACCAAAGCTGGCTGAAAAGGCCTTTGGCTGATTCCTTCAGAAACAGGGGCTGCTTCTCTGAAACTGTGCTGGTTTTTCAGTCTTTGGCCTATTCCTCTGGAAAGGGCCATTCTCTGGAAACTGGCTGAAAAAGCCTTTCCTCCTGGCTTCTCCGAGACCAAGCTATCTCCTTAGGACTGGCTGGTATTCAGGCTTGCAAGCTATTTAAATTGAGCTGTTTGTGCTGTAAGCTCTTGGAGCTGTTTGAAAATTGTTCTTTACTCTAGAGAAAAACCTCTGAGAAATGGGATCCCAGTTATCTAAATATTTTGAGGGTGCCTACAGGGACTCGGGCCAATTTTATGTTTTTATGTATTATGGCTTCCTCATGTGCATTTTTTAAAAATAATTTTTCTTTAAATATAGTTGATTTACAATGCTGTGGGATTTTTAAAAAATAATTTATTATTTATTTACCTTTTGGCTGTGTTGGGTCTTTGTTGCTGCGCGGGCTTTCTCTAGTTGCGGAGAGCAGGGGCTACTCTTCGCTGTTGTGCACGAGCTTCTCATTGCAGTGGCTTCTCGTTGCGGGGCACGGGGTCTAGGCCCGCAGGCTTCAGTAGTTGTGGCGCATGGGCTCAGTAGTTGTGGCTCGCGGGCTCTAGAGCGCAGGCTCAGTAGTTGTGTGGCACAGGCTTAGTTGCTCCACGGCATGTGGGATCTTCCTGGACCAGGGGTCGAACCCGTGTCCCCTGCATTGGCAGGCTGATTCTTAAATACTGCGCCACCAGGGAAGTCCCCTCATGTGCATTTTTAACTAAATGGACTGACCTGACTAAAGGCAACTTGTAATATCAATGGCCATTATGGGGAACTTTTGAAATCCCCAAACTTAATTTCCTTAAAACTGAAATAGACTACAAGAGCTCAAAAATTTCCAGAACTGAGTGGAATGCTTATTTCAATTGATATTTTAAGGCTTTCCAACATTATCAAGAGTCTAAATTGCCTCTCTGCAAAGTAAGATTCTGAGATCAACTGAGGCAAACAAACGATTAAAGAAAGATGAAATAGTTCCCAAAGCCTCAGGCTCTTCTCCCTTGGCCTCTTTGTCTCAGGCTCTCCCTTAGGCACCATCTTGTCTCTCTGCAATCTATGCTGCCTACGCCTCCTCTATACCCTCAGTTCCCCCTTAGTAATTCTCCCACCATACTTCCCCTTTTCTCTGAAACTCTCCCGGCTCCCTTTTCCTCTGAACTTGTCAGAAGCTGTCCCTTTAAAATTAAGCCTTCTAAGGTTCCAGAAGCTAAACCCTTACTTTCTTATAATCTCTGGACTAAAGATGAACTGCGAGCCATAGTCAAAGATTTTCCCAAAGTAATTAAAGTTCCTCACAGATTTGATGGGGAATTTAATATAGCCATTCTAACTTGTCAGCCTGGATTCTCTGACTTATATCATCTAGTTCATATGCTTGTTGGTGAAGGCCAGACCCAGCTTTGGATGAAAACCACCAATTAGGAAAGTCCTGAAAGGTCTCTAGAATTACAACTGGTAGACCAGCCACCTAACTTACATGATCAGGCTCGGGCAATCGCTAGGCAACTTCATCAAGCAATTCCTGGAGCCTTTCCAAGGCCTGTTGATTGGAATAAAATTCAGGCTTACACACAAATCTGAGAAACCTGTTCATGATTACTACAATCAACTTCAGACTGTTTTTAAAGGAAATTCTGGTCTTCCTTCAGATATTGATTCCATCCAAGTAGCTTTTAACTGTGTCTATTAATGGGCTGAACTGAGACCGTTCCCTTCTAGTAAAAAGGACCAGGATGGAATGGGAAATTATGTCCACTCCAGATTTAGTTAATGTGGCAAGCCAGCTCTCTCGTACTCTAGATGAGTCACCTCCAAGGAAGACTGCCAAAATTCTTAATCTTCAACAAATGAAGGCTCAGAAATGAAACCAAAACCCTCCTAGTTTCTGCTATTATTGCAAATAGCCAGGACATTGGAAAAGAGATTGTTACAAATTTAAGCACTTTAGGCACCTTCAGCCCTCCAACCAGCCTTTCCAACATCTTCCCTATTTTCAAAGATGGGGCTCCGAGGAGCTACAGGGGGGCTCTTTCTAATCCTCCCTCTTAATTGGTTGGAAAAACATTTCTCCAGATTGGAGATGAATCTCTTCCAGTCCTAATTGACACCAGAGCCCCACACTTGATGCTCAACCCCACCACTATGGAACAGCCCCCGGCTTGGAGTACTAAAACAGTTCAAATAGTAGGGATCTCTAAGAGGTTCCTTTCTCTGAACGTATGCCCTTTTCATTAGGCTCTTTGAGAGATATACACCCTTTTCTCCTTAGTTCCTCCAGCCCATCCATTTATTTATTATTAGAGAAGTATTATGATGGAATTTCTCCCCCAAAATTGAAATAATTCTAGAAATTGACAGTAGCCATTAAAGTAACCAACACATGAATTGAATAACTCTTTGACATTTTTTTTTTTTCTGTCTCTGACTGTACTAAAGCTGATTCTGGAAACGCTGATCATTAGTTCCTACTGAATCAGCTACCACCTTCCTTTTGGGCAAAATCTCCAATTGATGTTGGCAAAATTCACAGCACACCTTCCATCAAGATTCAAATAGCCCCCTCAAAACTTCTTCCCAGAATTAATCAATACCCTATAAATAAAAAAGCCCTTCCAGGCATAAAGCCCATAATAGATTACAAGGGTTAGACCTCATTATCCCTTGTACTAGCACCTGTAATACTCCCATTTTATCAGTGAGAAGACCTAAGGGCCAAGGATGGGGGTTTGTCTCCGACCTCAGAGCAAATAAACAACATTGTTATCCCTCAACACACTGTTGTTCCTAACTCTCATAAGTTATTAACATCCATTCCCACTGGAAGTAAATTGTTTACTGTAACTGATTAATGCATTATTTAGTATTCTAGTTGATGAAGCTAGCCAATACCTTTTGCCTTCACTTGGAAAGAAAAACAATTCACCTGAACAATAATGTCTCAGTTTTATATTGAGAGTCCTTATTTCTCACAAATCCTGAAGGCTGACCTAGATGACATAAAGCTCCCTAGAGGTTCTACTTTGTTGCAATATGTGGATGATCTGCTTCTTTGCTTTCCTTCCGGAGCCTCCTCACAGGAAGACAGCATACACTTACTAAAGCTTTTTTTAAAAGTACATAAGGTCCCCAAAGAAAATTTTCAGTTTGCTGAAACCCAGGTTCAATATTTAGGGCATCTTGGACTTCCCTGGTGGCGCAGTGGTTAAGAATCCGCCTGCCAGTGCAGGGGACACGGGTTCAAGCCCTGGTCCAGGAAGATCCCACATGCCGTGGAGCCCATGCACCACAACTACTGAGCCTGCGCTCTACAGCCCGCAAGCCACAACTACTGAAGCCCACGCACCTAGAGCCCGTGCTTTGCAACAAGAGAAGCCACTGCAATGAGAAGCCTACGCACCACAACGAAGAGTAGCCTCCACTCGCTGCAACTAGAGAAAGCCCACACGCAGCAACGAAGACCCAACACAGATAAAAATTAATTAATTAATTAATTAAAAAATATTTAGGGCATCTGATATCAGAACAAGAGCTATACCTAGAACCAAATAGACTTCATGATGTTGTAAGTTTCCCCAAACCAAAACCAAATGCTAACTGTGAGGTTTGCTTGGGCTAGTTGGTTATTGATGAAATTGGATTCCAAATTTCTCTCTTATGGCCAACTCTCTGTATGTTTTACTTAACAGTAACAATCCAACCCAACTTAATGGGAAGAATTGGACAACATAGCCTTCAAGGCCTTAAAGGAGAATTCTCATCATACTCAACATTTCTGTCAGCCACCTCACCTCCTACGAAGTCCTTTTGTTAACTGCTCCTCACATAACTCTTTTACCTGGTGTTAACCTTAACCCGGCTACTCTTCTCCTCTTGTCGCTAATCAAGTACCTCACAAGTGCATAACACTGATGAACCACCTCCTGTAATGATCTACAGGAAATTCCACTGGGTAACATTGACTTCTCATGGTTCACTGATGGTTCTTATTTGAAAGGTGACAATGGGGAATTCCCTGATGGTCCAGTGTTTAGGACTCCGCACTTCCACTGCAGGGGGCATGGGTTTGATCCCTGGTCAGGGAAGTAAGATCCCACATGCTGTGCAGTGCAGCCAAACAAACAAAAAAAAAAAAAGGTGACAATGGCAAATATTGTGCTGGGTATGCTATTGCAACTCCTTTTGATGTTGTTGAGGTAGCATCTTTAACTATGGCTACTTTAGCCCAACATACTGAATTATACACTCTTACACAGGCTTGTGCTTTAGCCAAGGACAAAACTGCCAATATTTATACTGATACTAGATATGCTTTCAGAGTAGCTCATGACTTTGGAATATTGTGGAAGCAATGCGGCTTCCTTACTTCCAGCAGAAATAAAATTTTAAATGGTCCTATGTTCGGGAATTACTGAATGTAACACTTTACCTGCTGCTTTAGCTATTATTAAGATTCTGGGGCATTCTAAACCTGACTCTCTGGAAGCTAAGGGAAATCACCTCTGATATTTCTGCAAGGAATGCTGCCCTTAAAGGGACCAACAGCAGCCAAACCTCTGTCATCGTCCAAAGAGATTAGTTCACCAAAGGATAATTTAGAAAAACTGGCTGTAAAAGCCCAACATTTGGCCTTAAAAAAAGGAAAAACAAGATTGGAAATTCAACAACTGTTGGTTTGATCAAAAGAGAAAGCTCTGGTTTGTACCAAATAACAATCCAGTCCTACTGGAGACTCTAAAATTCCCACTCCTCACCACTGTACATGCATTAAACCATTGATCTACTGACAAAATGATAGCTTTCATGAATCAATATTGCTGGGGAAACATTAACAAATTTGCAAAAAGTGCTTACCTCACTTGTCCCACTTGTCAAAATACAACCCAGGGAAGCCTGTTCATACTGCTCCTGGACATTTTAAACTGCCAAATGGACCATTCAAGGTCTGCCAAATGGAATTCATACAACTTCCTTTGTCTCTTGGATATAAATATGTTTTAGTCACGGTCTGTACTTTTTCACACTGGACTGAAGGCTTCCCTTGCAGACAGCCTACGCCTCTTATGTGACTAAAGTCCTTTTGGAAAAGATTATCCCTACCTGGGGAACTCCTCTCAAACTTCATAGTAATCAAGTAACCCATTTCACAGGCCAGGTGCTTCAAGAAGTCTGTGCTGTTCAGCTAGTTTTACAACACTTTCACTGTACTTACCATCCTCAATCCTTTAGTCTAGTCAATACACTAACAATATTATTAAGACTCAGTTGGCAAAATTTGTAGAGGCCCTCCAAATACCTTGGCCAAAAGCATTGCCACTGGTCCTTCTAAATCTCAGATCCACCCCTTTTGGAACTCAAACTCTCATTCTTTGAGATAGTCATAGGACGCCAGATGCACTTGGCTCCTACTTCTTTTGATCCAAAGCTGATAAAAACAGAGATACTTCAATACGATAAAGGCCTAATTGCTTCTATTAAAAATAACCATGCTTTAATAGGGCAATCTTTTCATAGTGCACCCTCAGGAGATAAAGACCTTAAGCATCACACCTTGCAAACTAGAGATTTTTGTCTACTGGAAAAGACACTTTCAGGAGAACTCTCTACAGCATCACTGGAAAGGCCCCTATCAAGTACTGCTAACCAAACCCTTGTGCCACCAAACCCCAAGGAATTCTTGAATTCACATACACATCTAAAGAAAGCACTGGATCCTGACTGGACCTGCACATCATCTGGTGACCTGAAAGTAAAGATTTCCCCAAATTGAGGCAGATGACCTCTGATGAGATAGCTTTCCCAAGATGACCAGGCCTGTTGGAAGTTTGTTGTCAAACCTTTGATGATATAATGCTTCAGATCTCAAAAAAAATTTTTCTATGATCTTGATAACATATGAACTTTAGAAAAAGAGCACCTGAGAGTTCTCCCTCTTACCCCTCCTTGTTACTTGAATAGGTTTCCAATCTGTGTACTTTCTCTCTGACATGAGACACTACCCCCAGAAAAAATCCTTCTTGATACTGAGGGATAAAAAGCCACTGAAACTAGAAAAACAGACTCAATCAGTGATGCTTTCAGAGAAAGATATTGATCAAAAGAGAGAAATGTAAAAAATTAATAAACAGAAACCTCAGTTAAATAGAGCTTGGAGACTAGAAGGGGGAGTTCTCACCATATGTGCTGATAGCAGGGCCCAACAGAAAGAAGAAGGACTCCTGTCCTGGCAAGGACCCAACCAATGAAAAGCCATGGATTCTTTGTTTACTACAGCCATCCCATTTTCCTTTTCCTCTCTATAAAAGTGTTCCCCTTCCCTTGCCATACGAGGAAACTGCATGTGGCTTGCCACGATTGCAGACCTTGAATTGCAATTCTTTGCTGATCCTGAGTACACCCATCTTTGCTGGAGAAATATCTGGCAGTCAATTTATTTCAACACTTCTTTCCTTGTCAACATTAAGGATTGTTAGGAACCAGAGAATATATAAGAACCGGGCCCTATAAAGGAAGCCCAAGGTAGAGAAAAAGTGATTGCTGCTTTCCCCTAAGTGAGACCTTGGTTGCACAGGGGTGAGGGACACATGATTAGTGATTAGATCAGGAGCCTCCTGGCAGGATGCCACTCTGCATGGGGGGGGGGGTTGCTCTGAGGATGATGGGGGAGAAGGAGGGATATATAAAGCTAGAAAGTAAGGCATGAACCTGAGTGGAGGAGGGCTTTGGTGTCATGTCTGAGGGTTCTGAACTTTCCTGTTTGCGACAGAAAATCATGAGTGAGCTTAGAGCTTGGAGTGGGCAAGCTTTTTTTTTTTTTAAATAGTATATCCATGGTCAGCTTTGAGCTGCATGCTGTATTTGGGTCCTGCTATGGTCTGAATATATGTTTCCAACCAAAATTCACTTGCTGAAATCCTAACTGCCATGGTAATGGTATTAGGAGGTGGGGCCTTTGGGGGGTGATTAGATCATGAAGGTGGAGCCTTCATGAATGGGATTAGTGCCCATAAAAGAGACCCCATCGAGACCCCCTACCCTTCTACCATGTGAGCACACAGTGAAAAGACTGCTGTCTAGGAAGAGGCTCTCACCAGATACTGAATCTGCTGGTGACTTGATTTTGGACTTCCCAGCCTCCAGAACAATGAAAAACAAATTTCTGTTGTTTATAAGCTACCAAGTCTATGGTATTTTTGTTATAGCAGCCCCAAATCGCAAAGCCTTTTCATTACTAGCATTTAAGCAATTGCTGGAAAATGGAGAAAGAGCTATATGCTCTTTATGTGATCAAAATTCTTTCCTTCAGCCAACATAACCACCAGTTTTTATAGTGAAGAGACCACATCCCCTTTTGGCAAAAAAAAAAAAAAAAAAAAAAAGGAAAACCCCCAAAGCATGGTTTTGGCATGTCTTTTTCAAGAAGGCATTTCCAGCCAGATATTAGTCAGGCCCTCCTAGACTAATTCTGGGCAGCAGAGCAATTCTGGTGTCTGCTGATACCTCATGGCCTTAGCCTTTGGCCATTGCTCATATCTTCTGAGGCA
Source organism: Eubalaena glacialis (assembly GCF_028564815.1). NCBI lineage: Eukaryota > Metazoa > Chordata > Mammalia > Artiodactyla > Balaenidae > Eubalaena > Eubalaena glacialis. Next base: position 65,371,723 of record NC_083722.1, on the reverse strand, counting down.
TCAGGAAATCAACACCACAGAGAAGCCCTAAATATGTAAGGAGACTGGAAAAGAAACTGTCATAAGGAAAGAATAGAATATTCTCCAGGGAATTCCCTGGCGGTCCAGTGGCTAAGACTCCACACTTTCACTGCCAAGGGTATGGGTTCAATCTCTGGTCAGGGAACTAAGATCCTGCAAGCCACCTGGCACAGCCAAAAAAGAAAGAAAAAAGAACAACAGCAACAAAAAGAACATTCTCCATCACTTGCCTCTCCTCAGGTTGCGAGAATCTTCTCCACCCAGATCTTTCTAAGGATCAGGACTCCATGGTTCATTTCTTCTTCCAGTTTGGATAAACGAACAGGGTTTAGGAATGGAAATGCTACTCAAAGAAATGAAATGAGACAAAAAAAGATGAGTGAGGTGTCAGAGAGCTACTCCCAGATCCCTTTCCAGGTTCATTCATGTGGGGGTTGGTGGAACAACAAAAAAATGAAACGCCCAGGAGGGAGAGTGAGGAAGGTTCAGGGAGGTCAAGAAACGAGCTCTGAATCCTGATCCCAGAAGGGCCAGTCCTCGGGTCAAAGAAGGGTCAGCTCGCTTTCCTTTTCACCATAGCCAATTCAGCTGCATCAGGTCCCAAGGCAGCCCCAAACAGAAAGCTGGGTGACAAGCAACCTGAGGGGGCAGGGCAGAGGGTGATTATTTCTATGCTAGAATCATCTGAGATTCTAGGGCCTCTAGAGAAAAGTCAGGGAGACCTAAAGGGCAGAATCTCATTCCCAGGACCACCTAGGGCCTACCACAGGGAGGACACGTCCCCATAATCCTCCAGCACCACATCCCTGTACAGGTAGGATCCTCTGAGCAGGGGCCAGTCCGGCTCATTCCTTCTGAGTGAAGAAGGACGCCATGTCTTCAAAAGCCACCAAATCCTGAGATAACATATCCTGGCTTTCCTGGGAAACTTGAGAGTTGGAAGAGTTAGCTGTGCTGGGATGGGTGGCGGCATGCTGGTTACATGTCCCTGACAGTTGCAGGGAATGAGTGTGAGGCAGGGAAACAGGGAAAGGAAAAACTCAGGGGGCACCAGGAGCCCAGTTCCTGGGAAAGAAATTGAGGCCAGCCCCCCTGGGACGATACCCTTAGGGGGTTTCCCTCAGAATTGGGCGAGTATCTCGGGTTTAGGCTCTGTTGGAGATACCTGTTTATGGACACTCAGTTTAGGTGCAACTTTCTGATGAATGCTGGGTTGCTTTTGTTATGTTTTGTATGGTCTCTGCTTTTTTGTGGTTGTTGACAAGTAATTGTAAAGGCACCCGTGGAACTCTTGAAGTAACAAGTTTACAGATATGGAGAACAGATCAGTGGTTGCCAGAGGTTAGGGCTGAGGGGACAGTGGGTGTGAGTATAAAGGGGTAGCATGAGAAAGTTTCTTTGTAGTGATGAAACAGTTTTATATCCTGATTGTGGTGGTGGTTACATGAATCTATACATGTGATAACATTTCATAATACTATACGCCTTCTATTCATTTCCTATGGCTGCTGTAACAAATTACTATAAATTTAGTGCCTTAAAACAACAGAAATTTATCTTTTCACACTTCTGCAGGCCAGAAGTCCAAAATCAGTTTCATTGGACCAAAATCAAGGTGTCAGCAGGGCCACACTGTCTCCAGAGACTCTAGGGGAGAATCTGTTTCTTGCCTCTTCCAGCTTCTGGCGGCTGCCATTATCCTTTGTTTGTGGCTGCACCACTCCAATCTCTGCCTCTGTGGTTACACTGCCTTCTCCTCGTCTCTGTGTCTTTCACTTACAAGGATACATGTGATTGTACGTAGGATCCACCTGAATGATCCAGGATAATCTCTCCATCACAATATCCTTAATTTAATCACATATGCAAAATCCTTTTTTTTTTTTTGCCATATAAGATAATATAGGTCCCAGGGATCAGGAGGTGGATATCTTTAGGGGAGCCATTATTCAGCTTACACCTCCCCCCACTGCCACCATGAAAAGATTGCATGTAAAAACTGGCGAAATCCAAATAAGGTCTGTGATTTAGTTAATAGTAGTGTACCAATGTCAACTTCTGGTTTTGACAGTATACTCTAGTTATAGAAGTGGTTATCATTAGGGGAAGCTGGCTGAAGGGTTATAAAATCTCTCTGTACTATTTTTATAACTTTAAAAAATTAATTAATTAATTTATTTATTTGGTTGTGTTGGGTCTTAGTTGTGACAGGTGGGTTCTTACTTGTGGCACACATGTGGGCTCCAGGGATCGAACTGGGCCCGCTAAATTGTGAGCGAGGAGTCTTAACTGTGCCACCAGGGAAGTCCCTATAACTTCCTGTGAGTCTTAAATTATTTCAAAATAAAAAGGTTTTAATGGTACACTGTTGATACAGGAGGATAAGAATTACTGTATTTGTCTTCCAACTTATGTGTTAACTTTATAAATCAACTGCTGAAGGTTCTGGACTATTAAGATTAGTCGATGAAATGTTGAGATTTGATGAAAACAGAGAACCAAGGATTGGGATCATCGTGGGTGAAAAATGAACTGAAAAGAGTTCTTTAAACATTTCAGTTCTATTCTAAAAGCATTTGATTCACATGCCCACTATAAATGGTCAGAGAAAAAGAGACACCCTCTCTCAAAATGTTTGCAAAATGACAAGAATGGCAAAAATGGCAAATTCATAGCAAGGACGGGCCCCTGGCCCATCCTGTGAATAAAGCAATGGCAATTCATCACATGTTCTTCTGTTCTTACCAGGTACAGGGCTTCAGCTGCTCTTGCATCTCTTGTAATATAATGTTTGGCATATTTTTGATATTTAACCTGCCTAGGTAAAAATATTTTTGCTGGCTGATTTCATTTTTGGTGGACTTGGCACGTGGTAAAGTGAGACATTGTCTTTCTACATAGACTACCGTGGGCCTCTGAAAAAACGGGAGCCCAGACTCTCTCCCAAAGCCTCCCCCACGCTTTCTCCTGCTCGCTGTACATTTCACTTGGACGTTCCTCAGCACTGTAAATTCCATGTCTAAAATTCATCTCTTCCTATAAAACCAACTCTCTTTCCACAAGCCGCAGTTCAGATGTCAGCATCCTCACGGCTACCTCCCACAGCTGTGGTTCTCCCTCTCCCTCCCCTAGGTTATTCCTTGAGAATGTCTCTCACATCCTCCCTTTGCTTCTCACCACCCCGGTTCAGGCAGTAACTGTCTCACGTCTACTCTACTGCTGCTCCAAGAGGAGCGGGTTTATGGGGACAGGGAGCTGAGGTAGGCAACTCCCTGTTTGGCAGGGTAATCTTTTGGAATGTTGATTGACTTGATTTTCCCCCCATTCTACCATGTAGGTGTCCCTCCCCTCGTCAGTCAGAGGCAGTTCAGGGAGAATTTAGGGTTGTTGCAACAGAAATGCAAAAAGAATGAAATAATATTTAGCTTTGACATCCAAATCAGATGACTGAAACTGCCCATCAGAGACAATTTTGAAAACTAAGATGTTGATTAATAAGAGCCAATCAAAGGAACAAGGGACAATGGTTTTTCATAAATGATAGACTGAAAAAAAGGTAACATAAGAGGATATTAGGGCTGGGACAGGGGAAAAACCTAGGGCCGCAAGAGAAATGAAGAAGCATGAAGAGGGAGGAGCTTGGTGGGGCCTTCTGGAACCGGGGAAATCACGAGGAGAGGAGGCGAACACATATGTGGAGTGAGCCCAGCTTCCACTTGTGCCCGCGTCATTATTACCAGACCACGTTCTTGTGCCAGAGACTCAAGACCACCCCACGAAATTCAAGTGCCCATTGCTGTGCCAGGAGCCATCTATTCAGGGTCTTTCTTCAGCAGCTGCCTGCAGACTATCCTTGGTCAACCAGCAGGGGGCACATGACCTGAGGCACACACAGCTCACCCAAACCACCTTTTCAATAGTCTGGGACATTTGTAAGCCTTCTAAAACAAGAGAATTACTCTGGTGGTCCAGAGAACAAGAGCAGTTCTCAAAGTATGGCCTGGGGACACCTGGGATCCCTGGGACACCTTCAGGGGGTCCATGAAGTCCAAGTTATTTTCATAATAATCGAATGTCATTGCCTTTTACTCTCATTCTGTCATGAGTGTACCGTGGAGTATACAGAGGCTACGTATCTGTCATAGTGCAACAGACTGAATGCAGGAGCAGATATGAGAATCTAGCCAACTTCTGTTAAACCAGTCTTCAAAGAGAGTTGCAAAAATATAAAACATTCTTGTAATTTTTTTAAAAAAATAGTTATTTTTCATAAAAATATGTTGTTAAATGACATAAATATTAACATGTAATGGGTTTATTATTATTGTTTCTAAATAAATTAATACATATATTTATCTCAGTTTTCTAATAACTAAATCTCAAGGGATATAACCACACAAACAAATCTCTTTGGGGTCCTGAACAATTTTTAAGAGTTTCAAAGTTTCCTGAGACTAAAGAGTTTGAGAACTGCTGATCTAGAAGGATGGCATTGTGAAAGGAAAAAACCCCTGCCCTTGGTTGAGAACAAGAGGAACCAAATGAAGACAGTTGAGTACAGAGAACCTATCTACTCTATCTGCTAAACTATAAGAACCAAAAGGATCCACACCTAGCCTATTTGTATCTTTATTCCTCACATCTAACCCACTGTCTGACATTCAGTTGGTGCCAAACAAATATTTGTTCCATCAGTAACTATTCCATGTGAGACATACTGAGTTTTGAGGTGCCCACGAAACATCTAGGTAGAGACAAGTAAGGAGACATATGTATGAAGCTGGAGTTCACTCTAGCAGATATTTAGATTTGGAAGTTATCAACTTGTGGGAGGTGGGTGAAACAATCAGTCGATGAACTTACCCAGAGAGGGAAAGTGTGAAAAGTGAAATAAAAAGGTCAGGAAAACCTTGGGGAACACTGACATTCAAGGGGTGGATGGAGGAAGAGCTTGGTCCACATTGAGAGCCCCATAGTTGCATGATGCTTTACACTAGAAAGGGTGTGTCAAGGAAGTAGAACTGAGAGAGTATGTTTCCCTGAAGTCAAGGTAGAAGGGAAGTTCAAGAAAGTAAGAGTAGTCCTGTGGCAGATACTCTAGGTTGGCTTACACAGCATCTTTTCCAACCCCTTTTCTCCTTGTTCTCCTTTATTTTAGAGCTTTATTTGAGACTACCATATGCCAATATGGTAGTCTCTAGTCACGTATGGCTATTTAAATTAAATTAAACTGAATTAGAAATTCATTTCTTCAGTCATCCTAGCTACATGTCAAGTGTTCATTTACCACATGTGGTTTGTGGCTATCATATTATTAGAGCAAATATGGAACATTTCCATCATCACAGAACCTTTTGACAGAGCTGCTATAGAGGCTAGAAACCTCAAATAATCAGTCTTCTAGGTTCTCTTAGAACTAAGGGGGGCCATATGCACAGTTCTAACATATAAAAGAAAGTCTTTGGTGGGGGTGTCTCTTACCACATAATTTTTTTAAAGCCCTCTGGTGAGAGGTCTTCACCTTCCTCCTCAGTCCTGCTTAAAATACAGATGCAATGCCTGATGGTACTGAGAAAAATAAACTTCTTATTTGCTTAAGCTGCTGTTTTTCTGATTTCTGTTACTGTTCAAAGAATTATTCATTGATACAGAATTTGGAACATGTAGTGCTCCCCAAGGTACATCTGTAGACATTTTTGACTGTCACAACTGGAGGTAGGGTGCTACTGGCATCTTATAGGTAGAGGCCAGGGATGCTGCTAAACATCCTACATGCATCAACAAAGAATTGTCTGATTCAAAACGGTTGGGACTGAGAAACCCTGTTGTAGTAGGATGCTGCTGATGGACCTGGTTATGCAGTGGAAAAGCACTGGTTCAGTTACGTGCTGTCCATTGCAATGCAGACCATATGCCCACGAAAGCTGTAATGTTAGAGGAAATGGCAGGAAAGTCTCAGAATTTTGGTGTGTGCTCTTTACTTCTTGCCGCTTTCAGCAGAGCCTACAAGAGAATTATGAAAGTAGAGATTGAAGAGAATACAGCTTTCCTAAGAGGGTATTATCTGCCTGGGGTTTTGTGAGAATCCCATAAATTAGATACAAAGAATACGTATAGTAATAGATATGGGGGGATTTGAGAGAGAAGACCATAATTTTAGATTGGACTGAATTTACTGCTCTAGGTGCACTTATCAGAGGGCACTGAGTGGACTGAAGTGGTAAATGGATTCGTTGACTAAAGATTTTTAACAGAAGATGGCTGGATTCTCATATCTGCTTCTGAATTCAATCTGTTGGGATGTAACAGATATGTATATGTAATGACAGTCTGAACTAAATGAAGCTGACTTTCCAGAAACTGCTTGAAGTAATGTAGACTGGAGAAAGGAATTAAAAGACATAGGTGGATAAAAAAGAATGAAATTTTGCCACTTGCCAGAAGGCCTAAATAGACATTTCTTCAAAGAAGACACACGGATGGCCAATAGGAACATGAAAAGTTGCTCATCATCGCTAATTAGAGAAATGCAAATGAAAATTACAATGAGGTACTACCTCACACCAGTCAGAATGGCCATCATTAAAAAGTCTACAAATAGGGCTTCCCTGGTGGCGCAGTGGTTAAGAATCCGCCTGCCAATGCAGGGGACACGGGTTCGAGCACAGGTCTGGGAAGATCCCACAAGCCGCGGAGCAACTAAGCCCGTGCGCCACAACTACTGAGCCTGTGCTCTAGAGCCCGTGAGCCACAACTACTGAGCCCATGCGCCACAACTACTGAAGCCCATGCGCCTAGAGCCCGTGCTCCGCAACAAAGAAGCCACTGCAATGAGAAGCCCGTGCACCGCAACGAAGAGTAGCCCCCGCTCGCCGCAACTAAAAGAAAGCCCGCGTGCAGCAACGAGGACCCAATGCAGCCATAAATAAATAAATAAATTTATTTATTTTTTAAAAAGTCTACAAATAATAAATGCTGGAGAGGGTGTGGAGAAAAGGGAACTCTCTTACACTGTTTTTCTTTTTAGCTGTGCCATGCAACATGCAGGATCTTAGTTCCCCAACCAGGGATTGAACCCATGCCCCCTGCAGTGGAAGCCTGGAGTCTTAACCACTGGGCTGCCAGGGAAGTCCCAACCCCCTCTTACACTGTTGGTGGGAGTGTAAGTTGATGTAGCCACTGTGGAAAACAGTATGGAGGTTCCTCTAAAAATGAAAAATAGAGTTGTCATATGATCCAGCAATCCTACTCCTTGGCAGATACCCAGACAAAACTATAATTCGAGAAGATACATGCACCCCAATGTTCACAGCAGCACTATTTACAGCCAAGACATGGAAACAATCTAATGAATGTATAAAGAAGATGTGGTGTATGTATGTATGTATATATATATATATATATATATACACACACACACACACACACACACACACACTAGAATACTACTCAGCCACTAAAAAGAATGAAATAGGGACTTCCCTGGCGGTCCAGTGGTTAAGACTCCAGGCTCCCACTGCAGGGGGCATGGGTTGGATCCCTGGTTGGGGAACTAAGATCCTGCATGCCGCGCTGTGCAGGGTGGCCAGTAAACAAACAAACAAATAAATAAATATAAAGAATGAAATACTGTAATGCCATTTGCAACAACATGGATGGACCTAGAGATTATCATAGTAAGTGAAGTAAATCAGAAAGAGAAAGACAAATACCATATGATATCACTTATATGTGGAATCTAAAATACAACACAGGGACTTCCCTGGTGGCGCAGTGGTTAAGAATCCACCTGCCAATGCAGGGGACACGGATTCGATCCCTGGTCCAGGAAGATCCCACATGCTGCAGAGCAACTAAGCCTGTGAGCCACAACTACTAAGCCTGCGCTCTAGAGCCCGCGAGCCACCACTACTGAGCTCACGTGCCACAACTAACGAAGCCCGCGCACCCAGAGCCTGTGCTCTGCAACGAGAAGCCACCAGCCCCTGCTCACCGCAACTAGAGAAAGCCCATGTGCAGCAATGAAGACCCAACGCAGCCAAAAATAAAAAGATAAGTTAATTTAAAAAATAATAAAATAAAAATACGACACAAATGAACATACTTACAAAACAAAAACAGACTCACAGACATAGGAAACATATTGTTGCCAAGGGGGAGGTGGGTGGGGAAGGGAAGGACAGGGAGTTTGGGATTAGCAGATGCAAACTATTATATATAGGATGGAAAAACAACAAGGTCCTACTGTATAACACAAGGAACTATATTCAATATCCTGTGATAAACCATAATGGAAAAGAATATGAAAAAAATATATATATATATGTATAACTGAATCACCTTGCTGTAAAGCAGAAATTAAACACAATATTGTAAATAAACTATACTTCAACAAAATTTTTTCAAAATTTTGCCTTTTGCAGCAACATGGATGGACTTGGAGGGCATTATGCTAAGTGAAATAAGTCACAGAAAGACAAATACTGTATGATATCACTTACACGTGGAATCTAAAAAATACAACAAACTAGTGAATAAAACAAAAGAGAAGCAGACTCACAGATACAGAGAACAAACTAGTACCAGTGGGGAGAGGAAAGTGGGGAGGGCAATATAGGGGTAGGGGATTAAAAAAAGAGTTATTATGGTATTGTATGAAATCACATGTGTGAAAGTTTTGAAAACTGTAAAGCACTATAGAATTTAAAGAATCTTTTATTCAATAGAAAAAAAGAAAGGGGAAAATCAGACACAAACTTTATGACACATAGATCACTGGAATAAAATATAGTTGTATAAAAAAGAAAGTTTAATAGATATCAAAAAAAAAAAAAAGACAAATGCGGAAGCCAGCTAGAAGTTCATTTTTCAGACAGTGTTACCAGGAATTTTTAATGGTTAGTATTTGCTATGAGTTTTGAAATTGGAGGACATCACAACAGAGTGAAACTGTTTGGAACAAAGGTGTGAGATTAGGATTAATGAAATGAAACAAAATTCTGGCAAGAGGGCTAGAAAAGTCCTAAAAGAAAAGATACATTAAAACTTTGGGGAGGGAAGTGCTTCTTCCAGAGAAGAGTTGTAGCACTTATCATAGTCCAAGAAGCAAAGAGCAAACACAAGCTAAATTCCAGTACACAACTGACCTTTTCACACTGAGAAGTTTCCACTAGAGCTTTACTCTCCGAACTTTACTGTGCATCCCTCATCAGTAAACTTGATGCCAATGACAAGCCCTTTCTACCCTAATTGGTACTTAGATATCAGACTTTTCTTCACTGTTATCCTCTTCCCAGGCTCCACCAGCTTCTGGGCAATGGAAGGAAACCAGAAATGACAGGGATGTAGGATGACAGGGCAACAGGCTCAACATATTTCAGGTGAGCAACCCTTGGAGACAGCCTTGTTCCAGACACTGCTAGGAAAGAGAGAAAGAGAGAACAATACTCTTGTCCACCTTCTGGGAGAACCAACCTGGCCCTCTGGAACGCCTTCTCTGAGGAAGTAGGAAACATCCACTCACTTAGCAAGTTCTGCATGCTTACTCTATAGAAACATGAGTGTATGGAACACTGGTGTTATTGGGGCACAGGGTAATCTGCTAGAAACTCTTAGAAAAGATTAGGCTTAGTCATGGAAGCCCTCCAAGTGCAGATGGAGACATCCTGGAGGCCTAAAATGGGAAGAGAATTTACAATTTCCCTGGAGTATCAGGGCTCAGCTTCTTCTTGGCTTTCTCCCGATTTTTCAACTAGCAATAAGGAATGGAAGTACAATATCACCTGTCCTCTAAAGTGGTGGAAGAACAGGATCATCAGGGGACATTATGGTGGCTTAGGGGGCACATAGATTTTATACATCTAAACTAGAGATCTCATCACCGTTTTTAAATTCCCTACAGCTTATAATACTGGACTGAAATAACGACCCCCCCAGAAATGTATATCCCTCAACATTTGATCATATTGTTCCTTCTCCCTCCCAAACCTCCCTAAATCCTGCTTCAAGGCTCAACTCAATGCTCTTCCCTCTGAGGCTGCTTCTGATCCCTTTCAAGATCAATCCCTTCCTTGGCTCTCTGAACTTCTCTTACGTTGTTATCAGATACTGCCTTTTGTAAGTCATCAGTGTCTGCCTGCCCCTTGCCCTTCATGTTTCCAACGTCCAGTCATTTCCGTCTCCCTCCTTGAATCCAAAGTTTCTTGTGTAGGTGTTTTTGTTAATCTTTGAATAGTGCTTAACAGGACATGTCAAAACTCACAACTTACCTCACTCAATCCTCCCAACTCTGAGGAATAAGCAGGCATGGATTGGTTTTTTCCATTTCACACATGAAGAAACTTAAGAGTCAGTGGATATATAACTTGTCCAAAATTGCAAATCCCAGATTGTAAGTGGCAAAGTTGAGGTCTGCCATACTCACAGGCTGGAAAGAAACTCCAATCTATGTTTGAGATGCTTCTGGAAGAATTTGGATTTCAAATCTAAGGCCCAACAATACCCAGAGACTGAAAGATTACAGCCAATAGTATCAAGTTTATTATTTCCAAGACCAAAAACTGTGCTTTAGGAGACTCAAGGTCACAGACACTGGCTCAGAAAAAGAGACAAGGTCTCTGGAATGGGAGGCAGAAGGTCTCAAGTTCAAATCCCTCCATGGGCCTGTTTCCCCACCCATAACAGGTAGGAAGGTGGTGGCTGGACCAGTGGCTCTAAGAATCCTTTGTGCAATCCACGAGTCCTTGCTAATAACATCCCTGGTGTCTGTGGGAGCTGTGGGTAGGATAGGCTGAAAACGCTCCTTCCACTTGGCAAATCCGCAGTTCAGTGGGCCAGAGGCTGAGCTGAGGGTCGGGTTGAGGGGTTTCGGGACGGGGATTAAGCTAGAACAAAGATCACGGAATACAGTGCCCCGCTTTTCCGAAGACCTCTGGGATAAATCCCGGGAAGGAAGCACGGAGAGTCGAGCGGTATTAGGCGGGGAGACAGTCCTGCGTCCCCACCAAACCCCGTCGGGGATGCGCTGGTATCCCCGGAAGTTTCCTGCTGCCCTCTGGGCCTGTCTCATCACGTGTGTCACGGGGGAGGGTCAATACCAGCGCCAACAGCAGGCAGGAACAGCCCGGGACCGTGGCTCCCACTCCTGGCAACCGGAGGAAACTCCACGACTAGCCCGCTACCCTCCCCACCAGCAGTATCTTCCAACGATTCCTTAAAAAAAGATGCGCCGGAAGCGAATTCCTCTCCGATCTTCGGGCCCTTGGAGCCACTTCCGGTTCTATCTAGGAAGCTCGGAGGCCTTCTTATCTCGTTGGTCTCCGCGCCAGGGTTTGGCTCCTCGCGGGATCCCTGAGGCCAGAAGACCTAGAGAATCCTTGCCTTTCCCGAGTCTACCACGAGGCCATGTTCTGTGACCATCGTTGACACACCACCAGCAGGAAGAAATCTGAGAGTAATTAAAGAATGAGGAATGAATGAGGGTTAGAGATAGGATCCTAAAACAGAAAAAAAAGAGGAGGAAGGGGGGTGGTCTATAGACCTGAATTCAAAGCCTTCCGTGCCCTTTTCAGCCAGTAAAATGTTACCCAGGAAGCAGGACATTTGCCGAGACTCAGAATCCTCGCCTGTAAACTAATGATTCTGTCTTACAGAGGCACTGGGGTGGCAAAGCAGATAAGCAAATACAATGGATGTCTCAATCTCTTTCCCTCCAAGCCCCTCAGTATAGCTGGCAATCAAAGCCCAGACTTAACAGATTCCTTCCCTGCTTAAAAAGCCTTCCACAACAGCCTGGATCAAGGACACATTTCTTAGAGGTTAGGCCAGGCTCTGTACTGGACACCAGGGAAATAAAGGTGGACTGACCTTGTCTTCCGGCCAAGACAGATATTAAAACCAGCCAGGCTTAGAGTTTGTGCCTCGGGACCCAACTGTGAACCAGAGAGACATGGTGTCAATCCACATAGGGCTTACTGTGCACGGGGGAATTTGACAAGTAAACAGTGTTAACCTGGTGCAACAAATAAGGGCCGTGACAAGCACACGGCAGGCCACCACAGGAGCACAAAGGAAGGGGCACCTAATCCAGGTGGGGAGATGGGGTCCCAGGACGTCTTCCTGGAGAATGGAGTTTCTCAGCTAATTCTTGAAGGACAAGGAGAAGTTTTCAAGGTGATAGGACAGTCTCTTTGCTCTCTTGGCTAGAGCTTGGGCCTCATACATTCCCATTCAAGCATAGTAGCTGGGGTCTCCTGCCCATATTACAACTATCCCCCCACAGGGGGCAGTTCTAGGACCCCCATCTTATTTTCAGGGTGTGTAAGAGTGTCCTGGCTGTTGAAAAGGGGACTGTCCACACAGATGATGTCAGAAGGTATGAGCAGTTTGGGGACAAAGAATCTCCAGACCTGACCATGCTCCTCTCTTTGTGGTCTCCTTAAATCCCAAAGGTCCCTAGGAACATCCTTCTCACAGCTGCCCTCACACCAGGCAGGACTTAACACAGGGAAGTGAACAGTGGCGATGATGCAGAGCAGCATAGTAAGTGATATAGGTATTTTCTATTGTTTTTTGTTGTCATTATTATTGTTATTACATACAAATGGGGCAAAGACTCAGCAATAATCTGGATACAGGGTATAAAGAAGTGTGAGTAAACATGATACTAGAAAACACCTATAATACCTACAATGTGCCAGGCACATTCTAAGTGCTTTATATATATATATATATAATCTCATCCAATCCTCATATCAACTTTATGATTTAGGTATCATTATTATTATTCTCCTTATTTTACAGATGAGGAAGCTGTAGCACAGAGAGGCTACGTAGCTCTCCTATGGTCACCCAGCCCATGGTATGACATCCAGGGTTCTAGTTTGGTATCTTGGATGAATGATAGTGCCCTTTATAGTGATGTGATGTGAATGTGAGTGGAGCTTCAGGGTTGGGGGTAGATGGTGAGTTCTGCTTCAAGCACATAGAGCTGGGTTACTTGTTCTATTAGCTCTCATACCAAAGCTAATGTGATAGTTTCCCAGAGAGGTCAGGGGTGGTGTTCCCTCAGGTATTCTGGGACTGTCTTTGGCCCAAATATAGGTTTCCCAAGGTGCTATATGAGGGGCATCATGGAGCATGTCTCCTCCACTGGAACCCAATCCAGTCATGGTAGGTTAGGCCCGCAGTGCTGGCCACAGAGGAACCTATGAAGTCTGGACACACTTCCCAGATGAAGCTGGCTCTCACAGACAATGAAAGCCAACCACCTGGGCATGAAATAGTTCTGAGGAATGAAAAAACTTAATCTTGTTTTCCAGATCCCTAAGTCTCCTACATACCAGGCAGCCAGAACTGCAGGACAACGCATCATCAGGGAAACCTGAAAAAGAGCTGACAGCATTTGGCCTGGCCTTAAGAGATTTCCTGCTCGATATCCCTGAGTCGCTGAGGCCTTAATGGGCCAGTGGGCCACACGCAGTGGCAATGTCAGGCAGAAGCTAGGACCAGATAGCCAAGACCTCCCTGTGAGGTTTCCAAATGTAGAGGGTGACCTTGATATCAGAAGGCCACTCATCAGGCTCAGTGGGCAAAGACTGCTCTAAGAGACCTCTTTAAAGACTGTAAAAACCCTGCAGTAGGTCTTCTTATGCCTTCGTTTCTGTCCTGGCTTATGCAGAGATGTGATGGACACATGTCAGGTCCAGACGTAGACCCAGAACACCCTTGGGATATTGCTGATGGCCTGGACAGCACAGGTTACTGTTACTTCAGACCCTGTAAAGGAACTACTTGCTGGGCTACAACAAGATATTGGGTTGGCCAAAAAGTTCATCAGGGTTTTTCCGTAAGATGTTACGGAAAAACCCAAGCGAAACTTTTGGCCAACCCGATGCATAAGATACATAGTTAACTCCATTGGAAATGTGGCTGATATTATCCTTTGCCCTTTGTTTCTCTTTGGGACTCAAGTTTTTCTTGAATATATTTTTTTCATATGTCCTTTTACTGCCTCAAGTTGCAGAGGCTTTTTGTTAGCCCCATACATAATTCATTTTTGGAGGTTGTGCCTTCAGAGCCTCCTCAATCATGTTAGCAGCAGGGACCTGTTCACATGCTTCTGTATGCAAACCATTCTTCCAGGTGAAGTCCACCTGGGTTACACCTGCCTCCCAGATATTAGACTAGACAATTGCATCTAGATTATGTTGTCCCCATAACTTCCCACTTTTTATCAGCTCCTTGGCCCTCTCTAGGGGGCCTCTCCTTGGACACCAGAGTGCTTGTTCTGTTTTAGGAAAGATTAACCACACCTGCTGGCCAAAATATCACAATCTCTGGGCTCATTTCTTCTTTAGTAAGACAGAGATACCTGTTGCTTATTTCATTAAGACTCACATTGGGTGAAAATGCCCTGGGCGTCACATACAGTATAATAATATCTGACTGCATGCTCAGGATATGTCAGGTCTTTTGCTGTGTAGTGTCCTTATGTTACCCCTTTCAGCTCTCACAGCCCTGTCAGGTGCACGCTGTGCTCTGCATTTTTCAGATGAAAAAACAGGCTGAGAGGTTAGGTTTTCTTTCCCAAGGCCACCAGGAGGGTAAGGGGCAAAGCTGGGGTGCGGAAGGGTCGCCCAGACCTAGAATGGTCTGAGAGCAGCACGTGTGCAGCCTGAGGCCTCAGTTGAGACCCCCCTCCCCGCTGCCGCCGCTGTGCCCCAGCCAGGTCCGGAAGGGGTAGTCTCCACGCCCAAGTTGTCACCAGCTGTGTGGTTGCGGGGGCGCGGGGGCACGGGCGTCCACTTTCTCAACCGAGACTTCCGGGATCCTGGAGAAGCCGGAAGTGGGGCCTCTCTCGTTTCCGGCCCGGCCATTGTTTTCGCTTATACCGGCCGCGGCGGCGTCTGGTGTTCGGGGGTCGCGGGCGCGGTGCCCCGGTGAGCGGGCCCGGGGCGGGGAGCGAAGTGTTGCTGGGGCCCGGGGCCGCTAGGCTGGAGCTGCGGCCGCCCACAGCCCAGGTCGGCTACGCCGGCCCGACCCACTCTTCGCCCCCGCGGCTGGCGGCGCGGTCCCTGTGACGCTCAGAAGCCGCCAGATGTAGAGCCGCCTCTTTGTCCCAGTGCCCTGACCAGCCGTGCCTGGCACAGAGCCCAGCACCTGCGAGTACAGCGATGAGCAGGGCAGACGTGGCCAGGTGAGCGGCGCCGCAGGAGCCTGGTCGAACGCGAAATGTAGATAGACGTTTTCCCAGCCTTGCGCTGGAAGACAGTACGAAGCGTCAGAAGTGGGTCAGACCCAGTCAGAATTGCAGACGTGAATTATAGCTTGGAGAGCCAAAAATCCAGATGAGATGAGGGGCTGAGCATTCGGAGCAGTAAGGGAAGTAGGAAAATGGCCTGAACTTTCTACGTATCTCAGAGCAGAGTCACAGATTTTTAAGTCTTTGTCTTTTTAAAGAAATTCATCCCTGGAGAGAGTAGCTTACCCAAGGTACCAAGATACATGGTGAACTGGAAGCATAGCACAGATGCCCTAGTTACCACTAAGGTGCTCATTTTCAGGGTTTTACAGTATGTAAACTGGATAAAAGTCGCCCCCACCCCCAGCTTCAGTATCATTCATTCGCTTCCCAGATATGTATGTGCCTCTGTATGCCAAGTACACACACACGTACAAAGATGACTGGGAACCAGCTCTGCCCTTTGAGTCCTCCCATAAAGTGGAGGAGGCAGTCGTGTAAGTCCCAAACACAGTGTGAGAAGTGCTCTAGCAGAGGTTTGAATGAAAAAGGTACTGTGGGTTCACTGAGGCAGTAACCACACTTAAGCCTGGAGAGATCAGCAAGGTTTTCTAGGGGAAGTGGGTTGAGTAGAAAAGGGTCTGGCATTTCTTACTCCATCGGGTTCCTTTTCTTTTGTGGCCATCCAGCAGTTTGGAGGGCGTGAGTGATGAGTTGTGCATAAATTAGTTAAAATACAATGTTACACTGAGAAGTACTGAGAGGGAGGTGACCAGCTCCCCTTCCTGCATGAGGCAATCAGGAATGCCTTCAAGAGAAAAATAGCATTTGTTCTGGGTCTTGACAGGTGAGTAGGTGTTTGTCAAAAGTTTCAGAAGCAGAAAAATCCAGAGAAGGAGTATGTGTGGCTTCTAGCTGTGTCTTCAGAGCTTTAGTCGCTAACTTTCTTTATTGTGCATCTCTATTACAAAAGAGTAGAGTAGAAGAGTTTTGAGCATGCATTTCCAACATAGGTTTATTTGTGAGTTAAAGGTATGTACTGCTGTACAAATTTCAGTGCACATTATAAAACATCCACTAAATAGTTAAATAACAACTTAGTATTTCTTTATCCACCTTTTGGATTATCTTGCGTATCCCACATTTGGAGATCATTGCAGTCTTTCTAGCCTGGTGGGTACCTGGGGAAAGTGTTAGGGGGTGTGGCTAGGACAGAGGCCTCAGGCCAGGTTGTGGATGCTAGGCATAGACATTTAGGTTTTATCCTGTAGGTGATGGGAGCCACTGAAACTTTAAGGAAGTCACTTGGAGAGATGCTTAGAGAGACTGCCCTGGTTGTGCTCTTTTTTCTTTTTTCTAGAGCTTTGCTTTTTAACTGTGGAGGGTCTGTCATCCGCCTGGGGCTGAGCACTCTGGGGACTCTGATTTCTCTCTTGATGTTTCTGTAGGTGATGTTCCCATCACCCCACATCCTCACCTCTGACAACAGCTTCTGAGACCTGAATTACAGACCATTTTAATCGGACAAACCACAACTGAAACAAGCTTCTCTTTGGTGTCACGATGGCCGCCCAAGGCAGGGGAACTTCAGGCCTCATCCCCAGGGGTGCTGTTCTGCAGAGGCAGGAGGGGCGCTTGACTGTGAAACAGGAACCAGAGAGCCAGAGCTGGGGGCAGGGCTGCAGTCTCCAAAAGAATCACCCTCCTGTCTGTGAAATTTTCCGGCTGCACTTCAGGCAGTTATGTTATCACGAGATGTCTGGGCCGCAGGAGGCACTGAGCCGGCTCCGGGAGCTCTGCCGCTGGTGGCTGATGCCGGAGGTGCACACCAAGGAGCAGATCCTGGAGCTGCTGGTCCTGGAGCAGTTCCTGAGCATCCTGCCAGGGGAACTGCGGACCTGGGTGCAGCTGCATCACCCTGAGAGTGGTGAGGAGGCTGTGGCTGTGGTGGAGGATTTCCAGAGACACGTTAGTGGACCAGGAGAGGTGAGCGGCCGAGTCTAGAATGGCATCTGGAACCATTCTATACTGCTTGGGGTAGCCTGAGAATAGACATTCTCCATTCCCTAGGCTCTAAGCTGGTTTGCCTTTGGGACTCCTGAGCCAGTGCCATGTATAAAGGAGAAAGAGTTTTGTGCTCCTAGCCTTAAACAAAAATGCAGATCCCAGCCACGCTCTGTGAGTTACTTTGTGAAGTACTGTGTTGTGAACCTAGCTGCAGCCTGGAGCTGCACACAGTGCTCCTGACACGCAGAGGATCTGCACACTGGTTAGAACAGGGAAGCATGTCAGGGAGAAGTAGCCCTTAGGGTATGCTGATAACATGGGCCCTCATTTGAGAAGTTCTCATTACTTCCTCGGACTTCTCCAAGTTACTGTGCTGTTTTCCTGCCTTTTAGGTTCCTTATGAGATGTAACAGTTATGGGCCTCATCATCATTTTGTTCTTTTCTAGCTTTCCAAACCCAACTGGGATCTTTTCACTTCTTTAATTCTATTTTTGATTTTCCCTACTTTCTGGGGTTCTCTCAAATTTTAAGCCAGGGTAACTCAAATAAAAGGAAAAGGAGAGTCAGCAGTGTCATAACAGTGGGAAATCTGGCTTCTAGGATCACAGAGCTAACTAGTTTAGTGACTATGTGTATTAGTCAGGGTTCAGCCACAGAAGCAAAACCAGTAGGAAATTATACATATACATACATATATATATTGCTAGAAAGTGACATGTCATTGTGGGAGTTGACAAGTCAAGTCAGAAATCTGTAAGGTAGGCTGTCAGAAAGTTCAGGCTAGAACTCTCAGGCATAGGCTGAAGCTGCTGTCCACAAAGAGAATTCCTTCTTCATGGAACCTTCAGCTCTGATTTTAAGGCCTTGCAACTGATTGAATCAGGCCCATCCAGATTATCTGAGATAACCTCCCTTACTTAAACTGATTATGAATTTTAATCGCTTGTACACCATACCATCACAGCAACACCTAGATTAGAGCTAAATTGACATCAAAAGACCATCACACCGTGGATGAGTCAGTTCTTCCTGATGAGTCTCCAGTTGCTCCCTTATAACTGAGCAGGATGGATTAGGGTCCCCTCTACTTTTCCTCCTTTGTGCTTTACCAGGGAAAACCAGTACCAATGAAATTTCCTTAGTACCCAGTACATCATTTTTATTCAGCGCTTTTTCAAAAATGATTACATATCTAGGCCTAGGAAATGAATTCCAATTGATTGGAGTCCTAGGGCTAGAGTTTTTCCAGAAGTAATAGCCAGTGCCCTCTGACAGTATCAGATCCATTGTCAGTCGTTATTTCCTTGTTTAAACAAGTAAACACAGGGGTAAATCAACTATCAGTAGGGTCTAGAGAGCAGCTAGGTCCAACCATAGGCAAGGACAAGTGGTTGAGGAAATGTTTAGAGTGCTATTTAGTGAGGAGGGTAGAAGGAAAATTTCCCTATCTCCCGCCTTCCTTTTGCTTAAGCGGAAGAGAATGTAGCCTCCATTAAAACTGTCTCTTATCCAGCGAGCCTCAGAAGAAAGTTGACTGAGTCACACACCCAAGAGAGTGACTAACGACAGTCAGGGCAGCTGAACACTCATGGCTCTAGCCTAGAAGTGGGATCTTTGGGCTCCATTTCTTACTCTGCCACTGTCATCAGCTTAAGTTTTCTGACATAAGGACATGAGAACAGGACTATCTCACCTAGCCTGGATTCAGAAAATGTTTTTATGACTAAATGAAAAAACAGGCTTTTTCATGGGAGTTTGCCAGGAGGAGATTAAGGAATGTCATTCTGATGAGCAGGAGTGAGCATGCACATGTGTGCACATTGGGGCTGGAGAGAGTGGTAGAGGCATCCCTACTGGGCTGCAGAGTTTACAGAATGCTTTCATATCTTTTTAAATTTGAGCTCCTAGCAGGTTTACAAGGTATGCAAATAGTAATCATTATCTCCATTTGACAAGCGATGCAAGCGCAGAGAAGTTAACTGGCTCATCTAAGATGACAGAGCTAGTAAGCAGTCCCTTTGTCCATGTGTGTGGGAACCAGGATTTTCCAGCTCCCTAGATTCTAAGCCACTACCTTTTCCCTAATGTCTTGCTGTGGAATGCCATCTTGGAATGAAAATTGGAATGGGGTTTTCATGGCCTGTGAGGAGAGGACACTTATGAGTCCTAGGTAATGAATAGGAACTTTATCAGGATTTCATTGTCAGTGAATTACAAGGTTGTGTTATCACAGTGCAGTTAAGTTCTATCTTCTGCCAGTACCCACAGCTGCTGTATTTAAGAGCTCTAAGTCCCATTTATAAGAACCATCCAGGGGAGAGCTGGGGAACCCCAGACTGCAGGGAGCCTCTTGGACCTACCATTCCATTGGAGAGCTATACACTAAAGGAGAGAGCCCCCTAACTTCTCAGCAGATGTAACCCAGTAGGGCAAATCCATGTGTTTTGTTGAAGGAGAAGTTATTTTCACCTTATGCTGTGCTATGTACATGCCAGAGTGAGTGAGCTTATAAATGTGATTTATTTAAGATAATCAACAAGGACCTACTGTATAGGACAGGGAACTCTGCTCAGTATTCTTTAATAACCTACAAGGGAAAAGAATCTGGAAAAGAATGAATATATGTGTATGTATAACTGAATCACTTTGCTGTACACCTGAAACTAACACAGCATTGTAAATCAACTATATTTCAATTTTAAAAAAGTGATTTATTTAGATAATGTTTTAGGTTTTCTGCTCCAAGTACTGGTACAAGTAGTAACCATGAGATTGTGAGGAACTGATTTGATGACAACAAGCAAGGGTTAGAAAATAAAAGGTCTATGCTCTGAGATATTCTCGAGGTCTCTAAAGATTGGTGTTATGTGATCCTATTTGACTTTTTTTTTTTTTTTCTATTTGACTTTTTGTATAGATTTTTGGGGAGAGGTAGTACATATTGAAAACCAAGTTTGCAGATAACTCTTAGCAAAATATCGAGAGGAAGTCAGCCAGCAAATATTAATTGAACACCACCATTGGGCTAAGCGTTGTTCTAGGAGCTAGTGACCAAGACACAGTGCTCACCCTCAAAACGCTTATACTTCATTGGCAGAGAAATAGACAATAAAGGTATAAATAAGATAATTTAAAGACTAATGTATGCTATAGAAAATATAACCAGGTAATTTGAGAGAGTGTGACTATCCTTGCTTTGTCAGTGTGGTCAGGAATGGCTTCTCTGAAGAGGAGACACTTTTGCTGAGAGAAGTTGGAAAAGCTGAGGTTTGTCAGCTGCTGTTCTGGGGTATTGCTCCAGCTGTCAGCCTCTGTAGCATTATTTGTGCATATACAGGTACATACACCTGTCACTTTTTACTCCTTGGTACTTCTGATTGATCTATTCTGTAGGCTGAGGCCCTAGGGAGTGTACTGAATTACTTTCCTGACTCCTTTTTCCAGGGGGTTCTTCATAAGCAAATGTGTGTCTGAAGCACTGACACAGAGTGGAAATGGTTGTATAATCTGGTCTTGAAGCTCCTACCAAAAGGGTCAACAGAGGGATGGCAAATAGGATTGTAAGCTGTAGATCCTGCTTTGACATTTTTGCCCCAGTTGGCTGTACTGGTGGGGCTAGAAGGACGCTCTGGCTCTTCTTTCCCTGGCTTCCTCTCCTGGGGGTGCTTCTTAGAAGTTTTGAGTTCTGTACCTTCAAGGATGCTCTTTTGGACCCAATTTTATTTCCTTGTCTCTAGGTTTCAGCTCCGGCACAGGAACAGGAAATGCATTCAGAGGAGATGACAGCCTTGGGTGCAACAGAGGAATCTCCTACCTCACTCCTCAGTGAGGGTTCGGCACCCGGAGCCCACCTGGAGCCTCCTGGTGACCCTGGGGCACACCACCACCTCCCCAGTGGGCACTCTGGTACTCACCTCCCCCACTTTGGCCTTAAGTCATTCCTCCTTTCTCTCTTTCGGAGTCTCCTTTCCTTCATCTCCCCATCTCCCACCCCATTGGAGTCCCTTATTGCCCTGCCCTATGTCTTCCTTCCCTAGTGACTTTGTTTGTTCCTTTTGCTTATTCTCCAATCATTCGTGTATTTAGCACATTTTTGTCAAGCACGTTTCATGGCAAAGGCACTGTTGAGGAACAGAGAGATGTAGTACGCCGGCACTGCTTCCAAAGAGCTTGTTATCTAGTTGGCAGAGAGTCAGTCCTAAGTGCAAGAAGAGGCAACCTCATAAGATACGTGTGAGTGATATCTGTCCGCAGGCATTTGATGCCGTCACGAATGAGCCATGTGGACATTGTAAGCGGTGAGCGAGATCATGGAGGGCTGGAGCAAAGACACTCGCTAAGTGGGAGTTCCTTGGACCCCATTGAGGTCAGGTCAGGAAGGACTTATTTGGGAGCCTGGGGTCTGCTTGTGCAGGGCCTTTGGATGGAGGCCAGGAAGATTTTGGGGGCAGGGGATTGAAGCATTAGAAACAGTATTTCAGAAGGATTACTGTGGCACATGAGCACTGTGGGTTGAGTGTGGAGACCAGTGACCGGGAGCCTCACTAGGAGGCTAGTGTAGGAGAACAGATGTGAGGCAGTAATTGCCTGAGTGGGTTTGAGTGGAATGGAAAGTGATAGATGTGACACATATTTGAACGAAGAATCCATGGGACAATGGAGAGGAGGGAGAATTAGCGGGTTTTGGCCGATGTTTGGAATCACTGAGAAAACTTGGGAAGTCAGGAAAGGAAGATGGAAACATGCACTTTAGACACTGAATTTCAGGTGTTGTGGGACACCCAAGTGAAATGTCCAATAGGCAACTGGAGGCTTGTGATAGGGGTCTCAGAGAGAACTGACAGCTTAAGAGCAGAGAATGGGAGTCGTGAGATCTCTGAGAGAGGGAAAGGGGAAGCTCTGAGGCCTGAACGCCTGCAGTGTCCGTGATGAGAGGGCAGGTGCAGGAAGAGAAGCCAGGGAATGAGGGGCAGAGAGGTGAGGGGGAGACCAGGCAGGCTGCTGCTGGGGAAGCCACGGGAGAGAGAAGGTGGTCAGAAGTGTAGCTTCCTTCCGAGAGTGGCAGAGAGAGGGCTGGAAGGAGCCGCCAGTTCGGTTTGAACAGGAACCTTCTGTGCCTCCAGGAAAAGTTCACAGCTCACAAAGGATAATGCCTTTATGGAACAGGGATGAGGGTCCGTGTGTGTGGAGCCACCTGGGTTCTCTTGAATCCACTTGCTGGGATACAGACCTCATTGGAGCCAAGAGCAGGGCTGGTCCCACTCAGAGCTTTCTTTCCTCCCTCAGCTCAGCATGCTTCCCCAGTGCCTGCCCTTCCCCAAGCGGGGAACGTAGGAGACCAAGCAGCGGCAACGGTGCTCCGGATGGTCAGGCCCCAGGTGAGCTTCCTGAGTTCCAAGTCTGTGGCCCAGGAGTAGCTAGAGCTCATCTCCGGGCCTCTGGCCCATTCTGAGTCTGCTCCTGTGGCTTCCCCTGGAGCTGGTCCTGTCCTAGATTTGTCCTTCTTTTTTTTTTTTTTTTGCCACACCCCACGGCTTGTGGGATCTTATAATAGTTCCCCAATCAGGGATCGAACCCGGGCCCATGGCAGTGCAAGCACTGAGTCTTAACCACTGGACCACCAGAGAATTCCCTGGACTTGTCCTTTTAATCTGTCTTTCCCAGATTCCCTCCATACCCTCCCCCCCCCACCCATTTTACCACCAGGTTCCCCGACCCTGTGCTCTTGGTGCCCCTAATGACTGCTTTCCAGGCTGGGAATGTCCCTGAGCAATAGAAGCTTGTCATTCCAGGAGGCTGCAGAGTTCGAGTTCCTGTCTGTGGACTATACTCAGAAGAAGTGGAAAGGTCCAGCACTCAGCCAGAAAGCAGCCCTGTACCGGAACATCATGCCAGAAAATTGCTGCAGCCTGGCTTCATTGGGTAATGACTCTGTTACCCAGTAACTTGGTGTCTGCCTTCTTTACATATTCTTTGCTATATTCTTTTTCTTTTTTTAACTTTTTATTATGAAAATATAAAGAGACAAAGTGGAGAAAATAGCATAATGAAGCCTTCTACATCATCATCCACTTTATCAGTTATTAACATTCTCTTTACTTTCTTATTAATTGAGCTGGGCTGGTTTAGTTAGAGTTTGTAGTTGGAAGGAATAGAAAGCCACTCAGTTGTTGTAAGCAATGAGCTAAGTTACTTAGAATAAGGCTAAGTGAATGGAAACCTAGAACAAACTGACCAGCTAGACCGGACTTCAGGAAACAAAGCCTTGTAGGGACCTGGGAGCCTGGGAGCCACAGCAGCAAAAGTGAAAGGATTTTTACACTAGTGTCGTAAGACAGCTGTGCTCTGTGTATCTGTTTTCTCCTCCCTCTGATACCCATTCTCTTCACTCTGAAGCTTTTGTCCCCGTCAGAGCTCCTTTTTAGTTAGACTTTCTGTTTCCTCACACGTTCTGCTTGCTTTGGCTCCCGATGGCTTGCCTTCTCTCCATGCATCATTTCAGCTTCGGCTTCTACTTGTAATTTCCTTCATCTTGTCCTACCTTCAGTTCAGAATTTATGTAGAGAGGAACTCCAAGGGTGGTTCAGCCATTAAATATCATCTTTGTTTGAGCAGAACTTTGGTCCTGGCTGCACAGAGGCAGATGATTAATCTACAGATAAGCTACACTTGCGTCTAGTGCTTGGCCCTGTTCCAGTCACCTGTTGTCCATCATGGGATGAGCTGGGTTGTTTGGCACAAAGCATGGTTGCCTCAGCTTCTCCTTCAGAAAGACTGGGGCAGGGCTGCTTCCTGGAAGGAGCTGTTGTCAGGACAGGTTCTGGGGTTGACCGGTGTAGGACAGTAGCCTACTCTGGAGAGGGTGGGCTCAGAAGTGAGAGATTCAGACATCTACAACTTGCACACACTAAACTAGCATGAAGGTTTATAGCCCTGATGTAGATGTCATTGAAAGGAACCAACATTTTTAGGTTAAGCTATAACCATAATTGCTCTCCCTTCTCCCAGTTTTTGTACTGAAAAATCCTAGAATTTAAAAGCAAATATTCGACTGCTCACTTTCCTTATGATTCCTGATTATCTAGATACCAAAAACATGTTTGATTTATATTTCAAGTTATTGATGCCATTCTTAGTTTTTTGGGGTTTTTTTTTTTGATGTGGACCATTTTTAAAGTCTTTATTGAATTTATTACAATATTGCTTCTGTTTTATGTTTTGGTTTTTTGTCCTAGAGGCATGTGGGATCTTAGCTCCCCAACCAGGGATCAAACCCGCACCCCCTGCATTGGAAGGCAAAGTCTTAAGCACTGGACTGCCAGGGAAGTCCCCCATTAGTTTTATTTATTTATTTATTTATTTATTTTTGGCTGTGTTGGGTCTTAGTTGCTGCGCACGGGCTTTCTCTAGTTGCGGCTTGGGGGGGCTACTCTTTGTTGTGGTTCACGGGCTTCTCATTGCGATGACTTCTCTTGTTACGGAGCACGGGCTCTAGGTGCGCGGGCTTCAGTAGTTGTGGCGCACGGGCTTAGCTGCTCCACGGCATGTGGGATCTTCCCGGACCAGGGCTCGAACCTGTGTCCCCTGCATTGGCAGGCGGATTCTTAACCACTGCGCCACCAGGGAAGCCCCATTCCTAGTTTTTATAGGAGTGCAGTATTGTACTTACCAGTCCAGTGCTCCAGGGACTAAGGGGTGCCCAATTTTATAGCTTTGCTTTCCCCTTCAATACTTTTCCCCAGTATTTCTCTACCCATGGCTTCTCCAAATATTGTCACTGTCCTGTTATACCAGAATCACTCCTTTATATACACTTTTTCCTAATCATATCCTCATAATATAAATTTCCCTTCTACTCTCAGGTTTGCCCACACTGTTTCTCATATTCGATTTGAGGTATTTGCCACCAGTCTCTCTCCCCAACATCTTTGCTGAGAACTGTGGAACCATACAATGTCATGGTTGGAAAGGACCTTAGGGTTCATCATTTTACTAAGGAGACGTCACATCTAAGTGACTTCTGGAAGATCACACCATGCTTTACAGTCTGGTCTCTTGCCTTTCAACTGGCCTGTTCACCTGGCTGTGCTGGCTCAGCATCCCTCTGTCCTGATAGCTCTTCTTCTGCCTTCCTCCACTGACCAGCTTCCCCTCATTGTTTTTCTGTCCATGAAGAGAAATTTGAGCTGTTTTTTCATTTTCTCTCCTGTTCTCAATGTGTCTCCTCATTCCTTACCCATAATATGAATTTTTTTTTAGGTACATAGGCTCCTGATAGTTCATTTCCTCAGTAGGGTAAGAGTGAGTAACAGTTGTTTTCTTCTTTCTTTTGGCAGCAGGTGAGAACAGGATGGAGAGTTCAGAGTTGCCTCTAAAGCAGGAAATTTCTGAAGAATCAGAGTCATCTGATAGGACCTCAGGAATACTCTATGGAGTGATTCCTGGAGGACCAGAAGCTGGAGATGCCTGTGAAGAGGCTTTAGAGAAGCTAGAAGTTCAACCCTCAGGTGAACAAGGGAGCAGACTGAAGAGTGATTTCTTGGAAATAACACAGGAGGATAAAAATAAATGCACAAAAGATGAATGTGATGAATATAAGGAACTTGAGGAACATCCAGATCTGTCCTCAAGTCCTGCAGAACATCAGGAAATTCTGAAGGGACAGAAGTTCTATCACTGTGATGAATGTGGCAAAGCTTTTAATCGGAGTTCTCACCTCATTGGGCATCAGAGAATCCACACTGGAGAGAAACCCTATGAGTGCAATGAGTGTGGCAAGACCTTCAGGCAGACCTCTCAGCTCATAGTCCATCTCAGAATCCACACAGGGGAAAAGCCCTATGAATGCAGTGATTGTGGAAAGACCTATCGCCACAGCTCCCATCTCATTCAACACCAGAGACTCCATAATGGGGAGAAATCATATAAATGTAACGAATGTGCAAAAGCTTTCACTCAGAGTTCCCAACTCATTGACCACCAGAGAACCCATACTGGGGAGAAACCCTATGAATGCAATGAGTGTGGGGAGGCCTTCATTCGGAGTAAAAGCCTTGTCCATCATCAGGTACTTCACAGTGGTGAGAAACCTTACAAGTGTAATGAGTGTGGGAAAGCTTTCTGTTCCAACAGAAATCTTATTGACCATCAGAGAATCCACACTGGGGAGAAGCCTTATGAGTGTAATGAATGTGGCAAGGCCTTCAGTCGAAGTAAATGTCTTATTCGACATCAGAGCCTCCACACTGGGGAAAAACCATTCAAATGCAGTGAGTGTGGGAAAGGCTTCAATCAGAACTCTCAACTTGTTGACCATGAGCGAATTCATACTGGAGAAAAACCTTTTGAATGTAATGAGTGTGGTAAGGCATTCAGTCTGAGTAAATGTCTCATTCGACATCAGAGACTTCACACGGGTGAAAAGCCCTATAAATGCAAAGAGTGTGGAAAATCCTTCAATCAAAACTCACATCTTATTATACACCAGAGAATTCACACTGGTGAGAAACCTTATGAATGTAATGAATGTGGGAAGGTCTTCAGTTACAGCTCCAGTCTTATGGTACATCAGAGAACTCATACTGGGGAGAAACCCTATAAGTGCAAAGATTGTGAGAAGGCTTTTAGTGACAGCTCACAGCTCATTGTGCATCAGAGAGTTCACACTGGAGAGAAACCCTATGAATGTATTGAGTGTGGGAAAGCCTTCAGTCAGCGTTCTACTTTCAATCACCACCAGCGAACTCACACTGGAGAAAAGCACTCAGGTCTGGCTCGGTCTGTTTTTTAAGACGTGATTCTCTAAGACAGCAAGGAACTCTGAGTTAAGGTTTCTGTATAAGAAGTATGCTCACCCTGGTCTCCTCTTGGAACCACTAATCAAATTGGATCATTCCCTAAATGTTCTCTGGTGGTCACAAAGGTGGGAGAGTGGGAGTAACAGTACAGTCCTTCCCCACTAAGAACTACACATTTCATGTACTTGTAGATTTCTTTCCTTCTTTCTTTTTTTTCATCTGTTTAAAAATGTATCTCATTTCTTACTTAGGCATCCCAAAATCAGAATGGGTACTTCTCAAGGACAGAGATATTTCCTTATCTGTTCCACTTCCTCCATTTTACCATTTACATAAAGTCGTTCTCCAAGGTACTGATTCATTCTTTCCTTCTCTTGGCTGTGGCCCTCCTTATCTACTTTTTGAACTTCTACTCTAATATAGTCCCTCATCACTTATGTTCCCTGTCTAGAAAATCTTTTTTCTTTTCTTTTGCTAATCTGTGTCCCTCAGAACCTGCCAGATCCAACTCATCTCTGAAAGACTTTCTTCTTCAAATACGTCTTCATTCATCTTAAACTGCTATTCGTTGGACCTCAGTGCTTTGAGTTAGCTGGTGCTATGTGTACAACTGTTGTTAAATTGCATTGTAAATTATTCTCAATTTAATGCATATGTGTTCATACCAACTTATTATAGGCTCTTTGAGGTTGGGTATAGTATCTGTTTCTTTTAGTATATAGATAATAATTTTCATATGGTAGTTGTTTAATAAATACCTTTTGAGAACTCAGCTCTGTAATTGAATCATCCTTAAATTGGACCAATCTCCCCTCCCCCCATCCCCCACCAGACTAGAAGCTTCTAAAGATAGAGGTGACATCTCTTCATAGGACATCTCATATAAAGCCCTCATTGATATCTTCTACATGTACCCTTGGCAGTCTCACTATTGTTACTTCATTGTTGGTTTCTGATAAATTTTCTATTGTGTTTAGGAAGTTTCCTTCTTTTCCTATTTTTTTGTTTGTTTGTTTTGGCCATTCCGCACAGCATGCGGCATCTTAGTTCCCTGACCAGGGATCAAACCCACATCCCCTGCATCTGAAGCTCAGAGTCTAAAACACTGGACCGCCAGGGAAGTCCCTATTCCTATTTTTAGAAGCAGCAATATAATACAGTAGTTAAGAGAATAGATTTTTGTGCCTGGTACTCTAGGTTCAAATCCTGACTCCTTACTTTCTTACGTGTGTGATCCTGAGTAAGTCATTTAGTTTCCTTGTGCTGGCTCTTCCATGTATAAAATGGAGCTACCTCGGGGCTGTGAGGGTTAAATTAGTTCATAAGTGTAAGGCCCTTAAAACAGTGCTTGGCACATACTATACCCTATAATAATTATTACTGTTTTGTATTTTGAGTTTTTGTTATGATGGTTTTTAAGTTTTACCACGTTTTTTAAAAAAAAATCGAGTGTAATTTTACGGATAATGTCCTTTATTTTTGTAATTTTAGGGGGAGCAAGTTTGTAGATAAATGAAATTTCCTTGCACTCCTGGAATAAAATCCATTTGTTCATGATGTTTTAAGTACAGAACTAAATTGAATTTACTAATAAGGTTTTGCCTGCCTTGCAAAATGTATTTGTTTTTCTTTGACTACTCTGGAAGAGTTTGAATAATGTGGGAATTATTCTTTGAACGGTAAAAATAACTGGGCTTGATCCATTTTGGGGGATGAGGGAATTGAGAGGGACAAGTCTTTTTTTTTTTTTTTTTTTGTCCTGCCCCGCCCCGAGAAGCATAAATCTTTAGCAACATTTTGATTTCTTCAATTACTGCCCTCTTTAAGTTTCTACCTCTGTGTAAATTTTGGTGATCTGTATCTGGAAATCATCCTTTCTACTGGACTGTCAAAGAGTGGCATAAAGCTGCACCTAGTATTCTGTAAAGTTCTTTTACTCTCTTTTGTATATGTAGTTAGAGCTGTGTTTCATCCACAATTTTTTTTTGTAGATTTTATTTAGTTATTTTTTAGGCTGCGTTGGGTCTTCCTTGCTGTGTGCGGGCTTTCTCTAGTTGCAGCGAGCAGGGGCCACTCCTCGCTGCAGTACGCAGGCCTTTCACTGCAGTGGCTTCTCTTGTTGTGGACCATGGGCTGTAGGCCTGCAGGCTTCAGTAGTTGTGGCTCGTGGGCTCTAGAGCGCAGGCTCAGTAGTTGTGGCACATGGGCTTAGTTGCTCAGCGGCATGTGGGATCTTCCCGGACCAGGGCTCGAACCCGTGTCCCCTGCACTGGCAGGCGGACTCCCAACCACTGCACCACCAGGGAAGCCCCATCCATAATGTTTTACATTTTGGTTTCCTTTCACTTTTCCTTTCATGATTGCCAAGTTTTGGGGGTTTTTTTAAGTTTTGGGTTTTTTTTTTGATGTGGACCATTTTTAAAGTCTTTATTGAATCTGTTACAATATTGCTTCAGTTTTATGATTTTTGGTTTTTTGGCTGAGAGGCATGTGGGATCTTAGCTCCCCGACCAGGGATTGAACCCGCACCCCCTGCAGTGGAAGGCGAAGTCTTAAGCACTGGACCACCAGGGAGGTCCCTTGAATATATTTTTTTCATATGTCCTTTTACTGCCTCAAGTTGCAGAGACTTTTTATTAGCCTCATATTTCATTTGTCTTTTTCTTCACTAATCAACAATATTTGCCCCAAGATAGGGAAAGTGGGTTTTCCTTGAATTGCTTTATATTCTATTTGCATGCTGTTAAAATTGTCTGTTAAGACTTGGAGCTAGAAGGTGAGTTATAAATTTATATTACTAATATGCTGTGCAGCAGTAAAGAAGTAAAGGAGCAGCTTGACATTTTGCTAATCTGGTTGCAAACCTTCTGCCCAGAGCCCTCTTTTCTTTTTCGCTCAGCCTTCACATTATGGGTACAGCGGAGGCTCTTTCCATGTGCTCTACCTGTTGCGAATAGCTTTGTTGTAAAAGAACTGAATGTGGAAAAACCTTCAGTCACAACTCAGACTTTATTTTACCTCGGCAACTCCAAACTGAGAAAAGAAACTATTCCTGAGATAAGTGTGAGAAAACATTCAGTTGTGTGAAACATCCACCAGAGACTTTATGCTTACAAGGAAGTCTACTTATTTGTGTGTGGGAAAGCCTTGGTTATAGTTTATTTCTTGTTTGACATAGCAAAACCCACCTGGGTTATAATCTGTTTTGGATTTTAGAGGGCAAGAAATCATTCATCCAGAGCTTCTATTATTTTGTACACGTTTTTGAAAAATATTATTCCTGGAATAAGTGTAGAAAAGCTTTTAGTTATAGCACATGGCTTCTGCTCCATTCATGAGTCCACAATGCAAGTAAAGAATTACAGTAAGCAGTGTGATAGAGCTCCCAATTTACTTTTAAAAATCAAAGTTTGGGACTTCCCTGGTGCTCCAGTGGTTAGGACTCCACGCTTCCATTGCAGGGGACACGGGTTCGATCCCTGATCCGGGAACTAAGATCCTGTATGTCGCGCGGCACAGCCAAAAAATTAAAAAAAAAAAAATCAGACAAAATTTATACCCAGGAGATAGTTCAGGTGACCAAATATGGTGGTAAACGTGTTAGGAGCTGGACACTTACCCTCTTACCTCTTACACACAAAGAAAATATTCCACAGCTATATTCTGCATCCCAAACCCTGGTAATTCAGCTTCTAAGACCAGTAGGAAAGGTCCAGAGATTTTGGGTGCCGACAAGTTGACGAATACTGTCCCATGCTGGAAGACATTTCTGTGAAGTTGTCGACCTCTTGGAGTCTTACAAAGGATACTCTAGGTGTTAGGGACAAATTGTGAATACCCACAGGGTGGCTTTTGCTGTATAGAAAATTAAAAACAAACCCCCTATCCCTAACATTAGGATGTGTTCTAGCCTGATGGGGCCTTGTAAAACTCTTGCCCAAGGGGGATAATGGGAAGGTGTTATGATGTCAGCTGGCTCCAAGTACCTTGTGGTACAGGTATTTGACCCAGGATAGGACACTGTAGACTGATTCCTTACTGAACCACGACAGTCCTCCCACTAATATATGCACAGGACCAACGGCCTGTACTTTGCCCAGGTGGATGCCCTGTAGGATGGGTGCGCTTTCCCTTTCAAGACCTGTGAATACCTTGCGTGAAAACACAGTTTGAGAGAAATATTTGGTGTTCCACTCCCTTTTCTGATCTGTGACTCTTGGTTAGGAATTTGCAGCTGACTGAAAACATAATGTTTTTCCACCCTAGGTGGCGCAGTCCAATGACGTAAACGTTTCTAGAGATGTATGTACAGTTGGCATTTTATGATATCTAACAGGCTTCTCCCCCAAGTCCCTTCCAGTTGCATTGTCTTGTGTATGGATGATGCATTTACAAGATATTAAGTTTCCCAAGCTGGTGCCATATGGATTGTGGATGGAAAGGGACAGGGCCAACAGTCACCCAAGATTTGAGTACAATGAGATGAAAGGACAGAGTAATCACAGGACAATATATATTCCTCTAAGATTAAATGAGGAGTGGTAACAACGGCTGCATGTTCAGGGCCACGGGGTGCATAGGTACATGCTCATCCACCAGGTTGTATACATTATACTTTGATTTCCATTTGGGTGAGATTGAAAAATGCTATATCCCCTCTCTGAGACTGTCTGTGTTGCTCCCCAGGGAAGGAGGGAACAGAATGATGCAATTACACCATACCTGTAGGGACCCTGGCAAGTCAGCATGACCTGATTTCAGAAAAAGGCCACTAGTGAAACCTTTAGTCAGGCTGCCTCAACAATGAGCAAAAATCGATGACACTCAAGCTCTCACTGGGGAGCCACACTACTGGTGCCCTTAGGATTTGAGGTATGTGCAGCCTACTATAGGGGCTATTTATGAAGAAGGTGGTCATGGTAGTTGTTATGGTGCTAAAATTAAAGCCACTGGCAACTGTATTCTCCAGGCTAAGCTGTGCACTTACCACGCTATCCATTGTCAACATCTGTCCTAATGAGCAGCACTGAAATAACGAGATAGTGAGTTATTTAAAAGACTTTCAAAAGAGAACCATTAGAAGAAATCTAGACAATTCATCTCTTCTCAGGGGCTCCCTGAGGTTTCCATTGAGAGTGGATATGTGGGATATTTGAACTGTAGAATCAGGAACAGCTGGTCAATTCCCAAAAATCTGCAAGAACTAGAGAAGTTGCACATCTGGTTGGGGGCATCTGATTTGCCCAGAGCAATATGCTCGAATAAGAGTCAGGAATATCTTGCATTGAGGCAGAGCTAAAGCTATGCTCTACCTGCCCTCCGCCAAACAAGAAGCTATAATGTCTTGGCCCATAATTAATATCAAGGGTAAAGCCATCTTCTGACATGCCACCTGCTCTGCATCTCCAGGTTCTGGAACATCCCTTTTCCTCTTCTTGGGGGAATCATGAGTTGGTTGCTTCTCAAGGAAGTATGTCGCTTCTCAAGGAAGTTGGGTGTGTTAGTCTGCTTGGGCTGCCATAACGAAGTTCCACAGACTGGGTAGCTTAACCAACAGAAATTTATTTTCTCACAGTTTTGGAGCTGAAAGTTTGAGATCAAGGTGTCAGCAGGGTTGATTTCTTCTGAAACTTCTTTCCTGGGCTTGTAGATGGGCATCTTCTCCTTCTATCTTTACATGGTCTTCCCTCTGTTAGTTTATGTCCTAATTTCCTCTTCTTATACAGTGGTATTGAACTAGGATGTACCCTAATGATCTCATTTACCCTTTATTACCACTTTAAAGGCTCTATCCCTGAATATAATCACATTGTGAGGTCCTGAGATTTAGGACTTCAACATACGAATTTGCGGGGGACAAAATGTAGCCCATGATATCAGTTTAACTGAAGGGCAAGTCTGGATTGACCTGCTAATGTGGGGAGTTGGCCTTATTCTTAAGTGAACACATTTCCCCCTAGGTTGAACACTGTGGCCACTGCCTCCTGGGTTGTCTTCCAAATGGCTCCTCAATCTGTATTTTACTCTCTATTGAAACCTGGACATTTCAGCACTATGGCAGGCACACGAATGGTTCTCTGAGGTGAGTTCCTGACTTTTGTTTTTAACGTTTTTATTGAAATATAATTCACATACCATATACTTCATCCTTGTAAAATGTACAGTTCAATGATTTTTGGTATATTCACATGCATGTGCAACCATCCCCACAGGCAGTTTTAGAACATTTTCATCACCTCAAAAAGAGATTCCCGGGCTTCCCTGGTGGCGCAGTGGTTGAGAATCTGCCTGCCAATGCAGGGGACACGGGTTCGAGCCCTGGTCTGGGAAGATCCCACATGCCGCGGAGCAGCTGGGCCCGTGAGCCACAATTACTGAGCCTGCGCGTCTGGAGCCTGTGCTCCGCAACAAGAGAGGCCGCGATAATGAGAGGCCCGCGCACCGCGATGAAGAGTGGCCCCCACTTGCCACAACTAGAGAAAGCCCTCGCACAGAAACGAAGACCCAACACAGCCATAAATAAATAAAATAAATAAATAAATAAAAAATAAAAAAAAGAGATTCCCTACCTTTTACCTATCCCTCCCCCTAATTCCCCCCACTGTCAGCCTTAATGTTTTGTTTTTACTTTTTGTTATGGAGAAATTTTAATGTACACACAAAATACAAAACAAGAAGAAAAAGAAATTAAGGATGGCATGTAATGCATAAGTTCTAACACCACCAGTGAAGCAAAGATTTAACTTGAATCTAATCAGGCCTCTTTTCCTACCTTCCAATTTACAGGAAATACAGGGGGATATGATGAGAAGATAAGTCAGATTCACTGATTTTTGATTTGTACAATGTGAGACACTATATAAGACAATTGACCTAGACTCTTTGAAAAGTCAGTGAAATGAAAAAAGTTGCTCAGCTGTTGTAGATTAAGAGAGACTTCAGAAACACAACCACCAAATGCAGTGAGTGAACTTTGAATTTTTTTAAAAAGCTGTAGCAGATATTTGGGGATCAATGGAGACACTAAATATGGAATGGATGTAATATTTAATAGTAGGCCCATTTGATGATAATATACAATTGTTTAGATTTCTTAAATCTGACAGTTAAATTTTGCTTCTGTAGAAGAATGTCCTTATTCTTAGGAGATGCATGCTGCAGTGTTTAGGGTTGGAGGCTCATGATCTCTTCAACATATTTTCAAACGGCTAACAATAACAACAAACAAAATGTGTATGTGTGTGTGGAGAGAAAAAGCAAATATGGCAAAATAACAATTATTGAATCTAGCTAGAGGGTATATGCATGTTTGAAAGTTTCAAAATAAAGTTTGAAAAAGGTAAAAAGGGATTATGGACAGCTTGTTATAACTCAACACCTTTTAGAAGAAATGCAATCTATAGTTTGAGGCAGTGTGGCAGTAGACAAAAGAACACAGGATCTACTGTCAGAAAACCCAGTCCAAGTTTCAAATTGTCCACTACTAGCTGTGCAACCATAAGCAAATCATTTGACATATCCAGGCTTTAGTTTCCTTATCTAAAAATAAGGATAGCATTGGAATTCCCTGGCGGTCCAGTGGTTAGGACTCCACACTCTCACTGCTGAGGGCCCAGGTTCAATCCCTGGTCAGGGAACCAAGATCCCACAAGCTGCATGGCGTGGCCAAAAATCTAAAAGTAAAAATAAATAAAAATAAGGACAGCACTGAGCCATAAAATTACTCTGAGGCTTAAATTATTTAATGCCCATGAAAGCCGTGTGTGTGTGTGTGTGTGTGTGTGTGTGTGTGCGTGTGTGTGTATGGCAGTAACGTCCCATTCACTTTTATACTTTTGAAGTATCCTTTGATTTTTAAAAAAAATATTTATTTATTTATTTGTTTTATTTTTGGCTGCATCAGGTCTTGGTTGCCACACGTGGGATCTTCCTTGCGGCATGTGGGATCCTCTGCTGTGGTGCACGGGCTTCTCTCTAGTTGTGGCCTGCGAGCTCAGTAGTTGCAGCACACTGGCTTAGTTGCCCCGCAGCATGTGGGATCTTGGTTCCCGGACCAGGGATTGAACCCGAGTCACCTGCATTGGAAGGCAGATTCTTAACCACTGGACCACCAGGGAAGTCCCTGATTTTTCTTTCTTTATTTTTCGTAATGAATTTATTATTTATTTATTTATGGCTGCATTGGGTCTTCGTTGCTGCACGCAGAATTCCTCTAGTTGCAGCGAGTGGGTGCTACTCTTAATTGCGGTGCACGGGCTTCTCATTGCGGTGGCTTCTCTTGTTGCAGAGCAAGGGCTCTAGGTGCACGGGCTTCAGTAGTTGTGGCACGCACACTTAGTAGTTGTGGCTCACAGGCTCTAGAGCGCAGGCTCAGTAGTTGTGGCACATGGGCTTAGTTGCTCTGCGGCATGTGGGATCTTCCTGGACCAGGGCTCGAACCTGTGTCCCCTGCATTGGCAGACAGATTCTTAACCACTGCGCCACCAGGAAACTCCCCCCTGATCTTTTCTTAAAGCCAGAGAGTCATATCCTCAAAGAGACTGTGAATTACCAGAGGGAAGCATTGTGTTATCACCATTTTGACCAATAAAGTAAGACCTGAATAACTGGATATTGATTTCATTTACCCAAAAATGAGTTGTAATTTCTTTGGTTGACAGATGTCATGATAAAGATTGAAACTGCTGAATATTTAGGCAATTATGAACCCCACAAATACTCTGATTCTGAACAGTGACATCATTCTGGACTGAATGAATAGGTTTTGTCAGAAAAAATAAATATCCTTGTGGATAAAGGCAACAAGTTGGATAGGGTGGCCTGGAATTTGTACTTTTAATGTGTCCTCATTATGCTCTCTAAAATTAGAGACCAGCTGGGGCTGGAATGTTAATGAAATATTGTTACCCCCGGGACCAGAGGTGGAGTTAAGAGTTTTAATCAGAATTGATAACTCCTCCCCCAAATAAAAGAATAGGTGAAAAGCAAGACCAAGTTGATCATTACGGTCATAATGTACATGAATATTCTTCTTAAGTGTTTCCTGATGTAGTGGCAATAGTGTTGTGCTCCTGAGTTCTACTTCCAGCATCAACTGGGGGTATGAACTTGTGCAAGTCTTATCATTTCTCTGAATCTCTGTGCCTCAATCTTCTTTAGAAAATGTTGTGCCACCTATAAGAATTGATGGATAAGAATGCTCCTGGTATGCTTTAAGTATTCAACACACATCTATTGATTAATGAGCTTCAAAGCTTATTGCTCAGATGACTTCTTTATCTATAGTCACTCCCTAGATTGTCCCATCCTGCCCTATGTAGCGACACCTAAATTTACATCTCTAGTTGTGATTTCTTCACTGAACTCCTGACTCCTATCCCAATTGCCTGTTTGACATTTACTCTTGGATGTCTAATTGGCATCTTTAACTTAACACATCCATAACAAAACTATTGATCCCTCTCCCTAAACCTGTTCCTCTTTCAGTCTACTCTATTTCCAAAAGGCAGTCTTATTTTAGTTGCTCAAATCAATAACCATGGAGTCATCCTTAATCAACATCCAATTCATTAGCAAATCATGCTGGACATGCCTTCAAAATATATGTAGACCATTTCTCATCACTTAAATCACCTCTAAGCTAGTCCAAGCCACCATCATTTCTCATCTGGAATAGTGCAGTAGCTTCTTAATCTCTCTGCTTCTACTCTTGCCCACCTTCAGACTGTTCTCAGCAGAGCAGCCAGAGCAAATTTTTAAAACGTTATGTCATGGAGTGAAACTTTTATGCAAGGTTTATGTCAAAATGGCTAAGGACTGAAAGCAAGAAATTAGAATTTATAGAAAAACAGGTTTCTTGGCTCCATTCATATCTGATAGCTAATAAACCTTTGAACATGTGGCAGGAAAAAAAAAAAAAAAGGTAAGATCATGTCACTTCTCAGTCCCAAAACCCTCCAGTGTTATTTGGGACATATCTAAATTCCTTATGGACCAAAACGTGCGCCCCCTTCCTTCTGGTTTAAGGCCTTTACTTCCTGATGTTCCATCTATCAGGAATACTCCACCAGCTGCCCACATGCCTAAATTGCTCACTTCCTGTCTCTGCCTTCCCTGTCATCTATAAAATAACCCCACCACCACCTACCCCCTTCTCTCTCTCTCTCTCTACCTCCCTCTCTTCCTCTCTCCCTCTCTCTCTCCTCTTAGGCACTACTACATTCTAGGTATTTATTTATCCATTGTCTC
The DNA here is from genome assembly GCF_028564815.1 of Eubalaena glacialis. Lineage (NCBI taxonomy): Eukaryota > Metazoa > Chordata > Mammalia > Artiodactyla > Balaenidae > Eubalaena > Eubalaena glacialis. The sequence continues at coordinate 65,334,408 of NC_083722.1, read as the reverse complement.
CCTGACTTGAAGGTAAGCTTCATGGGGCAGTAAGTTCATTGTCTTCACTACTGTATCTGCAGAGCCTAGAACAATGACATAGTAGGCACTCGACACGTATTTTTATATGCTGCCGATAAATGGTAGCCGATCCTGACTTTGAGGCTGAAAGGAGAAGGATGTGTGAAAGGATGACTTTTCGGCTCAGCAGCCTGAGCTGGGGGTTTGACTTCAGAGAGTTTCAGTTCGAGGAAGGTAGTCTGGCCGCCCAGTTGATTGGTCCCTCTTCCCGCCCTAACCAAGTCCTTTCCCCAGGCTCCACCCCGTCCAGGGCTCTCCGCCTATTGGCTGAACTCTCCACGCCCTTTCGCCCTCTCAGCCAATGGTAGGGTAAAACTGGGCGGGAGGCGGGGCCAGGGCGTCCCCTGACCTGCGGGCTTGCGAAGGGGGCACAGAGATGCAGAAACCTCCCGATGCCTAGAAAGACTGGAGGGTTAGGGTGGGAGTTAGTGGGGAGTCGGTGACGTAGTTCCTTCTCCGCTTTGTTCCAAGATGTGGTTCGGGCGCTTTCTGTGCGGGGTATGTAGCAGCTTGGTGTGGGGCTTCGGGCCGGTTCTGGGGGCGGGTGGGGCACATAGGCCGGGGGCCAGGCCTCCTTCACCGCTGCCCGCTGCGGAGACGGGGGCGCGGCAGGTCAAGGTGTCGTCGTGGGCCCCGCTCCCCTTGCTCTGCGCTGCCCCTTTGTCTTGGGTCTCGTCTCCTGCTCCGCGTAGCTGCTCACTCGGACCAGTTGACAGTGGTGACAGAACTGTATCATCCTCGTTGCTAGCCATGGGGCCTCCCTGGTAAAAGCGGTCCACGTCCCGCCCAGGCTCTCAAAGGGCTCCGCAACACCTAAGTATTTGGCTCAGATCACTAATCCAATCCCTGCTGTGTTCTCAGTGAGGAAGCCGACCCAGAGAGGAGGGCAGAGCCTTGCCGAAGGTTACTCATTCATTCATTCAACAAATACTTAGCACCAACTTGTAGTGTATTAGATCCAGGGATTACAGTTGTGTACAAGGCAGAGCTATATTCTGGTAGGGAAGAAATGGAACAAACTTGAAGGGTTAGACGCGGGGTCTGGGAATCTGAAGGGGGAAACACAAAACCGATTTTGAGGCCTAGTGATCCTGAGAGATGGGTAATCATAAAAAAATTCTCCTTCTAGCATCCCTGTAAAGCCTTATTTCTTCCTGTTTTTGAAGACATTTGACTCAGCAGAGTTTCCCTCATCCCTTTTCTGCAAACTTTTGTTGGAAAGCTGGATTGCAGAGAACTTCTCACTTGGAATGCATTTTTCAGTTAGAGGAGAATGTGGAGACTTAGATATCAACAGAACAGGTGACAAGGAGCGACCATGGTGTGATGGAATGAGGATTTCCTTCCGACGCAGAAGGCTTATCTCTTACTACCCATACGACCTTCAGCAAGGTCATTCCATCTCTGGGAGCTTCATTTCCTCATCTTTAAAAGGGGAATGATTATCCTTATTGCTCTCAGTTCAATAGGAAGGGAAGTGACCCAGGGATGGGACATTGCCCTGAGTGTCCACTTGCAGTTGAGCTCTCAGAGAACTCAAGTCATTTCTGTGTGTTTACAGTGATCCAAGACCCCACTAGGAACTTTTTCACCAAACCGAAGGAAGAGATGAGGCAAGATCTGTGCTGGGCAGATCCTTTGGAGTGAGGCTACTGTGCACAGGTGTGAAAGTGAGCCATTCCCTTCTCTTTGGCAGGTGAGATCTTTATTGTGAAATTAGTTAGTCTGGGGACGGGAATCCTGCCTGCTAGAGAGTATGGGAACCAGGTCTGAAAGGGAACATTTCTCAAGAGAAACAGAGAAGTGGGAGGAGGACCTCTGTACCCTGAGGAGTAGAGTTTTGGTGAGGAAGGGTGATGTAGTGGAACTCAATTTTGGGTGTCAGGAGACTTTGGCTTGAGTCCCAGCTCTCCTCTAAGTTCCAGTTTCCCCAGCTCAAAATTTTAATATGAGACAAGGTGGTCTAGGAGTTTCCTCCTAACTCTGACATTCTGAGAATCTCTGAGCAGTTAGACTAGGTCAGTCTCTTAGGGAATTTAAGCCCTTGGATGGCCCTGTTGAGATAGAACTGCCAAGAATGTCAGTATTGTCATGGTGTTTCAACAATATGAAGCACCAAAGAGATAAACAAGTGGAGAGGAGGGATGAGGGTGGTCATGTGTGGAGGGTGCACTTCTCACCATCCCTACACCCAGATAGAATTAGATAGAATCCTGAACTTACTTAACGTTTCAAATCAAACATTTATTGAGCCCTATGTGCCAGGCACTGTGTGGGATCCATATACAAATATCATGGGCCCTGTTCTCTGGGGGCTTAGAGCTTAAAGTATACGTGTGAAGAGGGACACAGACATACACAGAAAGAATTATGGTATAAGGCAACTCTATTTTATATTACAGATTTTTTATGTTTTAAGTGAAGAAATTTTTATATGGTCAAATCTATCAGCTTTTCTGTTATGGTGTCAGCTTTTGCTTTATGCTTAAGGCCTAGGCCTTTCCCTGAGATCAAGATAATTTCTAATAGTTCTTTTATTTTTTTCCAAATTTTTACACTTCACTCATCTGTTTCTCTGGAATTTATTTTCAGGTATTGCCTCTTATTCATCACTCCACTGCAGCTAAACAGTAACCAAAGACCATGTGACCACTGCCCAGAGAGACCTGAAAGGCTGGTGATGCTGGTGAATTAAAGGAATACAACGTCTCTAGGTAAAACCTCTGTCTCTCTCTCTCAGAATAGAACTCTGCCCTTTGTGGGTTCCTCACAGCCTGAAATGAATGGTGCTCCTGAGATCAGGACACTCATCCATCAGTCTCAGGGATTTGTGGGTCAGAGACCTGTGGGGCCTCATTGGTCCTCTTCCATTTTCTGGTTGTCTGAGATTGTAATTTTGTGCCCAGTTGCCTGGATACCCCTAGTGACTTGCTATCCTTATGGCCTCATCTGTCCCTCCTCCTACTTCTTTAGCTAAGACCCCCACCTCCCTACTGCCTGGGAATTCTTCCAGAATTTCTGAGGGAATTTCCCATCCATTTGGGCAGAGGGCAAATAGTTAGGTTTCCTTTTGATCAAACTCTTTTCAAACTATCCCTCCCTGCTCTCCTGACAAGTCTTGCTTCCTCCTCAGGTCCTCCAGAACCACCCTGAGCATACTTACAGCACGTCCTTGTGCATTTCTCTTTCTCTCTGCCTGCCCTTTAACCAAAATATCTATTTCAGCAAGCTTATACATTTTCATGACTTCATCTGTCCCCTATGTCTTATTCTCAAATTAGTATTCCTGACATATTCTTCCTCCTCTTGTCTAAAGTGTTTTCCCACATCCCCATCTTTCTTAGTGATAGTACCATTCTCAATATTTAGACCTGGATCTGATGGCCTAGAATTCTTTCCTTTAGTCATCCTCTATATCCAGTCTGATATATGCATATGCTTTCCTGGAAATAGCTGGACTTGTTTTCTATCCTGTTGGTATTCTGGACTAGGGTCTCACTATCTCATACATTTGTTTATTCATTCAGCAAACATTTATTCAGCACCTAGAAAGTGGCAGGCCCTCTAATGGTCACCCATACTGCATTCCTAAACTTCTCTCCCAACTCATTTCCCTTCCTCCATTCTTTTTTTCAACTCTAATCCATCTGGGCTAATCTTCCAAAAGCATTCTTCTCCTAATTTCACTTTTGGGTAGGGTGATACAAAATTTATTGTCCAAACTGGGATGCTTTTGTGAATTAAGGGGGGCACTATTAATAATGATGCTGGAAAAAAATTTTTTTTAATAAAAAAATAAAGAATAATGATGCTGGAATAGCAGGTATAAACCAGGACTATTCTGGGAAAACCAGGGTATATGATCACCCTACTCCTAGGTGACAGCTCTTGGATTCTTTCTTTTTATTTTCCTCAGTTTACTCCTCATGGGATACCCCAGCTTCCTCTTTCCTGTTTTCCACTTCATGAAGCGCAGAGAAACATGAATGTGCTGGGGGTGGAGGGAAGTTTGGGACTAGGGGAAATGAATGGTAATGCTTGAAAAACTTTGTTCTTGACAAGTGAGAATGAGAAGGAAAGTAACAAGAAAAGAGAATAGCAAGGTAGAAAAAAGAATATGGAAAATAGAGGGAATTCCCTCGTGATCCAGTGGTTAAGGCTCCAAGCTTCCACTGCAGGGGGGCACAGGTAAGATCCCTGGTCAGGGAACTAGGATCCTGCAAACTGTGCCATGGCGCAGCCAAAAAAAACAAAAACAAAAAACAAAAAACGAATATAGAAAACGGAGAGGAAATTAAGGGTAGATTTCACTCTTCCATTTAGAACTTGTTTCCTGTTGACCAGCAGATTATATCCATATTTTTTGCCCCGTGATTTCAGTGTTCTGGCTGGTATCACTTCACACAACTCGATTGTTTCATTTCCTCATTTGTTCATGAAACAACAAAAAAATTTTTTTGAGTGCTTGGTATGTGCCTGGAACTTTGCTAGGAATACAATAATGAACAAAATGGACAAAAATCCCTGCCCTCATAAAGCTATGTGATAGTGTAACCTCCCACTTATTTCTGAGTACATCAACCCTGTGCTAACATCATTTTGAGAAAACAGTTCTTGCTTATCCTCAGGTTCAGCCGAAGTTCTGCCTTTTTTAAGCACCTTTCCACAAGCGTCTCAAGCCCCAGTACTCACTCCCTCTCCTAGCCCCCTTCGTCCCCTGATTGGGTACTTTGTAAATTTGTAATTTACTCTCTTAGTGTATTGTCATCACTCCACTGTAAGTTCCTTAAAAGTAGGTGTGATATTTCACGTTTATATTAGTCTCCTTGGGCCTCCATAACAAAATTCCACAGACTGGGTGGCTTAAACAACAGACATTTATTTTCTCACAGTTATGGAGACTAGAAGTCCAAAATCAGGGTGACTGGCTGATTCAGTTTCTGGTGAGGACTCTATTCCTGGCTTGTAGATAGCCACCTTCTTGCTGTGTGCTCACATGGTTTTCCTCAGTTTGTGTATGTGGTGGGAAGGGGGCAGGAGTGCAAGTTGAAAGCTAACTCTCTGGTATGTCTTCCTATATGGACACACTAATCCTATTGGGTCAGGGCCCACCCTTATAACCTCATTTAGCCTTAATTACCTGCTTAGAACTCACATGTCCAGATATAGTCACAGTGGGGGCTTGGGGTTCAACATATGAATTTTGGAGGGACACAGTGTGTAACAGAACTTTTTTTTTTTTTTGCATTCAATAATGGTATTTATTGCTTGTGACAGACGGAGTCATGTAAATACCTGGTTATTAGTGTTTTTCCTGAACACCTCTTTTTGGAAGGCTGCAAGACTGATCTTTCCATAATAGCCTTTAAGGATATAATAGTTACTGCACTAGCTAACTGGGGAGCATTGGATCAGCCATGCCTAGAAATGAGACATCTGGGGGCTGGCTTCAGGGCACTGTCTCATTCTGAATCTCTAACATACTTTGTTCTAGTAATTATGGGAATCTGTTCCCTAAAGTCATTTCCTGAGTTTTCATAAGTAATACTGTAGAAAGAAGAAGAATTAAACAATAACACAAGTTAGCAGAGGACAATTTGCCAGCAAAATGGGAGGCTTTCATAACAGCAAATCCATAAACTTATCCACCTAGTCATCCATCCATTCATTCATACCACAAATGGTTTCACTTTTCTGCAACAATGCTTTTTAAAAATTTCCCTGCGTGAGACCCAGGACAAAGATATGTACAGGGTAGAGTGTTCAATAATTACTAGTTTAAGAAATGTATGAAGAAAAGAAAGTTTCAGAGAAGATTAAAAATGGAAAAGAAGCTGAGAAAGAACCATCAACTTTCTCAGAACTCTGGAGGCAGCTTCACCTGCTGTCCCACTCTGCTCTGCAGTTCCCCTGGCTTCTCACTGAGTTTCCTCCACCTGCTAACTCCTGTTTGATTAGGAGGGTAACAGCAGCTGGATGTGAGTGTGCTCAGGCTCCTGCCAAGAACCCCTCCTCCCCCACCATTTTCTCTGCCTGCCCTCCATATCTTGGGCATGAGTCTGTGTATATATGCCTGTGTATCATATCGGTGGCACCCACCCTTCTGAGATGTGAACTCTAACCTCCACAGTTCTCTTCTTGCTGGCCTTGAGCACTCACCATTGGATATGTCCCTCCTTCATAGAGCGTGACTCAGTTTATCAGAAAGCTATGGGATAATGAAAACTGGTCAAACTTTTTGAAAAGCAGTAGGTAGTACTACAAAACAACGTCATTCCTTCTGACCCAATAACTCACTTGTGGAACTTTTATCCTAGGAATATATTTCAATGAGAAGAAAACTTGATATGTATAGAGTGATCATGATAGCGTTGTTAATAGTGGTTAAACCTCAGGGAACAACAGAAATGTCTGACACTAGCAAAATTGTAGGTAAACTGTAAGGAGTTTAATTGGTGAATTATGCAGTCAGAAAATGATCATATGAAGAGTTAATAGCAATATGGAAAAATACTTATAAAAATTAAGTAGAAGAAGTAGGATGCAAAATTATATCTACTGTATATTTACAACTATATAATTATGAATATGGACAAGTCTGAAAAGGAACATAGTAAAAGGAAAATTAGTCATGCGTTAGTATCATGGAGTCATCTTTCAGTTTTCTTTTATGACTCAACCCCCTCTAGATTGAGGTCTGCTAGGGATATCTATATGTCCAGAGTTTTACGTCAAACCAGTTGGGAAATTCCTGCTCATCCCTGACATTGGTTTCATGTATCGGCCCCTCTTGGTTGTGCTGCCCACTGCTCTCACCCTATTACCATCTTTAGATACTTTACCACTGTACCATGCAAGGTCCTATTAGAGTTTCCCCTGCCATGCTTTAATTAACCCTGTTTCCCAGTTCAGCCTCTCAGGTTCACCCAATAGACTGCTTGGTGAAAAGCAGACAGACTGAACTAGCACATACGGCTGGATCCAGCTACAGACCAGCCCCTACAGAGTAGACTATGATGTGACTACTCTCCAATATTGGAAGAATTGTGTTACCCCTATCACAACAAAGTTTAAGAAGAGGGATGTAGTACCTAGACCAAAGCAAAAGATGAAATCTTAGTCATACCTTAAGACAAAATCCGAGTTACAATTCTATAAAACAATTTTTGAGCACCTATTTTGTTCCAGCCACTATATCACTGGTACTAGGGGAATAGGTCAGCATGAACTAAATGCCAAACTGATCTGAAGATTAGTCACTTCAACTACTGAACGAAGGATCTTTCAGTGCATTTTTTCTAGGGATCAGATTAGGAGTTAGATGGCTCCAATTCTGGGAGTAGAGCATGAGATAGGAAGAAACCAGGATGGGTTTTATACTACTCATCGTTCATTCTGATGCTGGACATGTTGGGCTCCTGTCAGCCCCTGGCTTTCCATAAGCCTTTCCATTGGCCTCTATGTCTATCCTCATTTTTCTCATCTTTTTGATCAGGTCCCCCTGCCTTTGAACACTTACTTTTCCATGAGGGACCTTGTGTTCTGCCACATCTTGTTATCCTTGGATAATTCTCCTTCCTCTAGTATAGAGAACAGGTGACATGTGCAACTTTTCTTTCTTCTGTCAGATGGTGAAATGGGGATTGAGGAAGTATTGATTCCAAAACATCATTCCCGAAAAATCTGAATCTCATACTTTCAAGAGAACTCCGCAGAGGTGTTGCCAAGGAAGTCAATGTTTAGAAGGCTCCTCTGAAGGGAAAGGGAAGACTCAAGGGGCCACTGGGATGCTTGAAGCAAGAGAAAATGAGGAGAAAGATGAGAAACTTCAAACAGAAGACAGTTAAGGATAATAAAACATTCACAGAAGTGAGTGACCAAGAATCTGAAAAAGACGACCCTACAATAAATGAGAGAAGTCAGGCTGAAAAGAGACAGTATGTGTGTACTGAGTGTGGGAAAGCCTTTAGTCAGAGTGCAAACCTCACAGTACATGAACGAATCCACACAGGAGAGAAACCCTATAAGTGTAAGGAGTGTGGAAAAGCCTTCAGTCATAGCTCCAACCTGGTTGTTCATCGGAGAATCCACACTGGACTGAAGCCTTACACGTGCAGTGAATGTGGGAAATCTTTCAGCGGTAAGTCACACCTCATTCGGCACCAGGGAATCCACGGTGGGGAGAAAACTTATGAATGTAAGGAGTGTGGGAAAGCCTTTAGTCGGAGTTCTGGTCTGATTTCACATCACAGAGTTCACACTGGCGAGAAGCCCTACACTTGTATCGAGTGCGGGAAAGCCTTTAGCCGTAGTTCAAACCTTACTCAACATCAGAGAATGCACAAAGGAAAAAAAGTTTACAAATGTAAGGAGTGTGGGAAAACATGTGTTTCTAATACAAAGATTATGGACCATCAGAGAATTCACACTGGGGAGAAGCCTTATGAATGTGATGAGTGTGGGAAAGCTTTCATCTTAAAGAAGACCCTTAATGAACATCAGCGACTTCATCGTAGAGAGAAACCTTACAAATGTAATGAGTGTGGGAAAGCTTTTACTTCTAATCGAAATCTTATTGATCATCAGAGAGTGCACACTGGAGAGAAACCCTATAAATGCAACGAGTGTGGAAAAACCTTCAGGCAGACTTCTCAAGTTATTCTACATTTAAGAACCCACACAAAGGAGAAACCCTATAAATGTAGTGAGTGTGGGAAAGCCTATCGTTATAGCTCACAGCTTATTCAACACCAGAGAAAACATAATGAGGAGAAAGAAACGTCATAAATGACATATATTGTTGGAAGTGGGGCTAATCGCTACTTTCTGGCAAAGCAATTTTTCAGTATCATCAACCTTAATTCTCTAAGAATTCATACAGGGAAAGTAATCAGAAGTAGACAAAGATTAACAGAAGGGCTATTCATGCCAGCATCATATATAACCGGAGGAAGAAAACTAGATTTTCAACCGTACAGTGTTTAAGTGAATTATGGTCTAGCCATATGATGGTTTGGCACCCATTGTAAACATTTTTAAAGAATATTTAATGCCATGGGGGAAATGATTTCGATGAAATGGAAGATAAAGAGAAAAACAGTGAAATACGATCCAAATTTTTAAAAAACATTTATGCAAAGGAAAGAAATGGGAATGAAATAATACCAAACCAAAATGTTAACAGTGATTATCTCTGAATAATAGGATTATAGGTAATTTCTATTTTCTTCTCTATACTTTTCTATGCTTTTTAGATTTTCTACAGTGAGAGTGTACTACTTTTATATTTTTCTACAGTGAGAATGTACTACTTTTGTATTTTTTAAATACAACGAGTACATGTTCATTTTCACTCAACAGGGTTATGAAAGGCACATAGAACATAGACCCTAAAGCCCTGGGATTGCACCCTAATACTGGCACTTAGTAGCAGGGGAACCCTGAGCACGTCACTTCCTTTTAGAGCCTGTTTCCTGTGTATTACATCATAAATACCAGTTGTTGGCTTTTGCAGTTTTGAGATAAATTGACTTTACAGTTGTCAACAGAATATATAATCCACTTTCGTAATCACTGTTAGGTTAAAAGAAAACGGCAAAGCTTTACTACATCCTCCTCTCCCACAGTTGTAGAAGGATCCGCAGTTAATAAAGAACCACCTAGGCTCCACCTTTTCAATATATATCTACAGAAAAAATGCCCCCTTATGAAATTGGAACAATTGCAGTTTCAAAGCCTTTAAAGAGACACAGCATAATTCAAACAAGGAGAAGACTCTGCCTTCACGTGTTACATGGAGTTTCGTAGCTGAAAGTGCAGACTTTTGGGTCAGAGATATATGAGTTGTAATTCCAGATCTGCTGTGCCCTAGCTTGTCAGTTTTGGACAAGTCCCTCAAATGCTCTGAGCCACAGATTTATCTGTAAAATGGGAATAACCACCTACCTCACAGGGTTGTTGTGAGGATTAAATGAGATAATGCATGTAAATGTGTGACAAGCCTTTCTTTCTGTCTAGCCCTCTGAGAAGGCCTTAATCTGTTTACAACCAATATTTTAAACTTTTAAGACAGCTCAGAATCCGTCTGGGAACCCTTAGAATCTCCCCATTCTTAACGCAGCCATTCCTCTTTCTTTGTATACGGTGAATGCTCAAGCCTAACACCATTTGTCTTATGCACGTAGTGATTTATTGTTTCAGGGATTACTGAGGATTTGATATCCCATCCAATCCTCATAACATTGGTACAAGAAAATTGAGTCTCAGTGAGGTTAGGTGACTGGCTAGTAAGTGGTTGGAGCCAGAATGTGAACTCAGACCTGACTTTCAAGTCCATGCTTTCTTTATTATACCAGAGTGCCTCTGTCCATCATGATGGTTCTATGCGAGGGGGAGACCAGTTGGGATCCTCCTGAGTAGCCACTTCTGTGAAAGGTGGTTGACTATATCTGGACAGTTATTTGATCATGGTTTCATAAGGAAGATGCTGTCAGTCTTCTCTGAGTTAGATTTATGGCCTGTCTCTGCACCTTGTAATTTAGTTTTAAGGATTATATATTTCTTCCTTGCGGTTACTAGAAAGAAGTGGAAGGTGTGAAGGGTATATTTGGGTGAAAAGGGATTGTTTGGTTTTGTCCTATTTTGATAGGATAATGGCTTACATATTATTTTGTGATGTAATAGTCCCTCTTTGCATAGTTATTCAAAGCAAGGTTTGGAGGCTCTGGAACAGATCTGCTGCATTCAGGGGGTAGGACTCTTGTATCATTGGTCACCCTTGGGTAGGCACTTCCCCAGAGTCTGGGTGGACACGAGAGTAGGGTCACCCACATGTGGCAGTGGCTAAACAGAACTGCAGCAGTAAGGGCACTTCCATCATTTTTCCCTTGTCATGTGTCCTTTTAAAATTCTACAAGGGGTTTGTAATTAATATTCATGCCTTTCGTCATGCCAGCCATCCTCACCTGCTGATTACCTATGTGGAAACTCCCAGGACTAATGTCTCCTGGCCCTGCCAAAACTGCTTTAAGAAAATAGGCAAACAGCTTCCTGTGTGCCTGTCAGGTGGTACTTTTTAAGCATTTATTATTGCTGAGCAGAGTTGTTGATGCTTCCTATATTGCTGAGCAAGTGTTGTTCTCTGACCAAAACATTTTCTTACCACTGTGTCATAGCGTCTGAAATTTTTTCTTCAAATAGGCTTTCTTTTTCATCTTAAAAGACTTTGTGATCTTCAAGAGTAAATACCTTCTAGGAGGGATGCCAGAGATCAGAATACGTTCACTTTTCTTGCCCAGGCAAGCTAAGATAGCGGACCCTGGAGGAGGCCTTCACTAGCTTCTAGTCTGCGAGGCTGATACCTGTCTTGAGCTGCAGGAGTAAATGTTGACAGATGGTCTCTGTACCTTTTCATATAAATATTTTGCAATATAATTTGAACTGACCATCCACCTTCCTCTAGAAGTTTTTCAAGACTACCAGCTGCCTGCTTCAGCCAGAGTTTAATTTTGCAGTTCCTTTCAAGCCCTTTCATGATACACTCTGGAATTCAGGATCTGTCTCTTTGAATGTGTTTTTTCCAACTTCCTATTCTAATGGAAGCCTGGTTGTTCCCTAACAGCAGTGCTTCCTCTGCAGTCCCTCAGTTGCTAGTTTTTTTCTCCCCCAACCCGTTTACCTCTTTGTACGGCCATTTCTTCTCTATTCCATCAAAACCCCAGCTCTCTTGAAATGTACATCACCAAACTACTGTGTATTGCCCATCCCTGTTCTTGTCATCTGCCAGCTTCCTGTGCACTCACATTTATTCACCTGAGTTTTTAGCACCCTGAATATTCCTGAGGAATATGAAGGGGCAAGTATTTTTTAGTCACAGATACCCTGGTTATTGAGAATTGCTTTGGTGTGGACTAGAAATATATATGTCTCTTTTTAGTTGTGAGAAAAAGTGTGAAATTAAAATCTTATGTAGCCTTGATTAAAGAGAAATATGAAAGACAAAGAATCATGCATAGAGAGGAAAGTGTCTCCCTAGACTTAGAGATATTTTTCATTGATGGTGTGTACTAATGATAGGTCTTATTAGGAACTGAGAAGAAAATTGAAACCAAAAAGAGCTTTAAATAGCTGAGTAATTCCATTGAATATGAATCCCATAAGACTATATTTCATTTCAGCTCTGTATCCTGAGAGACAGACTTGCTTTTTAATTTTTTCCCATTCAATATAAATAAAATAGTATGCTCATATTGTTAGATTGTCTTTAGAAACTAGACTGTCTATAGTCACCTCTGATGTTATAAAACTGGAGTCATAGCTCAGACTTTCTTGTTAAAAAAAAAAAAAAAAAACTGGAGTCATAAAACTGTTTTTGCAGAAGATAGTTATAATTCCTCCAATAAATATCTGTTGTTATTTACTTGTTATAAATATCACTGAAATTTTTTCCCTTTGCTTCCTTCCTTTATTGAGAGTGGGAAGAAAACTGTTCAGTTTGCTTTTCCTTTAAGCAGCTGTTTTTAGAAAGAATGATTCTGTTGTTTGAGATTCAAACACAACATGAAGCTTGTTATTTTCACACTGATAATAGAGTTGTCCCTCGGTAATTGCAGGGGATTGGTTCCAGGAGCCCCACCCCTATACCAAAATCAAAGGATGCTCAAGTCCCTTATATAAGATGGCAAACCATTGCATATAACCTATGTACATCCTCCCGTATACTTTAAATCATCTTTAGATTACTTATAATACCTAATATGATGTAAATGCTATGTAAATAGTTGTAAATACAATGTAAATGATGTGTAAATAGTTGCCAGTGTGGCAAATTCAAGTTTTGCTTTTTGGAACTTTTTGGAATTTTTTTTTGTTTTTAATATTTTTTATCTGTGGTTGGTTAAACACATGGACGCAGAACCCAGAGATACGGAGGGCCAACTCTACATAAACTAGAGCTCTAACCATTAGAAAGTGTCCTTCTGTTATTTCCTTAGAGAACTTGAACAGCCAGTTATTGTCCCAGCCCCCTCTCTGGTCTCATCTGTGTTTCAAATCTATACTATTATGTAGACGTCATTTGGTTGAATAAAACCAGCATGTTCCCTGAAGTCCATTTCTGCTCCAGAAGGCATGTTGGTGAGGGGACAAAAAGGATATGGCAGATTCCTTTCTGGGCAACATAGATACAGGACTTGACTAGGTCACACTCTTTCCACTGACCATTTCAAATCCACGTGGCACAATTTGACGTATAAGGATTGTAGAAGCGAAAAGGCTATAACCAATCTCTAAGTCCAGTGAAGTCCAAATCTGGGAATCACAAGAAGTAATATAAGTAATTTCCCAGGCCCAACAAATCAGCATTTCTGGGACAGGGCCTAGGAATCTATATAAAGCAAAACTTTTGCAGTGGGGATTTAAGAAAACTCTCCATTAGGAGCCTTGACTCTTTACATGACTATTTGTGTGATGATTGTCCATTTTCCCTCAGAAAAGTCTATAAGTCACAAAATTATTGAGACATATACCAAAGTTAGTATAATCATAACAAATTAGCAACCAGTTTACTGAGTGAAAGAAAATGCGGTCACATTTGCAGTGTTGGTTTAACCACAGAGTTGAACAGAGATTCATGTTTTAAAAATTTATAATAGAACAATATGGCAAACAAGATAATCATAAAGCCCTTTGGCTATGAAACAACCTAGAAATGCTGGATAAAACTTGAACATCCTTTTACAGGGCTTTCAAGAAAGTGAAATAAATCCTCAGAGCCTAGAATGAAGAGGAAATGGAAGTCAGAAAGATAAGTGGGTGATAAGGCCTTGGGTGCCATGCAGCAGTTTGGAGATCTTGGTCACCAAGGGACTTAGATTTTATCAGCCACAAGGGCAGGATTTGAGTCCTTGGGCTTACAAAGAGGTGGAAAATTGGAACCTAGATTAACAAGAAACCTAGATCTTTACAGGGCTACACCCTCAGTGAAAGCATGCATTAGAAAAAAAAGTGAGCCAGGAGCAGAGGGAAGACATTAAGGAAGCTTGTGGGGCTTGTCCTGGACTTTAAATGTAAAATAAAAGTCTCCCTAATAATTTATAGCCATGGATCAATCCTCATGGTATTTTAGGGTTCAAATTTGGGAAACACCAGACGAAGAAAGTAATATAAAATTAGGTATTTACATATCCAAGTACACCTGGAACAGTTATTTTAAAATTAACAATTTAAAAAATTGAGTTATCTAATTGTTTTAAGTTGAACTTTTTGGGAAGTAAACTCTGGGACAGGATAATATGCAGCAAATTTATTGGAGAGCGTTATTGGGATTAACATCTGTAGAGAGAGGGACGAAAGCAGGATTAGCAGTGGGAGAAGATAGCTGTGTTGCAGTCACAGAGTTACCTGTGTTCCCTTTGCTGGCTTCAGACTCAGACTGGGATGGCCTTTCAAGATTGCCCAAACTTGAAGTGAGAGGTCTGGGCCATTAGACCCCTTCACTGACACAAGTACTGATTGGCACAATATATGAGGAAACATATATATATAACCAAATCACTGCTGTACACCTGAAACTGACATAACCTTTTAAATCAACTGTACTTGAATTAAAAAAATTTTTTTTAAATCAAAGTGAGCAGAAGAAATGAAGTAATAAGGTCAGAGTGGAAAACTAGAAAAAAGAAAACAAAAACAATAGAAAAAAATTAATGAAACCAAAAGTGGTTCTTCTAGAAAAATCAATAAAATTGATAAACCTCTAGCAAGACTGATCAGGCTAAAAGAAGAGAAGACACAAAATACCAATGTCAGGAATGAAAGAGATGACACCAATTAGATGAGATTCTACACTACTTAAAGGGATAATTATTATGATGGTTAATTTTATGTTGAATTTGACTAGGCTAAGGGTTGCCCAGACAGCTGGCAAAACATTATTTCTGGGTGTGTCTGTGAGGTTGTTTTCAGAAGAGATTAGCATTTGAATCTGCAAATCTGGGAGTTAGAAAGGGCTCTGACAGTTTGGTTGACTGGCTGAAACATGGACCAAAAGATGGCCTGTTGTGAATGAATCAGAAATGCCTGCCCTCCCTTGGTTTAATGTAGAGGGAGGAATTCAAAGGTTTAGGGAGATTGGATTATTAAAGTGGATTTGTCATTCAAGACCTACTCACCCACACTGGGAGGGTCCAGAAGACAAAACTTTCATCAATGCTATGAGAAATAAATTGGCAAAGGGAGTGCTAGCATTCTTGAAGAGCTCCATGATCTCTCTTCTCTGTATGCCTGACTCAGAATTTAGTGTCTAGAAATAATCCCTTCAACCATGCAGTACTAATTCCATTATTTTCCAATACCTGAAAGAGAAGTATTTGCATAATCTCTTGGACTGGGGAGGGCCTCAGTTACATTTTGTTCTGCTGCCCAGACACCTAGCCACTGCTAAGGATGGAAGATTCTAGACTGACTTAAAAGTACGCTTTTGGGCCTCTCCAAATTAGAGGTGTAAGAGCATCAATCAACATCATAGATAGGTATTTGAGAAGAGGCTGGAGGGAGAGGACCAATAGTCTAAGATGGGGCTAAGACCTCAGAATACTGGTCAACTAAAACAGAAATCCTAGTCTGAATGTTAAGGTCGTGTTTCTCATCTTTCTATAAAATCCTACTCTGCCAGTGTTGTGGGGCTGTTTGTTTGTTTGTTTTTAAATGCAAATTGGTGTGTGATTGACCTATGACAAAGGATCTGGTATAATTCTTCCCTCCCCAAAATGAAGGGTCAATTTTCCTTCCTGTTAAGTCAAGACAATGAAATTAAACAGGAGAACCGCAAAGATAGGAGGATGTGTTGATCTTGCTTCTCAGAGACAAAGTGGTCCATGAGAAGGTGAGGCAGCCTTGAGTGTACGTCTGGTTCCTCTTATTTCTATTTATTTTTATTTTTTGGCCATACCACACCGCATGTGGGATCTTAGTTCCCCGACCAGGGATCGAACACATGCCTCCTGCATTGGAAGCACGGAGTTGTAACCACTGGACCGCCAGGGAAGTCCGAGGTCCCTCTTATTTTTTAGTGTCCTTTTCTTTCCCACAAAAAGGGGGTTGTACTCACAAATGAACCTGGATTTAAAACCAGAGATTTTGGCTCCAGAGTCTGGGCCCTTAAAAACTATGGGAATGGTTGAAGGGATGTTTGGAAACTGCAATATTAAGAATAGAACTCAAGTTTCCAAGCAATTTATTGGCATTAAAGTAGGGGCTTATTCAGAAGAATGTTTCAGAGTTGGCGTGTTCTATGTTAAGTGAATTTCTATGTTATCTGGACGGTTTAGTGCATGTAACCTGTTGCAAAAGAAAGAGCAGAAAGATCTGGGTTCCATTCTTGCCTATGTCCCTAATTAACTGAATATACTGTATAGCTCTAACTAACTCATTTAATTCTTGTTTGCTTTTGAGGTGCATGAAGTCCTAATATTAACTTAATGAACAAACATTACATTATGTCATGTTCTAGATTTTGATCATTACCTCTTTTATCCAACTTTATTGACAACTAAATTGTTTCATAAAGTACTTTCACATGATCCTTTTACTGAATGCTCACAACAACGCTATGAAGTAGGCATTATACCAATATTTGACCGACAGAGAAACTGAGACTTAGAGGCTTACTTAATAACATCACAGAGCTAGTAAGAGAAAGAGCCAGGTCCCAAACCTAGGTTTTCTGATTCCAAATCCAGTGTACTTCACCTGTGGGAATTCTATGTGCTAAGAATGTGTGAGTATACGTAAAACAGAGGCTATGTGTTGTATTCCACCACCGTCCCAGCTCTCTGGGCCACTTTAAACAGATTCCATATAGTTCCATCTTCTTCAAAGGTAGGGTGTCCCTTTTCTACCACCATCATCCCACAAGATAACCAAGTCTTTCATCTTGGGGTGAGGATGAGGAGGCTTCAAATTCCTTGACTGTCAGATGGGCACCAGGCTGAATCTCAGGGCACAAACTGAATGATAAAACTGGGGCTCTAGGCTGACCATTGGCAATTAGTGGTCCTCACCAGCAGACAACTCTGGTTACATCCTTCCAGGCCACTGCTTGGTAGGGTGTGGATGATTGTAGGCTCACTGGTCAGTCATCCACAGCCCAATTAGTCATTTTGGCTCCTCTCATTCCTTTCTTCTTCCCCAGCAGAAACACTTGTTCGGCAAGCATGTCTTTCCATCTCCCAAAGGTATCTATTGACCTGACAGTATAGTCTTTGTACCCTTTGTTTCTAGTCTCACAGTGAATAACCTCTGTCTACTTGGAGAGGCAGGGGAGGAGAAGGGGCCTCAGGTTACAAGTAAAATGATTTAGTGTAGGGGGAGCAGGGGCCACGTTGATTACTATTTCAAAATCTCCCATTCATGCTTTGAGACCTATAAAGCACTATCTCCTGGTTCTCCTTCTACTTGGTTGGCTGCTGCTTCTAAGCCTCCTTTGTTGGGTCTTTACCCTCTTTCTGCTTAGCGCTTATCACTCCCTGACATATTTTGTATTTGTTTTCCTGTCTACCCCCACTAGAAATGTAAGCTTCTAGGGACTTTACCTCTTCATTTATGTCCCTAGTGCCTAGAATAGTGTCTAGCACATGGTTAGTACTCAGTTAATAGTTGTTGAATGAATGAAAGAGTAGAGGCTGAAATGTTTAAGCAAGTGTTCAATGAAAGCCAGGAGAGAACATATATACAGAATGACACCTTGCTCATTCAACAAACGTTCATCTAGCACCTAGTATGGCTTTGTGCTAGGTGCTAAGTATACAAGGGATCAGACAGACATGGTCCTTGCCCTTGATACAGGAGGGAAAGGGGCAGGACACAAACTCTAGATAAATGAAGATGGATCTCAGTTGTTGGGATTCGATAAAGACCAGCTAGAACCTGCTTGGTAACCAAGGTAGCTTTGAGAAAAGTCTGGTCATTGACCTTTAGCTCATTATACCTTCATTGTAATACTAAAAATCACGCCCCCTCAGCCATGACAGTTCCCAGATAGACCAGAAAAGGCCAAAAAGTGGGCAGTGGCCCAATTCCTGGGAAATCCCCACCCTTCCCAGAAATAGCAATATTCCTTCTGGAAACAGCAATATTCCTCCCATTCGTTAGCATATTAAATTACTTAGCCCATAAAAACTACAACCCCATACACTGGGGCCACTCTCACTTTCTGAGACGGTCCATATTCGGCCTGTGGAGTGTGTATCACTCTAAATAAACTTGCTTTCACTTTTCTTTGGTGAGCTGTTGAATTCTTTCCTGCACAACATCAAGGACCCTCACTTGGCTGTGGTCCATCCTAAGGGCTCCTGTGGGTCCCAGGACATGACATTTCCCTCTCCTGCAACACCCTTTTGGAGCCTCTTTCTGGTCTGTCTCATATAGCGGTTGACGATTCCAGGAGTCCAAACTTAAAATACCTAAGTATCAAAGAGAATAAGGGTTCAGTTTCCTTTACACAGACCTAACTTTACCCAGGTTGATGGACAACTGCAACAACTTCCTCATTCCGGAGAGGCAGTGTCTCTCTATCGCAGTTTCAGCTTGATTAATATTTAACACCAGAGCTCCATTATCTCATCATTTGGGCAAGAGATACTCGACAGTAAGCCAGTTCACAAGGGAGTCATTTATAAGCCATGTTATTTACAGTGAGAACTGCTCTAGGTTCAAGAATAGATTGGAAAAGTCACCCACGAAGTCACTCAGACATATGAAGAATTAATCCCCATCAACCTCAGTTGAACTGCAAATTAAAACAAAAAGGTTCAGTTCCTTCAAGAGGCAACAAGCGTCCTGAGGGCCTGAACCATGTGATTCACCGCTGATCCTTGTGTTCCGGAATACAGCTACGCCTGCTCTTTGGTTGGGAGGAATGAAAACCCAAGGGTCCGGGAGCTCCCCTTTTCTGTGCCTTCCCCGGGAAAAAGCTAGGAACTATAGAGATGTGGCTTCCTAGAGAGCCGGGACTGGGGGTTGGGGGGGGTGGTGAGCGACCGGAAGTCGAGGTATCCGCGGGTCAGCCATTATTCTGGGCCGCAGGTGCCGTGGCGACCAGTTCCCGTGTCATCTCCTGGCGTCCCGGCGCCGAGGCGGCGGTCCCCAAGGCCGGAGCCGCTGCGGGAGCCCCCGGTGAGCGGGGTGGGCTCGGGTCAGGGTGGCACGCGGGGAGGGCGGCCCGGGGTGCGGCTTGAGCTCGCCAGGGCAGCGCAGCCTTCGCCGACCCCTCTCCGGCCCTTACCCCCAGCGCGGTCCCTCCGCTCCGTGTTGAGGTGGACGCCTTGGCTGCGGCTTGGGGAAGGTATTGAAGACAGCGCCCCTGAGTCTGTGTGTCTGTGGACCGGCCCTCGAGTCAGTAGAATGTGCTGCCCCTTTGAGAACACCGCCCTCAGTAGTCAGGTTCCGCAGCTCAGGCTTTTCTGCTCTTTTCCCATCTTCTCTGAGACTGATGCTGAGAAACAGCTTGAGACTTCCCTGGAGCAGGGGCTCCCAGACTTCTGGGGGCTTTTTCTTTTTCCCTTGAGGTATGGACCGGTTCTCATCTTTTAATTTTGTAATATAATGGTATTTAAGAAGCAAACTTAGACAACCCATACCGCCATTGCTTCAGAGAATGTATTTTCACATTAAGTACTAAGATGGTAAACTCAGCGTAAACGCCGTCTTTTGCAAGAAAGGTCATTGCCAACCTGTGAGTGACTACGTATGGTTGTTGTTATTTTCGTTTTACAGCTTGCCAGATTAAAGCTTTATAATGAATTGTTGTCATTATTATTCTAAACCATTGCTTTAGAATAGTTGTTTGGGTTTCAGAAGTCTTTTCTTAGATGCAGTTATTTTGGACTTTTGGAGTTAGAATCCCTGAGTTCAGAATTTGCTCCCATAACTGAGTGGCCTTGAGTGAATCGCTTAGTTCCTTTGAGGCTTCTTTTGTTCTTTTTAACTTGTGGCTCACAAACCTTTTGTGAGAAGCAAACAAAATGTATGTTTAAGGATTTATTTGTATCTATCTGCAAAGTAAGAGTAAATAGAATTCTGATAATTTACTGTAGAAAATTATTTAGAAATCCTTCTCCCCCCACCCCAGGTTTTATTTACTTACAGACTTAATTTTTTAGAGCAGTTTTACGTTCACAGGAAAATTAAGCAGAAAATACAGAAATTTCCCATATACTCCCTGCCCCCGCTCTTGCATAGCGTCCACCCAAATCAACATCCCCCACCACTGGAGGGATGGAGTGGGAGTTTGGGATTAGCAGATGCAAACTAGTATTTATAGAATGGATAAACAGCAAGGTCCTCCTGTATAGCACAGGGAACTATATTCAATATCATGTGCTAAACCATAATGGAAAAGAATATAAAAAGAGTGTATATTTATGTATAACTGAATCACTTTGCTGTACAGCACAAATTAATACAACATTGTGTAATAACTATACTTCAATCCAAAAAAAAAAAAAATCCCCCACCAGAGTGGTATATTTTGTTGCAATTGGTGAACCTGTATCAGACACATTTTAATCACCCGAAGTCCATAGGTTACATAAAGGTTCACTCTCTGTGTTTGTATATTTTATGGGTTTGGACAGATTTATAATGATTTGTATAATGTATCCACCATTTTAGTATACAGCATGGTTTCACTGCCCTAAAAATCCTCTGTGTTCTGCCTGCTCGTTCCTTCCTTCTCCAATCCTTGGCAACCACTGATCATTTTACTGTCTCCATAGTTTTGCCTTTTCCAGAATGTCATATAGTTGGAATTGTACAGTATATTAGATTTTCAGATTAGCTTCTTTCACTGGGTAGTCCATATTTAAGCTTCCTTTGTATCTTTTCATGTCTTAATAGCTTGTTTCTTTTTAGCACTGAGTAATATTCCATTGTCTGGATGTACCACAGTTTATTCATTCACCTATTGAAGGACATCTTGATTGATTCTAGGTGTTGACAGTTACGAATAAAGCTGCTGTAAACATCCATGTGCAGGTTTTCATGTGGATGTATGTCTTCAGTTTCTTTGGATAAATACCAAGGAGCACAATTGCTAGAATTTATGAGAAGATTATGTTTAGTTTTGTAAGATACTGCCAAACTGTCTTCCATAGTGGCTGTACCATTTTGCATTCCCACCAGCAATGAATGAGAGTTCCTGTTGCTCCACATCTTCACCAGCATTTGGTGTTGCCAGTGTTCTGGATTTTGGCCATTCTAATAGGTACGTAAGGTATCTCATTGTTTTAAGTTTCATTTCCCTGATGACATATGATGTGGAGCATATTTTCGTGCAGTTATTTGAAATATGTATATCTTCTTTGGTGAAGTATTTGTTTAGGTCTTTGAGTCATTTTATCTTAACTTTTTTTTTTTTTTTTTTTTTTTGCCTCGTCACACAGCTTGTGATATCTTAGTTCCCTGACCAGGGATTGAACCCAGGCCCCTGGCAGTGCAAGCTCTGAGTCCTAACCACTTGATCGCCAGGGAATTCCCCCTTGGGCCATATTTTAATTGAGTTGTTTGTTTTCTTATTGTTAAGTTTTAAGAGTTATTTGTATAAAATATACAAAGGAAGGATGATAGTGTGTGTCTTTTGCAAGTATTTTCTTTCAGTCTTTGGGTTGTCTTCTCATTCTTGACATTGCCTTTTGCAGAGCAGAATTTTTTAATTTTGATGAAGTCTAGCTTATTAATTATTTCATTCAAGGATCGTGCCTTTTGTGTGTGTCTAAAAATCTATCACCATACCCAAGATCATCTAGGTTTTCTCCTAGGTTATCTTCCAGGAATTTTATAGTTTTGCATATTACATTTAGGTCTGTGATCCATTTTGAGTTAATTTTTGTGAAAGATGTAAAGTCTGTGTCTAGATTCATTTTTTGCATGTGAATGTCCAGTTGTACCGGCACCATTTGCCAAAAAGATTATCTTTGCTCCATTGTATTACCTTGACTCTCTCTCAGAGATCAGTTGACTATTCATGTGGGTCTATTTCTGGACTCTCTATTCTGTCCCATTGATTTGTCTACAATTTTGCCAGTACCATGCTGTCTTCATCACAGTAGCTTTTTAGAAAGTTTTGATGTGGGTAGTGTCAGTCCCTCAACTTTGTTATTTTTCTTCAATATTGTGTTAGTTATTCTGGGTCTTTTGCCTCTCCATGTGAACTTTAGAATCAGTTTGTCAATATCCACAAAATAGCTTGCTGAGATTTTGATTGGAGTTGCATTGAATCTGTAGATAAAGTTGAGAAGAACTGAAACGTTGACAATATTGAGTCTTCCTATCTGTGAACATGGGATAGAAATCCTTTTTTTAAATTCCTTTCCATCACCCCCAGATCAGTTACCAAAGAACTGCTCAGTTTTTCTCAATTGTTCTATCCCTACTACTACTTAATTTAGAACTTTAATTATTTGTTTAGACTACAGGTTTCCCCTAATGTCTGAAAGTAAGGTTCTTGTTTTGTTTTGTTTTTAAATTTAGGTTGTGCCAGGTCTTAGTTGCAGCATGCGGGCTCCTTAGTTGCGGCCTGTGGGCTCCTTAGTTGCGGCAAGCAGTTTCCTTAGTTGTGGCATGCGAACTCTTAGTTGCGGCATGCATGTGGGATCTAGTTCCCTGACCAGGGATCAAACCTGTGCCCCCTGCATTGGGAGCATGGAGTCATCCACTGCACCACCAGGGAAGTCCCTGAAAGTAGAGTATTCTTATGAAACCTTTTATAAGCTGAAATGATGTAAAGCAAAGAAGCAGTTCCTTTAGGACATGTCTTGCTAACAGATGCACAAAGTAAACTTAGATAAAGCACAGATGCTCACAGACACAGGTTAAATCTACAGTGGCTTGATGCTGAGATGCTGAGTGTAATTCCTGTGGAAGGAGCTTGGCAGTGCCACTCTGGCTACTTGGGATGCCGCTGGCTGCCTCTTAGTAGCCTTTAGAATTTGCTTCTGTTTACCTCTTCACTCTAATTCTACAAAATTACCTCAAAGGTTACTTCCTTCTCTGATTTGCAAAGAACCTTTTTAACAGAGCTATATGTGCTGTCTCTTCCTTGCTTTTGAAATTACAGTTTCTTTATTCCTGGAATGGCTTTCCCAATACTCCAGTGGTCTTTTTTTCTTTACAGCCCAACCCAAAGTTACCTTCATGAATTCTTACTGTGCTTGTATGTCCTCCTATTAATTGTACTCACACATTATATTGAAATTATGTTTATATTTTGGTCTCCTTTGCTCCATTATAAGCATGAATTTTAAGGGTTCATGTGTTAAATAAAATTAATGAGGCACTCATATGTTACTGATAGTAATGTAACTATCACAACCTTAAAAGTTTAAACTATTTGTACCTTTCAGCCAAACAATTTCTTTTCTGGGAATTTTTCCTGAAGAAATAAGCAGAAATGTAACCAAAAGTTCATTAGCAAAGATGGTCATTGCAGCTGAATTTGTAATAGGAGAAAATTATAAATAATCTAAACGTCTAACAACAGGGGACTACTTCAGTATGAATGGGCTAATATACTCTTTTTTTAAAAAATAAATTTATTTATTTATTTATTTTTGGCTGCGTTGTGTCCTCGTTGCTGCACGCGGGCTTTCTCTAGCTGCAGCGAGTGGGGGCCACTACTCCCCGCAGTGCGCAGACCTCTCACTGTGGTGGCCTCCCTTTGTTGTGGAGCACGGGCTCTAGGCACACGGGCTTCAGTGGTTGTGGCACACAGGCTCAGTAGTTGTGGCTCGCGGGCTCTAGAGCACAGGCTCAGTAGTTGTGGCACACAGGCTTAGCTGCTCCGCGGCATGTGGGATCTTCCCGGACCAGGGCTCAAACCCGTGTCCCCTGCATTGGCAGTTGGATTCTTAACCACTGCACCACCAGGAAAGTCCCATGGGCTGATGTACTCTTGAAAATAATGATGAATAATATTTGATATTGTGTTCACAACACAATGTGTGTGAAATTATGTAGCAGTACAGTTGGATCCAGTTTTGTGATCCAAATTGGCGCATGGAGAAAGGACTGGAAGAATGTAGTCCAGAACAATAGCAGTGATTGTTCTTTGGTTTTGTATGTGTTTCCTGGTTTTACAGATTTTCCATTTTGTAATAAGAAAGATACATATTATTTCTAAAAAACGCACTATTTCTAGAAAGCAGAAGCCTAAGAACATAGGAAAGGGTGCTAGTTGCAGAAAGATAATGATTAACATTTGAATCCATATACCAGGCACTATTCAAAAGCCTGAAATATATTTCACATCAAATTCTTACAAGCCCATAAGATAGGAATTGTTGTTACTCCTATTTTACAGGTTAACAAACTGAGACTTAGAAGTGAGGTAACTTGTTCAAGGTCACACAGGAGTAGCCAGGATGCCCATTGTTAGAATGGTGGATAAAGGATTTATTGTAATTAGGTGGAGGAGAAACTGTGAATAAAGACCAAAGGAGGGACTTCCCTGGCCGTCCAGTGGTTAAGACTCCGTGCTTCTAATGCAGGGAGCGCGGCTTGGATCCCTGGTCGGGGAACTAAGATCCCACATGCCACGTGGCAAAAAAAAAAGACCAAAGGAATTTCATGCTTTTGATATCAGCAATGGTCTGGGTAACATGCATATTAGTGTCCCTAGAGCCTTGGGCCTGGGCTTCTGTTAGAGGAGGCATGGCCCAGAATCTAGAACTTTGCATTCAGGGAGGTTTCTTCATTAGTGAGAGCCAACTGGGGTCTGGAAAACCTGATTGTTTCTCTGGGTTAACTTTAACAATGATTTCTTGAGGTCTTATAGATGATGTTCTCCAAGCTCTAAGGAAGAAGGCAAGCAAGGATTGAGGGGCTCTAGAGAGGAGCCTTTCTTAAATAACAACAATGACAAGAGAAAATTGGGCCCACAGTGCTCTGAGACAAGAGGGCCTTGTTAAAGGGAAGGATGATACCTGGAAGTGGGGAACCAGCTTCCAAGGGAGCAGCTCCTCTGTTTGGGAGACCTCCCACCTGCACTTTAGACAGTTACGTTACCATGAGACATCTGGACCCCGGGAGGCACTGAGCCGGCTCCGGGAGCTCTGTCGCCGGTGGCTGAGGCCAGAAGCACGCACCAAGGCACAGATCCTTGAGCTGCTGGTGTTGGAGCAGTTCCTGAGCATCCTGCCCGGAGAGATACGGACCTGGGTGCAGATCCATCGCCCCGGGAGTGGTGAGGAGGCAGTGGCCCTGGTAGAGGAGCTGCAGAAAGACCTCGATGGACCAGCACTAAAAGTGAGAAAGGGGAAGGGGGAAGAGTTTGAGGTGGAAGGAGGGAGTAGGCCCAGGACAGAGGGGATAGAGGATGATGCTGTGATTTTCATTAACAATTAATAACACAGTAGCAACCCTAATGCTAATTAAAACAGGTTCATGAGCTGTTCAGACCACAGAATGTCTTTTGAGAGAAATGGATTTATAATTGGGGTCTTTAGGCCAATTCAGAATCAACACAAGGCATTGACTCTGCTTTGCCTCTTTGGGTGATGCTTGCTAATGCTGAGTTTGGTTCAAGAATCTGAAGAACATAATGTTTGTAAGTGTTCCTCTAAACAGAAACATATGTATTGTTTGTATAAGTATGTTTGGAGTGATGTTGTAAGCCTGAAGTATAAAAGGCAGTGGGAAAGCATGAATGAAGCTTTCTAGATCTGGCAAGACCTCCCCATGTGTTCCCCTACTGGGGATTCTGTGAGCCAAGGGATTGGGTTGAGATATTTGTCTCTGATAAGATTTTATTTCCTTGGCTATTAAATTGGGATCTTAATATAGTTTCTAGTATGTGTCAGATCTCTTTCTGTCAATCTGGAGCCCACTAGAAACATTTCTATATAAGAAGTCTGGAATATAACTTGGGAGTGGTACCAAGGATGGGCTTATTTGTTTAAATCATAAAAATGAAGAGTTTAGAGCTATATATTTCAGTGCTAATCACTAATCCATCTTTCTCATTTGAGAGATAAGAAAATGGAGGCAGGAAAAGGTTCACTACATTGTCTTAGGTGAGACATCTAATTAGCAACAAAAACAAATGTCTAGACTTCTAGTGTTCCTTCTATTGGAGCAGGAAGGGATAAGTAAAGGGGTAAATAAGTAGAAGAGTGTATTGAACCCAGGTGTAATCTAAAACCAGGTCTGAAGCTCTTAATTGCTTGTTACTTCCCATTCCCTCCTTAACCCACACCCAGGTCTGGCTTCTGTTTCCACCGTTGTGTTCAGTCTCCTCTGGGAGAGGTCACCAGTACCATGAGTGGGGCTAGAGGGCAGCTCCATTGTTCTCAAGGCAAAGCTTTACTGCTGGTTTGATGCTCCATACTTGAGGTGGGTCACTCTCATCTCACAGTTCTAGATTACGGGCAGAAAGAGGTCCATGTTAGGTGAGTCCATTTTCTGGAGGTACAAGAAGAGTCAGCTTATTTTGTTCTGCTTGTTCCCAGGTTCCAGTCCTTGTCCAGGATCAGGACACTCTCCAGGAGGGTCTCAGCACTCCAGGAATAGCACTTCCTCATGCACCCACTGGCAGCCACATATCAGCTGAAATTCGCTCAAATCCTCTTACTGACCCAGTGGTGTTCAACTTGCTCCAAGATCCTCAACATGGTAACTTACTGGCTATGGCTTTGGACTTTCTCAGGACTCTTACTATGGCTCATCTCCCTACTCCCAGATAGTTGCTTCCTCTCCTGCCCTTACATGAACCCCTTATCGTACCAAGCTCTTTCCTGTTCTCCCTCTTGTCCTTTCCTGGGTCCCTCTGAGCCTTTATCCATTCTTTTTTTTTTAAATTTATTTATTTTATTTACTTATTTTTGGCTGCGTTGCGTCTTTGTTGCTGTGCATGGGCTTTCTCTAGTTGCGGCGAGCAGGGGCTACTCTTCGTTGCAGTGCGTGGCCTTCTCATTGTGGTGGCTTCTCTTGTTGCGGAGCACAGGCTCTAGGCCCGTGGGCTTCAGTAGTAGCGGCACGCGGGCTCAGTAGTTGTAGCTCACAGACTCTAGAGCACAGGCTCAGTAGTTGTGGCACATGAGCTTAGTTGCTCCGTGGCATGTGGGATCTTCCGGGACCAGGGCTTGAACCCACGTCCCCTGCATTGGCAGGCGGATTCTTAACCACTGCACCACCAGGGAAGCCCTTTTTTTTTTTTTTAATTAAAAAAAATTTTTTTAATTTGGTTGCTCTGGGTCTTAGCTGCGGCTCGCAGGTTCCTTAGTTGTGGCTCGTGGGGCTCCTTAGTTGAGACTCCCCAGCTCCTTAGTTGTGGCATGTGAACTCTTAGTTGCGGCACGCATGTGGGATCTAGTTCCCTGACCAGGGATCGAACCCGGGCCCCCTGCATTGGAAGTACGGAGTCTTATCCACTGCGCCACCAGGGAAGTCCCCCTTTATCCATTCTTATTGCTATTCTTTGTGCTATTCCAGCCGTGCACGTGGGGGTCAGAAAAGATTTGTAGGTCATTTTATAGCCATCATTGCCTAGTTCTGGGAGCTCTGTGTCTTTTTGAATTCCTTGTTTATAGAAGATAAAGATATTGGACTTGGAGTAGTGGGCAGGAACAACAGTTATCTCATATGCAGCTTTTTCTCCTTCAGATTCTCCTGCCCCTGAAGCTTCTGCCCTTTCCCAGGAAGAGAACCCAAGAAATCAGTTAATGGCTCTCATGCTCCTGACAGCCCAGCCCCAGGTAAGATTTGCATCCTCTTTTCTTCCTAAGATCCTATCTGCACTATCTAATTGTGGCTGAAGTATCCTAATTGTGGCTGGAGTATCTCTCATCCTTGTGCTTGGGTGTCCAGTCAGCTCCCATCTCTAAATCAAGGTCCATGCTATTGGAAGGCAGACTTCATGTGGGGTCTCCTATGTCTCCCTGATATCCCTTGCCCACCTCATGCCCTCACAACATGTCTTCCCCAGAAGTGAAAGGAACCTTTCAGTAGGGGAGCTTCCTGGGCATGGATAATCTCACACATACCTGTTATTTCAGGAATTGGTGATGTTTGAGGAGGTATCAGTATGCTTCACTTCAGAGGAATGGGCATGTCTGGGCCCAATTCAGAGGGCCTTGTACTGGGATGTGATGCTGGAGAATTATGGAAATGTGACTTCCTTAGGTAAGGACACTTTCTTCCCATAATTCTTACCTTTACTTCATCAGTTTTGTTTTTTTTTTTAACGTTTTTATTGGAGTATAATTGCTTTACAATAGTGTGTTAGTTTCTGCTTTATAACAAAGTGAATCAGTTATACATATACATATGTTCCCATATCTCTTCCCTCTTGCTTCTCCCTCCCCCACAACTTCATCAGCTTTTGTTTGTTTTTCTTTTCTTTTTTTCTTCCCCCTGCAGTGGAAGTGCAGATTCTTGACCACTGGACCACCAGGGAAGTCCCAGCTTTTGTTTGTTTTTCTGATTATGAACATAGTATAGCATACTTATTTTGGAAAACACAGAATATTAGAAGAAAAAAAATTTTTTTAACCCACTATTTGCAAACAGCTACTATCAAAATTTTGATATATTACCTTTCTGGCTTTTTTTGTGTGTTTGAGGTTTTTTACGTTGTTTTGAGAGTGTGTATTTATGAATATATACAGTTTTGTAGCTTGCTTTCTTTGCAGTCACCTCACTCGTATTATCACAAATTCTTTGCAACCATTATCTGTATTGGCTGCGTAATTTGTGTCATAATTTAGTTAGCCATTTCTTTATTTTAAATAATTGCCATAATAATCATCTATCGCTATGCCTAAGGTTTTTTGTTTTTGTTTTTTTAATTTCTCATTATTTTTTAGAAGTAGAATTACTAGGCCTAAGTGTTTGAATTGTTTTAAGGCTCTTGCTTCATACTACCAAACTGCTTTCCATAGTGATCTCAGTCCTCTCTGCTCTTACCAGCTGTACATAAGAACCACTCCTTTGGCTCTGCCTTCATTGCTGCTGAGTAGTCCCATTCTTTTAAATTGTTGTTAATATAATTTTTTAAGTTATAATATCTATTTATTCTCAAGTGGATTTCTTTGATTAATAACAAGAGTATTTTTTTTAAAACTGTTAGCCGTTTATGTTTCCAACAAACATTAAACACCTACCATGTAATGGCAACTATGGAAATGACGTGATTCTGCCCTTAAGTAGCGTGATTTGGGAGATGAACATAAAAAGAATAAACAAGGCAGAGTAAAATAATTGGTAATACAATGACATAAGCCTCTTGAGATGGAAATGAAGAGGGCAAAGCAACCAGTATCGTTCCTGGGGATTAGGAAAGGCCATGAAGGAAGTACCTTTGTATTTCATTGTCTGAGTATCATGCTTTACATTGACAGCTTTATGATACTGAATTTCTATTCAAGAACATTACATATCGTTCCATTTGTTCATACTGCCTTTGTCTGTTTCAGGCCTGTTTTAAAATTGCATTCAGGTAGATCTTACATATTCTGGTTACGTTGATTCTTTGAAATAGGAATCTTTTCTGATGTTTTCTAATTGATCATTGTTTGCATACATGAAAATATTTAATTTTTGTATATTAATTTTGTACCCAGCAACCTTAGTAAATTTTTCATTGTTCGTAGTAATTTATACTATATATTTTTACATATATGAGATATCTTTTAATATCTCAGCTGTGGTATGGTGGTCAAACATTTTGTAGATTTTATATTTTGATACATATTACCAAACTGCTTTCTATCAGTGATGTACCAATTTACACTTCTACAAAAAGAGTACAAGAGGGCCCATTTCCTCTGTATGTGCTTATGATTTGGTCACTGTTTTTTTGGGTTTTTTAAAATAATTTTTTTGTTGTTTTTTTTTTTGTTTTGGCTGCGTTGGGTCTTTGTTGCTGCACACGGGCTTTCTCTAGTTGCGGCGAGCGGAGGCTACTCTTCGTTGGGGTGTGTGGGCCTCTCATTGCGGTGGCCTCTCCCATTGCAGAGCATGGGCTCTAGGCACACGGGCTTCAGTAGCTGTGGCTCATGGGCTCCAGAGCTCAGGCTCATTTGTAGCGCATGGGCCCAGTTGCTCCGCAGCATGTGGGATCTTCCCAGACCAGGGCTCGAACCCGTGTCCCCTGTATTGGCAGGCAGACTCTTAACCACTGTGCCACCAGGGAAGCCCTGGTCAGTGTTTTAAAACTTTGCTAGCTAGATGAAGAATACTGTCTTTTGTTTATTTTTCTTTCATTTCTTTGATTATTAGTGTTATCGTGTTTATTGGTCATTTTCTGCTTATTCATATCTTTTCTACATATTTCTTTTATTTATTAGAACTGCTAACCCTTTGTCACATGTTGCACATTTTCCCATTTGTTTGCCTTTCAGTGTTATTATTATTATTTTTTTTTTAAGTCTTAGAAAATCTTTCATGTAGTCAAACAGCAATATTTTCCTTTGTGGTCTCCTTCTCCATAAAATTATTAGTTTTTAAATCACCTGTACTTTCTTCAGACATTTTCATTGTTTCGTTTTTACATTTAAGCTTTAGTCCATCTAAAGTTTATCTTGATATACAGAATGACATAGGAATCCAGTTTGTTTGCTTGTTTGTTTTTTTTTAACCCAAGTTCTAATGCTATTTACTCAATAATTCATCTTTTCTTTGAAGAATTTTAAAACATGCTTTATGGGTTAATTGATTAATTTTATGAAAAACACTCACCATGGATCCATACCTCACGCTGTAAGCCAAAGTAAATTGCAGATGGGTCTAGGAGTTAAATTTTAAAAATAAGAAGAAAATGTAATTCCTTATTTATTCTAACTCTTTAAGGGAAAAGAAGTTTGAATCAACTTTAATAAGTAAGATATGCTCTAACTGCAATGCTGTTAGGGCTTGGGCAAGCACATACCAAGGTGTTTATGCTCTTTGACCTAGTAATTCTGATTTGAGGAGGCTACCTTAAGGAAATGGTTCAGAAAGAGGGAAAATAAGTAATGTGTCTAAAGATAGTCCCCGCAAAGGATTTATAATGTTTAAAAGTTGGGCACAACCAAATTCCCCCAGACAGAGAAAGTACTACACAGCCCATGGTGTTTTGACCTGGGGGTAGACTGTGACACTATCATATTTGACAGTTTTGTGCACTCAGTTTCTGTGCATTGATAAGCTGGTAGAAAAGCAGACTCCCAGATAGCTTGCACATACTTCTTCAATACGTGAAAGACTTGTATATGTTCATTTAAGAGATTGGAATAGGATTTGAAAGCAACTATTCAAGAAATATTAAGTATCTCCCACATCAAGCTTAGCCCCTGCCATAAAGTACATTCAAGTTGGAGTAAAAGACATTTACACAAATAATTACAATACAGTGTGACAAATGTTTTATAATAGAAGTATGCATGAGTGTGGGAGCACATAGGAGCTTGGTTAGATGGAAGAACTGGGAGGGTGGGGGGAGGGGTGGGTGGTTTAGGGAAGGATCTACAGAGGGTGAAAAAGTGAAATCTCATTGCTATTTCAGTTTGGTTTCATGAGCACCCTCATTACTAGTCAGGTTGAGTATCTTTTCATATGTTATGAACTACCTAGTACTGTTCTTTGCCCATTTAACTTTTGGAATATTGGTCTCTTTTTTTTTGGCTGCACCGTGTGGCTTACAGGATCTTAGTTCCCCAACCAGGGATTGAACCTGGTCCCTGGCAGTGAAAGCGCCAAGTCCTAACTGGACAACCAGGGAATTCCCGGATGCTATTATTTCTTAATTTCCTGTTTTTTGATTGTTCAGTGCTAATGTACAGAAATACCAGTGATTTTTGTATATTGATATTTATCCTACAACCTTGCTGAACTTACTTAGTTCTGATAGTTTTTTGGTAGGTTCTTCAGGATTTTCTATATACAAATTTTGCAAATAGAGATAGTTTTATGTCTTCCTTTCCAATCTGGGTGCCTTTTATTTCTTTCTTTTGCGTCATTGCCCTGGCTAGAACCTCCAGTACTGTTGCATAGAAGTGGCAGGAGCAGACATCCTTTTCTTGTTTGTGCTCCTAGAGGGAAAGCATTCAATCATTCACCATTAAGTATGATGTTAGCTTTAAATTTTTTGTAGGTGTCCTGTATCAGGTTGAGGAAGTTCCCTTCTATTCCTACTTTGTTGAGTGTTCTTATCATGAAGGAGTTTTGGATTTTGCCAAACACTTTTTCTGTATCTGTGAGATGATTATGTGAGTTTTGTCCTTTATACAGTTGATATGGTATATTACATTAATTGATTATCTGATGTTATACCAGCATTTGCATTCCTGTGATAAATCCCACTTGGTCATAGTGTATAATTCTTTTTTATATGTTGCTGGATTCAGTTAGCTAATGCTTTGTTGAGGATTCTTATGTCTGTATTCATAAGATATGTTTGTAGTTTTCTCTTTTTTTGTCATGTCTTTGCCTGGTTTTGGTATCTAGGTAATACTGGTCTCATAGAATGAGTTGGGAAGTGTTCCCACCTTTCCTATTTATTGGAAGAGTTTGTGAAGAATTGGTATTCATTCTTTTAATGTTTGGTAGAATTCACCAGTGATACAATCTGGGCCTGGGCTTTTTTCTTTGTGGGTAGTTTTTTGGTTACTGATTTAATTTCTTTACTTATTATAGAACTATTCAGATTTTCTATGTCTTGAGTCAATTTTAGTGGTTTGTGTCTTTCTACGATTTTAGCCATTTCATCTTAAGTTGTTCAACTTATTGGCGCAGAATCATTCATGGTATTCCTTTATAATCCTTTTTTTATTTCTGTAAGATCAGTGGTAATTCTGGGGTGGGGGGATGTGACTTTTGTACTTAGTTTTTAAGGCTGTAGGTTTGAGGTAGCAAACTGGGATGAGGAAGAGCAATTTGGGAAGAGAAAGGGGCAAGGGCAGTGATAGAAAAGCAAGCAAAAACATGACATGTTTGGGCATCTCTACATAGTTTTCCATGCCTAGAGTCTCCGGGCATAAAGGGTACTAACAAGAAGTGAAGCCAGAAAAATAGGCAGATATAGGGTGAAGGCAGCCCTTGGGCTGTTCTAGTCATTTGTGCTTTATCCTATAAGCAGTGAAGGGTTATTTGTTTTGAGCAGGTGAGTGACATGATCAAATATACTTATTGGAAAGATAATTAGCAATGGAGTGGACATGGATTAGAGGAGTGGGGAGTATTGGAGGTAGGGAACCCTGTCTTTTTCTTGCAGGCTTCACCAAAGATTGCAGAAAGTAACCAGCTTCCTCTCTCATTCTGATATTTTTCTCCCAAGTCCCTTAAAGCTCAGTAGGCCCATACATAGTCTGATTTCTTTACTAAAATTTCAGATCATTTAACCAGCTAATTAGCTACTGTATATATAAAAGTTGCTCATTTCTTAACCATTTTCCATCTCAGTTTAACTACTTGCAACACTTCTATTCCTTAAAACACTTCTACTTCCTTAAAGAAAGAGAACCTTCCTTTCCACCAGCATCCTGCTTAAATTGTGAAACCAGTCTTGATACAATCACTGTGGATAAGGAAACTAGAGTACTGGTATTGGATAGGCCTAGGACACATGCCCATCCCTACTGCCAAGTGAAGCAGTGTAGTGTGATGGGCAGTCCTGCCCAAAATCCAGAGAGAGGGACAGTTGAGATGAGATATGAGGGCCTAATCTAAGAATGTAGTTCACTTTAACATTTATTGGACGTTATCCATTTTCACACTCTCATAAACTTAAAGAAGTTGATAATAAAGTAAAATAGTTACACTCCTTTCTCATGTCTTTTCTCTCTATTTAGGTAGAAGAACAGTGTTTTTATACTCAAATAGAAGATGTTACTATTATTTACATAATTTTACTTATTAGATAATTTGGGGAACTAGTTCATAATTTTTCTCACATTTGGATGGTGAAAATAAGTTTCCAAAACATTTAAAATATATATAATTTCACATTTTAAAATATTTGAGAATGTTAGAGTAGAAAAGAGGTTAACTAGTTTAGCCTCATTATTTTATAGATGTTTTCATGGTTTTTAATGTCTCTATATTTTTTCTTTTTGTTCTGTATTTCTTCTCTTTTATATTTAATTGAGTGAGGGAGTCTAACCTAGACCTGATATTTTTGTGAAATGAATTTTAAAATTCTGTTTCTCAATTTTGGAAGGAGAATTCTAAGCATTAAGTTGCTTTTTCATGGATTTTTTTCCCCTGTAGGTTAATTGCTTTCAAGTAATTAAAAAGTGTTTATACACTTGACTTCAAAAATTAAAGATTGCCTTCCAAGTTTTTAGGTATATTTTCTTTCTTTTAGAGTTCCCATCTTCCTAGCAAGAAGAAAGTAAAAAGACAGCTCTTTATAAGCCAAATGGTTCTTTTTGTCCCATCCAACTTCTTGAGCCTCAGGTGTGAACCACCTATGAAAGATCCCATGTTCTTTCTCTGATTCTTCCTTGCACCTGTTTTTTCAGAATTCTTTCTATGTTTCCATCTGCTCCCTGAAGGCAAAGAGCTTAGAAGTATCTCAGAATGAATTTTATGTTAATCCATTTACAACATTCTGTCAGTGTAGCATTCTGCTTTGTACCCTCATTTAATAAAAATCTTTTCCTTTTTGTATGCATATAAAAGTTTCCTTCTAGCTTGTTTTAAAGTCATTTGAAGATCTTGTTTTCACTAACACAGGGATATGATAATATTTGCATTTTTAATTCCTTTTACCAGAGTGGGAGACCATGACTGAGAATGAGGAGGTGACATCAAAGTCAAGCCTATCTCAAAGAGCAGATTCTCAGAAAGGAACATCAAAAAGACTTCAAGGAAGTGTTCCCCAGGTTCTTGACTTTGAGGAAGAGTATGAATGGCAAGTTTTAGCAAGTCAGTGGGGAAATGAAACAAGGGAAAGAGATACACTGAAGAAAGTTTCCCTGTGTGAACGAGACAAGAAGAAAAGGACTCCACCAGAAAAACGAGGCCAAAAGTGGAAGGAATTTGGAGAAAGCTTGACTTCAGATTCAGCTTTTTCTGAAAGTTTAATAGGCACTGAAGGAAAGAAGCTTTATAAATGTGATATATGTTTTAAACATTTCAATAAAATCTCTCATCTTATAAACCATCGGAGGATCCACACTGGGGAGAAACCTCATAAATGTAAGGAGTGTGGAAAAGGCTTTATTCAGCGCTCAAGCCTTCTAATGCATTTACGGAACCATTCTGGGGAGAAACCTTATAAATGTAATGAATGTGGGAAAGCCTTTTCTCAAAGTGCTTACCTTCTAAACCATCAGAGAATCCACACTGGGGAGAAACCTTATAAATGTAAGGAGTGTGGAAAGGGCTTCTATAGGCACTCAGGCCTTATTATACATCTAAGACGCCATTCTGGGGAGAGACCTTATAAATGTAATGAGTGTGGCAAAGTTTTCTCTCAAAATGCTTACCTCATTGATCACCAGAGGCTCCACAAAGGAGAAGAACCTTATAAATGTAACAAGTGTCAGAAAGCTTTCATTCTGAAGAAGAGCCTCATTCTGCACCAGAGAATCCACTCTGGGGAAAAACCCTATAAATGTGACGAATGTGGAAAAACCTTTGCCCAGACCACTTACCTTGTTGACCATCAGCGGCTCCACAGCACAGAGAACCCATATAAATGTAAAGAATGTGGAAAAGTTTTCATTCGAAGCAAAAGCCTCCTCTTACACCAGAGAGTTCACACAGAAAAGAAGACCTTTGGTTGTAAAAAATGTGGGAAGATTTTCACTTCTAAGTCAAGCCTCATTGACCATAAGAGGATGCATAGCAGAGAGAAGCCTTATAAATGTACTGAATGTGGGAAAGCCTTTACTCAGAGTGCTTACCTTTTTGACCATCAGAGACTCCACAATGGGGAGAAGCCCTACGAATGTAATGAATGTGGGAAAGTTTTCATTCTGAAAAAGAGCCTCATTTTACATCAAAGGTTCCACACAGGAGAGAATCTCTATGAATGTAAAGACTGTGGCAAGGTCTTTGGTTCTAACAGAAACCTCATTGACCACGAGAGACTCCACAATGGGGAAAAGCCCTATGAATGTCGAGAGTGTGGAAAAACCTTCATTATGAGCAAGAGTTTCATGGTCCATCAGAAGCTCCATACACAGGAGAAAGCCTACAAATGTGAGGATTGTGGGAAGGCTTTCAGTTACAATTCAAGCCTGCTCGTACATCGGAGAATCCACACCGGGGAAAAGCCCTTTGAATGCAGTGAGTGTGGTAGAGCTTTCAGCTCTAACAGAAACCTCATTGAACATAAGAGAATCCACAGTGGTGAGAAACCCTATGAGTGTAATGAGTGTGGCAAATGCTTCATTCTGAAGAAAAGCCTCATTGGCCATCAGAGGATTCACACAAGGGAAAAGTCTTATAAATGTAATGACTGTGGGAAAGTCTTCAGTTACCGCTCAAACCTTATAGCCCATCAGAGAATCCACACTGGTGAGAAGCCCTATGCATGTAATGAGTGTGGGAAGGGCTTTACTTACAACAGAAATCTTATTGAACATCAAAGAATTCACAGTGGGGAAAAAACCTATGAATGTCATATATGTAGGAAAGTCCTTACCTCTAGTAGAAATCTTATGGTACATCAAAGAATCCATACTGGAGAGAAACCTTATAAATGTAATGAGTGTGGAAAAGACTTCAGTCAGAATAAAAACCTTGTTGTACATCAGAGAATGCACACTGGGGAAAAACCATATGAGTGTGAAAAGTGTAGAAAATCTTTTACTTCTAAGAGGAATTTAGTTGGCCACCAGAGAATCCACACAGGGGAGAAACCATATGGGTGTAATGATTGTAGTAAAGTTTTTAGGCAAAGAAAAAACCTTACTGTACATCAGAAAATTCATACAGATGAAAAAAACTGTGAATGTGATGAGTCTGAAAAAGAATTCTCTCAGACTTCAGACCTTCATCTTCAACAAAAAATCCATTCTGTGGAGGAATTCTCTTGGCTCCAAAATGCCAATGAGTCTAAGACAGAGATTCAGAAAATCTAGTATCATGTGTCAAATGGAATAGAATCCCTGCCTACTTAAGTAACTGTTGGATAAATGGCAGCATATGGTTTTTATAAGGAAAAAAAATCATGATCACCCCTAGACAAGTATGTTGCATGAGGAAGAAAGTTAATCTAGACTTTCAAGACTACAAAAACATAAGCCAAATTCTAGTTAAATACTCTGTCCCAAACCATTTGTTATGAACCTAGAAAAGGACCTTGGAGCGATCAGAGATTCTGAAGAAATTGGGTTATGTTTTATAAGATGTAATGGTGTCATTGTAAATGACAGCAAAAATATCTTGGTATTAAAAAGTGTACATTTTTGAAAAGGTATATATATACATTGTACATTTTGAAGATAGTGTTACTGCTCGAGAAAGTCTCTACGGACAGTATGATTAAGACATATCAAACATGGAGTTGGGTGGGCAAGAGTCTGCTGTTTGAGGACAACTTAAGTACACTGGATTTGGAATCAGAAAACCTAGGTTTGGGACCTGGCTCTTTCTCTTACTAGCTCTGTGATGTTATTAAGTCAGCCTCTAAGTCTCAGTTTCTCTGTCAGTCACATATTGGTATAATGCCTGCTTCATAGCGTTGTTGTGAGCATTCAGTAAAAGGATCACGTGAAAGTACTTTATGAAACAATTTAGTTGTCAAAGTTGGATAAAAGAGGTAATGGTCAAAATCTAGAACATGGCATAATGTAATGTTCGTTCATTAAGTTAATATTAGGACTTCATGCACCTCAAAAGATTCATTTTTATAGTAAGAGGAAGTATGGTGGATAGCTAACTTTGGAATTTTGTACTTTAAAAAGACCTTTTTAAAACAGCTTTTTAGATGTCTAAGGGAGATAATAGATAATATATTAGTTTGTTTTTATGGAAAAAATATTGGCTTATTAAATAGTATGTCCAGCTATTAGTATGATGCCAAGAAAAACAATTTATTTTTCAATCTTTGGATTTTAAAACTAGCGGACGTAGTGTCAAAATGGAAGGACAGTCCTATGTTGCTTTCCTTGTCGACAGGAAAAAATCCTTAACCCCAACCCTTGAGCCGATTATCCCTGCTACTGTCATTCTGAATTCGAATCAGCATTTCATCATTACTGACATACAAATAGCTTGTTACTTAAGAAACAACATTCTGTCCCAGCACTCAACTTACTACATAAGTTGTTTTACACAGAGCCAAGCCCTTCAAAGCTCTGATTAAACCAATTCAGAATCCACCTCTGAGTGGTCAGGCCCATTTACTCCCAGTGAACCAATCATTCATTCAGTCTGTACCCTTTTGTACATTTGTAAATTTATTTCTTCCTGTATTCTTTATTTGACAATTTTATGTTGTAATTCTCAGAACTCCAGTTCTGTCACTGAAGTATAAATACCTTAATATTAGGATTGTGTTTTCTAATACTAGCAGCATTGAAGTGGTGTGTTGATTATAATAAGTGTTATTAGTTCAACCCCAAAGTCCCTTGAGGGCTGGTTCCTCATTAGACTGAAAGGACCAAGAGTGAAAACTGGAAGGAGTCCAGGTTAAAAGTCTGAAGACCCTATGAGTCAGATTCTGCCACTCTTCCTTGGACAAATGCCTTCATTTCTTGGAGCCTTGATTTCCTTATCTGTTGAACAGAAGGAAGAATATCTACCTCACCAAGTTGTTATGAGGTAATGAATATGAAGATGCTTTATGTCCATACAGAAGAATCACCCCGGATTATGTAATAATTACACAGGGAAAGATGTACTTTAACAATGAAGAGAGCTGGCATTTACCTCTTAATCAGTTTAACAAAATGTAACATTGCTAAGACTGAGACAACTCACGTAAGGTGCCTCTCCGCATGTAATGCAATAAAGCCAAAAGTATAACCTGAATTTATCAAGCTTCTTAGACCTGATTGCCAGTTTACAGGAAATACAGGAGGCAGAGGAACAAGATAAAAGACACCATGAGAAACAAGTTTAAAACGTGGAATATTGTGTAAGAAAACTACTGGGAGAATCCCCTGGCGGTCCAGTGGTTAGGACTCCGTGCTTTCACTGCTGAGGGCGCAGGTTTGATCTCTGGTCGGGGAACTAAGACCCACAAGCCAAGCGGCACGGCCAAAAAAGAAAAAAAAAAAAAACTGGATTCTTCAAAAAGATACAATGAAAAAGGGAGGGGTGATAATTGTTGATGCTGGGTGAATATTGAGAGTTCATTGTACTGCTTTTGTATATGTATGAAATTTTCCATAATGAAAGGTATAAAAAGTGGAGGGGAGGGTTGTTTTTAAAAGATACTAAAGAGCCATAAGATACTGAGCCAGGAATAGACTCACAGATGCCCAATGGATTTTTGACAGGTGGAAAAGCAATTCAGTAGAGGAGAGAGAGCCTTTCAACAAATGCTGCTGCAGCAATTGGATAGCCATAGGCAAAAAATAAAAATCACAGCAGGAACTAAGACTAAGCAAAGAATTCTTAGACATATCAAACGCATGCTCCATAAAAGGAAAAAAATGATAAATTGAACCTCGTCAAAATTAAAATAATTTTCTCTCCAAAAGACTCTTTAAAGAGGATGAAAAAGCATTACAGACTGGGAGAAAATATTTGCGAATCATATATCCAACACAGGATTTGTATCTAGACTAAAGAATTCTCAAAACTCAGCAGTAATAAATAGATCCAATTAGAAAACGGGCAAAAGACATGAACAGATATTTATGGCAAATGAAAAGACGTTCAACATCATTAGCCATTAGGGAAATGCAAGTTAAAAATCTGCACAGCTATCAGAGTAGCTTTTTAAAAAAAGTTTTAACACCAAATGCTGGCAAGGATGCAAAGGAACTGAATCTTTTACATTGCCAGGAATGAGAAATATTATAGCCACTCTGGGGAATAATTTGGCAGTTTCCTATAAAACCAAACATGCACTTGCCATATACCCGGTATTTGCACTCCTGAGCATTTATCCCAGAGAAGTGAAAACTCGTGTTCACAAAAAAACCTGTACGTGACTGTTAAAAGCAGTTTTATTTGTAATAGTCAAAATCTGTAACCCAGATATCCTTCAACAGGTGGTTAAAACAAACTGCAGTATATCTATACCATGTAATACTACTCTGCAATAAAATGGAATGACCTATTGATACCTGCAGTGACTCAAGTGTATTCCAAGAGAATTATGCTGAGTGAAAAAAATCCAATCTGAAATGTATGGTCACATTTATATAATATTCTAAAATGACAAAAGTATACACATGAAAGTATACAGATTAGTGGTTGCCAGAGGTGGATAGTGGGAGGGAGCAGGGGAAGAGGGAGGGGTAGCACTTAGGGAGGCCTTGGTGGTGTTGGAACAGTTGTGTATCTTGATTGTGATGGTTACACAAATCTACACGTGATAAAATGACGAAGTGTACACACACATTGTACCAATATCAATTTCCTGATTTTTTAATATTAAACTATGTAAGATGTACCCATTAGGGGAAACTAGTTGAAGGGTATTATCTTTGCAACTTTCTGTGAATCTGTAAATTCAAAATAAAAAGCAAAACTAAAGAGCCGTACCAAATGCAGTGTGTGAAACTGATTTGGAAAAACAAAATTATGAAATATATATTTTAGGACAGTTGGAAATTTGAAAATGACTGGTTATTAGATGGTTTCACGGAATTATTGTTAATTTTCCTACCTGTAATGATGGTATTGTTTGGACATTATTCTTATTACTGAAGGATGCCTATTGAAGTATTTGGAATGAAGTGTTTTGATGATTACAACTTAAAAAAATGTCTTCAGTATATAGAGAGGTAAGGCAAACATAGCAAAGTGTTAATTGTTGAGTACAGAAGAAGGATACAGGCATTCGTTGTACCATTCTCTGTACTGTTTGATATTTCCAGAACATTTAGGGCAAAATTATCAGGGCCTTCCACAGATGAATGCTTTGTAGCTTCAGGCTGTCGGGTGCGCGCCTCGGTTAAGTGGCCTTAGTGCCCCAATCCACCTGCACTCTTCCTCTAAGCGCTTTTGCCCCCATCACTGGTCGGTAGCGATATTGGACACCCAACGAGAAGAGAGCACCTCCGAGATTCCTAGAGAGGCTGGCCTGGCGACTTGGGGAGCCGGAAGCCCATCCCCAGGCACTTCCTGTCCGGTCATTGTTCTCGCGCCGGTAGGCGCGGGGGTCCCAGTCGCTCGCCTTCTGCTCCGGAGCCCGCGAGCTCCGGCCGGGCTTCTTCTCCGCGCACGGTGAGCGGGGTTGGCGTGGCCTGGGCGCGAACGTCGGTGGTGAGGGAGGGGCCATCCCAGGGGCCGCTCGCCCCGTCCTCTCCTCGGGGATCCCAGCCCTGTCTGTCCGGAGGCGGCTCCGCGCCCCGCCACCTCGGAAACTCGGCTCTCGCCTACTTATCGGGGGCCTAGCCTGGGGGAGGTTGGACACGGACCGCCCCAGGGGCCAGGGTCGACCCCGCAACAGGACTGCGTGGGGCCTGGAGAAGGAGGAGATGCGTTGCCACGTTTGGAACTAGGGAAAGGACATTGAAAGGAAGCCCTTGTTAGGAGACTTTGCTGTGTAGGGCTGGAGGCCGATTAGAGTTTGATCAGCAGTCTGATGATAATACTCAAAGTAGGCAATCTTGCGTATAGATAGGTGAAACGAGTGTTAAGGGCCTTCCTCCCTGGTAGAATTCAGCTAGTCATGGAAAGAATAATTCTCCAGAATTAAGATGTGTTGCAGGACTGAAAATATTGCATTATTCAAGAGATGCAGTGTATACAATAAGTTGCCAGTAAGTTAATGTAGGATAAAGTACGTGATCACTTCAGTAGCAGCAAAAAGGGACTTAATGAAATGTAGCACTTTTTTTTTCTAATAAGACATCTAAAGGGGAATAGGAAAATTACAGTTTCTTCATAATCAACTAAAATGGTAAGGTTATTTTACTCACAAATTAAAAATAAATCTGTTGGCTTGGCTATGATACAGGGGTACTGTTAAGTTGGTGGTGGTATGATTTGGTGCAGTCCTTTTAGAAAGCAGTTTGGGGAACTTCCCTGGTGGTCCAGTGGTTAAGATTCCTCGCTCCCAACGCAGGGGGCCCGGGTTGATCCCTGGTCAGGGAACTAGATCCTGCATGCTGCAACTAAAAGATCCTGCATGTTGCAATGATGACCCAGCGCAGCCAAATAAGTAAATATTTTTAAAAATAAAATAGATTAAAAAAAGAAAGCAATTTGGCAATACGTGTCACTCATAAAATCCTTCAATCAGTAATCCCACTATTGTAAAGGAATAACTCAGCAGCAGAAAAAAACTATTTGCATGAAAAGAATCTTAACAATTATTAAGAAAATAAACTGGAAACAAAAGTCCTTTTACTAAAGCAGTGGCTAATAAATAGGGGCTGGGGACTTCCCTGGTGACGCAGTGGTTAGGGTTCGATCCCTGGTCAGGGAACTAGAGTCCACATGCATGCCGCAACTAAGAGTTCACATGACACAACTAAGGAATCAGTGAGCTGCAACTAAGACCTGGCACAACCAAATAAATAAATACTTTAAAATAAATAAATAGGGGCTGGTTAAGTAAATTATAATATAGCTGTAACTTAGAGTACCATGGTAGAAGGAGGTGGTGCTATATGTACTTATATTGAAACATCTACCTAAGACTATTGTGAAACATAGAAATTGAGTTCAAAAAGCAAACAGTTCAGGTTGCAGTCTTTTGTTCATGCTATTGTCCTTGGTGATTAAAAAAAAACCAACCAAGCAAACGAAAAACTTTGCATTGTAATGTCCTTTCTTAAAAAGAAACCATGGTGATAATTGTGAAAATATGTATCCCCATAGTTAAAAAGTTTAAGTCATAATTGTCAGTATGGTTGGAGGTTTTTTCCTTAAAAGAAATATCTTAAATTCTTTAATAAACAGCGATTATCTCTTTGGTGATGAACCAGGGGTAATTTTTCTTAATCATTTTCTGTATTTTTTAAGTTTATAATTAAAATATATTAACTTTATAATCAGGGGGAAAATCAATAAACGTTATATAAAAGTGTTTGTAATGTGATTATTATGGGGATAAATTGCTTGTATACAGTACAACTCCTTCCATCCTCTTGAGGAGTAGAGCAGACCCTGTAGCTGTAGTGGCTGCTGCCTAGACACTGGTGAAATTGGCTTGTGGGCTTGGTGGCATCCAGGCAAACCTCTGCTCTACTGCTAACAGTGTTTTCTGATTTCTCAGTAGACATTACTCATCCTGGCCCTGGGAAGAAACTCAAGAAGAAGCTTTTGAGACTTAAAGATTAGATGGGGCTTGACTTCTGCTGGGCAGCCCCCAGCTATAGGAGATCCCCTGCTGAGCAGAGAGGATGACTACAGAATTGAGAGAGGCCATGACCCTGGCCCCTTGGGGCCCAGTGACAGTGAAAAAGGAGGAGGAAGAGGAGGAAACCTTCGTGGGTCAGGCATCCAGCCAACAAGTGCACTCTGAAAACGTCAAAGTCTGGGCTCCTGGGGAGGGTCCTCAGACAGGCCTCGATGTATCAGAACAGGAGGAAAAGGTAAACAATGGCCTGGGAGGAAGGAGGAAGGAGACAGCTAAAGATCTCAAGTGATTTCAGAGGGGACCCTATCCCTCTGCTCCCACATCTGTAGTCTTGTTGCCTGGCGAGGGCTCTGGCCTTTAGTCTTTTGCAATATAATTGAAACATTATATTATTCTATTGATGTGACATTCGGTATTTTCTATAAACCAGTACTTCTCAAACTGTGCTACAGTTTGCAATTACCTGGGGAGCTTCTTATAAAATCATGATACTCATGCCATACCTCATGTCAATTAAACCAGTATCTCTGAGGGATGGGACCCAGACCTCTGTATTTAAAAAAAAACTCTTCAGGTGATTCCAGGCAGGATTTGATAACTCTAACCTGTACTTCTCAAACTTTAATATGCATAGGAATCACCAGGGTGTGGGGGAGGGGATCTTGTTAAAATGCAGATTCTGATTCAGGAGGTCTGGGGTGTGGTCTGAGATTCTGCAGGTCTCACAAGCTCCCAGATGATGGTGATTCTGCTGATCTGCAGACCACGATTTGAGTTTGTGAGGCTGTATGTTTTCAAACACACACCTTTCCATCACTAACCAAATGAGGCCTGAGGTTCCCCAAAGCCTCTCTGTAATAATATGATTAGAACCTTGCTTCTTTGATCTTTAGACCTTGGGAAAGTCTACTCTGGAAAATCTCCCCATATGCTCTCTTGTCTTGTGCTCTCACTGGCAGTTTAGGTTTGGGTGCTGAAGTGGACAATGAGGTGAAATCAAAGTGATCAGGAGGAAGGTAGCAGGCTTGCTTCTCTGCCCACCCCACCTTGGGAATTAGGGAAGACTCTGGTTTCCTTTTCCTTATTTTATCTTTAAATGTTGGTATTTTTCTTTCTTTTTTAAAATTTTTTATTTTACGGTCTCCAAGAACAGGTGCTTATGTTCTCAACCTCAAAGGTATAATTGTACCATCTCCCAGTGACAGTCTCCTCATCTGTGCCTGCTTGTTTCTAGGGTCAGAACATGTTCTGGGACATGACTGTAGTCCTGAAACCAACACAGGAGGCGTCTGCTGCATCAA
Organism: Eubalaena glacialis; assembly: GCF_028564815.1. Taxonomy (NCBI): domain Eukaryota; kingdom Metazoa; phylum Chordata; class Mammalia; order Artiodactyla; family Balaenidae; genus Eubalaena; species Eubalaena glacialis. The sequence continues at coordinate 65,289,639 of NC_083722.1, read as the reverse complement.
CCCCAGGCAGCTCCTCATTACCAGAGACTCTGGCCAAGAGTGAGCTACTGGAGACTCGTGGGAACATGACCTGTCTAGGTGAGGTTCAACCCCAATTCAGAATCTGACCATTGAAGTTTCTCAGAATCTTTTCAGAGACTGGTGGTCTCGTCTCCTAACCTCAGCAACAGAGAGTATTGAGGTGTTGAAAGTGTCAGGGAGAGCTGGACAGAGGAATACTGAAAGATGCCTATGCATTTGTCACAGGAAAGGCTTATTTTGCACAGTCTCAAGACACCAGACAAACACAGGTGAACTCCAAATTTACCTTTTAATCACATTTATTGTTCAGCAAGTTTCATATTTATTCACCCATGTAGACACATGTCCTCTTCATATGCTTCGTGTTTATTGTAGCTTGGTGAGCCTGCAAGAGAAGCTGGCTAAGGTAGGAAGGGTCACCTTTTGTGGTGATATTTTGAGGAAATGCCCTGGAGGTGTTCTGTTTTTATAGATCTTTGTGCAGATTCTAGAGGATTTTGAGCACTTGCGTCAGCCATGATGAGGTTTAAAGCTAGGTCTTCATGGAGGGTACTGATGGCTGGCTTATCACCTGGTTCTCTAAGCTGGGACTCAGGATGTGTCTGGCTAGCAGTGGCGGAAGCTTGCCTGTGAAGGAGTGACATGTAACTGTGGGTCAACAGTGTGGTAGCCATGAGTCCTGTGTTGTGGAAGCAATCCCTGGATGACTGCCAAGGCCCCTCTGGTACTCATATGCTATGAGTATAGGGCTGTGCCTGAATATCCTGAACCTGTTCTCCTCCCTAGCCAATTACTCAGGCATTTGCAAACCAAGTCAGTTTCTTAAACCAGTGTTGTAGGGAGGGCTAGGATTGCCACCTTTCATTTTCTTGTCTCTTCTTTAATTCCCCAAACTCTCAGCAGCTTCTATTTCCCGCTTTCTGCTTTCTGCTTTCTGCTTTCTGCTCCATTGTCTCTGGAGCGTTCCCCTGTGTATCACTTCTTTTCCGTTTCCTTGCTTTATCAGTCAGTCATTTATAGTCTTAACTCCAGCAGCTGCCCCCATCCACCAGGAATGGCCACTGTTTTCTTTCTCTGCTATTCCTAGCCAGGACTCACCTTTCTGCCAGCCATTTCTGTTGTAATAGGTAATGGTGAGGGACTTCCCTGGTGGTCCAGCGGTTAAGACTCTGAGCTCCCAAGGTAGGGGGCCCGGGTTCGAACCCTGGTCAGGGAACTAGATCCCACAGGCCACAACTAAGCACCTGCATGCCGCAACTAAAGACCCTGCACGCTGCAATGAAGATCCTACATGCCACAACTAAGACCTGGTGCAGCCAAGTAAATAAATATTAAAAAAAAAAAAGGTAATAGATCACTGAGCTCTAGGAATTGAGAGAGAGACACGAGTGTAGTTGCTGCCCTACCTCTGATAACTCTTTGACCTTGAGCAAATCCTTTCTCTTCTGGACGCCCATTTCCTATTCTATAAACTGGGGTTCATTCATTCAGTAAATACAGGATTTGTTGGGGGCCTGCTTCCTGGGTGCCGGCAGTGTGATAGGTGCTAGGGATATAGCAGTGAGTAGGAACAGCCTTGCTCTTTTTTAGCTTCCATACAAGTGAAGGAGAACAGTTTCATCTTGATGATAAAATTGTATAATATATATGAAAGTACTTTGGAAATTTTGATGTTAATGTTTGTGAGTTTTATTTACAGTTTGGTATGTATTCATTAATACTGAATTTATTAAAGTTTATACATTTAAAGCCAAGTTTTTAAGCTTTTAAGCATAACTTATTTTTATGTCCTTTATACATCTAGAAAAATTCAGAATATTTCACAAACAAAAAATGTTTTTACATAAAAACCAGGAAAGGAAGGGTGGAGAGGCAGTAGGGGAAAGAGGTAACAGGGAGAAAGTAAGATAAGAAGGAAGAAAAGAAGATGTAATAGCAGTTTTAAACTACAGGGAGAAAAATGGAGTAGATTGAGAAATCAGAACAGTAGTAATAGAAATAACCAGAAAAAAATTAGCCTTTCAGGGTTTTTTGTTGTTGTCTCATTCGGGGCTTTGCTGTATCCAGCGCTCAGGCATTCCCTTTCTCTGACACTGCCCTCCTTTCTGAATGACTGTGATGGCCTTAGCCTGGCAACCAAACTGGGGTGTCCTCCTTGCCCAGTATTGGCTTGTGCCTCACAACATCCCTGTCCCACCCACTCATCTTACTGGCTGGAGAGTTGCCCTGGCCTGTGCCCGTAGGATGTCTTTGGACATTAGAGTCCCCTGTGCAGTTGCTGCATGACCTGCAGCTCACAGCTGAAGTCACACGCTTCCTGACCTTTATGACTGGACAATCCTATTCTTTTTCTAGGCCAAAAAAATCTGACATGTATTTTTTCTGTTTGCTGTTTCAGGTGCTGAAACCAAGAACCCACAGTTATTGGTTCCAAAAACTGAGATATGTGATGAAGCCGAAAAACCTTTCATAACATCAGGAAGAATCCAGAAAGTTGACCCTCCAGGACCTGAGTTAGGAGAAGGCTGTGAAAAAGGGAACATGTTAAAAAGGCAGAGAATAAAGAGGGAAAAGAAAGATTTCAGACAAGTGACAGTGAAGGACTGTCACATACCTGAAAACTTCAAAGAAGAGGAAGACCAGAAGTGTCACAAATCTGAGGAGAGATACAGCCTTGGTTCTGGCTGTGTTAAAAATCAGAAAAGCCAGCCTGGGCAGAAACCTTTTACATGTAGCGTGTGTGGGAAAGGTTTTAGTCAGAGCGCAAACCTTGTAGTGCATCAGCGAATCCACACTGGAGAGAAACCCTTCGAATGTCACGAGTGTGGGAAGGCCTTCATTCAGAGTGCAAACCTTGTTGTGCATCAGCGAATCCACACTGGACAGAAACCGTATGTTTGTTCAAAGTGTGGGAAAGCCTTCACTCAGAGTTCAAATCTGACTGTACATCAAAAAATCCACTCCTTAGAGAAAACGTTTAAGTGCAGTGAATGCGAGAAAGCCTTCAGTTACAGCTCACAACTTGCCCGGCACCAGAAAGTCCACATTACAGAAAAATGCTATGAATGTAACGAGTGTGGGAAAACATTTACTCGGAGCTCAAACCTCATTGTCCACCAGAGGATCCACACCGGGGAGAAGCCCTTCGCCTGTAACGATTGTGGCAAAGCCTTCACCCAGAGCGCAAATCTTATTGTGCATCAGCGAAGCCATACTGGTGAGAAGCCATACGAGTGCAAAGAGTGCGGAAAAGCCTTTAGTTGTTTTTCACACCTTATCGTGCACCAGCGAATCCACACCGCGGAGAAACCTTACGACTGTAGCGAGTGCGGGAAGGCCTTCAGTCAGCTCTCTTGCCTTATCGTGCACCAGAGGATTCACAGCGGGGACCTTCCGTATGTGTGTAACGAGTGCGGGAAGGCCTTCACCTGCAGCTCGTACCTGCTGATTCATCAGAGGATCCATAATGGGGAGAAGCCGTACACGTGCAGCGAGTGTGGCAAGGCCTTCCGGCAGAGGTCGAGCCTCACCGTGCACCAGAGAACCCACACTGGGGAGAAGCCCTACGAGTGCGCCAAGTGCGGCGCGGCTTTCATCTCCAACTCACACCTCATGCGCCACCACAGAACCCATCTTGTTGAGAGCACATAGAGGACGAGGGAGACCTCCAGGCGCCAGTCAGAACCTCCCGCCCCTGCTCCCCACCCCCCAAGTCAGACACCTCTTGGCTGTTTTCTCCTCCTTGGTGAAAAGGAGGCCTGCTCTGTCCTTAAAAGTAACAGTTTTCAGGAGTGCAGCGCAAAACACAAGAGGGGCATTTCAGAGGCTAATTTAAAGAAAATGAAAACGAAGGCCTCAAGGCAAGGATTTTGTTTTTCACTTGGTGCCCCAAGTGGTCATGGTGTCTGAAGTGGAATGTGGCTTTCTTAGAAATGGATCATACAGAGCTCAGTGATAAAGATCCCTTTGGGGGAAAGGCATTTTTCACTTAACTTTGTTTTTGAAAACTCTGGTAATTTCTTGGGCAACGGGCAGGTTACTGGTGGAGGTCTGCCTGATGGAATTCCGGAGCTTTGAACCTTGTATTCTAGTATTTTGGGTTAAGCAGCGACTCATTAAGGAAACCACTTGGGGTAGCAGTTCACCAACAACTCACCTATGAACATTTATAGGTTTTCCATTCCCGAGGTAATTAAAAAAAAAAAAACCACCCTACTAACCATCTACTGCTCCTAACATGGATGGAAGTAGGAAACATTCGTTTCCCTCATCGTCTGTACCTCATGAACGTTGGTGTGGTAAAGCTCTGGGGACCTCTGACGAGTCTCTTCTGACCGTTTCCCAGCTTGCATGGCCAAGCACTTGAAGACTGATGGAGACAGCCACAGACGCTGCTGGGTTGTGTCCCTTTGCTAAGGTCAACAGCTCTTCCCATAACTTAACCCCAGTTGCCATTGCATTCCGTTTGAGTGAGACGCTGCTAGCAGCCCCCTTCCCAGATAGAGGCATCAGAGAATAAAGCTTCCCTGGAGGCATGCCCGCTTTGTCTCTGCTCTCATTCTGCTCAGGCCCAGGTGGGGGGCTCAGTTGGGTGTCATTGTCACTTTCTGGATGGTCTTTAGAAGAAATAATGGAGCCCTTCTAATTCTCAGAGGAGCCAAGAGGGAAATGAAAAGAGAGGGAGGAAGCAGAGTGGGATTCCTAAGGTCTTAATTTGTTTTTTTTTAGAAGTTCAAAGGTATTGGAATATGCAAACTTTTAGAAGGATGAAGAAACTGGCTAAGGTAAGATACCTTTGTTACCATTGAGCCTTTACTCCTGGAAAAACAATTTCTACAACTATGCAATAAGTAGAGTTATGTAATAATATTGCCTTGTATTTATATAGAACTTGATTCTTTGTGTACCTTCATGTGTAGAGTCATGATACCCGGCACTTACCTCATACTTTCAGATCATTACCTTAATCCTTGTAACACTGAAAGAGGTGTTTGCCCCCTTTACCTGAGAGAGGTCATTTAACACAAGACCAAGTAACAAGTGACAGCCTGTATTCAGACCCAGGTCCTAAATCCAGGTTCCCCCTGTTCTTCTATGTTTATCCCATGTCTCACCACCTGTAACCCCACCCAGATCTGTGGGAAAGCCTGAGAAAAGGGTATATAGTCTTATTTTTAGGTGAGGAAGCTGAGGTGACAGATTTGGGGGTTTGCCTTAGGCAGTGTGACCAGCAAGCAGCAAATCTAAGGCTGGGGTTTGAGTCTCCTGATTTCTGGGTCTGCCTCCACTCCCGCTCTCAGCAAGCAAGAGTGTTTATCATAAATGCTATACCTGGTGAAAGCAGTTGGGGGCACCTCTCGTGCATAAGTCCACGCATTTATTGTATCATTTCTACACGACTAAATATTAGTTAGCATAGCGTTTTGTAGTTTACAGAGCACTTTCACATACAGACGGCATACACAAGAAAGCTTATTAACTTCTTAACTTTTTTTCCGCCTTTAACCACAGTCTTTCATCAAAGCATGTGGGACAACTTCTCCCAGTTTCACTCTAAATCATATAGACACAAATACAAAAACATCAATACAGTTCAAAAGTAAGAATCAAAAATGCTCATGCCCTCACAGACCCTGATAGTGACTCTTTCTGTCCCCTGTCTGGGAGTGGAAAGACCCAAAGATAACACCACATGTCTCCACTGAGATTAGGAACAAGTTAGGTTTTTCCCCCTGCATGATCAGGAGGCTTAGAGAGGGCGAGCAGGTCTGAAGATTTGGGGTAGATCCGTGACCCTGACCCACCAAGAGGCCAAAAGTGTGCTTTCCTGAAAGGTATCAGCTGGGATTTGTGACCATTAAGATGGTTAAACTGTTTGAGCCACACGTTGTATATTTATCCTCGTAATTGAATACTCAGTCATGACTGATTGTGATCTCCTGGCTAGAGATTTCTATTTGTAGGGAGTTCAAAAGAGCTATCCAGGTGATTGTGATATAAAGCCAGGTTTGGGAATCACTGAACCACCGTTTTACAGCAGTGGTTTTTAACCTTGGCAGCACGTTAGAATCATCTAGGACATGTGAAAATTTTTCCATTTTAGGCCTCAGTATTTTTTAAAACTTAGGAGGGGAATGAGCCACTACAGGCAAGTAAAACCTGCAGGCCACAAATGTGTGTGATCAAAGGTGGAGGGGAACTCCATATAAGGATCTGGATGCGCATTGTTCTGTTTCAGCAAAACAGGACAGTAACTACATTGCCTTCTGTGCCTCTGACAACCCTTGGCTGCTGGGACTCTGTGACCTAACTTCCTGTATTTGTATTTTAAGTGAATATACCAAACATTTTATTTATATGAGCAAACCAAGTTCTACGTAACATGCTTTTCTGTTCCTCATTCAACAAAATGACTTTTTACATTTTTGCTTATATTTCATCTCCAGGTTTGGGTTTCCACAAATCTGCACCCAGGTTCAGGACCCCTGATCCTACACAAATCCTGTGAGCCTAGTAGGTTACTAGACAGATCAGTTCCTTCCCCAACTCATAACGACTTTCCCTCCCAATTAAATTCCAGCCCTCAAAATAAATTACCTCCCACTTTTTTCTACAGGGTTTCTCATAGGAGAGGAGTGACTACCCTTTGTTGTCAGACTTGGCTTAGGTTTTCCTTTTCCTTGGGGTCATCTCCCTTCTTTCTGGGCTGGTCTTGCCAGAAGTAGATGGGAACTCTGAAGCCCCATTTTCTTAAGTTGCCAAGAGCTATCAGTCTTATAGCTCTCAGACAAAGAGTCAGACCTAGTGATGAGCATTAAGGGTAGAGCCAAGACGTCTGTTTTTACCCTCAAATGAGACCAACAGATGTATGTTACGTGGAGCACAGGGATGAGAAAGTGAAATCATGTACAGGTGCTTTGGAGGCTCGGTGGGGAGAGATTCTTCATCAGCACACGTACACACACACCCCTCTCAAACACAATTGGCTGTGAATTCCTCCAGGCTCAGGAAGCTAGTCCTTTCTCTGTGCTCTAGATCCCCTCCCTCCCCTAGGTGGTTGTCCCTCTCCCACTTCTGTCAGTTCTCCCGTTGTGTGCCTAACCTTTCTGGGGTCACAGCCCCTTTGAGAATCTGATGGAGGTTGTGGACCCTCTTCAGGAGAAACTTGGATTGCACTCTCAGTTCTGTGCTTATTTGTGGAGGCATATAAATTCCCTGAGGCCAATCCGTGGAGCCTCCAGGGCCTCAAGTCACACCTGGGGATGCACTACATAATCGCCCTCACATGCTACAAAATGGTGGCTTTTTTAAAAAATGAGGTCAGACTACGGAATCTCTAAGGATGTTGCCCAGATACATAACCTTTTCAATCTTGCTTCTCCTGGCTTCCCTCCCTCAGCAAATGGTGGCATTATCCAGCACCCAGACTGGAAACCCAGGTGGCATTTCTGGCTTCCGATGTATCATGCGTTGATTACAAAAATATTTATTATGCACTCTCTTTGTGGCAAAACATGGTGCTAGATCCTGGGTTGCCAAAGCAAACAAGGTCTACCATACCCCCTTTTCATGTCTCTCATGGGAAAGATGTCTGGATCCCTCAACATGATTTACTGAGCTCTTCCCAGCCTCATCGCTTCACTTCACACGCACCTTTACTGCAGCCTGGAGGCACGTGCTTGCTCTTCTCGTGCCTTTGCTCACACTGTCCTCGGTGCCTGTGATACCTCACCACCACGCCCCACAGCCCCTGTCTGCTTTGCCTAACATTTGGTTTCTTCTAAGATTTGGCTCAGGCCCATCTCTGGGAAACCTCTGACTGCCCTATGGCCAAGAAGTATATTTAGAAGTATCGAAGAGCATGATATTTGTATCCAGAGTTTTACTTTATGCTTTAAAGTGAAAAAAGTCTGGATTCAAAATTGTGTATATAGTACAGTTCTCACATAATGTTATGTACACTATATACTATGAAAAAGTATATAGATAAACATGAAGGAAATATAAGAAAATGTTATAAATGGTTGACTTGTTCAGAGCCATACAAATGGTAAATTGCAGCGCCTGGGCTCAAACCCAGGTCCTAGGGATAATGGAATTATGGGTGATTAAAAGTTTTTTTTTTTAAGTAATTTCCATATTTTTTATAAGGAACAAAAATTTTATAATCAGGAAAAAATAAATTATTTATTGTAATTACAAATTTAGTTTTATTGTATTAACTGTAAACAGTATCTCAATTCTCCATTTTGTAGAATGGGGGATGCACCCTGCTTCTGTCTCCTCCCCTTGTCCACCTCTCTGCCTCTGACAATGTCAAGTCTGATAATTCTTGAATTCTGTTCTGAAACCATAGTCTTTTATGCTTTGTTTATTGATTTGTTCTGAAAGTTGAAATAAACAGCATGAATGTTATTATGACTGTGTAAATGTTGTTCACTGCAGACCTAAGTAGTTTATTGTGATTATATTTCCTTTTTGGAGCAGCATTTAATTTTTACCAAAGTTTCTGGTTGTCTTTCTTTTTCCCTTGTACTGGTTGCTTTTAACATATCCTCAGTTATTTTCAAATTCTCCGTCCAATTAGACACTCTTCCGAGTCCCCCTTTCTCCTGTATATATCCCTTCCAGAGACCTCCAGCCTTCTGCTCTAGTCTGTCCTCGATGTTCTTTTTTCTTTTAACTTTTTTTTTTGGCCACGCCCTGCAGCATGTGGGATGTGGAATCTTAGTTCCCCAACCAGGGATCGAACCCACACCCCTTGCAGTGGAAGCACGGAGTCTTAACCACTGGACCGCCAGGGAAGTCCCTGTCCTTCATGTTCTCTCTGCCTACTGTCCAGTTGTTACACTGGGCTCCATTGCATCCTAAATTCCACATTCTTCCTTTCTTCGTTTACACACTCATTTCACTGCAGCACGTCAAGTCACTTGCAAGAAAGAGTATGTGGAAGGCAAAATTGTTGGGTGCTTATATATCTAAAACAACTGTCTCTGCCCTCACAGTTGATTGGTAGTTTGGCTCTGGAAGTCCAGATTGAAAAATTTCCCCCAAAGTTTGTAGGCATTGCTTCCCTGACTTATCCAATGTTGCTAATGAGATGCCTGATTCCAGTCTGATTCTTATTTCTTTGACAATAAATATAATTTACATTTTTTGTGATCTGTTTCCCCACCCCTTTCAAGCTTTTAAAGTCTCCTGTTTATCCTTGATGTACTCAATTCCCTAATGAACTCTGAGATTTTTCAATCTAGCGACTCAGGTACTTCTACCTTTGGAAATTTTCTCATGTTATTTATGTGACAGTTCTCCGTTTCCATTTTTTTTTTTTTTTCTATTTTCACTCTTTCTGGAATTCCTGTCAATCAAATGTTGGACCTTCTGGATTGATCGTCAGCTACTTTCTCTAGTATTTCCATTTCCTTGTGCCATTTTCTGGGAGAGTACCTTAATTATTTTTCAACCTTTCTAGTGAATTTTTTATTTTTGGCAGTAGTTAATTTCTAAGAGCCTTTTCTTGTTTTCAGTTCCTTTTTTGTAGCGTATTTTTCTCATTTTAGAGATACCTCTCAAATCTGAGTATTCTAATTAGAAGGATTTTCCTAAAAGTCTCTTCTGTCACATGAATTGTCTCACCATCTTCGTTCGCCAGCTCTGGGTCCTTATTTCTCTTTGTTTCGTTGACTCTCTTTGGAGACTTTCCTCAAATATGTTGTGATTCTTAGTGATACACACACACACAAATACATGCATATATCTGTGTGGTGGGAAGGTGGGTAGTGGGATTGGCTCAGTAAAAGGCTTCCCTCTAGAGTGGTTGGTGATGAGCAAGCTGTTCCCCTGGAGACCTCTAAATGCCAGAATGCAGAGATCTTTTGGCTGGGGCTCTTACATTTTCTTAGCAAAAAACCCTCTGATGTTTTTGTCTGGGGTTTGGATGATGTAAGTGCTTCTCTAGAGTGGGAGAGAAGGGGATCAAATGTTATTACATACTTACAGTTAATGCCCTTATTTTTAGCCCCACTTCTCCCTCTCACCCTTCGTTGCACCTGGGGTTTCCAAGTCCCAAGTCAGCTGGGGTTGGCAGGTACTTCAGCTGCATCCTTCCACTATATTGCCCTCAACAAGTGTTTCAAGCCATCACTCCCTCCACCCAACTTTCTCAGTTACCGCTTCATCCATTTTCCATTTTCTAGAAATTTGTTCCCCTTGTCCCATCATTGTTATTTATATATTTTAAACCATTTTAGTACATTATTGTTTTAGGGGAAGCTGAACGATTTAAAAAAGAATGTTGATATCCTTTGATACAGTAGTACCACTTTTAGAAAGCTATCCTAAAAATGAATATTTTGACAATGGTATATATACTTATCAATGTTCATATTTTACAAAAATGGAAACAACCCAAGTGACTAACAACAGTGGAATGATTAAATTACAATGTGATGGAATATTATGCAACCACTAAAAATCATAATTTAAAGAGTATTTAGGGATATGATAAAACGTTCACAATAATATAAAATAAAAAAGGCAAAGTATAAAATTCAGTGGTGTGTACAGACAGCCCAGTTTCCTTAAATGTACATGTATAGAAAAGATTGGAAGGAAATAAGTGCATCAGGTATTAACAGCGGTTGAATTTTCCTGCATTGTCCACATTTTCTACAATGAGCCTGAATTACTTTTATGATCAGAAGGGAAAAATTAATAAAAAGATCATGGCTTGTTTGGAGTGGTAAGGCATCCTTGTGGGGTATGGAATGGGTAGTGGGGAACAGCAGAATAAGGGTCTGGGGAAATAAAGTGGCCAGTTATCAAGGACCTAATGCCAGGTGAAGGGATTCAGCTGGGGCATATCTGTAACCCCAATGTTTGTGACATGCAGCTGTGGCTGGAGTGTGAAGGCTGGGCTGGTGAGGGGAGAAAGGATCCGGGAGACCATATAGACAGCTTTTGTCAGAGTCTGAGAGCGACCCTGGGATTCTGACCCAAGCAGCGGCAGGCGCCAGAGGAGAAGGAACAGAGGGGATGAGCAGGCAGCCTTTGGGGCATGGAAGATTAAGCAGCAAATTCCCAAGCCAGAAATCCAGCCCTCCACACCCTGTAAGACATGACCTGTGACAGATGGGGCCTTACCCAGGCTCGAGAGGTCCTGGTTTCTTTGTGGGGCTGCCCTGTGTCGCCATGGGTAGAAGGAGGCAACCCAAGTCCTAGCAGGCTACTTGGCTACCCAGGTCCCCCTGCTGGGCCAATAGCAAGGTTGTAACTGCTCTGTTAGTTGAGGGGTTCCTGTGTGCTAGGCACTGTGCTAAATGCCAAATGTTTCTTATCTCATTCCAGCCTCACTTGAGGAGGGAAGTTCTCTCATCTCCATTTTCAAAGTCAGTAGTCACAGGATTAGAATAACTGAGGCCAAAGCCCATTCTCCCTTTTCCCAAGCTACTTTCTCAGTGCGCCTCCATGAACCCCTCTCCTCATCTAAAAGTGCTTTGTTAAATTGGAAGAACAGGGCTTGCCTGGGGTGAAAAGTTGAGTGGTACAAGAGCAGCCAATGAAAAAGTCGTCTCCTCCCAGTCCAGAGTACCCTAGGTAGGAGCACCCCAAGAGATAACCGTTGTCAATTTCTTGGGGATCCTTCCAGACATGCATTTACAGTCTTTTGTATTCTCCCTTACACACACACACACACACACACACAGACGAGCTTAGGATTCACTAAGCTTAGTGTGTCTTGGAGATAGTTCAGTGTTACCCTGTAAGATCTACCTCATTTTTTTCACTGCCGTGTGATAGTCTGTTGTATGGATGTACCATGATTCATGAGCAAGGGTCCTATTGGTGGCCATGTAGGTTCTTTTCTATCTTTTGCTTTTGCAAACAATGCCATGCTGAATATTCCGGCACACTGTCCTTGGTATGTGCACGACTTTGTCTGCAGGATATATTGATAAAGGGTAGGTACTTTTGATATTTTGATAGAACTTGCAAATGCAGTTCCCAGTACAGTATGTGTATGAAAATGCCCACTTCCCTGAATCCTCTATAGAACTATTGTTTGTCTTTTCTGATCTGATAAATGAAAAATGCTCTCATGTTTTCATTTGCATTCAATTATGAGTGAAACTGAATATCATGTCTTGTGTTTAAAAGCCAGGTGTATTTCTTTTTTGTGTGAATTGCTTGCTCATGTTCTTAACAAGTTTTTCTGTTGGGTTGTTGATCCTCTTAGGAATTTATTTCTACCAGTTCTGTAGTAAAGAAGTTACTCTTCTCATCTGCCAGATGTGTTGCAAACATTTTCCCCAGTTTACAGTTGGTCCTTTTACTTTAGTTTTTGCTGTTCGGATATTTAGGATTTAATGTCAGATCAAAGACTTGTCCTTTTCAAGATTATACATTCTCCCATGATGTCGCCTAGTCTTTGAGATAGGGCCGTTTGAAATCCATTTTGTAGCAAGGACCGAGTTGGGTCCTGGCCCCGCAGCCCTCCCCTTTTCCTCGGAGTCCAGCAGGAGGAACGGAGCGGGAGCTCCACGAAGATGGAGACACCTCCCTGCTTCCTGGAGCTGCGGGGCAGCAGCCGGCAGCCGGGTGCTCCCACCCCGGCCGTTTCACTGGGCCGCTCTCAGGTCACCGAGGGTCCGCCGTCTGGGAGAGGCAGGCTCGCGCCCGGGTGAGCCGGGGGTAGAGGCCCAGGGGAGGGGCAGCTGCCGGAGAAAGAGGGGATAGCCGGAAGGGGCGGGGTGGGCCAGGCTTGCTGGGGATGGAGGAGAGGGCGGGGTCCGCAGTCCCGGGCGAGAGAGAGAGAGGACGCGGCTGCACTGGGAGGGGGTGTGTTGGGAAAGCGGAGGAGGGGCTGCAGCCTGAGGTCAGCTTAAGGGGAGGAGGAAGGCTGCCACGGGGGTGGGGAGTGGGGGCAGTGGGCATGGGGCCGCGGCCTGCGCGGGGAGAATATGCGGTGGGGATGGGGAAGAGCAGAGACGTGGAGGAGAGAGTGCCGGGGTGGGCAAAGGGGTCGGACAGGGTGGGAGGGCGAGGGGCAGGGCGTTGGGAGAGGAGCGGCTCATACCAGCTCAAGGGCGGCTTCCTCCGAGACCCTGGGATCCCGGTCCTGCTGAGCTCATTTCGCTGGCCTCGGGCCGGTGGACACAAAGCAGACGTGCCGCTGCGGACGGGATTATTTTCCCAAAGCTCTTGTTGGGGAAGAGAGCATTCTAGACTGGCCCTGCCCCTCACTTACCTCCAACCCAGGACAAATCCCTAACCTCTCCGAACGTAAGTCCTCTCTTCCACTCCAGGTAGGAGGCTGGGATGAAATGAGTTTGAAATGGCTCTGTGACTGTTAAAAAGCTGCCTGGTTGCAGAGACCTGCCATATTCCTGCTGGAGGACAGGGTAGGCATGGATAAAAGAAGCCAAGCCTTACCTGACTGGGAAAACATTTTTACTTTCACAGTTCAACATAGGGTGCAGTTCCTGCTGACTGCCTCACCCATAGACATCAGTGGCAGGAGCCGCCGAGAAGCTGTTCCTTTTTGTCCCCTGGTGGTGGTGGGCCCTCACCTGGGCAGGGACTGGGGACAGCAAAGGCCTTAGCCAAGCTCAGTCCTGCCCCTGGAGCTGGGCTGGATTCCCCCATCACTGGTGCTGGAAGTTACACCAAATCTACCTGAAGCTTGAGACTAAGGAGCAGAGGTCTTGGCTGTTGAGAGGACGGGAAACAGGTCAGGGAGGGGAGATGTAAAGTCATAACTCAGGTCCCAAAAGGTAGAATCTGTTTAGATGAGAGTCCAAGGAACCACTGTGCTGAGGAAGGAGCCAGGTGGTTCTGTGACCCCTGAGGCCAGAAGAAGCCATGAGGGGATGTCTCAGGAAGTAAGAGTCTCTGGAAGGGTCTGGACTGAGGCAAGAGCAGGATGGATGACCCCTGGTCCCAGACAGCTGTGGGTGCTGGAGGGGCTTCCAGTGCCCGGGGTGGCCTGGAGCACCTGTCCTTCCTTCCAGCCTGCTGGGCACCACTGGGCCTTTGGAACAATGGGTGCCCACTGTCGTGAGCTGTGTTCACAGGAGGCCTGGTCCCAAAGCTGGCCCTGCCTCCTTCAAGAGCCAGCGACCCTCCCAGGATGGACCAGCTCTGTGTTGAACAGTGTTTACTGCCCCTTCAGGTGACACTCCCTGAGCCCGAGGAAGTCACAGTCAGGAACACATCAGGGTTCCTTCTTTGCCATCAGGGAGTTGAGTGAGAATGCGATGCACGCGAGTGAGGACAAGCCCCGTGAGCCTGACAGAGGAGGAGCCCCGGCTGTGGCTCTAGCCTTGGGAACACCACCGGCAGGGCTGAGCGGAGCTCCCATTTGGAGCCTGGTGGACCACCGCTGGCCGTGAGAGGTGGGGAGACAGGCTGGCCCTAGAAGAGGGTGAGAAAAGGACCAGGGGTTGCCGGGGCAGGGGTGGGACTCACCTTCTGGCCTTCTCATAAGCCATTCTTGGTTCCTCCGTGGGTCCTGGCCCTTTAGGTGTATTAGCGCAGATGCACTGGGCTCATTTCTTTCTTATTAACCCAGTGTCAGAGTGGCCAGCTCGTACTGAGTGCTGAGTGCCAGGCAGCCCTGAGGGTCATCTGAGGACCTGCTCTGCCTCTGGCTTGTTGGGTCATCTCTGGGAAGCCACAGACTCTTCACCAGCCCAGCCAGCTTCCCAGTCAATTTCCTCACCTGCCCAGCCAGCGTCACAGGGTGGTGAGCTTCAAGGAGACAGGGCCAGGACGAGGCTGTGAACTGTCAGTCATGTCGCATTGCTGTGATCATTAGTCAGGCTGAGCTCCCTGTCCAAGAAGAGAAGGTGTGCTTTGGGAGGGATGCTTTTGTGACTGTGTGGGGCCCACATCCCCTCCTGGAGATGACTCTTCAGCATATGCCTCTTTTTTTTTTTTTTGGCTGTGCTGGGTCTTCGTTGCTGTGCGCGGGCTTTCTCTAGTTGTGGCAAGCGGGGTCCACTCTTTGTTACGGTAAGCGAGCTTCTCATTGCAGTGGCTTCTCTTGTTGCGGAGCATGGGCTCTAGGCACGCGGGCTTCAGTAGTTGTGGCACGCAGGCTCAGTAGTTGTGGCACGCAGGCTCAGTAGTTGTGGCGTGCAGGCTCAGTAGCAGTAGTTGTGGCACACAGGCTTAGTTGCTCTGCGGCATGTGGGATCTTCCCGGACCAGGGCTCAAACCTGTGTCCCCTGCATTGGCAGGTGGATTCTTAACCACTGCGCCACCAGGGAAGTCCCTCCTCTTGGCAGATTTGAGGGCAGGGATTATGCCTAGCCAGCACTGTGTCCTCATGGAGACCTGCACCAATGCACCAGGTTAGGAAGGCTGTAGCCATCATAGGATTCAGCTGTGGCCCTGCAAAAACTCATAGCCTCGTTGGGAAGATAAAATGGACAGATGGGAAAGAGAAAGCTAATTCACACAAAAATATGAAGTCATTTGTCAAGGCAGTGGGGATGGATAGCCGAGGTGGTTGAGGAGACAGGAGGGGGGCAATCACTGGGAGCTTGGGGAGGGGCAGACCAAGACTCCCTGAGGGAGGTGCGACCTGAGCCGGTCCCAGATGATGGACGGGTGGGTGGCTGGGTGGCTGGGCAGTTGCGGTGAGTAGAAGGACGAGGATTGACCGCTCCAGGCCATGAAGAAGACGAGAGAAAAGAAACAAGCAAGAAATCTTTTTTAGGGAGCATGAATATGACCAGAAAGTTAAGGGAAGCCGAGAAGGGGGTTAGGGGATGGGAGATAAGACCACAGTGAGGGCTCAGGCTGGACTGAGGTAGACCCTGGCCACCTCTACCCTCCAAACTGTTCTTTGCTCTTCGAGAATGTGCTCAAAACCAGTTTGACCAGGTATCACTCTTTCCTGGTGTTGGGCTTGAGTCTTGCCTTCCTGGCTCTCCCAGTCCCAAAGGGAGGAAACTGAACTGCTCTGCTAAGGAGCTTCCCTTGGCGTTTTGACGCTCCCCTGCTTCTGCAGCCCTCCTGGAAGCAAAGGCCGAGTTCCCTCTCCTGGACCTCCTTGAGCGGGTCTTCTTTCCTTTTCTATTTCCTGTAGATGTGGGGTGAAAAGGGGCAGAGTGTGTCCATCCCCACCGATTTGGAGGGTCGGCCACTCTGTTCTCTCTTCCCACCTAGACTAAGCTTGTAGGCTGTGAGGCTGGGGATCCACACCTCTCTGCACCGCCTCCCTGCCCCACTGCCAATCCCAGGGCCTGGCTTTGCCCACAGCAGGCCCTTGGCCCTGCCTGCCTCGTAGCTGCCTGCTCCCCTGCCCTACCTGATTGCATGGACCCCTCAGTTCCCTCTCAGGAGTTTTCATCCTGCCTCTCTCTCGCTGGCAAGGGGGATGTGCTCAAGCTTCTTGACTCCTAGGATCCCACAGTCCACATCCAAGCCCTTCTCTGACCTTCACTTGCTGCTTTGGCCAGTTCCCAAGACATCCCGTGTGTCCCCTCCTGTTTTGGCAGTCTTTACATCTGCAGGCATGGCCCTCCCTGGGCACATTTCTGGTGACAGAGCCATCTCTGCCTCTTCCCCAGAATGCAAGCTTTCCTTTACTGCCCTTTCTTTTTCTTTTTTTTTTTTCTTCCTCTGCCCATACTCTGAAACCATGGTGCGTGTATACAAAAATTATGAATTTAAATACTCTACTCCCTCACTCCTGATGTTTCAGGAAGCTCACTGGTGTAACACTTGTATCCTCTCTCTGACCCCACACTCACTCTTGCCCTAGGACAAAAAGGGATTGGATTTGATTGATGACTTTGGAAAAGAAGTGGACTGTGTGAAAGCCAGCCCTCCTCTTTCCTCACCCTTGGGGTCCAGTTTTTCCACAGAGACCATGTGTCTGCCCTGTTCCTCTTTGCTGCAGGTGTTACAGGGGCAAACCCATGGTAGCCCAGCACTGTGTCCCTGGGTGCTTAATGCTGTCTAATCCTGGGATTCGGTGTTAGTAACCTCACTTGCCTGCAACTATAAGCCACATTCAACAATATCAGCTTTTCAGTAATAAAGATAATATATTGGTCTTTGCATATCTTATTTGTCAATTGAGCAGAGAATTTTACTAATAGCTAACACTTACCTAGCTAACACTTTATGGACATTAAATTTTTAAATTCTAAAAACATCATGAAATAGGTACTAGCATTAACCCATTCTACAGATAGGAAAACTGAGGCACAGAGAGGTCAAGTAACTGCTTGTGACAGAGGCAGGATTTCACCTCAGCAGTCTGGCCCCAGAGACCACACTCTTGGCCCCAGTGCTATGTTGATTCTTTACTTTTATTTTATTTATTTTGGCCATGCCCCATGGCTTGCAGGATCTTAGTTCCCCAAACCCAGGCCCTCAACAGTGAAAGCACGGACTCCTAACCACTGGACTGCCAGGGAATTCCCCCATGTTGCTTCTTCAAAGAGAGAAGTAATTTATTGGGTTTCCTCAAATCCCAATATAGTCTCTTTTTCCTGTCTAGAATATAAAGCTGATTCTCTTTTTCTTTTTGCTATATATTATTTGTTTTTATCTTCTATGCCTTGCTCAGATAGTGAGACCAAAGTTGAAAAGGAGGATTTGATTCTAGAGCAAACTGAAAGGAGAATTCTTTGGAAGACTCCAGGGTGAGATTCCAGAGGTCTGTGCATTGGGGAAGCCAGAGAAGAGGGGAGCAGGACAGCAGGGCATTCTGAACAGCCTGCAGACAAGTAAGTGAGGAGAGACTTGTTAATGAACTTTTTTCAATGGCAATTTTTAATTCAAAGGGAATTCAATTCAGGAATATATTGATTTAATGTACGTAGAATATATGACTGATGCTACAGATAGACTTGTGGATAGATGGGTGCCTTTACTCTGTTCTTTTCACCTCTTTTCAAGTACGTCTCTTGTGAATGAGTGTGTGTTTTCATTTTATTCTGAAAAAGTAGAAGGCCCATGAAAGACCAGTGATTGATATATCTTTATCCCGGAGGGAGTGTTATTCTACTTCCTTGCATGGTGCATTTCCAATCTTGTTCCCTTTTTATCAGGGGGTATATGAAAGTTAAAAAAAAAACAAAACACTTCTTGCCCCCAGCAAAAATCTCTCCACGTGTACTGAGTGTGGCAAGGCCTTCAGCCAGAGCTCCTCTCATGGTCCACCAGAGAATGCACACGGGAGAAGTCGTGTGGGTGCGGGGAGTGTGGGAAGGCCTTCACGCGCAGCTCCCACCTGATCCTGCACCAGAGGGTGCACACTGGGGTGAAGCCCTACGTGTGCCCTGAGTGCCGCAAGGCCTTCAGCTGAAGCCCTTGCCTCCTGGTGCACCCGCAGAGCCACACGGGTGAAGACCTATTGCCGCACCCAGTGCAGGAAGGCCTTCAGCCAGAGGTCCCATCTCGTCTGCCACCAGACCACTCACACACGGAAGAAACACCAGGCCGGCCTCCCTGGTCAGAGCCCAGTGTTGAGGTCAAGGTTCATAATCAGGAGCTATTTTTAGCAGATGGAATGTACTACTCCCTTGCTGAGATGGCCCTTTTTTAAAATAAATTTATTTATTTTATTTTTGGCTGCCTTGGGTCTTTGTTGCTACGCACAGGCTTTTCTCTAGTTGCGGCGAGCGTGGGCTACTCTTCGTTGCAGTGCGCGAGCTTCTGTTGTTGCAGAGCACAGGCTCTAGGTGCGTGGGCTTCAGTAGTTGTGGCACGTGGTCTCAGGAGTTGTGGCTCGCGGGCTCTAGAGCACAGGCGCAGTAGTTGTGGCGCACGGGCTTAGTTGCTCCGTGGCATGTTGGATCTTCCCCGACCAGGGCTCGGGCCCACGTCCCCTGCATCGGCAGGCGGATTCTTAACCACTGCGCCACCAGGGAAGCCCGAGATGGCCCATTCTGACTCCCACTTAGCACTGTTTCCAACCCTAACGCCCCCATCTACAGTTTTCCCCAGGCATGAGGTGGTCACTGTGTTCCGGGTGAAGGCAGTCTTTCATAGGACATCAGGCACGCCACTGGGCTTGGAAGGAAACCATGCCGCGATCGCCTTCTATGAGGCCCCTATCGAGAGGCTCCTCCCAATTCCTAGAGAGGCAAGCGAGGGCTGCGCTTCGGGGTCGCTGATGACGCACTACCGGCCGCGCTGCTGTTCTTCCGGTCCGGGCGGGTGAGCCTGCGCCCTGGGTTTCCGTGTACCTCCGGGACCGTGGTCGCCGCCCCGCTGGGAGCCGCCGGACATCACGGTGAGCGGGCGGGGCCCAAGGGAGGGGAAGGCAGCGGCTCCGGGTGCGTCTCAGCTGTGGCGGCGGCCCAGGTTTATGTAGCAAGCCCGCCCGGGCCTCGTTCTCCCCGGATTGCTGCCTGCACGGCGGCTCCGAACTCCCGGCGGCCCGGCCCGGCTTGCAGCTTCAACACTGCACTCACCAGGGCCTGGCACAGAGGACACGCCTAAGAAGATGGTGGAGTGAATAAATGAATGAATGAATGATGATTGAGTGATGGATAAATGATGAAGACCTAGGACCCGTGTTCGGAAATGAAATCCTGGGGCCAGAGTTCTCGGTCTGGATACCAGCTACTTCCAACCAGTCCTGCAGCTCAAACTTTTTTAAGGGACCGACTTAAGAGGAGAAGGCAAATAGTGTAAAGCGCACTAGCTAGGGAGTCTCGAGACCTGGGTTATAATTACCCATGATAGAGCCGGTTTCTTGATCTCTGTAAAGTTGGACTGTCACTGCCTTCTTTTCTCTCTAAAGCTCAGTTGATAGCATGTACGTGATAGCACGTATGGAAATGTTGACGCCTAACAACAAAAATTTACTATCCATTACTTGCCAAATATTACACAGGGTTTAGAGGCGGGGCTACAGGGTGAGTGACCTCGGAGCCCGCCAAATGGGAAGACGTTTCCTCTGTAGTGCTGGAAGATATATATGTGAGCAGATTTCTGTGGTGATGTTTTAAAACACATTTATTTGGCACTTAACGTGTACCAGGCACTGTTTTAAGCAGTTGTGCTAATTTATTTAGCCTTCACAGCAACGTATTATCTAGTTTTTAGTGAGGAAATTGAGGTACGAGAGAATAGGTAACTTATCCGAGGACACATTGCTACTGAATGACCCAAGGCTGCAGAAGAGATAGATCCAGTGTGCTGCTGCAGCCTGGAAGAATACGTTACTTGGGGCCAACAGGCAAATCAAGAAGGGCTTCAGAGAAGAGTACATTTAAGTGTGGTCTTATTGAAGGAACTGTAGTTTCAAATTCTTGGAAAACCCCACCTGGCTTCCCCAGAATCCTAGAGGGGTAGGGAAGTGGCAGCAGGGAGAAAGCTTACAAGGCATGAGGAGGAAGCCAGATCCCTCTTAGTTTAGCAAGATGAGGTTGGAGATATATATGTCCGTTCACCATAATACCCGTTTCCCCCAAATCTGGATTCAGATAGATCCTTTCAGCATCTTAAAATCACCAACAGATTATTCCACATTATGTATTTGTGGAAGCACCTATATACATCCTATTCTGGGCAACTTAGAGGCCAGGGGGACAGCAGACTGTGGCTCATGGGCTAAATTTTGGTCTACCACCTGTTTCTGTAAAAAAAAATTTATTGAAACACAACCAAGATCACTTGTTTACATATTGTCTAGTTCTGTTTTCAAACTACAAAGGCAAGGTTTGCTAACTTTTGGCGTAGACAAACAGCGCAGATGATCCACGACTGGAGGACAGTGGTTGTCACCAACCTGTCCTTCTCAAACATAATAATGCCTAACCCCTGTTGAGTGCCTGATATGTGGCAGATATCTTTATAAATGCTTTATGTGAATTAATTAACTCATTTAGGGAATTCTCTGGTGGTCCAGTGGTTAGGACTCCGAGCTTTCACTGCTGAGGGCCTGGGTTCAATCCCTGGGGTTGGGGAACTAAGATCTCACAAGCTGTGCGGCACAGCCAAAAAAAAAAAATTATTATTTAGTCAGGGGTTGCACAGAACGTTGGAGCTGGAAGGACTCGTGGATATTATCTAATTTGTCACCTTTTTCAGATAAATAGTCTGCTCATGTGGGCTATGGCAGAGCAAAGTTTCCTGAGTCCCAGTCCAGTCCACTTTGCCACTTTGATCTTATTTTGAAAGGGAAACCAATACCATATCCATTAGGTGTGGCATTAAAAAGAAAGGTTTTTTTTTGGGGGGGGTGTTTAAACCCCTGAGTGAGATCTCTCATTTTTAAATGTTTTACTGACTATAAAAGTAATTCATGTTTATTGCAGGAAAAATGAAATATGTAGAAGGATGTAAAGGACAAAATAAAGTAACCCATTAAATGACCTAGAGATCAGTTGTTGACATTTTAGTGGGTTTTCCTCTGTCCTTTTTTATGTGTGTGTTTTGTATATATCTGTGTAGTAATAATAGTTTCTGCTTATTGAACGCTTACTTTAGTACTAGTATATATGTGCATATTTTTTGTTTTAGTGTTTTGTAGTCTCCTGTTTTAACATATTGTATTTTCTCATGAATATTCTTTGAAAACATGACTCTTAATAGTTTCATAATCTATCATATTGATATGCCATCAATGTTTACTTGCCTGTATTTTTTACAGTTATAGTAACAATGTGATCTTTGTACATAAATCTCTGTGCTTATCTCTGATTATATTTTTTTTACTTGTTTTCTCTGATTACAGAGTTATTTACTTATTTCTACAGGAAAACTTTCAAACATTGCAAAAAGAAAGGCCTTAAAACAAAAGTTTACCATAATCTTATTCCTCAAGATGATCATGGCTAACAAATTGATAGATATTCTGAGAGATTTAAGTTTTTTAAAAATAAGGCAAAATATAGATAATTGAGGAAATTTGGAAAATAGAAGAGAAAATCATTCATAATTTATATCAACATGGTGGTGATTACTTTTCCTTTTTGATCTTATTCATATGTATATTTTAACATACATATATGACGTTAGATTGTATTTGAAATTTTAATATCCTGTGGTTTTTTTTCACATTTGCCTATAAGTATTTTTCCACATTGTCACATATTTTCATTTTCAATTATCTGATGTCTGTATAATTTCCACCAAGTGGAAGTACCATACTTTGCTAAATTGCTAAGCCTCAGTGTCCATCAACAGAAAAATTGTGTTTTCCAACAACATTTCAGGGGATTTTTTTTTTTTTTTTTACAGGTAACAAAAGAGTTCAGTTTGGGTTTTTTTCTCCCACTCTGGGAGGTTCCTTCTCTATGAAAAAGTTCTAACAGTAGAATTACTAGGTTAAATAATATAGGCATTTTTATGACATAGTGATGACTGAGGATCTTCTGAGATCCATTGCAGGTGTTGCATATAGTACAGATTGAGAATTTTGTTCTGACTTTCTGTACCTACAAAGTGGTGATCGTGGTGTCCCAACTGCCACTCAACCTACAACTTTAAGACCTAATATATTGGGTTGGCCAAAAAGTTCATTCGTGTTTTTCTGTAACATCTTACGAACGAACTTTTTGGCCAACCCAGTATATTGCCAGTTAGCTCTAGAAAGATGGTACCAGTTTACATTCCCACCAGTGGTGTGTGAGAAGCTCTCTTTCCCTGCACCTTTGCCAGTTTTGAGTTTTAGCATTAAAGAGAGAGTTTCCAACTTGATATAAAAATTGATTCTTCATTCTTTCAGTTCCCATTTCTTTGATTACCAGTGAGGTGAAACTTTGTTTTGGTATGTCTATTGGTCTTTTTTAATTCTTGGTGTATTTGTTGTACTTTGCATTTTTCTATCAGTTCATCTTTTTTCTTTACTCGTTAGTAGGAAGTCTTTTATCTATCAGGTCTATCTACTTCTTGATGTATAAATCAAAAATACATTTTTTAACCCTTTACTGGGTTTCGGTTTATTTTGGTATGTGGTGTGAGGTAGGAATCTCACTAAGTGTTTTTTCCAGATACTTAAGCAACAGTCCCAACATAAATTGTGAGTAATCAATTTTTTTATGATTAGAAATGCCAATTTTTATCATATATTAAATTAGTTTACTTATTTCTCTTAGGGATTAGGAATCTCTAAAATCAAAAGCCAGAGTTAAACCTCCTTATAAATGTGTAAACTCACTGTTGAGGTTTCGTAGCTACACTCTTTTGATGATTTTATCTGTTACCCCCAGAATTTCAATTACCTTCTTTATGACAAAAACTCTAAATACAAGTTTTCAGCCCACACCTCTGTCCTCTGTTCCATATATGTATGCCTGATATTTCAAACTGAATGTATCTTTTTCCTCCTCAAACCAGTGTTACCACTCTCACTAAAGGTCACTGTCATCTCTCAAGCCCCAAACCAGCAAATTATCATCAACTTCTCCTTCTCCCTCACATCTCCCTCCAATAGTCATCCTGTCCTGTTGTTTTTGTCTCTTAGTCATCCCAGTCCCCTTATTGGACTGCTGAAACAACCTCCCAAGGGGTCCTCCAGCCTTCACCTTGCCTCCTACCTTCCACCCCTCGTACACACTTTGCTCTATGGGCAAAAGGTTAAGTTGTGTGTGTGTGTGTGTGTGTGTGTGTGTGTTTAATAGAAGATCTAATCATGTCACATACTTTTCAAACCTTTTCCAGTACTTTTTATGGCTTTCTGCTCACTTTAGGGTAAATTCCTTAAAGTGGTTTGCAGGGTTGTATTTGCTTGCCTTGGGCTTCATGTCTTATCTCTAGTGCCTAATACTTTGGCCTTACTAGATCTCTTTCATTCTTCCAAAGTATGGGGCTTGATTCCTTTTGTATATTCTGTTTCATCTCTCTGGTATCTTCTTTTCCCTCTTCACCTGTCTAATTCTTATTTATCGCTTCTTCAGGGAGGCTTTCTTTCCCAGATTAGATTAGGTCCCCTCTGCTCTGCATTCTACAGGACCCAGTATTTCTCCTTTTATAATTCCCTTATTTGTAACTACTGGTGTTAATGTCTTTGTTGAGCTGTGACGTAAGCTCTGGGTAGGCGGGGGCATGTCTGACTTTTTCTCCACTGTCTAGTTCTGATTATAGCCAAACCCCACACTACTTCATGAGTCTCTGTAGGATTCTGCAGTGGGTCCCTGCTATGGAAGAGGATGTCCCTGCTATGGAAGAGGATCAGGAAATCCCAGATAGGATCCTCTTAAACCTCTAAAACTCAACACCGAGGCACAGACCTTGATGAGAAGTCCACAGGGCCAGCCTTATTATATACTTCACCAGACATCCTATTCTTCCATGCCTTCTGAGCTCTTGATTATGGTAAACCATCTCTCTGCCTTCTGTTTTTCTTGAGATAATGCTTCCAATTCTACTTCTCACTTCAGGGTTATATGGAGAGACATTTTTGGATGAACAGTTATGATTTTGACTTTCCAAAAACCAGAAACTCTCTATACTATTTTTGCAGCTCTTTGTAAGTCAAAAATTATTTCACAAAGTGTTTTTGTTTTTTCAACTGCAGCCTACACTCTTATATTGAGCTATGCCTGAAGAAAAGATTTTGAATTGATAAGACATCTTGAAGAAAGGACAATCAGCATATCTCTAGGTTGTATCAAATAGAAATCCCTAACTACTGTCCAGCTCCTTGACATATAGGGGAGGTGGGTGGATCAGACTTAATGCATTAGCCTTGCTATGAGGCCATTTCCCAACACAACGTTTGACTATATTAATTGACTTTTCATATAGATTATTGTATAGTGGAAAGAGTGCACTAATTGACATGGATATGCCTATTCACTTCATATTTATTTTTATCTTTATAAATAACATTCTGATTTATTTCTCAAGTACTTGAGTGTTTGCTAATATGTCAGTCTGTCTGGCTGCCACTTCTTGGACAGCTGACAAATGGAGTTTGTTAACCTAGAAAGCTGGAAACCAACCCTGACTCTTGGTGATGCAGGCACGTTGCTGTCCTGACAGGTTTTGTGTGAGTTACCAGATAATATCCTTAGGCAACAGCTCTATCTCATTTTTCTGTTTACTGGGACAGTGATATCCCCTCCCCCACCTTTTTTTCCTCTATGAGCAGGGCTCCCAGTTTTTCAACCTTGAAGTCTTTTACAATCAAAGCAAAGAGAAGATTTGTGGATGTTGAATATGCAAGGAGCTGAAGAGAGAGAGATTGAAAGAGAGATTTGTCCAGGTGAGTAAGCAAGGGATCACCAGTGGAAGAAACAGGAGGGCTTTGAAAATTTTACAAGAGAAACTGAATGAAGCTCAGGAGAGCAAATTACCCTCTGTTTTAGGAATGCTGGGGTGAATGTGAGTGAGCATCTATTGAGTGAGCATCTCTTGAGGCCAACTTTTCCCTGGTACTCATTTGATCTCATTTCCACTATTTTGCACTTTTACATTCTCTCACTCTCCACTCTTTGAATACAAACCATCCATGTTTCTTGTCTTGCCCTAATCTTAGTCTGTTATTGTTTGTTTTTTTCCCTTTATCTCCCTGGTCTCTGATTCTGTCACTTCCTTGGTGTCTGCAGCTACTCATTTTTCATTAATGGTGATCACCTTACCCTGATGCAGATCTTTTCCACCAGTTGTAACTCTGAATTACTTGCCCCACTTGCTCTTTTTTTTTTTTTGTGGCTGCGTTGGGTCTTTGTTGCTGCACGCAGGCTTTCTCTAGTTGCAGCTAGCGGGGGCTACTCTCCGTTGCAGTGCATGGGCTCTAAGCATGTGGGCTTCAGTAGTTGTGGCACAGGAGCTCAGTAGTTGTGGCTTGCAGGCTCAGTAGTTGTGGCACACGGGCTTAGTTGCTTTGCGGCATGTGGGATCTTCCCGGACCAGGGCTTGAACCCATGTCCCCTGCATTGGCAGGCAGATTCTTAACCACTGCGCCACCAGGGAAGTCCTACCCCCACTTGCTCTTATTGGCCATTACTCATAGGCCATTACTGAGACCTGTCAAAGTTAGGTCCCTATAAGTTCAGGGGCTTGCACTCTGCCTTGCACAAGAGATACTCACTGTGGTGGTTTTTTTCAGGTTGGGTGAGCAAGCCTGCTCCAGAGCAGGATGGCTCTGAAATTGATTTGCCAGGGATAGCATCAAAGAGATCCCAAGAGGATGAATACCAGGATTCTACATTTGCAGAAAAATATGTATGTGAGAGCATGAAGGAAAACCCTCCCAGAGAGGTTCCTGGACCATGCCTTTTCCAAGAAGGTTTTGGGGGAATAACTTTCATCCACAAGGAAGCACCTCCAGAAATGATTAGACAAGAATATAATTTTGAGAGAAGCGTGCTTTTAACCTCAAGCCTTGTTACACATCTCAGGGTTTCTACAGAAGAGAGCCTACATCAGTGGGAGACAAGTAGCATATACACCAATGAGATTTCAGACCAAAGTAATTGTCCGATCTTCTCTACACAGAAAAAATCTTGGAAATGTAGTGAATGTGGAAAAACTTTTAATCAGAGCTCATCCTTTACCCAGCATCAGAGAACTCATACGAGACCCTACACATGTGAGGAATGTGGGAAAACTTTTAGTCGTAGCTCATTCCTTGTTCGACATCAAAGAATTCACACCGGGGTGAAACCATATGGATGTGAGCAGTGTGGGAAAACATTTCGATGTCGATCATTTCTTACTCAGCATCAGAGAATCCACACTGGAGAGAAACCATATAAATGTAATGACTGTGGGAATTCCTTCCGCAATCATTCACATCTCACTGAACACCAGAGAATTCACACTGGAGAGAAACCTTATAAATGTAATAGATGTGGGAAGGCGTTCAGTCAGAACACACACCTCATTCATCATCAGAGAATTCACACTGGCGAGAAACCTTATTTATGCAATGAATGTGGCTCTTCTTTTCGCAAACACTCAAATCTTACACAACATCAGAGAATTCACACTGGGGAAAAACCCTATAAATGTGATGAATGTGGGAAGACTTTCCATACAAAGGCAAACCTCTCTCAGCATCAGAGAATTCATACTGGAGAGAAACCCTATAAATGTAAGGAATGTGGGAAAGCGTTTTGTCAGAGCCCATCCCTTATTAAACACCAGCGAATTCATACTGGAGAAAAACCCTATAAGTGTAAGGAATGTGGCAAAGCTTTTGCTCAGAGCACCCCACTCACTAAACATCAGAGAATTCATACAGGGGAAAAACCCTACAAATGCAGTGAGTGTGGTAAAGCTTTCATTCAGAGCATTTGCCTTATTCGGCATCAGAGAAGCCACACCGGAGAAAAACCCTATAAATGCAATGAATGTGGGAAGGGCTTTAACCAGAATACCTGCCTCACTCAGCATATGAGAATTCATACTGGAGAGAAGCCCTATAAATGTCAGGAATGTGGGAAAGCCTTTGCTCACAACACGTCTCTTACTGAACATCATAGAACTCACACTGGTGAGAAGCTCTATAAGTGTAGTGAGTGTGAGAAAACCTTCCGCAAGTATGCACACCTTAGCGAACATTACAGGATTCACACTGGTGAGAAGCCTTATGAGTGCATTGAATGCGGAAAATTCTTCAGACATAGTTCAGTCCTTTTCAGACATCAGAAACTTCACAGTGGTGAATAAACCTGGCATTCAGGTTATGACAGTTTCTCTAGAGACAGTGACTAGGAATCTGGCTGGGGAAGAGGGACAGGAAGAGTTCCTAGAGGGAAGGATAAAGGAGCCTTGGATACTGCACTCAGGAGGGTATTTTGAGACATGGAGGTGGGAGCTTGGAGAATGCAGAGCCTACTCCAGGTGGGCATCTGGGAATATAGGGTAGGAAAGAAGTTTCTACTTTTCAGAGAAATCCTTGCTCTTTGCCATTCCTTTGTCTCCATGGCATTCTCATACCTGGAGGTGCCATTTAAGTTAGCACTGTGTTTCCCTTATTACACCCCTGCTTCACCTTCCCAACTTGTCACCTGTGTTCACTGGTCATAGGCTGAGGTGCTCTTCCAAATTGATTGTCGGTGTGAAAGTGGCAGCAGCTCTGAGGTAGTGCTGAGTAGCCTGCAGATGCCTGAGGCCGCTCTGACCATGCCACCGCGGGGAGGCTGCCCATCTGTGGAAGTGTTCCCTTGAAGGGGAGATAGAAACAAGTGAAAACAGAATCCTTAGTCATTCATCTATTCAGCAAATAAGGGGATATGTGACAAGAGCTGGGCTGATTGCTACAGAAAAGTTGGTGAAGAAGGCTCTTATCAGGGTGAGGGAGAGCTTCCTGATCCTTTCAAGCTGGAGGGTGACTTGGGGCTAAGAAGGAAATAAGAGATCAAGAGAGACTTCTCTTGAATGATGTCAGTTTGTGGGAAGGAAGTCAGAAATGCTCAGAGGCTCACAGAGAGGAAGACCTAACCTCTTTCCCAGAGGAATATTATCTTACCCAGAAAGAAAATGGTTTGTGCTAGGCTGCTAGTGCTAAGAAGCCTCAGAGCAGGAAGCCTGCCTGTGACTGAGCAAGCTACCCACATATCCCTGTCCTAGACTAGGGCGTACACCTGTCTCTTGTAAGTTTGGCTGGGGCACTAATGCACAGGGACCAGGGGAGAGGGGCCCACTAGGATTAACAAAGTGGGACTTGGTTTGTTAGCCTTTAGAGAGGGGAGAAAGCATTAGTGATGAAGTGGTCACCATAGTGGGGATGGCTACGTTTTGTGTAATCATGGCATTGGTGGCTCTAACCATGGATTCATTAGATCTCAGATATTTCTGTTTTTATTGGGGCTCTTATTCCAGGATATTTATCATTCCCTGTGGATTAGGAGTATCTAGGGAAACACCTCTCGTGGGATGAATTTGGAAAGAATTCTAGAGAGAATTACCTATTTTTCAAATCCCTGAAAATTGAGATAACACAGTTTGCCATGACTGTGATGGTATTTTATTCTTTTGAGAGAAAGGAAGGGCATGTTTCCCCTTTATTTCCCCATTCTCTTTCATGTTCTTAACTGCTACCCAGAGATTCAGCTCTGGAAGATTAAGTGAGGATAGCCTTTGACTAGTATTTGGAATAGTTTCTATGCTCTGAAGCTTATATAGTTTTAAAAATATGACTATTAAAAAACTAAAGTAAGTTAATTCTGGAATGGTTATTTGGAACTCAGCATCGATTTTTTTTTTCCAGAGCAAGTGTCTTACAAGCATTGGTTTGAGCAATTAATTACCAATAATGGGAATGTGGCAGAAATAACATACTTTTCCCTCTCCAGCTATAAAGATTATGTTCTCAAACCTGCCATAGGACAGTTCATAATTGAGTAAATTAATATCTTATGGGCAAAAATAACCCTATGAAAACTTTACATTTTATGCTCATGGGAAAAAAATATAGTCTACTGAAAGCAAATGTCAATGTATTTTTTTTCTAAATGAAAAAAAAACACTAAACTCATTGCTAGCATGTAGTAAATGTTCAATAAATATTTATTTGTTGAATTAATATATTTTAGTCAAACTTTGCCCACCAAAAACTTTAGGAACTTCCTGATATTTAGAGTAATATTTATATGCTACCATCTTTGGAGTCTTGAGTGGAGATTAGAGAGGAAAGGGAGAATTTTCTTGAGGAAGAAATGGGAAAACCTTAGGGGTGAAAGATGCGTAAGTTAGAAAGGTTTTCTAAAATGGAATGGAGAAAATGGATTAAATGGAGTTTTTAATCCTCAGGTTAAGAGTGTCCGGTACCATTTTTACTTCCTGGGGAAGCAGGAAGGAAAGGAACGTATCATCTTTACTCTCATCCTATATTCTCACCCTTGCAATATTTGCTCCTGATTTTCTCTCAGTTGCTGGCCCACCATATACCTAGCCACTCCAGCTTGGCCCCCAGTCTAGGAATTGTCCTCTTCCTCAGCCTTCCCTTGTCATATCCAATCAACCAGTATATCCTGTTGACATTACCTCCTAAGTCTGGAAGCCATCTCTACTGCTGCTGCTTTATTCCAGCTCCCTGGTTTATTTCCTAGGCTATTTTTATGTTTTCCCAACCAGTCTTGCAGTTTCTTGCCCCACTAGGCCATCTTTCACATTTCTTCTGGGTGGTCTTTGCAAGACACAACTGTGGCAGCTCTGTTCTCTCTCTGAATAAAGTGCTAGCCTCAACGGGCATCTGAGGCTCCTCATCTGGCCCAGGCCTCCTTTGCCATTCTCAGAGGACATTCCTTGCATGTTCTTTTCCATAGTGCAAGTTCCTGTGACTCCTCATCATCTCTGGACTCTACTTTGGCACCTTTGCACATACTGTTTCTATGGCCTATTTGCCTTCCTTGCTTCTGCTTGCCTGGGAGGCTCCCATTTGTCACTTATGAATGTGCTCAGGCAACATCTCTTCAAAGCTGTCTCTGACCTCACATATTTTTGTATTATTTCTGTGTTTTGTAACTTCATCATTTCATGTATCATGTTAGGTTGTAATGGCTAGTTTACAAATCTTTCTCTTTCCACTGAACTGTCAGCTCCATCAGGGCAGGAGCCATGTGAAATTTATTCATCTTTGTATCCTCAGTCTCTGGCATTTCGTAGGTACTCAATAAATATTTGTTGAGCTCAACTAAAATCAAGTCAGACATTTCTCCATGCCCACCTGCAGGTCGTGACTTAGGTCCACAGTTACCAGCAGAAAGGAGGTATACATGAGTATACCTGAGCAGAAAGGTGAATACATGAATGTGTCATGAAGCGTTTGCCAGAAGCAAGAATTCTGCACCTTCCTCCAAGGTACAGAGTATCTGGTCCACTCTGATACTTTTTCTTATGAGATCCTACAGAGAGGATCTCATAAGAAAAAGTAATATATAGCAAATAATTTTTTTGGTTTTGTTACAAATTAGGCATTTAAATGTCCCATCATAGTTTAACAAAGTGCTTTCAGATATACTGATGTCAGGGTCAACAGGAAGAGGAAAATCCATGCAGCTGTAGAAGCACAGCTATGTCAACTGGAATATCCATGAAATAAGAGAGACAGGAGCTGAGCAGTGATGCTGGCCTGGCAGGAGAGCAGTTGAGCTGGAAACCCCAACATGGAAGCTTATGGCTTTCCTTGGGCTCTGGAATGATAAAGAATTAGAATGTGTTGCTTATGTTCAGTGTGCCAAAATGTAATTTGTGACTTCAGAAGGACACGGGATGAGGCCACGTGAGATCCTCAAAACGACAGAAGGGAAAACAGAAAGATGGTTGGACTTGACCAAGGTCACACACCTAGTCTCAGGTAAAACTGAAACTCCAGTGTCCTTGCTTTCCCCTCAGATTTCTCTTTACTGGTTGTAACTCTGCTCCATGACGCCTCTTTACTTGTGTCTGTTAGGCCCTACTCCTGAGAATGGGAAAAGCTCACTTTAGATCAAGAAGCTTTTTGGCCTGCAGAATAAGACCTTACTGCATGTAAGTGAGGGTGAGAAATAAGTTGATTGTACATTTTGACCCCATCTTTCTTTCCACATAATGCAGAAGTCTAGTCTTGACCCCAGGTAGCTCTAGTTTCACTCTCTTGCAGCTGCTGTCTAGAGCAGGGCTAGGATCATTTTAGTTTTGTGGAATATTTTTGGTGTCCATTCCTCCAATCCATTTTGCACCGCTCATTGAAAACTCTCAACCCAAGTTGCAGTTAAGCCCCAGATTCCTGTTTCTAGTAACCTGCTCTGCCTAGGGTACCCCACTCCAGGGTTAGTTTCCACCCAGCGGAGCTTGCTGATTTAGGATCTTTGAAGCCTAAAAGTTAGGGGAGAAATGAGTAGGCCTAGGCTCTCTGGCATATGGGATGTTAGGGCTATGGAGGAAGAACCTGCTATCTGATTCAAAAGAAGTGCTGAGACTGTGACATTGGGTAAAAAGAAAGGCAAGCCCAACATTGTTCCCTGGCATGTCAGCTAACAGTTCTACAAAGGGTCCCCTTTTAGCTGAAAATGGTTAGTGATGGTTTCAGTCTGGCATCTCCACTCCTGTTTTCAGCATCCTAAATGGATTCCATTTTGGGAAAACAGTCCATCTGGAAATTTGAGCAGGTAACTGCTGCATCTCATTCATTTATTAATTGTTTACTGAGAGCCTACTTACACTAGGGATATGATGGTAAGCAGACAGCCCTATTTTCCTGAGCTTGCAGATCAGTGGGAATGCCTGGAAGTAGGTCAGGGCCGTATTGCCCATGCCTTCATCCCTGGGGTACTTTTGTCAGGATGAGCCCTTATGCACAAATATTCCTTAATGAGGATCAGCAGGATCTAAAATTTCCCAAAAAGGGGGCAGGGGTGCTACCTGGAAGGCTTGAAATGTCCTGGAAGCCAATTCAGTCAATGGGGTACTGGAGCTGGGATTTGGGGAACATCATAGGACAAACATTTATTGAGCATTTTTCAAGTACCAGAAATTCTTGGTAATTTACATGAATTAGCCTCATTTAATCCTCACAACCCTATGAAATTTGGTATCATTATGGAATGCACACAGAGGGGTAAAGTAACGCCCAAGTTCACACACTGAGAATCTGAGCTCTTGTCTTTTGGCTGATTGTTGAACAAAGATCCGGAAGGGTGTTTGCGGTTCCTCTGAGGAAGCCTATTATCCGGCAGGTGAGAATGTGTATAAGAGTGTTCTATAAGCTTTGGGAAAACCTTTAGAAGACCTCCAAAGGACCGTGACCTGGAAAAGAGTTTTTAGGAAGATCAATGTGGTCGAATTGCTGGGTGAATTAACCTGTAGTAAGAGCTCCCTGTGGCGTCCCCCAGTCTCACTTGCGGTCAGCCTCCTTATTCTGGGAAGAGGTATACTGATGGATTTGCCACTGTTTCTGAGCCGGGGAGGAAGCCCCCTGCCCTCCTAGGGAGGAGACAGCTGCGGTTGCTGGCGTGGCGCGGACTGGTGACGTCATGGCGGCCCAGAGCGCTCAGGAAGAGTTGTGCGGGCGGCCCAGGAGCGCGCAGACGGCAGAGGGTGGAGAGGTGTGACCGGCGGCGCCGCGGGGATCGCGTGGTGAGCGGAGTCGGCCGTACCCGGCTGCGGCTGGTTCCAGAAAGAACCCAGCCGGCCGCAGCGCCTCTTCCTTCCGGCCGAGCAGGGCCCTTTGGAGCGGAGGCCCGCGGACCAGGGCCGGCTCCCCTGAAGAGGGAGGGGCGAAGACTGTTCCAGAGCCCTGGTCTGGGAGTCGGGAGGCCGGGGTTGCATTTGCATGTACTTGAGCCAGCGAACCCCTAAGTTCCGTTTTCTGTGTTCCAGAAGCGAATACTATTCCTCGCTTTGCCACTTCACAGAGTTGTACGGGTTGAATAAGTATATGTGCAAGTTCTCTCTTTCCTTTCATTAAGTTTATATTCCTCTCTAATAGCAACAGGATAGGTGCTGTACGAAGACATCAATAATAATTTAACAGCAGGTACTATTTATTGAATGCTTATCAGTCAGTATTCTTCTAAATACGTTCCATGTGTTAACTCATTTATGCATCATCACCCTATGAAGTAGTTATTATCAGCTCCATTTAACATTTGTTAAAAATGGAGTACAGAAAGATAGAGTAACTTACCCAATATCACTTAGTTAATGAATGGTGGAACAGGGATTCAAACCCAGAGACCACTAGCCCTGAGCCCATGCTATATTTGTTTTCAAGTTTGGTAGAGGAAAACAGGATGTAATCAGAGTATTAAACACAGAGTGGAAGGAGCTATAGTAGAGACGTGTGAAATTTTTCCAGAATGTTGAGGAAGTGCCTTGGAAGCGTGAAGAAAACTTTTCCTCAAGGAAGAAATGTGGTGGTTCATACTTGACCTGAATATTAAGATTGTTAAGAAGAGTAACTTAATCTAATTAGAAGTTTGAAGATAATTAGTTGTTCAGTGTCAAGAGGTGCTAGTGGATTGGGATGGATTAGACTGGAAACCGGGTTACTTCCTTTTGATATGGTGGTCTTTCCTTTCTATTCAGAGGGATTCTTAAAACCTTTCCTTTTAGGAGGGGTTCTTAACATCTTCCAACAGACACCCCCTGTCTTTTGTTGCAGATTTTGCTTCACACCGAGGCAGTCTTATTTGCCTGAAATTCATAGGCCTCTGACTGTGGGAGACTAAGTGCTGGGGTGTTGCCCTGCTATTGACTCAGCCTATTCTTAACAAGAGGGCATCTCACTGCTGGACGCATAGTAGCTGCTCAGTTAGTACTTTTTACAGAAATGAATAACCAACTTCAATCAAAGAGGGACTGGAAGGGCTTGATTTGAGGTTCTTGCTCTTTTCCATCTGTTTTTAGAGTCAAAGAATCACAAAATGTTGGTACTAGAGGAAGCTTTAGATATCATCTAGTTTTTCATTTCACAGATTTAAAAAAAAAGTCACAGTTGAAATTGAGTGACTTGCTTCAGGTCATTAAGCAAGTTAGGGGCAGAGCAGACCCAGACCTCTTGACTGAGTCCACTGCTTGTCTCACTGCCTTCTACTGTAGCCCCATAGTCTGATTTCTGAAGTCAGTGACTTCTCCATTAGGTTTGGGGTGGGGGAGGTGCCTTTGGGCTCCAGACTTATCTCTGGTGGAGGAATTTTTACCCCAGGATGCTTGGTCCTTAAGAGCACCTGCCCTCTTTCTTTGTGCATTGTCACATCTTACTGACTTTTTGTCATTGGTGATACATGCCTACGAGAACAAGGACATTCATTCAGACTTAAATAGTCATTTGGTTAGGGATGGGCTATTACTGGATCCTCTTGAATCCAGAGTATGAAGGAAGTAGGCTGACAATTTATGGGTGCTCTTCTCCTCCCTCTGCGCCTCAAATTCCTGCTCTTCCTCATGAGAAGAGTCCCCAGGAGACAAACCATAGTCACTTGTATTCCTAACAGCTTGTCTCTGGGTAAGTGAAATCTAACTAGAGAGCCCAGGATGGGGCTGCTCAGTGGCAGACCTAAGGTGGGACCCAGCAGTGACCACTATACCTAGACCCTGCAGACTGAAAACACAGAACCACCCAGAAATGGGACCATCTTACTCAAATCAGATTTAGAGTGGCTTATTGTGAAAGAAGGCTATGGAGTAATTGGTTATAGGATAGATCAGAGTGTGCAGTAATTTTTTAACATATAAATTTATTTATTTATTTATTTTTGGCTGCGTTGGGTCTTCGTTGCTGTGCGCGGGCTTCTAGTTGCAGTGACTTCTCTTGTTGCAGAGCACCGGCTCTAGGCATGTGGGCTTCAGTAGTTGTGGCATGTGGGCTCAGTAGTTGTGGCTCGTGGGCTCTAGAGCGCAGGCTCAGTAGTTGTGGCGCACGGGCTTAGTTGCGGCATGTGGGATCTTCCTGGACCAGGGCTCGACTCCGTGTCCCCTGCATTGGCAGGCGGATTCTTAACCACTGTGCACCAGGGAAGTCTCAGTAATTTCTTATCATGCGAACTTAAACTGCAGTCATCTGGTGGAACACCCTGAAACCACTTGCTGAACTGCTAAGTATGATGCTCTAATGGTGTAGCGGTCAGAAACTGATAGTAAATTATTGGAAGACCCATTGCAAAGGTGATTAAGTGTTTCCTCAGAGGGTATGCAATGGGCTTCTGGCCTTGTTTGGAACAAGAGCTTAAGTAATCACAACTGCCATTGTTATTGGCCATCAGAAGGCAGTGTGGAGCCTGGGTATCTGTTAAACTAAGTAAGAATAGTACTGGGTGAACTGGATTTTTAGGTAATGGGAACTTTTTGAATAGATATAATAGACTATTTATGTCCTGCAGAATTCAGTCTAGTCTAATATGTACACATAATACATGTACACATATGTGCCCATATGTGCATTGAGAGATCCTAGAAGAAAATTCATCAAAATACCAACTGTTTCTTTTGGGTGGTAGGATTTCAAGTAATTTCATTTTTGGACTAACTGACTATTTTACAGAATGAGCTTTTTTTTTTTCCCCCTGTATGATTAAGAAAAGAAAACCTTTTTTATTTTGGACAATAAAAATAGAGGAAATAAAGGTGTGGTTAGAGTTTTGGTTTTATGTTTAGCTATTTAGACCACTTAGAGTTTATTTTTGTATATATATGTCCATACTGGAAGTTTATACAGCAGATGAAGATAGATTTACACAAAATAGTCAATATATTAACAACCAGTGTGGTACAAGACTGCCCAATCAAATCAGTCTCGACTGTAAACCATTTAAAAAAATTTTTTATTGGATTATAGGTGATTTACAATGTTGTGTTAGTTTCAGGTGTACAGCAAAGTGATTCAATTATACATATACATGTATTCATTCTTTTTCAGATTCTTTTCTCATACAGGTTATCACAGAATACTGAGTAGAGTTCCCTGTGCTATACAGTTGGTCCTTGTTGGTTATCTATCTTATGTATATATAGTAGTGTGTGTATGTAAATCCCAACATCCTGATTTATCCCTCCTCCCCATGTTACCCCTTCAGTAACCATAAGTTTGTTTTCGATATCTGTAAGTCTGTTTCTGTTTTTTAAATAAGTTCATTTGTATCATTTTTAAAAATTATATCCACATATGAGTGATATTATAAGATATTTGTCTTTCTCTGTCTGACGTCACTTAGTATGATCATCTCTAGGTCCATTCATGTTGCTGCAAATGGCATTATTTTGTCCTCTTTTATGGCTGAGTAATATTCCATTATATATATGTACCATACCTGCTTTATCCATTCCTCTGTTGATGGACACTTAGGTTGCTTCTTGGCTATTGTAAATAGTGCTGCAATGAACACTGGGGTGCATGTATCTTTTTTGGTTTTCTCCAGATATATGCTCAGGAGTGGGATTGCTGGATCATATAGTAGTTCTATTTTTAGTTTTTTAAGGAACCTCCATACTGTTCTCCATAGTGGTTTTACCAATTTACATTCCCACCAACAGTGTAGGACGGTTCCCTTTTCTCCACACCCTCTCCAGCATTTATTGTTTGCAGACTTTTTGATGATGACCATTCTGACCTGTGTGACGTTATATCTCATTGTAGTTTTGATTTGCATTTCTCTGATAATTAGTGATGTTGAGCATCTTTTCATGTTCTTTTTGGCCATCTGTATTCCTTCTTTGGAGAAATGTCTATTTAGATCTTCTGCCCGTTTTTTGATTGGGTTGTTTGTTTCTTTTGACATAGAACTGCATGAGCTGTTTGTATATTTTGGAGATTCCAACTGTAAACCATTTGTGCAGATACCCCAGTGTGTACCAGTTGACTCTCAGCCCCAGTAGATCTGTATGTACTAACATGAAATGATCTCAAAGACACATTCCTGGGCTTCCCTGGTGGCGCAGTGGTTGAGAGTCTGCCTGCCAATGCAGGGGACACGGGTTCGAGCCCTGGTCTGGGAAGATCCCACATGCCGCGGAGCAACTAGGCCCGTGAGCCACAGCTACTGAGCCTGCGCGTCTGGAGCTTGTGCTCCGCCACAAGAGAGGCCGCGACAGTGAGAGGCCCGCGCACCGCGATGAAGAGTGGCCCCTACTCGCCGCAACTAGAGGAAGCCCTTGCATAGAAAACAAAGACTCAACACAGACAAAAATAAATAAATAAATAAATTTAAAAATAAATAAATAAATAAAGGCCTTTACCATCTGAGCCTGGCCATTAAAAAAAAAAAAAAAAAAAAAAGACACATTCCTTGGTGAAAAAAAATCAAATTGTGTAGCAGCATCTATACAACGATTTTATTTATGTAAAAAGAATCAAATGCTATATGTGTGTTAAAAATATGGAGAAAAAAGACTGAAAGAATATACTCCAGATTATCTCTGGGAAGGGGCTGGTTTCGTTTGGGTAGAGTAGGGTGGTGATGGTTATAAAAATTAACTGTCTTATCCTGTATACTTTCATATTATCTAAATATTTTAAGGTGAGGATATATCCATGTGTAACTTGTATAATTAGAAAACTAAAATAGAAGGAGGCCTCAGGGAATAAGAATGTGTTTGTGTCTCCAGACCATCCAGAGAAGAGGTTGCTCTGATGTGTGGTTCCTGAATATCCATTCTCTGATTCTGTGCACCTTTATTGAGGGCCAGGTTCAAAGTTTGATGCCGTTAAGACTGTCTAAGTAGTCCACTCTTTCTCTAGTTCTGTGCTTCCTAAGGAGTGTCCTGATGACAATAGTTTGGTTCCCATACAGTTTTTCTATACTGGAGAGACTATATTAACTAGCTGGGCATTAAGCATATAAAATTTTCATTGTAAACTAGTGAAGTGACTTTGTTTTCTACATCATTCTCCTTGTGAATTTGATTAGTACACATCAGATTTTGAAACATTTTTTGGCTTCAAGGGTGAGGGCCAGATCCTGGATCATGATGCTATAGTGAAGTTACTGTCCAATGGGGGCTTCTTCCCTAAGGACCACCTCTGTCTTATTTTTATGTAAACAAAACAGTGATATCTTATTTTCTTTCATTAAGCAGAACTCTAGTTTTCAAACCTAGATCCTTCCCAGTTGTACCTAGGGGCTGAATGTTTTGGAGAGAAAGAGAGGTCCAAAGAGACACCTATCAAGGTGAGTGAATAGGGAAGGATAGGTGAGATGGACCTAGCAAAAGTTACAGCCTGGATCAACTTGAAAGAGGAACTCTTCAATTATCACTGGTCTGCCAAGTTACTGATTATAGGCAACCTAAGGAAATATAATTACTTTTCACCCATATTTGAGGACTAGAAACTGTAGGTGAGTGGTAATTTTCCCCAACACTTAACTTACCCAAGATTAATATACTTATCCCTTTCACATTCTCCTACTGTTTATCACTCTGGATGATCCTAAATTACCTGGGTCAGTTTTTAGTATTTGAGCGTTTCAGAATCAATCACAATAAGGAAGTTTATAGATTTACCAAAACCTGTCACTACTTAATCTCTTTCTCCCAATCACCTATTCTAATCTTTTCCCCAGGTCATTGTGATCTTCTTTCTCTATTATTGAGAAGAGGATAAAAATCAGGACTTCACAATGCAGGTCCTCTCTTCTGCACGGAGGACATTTTCCTTTGTGAATATTTTTTTCAGGCAAGAAAACCAAGCCTGATGGCACAGTGTTAAATGACTTAAAAAGACATGGAGGGTCAGAGAGCCTGGTCATCAGGGGTTCACATTAGGAGAAGTTGAAGATGCATGCTGAATAAGGACTAGAAGGGGAAATCCTGCAGGAATGACTGGGAGGACACCAAATGCACACAGACCTTTCACAGGAGAACAGTGTTACTCTAAGGATAATCATCTTTGAGAAAGTACCTTGTAAGTATTCTGAATCTGAGAGACAGTTTCTTTTAAACTGGAACCTATTAGACGCCCCTTCATCGTGTTACAAAAAGCATGAGTTCCAGCCAGATTTCACTGCAAGTGAAACATCAGAGACTTAAAAGACAGAAGAAACCTTCCAAGTGTAGTGAATGTGGAAAGTTTTTTACTCAGAGATCATCTCTTACCCAGCATCAGAAGATTCACACAGGAGAGAAACCTTATGTGTGTACTGAATGTGGAACTTGTTTCCGTAAACAGTCAAATCTTACTCAACATCTGAGGATTCATACGGGAGAGAAACCTTATAAATGTAATGAATGTGAGAAAGCCTTTCAAACAAAAGCAGTCCTTGTCCAGCATCTGAGAATTCATACTGGGGAGAAACCCTATAAATGCGATGAATGTGGCAAAGCCTTTTGTCAGAGTCCATCCCTTGTTAAACACCTGAGAATTCATACTGGAGAGAAGCCCTATAAATGCAGCGAGTGTGGCAAAGCCTTCAGTCAGAGCATATGCCTTACTCGTCATCAGAGAAGTCATTCTGGAGATAGACCTTATAAGTGTAATGACTGTGGGAAAGCCTTTAATCAGAGTGTGTGCCTCAGGCAGCATCAGAGAATCCACTCAGGAGAGAAGCCCTACACATGTACCAAATGTGGTAAAACCTTCACTCAGAACTCTTCCCTTGTTGAACATGAGAGAACTCACACTGGAGAGAAACTTTTTAAGTGTAGTGAGTGTGAAAAAACCTTCCGCAAGCAAGCACACCTTAGTGAACATTACAGAATTCACACTGGAGAGAAAGCTTATGAATGTGCTAACTGTGGGAAATCCTTCAGGCACAGCTCAGCGCTTGCTCGACATCAGAGGCTTCATGCTGTGGAATAAAACTCGGGATATAACTAGGGTGGAAAGACTTGTATCAGTATGAGAACACTTCTTTTTTTTTTCTAAATTCTTAGGAGATTAGGACTCAAATCTTCGCCTGGGATGAATGTTTTGTATGTTGAGCACAAGGCAGTGTGTCCTAAAAATTAGAAAATAGACTCAGAACTAGATAGTCTTAAGTTTGATGGCTTCTCTGCCACTTAATGGGTGTCTGACCTTACCGCTCTGAGCCTCAGTTTTTCCCATCATCCCCAAAGAATAATGAGGATACTTACTAGGGTTGTCTTGAGAATAAAATGAGTGGTATATAATAACTAACTGCCAGTAATTGGTTTTGAGTGATAGATGTTGCAAAAGTTTATAAATCTGGTTATTGAAAACAAAGGTCAACTTTTTGTTTCTCATAATGTATTTTTTCTTAAGAATATTCTTGTAATTGGGCTGTGATTTCATACTTAATCTACAGAAGGCTATTTAAACTATAACATATAGATTTAAATAGGAGAACACATTTAAGACCAGTTTCTCCTTGAAAAAATTCAGATTTAATCAGAGAAAAAAGAAATGATTGGGATTTGAGTGGACATTTTGGGTACTCTGAAGAGTTTTATGTAGATTTTGATACCTTCCGTTGTTGGATCTAATTTCACTTCAAGCTCTGGACTTCTCATTTCCATGAAAAGGGAAGCCTCACTAACACTAACTGAGTAAAAACTCGTGTTCAGGACTTTGTGTTTTGAGGTGGAGTGGGATGAGGAGAAGACACAGGAGAATAGAGAGGGGGCATAAGATAGAGAATATAAGCCTGTTGATGAGGACGTGGCTTTACTTGTTTTGAAATCTAAGAGCACAACACTAAAGGGGAGCCTCTTAAGGGAAGAGGAGGGTAGGAGACGTTGGGTTCTTAGGCGCCAGCAGGTGGGGCCAACATGAGAATAGCGTCTTGGGGATAAGTGGGTGGGGGTGCCTCACTTACAACAAAGAATGGCTTCTTAGAGCTCAAAAGAAGCAAAGAAATCAAAGGATACTTTTTAAATTTTTTTATTTATTTTTGGCTGTGTTGGGTCTTTGTGACAGTGCGTGGGCTTCTCATTGCAGTGGCTTCTTTTGTTGCAGAGCACGGGCTCTAGGCTCGTGAGCTTCAGTAGTTGTGGCACATAGTAGTTGTGGCTCACGGGCTCTAGAACGCAGGCTCAGTAGTTGTGGCGCACGGGCTTAGTTGCTCCGCAGCATGTGGGATCTTCCCAGACCAGGGCTCGAACCCGTGTCCCCTGCATTGGCAGGTGGATTCTTTTTTTTTTTTTTTAAATTTTTTTTATTTTTGGCTGCATTGGGTCTTTGTTGCTGCATGCGAGCTTTCTCTAGTTGCGGAGAGCGGGGGCTGCTCTTCACTGCGGTGTGTGGACTTCTCATTGCGGTGGCTTCTCTTATTGTGGAGC
Source organism: Eubalaena glacialis (assembly GCF_028564815.1). Lineage (NCBI taxonomy): Eukaryota > Metazoa > Chordata > Mammalia > Artiodactyla > Balaenidae > Eubalaena > Eubalaena glacialis. The sequence continues at coordinate 65,248,041 of NC_083722.1, read as the reverse complement.
ACGGGCTCTAGGCGCTTGGGCTTCAGTAGGTGCAGCACGCAGGGTCAGTAGTTGTGGCTCACGGGCTCTAGAGCACAGGCTCAGTAGTTGTGGTGCACTGGCTTAGTTAGTTGCTCCGCGGTATGTGGGATCTTCCCGGACCAGGGCTTGGACCTGTGTCCCCTGCATTGGCGGGCAGATTCTTAACCACTGCGCCACCAGAGAATTCCCGGCAGGTGGATTTTTAACCACTGCGTCACCAGAGAAGCCCTAAATGATACTTTTAATGGTGCTTCATGCAATGCTAATAAGCTACTTAAGGTAAACAAGCACATCTAACACTAAAAGGTACCCTTGTAAGAAAAGTAAGAGATATTTTCCGCATTTCCAGAGTCAGGGATAAAGAAAGAGGAACTTGACTTCCCAAAGTCAAACAGCTAATGTCAGAGTTGAATCTCAGTCTAGATCCTGGTTTTTATAGTACCAAACTCACAGGTAATTTTCCATCACTGAACCTTTCCATTGTGTGAGATGCCAAAATTGTGAAAAACGGGGGGGAGGTATTTTTTCAACTTAATGTGTGCTCATTGAAATACATTTATAAAATAAGAGTGGAAAAAATTAAAATTACATACTTTCACCAAGTACATATACTAAAGTACTTACTTTAGTATATTTATTCTAGCCTTTCTTCTCTGCTTAGCTTTTCTTTCTTCCATTAAAAAAAAAAAAAGTAGCTATGGGGAATTCCCTAGAGGTCCAGTGTTTAGGTCTCCGCGCTTCCACTGCAGTGGGCCCAGGTTCAATCCCTATTCAGGGAACTAGGATCTCACTGCTGTGTGGCCAAAAAAAAAAAAAAAAAGTAACTATGATTATTATGTTACATCTTGCTATTTGATTTAACATAAGGATTTAGCCATACTCTTACAGACCTTCTATAAACCTCGTTTTAATGGTTGCCTAACATTTTATTGACCTGCTCATAATTTACTGACTTGTTTCCCTTCTGTTTGTTTAAATTAATGCCATTTTTTTCTTATAAATCAGCTAGTCCACTTAGTGCAATGCCTGACACATGGTATGTGCTCATGTTAGCTAGTAAAATTATTAACTCAGCAGTGAAACATGTTTGTATATAAAGCTTTTTCATCATTTTAAATTATTGCCTTAGGATTTTCAGAAGGTATGATCTTTAATTTTATTTTTAAAATTTCATTATTTTTTTGACTAGACAATAGAAGCTTATGGTTTAAAATTCTAAAAGCACAAAAGTTAAACAGTGAAAAGCCTTCTTGCTAGCCACCCCAGATAAAAAATATTATCAGTTTCTTGTTTTCCTTCCAGAGATAGATGATTATAAACAAGGAAACGTGTTTCCCTCCTTTTTCTAAAATAGACTTTTAAAGAATAGTTTTAGGGGACTTCCCTGGTGGCGCAGTGGTTAAGAATCCACCTGCCAATGCAGGGGAGGTGGGTTCGAGCCCTGGTCTGGGAAGATCCCACATGCCGCAGAGCAACTAAGCCCGTGCGCCACAACTACTGAGCCTGCGCTCTAGAGCCCGCGAGCCACAACTACTGAGCCCACGCACCACGACTACTGAAACCCACGCGCCTAGAGCCCGTGCTCCGCAACAAGAAAAGCCACTGCAACGAGAAGCCCGTGCACTGCACGAAGAGTAGCCCCTGCTCGCCGCAACTAGAGAAAGCCCGCACACAGCAACAGAGATCCAACTGCAGGCAAAAAAAAAAAAAAAAAAAAAGAACAGTTTTAGGTTCACAGCAAGATTGAATGGAAAGTACATGGAGTTCCCACGTATGTACAATCTCCCCATTATCAGTGTCCTGCACCAGGGTGATACATTTGTTACAGTCCATGAACCTACACACTATGAACTGAAAATTCATAGTTCAAGTTAGGGTTAACTCTTTTTTTTTTTTTTAATTGAAGTAAAGTTGATTTACAATGTTGTGTTAGTTTCTGGTGTACAGCAAGGTAATTCAGATATGTATGTATATATATGTATGTGTATATATATATATATATATATATATATATATATATATATATATATATATTCTTTTCCATTATGGCTTATCACAGGATATTGAATATAGTTCCCTGTGCTATACAGTAGGACCTTGTCATTTATGCATTCTATATATAATAGTTTGCATCTGCTAGTCCCAAACTCCCACTCCATCCCTCCCCTGCACACCCCCTTGGCAACCACAAGTCTGTTCTCTATGTCTATGAGTGTTTCTGTTTCATAGATAAGTTCATTCGTGTCATATTTTAGATATCACGTATAAGTGATATCATATGGTATTTGTCTTTCTCTTTCTAACTTACTTCACTTACTGTGATAATCTCTAGGTCCATCCATGTAGCTGCAAATGGCGTTATTTCTTTTTTAATGGCTGAGTAATATTCCACTGTGTGTAAATACCACATCTTTTTTTTATATTTTATTTTATTTATTTATTTTTTATACAGCAGGTTCTTATTAGTGTTTTATACATATTTGTGTATATATGTCAATCCCAATCTCCCAATTCATCCCACCAACACCACCTCCTCCCGCCATTTTCCCCACTTGGTGTCCATATGTTTGTTCTCTACATCTGTGTTAAATACCACATCTTCTTTATTCATTCATCTGTCATTGGACATTTAGGTTGTTTCCATGTCTTGGCTATTATAAACAGTTTTTCTATGAACACAGGGGTGCATGTATCTTTTTGAATTTATAGTTTTCTCTGGAATGGGATTGCTGGATCACATGGCAACTCTATTTTTAGTTTTTTGAGAAACCGCCATACTGTTCTCCATCGTGGCTGCACTAATTTACATTCCCACCAACAGTGTAGGAGGGTTCCCTTTTCTCCAACACATTAGGGTTCTCTTAAGAGTCATGCATCCTATGGGTTTGGATAAATGTATAATGACATGTATCCACCATTATAGTATCATGCAGAATAGTTTCACTGCCCTAAAAATCCTCTGTGCTCCACCTATTCATCCCCACCTCTTCCCAACCCCTGACAACTACTTATCTTTTTATTGCCTCCATAGTTTTGCCTTTTCCAGAATGTCATGTAGTTGGAATTGTACAGTATGCAGCCTTTTTTTAAAATTTTTTATTTTATTTCTTTATTTTTTGGCTGTGTTGGGTCTTCTTTGCTGCACGCAGGCTTTCTCTAGTTGCGGCGAGCGGGGTCTACTCTTCGTTGCGGTGCGTGGGCTTCTTATTGCAGTGGCTTCTCTTGTTGTGGAGCATGGGCTCTAGATGCGTGGGCTTCAGTAGTTGTGGCTTACGGGCTCTAGAGCACAGGCTCAGTAGTTGTGGCGCATGGGCTTAGTTGCTCTGCAGCATGTGGGATCTTTCCGGACCAGGGATCAAACCCGTGTCCCCTGCATTGGCAGGCGGATTCTTATCCACTGTGCCACCAGGGAAGCCCCTATGCAGCCTTTTTGAGTTGGTTTTTTTCACTTAGTAATATGCATTTAATTTTCTCCATGTCTTTTCATGGCTTGATAGCTCATTTCTTTTTTTTTTTTAAAGAATTTTTTATAATTTAAATTTATTTATTTATTTATGGCTGTGTTGGGTCTTCGTTTCTGTGCGAGGGCTTTCTCTAGTTGTGGCAAGCGGGGGCCACTCTTCATCGCGGTGCGCGGGCCTCTCACTATCGCGGCCTCTCTTGTTGCGGAGCGCAGGCTCCAGACGCGCAGGCTCAGTAGTTGTGACTCACGGGCCCAGTTGCTCCGCGGCATGTGGGATCTTCCCAGACCAGGGCTCGAACCCGTGTGCCCTGCATTGGCAGGCAGACTCTCAACCACTGCACCACCAGGGAAACCCTCATTTCTTTTTTTAAAAAATATTTTTTATTAATTAATTTATGGCTGCGTTGGGTTTTCGTTGCTGCACGCGGGCTTTCATTGCGGTGGCTTCTTTCTTCGCGGAGCATGGGCTCCAGGTGCACGGGCTTCAGTAGTTGTGGCTTGCAGGCTCGGTAGTTGTGGCTCGCGGGCTCTAGAGCGCAGGCTCGGTAGTTGTGGCACATGGGCTCAGCCGCTCCGCGGCATGTGGGATCTTCCCCGACCAGGGCTTGAACCCGTGTCCTCTGTATTGGCAGGGGGATTCTTAACCACTTCGCCACCGGAGAAGCCCGATAGCTCATTTCTATTTAGCGCTAAATAACATTCCATTGTCTTGCTGTACCGCAGTTTATCCATTCACCTACTGAAGGATATCTTGGTTGTATCCAGACTTTGGCAATTATGGATATAGCTGCAATAAACATCTGTATTCAGGTTTTTGTGTGGACCTAAGTTTACAAGTTCTTTGGGTACATACCAAGGGGCGCAATTGCTGGATCACGTTTAGTTTTTTAAGAAAGCACCAAACTGTCTTCCAAAGTGGTGACCATTTTGCACTCCCACCAGCAATGAATGAGAGTTCCTGTTGCTCCACATTCTTGTTAACATTTGCTGTTGTCAGTGCTCTGGATTTTAGCCATTTTAATACGTGTGTAGTGGTAGCTTATTGTTGTTTTGTGTTTCCCTGATGACATATGAGGTGGGGCATCTTTTCTATGCATATTTGCCATTTGTATATTTCTTTGGTGAGGTATCTGTTCAGGATGTTTCCGCATCTTTAATTGGGTGTCCAGCTTCCATTGCCCACAAGTTTACAGAGAACCTTCTCTGGGAGGTAGACAATACTGCCGCAGTTGCACCAGAGACCCAGCTTGACTTGTTGGCTCAGGGAGAGGCAAGGGCAATGGGAAAACTGACTCTGTGCTACCATCTCCTCAGGGGCCCAGGGTAGGAGGGGAAAAGTGTAGTGGTGCACAGCTGGATTGGTGTAGGGAGGAGAAGGCTGGGAAGGACTGTGAGTGTCAAGGCAGGACAGACGGTTTGTGTTCTAGGACCCCACACTGCAGATTCAGAGGATCCAGACTTTGGAGAGAATGGAGGCTGTGATGAGATGAGGAGCAAGAGAAGTTATGGCTAGACTTGGGAGAATTTGGGGAAACATACACGAATACAAAGTTTGGGGTCCCATCCTGCAGCTGAGGAACTTGGTCAGCTCTCCCCCAGCAGCTCCTGGGACCAGGACTGTGCTAGCTGTTGCCAGTCTCTAAGGAAACGTTCAAATCAATGATGATAACTCAATGGTCTCTTCTGTCCCAGCTTCTGGGACCACATATGCCTAAATCACGTTAAACTTGGGGCTGCCATTAGCCTAGAATGATTGTGGGGCAATGGAGGATTCCTAACCTCAGGCCTGGACAGACGCCTTCCGTCTAGACTTTCTCCTGTCTGAAAGACTTCATGCATAACTTGGGAGAAGCAGTAGGTTGGTGAGAGTAGATGTCAGTCAAAACTGTTTCCACAGCAGTGTGAGGCTCAGAAAGCAAGAACCTCTGGAGAGACAGGGCCCAGGACTGGGGAAAGGGCCACAGAAGTGGGAGCTTGAAAACTCAGAAGACATGTGTCTTGCTTCCTGATTTGACTGCATTGCCCTGGATATCTTGAGCCATGCAGTCAGATATGATTGCATTTTGCACTGTTTTGTGTCAAATGTAAAAATACCTTTGACCCTTACAAAGTGGCAGAGACTTCCTCAGGAGTTGCAGGACTCCTAATGAGTGAAAGAAAAAATCCCGTTTACTCCAATAATACCTAAAACTGCACTGTCCAATGGAGTGGCCACTAATTACATGTGCCTATTTTGTTCTCTTTTTTTCTTTTGGCTGCACTGCGTGGCTTGTGGGATCTTAGTTCCTTGACCAGGGATTGAACCTGGGCCCTCGGCAGTGAAAGCGCTGAGTCCTAACCACTGGACCGCCAGGGAATTTCCTACATGTGGCTATTTAAGCTAGTTAAAATTAACAGAAGGAAAAGTTCAGTTTCTCACTCACTCTAGCCACATTTCCAGTGCTCAATGACCACATGTGGCTAGGGGCAGCAAAGCTGTAAAACATTTCCATTATTGTGGAATATTCTTTTTTTTTAACATCCTTATTGGAGTATAATTGCTTTACATTGTTGTGTTAGTTTCTGCTGTATAACAAAGTGAATCATATTGTGGAATATTCTATCAGACAGTGCTGGCCTTGATGTTTGGCTTTCCTAGGCAATAAACTTCAAAATATTTTTTGGACGCTGATATAGACTTGATGACCTTTTATTTTGACGAGTAAGCACATTAGATTAACCTGCTATTTGTTATAACCATTATTCCATAAAATAAAAACCAGAGATAAGAAACCTATAATCTCAGAATAAAGGACTTCTTCAGAAGAAAGTATAAATGGGCATCTTTGCACTGACACTGACAGAGAAGCCCTGGAGCCTGTATTGACATTCCTGTGCCATTGTCAGCTTCTAGGATTTAGGCCTCTTTAGTACTGCACTTGAGCCCTATCCTTGAAAAGGGCATCAGGAAGGCCCTAGGGGATCTTCTCGGCCTTTGGGAAGTGACATGCCCTTCTCAGTGCATCATGTAAGGAGGTCATGCTGTCAGTATGACTTATTACTGGTAATGTTACTTTGATCATTTAGATAAGGTGGCATCTGCCTGGTTTTCCACTGTAAATGACTAGTTTTCCTTTTGTAATCTCTGGTGGAGATATACTTTGAGACTATGCAAATAGTGATTTTTCAGCATATTTCTGGCCACTAATTTTGACATCTTTTGATGAATCTTTCCAACACCACTTAGGTATTTGTTTACTATGGCCTCTGTAACAAACTATCACAAACTTGGTGGCTTAAAAGAACAGAAATGTACGCTCTCAGAGTTCTAAAAGCCAGAAGTTTGAAATCAGTTTCATTAGGCTGAAGTCAGGGTGTTGGCAGGTCTGCACTCCCTCTGAAGACTTTTGGGGAGAATCTTTTGTTTCTTCCAGCTTCTGGTGGCTGTGAGCATTCTCTGCCTCTCTTCACATTGTCTTGTCTGTCTAATCTCTGTCTGCCTTTCTCTTACAAGGAAATGTGTGATGGCTTTTAGAGCCTCCCCAGATTATCCAGGATTCTCTCTTTGAGAGCCTTAATCACACCTGCAAAAACTTTACCACCTAAGGTAACATTCACAGGATTAGGACCTATCTCTTAGGAGGCTGCCATTCAGACCACTGCAACTTATTACTGTGGAATTTTCCAAATGGTGATTTTTTTTCTTTTTTTAAAAAATTTATTTATTTTATTTTATTTATTTTTATTTTTGGCTACGTTGGGTCTTTGTTCCTGTGCACGGGCTTCTCATTGCAGTGGCTTCTCTTGTTGCGGAGCACGGGCTCTAGGCGTGCAGGCTTCAGTAGTTGTGGCACGCGGGCTCAGTAGTTGTGGCTCATAGGCTCTAGAGCACAGGCTCAGTAGTTGTGGCACACTGGCTTAGTTGCTCCGCGGCATGTGGGATCTCCTCGACCAGGGCTCGAACCCGTGTCCCCTGAATTGGCAGGCGGATTCTTAACCACTGTGCCACCAGGGAAGTCCCCCAAATGGTGATTTTATTTTTTCTATTTCCATCATTCCTCCTACATTTATTAATTGGGATTCTACTGCAAGGAAGACCTATCCCTTTTCCTCCACGTGTGTCCTTTTGACATGCCCCCGTTATTCTTTGAGGACCGCCTTACTTTTGGGCACAAGATGTTCCAGGCTTGTCCTTTTACTATTCCTGCCTCAGCCCTGGGATCACATTACTGACCTATTTGTCTAGCCCTGCTCATATGGTCCATTCCTGAGAAGCAAGGGGACAGTTCGTGAGGAAAAAGGACTAGCCTCTCTCCTCTGGCCCCAAACTCATTCACCTTTCTCGGCAGTTAACAGGACCCACTGTTCTTAGAAAGTAGTTTACAGAGGTGAAGCAACTTTCTTAAGGCTGCTCAGATGTCACCTGCCACCCTACCTTGGTCGTGGGCTTTCATCATGAGATATGCTTCCTGGCTGGTAACACTCACACTTAACATTGTTAGAAATATCACCTACGGTAAAGACTTCATCAATATGATAAGTTTCAAGATTTAAGATCTTTTAAACAGTCTTTCATGTTACTTGTTTAAATTTTTTGTTTTATCTCCCTTATAATAGGCTTTATCAGTATTTCTCAAATTCGAGTGAGCATCAGAACCACCTGGCAGACTTGTTACAGAGAATGCTGGGCCCTACACCCGAAATTTCTGATTCTTGGGCAAGGCCTGCACATTTGCATCCTTAGGTTTCCAGGGGTGCTGATGCTGCTTGTCCAGGATCCACACTTTGAGAACCACCGGCCTGTTAAAAAAAAAAAAAATTAAACACTCAGTTATTCTAACTATATTTATTTTGCTCTTAATATGTTAGGTACTGTTCTGGGTACTGAGGATACAGAGGTAAGACAAAGGCCCTCCTGCCCTGCAGACTCCCACCTGTAAATGCTAAGACATACTAAAATTTACAGTCATTAAAGCAGTGGGGTGTTGGTACAAGAATAGATATAGCAATGATACAGATTAGAAAAAACCCTGGCTTGTTACAAGTGAGTATACATTAAAGATAGTACTAGGAATGGCTTCGGGACTAGTTTGTGTAATTTAGAGAGCCTATTTCAGGACTCACACTAGCCCACTCACATGAATCACTTTTGAGGATTCTTTACACTAGGTCTGAAAATGGCTGAAAGATAGGTGTGGCACCAAATTCATAACATGGAATCTGAAATGCCTAATTTCTGGCTGGTGAAGAATGGGATCTTGACAAGTCTCCAGTTTCGGCTGACTTGCAGTAATGAGGAAAATTATTAGGTAACATGAAAAACAGTTTAGCTTCCCTGGTCAAAGAAAATGCCAGTTAAATATAACTATTAAACACCATTTTCAAAGCATCAAATTGAATGCATCAGGGATGAGGTGATGTGGGCTATTGTAGGTGGTATGAATAAAATGGTAAAAACCACCTAGAAAGCAATTTGAAAGAAAGCACGAAAAGCTTTAGAAATATACAAATACTTTGATCTAGTAATTCTGCTTCCAGCAACTCATTCTAAGGAAATCATCAGAAATACACTTGGAGGTTTCTGTGCACACACATTCTACCACTGTATCATTAGGCTGCATGTAACAGAAACCCGACAGAGGATTAACTAAGAGGGTGTTTATCCTCATGTATCAGGAAGTCCAAGGCTAGTACAGCAGCTCCTCCAGGCATGCCATCACGATCCAAGCTCCTCGAGTCTTTCCACTGTACCACCCAGAACAAGTGGCTGTCTTCTTCATGCCCCAAAATGGCTCTGGTACTTCTTGGTTTCATGTTTGTGCTCCAGGCAGGATGGAGAGAGGACAAAGGTTCACGCTTGCCAAATCTGTCCTTTTGTATCAAAAAACCTAGTAAGCAGACTTCCACTTGTATCTTTTTTTTTTAACCGTGTAATCAATAATAGTCACCATGTGATTCAGTAGATCCTAACTTGTATCATGGTCACCTGTATTAGATCCTTACTTGTTCAAGATCCACTTGTATCTCTTAACTTACCAGAGCTGTCACACGGCTACCCTTAGCAGGAGCTGGGGAAGTATTGGTAACTAGGCATATGATCATCTCCCTCATCCAAAGTGAGGTTCTGCTGAAGAGGAAGATAAAACACAGGATCTGTTTAATTACAAAATCCTCTGTAGCTCTTAATGTCAGGATTTTGAATTTTACTGACCTAGAAAAATGCTCATGATACAATGTCAAGTGAGAAGCAGGACTGAGAACATACAGAATACAATCACAATTTTGTTTAGAAAAATATAATTTACATACACACACATCCCACACACAGGAAATAACAAAATGTTAGTGGTAGTTAATGTCTAGAGAGTTAGCAGTTCAGGTCAAAAGGGTTTTGATGGATAGATATGTTTTATCTTACTGAATGTTTTCTGTATTTTCTAAATTTTCTCCAGTGAACGTGTATTATCTTTTTTTTTTTTTTAATGTTTTAGTTTTACTTTTTGGCCACACCGTGCAGCATATGGAATCTTAGTTCCCCAACCAGGGATCGAACCTGTGCCCCCTGCAGGGGAAGCATGAGGTCTTAACCACTGGACAACCAGGGAAGTCCCTGAACTTGTATTATAATAGGAAAAAAAGATGTTATTTAAAAAAATACCCCGTATGTTCTTAAAGAAGACTAAGTCCAAAATATTTATTTATACTTATTCACTTTCATCTTCATTGTCAAAAGAAAGGAGGCTACTATTTTTGATTTGCTTTTGTGAGTTCTTTTTAACTGAATCCTGCTTATTTATTTCATCTTCTTCATTTGTCTTCTTCTTTTTTGAGCTTGCTGTTAAACCGGAATATTTTTCACCTGAGGAACGCTTGACTGGTTTTCGATACATAATTCTTCCATCAGCTGAAGCTGGTTCTTCATCTGCAGCAAAAAACAAAGTTAAAAAACTTTCTTTCTCTCGTTATTTTGACTTTATCAGAGAGTCAAACGGCAGAAAATCTCATACGGTATTTATGGATGTCCTTGAGTCAATTCAGTCTGGTCTTCTCCACTGCCTCTAGCTATATAGCCAAAAGACATGCAGTCACTTAATAAAAACTCATGTACCGAACGAAGTATTGTGTAATATTGCCAGTCCCCAATTCATTACAATCAGGCTATATTTTTAAGTATTTCGAAAAGCGATTGTTTGGAACTCCAGCATTTCCTCCTAAAGCAATGTAATAAATGCTTACAAATAATGAAAAAAATACTATATAGCATACCACACTTCAGGCACTAATTAAATACACCTCTGTTGACTAGTTTGTTAAACCTAACCAGATATGTTTTTAAAAAACAGATGTTTTTACTTAAATTTGCACTTAACCCTTATAACAGCCCAATAAAGTGGGCACAACTGTTGTCCCCATTTTACTGATGAGGTAACTGAGGCTGAGAGATGAAATAACTTGTTCAAGGTCACACATCTGGTAAGTGTTAAAGCCAAAGTTTGGGGCTTCCCTGGTGGCGCAGTGGCTGAGAATCCGCCTGCCAACGCAGGGGATACGGGTTTGATCCCTGGTCCGGGAAGATCCCACATGTCGCGGAGCAACTAGGCCCGTGGGCCACAACTACTGAGCCTGCGCTCTAGAGCCCGCGAGCCACAACTACTGAGCCCGCATGCTGCAACCACTGAAGCCTGCATGCCTAGAGCCCGTGCTCCGCAACAAGAGAAGCCACCACAATGAGAAACCCACGCAACGCAACGAAGAGTAGTCCCCGCTTGCCACAACTAGAGAAAGCCCACGTACAGCAACAAAGACCCAACGCAGCCAAAAATAAATAAAATAAATAATTAAAAAAAAAAAAAAAAAAAAGCCAAAGTTTGAACCTAGGACTGTCTCCTTCAAACATACCATACCACTGTATAAAATGATTTCATACCTAACTCATTAAGTTGGTAGAAAAACCAGCTTACTTTCAGACATACCTGCTTTGGCAGCCTTTATTTCTGTTTTAATTTTCATGACTTCTTCAACTGATAGGTCTCCCTTTTTTAAAACCACCACTTGGGGCTGTTCATCTTCTTTGTCACTGTGATCACCATCTTCACCTGGGAGCTGAAGCTGGATTCTCTAGGAAAAAAACACAAACATAACATTTAAGTTGCTGACCTTGAACTAAATACAACCACTGTCTCTGTGAGAAACTGTAATTACTAGAGTGAGAAGGGTAACTTTATTGACTAAATGTGTTTGGCAATGAATTTTCAAGTAACTCTTAAGAATCTAACCTCACCAGAGTAGGGAAGAGGTCCACCTGCCAGTTATCCTGGGGTGCCTGTTCAAGGGAACTGGTTTCCATTTCAGCAGGACCCCAGCTTGCAGTTCCTGATGTCAGGGGCCCTCTGCTTCATGTTCTGCCAGCATTCAGCCTACTCAGGGCAGTGCTGACTACAGCAGTTCTCTCTGCTCTTCATCAACCCTTTCCACTTACATCTCTTCTCAAAGTGTGACAAAAAATAAACACCAGCAAAGTACAGAAAACGGCAAGTAAAAGGTCCTCCTTCACCTACTGCTCATCTTTACTCCCTTCCAGTAGCTTGTTTGGTGGGTATCTTAAGTGTTATTCTAAGTGTATAAAAATATGGAGGTATAGAAGACATTTTGTATACGAACAAGACACAGAACATACTACTATATGACTCGCTTTCTTTTTTCTTTTTAAATTATGAAATGTACCAAACATAGAAAAGTACAGAAAATAACAGAAACCATGCAATGACTCTACAGGTGCAACAAATGGTAATATTTGGCTAGTTGACTGAGATTTTTAAAAAATGTCAGACATCATATAAGCCCCACTCGCCCAACTTTTTTACTCAAAAAAATCTTTGCACAATGCCTTGAGATACATATGGCATCATCTATTTTTAAAAATCACTACCCAGTATTTAATTATACATATGGTTATCTCATGGTTTATCTGACCAATTCTTTGTAAGTAAAAATTTTGGTTGTCTCTAGTTTTTTTCTACTATAATAAAATTTTTGCACATGTTTTTGTTCACTTTTGCAAACTTATACATAGATAAATTCCTCGAATGGAAATGCTAGGTTGAAAGGCATGCACACCCACCACACATTATTCAAATAGCTTGTTAGTCCACCTCTCACAGAGCCTTCCTTGTCTCCCAAACAGGGCAGCAAAGCCCTGCAGGATTTGGCCTCAGTCAATAACCACAGCTATAATCTTAAACTATAAACTATAATTATATAGTGATTTCCCATGAAACTCTTTTCTTTTTGTTAACAGATTCCTAGAATGATTATACTGCCAAAATGATTAAGAATGAAGTTGGTTTCGCAAACACAGGAACCTGGGACATCTGTCTACTGAAAAGTCTGTTGATCAAATGTGTTAGCCCGAATGACTGATATTAATTGGAAAGCTTCCCCCCCCCCCCAACCCCGAGTTCTCCTAAGATAGCATTCTAAGCTGCAATCTTGAAGGTGTTAACTAGGCACACACATGATCATCACTAGGACCTGAAGCAAACTATAAAATTAGGTCCATATTCTCCTCATCGCTGAAACCATGTCCCTTTTCTCAAACCTCATCCTCTTCGCCATCGTCACTGTTTTTGGTCCTGGGGACCAGTCACTCCCTGATCATGTTATCTCTATCCAAACATGCTCCTTGTTGCCTACTGAATAGTCCATATGGCCTCACCTCTATCAGTCCCTCAATCACTTCTAAACACAGTCAGTCCGTGACTATCTCTACACTTTTACCCATGCTGTTCCTTCCATCTCTACCTGCTGACTTACCCATGCTCAAGATTCAATCTAAATGTCCCCTCCTCCATGAAGCCTTGCCTGACGATAACCACAGTCATCTAACCAATGTAACTTGTCACCCACTACTTGGTGCCACAGGCACTGTACTAGGAAAATACAGAGGGATTAAGATACTTAGAGTGTTCGATTTAGTGGTGGAGATACCCAAGAGAGCAAGTAGTTGCCATGCAGAATGATGAGTATTGCAGATAAGATGCGGATAGAGTGAAGAGAAGAACAGAGGAGGAGTTACTGTCTGGGGGAGGCTCAAAGGGCTTCACTGAGGTGGTGACCTGTGAAGGCTGAGATGAGGCAAGCAGGAAGGTGTTAAAGAACAGGGCATTTTGGAGATCCATCTCTTTGTCCTTTCAGAGCCTGGCCCAGTGCCTGGGTTTAGCACATACTCACTGGATTAACTGCACTTAAGTCAATTTTGTGTCCTACTAAGTGACTTGAGGGGTGGGTCTTTGTGCAAGTGCTAGACACAAAGTGCTAAATAAATTCTCTATTTCTCCACACATGCCCTAAGCATAATAGTCTCTTTCTATTAAAAAAGGTAGGGCAGATTTTGATGTGAATCAGTTCGGGTAGGAGCCTGGGGGGGCTTAGAAGTTGCCTCCCACCAATCCCCGTTTCTAAACTATCCAGGTGTGGCTCCTTCCTGAAGCTCCTCTTCTTCTATTGAGATCCAAGATATTCAAGATTTTTGCTTTCCGTTTTTTTTTTTTTTTTTTTTGGTGACAACAAGCACAGAAGTAGATCTAGGGCATTCCTTAAGGATGTTCCAGACTCAAGGCTTAGGATATCAGGTCATTTGATCGAGTGGCCTCAGTTTCTTTACCTGGAAAATGGGACGACGCTACCACCCACACTGCTAACTACAGGTTATGGGATAAGCAAGTGAAAACGAAGAGAGAGGAAAATGATCTTTCTTAACCGTCTACCAAGGACGAGGCGCTTTACCTGCGTGAAGTCATTTTCAAGAACACAGCAGCACTGTGAAAACGACAAATAGCTTCCTGGGCGAAAGAGGCAGTAGTTGTTTGAAGATGACCAGCCTGGGGTCCGAGGACACTCGGACTAGGGGCCGGGCGCGGGTGCGAGGAGGGACCCATCAGTATCTGGCCTCCAAGTCAAGCCAGAAGCTGGAAGTGGCGGAGCGGGCCGCATTTCTGCGGTAACGGGACTGGCCCGGGCTCACCTTGGTTTCTACCGTGGGCCCTTCCTCGTAGCCGATCCGTTCCTTGAAGCGGGCCAGGAACGCCGGCTCGGCTGGCCGCACGTACGACACCTGATTCCGCTTGCTCATAGCCGCGATAGGGAAAAACAGGATCCCCCAGCCGCCTGGAGACTGTACAGAGGCGAAGGCGCCTACTCGTGACGTCACGTCGGCCCCGACCCTGACTCAAGGCCTGGCAACATGGCAGCCTCCATGCTGGCGTCAACGTCCGACCTGAGCGCCAAATTTAAATTCGCGGCCATCTTGAGTGGGCGGAATCTCCGCGAGCGGCTGGGCTGGAAGTGAGGGCAGTCGCTCCGTCGGTCTCGGGATCGAGGGGTGAGGGCACCATGCCGTCCGGTTGCAAAAGTAAGTGAGAAGCCCAGGCTTCGTGAACCAGAACCCCGTCTCCGCCCCCAAATACGAGCTTTCCTGCTGGGCGGGAAGGGCAAGAGCGGACTGAGCGGCGGGGGATGTTTGGAATCTCCCTCTGTCTCTCCAAGATAATACACTAATGGAACAGCTCTCTTCCCTTCCGTCTATGTGTTGGGCGCACGCTACGAGCCTGGCGCAATTTTAAGCTCTGGGGCTGAGCAGAGAACCGGAACCGAGCCCTCATCCAGGCGCTTGGCTCCTAAGCGACCTGCTGGTTCTTCCCTCCCGTTCTCGGTCCTGCAGTTTCGTCGCTGGCCTCTTCCCGAGTCCGGACCCGGGCTGCCTCTCTAGGTATCTTCGCCTGAGGGTCAGCCCCAGCTCTCACTACCTTCTATGTATTTCCACAATACTGACTTTCCTGAAGGGAAGAACTTATTCTTGTTCCAAGCATGTCTTTCTCTTTTGGAGGGTCCGCTGTGGACTCTCCTTAGGTAAGGGACTTTTAAAGCACAGAATTCAGTAGTGTCTTTATATTTTCACAGTCCCTTTTTTCTTCTCAAGGAGACCCTTTCAATTTCTTCCTTTTTCTCATGGAAGGGAGCCTGTCATTTTTGCTTTTGATAAACCGTTCAATTTTACTAATTTCTTGGTCCTTTGCTTTTCCTGTATACCTGCCTCTTACATCGCCTAACCCTTTAAGGAGTCTTGGTTTTTTAAAGCTGATTTTGAGCTGATTAGATGGATCTTTGTGAATGGTATGAATGGTAACGAGGCGATGCCTATGTTAGAAGATGGAAGAAATGGTGAATTTTTGGTGTTTGAACCTTTCAATAACGTTAATGCTTTTAGCTGTCAATTGCAATTCTTTCCTGATATGTTTGTTGTTTTACTTACCTTTTAGGTCCATCATACCATTAACACCTCATTATGCTCTCTTTTTCCATCTAAAATGTTCCTTTTCCTCCCACATTTTCAGTATTCAGGGAATATTAGCACACAAATTGGTACGTTATTGGAGCAAAATGTTGATCGCTCTTTCTGCACAATCACAGTGTTCAGTGAATCTGGACTCAAGCAAGAGAATTGGTGTTTGTGATATTAGAGCATCTGTTTATTTAATGGAAAGTGACATATGTATGTGACTATGTTAAAGGACTCTGTCCTGTCTGTACACATCAAGAAGTGATAGGAGGGCTTCCCTGGTGGCGCAGTGGTTAAGAATCCGCCTGCTAGTGCAGGGGACACGGGTTCGATCCCTGGTCCGGAAAGATCCCACATGCTGCAGAGCAACTAAGCCCGTGCACCACAACTACTGAGCCTGCTCTCTGGAGCCCGTGAACCACAACTACTGAGCCCATGTGCCACAACTACTGAAGCCCGCATGCCTAGAGCCCATGCTCCGCAATAAGAGAAGCCACCGCAATGAGAAGCCCGCACAACGGAACGAAGACCCAACACAGCCAAAAATAAATAAATAAATAAATAAATTATTTTAAAAAGTGATGGGAGCAAGGGTATTCACAGCTCCCCTTTATGATGGTGGTGATTTCCATGGGGAACTCTCCTGCTCCTGTAAGTTTGTTAGCAAAGTTGAGGTTGATGACATCCCAGGTAAGTGCATTCCCAGCAGTCTAGAGACCGGGAGCATGAAGTGGGAACACAGGGAAGGAGAGAGCCCATGCAGTGCTCCCTGTAGCTCTTACTTTTGTGCTCATGAAGGTTATTTCTTGTGACAACACTGGCACCATGGATTGCTGACTGAAATCAGAGAAATGAGAATGTGAAATAACCCTCATGAAATTGACTGAGTTTAAGAGTCCCTTTCTGAACTTAATCATATTTGGTTAGATGATCCATAGCTATCTGGACTGCAGAGTAAGCATCTAAGGTTTGTTTGTTTGTTTTTATTGAAGTATAGTTGACTTACAATGTTTCAGGTGTACAGCAAAGTGATTCAGTTACATATATATATATATTTTATTTATTTTATTTTATTTTCTGATTGTATCATCTGCCCGCTCTAAATTCTTTTTTTTTTTTTTTAACTTTTAATTTTATATTGGAGTATAGCCAATTAACAATGTTGTGATAGTTTCAGGTGCAGGGCAAAGCGACTCAGCCATATATACATGTATCCATTCTCCCCCAAACTCCCCTCCCATCCAGGCTGCCACATAACATTGAACAGAGTTCCCTGTGCTATACAGTAGGTCCTTGTTGGTTATCCATTTTAAATATAGTAGTGTGTACATGTCAATCCCAAACTCCCTAACTATCCCTTTGCCCCACCCTTCCCTCCTGGTAACCATAAATTCGTTCTCTAAGTTTGTGAGTCTGTTTCTGTTTTGTAAATGAGTTCATTTGTATCATTTCTTTTTAGATTCTGCGTATAAGTGATATCATTCTCCTTCTCTGTCTGACTTAACTTCACTCAGTATGACAATCTCTAGGTCCATCCATGTTGCTGCAAATGGCATTATTTCATTCTTTTTAATGGCTAATATTCCATTGTATATATGTACCACATCTTCTTTATCCATCTAGTTGCTTCCATGTCTTTGCTATTGTAAACAGTACTGCAATGAACACTGGGGTGCATGTATCCTTTCGGACTATGTTTTTTTCTGGATATGTGCCCAGGAGTGGGATTGCAGGGTCGTATGGTAGCTCTTATTGTTGAATTGTCTATTTCTCCCTTCATTTCTTGTCATGTATTTTGGTGCTTTGTTACTAGGTGAATATATGTTTGTTATTTTTTTTTAAGTAATTTTATTTTTGGCTGCGTTGGGTCTTCGTTGCTGCATGCGGGCTTCCTCTAGTTGCGGCGAGCGGGGCCTACTCTTCATTGTGGTGTGCGGGCTTCTCATTGCAGTGGCTTCTCTTGTTGTGGACAATGGGCTCTAGGTGCGTGGGCTTCAGTAGTTGTGGCTCGCGGGCTCTAGAGTGCAGGCTCAGTAGTTGTGGTGCACGGGCTTAGTTACTTTGCAGCATGTGGGATCTTCCCGGACCAGGGCTCGAACCCGTGTCCCCTGCGTTGGCAGATGGATTCTTAACACTGCACCACCAGGGAAGTCCCTGAGTATATGTTTATATCTGTGTTATCTTCCTGGTAGTTTGACCCTTTTATCATTATAAAAAATGTTCTTCTTTATCTCTAGTAATTTTGTTATAAAGTCTGTCTGAAACCTGTATAGCCACTCCTGCTTTCTTGTGATTGCTGTTTGCATGAGATAATCTTTTTTCATCCTTTTACTTTCTATATGTTTATATCTTTGAATCTAAAGTGTGTTTCCTTTATATAGTATATAGTTGGAGCATGTTTTTTCATCTTAGTCTGACAATCTCTGCCTTTTGATTGGGTTGTTTAATCCATTCACATGTTGTTATTGATTTGGTTGTATTCACATCTGGCATTTTACTTTTCATTTTCTATGTGTCACATGTCTTTTATGTTTCTCTGTTCCACCTTTACTGCTTTTTTAAAAAAATTTTTATTGGATTATAGTTGATTTACAATGTTGTGTTAGTTTCAGGTGTACAGCAAAGTGAATCAGTTATACATATATATAATACATATATCCACTCTTTTTAAAATTCTTTTCTCATGTAGGCCATTACAGAGTATTGAGTAGAGTTCCCTGTGCTATATAGTACGTCCTTATTAGTTATTTATTTTATATATAGTAGTGCGTATATGTCAATCCTAATCTCCCAATTTATCCTTCCCCACCTGTTATGCCCTGGTAACCATAAATAATTTGTTTTCTACATCTGTGACTCTATTTCCATTTTGTTACTCCCCTTTTTTTTTTTTTTGGAGGGGAGCCACGCCACGTGCAGGATCTTAGTTCCCCGACCAGGGATCGAACTCGTGCTCCCAGCAGTGGAAGTGTGGAGTCCTAACCACTGGACCACCAGGGAACTCCCTGCTTTCTTTTTTTGAAGTTTTTTTTTTTAATGATTGCTCTAGGGTTTAACATATACATCTTAACAGTGTCAGCTTTTATTTTTGGCTGCGTTGGGTCTTCGTTGCTGTGCGCTGGCTTTCTCTAGTTGCAGCGAGCAGGGGCTATGTAGCTTTATTCCCTTTCACCCCCTTCTTTGGTATTATTGTTAAACAAGTTACATCTATTGTTAAAAACCCAACAATACATTACTTTACCATCTTTAGTCATTTCCTTAGGCTATTACAGCTTTGTTCCTACCCACCTTCTTTGTGCTATTATTGGCAAATATACATATGTTTCTATATGTTGTAGGCCCAACAATACATTATATACATATTATTTTATACAATTGTTTTTTAAATCAAGGGGAGGAGAAAATAGGCATTTCTATTGTTTTTTATAATTACATAATCACTGTTACCTGGTGCTCTTTGATTTTTTTCATGTAGATTTGAATTTTACTGTCTGTGGTCACTACTTTCAGGCTGAAGAACTTCCTTTACTATTTCTTGTAAGGTGGGCCTTCTAGCAACAAACTCTCTAATTCCTCTGGCCTCTGTTGTTTCTGCTGAGAGTCAGCTGTTAATCTGATTGGGGTTCTCTCATAAGTAATGACTCTCAGCATTTTTACTATGATGTGTCTGTGGATCTGTTTGTGTTTATCCTTTTTGGAATTTGTTGAACTTCCTGGGTGTGTAGATTGCTTTTTAATGAATTTGGGAAGTTTTTGGCCATTATTTCTTTGAATTTTTTCTGTTCTTTCTCTTCTGTTCTTTCTCCTGATACTCCCCATTTATGTATGTTGGTATGCTTAATGATGTCCCGCATTTCTCTGAGGCTCACTTCACTTTTCTTCATCCTTTTTTCTCTCTGTTCTTTGGCTTTTATAATCTCTATTGATCTATCTTAGAGCTTGCTTGTTCTTTTTTCTGCCAGTTCAAATCTACTTTGAGCCATTCAAGCGAATTTTTATTTCACTTGATACACTTTTCAACTCCAGAGTTTCCATTTGTTTCTATTTTATAATTTTTCTTTATTGATATTCTCTATTTGATGTGGACATTGTCCTCATACCTTCCTTTAATTCTTAATTTTGATTTCCTTTAGTTCTGTACATGTTTATAATGGCTACTTTGAAGTCTTTTCCTGACAAACCCAGCATGTAGGCACTCTCACAGGCAGTTTCTGATGCCTGCTTTTTTTCAGGTTTATGGGTCATACTTTCTTGTTTCTTTGAATTCCTTGTAATTTTTTTGTTAGAAACGTGACATCTTAGATAATATGTTGTAGCAACTCTGGGTACTGGTCTCCCCATCCTCTAGGATTTATTACTTACAGCAAGAGGAGAATACCGGGATCTTTCCCAAAGCAGTCTCTCCCTGAACAGCAAAATTGGGGAAGTTTTAAGCTAAGCGTACATACATATTCATGAAGGGACTTGATTGAACTGAGGAAATTTAGCATAGAGTTGGGGCAAAGGTCGACAGAGTCCAAGCCTTAGTCGATTGAAGTCTGGAGGGTCACCGTCGTAATTCCATCTTCCACCTGACTATGGGCCTTAGTTCCTGCAGAACTCAAAGGTATATCGTTATGTATGTCCCTTGAGGAACCAGGAAGCTGCCCCAAGGCTGCACCGTGGTTTCTCGACTGCTCCTCCTTGTTTCTGCATTTCCTCCCTTAAGGTCATTAATTACTGAGACCTGTTTGAGGGCAAGCATTGCGCCAGGCTTAGACCACAAAATGGCTTAGACCAAAATGGGTTCTCTTATGTCAAGAAAGCCATTCCTGGTTCTCTTTCTCCGGGGACCCCCTAACCTATCTGCTTACAGTTAGAATGGAGAGGAAGATCTAGGCTTGTCCCCTGTCACGCCCAGGCCAGGGAGCCGGGAGACTGAGGAGTGTCAGCAACTGAAGAATAGGCTAGAAGAATGGGGTTTTCATGTTGTACTTTTAAAAACCTTTAATGACTTCTTATCTTTTTTTCTAGCTGAGTTACGCAGTGTGACAAATTGTCAGTCTAACCAACCAAGGTAAGGAAAAAATCTTGTTGATGAGACCAAAAGAATTAGGGATGTAGTATTCCTAAAACAACCATTTAGCATAGTAAGTAAGGGTTCCTTGTTTCAGCATTAAGCTTTGTCCTCGGCTACCTGGAAATATGGAAAAATCACATCTCCTCCCCAGCCCCTGTCCCCTCACCTTCCATGCTAAAAGATGGAATCAGTAACATAATTCTCCCTTGGGATGACTTATTTTATTATTGCTATTAAAAGGGAAGTCAGAGACAAGCAGAGCTTAGAGCTGCCTTTCAGTAGATTTCAAGTAAAGGCTTTTGAAGTTGGCTGATGTGAAGCAAATCAGTAAAGGGTGTGGGTTATGTGGGACTCTTGAAAAAAGGTAAACGTAAATGGGTAGATCTTGGACTTTGTTGGGGAAACTCAGAATAGAAACACTAGAGGCAATATGAGGCTTAGATCCTTTTTCTCCAGTAAACTTAGCTGCTATATTCTTTTGTCTTTAGTAATGAAGGCGATGCTATCAAAGTTTTTGTGCGAATTCGCCCACCTACAGAGGGTTCTGGATCGGCTGATGGAGAGCAAAACTTATGCCTGTCTGTGCTGTCCTCTACGACTGTCCGGCTGCACTCCAACCCTGAGCCCAAAACCTTCATATTTGATCATGTGGCAGAAATGGACACCACTCAGGTAATGATGATTTTGGGAACTCAACTTTTCTTTTGGAACATATAAGATTCTGTTATTTGGGAGGATTTCACTTCTGGTCGCTTTAGTTTTGGTCAATATTTCTTGAAATATTTTGTTCTTTTTTGTTATTATTATATTATGGTGATCTGTGATCAGTCATCTTTGATGTTACTATTGTAATTGTTTTGGCATTTTTTAGCAATAAGGTATTTTTAAATTAAGACATGTACATTGTTTTCTTAGAAATAATGCTATTGCACACTTAATAGACAACAGTATAGTACAAATATAACTTTTATATGCACTGAGAAACCAAAAAATTCATGTGACTTGCTTTATTGCTATCTTCACTTTATTGACCTCATCTGGAAACGAACCCACAATATCTCCGAGGTGTGCCTGTGCTGCTATCCTGAGGGCTCCACTCTCACGACTGATTACCTCCCAAAGGCCCCATCTCCAAATACCGTCACGTTGGGGATTAGTGTTTCAACATATGAATTTTGGGGAGACATGCAATCCATAGCAGAGAGTGATTGATTTAAGATTACTATGGTGTTGGGACTCCCCTGGTGGTCCAGTGGTTAAGACTCCGCGCTTCCAGTGCAGGGGGCACGGGTTCGATCCCTGGTTGGGGAACTAAGATTCCACATGCCACAAGGTGTGGCCAAAAAAAAAAAAAAAAGATTGCTATGGTGTCAATAACTTTTTCTAATTGAGGACAATTTAGTTAAAATCTAGTCAGCACTATTCAATAGAACTTTCTGCAGTGATGGAAATGTTCTGTAATGTGCTGTCCATTACATTAGCCTCTAGATACACATGGCTATTTAAGTTTAAATTAATTAAGATTAATTAAAATTTCAAATTCACCTTTTCAGATGATTAATTTCTCAGATGCCCTAGCCACATGTGGCTGTTGAGCACTTGAAATATGACTAGTGCATCTGAGGACCTGACTTTTAATTTTTATTTAATTTTAATTAATTTAAGTAATAGCCACATATGGCTAATGGCTATTGCATTGGACATCACACATCTTGATTATTCCCTCATACACATGGATGTTTTTGGTGAGACATGTAGATCTTTAGATCTTTTTTCATCTAGGGCATGGCTGGACAATGGAAATAGAAAGTGAGCCATATATATAATTTAAAATTTTCTAGTAGCCACATTTTTGGTTGCGCCGTGCGGCTTGCAGGATCTTAGTTCCCCAACCAGGGATTGACCCCGGGCCCTCAGCAGTGAGAGCGCAGAGTCCTAACCACTGGACCACTAGGGATTTCCCTAGTAGCCACATTTTTAAAAAGTAAAAAAGAAACAGGTAAAATTAGTTTTAATTCTGTATCTTATTTAACCCAGTATATCTAAAATACCATTTCAACATGTAAGGAACATAAAGCAAGTTATTAATGAGATATTTTTCCATTCTTTTTTTTTTTTCATGTTCAGTCTTCCAAAACTGGTGTATGTTTTATACTTACAACACATCTCAAGTTGGACTAGCCACATTTCAGGTGCTCTGTAGCCATATGTGGCTCATGGCTACTATACTAGACAATGCAAATCTACGAATTCTTGCATTGTTGATAAGGCTGCATCTATTTATATATAAAAATGAAAATAAAAATCAGATATTGATTATTTAGTATAAACTTGTGGGAAAAGTACTGAAGAACATATAGGGCTATATATGTATTTTATGCTAATACCAGTATAATATTGCGTGCAGTATGCTAAATTCTATATAAACTCTAGATGTGAGGTTTAAATCTATAATTGCATAGGAGATTAATGGACATAATTATGTTTACAGTTTTATCATCTTAGCTATTTTAGTCTTTTTCCTATAGTAGATATAATTTTCATGTTATTGCAAATGAAAATTTGCACACAAATTTTATTATATTTTAGAATGTAGTTTAAGAAAAATGTTTTCATTTTTGTGAAATGTTAACATATTTGGTGCTTAACATTTGTAGGAGTCTGTGTTCTCAACTGTGGCCAAAGGCATTGTGGAGTCTTGCATGAGTGGCTATAATGGTACCATCTTTGCATAGTAAGTTGTTCACTGTTTCCTTATACAAGGGTACAATAGTAAGTGCTTCTATTTGTTTCCTATGGCTTCTGTAACAAATGACCACATACTTAGTGGCTTGAAACAACACAAATTTATTGTCTTACAGTTCTGTAAGTCAGGAGTTTGACGCTGGTCTCTGAGCTAAAATAAAGGTGTCAACAGGGCTGTGTTCCTTTCTGAAAGCTCTAGAGGAGAATCTGTTTTCCGACTTCTAGAGGCCATCTACATTACTTGGCTTACAGCCCCCTTTCTCCATCTTCCAAGCCAATGACATGCAACCCTTGCTCTTCCTTAGTCATGTTGCTCTCTGACTGAGGTGGGCATGTTCTTTAATTTTAAGGACTCATGTGATCTGATTGGCCCCACCTGCATAATAAGCAAGGTGGAAGGGATTAAACTCTACCTCATGGAGAGGATCTACATGTTATCTGGGATTCTTCTGTAAGGAAGATTTGTCTTTTTGCCCCCATTAATTAATTAATTCATTTATATGGTATGGACTTACATATATTTATTTCATACTTTGGGTTATAATCTAATGCTACATTATGTTTATCTTGTTGCTTACATTGTTCTAGCTTGGCCATTGGGAGCTTTTTGAGGTTGGTTTCTGTGTCCCTTTGACATGTCACATCCTTTTGTTTTTTGAGCACTTCCTTTATGATGCTACAGTACGCTCCTGGCTCATCTTATATTTTCCCTGTCTGAGACCTAGAATCAGCCATTTTGGCAAGAAGCCCTGGTTCCTTTTATTGGAGAATGGTGTTTAGAAACTAAGGGCACTCGGTGTGTTTGTTGCTACTGGAGTGTCATTGCTTCTAGGCCTTTTCAGCAGACAGAGCTAGGTAATATATGTATGTATACTAAGTCATGTATGCAGACATATCTATAATTGTTTCTGTTTCTATCCATTTCTATATACAGTAAGGTAAACTTGAGTTCATACTGATGTCTCTGACTCTAATCCAAGGGTTTAGAATCCACATGGGTTCATTCTAGCCTTCCTTTCTTGTTTATCTGTAACTTTGCTTGCTGACAGTGAGAAACCCGGGCTCCCACTGCTACCATCCGTTTATTTATTTGTTCATCCCCAGTACACATGTAAAGCAGTTTCAGAATTGTTAGCCTGTATCCCTGTGAAGAACAAATTTACTGCGTGCAGTGTTTATGTACAGATCCTTTTTTTTTTTTTCCTTAAGTCCTACAATTTCTAGTCAAAACCTCATTTTGTAAACTTACTTAGGCCAGCCCCTTTTCCACCTACACCTTTCAGTGCAGTATGTCATGAACTTGTAATTCAATTAGATACATTCCATCCTGGGGTCTCTGACATCCTAGTTGATGTGTTTTGTTTGTTTATTTAGTTTGCATACTTTAAAGTTCACTCTTTGTGATATACAGTTGCATAGTGTTTTGACAAATGCAGAGGCCCAAGCATTTAGCACAGCTATTGAAGAGAACAGTTCCTCCACCTTTAAAGTTCAGTTCCTCCACCTTCAAAGTTCCTCCTGTTTGTCCCATTCATAGTCAGCCACTCCTTACCCCCCGCCCCCAACCTCTGGATACACTAATAAATTTTCCATTCCTATAGCTTTGCCTTTCCCAGAGTGTCATATGATTGGAATCATACAATATGTAGCCTTTTGGTTCTGGCTTTTTTCATTTAGGATTTGTCTATGTTGTTGCATGCATCAGTAGCTTTTGCTTTTTCTTTCTTTCCTTTTTTTTTTTTTTTTTTTTTTTTTTGCCAAATAGTATTTTACTGTGTGGATTTACCACAGTTTTTTTATTCACTCCCCTGTTAAAGGATATATTGGTTGCTTCCAGTATTTAGCAATTATGAATAAAGTTGCTACAAACATTCAAATATTGGGTTTTGTGTGAACATAAGTTTTCAAATCACTTGAGTAAATACGTAGGAATACATTGCTGGGTCATATAGTATAAGAAACTGTCAATCTGTCTTCCAAATATATATTGAAAGTGCATGGTGATGAGAATTCCTGGTGGTCCAGTGGTTAGGACTTGGTGCTTTCACTGCCGAGGGCCTAGGTTCAATCCCTGGTGGGGGAAGTGAGATCCTGCAAGGCTCACAGCGCAGCCAAAAAAAAAAAAAAAATGCATGATGATTCTGAATTTCTAAATGCTGGCAGCCTTAAAATACTGCTCTAGGTTTAATGTTGGAATGTAAGCTGACAACCTTGGCAGTTCTACAAGGTCAGTTTTTTTTACAAGGTGAATCATTTCAGATTTATTTCATAAATAGGAATATAATTTGTAGTACAATTATTTTTTCCTTTTCTTCTAGCAATAGACTTCCTAATTTTATTTAGAACCAGAGGTTTTTAATAGGATGTAGTGAATTATGTAATTAATTTTGAGCAGCTGATGCTTTTTTTTGTGTGTGTGCCCTTGGTTCATCTGTAATTGGCTCAAAATACAAGAAAATAAAAAATAAGAAGTTTAAAGCTTGGATTCATCTTGTGCACAAATTCTTCCTTGAAAATTTGCCTTTGCCTTTCATGCTTACTTTTCAGTTGTGTTCAGCAGAACTAAATATTCTCTCTTGACCAGTGAAGCAGATAGCCATTTTCTCATGTCTTCTCAAGAAAAAAAAAGATTTTTTTTCCCACAGAATATTTTGAGTGGTAAAGTTCAAAAATCAATTTGAAATAAGAGCCACAATTACCAGAGATTATATATCTTCAGAACTGTTTTCTTTGAAGATCCTTAGGCATACTAATTATAATATTTAATTTGAAAATTGCTTTTGGTAGTTGAGGGCAGAAATGAGAAGCATACAGAGAGAAGTGAGCATTGATTTATTGGTTGGGTGAGCATACTTTCCGGTTTACTTTAGACAGTCTCAATTCTAGAGTTATTGTTAATAGTGTCCCCTTCACTTTCAAGTAAGATGCTCAACAATATCCATTTCTTATTCTGAGTTAACTGAAGAACTTTTTTTCCCCTACTTCCGAAAGAAAGAGGTAAACAACTAGATTATACTGTTTTCTAGCTCTTGGGGCATTGAACCAAAAAGTAAACTCAAAATTTTATATTTGTGCCATGAATCCAATGTAAACACATTTAACATCCTAACTGAAATCTATCTTCAACATAAATTTTTATTTTGTTTTTATTTTTTTAATATTTATTTATATTTATTTTGGCTGCATCAGGTCTTAGTTGCGGCACGTGGGATCTTTAGTTGTGGCATGTGGACTCTTAGTTGTGGAATGCATGCAGGATCTAGTTCCCTGACCAGGGATCAAACCTGGGCCCCCTGCATTGGGAGCATGGAGTCTTACCCACTGGACCACCAGGGAAGTCCCTAAATTTTAATTTTTTTAGTTTTTTGTTTCTCCTGTTTCTTGGTGTACCTGAGGAGATATGACACTATACAAAAAAAAAAAAAAAAAAAAAAAAAATCAAGCCTATAGCATAAGGATGTTTTTAATTGCTTTATTTTTAAATGAAGACATCTTAGTATCTTTTAAAGGCAGAATTTAGGAAGAGAATTGCTGCATTATTTAGAATAGCAAAAATTGGAAAAAAAAAGTCTGGTTGGTTCTGATTAAATAAATTATGATACATTCATGGAATACTATGTAGCCATTAAAAATAAAGAGGCAGATCTCTATTTACCAGCATAGAAAGATGTGTGAGATAAAAATTAAGGGAAAAAAACAGGTTGCAGAGAAGTATGAATAGCATCATTCCAATTTTGTAAATAAAAATTAAATAAAAACTCTGATGGCCATGTCTGTATAATCCAGAAGCATTTATTAGACGGTTAAGAGTGGTTAAGTCTTAGTGGTAGAATAGGAGAGAAAGAAAATGTATCATTCACTTTTTACCTGATATAATTTTTAAAAAGAAAGACAATTAGTTCTTTGTGGGGAGAATTTATAAACTAGTAGACCATATTAAAACAGGGTAGTCTTCTAAATTTCATGTGTGAAAATAATATATGAAACATTCTTTTTTACAGTGGACAGACTGGTTCAGGGAAAACATTTACTATGATGGGTAAGTAAATTAGAGATTAACATTTACTGGCTTAGTCTACTCTTTTTGTGATGACAGAACTTAGTATATTTTTTGGAAAGGAATACTTTCTGGTATATGATGTTGACCTCATAAAATTAGGGTTATTTCCCAAGCTTCTGTCGGATTGTGACTTCCATTATAGCAAAGTCTGTGTTTTTAGCTATGTTCCCAGCTCAATGCTTAGCACAGAGTATGTGTTCAATGAACAATTTTTGAAGTGGGTTTAATGAATTTTTATATATTATGTACTGTATAACCACTACCCAGACCAAGATTCCTAGTCAGTAACTACTCCCACTGCTGTCCCCTGACATATGTATTACTCTGACTTCTGTCATCACTAGTTTCGCTTGTTTTTGCACTTCTACAAATGAAATTTTACTGTATTTACTCTTTTATGTATGGCTTCTTTCTCTCAGCCTGAGGTTTGTCAGATTCATTAATGTTATGGCATGTAGTAGTAGTTTATTTCCATTGCTGTATAATAGATTGTTGTATGACTATACCACATTTTCTATTATTTTTTTAATAGATCTTTATTGGAGATAATTGCTTCACAATACTGTGTTAGTTTCTGTTGCACGGCAAAGTGTATCAGCCATATGCATACACATGTCCCCATATCTCCTCCCTCTTGAACCTCCCTCCCATCGTCCCTATCCCACCCCTCTAGGTCATCGCAAAGCACCGAGCCTATCTCCCTGTGCTATGCTGCTGCTTCCCACCAGCCAACTATTTTACATTCGGTAGTGTATATATGTCGATGCTACTCTCACTTCGCCCAACTTCACCCTCCCACCCCATGTCATCAAGTCCATTCTCTATGTCTACCTCTTTATTCCTGCCCTGCAACTAGTTTCATCAGTACCATTTTTTTTTTTTTTTTTAGATTCCATATATATTCATTAGCATATGGTATTTGTTTTTCTCTTTCTGACTTACTTCACTCTGTGTGACAGCCTTTAGGTCCATCCACCTCACTACAAATAACTCAATTTCGTTTGTTTTTATGGCTGAGTAATATTCCATTGTATATATGTGCCACATCTTCTTTATCCATTCATCTGTCGATGGACATTTAGGTTGGTTCCATGTCCTGGCTATTGTAAATAGTGCTGCAGTGAACATTGTGGTGCATGTCTCTTTTTGAATTATGGTTTTCTCAGGGTATATGCCCAGTAGTAGGATTGTTGGGTAATATGGTAATTCTATTTTTAGTTTTTTGAGGAACCTCTGTACTGTTTTCCGTAGTGGTTGTATCAATTTACATTCCCACCAACAGTGCAGGAGGCTTCCCTTTTCACCACACCCTTTCCAGCAATTATTGTTTCCAGCTTTTTTGATAATGGCCATTCTGACCGGCATGAAGTGATACCTCATTGTAGTTTTGATTTGCATTTTTCTAATAATTAGTGATGTTGAGCATCTTTTCATGTGCCTCTTGACCATCTGTATGTCTTCCTTGGTGAAATGTCTATTTAGGTCTTCTGCCCATTTTTTAACTGGATTGTTTGTTTTTTTCATATTGAGTTCCATGAGCTGTTTGTATATTTTGGAGATTAATCCTTTGTCTGTTGTTTCATTTGCAAATATTATCTCCCATTCTGAGGGTTGTCTTTTTGTCTTGTTTATGGTTTCCTTTGCTGTGCAAAAGCTTTTAAGTTTAATTAAGTCCCATTTGTTTATTTTTGTTTTTATTTCTGTTACTCTAGGAGGTGGGTCAAAAAAGATCTTGCTGTGGTTTATGTCAAAGTGTGTTTTTCCTATGTTTTCCTCTAAAAGTTTTATAGTGTCTGGTCTTACATTTAAGTTTTTAATCCATTTGGAATTTATTTTTGTATATGATGTTAGGTAGTGTTCTAATTTCATTCTTTTACATGTAGCTGTCCAGTTTTTCCAGCATCACTTATTGAAGAGGCCGTCTTTTCTCCATTGTATGTTCTTGCCTCCTTTGTCGTAAATTAGGCGCCCATATGTGCGTGGGTTTATCTCTGGGCATTCTGTCCTGTACCATTGATCTATATCTCTGTTTTTGTGCCAGTACCATACTGTCTTGATTACTGTAGCTTTGTGGTATAGTTTGAAGTCGGGGAGCCTGATTCCTCCAACTCCGTTTTTCTTTCTCAAGATTGCTTTGGCTATTCGGTGTCTTTTGTGTTTCCATACGAATTGTAAGATTTTTTTGTTCTAATTCTGTGAAAAATGCCATTGGTAATTTGATAGGGATTGCATTGAATCTGTAGATTGCTTTCGGTAGTATAGTCATTTGCACAATATTGATTCTTCCAATCCAAGAACATGGTATATTTCTCCATCTGTTTATGTCATCTTTGATTTCTTTCATCAGCGTTTTATAGTTTTCTGAGTACAAGTCTTTCGCCTCCTTAGGCAGGTTTATTCCTAGGTATTTTATTCTTTTTGTTATAGTGGTAAATGGGAGTGTTTCCTTAATTTCTCTTTCTGATTTTTCGTTGTTGGTGTATAGGAATGACAGAGATTTCTGTGCATTAATTTTGTATCTTGCAACCTTACCAAATTCATTAATTAGTTCTAGTAGTTTTCTGGTGGCATCTTTAGGATTTTCTATGTATAGTATCATGTCATCTGCAAACAGTGACAGTTTTACTTCTTCTTTTCCAATTTGTATTCGTTTTATTTCTTTTTCTTCTCTCATTGCTGTGGCTAGGACTTCCAAAACTATGTTGAATACGAGTGGTGAGAGTGGACATCCTTGTCTTGTTCCTGATCTTAGTGCACATGCTTCCAGTTTTTCACCACTGAGCATGATGCTTGCTGTGGGTTTGTCATATATGGCCTTTATTATGATGAGGTGGGTTCCCTCTATGCCCATTTTCTGGAGAATTTTTATCATAAATGGGTGCTGAATTTTGTCAGAAGCTTTTTCTGCATCTATTGAGATGATCATATGGTTTTTATTCTTCAGTTTGTTAATATGGTGTATCACATTGATTGATTTGCGTATATTGAAGAATGCTTGCGTCCCTGGGATAAATCCATAAGACTCTGGGAGAAGAATCTTCCAGGCAGAGGGACCATCCCTGCAAATGCACAGGCCCTGAGTTGGGAGCATGCTCAAGAGCATTCAAGAAACAGCAAGAAGACACATGGGGCTAGAGTGGAATTTTACAGAATAAGGGGCAAGTTGAAATTGTAGCCTGAGGCCAGGTCATGGATTTTGGAATTTTTCATGAGGGTATGTGAAGTCATGGGAAGGTTTTTTTTTCTTTGTTTTTTTGTTTTTTTAAAGAAGAATTACATGATCTGATGTATAATTAAAAGGACTACTCAGACAGCTGAATGGAATAGAAACTATAGGAGGGGCTAGAGCCGAAGCAAGATTGGGAGCCAAGGCAGGAGACTAGGCAAGAGACGATAAGGTAACTATAATGAATATTTTGAGTATCTTTATATAGTATTTAGCAGGAAAATGTTATAAAATTATCTGCACATATTCTAATATTATCTGTCCTCTGTGTTCATTTACTTGGATTTCTCTGCCCTGTTTTATATATTTTTTTTTCTTTTTTTTTTTAAGGTACAGTTTACAGGGGCCATTTAAAATATTTTAGGTATAGCACACCGAGATGATGATAATATTTTTAAATTTATTTTCTGTAGCTTTCTTGCATACACCAGCATTTTGTTAGTTCCTTTGGTCTCTAAGGCATATATATATATTTTAAATAAATTTACTTATTGATTGATTGATTTTTGGCTGTGTTGGGTCTTCATTGCTGTGCGTGGGCTTTCTCTAGTTGCGGCGAGCAGGGGGCGACTCTTCATTGCAGTGCACTGGCTTCT
Organism: Eubalaena glacialis; assembly: GCF_028564815.1. Classification (NCBI taxonomy): domain Eukaryota; kingdom Metazoa; phylum Chordata; class Mammalia; order Artiodactyla; family Balaenidae; genus Eubalaena; species Eubalaena glacialis. The sequence continues at coordinate 65,216,555 of NC_083722.1, read as the reverse complement.
CATTTCGGTGGCTTCTCTTGTTGTGGAGCACAGGCTCTATGCGCATGGGCTTCAGTAGTTGTGGCACGTGGGTTCAGTAGTTGTGGCACACGGGCTTAGTTGCTTCTTGGCATGTGGGATCTTCCCGGACCAGGGCTTGAGCCCGTGTCCCCTGCATTGGCAGGTGGATTCTTAACCGCTGCACCACCAGGGAAGTCCCTCTAAGGCATGTTTAACTAATACATATAGTAACTTTTGGATCTTTTCTAGCTCTTTAGTTTTTATTCTGGCAAATATAGCTATAGCTTGAATTAGTATCCAAAAATTCCTGCTGTTTACATATCCACTCACATCTCCCCTTTTCCCCAATGTTAACAAAGTAGAGATTGGATTGCTCTTCAGTTTTCTGTCTGTACAGAAATCTTGTGAAGAATTCCTATAGTATCTTTCTTACCAGCTTGGCTTTTATTGCCCAATTAAGAAAATACTAGCTAATGCTAATTTTTATACCCTGTGAGATAGTTATTACCATTATTATTTCCATTTTATAGTTGAAAACTCCAAGAGATTAAGTAATTAGCCTGTGGCCACACAGCCAGTGTATAAAGATCAGCCTAGGAGACAGAATGTCTTATGCAACAGTAAAGTACAATTATTTGTTATTTCTGCTAATTTTGGTACCTGCAGAAGGAAAAATTTCAAGCTTGGGGCTGAAATGGATTTTTTAATTTATCAAACAAAAACTACTTTTTAAAATTGCTTAGTGGCTATTGTGGGCCCTTCCCTTCAGTCCCATTGATAGGCAGGTTCTATTATGCCATCTGTTACAGACCACGATTTATCTTGTTTGGGGGCCTGAAAGAAACTGATTATACAATTTGTCTTTTCTATATGAATTGCCTTTCAGTGTTGCTGTTTTGAAAGACTCCTGTTAACAGAATAAAAATGAACAGCTATATATATATTTTTTTACATTTTTCTTTAGGACCATCTGAATCTGATAATTTTTCTCATAACCTGAGAGGAGTAATTCCACGAAGTTTTGAATATTTGTTTTCCTTAATTGAACGTGAAAAAGAGAAGGTAAAACTTATTGTAAAAAAGTGATTCTATGAAATACCTAGTTTCGAGTAGCTAACTACTAATAATTAGCTCATGATACATGGAGGGGCATCATTGGTAGTCTACAGTGTGGCTAGGCTAGAGTCATAAAAAAAAATCTTTCAATTCTTAAGATAAAATTAAGAATTCTGAGTTTTTTATTTTCGAAAAGTTTTTAGTCTATAAAACATGCATCATCCATGAACCCACATTGAAAGAAAGAAGACTGTAGTGCTTCTTAGGCTCTCAGATTTTACAAGAGAGAAAGTGTAAAGAAAATCTTAACTGAGGAAAACAAATTCATTAAGCTCCGTCACCTACCTGTGCCTAGGCTCACAGTTGACTGCAGCTGTCCCCACATCTTCATGTCAGCCACTAGTAATGGGCCCATCTGTACCTCCTTTGCAGCACCTGCTACCACCTGACTATGATCTCCTTGCTTCACACGTGGTGTGGCTCCATCGTCCTAGCAATGTGGCCTTCCATTTTCCATTGGCTCCCAGATTGGGTCATTCTGTCAGTTGTGCGTCTTTAGCTTAGGGAATTCCAGGCTTAAGAGCCATTAGTGTTTTATGTTCTATTACCTATGTGCCAAGGAGTCTGATATATCACATTGGTTTACCACTTACTCCTTTGCAGAAACCATGCCTGACCATTGCAGTTAGACACACATATTATGTGCCAGTGAAGTAAGTTTAGTGACGTGCATTTCTGTGGTTAAAAATCCTATAGCGAGGCTTTTTAAAGAAAACTTTTATTTGTTTATTTTTTTAAAGAGAGACTTTTAAAATACATTATTTTCAGTCGTTTGAGGAATATAACACTTGATTTATATATAAAACAGGTGAAAATGGAATTGCTATTTTCATCACAAGGGAAAAAAATTATGTAACTATGTATGGCAATGGATGTTAAATAGACTTATTGTGGTCATTTTGCAATATATACAAATATCAAATCATTATGTTATACACCTGAAACTAATATAATGCTGTATATCAGTTATACCTCAATTAAACAAAAAATGGAATTGCCTATTTGGAATGCTCAAGTCCCACCTCCCTGTCTTTGTTCTGAGGCACTGTTGGAAACTTTAGGGCTCCTGGGACCACAGTTCGATGCTGCTTTAAAGTGTACTGATGTGCTGAAACTAGTAATCTACATTTTAAAACTGACTTTTAAGTGTCCTGTATTGTGTAAAAGATAATGTTGTAGGAAATTTATATGTTGTGAAGTGAGTGAAAGATGAATGCTCATGAAAGGTCGGGATGAACTCATGAAAAGAATATAGCTAAACCAGGCTTCTCTTTTACAGGCTGGAGCTGGAAAGAGTTTTCTTTGTAAGTGTTCCTTTATTGAAATCTACAACGAGCAGATCTATGACCTCCTGGACTCTGCATCGGCTGGACTGTACTTAAGGGAGCATATAAAGAAGGGAGTCTTCGTTGTTGGTGCTATGGAGCAGGTGGTGACCTCAGCTGCTGAAGCCTATCAGGTACCCTGCCTTGAGCAGTTTGATTCGTAGGCAACATAGCATGCTGTGACGAGCACCTTGATCTCAAAAAAAGAAAGAGTTGAGTTACTAAAAATGTTTGGTAAAGCCATAACCAGAATGTTCATGAGAAGAAATGAAAGAAGGATATGACAGTGTTTTATACATTTCCCCTTAGTTAAAGTAGAAGTTTGACCCCTTGATTTTGTGTTATTTTGGTGTTGTTCATTCCAGTCATAGACTCTTAAAAACCACCTTATATGTCACTGGGGGACAGTTTGTTAGTGACCATATCCCTTTAGTTGTTCCTCCTGGGAGATGCCCTTTTGTTTTAGGGTTTTTTTAAAAAGGATATAGAGTTACAGTTTTATTTTATTATTATTTATTTATTTAATAAATTTATTTATTTATTTATTTTTGGCTGTGTTGGGTCTTCATTGCTGCGTGCGGGCTTTCTCTAGTTGTGGCGAGTGGGGCTACTCTTTGTTGTGGTGCGCGGGCTTCTCATTGCGGTGGCTTCTCTTGTTGCAGAGCATGGGCTCTAGGCGCGCGGGCTTCAGTAGTTGCGGCACGCTGGCTCAGTAGTTGTGGTACGCGGGCTCTAGACACGCGGGCTTCAGTAGTTGTGGCGCACGAGCTGCTCCGCGGCATGTGAGATCTTCCCGGACCAGGGCTCGAACCTGTATCCCCTGTATTGGCAGGCAGATTCTTAACCACTGCGCCACCAGGGAAGCCCGGAGCTGCCCTTTTGAAGAGCTCCTGGGATCTCTCCCCTTCAAACCAGCTGGCTGTTCTCTCTATTTTCTACCCTTGTTTATTACTTGTTAGGTGTCAAAAGGCAACCTCGTTTGGCCATTCAGCTCAGGACAAACAAACCTTTTGACAAGAATTTGCAAAATATTCTATTCACATTTTTTTTTTTAATTTTTCAATTTTTTTAAATTTATTTTTTTATACAGCAGGTTCTTATTAGTTATCCATTTTATACATATTAGTGTATATATGTCAATCCCAATCTCCCAATTCATCCCACCACCACACACACACCCCCCCCCCCACCACTTTCCCCCCCTTGGTGTCCATACGTTTGTTCTCTACATTTGTGTCTCTATTTCTGCCCTGCAAACTGGTTCATCTGTACCATTTTTCTAGGTTCCACATATATGCGTTAATATATGCTATTTGTTTTTCTCTTTCTGACTTACTTCGCTCTGTGTGACAGTCTCTAGATCGATCCACGTCTCTACAAATGACCCAATTTCATTCCTTTTTATGGCTGAGTAATATTCCATTGTATACATGTGCCACATCTTTTTTATCTATTCGTCTGTCAATGGGTATTTAGGTTGCTTCCATGACCTGGCTATTGTAAATAGTGCTGCAATGAACATTGGGGTGCATGTGTCTTTTTGAATTATGGTTTTCTCTGGATATATGCCCAGTAGTGGGATTGCTGGCTCATATGGTAATTCTATTTTTAGTTTTTTAAGGAACCTCCATACTGTTCTCCACAGTGGCTGTATCAATTTACATTCCCACCAACAGTGCAAGAGGGTTCCCTTTTCTCCACACCCTCTCCAGCATTTGTTGTTTGTAGATTTTCGATGATGCCCATTCTAACTGGTGTGAGGTGATACCTCATTGTAGTTTTGATTTGCATTTCTCTAATAATTAGTGATGTTGAGCAGGTTTTCATGTACTTCTTGGCCATCTGTATGTCTTCTTTGGAGAAATGTCTATTTAGGTCTTCTGCCCATTTTTTGATTGGGTTGTTTGTTTTTTTAATATTGAGCTGCATGAGCTGTTTATATATTTTGGAGATTAATCCTTTGTCCATTGATTCGTTTGCAAATATTTTCTCCCATTCTGAGGGTTGTCTTTTCATCTTACTTGTAGTTTCCTTTGCTTTGCATTAAGTTTCCTTAGGTCCCATTTGTTTATTTTTGTTTTTATTTCCATTACTCTAGGAGGTGGATCAAAAAAGATCTTGCTGTGATTTATGTCAAAGAGTGTTCTTCCTAAATTTTCTGCTAAGAGTTTTATAGTGTCCGGTCTTACATTTAGGTCTCTAATCCATTTTGAGTTTATTTTTGAGTATGGTGTTAGGGAGTGTTCTAATTTCATTGTTTTACATGTAGCTGTCCAGTTTTCCCAGCACCACTTATTGAAGAGACTGTCTTTTCTCCATTGTATATCCTTGCCTCCTTTGTCATAGATTAGTTGACCATAGGTGCGTGGGTTTATCTCTGGGCTTTCTATCTTGTTGCATTGATCTATAGTTCTGTTTTTGTGCCAGTACCATATTGTCTTGATTACTGTAGCTTTGTAGTATAGTCTGAAGTCAGGGAGTCTGATTCCTCCAGCTCCGTTTTTTTCCCTCAAGACTGCTTTGGCTATTTGGGGTCTTTTGTGTCTCCATACAAATTTTAAGATTTTTTTGTTCTAGTTCTGTAAAAAAATGCCATTGGTAATTTGATAGGGATTGCATTGAATCTGTAGATTGCTTTGGGTAGTATAGTCATTTTCACAGTATTGATTCTTCCAATCCAAGAACATGGTATATCTCTCCATCTGTTTGTATCATCTTTAATTTCTTTCATCAGTGTCTTATAGTTTTCTGCATACAGGTCTTTTGTCTCCCTAGGTAGGTTTATTCCTAGGTATTTTATTCTTTTTGTTGCAATGATAAATGGGAGTGTTTCCTTAATTTCTCTTTCAGATTTTTCATCATTAGTGTATAGGAATGCAAGAGATTTCTGTGCATTAATTTTGTATCCTGCAACTTTACCAAATTCATTGATTAGCTCTAGTAGTTTTCTGGTGGCATCTTTAGGATTCTCTATGTATAGTATCATGTCATCTGCAAGCAGTGACAGTTTTACTTCGTTTCCAATTTGTATTCCTTTTATTTCTTTTTCTTCTCTGATTGCCGTGGCTAGGACTTCCAAAACTATGTTGAATAATAGTGGCGAGAGTGGACATCCTTGTCTTGTTCCTGATCTTAGAGGAAATGCTTTCAGTTTTTCAGCATTGAGAATGATGTTTGCTGTGAGTTTGTCATATATGACCTTTATTATGTTGAGGTAAGTTCCCTCTATGCCTACTTTCTGGAGAGTTTTTATCATAAATGGGTGTTGAATTTTGTCAAAAGTTTTTTCTGCATCTATTGAGATGATCATATGGTTTTTATTCTTCAATTTGTTAATATGGTGTATCACATTGATTGATTTGCGTGTATTGAAGAATCCTTGCATCCCTGGGATAAATCCCACTTGATCATGGTGTATGATCCTTTTAATGTGTTTTTAGATTCTGTATGCTATTATTTTGTTGAGGATTTTTGCATCTATATTCATCAGTGATATTGGTCTGTAATTTTCTTTTTTTGTAGTATCTTTGTCTGGTTTTGGTATCAGGGTGATGGTGGCCTCATAGAATGAGTTTGGGAGTGTTCCTTCCTCTGCAATTTTTTGGAAGAGTTTGAGAAGGATGGGTGTTAGCTCTTCTCTAAATGTTTGATAGAATTCACCTGTGAAGCCATCTGGTCCTGGACTTTTGTTTGTTGGAAGATTTTTAATCACAGTTTCAATTTCATTGCTTGTGATTGGTCTGTTCATATTTTCTATTTCTTCCTCTATTCACATTTTATGGATTCTAACCTGGCCAGTTGATTTGAAACAGTTTTTTTGTATGTAATATTTGATACATACACAATATTGCCACATGCATATAACTTACTAAGCATAATGTTAAAATGAACTTGCAGGACCCCATTAGACAATTTAGAACTAAATATCACCAATATTATCATTCTACCTGTGTGCTTCTTTCTATTTCATATCCCTGGTTCCTCCCTAAACATAAGCACTGTGCTGAATGTCATTATCATTTTCTTCTACTTTTAAATCACATATGTATGTATTTCTTAAAATGTTAGTATTGCCTGTTTTTGAGTTTTAAAAAGAGGTATGTATTTTGCCTTCTATAACTTTTTTAAACTCAACACAGTGTATGAAATTCATCTATGTTGCCTTTTTTTCACTGCTGTGTAATCCATTATATGAATATTTATAAATAAATAAATATACATATATCAGGGTTCATTAATTTATTCTTCCATCTTCAGCAAATCTTATTCAAACTTCTTAAACTGTGACTCTTATAGTAAGAGATAGGTTTTATTTGTGATCCGGTATATGTATATATACATTTTCAAAAAATAATGTTGAGATTTTGATTGGAATTGCATTGCAGTTAGAGACCAGTTTGGAGGGATTGACATCTTTACAGTAGAGTTCATACATGAACATGGTATGTCTCTTCATTTAATTGGGTCTTTAATGTCTTACGTTACAATAATTTTCACCATAAAAGTCTTACCTTTTTTTGTTACCTTTATTCCAATATACCTTATATTTTTTATTGCTCTGGTGGGGGATAACTTCTTTTCAAAATTACATGTTGTCTGTTATGTATAGAAATGCAGGTTTTTTAATAGAATGCTTTTATAATCAGCCACCCTGTTAAGTATCTTATAAAATCAAGGATGTGTGTTAAATTTTGTCAGATGCTCTTTCTACCTCTACTGAGATGATCATGTGGTTTTTCTCATTTAACATGTTAACATGATAAAATATTGGATTAGCTTTGTCAGTATTTTGTTTATCATTTTTCATCAGGGCTTAAGATTGAGATAAACTTGTAATTTTCCTTTTTCCTACTTTCCTTATCTTGCTTTATTACCACCTTTATGTGTTTTGGAAATATGTGTGATTAGAATGACCTGTTCTTAAAAAGCATGTAGCACTCATCCCCCAAATTATCTGGGCCTTGTGTTTAGTTAGATTGATTATTTGTTTATTTATTTATTTATTTGGTAAGAAGATTTTTAACAACAAATAAAAATTCTTTAATAGACCTATGCAGGCATTTTGGGTCAGAAGTCTTGATAGGTTACGTATTCCTAGAAAAATTTTAGTTTCCTCTAAGTTTTCAAATATATTGGCATAAAGTTGTTCCTAGTATTCTCATTTTAAAAATCTTTGCTGTAACTGCAATTTTGTTCTCTTTTTGAATAGTTGTGATGGTTTATATGGCCTTACTCTTTAATGTTTTATTTTTATTTTCTTTGGGTTTATCCTACTGTCCTTCTTCTGACTTCTTAAGCTCGATGCTTAGCTCATTTTGGCCTTTCTTTTGTATTTAATGCTATAAATTTACTTAATATTACTTAAAGTTCACACAAGTTTTAATATCTTAACTGTCATATAGATCTAAGTATTATTCCATTATCTCTTTTTTGACCCATGATTTACTTAGAAATGTGATTTTAAATTCCCCAATTTATGGGAAATTTAAATTTATTTTTCATGTTGATTGTTAATTGCATTGGGATCAGAGAATTTGGTCTTGTGTGATTCCTAGTCTTTGAGATTTATTGAGAAGTTATTTATGGATTAATACAATGGCCAACTTTTATAAGTGTGTGCTTGAGAAGAATGTACATCCTTGGATATAGGGTTTTATATTTTTACTAATATTTTTTTGTCTGTATAATCTATCAGTACTTGAGATATATTAATCTCCAGCTCAAGTGTTGGTTTTGTCTTGATTTTTGTCTGTATACATAAATATATATGTATACATATAGAGATAGACTTTTATTAGGGGCATATGCAAGTAGTAGAATTAATATATCTTCCTTTGATTTGAATTCATAGTTTTGTATTTATATTAACACAGTTTTCTTTTTTTTTTTTTAATTTTTATTTTTGGCTGCATTGGGTCTTCATTGCTTTGTGCGGGCTTTCTCTAGTTGTGGAGAGCGGGGGCTACTCTTCGTTGTGGTGCACGGGCTTCTCATTGCAGTGGCTTCACTTGCTGTGGAGCATGGGCTCAAGGCGCACGGGCTCAGTAGTTGTGGCATGGGGGCTCTAGAGCGCAGGCTCAGTAGTTGTGGCACATGGGCTTAGTTGTTCTGTGGCATGTGGGATCTTCCCGGACCTGGGCTTGAACCCGTGTCCCCTGCATTGGCAGGCAGATTCTTATCCACTGCGCCACCAGGGAGTCCCTAGTTTTCTATTATTAACACAGTTTTCTATTAACATATTTTGCCTTAAAAATTTATTTTGTCTGATATTGACATACCACTGAGCATTCTTTTGATTAGTTATTTGCCTGGTATATGTTTTCCCATCAGTCCTCTATGTTTTAATGTTTTAAGTTTTTCTACAAGAAAAACCATGTAGTTATATCTTGCTTTAAAAAAAAAATTTTTTTTTTGACAACATTTTACCTAACTTTACATAAGTATGATTGTTGATATTGTTGGACTGGTTTCTACCATCTTTCTACCATCTTTCTTAGTGTTTTGTGTTCTGCTTTATTCAGTGCTCTTTCCCCTTTCTTCCTTTCTTTTTTAAAAATATTTATTTATTTATTTGGCTGCGTCGGGTCTTAGTTGCAGCATGCAGGATCTTTAGTTGCGGCATGTGAACCCTTAGTTGCAGCATGTGGGATCTAGTTCCCCAACCAGGGATCGAACCTGGGCCCCCTGCATTGGGAGCGTGGAGTCTTCACCACTGGACCACCAGGGAAGTCCCTCTTGCTTTTTTTTAAGATGAGCAATTTTAGGTTCACAGCAAAAGTGAGGGGAATGTACAGTGCTTTCTCATATATCCCGTGCTCCCCCAAATGGGTAACCTTCCCCATTTTAAACATTCCCCATTAAAGTGGTACAATTGATGAACTTACACTGACATATCGTAATCACCCAAAGCCCATAGTTGACATCAGAGTCCACTCTTGGGTTGCCTTTTTGGTTTTGATCCCGTATGCAGCACCATTTGTTTAAAAGAATTTTCTCATTCGGTTGCCTTTGCACCTTTAAAGAAAATCAATTGATCGTGCATGTATGGGTTTATATCTGATTGTATTCTGTTTCATTGATCTATGTGTCTGAATCAGTTACCAATACACAACTGTCTTGATATTGATATTGTTGCTCGATATTAGGCAAACCTGAGGATATCATAGGTTTGGTCCCCCCCCCCCCACCACAATATAGCAAATATTGCAATAAAGTGAGTCACATGAATGTTTTGGTTTCTCAGTGCATATAAAAGCGATGTTCTGTAGTTTATCAAGTGTGCAATAGCATTATGTCTAAAAAAAAATGTATATACCTTAATTTAAAAATATTTTATTGTTAAAAAATGCTAACCATCCTCTGAGCCTTCAGTGAATCATAATCTTTTTGCTACTGGAAGGTCTTTCCTCAATGGTGATGGCTGCTGACTGATAGGGATGGTGGTTGCTGAAGGTTGGAGTGGATGTTGCAATTTCTTAAAATAAAACAACAATGAAGCTTGCTGCATCAGGGGACTCTTACTGTCATGAATGATTTCTCTGCAGCTGTTTGGTACCATTTTACCCATAGTGAAACTTCTTTCAAAATTGGAGTCAGTCCTCTCAAACCTTGCCCCGCTTTATCAACTACGTTTATATAATATTCTAAATCCTCTGTTGTCTTTTCAACAATCTTCACAGCATCTTCGCCAGGAGTAGATTCCATTTCAAGAAACCACTCTCTTTGCTCATCCATAAGAAGCAACCTCTCATCTGTTTTATCAGGAGATTGCAGCAGTTCAGTCACATCTTCAGGCTCCACTTCTAATTCTACTTCTCGTGCTATTCCTACCACATCTGTGTTATTTCCTCCACTGAAGTCTTGGACCCCTCAAAATCACACATGAGGGTTGGAATCAGCTTCTTCCAAAGTCCTGTTAACGTTAATATTTTGACCTCTTGCCATGAGTCATGTATGTTCTTTATGGCATCTAGAGTGGTGAATCCTTTCTAGGAAGTTTTCAGTTGACTTTCCCCAGATCCATGAGAGGAATCACTATCCATGGCAGCTTTAGTCTTATGAAGTATATTTCTTCAATAATAAGATTTGAAAGTCAAAATGACTCCTTGATCCATGGGCTGCAGAATGGATGTTGTATTAGCAGCCATGAAAACAACATTAACCTTGTTGTACATCTCCACCAGAGCTCTTGGGTGACCAGGTGTATTGTCAATGAGCAATACTATTTTCAAAGGAATTTTTTTTCTGAGCAATAGGTCTCAACAGTGACCTTAAAATATTCAGTAAACCATGTTGTAAACAGATGTGCTGTCATCCAGGCTTTGTTGTTCCAGTTATAGAGCATAGGCAGAGTAGATTTAGCATAATTCTTAAGGCCCTAGGAATTTTAGAATGGTAAATGAGCATTGGCTTCAACTTAGTCACCAGCTACATTAGCCCCTAACAAGAGAGTCAGCCTTGCTTGACACAGGGTTGCCACAAACCTTCAATTTGTAAAAAACATAATATCTGCAAAGCACAATAAAATGAGTTAGGCCTGTATTGCTGAGAAGTACGTCTTGAGATCAGGTAGAGTAAGTTCTCTAATTTCTTAACAATTAGTTTGGTTATTCTTTAGTCCTTTGCATTTTCATATACTCAGATTTAGTTTGTTAGTTTCTACAGAAAAGACTGCTGGGATTTTTAAGTGGGATTGGGTTGAATCTGTCGATCAATTTGTGGAGAATTAATATCTTAACAATATTGAGTCTTCTAATCCATGACTATTCACCAAATAGTTTTGTGTTTTGTTTTTGATTTTTGTTTGTATTTGGTCTTTGCATAAGTATTTAAATAAGCAGACTTGTATTTGCTTTTTCACCTTATGTTGCACAAATGATAGTATATTGTGCTACTTTTACACTTGCTTTTTTAAAATTTTTATTTATTTTTATAAATTGATAAATTTATTTATTTATTTTTGGCTGTGCTGGGTCTTCATTGCTGTGCATGGGCTTTCTCTAGTTGCGGCGAGCGGGGGCTACTCTTTGTTGAGGTGTGCAGGCTTCTCATTGCAGTGGCTTCTCTTGTTGTGGAGCACGGGCTCTAGGCGCGTGGGCTTCAGTAGTTGTTGCACACGGGCTCAGTAGTTGTGGCTCGCGGGCTCTAGAGCCCAGGCTCAGTAGTTGTGGCACACATGCTTAGTTGCTCCGCAGCATGTGGGATCTTCCCGGACCAGGGTTCAAACTCGTGTCCCCGTCATTGGCAGGCGGATTCTTAACCACGGCACCATCAGGGAAGCCCTGCACTTGCTTTTTTAAGCTAATAGTATTTTGAAATTTGTCCCATGTTTGAGGATCTCTCTCTCTTTCTCTTTGCAGCTGTTATGAATGTATCATTATATAATATTTAATATACAGTATTTAGTGTTATGAAAAGGAAGCATGAACTACTAACCAAAAAAATAAAGATATAAACAATTTCATTTTTATGCTATGGCTGGTTAATAGAGAGGGTTATAACAGCTCCATTTATTGAGTGTATGTGCTAAGCCCTGTGCTAACTCCTTTTGTATATGTTATTTCATTTAATTTTTTATCTACTTTTTGAGGTAAGCTACTAATTTCTTCATTTTATCCGATAGATATTATGACCATGCCACTCAAGAATGTAGTTCTCAGACTATGGGTGTCACATAGGAGGTTGTTAGAAATGCAGGATCTCAGTCTCTACCTCACGTCTGCTGAGTCAGAATCTGAATTTTAACCAGATCCTAGCTGATTAGCATTCATATTACAGTTTGAGATGTTCTGCCCTGTGAGGTAGGTACCCATATTCCCATTTTACAAATATGGGACTGAGCCTTGAAAAGGTCAACTGGCCCCCAGACCACACAACTGGTAGATAGTGGAGCCAAGAGTTGAACTCATGTTCATCCAATTCTAGAGTCTGCAGTCTGAACCTTCATGTATCCTGCTTGCCACAGGAAATAGGGAGGGAAAACAAATACTTTGTAGACCAAAAGAGCTAATAAAACTTTGGGCTTGAAGGTAATTTTGAGATTTATTTTATCTAACTTTCTCATAGTCTCGGTAAAGAAGAGGGTCCAGAGAGATTTTGCGATTTGCATTGAGTTAATACAAATACAGAAATGGCAAAACCCATTCTAGATCCTATGCCTTCTGATTTCCTGCTTGTTTTCTTTCATGACATGGAGAAGAATCAGAAAAGGAAAGGGAAAGGAAAATAACTTGAGTATATTCCTCATTAGATGGTCTCTCACCACTCTTTGCAAATTTCCTACTGATGTTCGTGGCTGTTGTGACCGCTTGGAAGTCGTGATAATGTGTTTTCCTTTTGCCTAGGTGTTGTCTGGAGGGTGGAGAAACAGACGTGTAGCATCGACATCAATGAATAGAGAATCCTCTAGGTCTCATGCAGTCTTTACAATTACAATAGAGTCAATGGAGAAAAGCCATGAAACTGTGAACATACGGACCTCCCTTCTCAATCTGGTGGATTTAGCAGGATCTGAAAGGCAAAAAGATACCCATGCAGAAGGGATGAGATTGAAGGTAAGAACGGAATTATGGTCTTCAATTCTTGACTGTGAATGATTACTAGAAGTCAATACCAAGCTAAGTGTTTTGAGGGCTACAAAGGATTAAGAAATTGCTTTCATCCAAAAGGTATAGAAATTTTTGTTGTGGGGTAGGGACAGTAAACATACATGGGATATGACGAGTGTCAGTAGCAAGAGTATTTGAATTCATGCCAAAAGGGGTGATAATATGAGTGGTAGCAGGGGTCAGAGGAAGAAGGGTGTGACATGGCCTGCTTGGGGGAAGCATGGGAAAGTAGTTCTTGAGTTAAGGGTTAAGGACCTCGTTCTAGGCTAAGGTATTACCAGAAGTTCTTGGTAATATGTATTGCTAATGTATATATGTATATGTATTGTAATATGCACTGTCAGTAAAATGTGTGTGGGAACTTCCCCGGCAGTCCAGTGGTTAGGATTCCGCGCTTCCAATGCAAGGGACACGGGTTCAATCCTTGGTCAGGGAACTAAGATCCCACATGCCCTGCGGACAAAAAAAAAAAAAAAAAAAGGTTCTTACATTATAAAACAACTATACTCCAATAAAAATTAATTTAAAAAAATGAAATGTGTGTGGATTCTACAGTTTAGGATATATAAGGGTGGTGGGGAGAAGAGTCAGAAATGGTAGAGGCGAGGGTCTTGTTTGCCTTAAAAGTGAGGGTTTGAGCCGCTTGAGCTCTCAGGAAGTTTCAGTCTGTCCCACATTTGTGTTTCTATGGGGACATGAAGCAAAGAAAAATAGCATAAGTTCAAAATAGGACATATGCTGGGCCCATTCTAAATGCTTTATATATATTAGCTATTTAACCGTCCCAACAACTCTGGGAAGTGATCCTATTATCCTTTCTATTTTGAAGAAACTGGAGGAAATTTTCCAGGGGCACATGGCTAAGAGTCGCTGAGATTCAAATGGTAATCCAGCTCCACAGACAGGGCTCTCAACTGTGACCATAAACCACCTTTCTGAATGGTAACAGATAGTGGCAACTCCGTACTCATCACATCTTACTTAATAATTTCTATTCCTCCTCTCTTTTTTTCTATTCTCCCACTTCTGCAGACCCAGTTATCGAAATATGCTCCCTACGGTAAAAATCCAGTGTAACATGTTTAACCCAAACATTTTTCTTTTCTCCTGAAACCACTCTTTTAAAGGGGTTTTATTATACATTACATTACAGAATTAGACTGAATGTTCTCTTGTAATATGTTCATTGGTGGCTTTGTGGGACATGGGAGTGGGTTATTAGTTACCATACCCTTATAATGTAGCAAACATTTTAACATAAAAGGATTGAAAAATATGCCTATTAATGCACTCCAACTTTTTTTCCTCTGTTCTCTTCTAGATTTTATCCCTACCTATAGGTCAGTTTAAAACTATTACAATTATGAGGTGACATTGATATTTTTTTCCTTCACATGATTTTTGTGTTTGTATTTGAATAGTACTAAAATTGCAGTGTGTGCCTCGAATAGGAAAAGGTTAGTGGACAGCTGAGGACATCTTTTTGCTAAGAAGTTAGTTACCTTAACTAATATTGTCCCTGTCTTGCCTTTCCATTCCAAATTGCCACCCTGCTAGGTATATTTTAATTCAAAATACTAAAAAGACATCAGTGCACCTCAATTTTTTGTTCTTTTTCCCCAACGCCCTAGGAAGCAGGTAACATAAACCGATCGTTGAGCTGCCTGGGCCAGGTGATTACTGCACTTGTCGATGTGGGTAATGGAAAACAGAGACACGTTTGCTACAGAGACTCCAAACTTACCTTCTTACTCCGGGTAAAGTAGATCATTGGGTTCCTGGGCCCCTGTTTTGGTTATGCTCACTATGGTTGGTAGTCGGATAATCTCTCAGCCTTGGTGCTAATAGTATACATTTTGTTTGCTTAAAAAACATCTTGTGGTTCCTCCCCTGAAAATGTGTACCATTCATATCATTAAACAGGATTCCCTTGGAGGTAATGCCAAAACAGCCATAATTGCAAATGTTCATCCTGGATCTAGGTGTTTTGGGGAAACCCTATCAACGCTTAATTTTGCCCAAAGAGCCAAGCTGATTAAAAATAAGGTAAAATACTGAGTGTACTTAAGTAAATTAGAAAAATATTTAAGCTTGCAGTGTCTCACTTTTGTGATTGCCCTCATATTAACATTAGCTTTTAGTTACTGTATTTCTCTGTTGTGAAAGCCTAACTCTAAGCACGGTTTCTATTTTATCTTTCCTAGCCTTCTATATCGCTCATGTAATTTGAGACTAGAGTAGGTCTTATGGTCATTATTGTTTGGCTAGTTTTTTCTCAAGGGAAGGCAAAGTTTTTCCTTTGTAATTGGGCTGGAGACTAAATTTATTTACCTAAACCGTGCTGTCAGAGCTGGGTGTTGGGAGCAGGAGGATCCACTTTGAACGCAGTTTGATGATATTGACAAACTTTGTCTTTCAAGTTGTCTATAACTCCAAGGAGTCCTCATTTTTCTTTATATACAAGAAGTTTCCTTGATATTTGTGTACACCAGTGGTCAGAAAACTTCCTGTAAAGGGCCCAAGAGGTAAATAATTTCGGCTTCTTGGACCATATGGTCTCTGTCCCAACTACTCAGCTCTGCCTTTGTAGTGAGAAAGCAGTTGTAGATGATATGTAAACATATGGGCATGGCTATGTTCAAGCAGCACTTTGCCAACCCCTGGTGCAGACTGTCAAAAGACCAAGGAGTTCCCCACTTGCTTTGGAGAGGTTGGAGGGCTCTTTGGTTCTAGACAAAAGAATCAAGGGGCATAAACTGGCAAATTAATTTCCTCTCTCTTTCAAAGGAGAAAGTGGTCATTCTTACCTCCCAAAATAGACTCCCTGGTGATCTTATCATGGTAAAAGCAAAGAGGTCCATGTTGCCTCTTCCCCTGGGTAAGGCAGAAGAGTATAGGTCTGGTTATTCATTCATTTTATTGGATTATGAACCCCCTGTGGGATATTTGTAATATGAGGAGGAAAATCATTAGAGCTTCCTGACCCTATCTCTTGGGACTTACTAGAAGATTTTGGAGAGTGGAGAACTGCAGGGATAATTAGAATTATGATGTCACCAATGTGGCAGTGACGTCACAGTGTATAGGAGTGCCTTTTAATGAGGCTGTCCATAAGAATCAGAAGCAACTAGAAATGGCTTCTTAACACATGAAATGACAAAACCAGGAGCCTTATACTAGTCACTGCCAACGGTGAGTCCTCTGCTGCAGCCTACCAAGGGAAAGTGGCTTGGATGTCTGGAATTTGTTTAAGAGTGAACAGTCCTTCCCCGTGGGCAGACCCAGCTACAGACAGGAACATGGGGACCTTGGGGCTGTCAGAGGTTTCTCCCTCACTCTGGAGTATTGGGTATTTGATTTGGTTGGTTCTCAGCTCTTGACTCTTGTTATCACCCTCTAGGTTTTGTGGGACTTTATGAACTTCTTAGAAGTCATCTCAAATAAGACATTTCTTTAAAAGAGCATTTAGTGTGATAATAAAACAGAAATGGAGTTGTCAAACCAACTCTCCCTTCCAGGAGACTGTTAGGAAATACAGGGTTGGATTTTTCTGGAGAGGGTGGTTTCTTCCAAGCCAGTGGAGCTCAGGTCAGCTCTGCAGTTCCTTACACCTCTTTAGTGAGCGAAGACAGGGGGAGGTGACACTCATGGAGGTGTTTGCTCTTCTTCACGGGGTAGGGTTATCTCAGGAAGAAGGCAGTGTTAGATGAATATACGTTGATCCCAGAGGCGACCCAGCCCAGCAGGGCCCAGGGCTAGTCAACAGAGCAGAGACCTAAGTGGGGGCTTGGGGAGGGGAGGGGAAAGAGTCTCTGGCTCTAGGTGTGAAGGCAGAGAGGAAGGAAGCTCCCTCCGCACTCCAGCGCACTGATTTTGGAGGCCTTTGGACTGTTTGTGAGATGCAAGTGCAGTTTTGTTTGGTCTTCGTCACTCCAAATCATACAAACAAATATAAACACGAGGCTGTATGACTCAGCGTTCTTTTAATGCTTTTTAAAAAAATTCTTGAACAGGCAGTGGTAAATGAAGACACGCAAGGAAATGTGACCCAACTCCAAGCTGAAGTGAAGAGGCTCAAAGAGCAGCTGGCCCAGCTTACTGCAGGGCAGATACCACCAGAAAGCTTTCGGACCGGAGGTACGATGGGCGCAGTGTCCTCTAACCGGAGGAAATCCAGGCATGGGTATTAGTATGAGAGCCCTCCAGTGACAGGCACAACACAGTAAGGCTACCCAGATTTCCTACGAGTGTCTGTTCCTGTTTATTTCACCTACATAGGAACATGGTACTTTGTAACCAGACACAGTTACCACAGGTACTGATTTCTGTGAGATGTGGTGGGAAAGGGGAGTAGAAATAATTTTGAATAATTCATCCCTAATAAGTGCTAAAAAGAGATACTAGTAAATTTCATTTAGATCCACTTCCAGGATTCTGTCATATGTAATCTTTATATGTTTACTAAATTGGATATGAGAGACTTACTTTTCTTCAAAGAATAGGTAATTTGTAGACTGGGTTAATTTGAAATTCATGATCTGGTGATGAGAGTCTGATTCTTTAAGACATTGAGAGCAGTCAATCAAAGGCTATTTTAGCTCATTTCTTGTTCTTAAAATTTGAGAGATAAAACATTTTTCCTCTTTCCTTTTCTTTCTTACTGGACCCGTTACAGACAAAGACGAGACTGACTACATGAAGTATTTCCGAGAGGCAATGTTATTCTTTAAGAAATCTGAACAGGAAAAGAAGGTAGGAAACAATTAGTAAAAGGGGATTCAAGATATTTTAGGCTTTCACTATGAGGAGCTTTTCCGAGTGAAATAAATGGCACAAGTAAATAAAACAAAGGAAGACTGAAAAACCTAATTTTGCCTTTGAGATTAAATGTGAAGTTAGTGTTTATTGCTTGTTTTGTGAAAATTTAGGGAAGCCCAATTATTTTTTATGTTTAACCAAATTATGAATTTCTTAAGTCTTTGGTAGAAAAAGTTAGCCAATTGGAAGACCTCACCCTCAAAAAAGAAAAATTTATTCAATCTAATAAAATGATCGTGAAATTCCGAGAGGATCAAATAATGCGCCTGGAGAAGCTCCACAAGGAATCCCGGGGAAGTTTTCTGCCCGAGGAGCAGGATCGTTTGCTGTTGGAATTGAGGGATGAGATTCAAACTCTGCGAGAACAAGTGAGTACATGACATTCGCAGTAATTGTAAAACTAAAAGAAGCTCAAGGCAAGTATGAATCAGTCACCAAATTGGTCAGCAAATTCTTGTAATTTAATGCAAGAGAAAGTGTTTTAAATGAATTCAACTGACAGTATGATTGCATAATGTGCCCCTCCCCCCTTCCCCCCCCACCCCCCCAATTTTCTAAAGTAGTAAAACCTGAAGGGAGAAGGGAGGACGTGGTGGTGGTTGTGGTGGTGTCGCTGCCATGGCACTTAGCCCCAGCAGGCCAAGCACACTTCCTCCCAGTGGGCACCTGGGGTTATCGGAGCCAGTAGTCTCTTCGCAGCTGAGCCCTTTGAAGTGTTGTTGTTTTTCCTTTTCCCTGAGAGGATGGATAGTTAACACAGGCACGTAATTAAAAAACAAGGATAATCTCTTACCAGAGGGGATATCTTTTGAGAGGTTTTTCTGCATTTTCCAACTAATATTGATAGATGTTTTTACTTTTATCCCTTTTGTGCACAGAAGACAGCATACACACTTTTCTGTACCTTGCCCTTTTCATTTAATGTGTCTTTGGGGGGCATTCCACCCTGGTCAGTAGAGTTTCCTAATTCTCTTCAGTGTGTTAATTCAAGCCGTCTCCTTTGCGGGAAGAGCCTGCCACAATGTGCACCCTGTGCTTATCACCGCAGGTGCCTGGGTGAACGTTTCAGGGGTAGGCGGGGAAGTTTCGAGTTTCCAGACCCGAATGTAGAGTTCAGAGTTGTGGGATATGCACGTATTCAGTCTGATGGTAAAAGCTGAGGTACTCCCCACCCCCGCAGTGCCTGCGGTGTCCACAGTGTTTGCTGTTGGCTTTCGGAAAGACTTGTTCGCTAAGGTCATGTTTGTAAATGCGTAAGTCTCTAATTCTTCCATGTGACAGGTAGAGCACCACCCCAGAGTTGCAAAATATGCTATGGAAAATCATTCCCTCAGGGAGGAGAACAGAAGACTGAGATTGTCACAGCCTGTGAAAAGAGCCCACGAAATGGATGCCCAGACCATCACAATCCTGGAAAAAGCTTTCTTTGAAGTATCTGGCAAAGAGAAAAATGACAAAAGTAAGACGTGATAGTTGTAAACATGCCTTCTAGGGGCGAGGGGACTGTTTAAAAGGGCATCGATATTGCCTTGCATTGAGAGTTTTCATTTTAGCCTCTAGACCTGGTGTACAAATTTCTTATATACATACTTATTCTTTATGAAGGCTAATAGATACCCATTAGCAAAGGAATACTCAAAGAATATCTCTGTCTTACAGATAAAAGATTGATTCAGATATTACTTTACATTTTTATTAAACGGAATTGTCCTATTTTAAATATTTGAAATGAAAAGTACTTAACTAATGACAACATGAATGAGTGTAGAGTTGAGATATTTATTCACCTGACGAACATCTGTACAGTGTGAGAGATGTCAGAGTGATCAGACTCACGGTCCAGCCAGCACAGTGATTGGTCCTGACGTCATGGTTGCGGGTAATGCTTGCCAGTGTACGTTCTGCTCTACATTAGTTCTGTAAGTTTACGATTACTCTCTGAAAAGTGGTTTAGTTACTGATCTGATTTACACGCTTGGCAGCCATTGGTGTTAATGCTCTGGGATTTGGTAACAAAGTCTATGTTTGCTCCATTCTTAGAGTGAATATCTTCATGGTCTTTTATCACATTCTGTTTCAGCCTTTGTTTCTCTTTAGGTTGAAATTGAGATAGTTCTAATCTTTTTATACTGCAATGATAAAGGAAAAAAATATTTTTTAAATTTCCTTTTCCAAGCCTTCTTCCATTCTGTTATGAATTAACGAAAGAATAAAATTCACAGAATATGGGTTGTAGAGAGACCACAATTTTAGATGCAAAGTTAAAATCAGGTTTTCTGTATTAACTATTTTTTCCTACAATGCTCTGTATTTTGTTGGCCATTTTGCCCTCAGTAGTACCTTAACTTACTACCTTTGAAAGATACTAATGGTAATTTCTGGACCTCACCATCTTCTAAACATACATCATTCTCTAAACAATTTCTTTTTTAATAAGCAGTTTGGGGTATTTACTTCAATCTTTCTTCTTTTTTTTAAACATTTATTTATTTTATTTATTTATTTTCCTTATTTTCTTTTGGCTGCGTCGTGTCTTACTTGCGGCACATGGGTTCTTTGTTGAGGCATCTCTGTTGAAGCATGCAGGATCTTTTCGTTACAGTGCGCAGTCTCCTTGGGTTTCTGTCTAGCTGTGGCACGCGGACTTCTCTCTAGTTGTGGCGTGCAGGTTTTCTCTCTCTAGTTGTGGTGCACAGACTCCAGGGCTCGTGGGCCCTGTAGTTGTGGCACACAGGCTCCAGAGCGCGTGGGCTCCTCTGTAGTTTGTGGCAGGCGGGCTTTCATTGAGGCACACAAGCTCAATAGTTGTGGTGCACGGGCTTAGTTGCTCCACGGCATTTGAGATCTTAGTTCCCTGAACAGGGATCGAACCCACGTCCCCTGCATTGGAAAGCTGATTCTTTACCACTGGACCACCAGGGAAATCCCTCTCTAAACATTTTTACATGTTGTTTCCCATACTGAAACTCAGTGGCACTCTTTTCAACAAATTCAGCCTTCTAAGCAATCCCTGAAAATTAATATATTCTACCTGGTAGATGATACCAAGTTCTTTCAGTTGCCTGCCATTGCTATTTGTTTCTTTTGCTAAAAATTCATTGACCGTTGGCATTGATTCCTGCAAGATTCAATTGGTGATGTTTCTCTGTCCAGCAGTGTGGGTGTTATACTTCAGTCATTGTTTGCTCTTTTCTCTTAACGGAAAAGGTGTTGGGTTAAATATGCCCCTTCATCCTGTGGCTTCACAGCTTCTCAAAAACAACTTCTGATACTCTTTGATGCACTGGGTTGTGTCTTATGTCTCCTCTTGAGTTACAGGCTCTTGTATTTTAGGGTCCACTTTCCAATGATTTCTCTTTTTTCCTCCTTGTGCTTCAAAATTGATACCTGGCAGAGAACTTAGAATATGTATTCTGTTATTTTTCTTTTTCAAAGACCAGGTTGTTTCCTTATTATCAGGTCAGCAAAGATTCTCTCCTAAAGCTCCAAAAGAGCCATGTTCATTAGCAAACACTGAGAAGTTAAAAGCACAACTCCTGCAAGTTCAGACAGAGCTGAATAATTCAAAGCAAGAATATGAAGAATTCAAAGAACTAACTAGGTAAAGTATAAATACACATTCATGCTTGCTATTT
Organism: Eubalaena glacialis; assembly: GCF_028564815.1. Lineage (NCBI taxonomy): Eukaryota > Metazoa > Chordata > Mammalia > Artiodactyla > Balaenidae > Eubalaena > Eubalaena glacialis. The sequence continues at coordinate 65,195,054 of NC_083722.1, read as the reverse complement.
CTGACCTTTTAGTGTTGGTTTGTTTTGGTGTTTAGCATTGATGATTTAATTGAACATTTACCTCAAATATTCTAATATAGCAGCTAACTTGTTTTGACATGAAGGAAAAGGGCTTGCATCTAGCTCTTTTTCTTTACTCACTTTTAAAAATTGAGGTACAGTTGACATAAACTTCTAGTCTTTAATAATATATTCAATGAACTAGATGATACAGATGTTTTAAGGGATATACCTATTGAGATGAGTATCTGTTAAAGTTACTTGGAAATTCTTTATCTGGCCAGCAAATTTAAATCACCGCTGTTATGAATTAGATCAGGATTTTTAGAAATTACAGGTTTGTTAATATTCTTTTTTTTTTGAGATTCAAGTTTTATGCAGTTATTTATTTTTTATTAAATTTTTCCTGTTAATATTCTCACTTGATATTCTGTGTAAAAGAAAACAAAGATAAACCACATTCATATTATAATTAAGATTAATCCTGTTCTAAAATATATAGAAATGTTTGTTTTAAAAATAACATATTACATATGGAATCATTGTGGATTGTTTGGGCTTTTGAATTGGAGCGCTACCATTTGCTAGTTGAATACCTTAAACAGTCATCAATCTCTGAGCTGTATTTTACCCAATTGGAAAATCACAGTAATAATCTGAGAATATCTCTGATTTAAAGAGAAAACTATAAAGTTGTGTGAGAATATAAACTGTAAAGTACTCTACAAATGTATGACATTACTTATTACCTGAAACACTCAATATTATAATATGTATTAGGAAAAGGCAGCTGGAATTAGAATCAGAGCTTCAGTCTTTGCAAAAAGCGAACCTTAATCTTGAAAACCTTTTGGAAGCAACAAAAGCCTGCAAGCGGCAAGAAGTTTCTCAGCTGAATAAAATTCATGCTGAAACACTTAAGGTAGGTAATCTGAAGCAGTACTTCAACCTTAAATCATTGGTGTCTCATTTTGTGAATAATGGAGAGTCTGCACAGATTATCTCCAGATACAGATAGAATCCCTTGCCAACAGTTAACCCCAGGGTAATACTAGTCCTAGGGTTCTGATGTATAACCCCCAGTGGCAGGGTCATGTAGGGAAGAATACAGCATTTGGAATCAGACCTGGGTTCAAATTCTAATCTGTCAGTAACCTTAGGCAGGGTTTCCTAACTTCTGAGCCTCATTTATTGCCTCTGAATTGGAGACGAGGTCAACTTAATAACTGGGTTTTTAGAGCATTAAATGAGATAATAAAGTGCCTGGCACCTGATGGCTCTCAGTATATGGCAATTGTTGCTATAATGTGTTGTGTGCTCAAAGCTTGCAGTGGAAGAATAGAAATCCTAAAGATAAAGACCACTAAAGGATCAAGGGTAACACGGGGGATAATAGAAGGGATTGTTCCCCTAAATAACCATAGCCCTCGTGAAAGAAGAAAACTGTGAACATCTGAGAATGAGGAGAGGGAAGGGGAATACATAAGGAAGGCAAAGGTTAAGAAGCTGATGCTGCTCATCCTGGTTATTTTAACTTTTGGACCAAATTCTCTAAAGGCTAAAAAAAAACCTTTCCTTATACATCTTAAAAATAATAGATGTTTCTCTCTAATGGTTATCTTTATCAGTGATGCTTTTTGTATCACTTAATAGGATACTGCTTTTCAAAGTAATTTTATTTGTTTGAATAGGTAATCACATGACTGGAATTTTTTTTTTTAATATTATTTATTTGGTTGCACTGGGTCTTAGTTGCAGCAGGCGAGCTCCTTAGTTGCGGCTTGCCGGCTCCTTAGTTGCAGTACGTGGGCTCCTTAGTTGTGGCATGTGAACTTTTAGTTGCGGCATGGATGTGGGATCTAATTCCCTGGCCAGGGATCAAACCCGGTCCCCCTGCATTGGGAGCGTAGAGTCTTAACCGCTGCACCACCAGGGAAGTCCCATGACTGGTATTTTTAAAGGTACGAAGTGACAAGTCTCATTCTGTCTGCTGTCCTTTTAGCCAACCAAGACCCTCCTTGGAGGCAGTCAATGTCACAAAGTTTTTTTGTTTTTTCTTTCTTTTTCATATATTTTTTTTCCCCACAAACAGTAGCATACACATACACATCATTCTACACCTCAATTTTTTGTTTAAACATAATATTTTAGAGTTTGTCCCATGTCTAAAGGGAGAAAAACAAACTTTCTCTCTTTTTTTTTTTTTTTTTTGGCTGCGTTGGGTCTTTGTTGCTGCACATGGGCTTTCTCTAGTTGCGGTGAGCGGGGGCTACTCTTTGTTGCAGTGTGCGGGCTTCTCATTGTGGTGGCTTCTCGTTGTGGAGCACGGGCTCTAGGTTCGTGGGCTTCAGTAGATGCAGCACGCGGGCTCAATAGTTGTGGCACACAGACTTAGTTGCTCCGCGGCATGTGGAATCTTCCCAGACCAGGGCTTGAACCCGTGTCCCCTGCATTGGCAGCCAGATTCTTAACCACTGCACCACCAGGGAAGTCCCTCTCTCCTTTTTGTTTTTGTTTGTTTTTTGTTTTGTTTTGGCAGCTGCACAAGAATATACTGTATGGATATATCATGATTTAACTTGATATATATCAAGTTAAATACTATTATTTAACTTGAAAATACTATTTTCAAGTAAATACAAGAAAAATACTATTTTTCCTTATAAAGGTAGAATTTTTAAGATTGCTTTTTTTAAAAGGCGGCCTTTAAAATCTGCAGGAAATTATTTTAAAATACTTGCAGAATATCACCAAATGTTTCATAATTTGAGTTTGTAGCCCCTTAGCAATAGAATTATAGAGCTTGAAGCACTGTGGCATTCTAGTCTACTTCTTTTTATAGCTGAGCAAACAGGATGAAGGGGATTAAAAGTTTTGCCAAGAGTAGCATAGCAATTCAGATCTTGTTGCTGTTGTTCATTTTTAATTATATGAGAACTTTATGGATACATTATCCTTGTTTAAAGAAAGTATACATATGTATACAAGTTTCGGTTAAAGTTCCTTTTGAGTACCACTGCCAGTCTGGGTCTCATCTGGTCCTTCATCCCCCATCCCCATCCCCAGGGGTAATTTATCATCAATTTGGGAATCCTTTTTCTTAGCAATTTTGTACAGTAAATATACATAGTCTGAGAAGATATGTAGAGTTATTTCATAGATTTTTTTTTTTTTTTTTTGTCGTACTTTGTTTTTAAAAATAAATGGAATCATCCTACATATGTTATTCTGCAGTGGGCTTTTGTTAACTCAGGAATATGCCTTGGGTCTTTCCACATGAACTAGTACTTAGAACTCTACCTCATTTTAAACCCAGGCTTCTGTGCTTTGGAGTAATTACGTGGCTTATTTAGGTGGTTTCCAGTGCAAGCATTCTCCGGGGCGGGTTTTATGAAGGAGAAGTGGTAGTTTTAGGACGTTTCAGTATCCTGCTGAAGTGCCCTCCAAGTGGCTGCACCACATTCCTTCCCAGGAAGCCTGGGAGCACTCCTTCCATAGCACTGGCCCCAGAACTGGCATTGTTCGACAGTCTGATGAGTGAAAATGGTTTTAATTCTACTTTTCCTCATTTCTAGTGAGGCCAGACCACATCTTTTCCTATGTTCATTGCCATTGGTTGGAACACAGGAAAAGATGTTTGACCTATGAAAAAGTGCCTGTTTTCCTCCTAGTTATTTATCTTTTTCTTGTGATTTGTAGGCGTTTTATGTGTTAATCTTTTGTTTGTTGTGTATACTGCCAGTATATTCTGCCATCATGTTCCTTGTCTTTCATCTTTGTATGTGATACTTTTGTTATACAGAAGTTTTAAAATTTTGATATAGCCAGGTTTATTGATCTTTTATCTTTGCGACTTTCTTTTTTTGGCCGTGCCGAGTGGCTTGCTGGATCTTTTTTTTTTTTATAAATTTATTTATTTACTTATTTATTTATTTGGCTGCGTTGGGTCTTCACCGCTGTGCACAGGCTTTCTCCAGTTCCGCGAGCGGCGAGTAGGGGCCGCTCCTCGCCGCAGTGCGCGGGCCCCTCACTGCGGCGGCCTCTCTTGTTGCGGAGCACGGGCTGTAGGCGCGCGGGCTCAGCAGTCGCGGCTCACGGGCTCCAGAGCGCAGGCCCAGCGGCCGTGGCACACGGGCCCAGCCGCTCCGCAGCACGTGGGATCCTCCCAGACCAGGGCCCGAACCCGTGTTCCCTGCACTGGCAGGCAGACTCCCAACCACCGCGCCACCAGGGAAGTCCCGGCTTGCTGGATCTTAGTTCCCTGACCAGAGATTGAACCCGGGCCCCAGCAGTGAAAGTGCCAAGTCCTGACCACTGGCCTGCCAGGGAATTCCCTCTTTGTGACTTTTTAAATACATTTTTAAAGGCCTAGACAATCTCAAGAGCATCAGTATATTCTACTTTCTTTTACTACTTTTATTTTTTATTTTTTATTTTTTTTGCTTTAAAATATGCTGTTTATTTTTTTCTCCAATTATAAAAATAATACATTATCCAAACAGATAGTTTAGGAAACACAAAAATCCACCCAGGAAAACGACAACAAAAGCCCCTCCATTCCACCCGTCAGAGATAAGCGCTGCTGGTGTCTGTGACGAAGGCACATCTGAGGCCGTGCGCCCAGCCCCGGCCTCTGCAGAACTGAGGTGGGGCTGCAGGCCAGGAACAAACAGCGAGACACGTTAAGACAGCCGAGCAGGATAAAGCCGGAGTCTTGTCCTCTAACAACTAGAAGCTGTTTCTCCCTCCTTGGCACATGGTGAGGGCCAGAGTCCCAGGCCCCGCAGGGACCCCCCAGCAACTGCCAGTGGAGCATGGTTTACCCAGATGCTCTGGAATGATTTTAAAATCTGGAGCGGATTCACGGCTACCCCTGTGCTAATCTCACTCATGGCTTCCAGATCTGCTCCCTGGGCCAGGAGTGAGTGGGGAGAGGCCTCGGGCCGGGGTGCCCGAGGGGCCTGGACACGGGCCGTCATGTGCAGAGAAATGCCCGGGAGCCACGCATCTCAGGGGGGACTGGCCTGCCTGGACCTCACCGCATACAGACGATGCCTTTTAAGTCTGGGCAGAAGACAGAAGAACTCACAATAAAAGGAAGGCTGCAGTAAGGCTCCAAAGTTTCTGCACATAGAACGGTGACCATTTTTGATGCTGCAGAGCCCCACCCACCAGGGGACACAGGAAGAGCACGTCCCGGCTCCCTGGGGACAGGGCTGGCCTCTCCTCCTCTCGGCCAAACACCCACATCCATGGCCACAGGGGATGCCCCAGATCTCCCCGGGGCACAGCGGGTACCTGCGGGCAGGAACCCTGAGCCTGTGGGTGCGACCGCACGTTCCAGAGCGGGTACCAGGAGACGGGGGATTGAGCCGGGTGCCGGGGTTGGAGTCCCAGCTCTACCGCCTGCTGCCCTTGGACCAGGCAGTCTGTTGGGCCTTGGTTTCCTCGTCTATAAAATGGGAATAATGCCCACCTCGTGGGCTCCTGAAGGGACTAAATAAAACATGAGAAGCAGGTCACAGCACTGGCACATCTCAAGGGTCAATAAATGTCACAGTACCCATCACTCCTTCCCATTAACCTGCTTCGTGTCAACCCTGTGGCTCTCATTTTTTTAAAAACTGTCCCTCTGAGCGTTGACCAAAGCCTGGGCGGTAAAGGGGAGGTTTATCCTATCCAGAGCCAACCCGAATCTAGATCCAGCCAGGCCTGCCAGGTGATGAGAACCCGTGAGCCAGCGGCCTGGACCCTGGACCAGAGAAGAGCAGCCCCATGAGGGCTCTGCCAGGACCACGTTCAGACTGCAGAGCAGACAGGGCCCAACAAAGGACGGGCTTGTGTGGAGGGGCCCTGTCGGGGGCACTGAGGCTATGGAGGCAGACCTCAGGGGAAGGCACCAGCCAAGCTGGAACTCTCCCTGCAAAACAGTGAATCCCTCATCATTGTTTTGCCTTTAATCACATTTTTAAACACTTAACATACAAACATCTGTTCCTTGATGTTTCGTCTTTGTTCCTCTGATATCCTCAAAATGAAAGTCCAGAACCTTCACTAATTTTAAAGTCGGGCTGAACGTTTAGTAATGAACAAGGCTGCTTAAATTTCCCTCTAATTTTGTCTAAGTCTTCGTGAAGTTTATCATAAGTAGGGTCATCATAAGGGAGTTTCTGAATCATTCCAATCAGCGATTCTAAGACCTTCATCTTTCTGCTGTCTTTCTCAGTGGCGTAGCCGTGCAGGAGACATCTTCAAGCAAAAGCAAAACCTTGGTAGCACCTGATCTCAGATCTGATTTTAGCTCCATGTAACGTGTTATACTGTCTTCCTTCAATCATACCCAAACTACTTCCTTATTCATAGCCTTCCTGATACCCTTCCCCGTGAAACCTCTAATCCGCCATCACGATGGCATCGAACATGTCCTGACTCCTGGCCGTGGCAGCAGCCGCCCCGCCGCCAACCCCCGCCCCTCGGGCTCGGCCGCCCCGCTCTGTGGCCACAGACCCGCAAAGCCTCGGGCGCGGACGCCTCTTTTACTACTTTCATAATTTTCTTTTTACATTGAGATGTTTCATGCGTCTGCTATTTTATTTTTAAATGGCATGACATACAGGTTTACCTTTTTTAAAAAATAGACTATGTTTTATATATGGAATCTAAAAAAAAAAAAAAAGAGTTCTGAAGAACCTAGGGAGGGGCAGGACAGGAATAAAGACGCAGACGTAGAGAATGGACTTGAGGACACAGGGAGGGGGAAGGGTAAGCTGGGACGAAATGAGAGAGTGGCATGGACATATATACACGACCAAATGTAAAATAGATAGCTAGTGGGAAGCAGCCGCATAGCACAAGGAGATCAGCTCGGTGCTTTGTGACCACCTAGAGGGGTGGGATAGGGAGGGGGGGAGGGAGACGCAAGAGGGAGGGGATATGGGGAGATATGTATATGTACAGCTGATTCACTTTGTTTTAAAGCATAAACTAACACACCATTGTAAAGCAATTATACTCCAATAAAGATGTTTAAAAAAATAATAAAATAAAATAGACCACGTTTTTCTCATTAATTTGAACTTTCCACATATAAATTATTCTATTTCTGGACTTTTTATTTTCTTCCAATGTTCTATTTGATTATACATATGCTAATAATGCATTGTTTTAGTGACCATACACTTATATTTTTATATTGACCAGGGAAGTCTTCCTAATTTGTTGTCTTTTTAATTGTCTCTTCTTGCACTTTTTTTTTTTGTATACAGTTTGGAGTCGACTTATCAAGTTCCATTTTTAAAAATCTTACAACAATTTTTGCTTGAGACTGCTTTGAACTGATAGGTTTGTTTCCACAAGGGCATTTCTATGCTGCCTCTCAAGGATACCTTTTCTTTTCTTTTTTTTCTTAAATATTTGTTTATTTGACTGCTCCAGGTTTTACTTGCAGCATGTGGGATCTTTAGTTGCGGCATGTGAACTCTTAGTTGTGGCATGTGGGATCTAGTTCTCTGACCAGGGATTGAACCTGGGCCCCCTGCATTGGGAGCATAGAGTCTTAGCCACTGGACCACCAGGGAAGTCCCAAGGATACCTTTTCTTTTCTCTTGATGAATAGAATTATAATTTTATCCTCTCTGTTCACACAATTATAAATATGCTATTGTTTTCATGTGTGCTAATGTTTTCCTAATAATTTTTTGCTGCAGATCATAACGACACCAACCAAGGCTTATCAACTTTGGTCTCGACCAGTACCAAAATTAAGCCCTGAACTGGAGAGCTTTGGCTCTGCACACACTCAGAATTCTAGCAAATTGGATAAGGATATCTTAAATGAGCCAGTGCCACCTGAGATTAATGAACAAGCTTTTGAAGCCATTTCTGAAGAGCACAGAATGGTGCAGGTACCTGTTTAGTATTAAAATCGTATCTTTTTAAGGATGAGTGTATAAAAATCCCTGGGTTAGAAATCAGCCTGCTCTTGTTCTTCTAATCTGCTTTGCAGTATTTAGCAAGTCAGTTTCCACTCTCCTTGAGCTTTGGTTCTCTCGTGTGTAAAAAGACCAGTTTGCCACTAGCTTCTAGTTCCAGAACTGGTTTACATGGCACAGTGTTGTATCTGCTAAAGAAGATTAAATAGTTGAAAGAATCTTGTGATAGATCAAATTTTAGACAGCTTTTGCTATATTTGAAATAACGTGAAGTTTGTTTATCTCAGAATTCAGTGATTTGTTTTTTCTTTTAAGAAGTTTATCTACTGTCTAGTAAAACTTATAGGGAGCCACGTCACCCCAAATTCCAAAATTTTGCCCTTCCACGGGTATGGAGGCTTTTCTGGTGAAGTCACTTCATATAGGCCTGAGAAAGCTTCTTAGAAGTCTCAAGATGGCTCTACGATTTAATCTATGATTTTAATTTTAATCACTTCTTTCCTTTGTGTTTCAAATTATCCACTTTGATGGGCCACAAGTGTAATTCTGAAACATGAGAAATCATTAGTGTAGTCTTTTGAAATGGTTTTCTGGCTCCAAACTGGCCTTTGATACCTTTGTCCATATGAGGTTTTGAGTTTTGTATTTTTAATGCAGAAGAAATGATGGAATGTTTAAGATGTCCATTAAAAGAATTTTTGACCACTGAAGTTCTTGTGTTGCAGGAACAAATGTGTGCCCTTCAAGTCAAGTTGGATGAAGAAGAGCATAAAAACCTAAAGCTTCAGCAGCACGTTGACAAACTGGAACATCATTCTACTCAAATGCAGGAGGTGAGACCGCGAGCATTGCCTCAGAAAATATATGAAACAGATCCTCAAAGTAAGAGCATCCCAAAAAGGAAATGACATTATGAAGCCTTGATCAAGGTTTATTTGAGTTGTATTCTCTATTTTGTTACTTCACCTACTATTCTGATAATGAGACACACACCCCTAGTCTGAATTTAAGACTAGATTTTAAAAACAGAAACAAGGTGATGATTTGGAGTGTGTCTTAGCATGCCAGTATTTTTTTTCCAGTAAATTTATCTCTTTCCCAAAGCTTTTCTCATCTGAAAGAACTGATTGGACCGAACAGCAGCAAGGGTATCTCTCTCAGTTGAATGTCCTTGAAAAGCAGCTTCAAGACACTCAGACCAAGAATGACTGTGAGTCTGAACACTGGAAGCTTCCTAATCTGAATACTGTAACTCAGTATCTTTTTACTCGTATGGATAAAATGTTGTCCCTGTGTTTTTGGTTGGTTGTTTCTGTTTGTTTGTTTTAAATTAGACCAGACGAGTAATAGCAATATATTATAAAGGGTAATTTTCTCCAGGACTGCTCTCAAACAAATGATACAAATGTTTGCTTAAAGTTTTAATACTGCTTTGAAAACAAAGTGTCTTGAATTCATAAGATGCAGGTTTTACTAGTGACAAAAAAGCATAAAATATATTTGTATATATTCATAGATGTGGGAATATCATTTAATTCCCAGTTTTTTTAGTTTTTTCTTTCATCAGAGTATTTGCAATAGCTTATGATAAAGCTAAGGCAAAAAAGACAACCGTTTCCTTTTCTTTGATCTAAAAAGTTACCTAATTTTAATTCCAGTTAGAGTTTCCTTAGAAGACCAGAGTGTTTAACCTATTTTGGAAAGTTCTGGTACATCTCCAAAGGGTTTTCAATAAGTAAGATTAGGTCACTTAAAATACGTAAAATCTCTTGGCTTTTTTTCTTATTTGAAGAGTTTTGATGCACATTCTGCAGGAGAAATGTAGAAAAATCAAATGACCTACATGTGAGGGACAGGTGTTAACTTTTTTTTTTTGGTAGAAATATACCAAAAACCATGAGCAAGGGAGAGGAAGAAAATAGAAATCTCAGTGCTCCTAGATACCTCCCATTCAGTTGTTCAAAATTTTTACTCTTAAAATGGTCTCTTCAACTTGTTTTTGCTGATTGTGTGAAGGGTACCTATCAAATTTATTTGCCTCCTTTGTAAAAAATACATGTAAAGAAAAGTCTGTTAAGAGTTATTATGTGTTTGTTTGTTTGTTTTAGTTTTGAAAAGTGAGGTACATGACCTGCGAGTAGTTCTTCATTCTGCAGACAAGGAGCTGTCTTCGGTGAAACTGGAGTATAGTTCATTCAGAGAGAGTCAGGAGAAAGAACTCAACAGCCTTTCCGAAAGACACATGCATGTACAGCTTCAACTACATAATGTCAGGTAGAGTTGTTCTGTTATAGTTTCAAGTTGCCTGATGGCCTGTAACCCAAGACTACTTGAAGTACAAGTGCTGTAAACCCAACTCAAGCTAGTTTAAAAAACTAAAAGGTAATTTTTTGGGAATGCCCTGGCTGACCAGTGGTTAGGACTCTGCGCTTTCACTGCCGAGGGTCTGGGTTCAATCCCTGGTCAGGGAACTAAAATCCTGCAAGCTGCACTGTGCCCCCGTTTAAAAAAAAAAAAAAAAGGTAGTTTATTGGCTCACGACATTGGGAAGCCCCAGAGGTGATTTTGGTTTCACGGACGAACTAGATTGAATCTCAAACAATATTGTCAGTGTGCATTCCCATCCCCCCACCCCCCCCTCCAGCTTCTCTCCCTCACTTCCTCTTTCAGTCCCTCCCTCCCTTTCTCTCTGTTCTTCTTCCCTCTGTGTATTGCCCTTATTCTCTTCTACTGTTGAGGACCTTCCTCTATGTGACGGGGAACAGATTGCCTCAGACAGCTCCATCTTCTGTCTCCTGGCATAACAACCCCTGCGAAGAAATTCTCTCTCCCCGTCGCCATATATCAATCCCAGAGAAAATTGGTATTGTTCTTGCTTGAGTCATCTGCTTACTTTTGGGTCAATCACTTACCAAGGGTTGGCCCAACAGAGGTGACGTGTCTGTTCCCTCTCCAGCGGGAAAGGTGTGCTCTTACTAGAAGGGACAGTACAAGGTAGACCAAACCAGTAGTTGCCACCATTGTCCACAGTAACTCCAGAGGCTGGCTAGTTAGTCAGGTGCTGGTAATCTTGAAACAAAGTAATCTAAGATGTAAATTGTTTGTTTTTACTGGGTTTTTTTCTCACTAATTTCAACCTTTTGTAAAACGTAACTTAAAACCATCTTGTGGTTTTGATGCTATTTCCCAAGTCTATGGCAATAATTTAATAATGGACATTGATTGTGATACTGTGAGTGTGATATGAGTGTGACTGCTCACTCTAGAAAAGCTGCTAATAGACAACCTTGAATTTAGTTTTTATAGACATTGCAAAGACTAAAACCTGTAATGCTTGAGTGTTTTTTGAATATGCAACAAGGAATTAAAAATAGAGGAAGAAAACTTGAGGTCTGCATGTCTCCATAGACATGTTTTTGTTGGGCCTGCCCAGTATGGTTTTTGAAAAAAATTTAGCATAACATTTTTAAAATTGAGAACTTTCTTATAAAGATCCGTATTTCAGCATCCTCTTAAAAATCCGACAAGTTGCTGGCACTGGGCCCACATTCTTGCATGGCAGCCATCCTTTAGAGAGGGGCCTGTGCTAAGTCAGCACAGCCTCCACTCCCCGGCGCCATTTCCCCAGCACCAAGACTGCTGGTCAATGGCTATTTATCATCACAGGTGCACTGTTGTTTTTTCTTTCACCTGGTATTAGTTTTTAACATCCGAATCACTAAATCTTATCTTGGCTCTGTCAAACTAATTTTGTGTGATTTTTTTTGCACTCAATGTGACGTACATTGAGTATATCACTTACTGGGCTGCTTAAACTGTCATGGCTCTCAAAGGTTGTTAAGACCTCTAAGTGAAACCACCCAACCGCCGTGTATTTCTTGAATTATTTTACCTGCTTTATATATACAGTTTGTATCATAAATCATATGTTCTTCCTCCCTACCATGTATTGTCTGTATATCTGTCTTTAGCAACTGATTTATCCCACTTCGTAGTTTGCCACTTCTACTCTGCATGGAGGTAGTGAAGCCAGATAGATCCAGGTCTCACAGCCCTCTGTGTACAAGCTGGGACATCTGTTTTGGGTGGTCCAGAGGTCATGTTTACTAGTTTTTGGATGAACTCTGTTTGGGCATGTCACAGTATGTTGCGAAGTAGAATAAGAGAGTGAAAACCTAAAAAGCAATAAGTAATAATCATGTGACTTAAAAGATAGTTCTATCCTAAAGGAGTTTATTCTCTTGCTCAGATCAAAGCCATATTTGCCATCTTGAAAAACCTTCCTATAGTCGGGAGAATAGGTGCTGAGTCTATAGAGTTCAGCTGTCAACAAAATTAAATCAATGGGCAGTCTTTAGTTTACATGAGGGTTAGGTCTGGAACCCCCTAAATGAGTCTCATCACCCGAAATTGCCAATCAATTAAGCATGTCTGGTTGAAATCACGGGAGAAAGAATGAAGAAGTAAATGGCTGCAGGCTAACATGCCCAACCTGTCTTTTCCATCCCCATCACACTAATATTCGTGCATCACATCATAATGACCATTTCACAGAAGTCCGTGAGGAGCTTTACATCAGTCAAGCCTTCTGTAAGTTGGGAATGGTCTGTAGATGGGATAAAGTGAACTGCAGATAAATCTGACTAACAGAACTACATTTAATGTCTATATTTACTTTTGTAAAAATGTTTTCCTGATAAAGATTAGAAAATGAAAAGCTTCTTGAGAGCAAAACCTGCCTACAGGATTCCTATGACAACTTACAAGAAGTAATGAAGTTTGAAATTGACCAACTTTCAAAAAACCTCCAAAACTGCAAAAAAGAAAATGAAACTCTGAAATCTGATCTGAATGTAAGTTAAGAAGGATGTTGGTTATTGATGAACTTGTTCTGGATGTGTGACTGTTTGACCTCTTCCTAACTTCTGTACTGGCCCATTGTGCCTGCCACGTAGAAGGTACTCCATGTGTTTGTTGACTACACCTTAAAATCTAATATAACATTGTCTTTTAGAATTTGATGGAGCTTTTTGAGGCAGAAAAAGAACGCAATAACAAATTATTATTACAATTTGAAGAAGATAAAGAAAACAGTTCTAAGTGAGTGCTATTTATCTTTTCCATAGTTGACTAGAATATCATTTACTACCACATTCTTTATCTTGCGGGTTTTCTTGTTTTGTTTTTTTAATTGCTAATAGCCTGTTAAGTATTTTTTTGAAGCATTCCAAAACAAATATCAGATTTTTTTTGTATAAATGGCTATGTAGAGAAACTTAATTTTTCAAAACATTTAATAACTAGCTACAGTACTTTTTAAATGAATAGCAATTGGTGGTGATCAGAACTCGGGACCTTCTGTAAATAAACCACAGTATTTATTATTGAAAGGTGGGGACTGATTTATTTCTGTCTCTACTATTTGATTTCTCTCTGCTCTTTTTTTCTTCTGGTCCCTTATATGAACACCATTGTCTTTCTTTCCTCTCTCCAAATTCTTTTCCTTGGTGATCTCTCTCAGTCTCTTCGTTCCAGCCAACAGGAGGATTATCACTCTAATAAGAAAAATTTGTATTAGTGTATTCAGCAGATACTTGTAGAGTTCTTACTATGAGACAGATTCTCTTCTAGTCCCTGCTATATACTGGTGACTCCATCTAATTGGGAAAGACAGTTAACATTTAGTCATTCATTCAAACGTTTAGTGATATCCAGCAAGCCAGGCACTGTTCCGGTAAATGCCAGGACGTTTAGAGGTAAGACAGTGAACAAAATAGCCCCGCCCTTTTGAGGTTCACATTGTAGCACAGAGAGATGGGTAATAAGTAAATACTATATATTATGTTAGGGAATCCTAAGTACTCTGGAGAAAAATAAACTGTCCTGGCACAAAACTGGGTTCTTGTTAAATAACTGTTGAAGAAACTGGTTCAAATTTCTGATCCTACTGGAATACAATTCCTAACACCAAGTATATGTCTAATAAAGTTCAGTTGCATTGCATTGAATCTCTTCTGTACGAATGGACTCAGTTCCTGTTTCCATTGAATGAGTCATGAGTAAAAGATAGTTCTTCTTTTCCAGAGAAATCTTAGAAGTTCTTGAAGCTGTACGTCAGGAGAAACAGAAGGAGATGGCGAAGTGTGAGCAGCAGGTAAATGTCCTATACTCTAACTCTGAAATTTGAGGTTTATAACTTTTATTCCTGATGTCCAAAGAGATTTGTTATAAAAACTGTTTCAGCTTTCAGATGTTGAAAATTTATAATAAAAAGATGGAATTTTTGGTTGGTTGTATTATTTTCAACTCTTGTTTTTCTAACTCCCAGGTGGCTATAATCATAATTTGTTGGTGGTTTCCTGATAGAGACCACAAAATCATCATCTTTTAACCCAACTTTTTATTTTCAAATATTACTCCTTAGTATACACTGTTTAATATGAAAAGCAGATGTCAGCTCCTTTTATGCTTTTTAAAATACATGTGTGTGGTTAACTTTGTGATTTAATTCTCTTTCTAAAAATATTAATTTTTCCCTATAGATGGCAAAAGTACAGAAACTAGAAGAGAGTTTGTGTGCTACCGAAAAAGTAATCAGTTCTCTGGAGAAGTCTAGAGACGCTGACAGGGTAGGTAGAGGTTGAGGATATAGCCCCCTGCATTTTCCTTATAAACGCTGCCTTCGCATTCCAGTCTCCTGCTCCCAGGGTTAGCTAGCATTTCTGTATGCACTTAGGCCTTGCTCATCTTCCAAGGTTGCTAGAGAATGAAGTCTTTAAGTTAATTTTCCTTATAACTTCAAGCGCAAACTGTTCTATCACTATTTTTTTTTAAATAAATTTATTTATTTATTTATTTATTTTTGGCTGTGTTGGGTCTTCGTTTCTGTGCGAGGGGTTTCTCTTGTTGCGGCGAGCGGGGGCCGCTCTTCATTGCGGTGCGCGGGCCTCTCACTATCGCGGCCTCTCTTGTTGCGGAGCACAGGCTCCAGACGCGCAGGCTCAGTAGTTTTGGCTTACGGGCCCAGTTGCTCCGCGGCATGTGGGATCTTCCCGGACCAGGGCTTGAACCCGTGTCGCCTGCATTGGCAGGCAGATTCTCAACCACTGCGCCACCAGGGAAACCCTCTATCACTCTTGATGGCAGTGTTTCTAAAACACATCCCTGCCCCCTTTAACTAGGATGCTTTAAGGTCAGTGCGACCTTTTCTCATTGATTGTGAGTGCCATGATACAAATTCTCAAATCCCTGGTGGTGGCTTTAACTAGAATAATAAACATTAATATGTATGTCTGAACATAAAATTAGTTGTACATTCCTTATATGTCTAGCTCTTATTCATTCATAAAACCAAAGCAAACGATTAAAATATTAGAAAACCAATAAAATATAAATTAGTAATATTAATAATGTAATGTGACACATGATATTTTGCTAAAATAAAATTGACTTCTCCTATTGTCATTTGGAAAGATAAATGATTTATCATTAAAAAAAGATCTCCTTGCTGTCATTGGGTATGAAGATATTGTTTCTTTCCTTGTCAGGAAGTTGTAGCTGACCTCATGAGCCAGATCCAGGAGCTAAGAACCTCAGTCTCTGAGAAAACAGAAACCATAGACACCCTGAGACAAGAACTGAAGGACATCAATGTAAGTTCTGTCGCCAACAGGATATTAAATTTGAGCACGAGGCACAGTTCACAGACTCAAGTGGTTAACAAATGCCCCACAGAAAAAAGGGTTCTGTGGTCACCCAGGTTTGAAAATATGTACTAGTGAAAGCTCAGCAGGCTTGGGTATCTGCAGAACCTGCAGGGCCTTTAATATGCTGACATGCGTGCTGTGTGCATCTCGGGAAGGCAAAGTCGGCTGCAGCATTTCTCAGATCTCACTGACCTGGGAGCAGTGCTCTCTGTGCACATTTGGGAATTGCTGATCCAAACCACATCAGAAACAGACTGACTGTTGCCTCTGATGGTTAAGGGTATGTGGTGTTCCTTAATTGCTTCAAGAAAAAAAACAGCACATTTTAGTTAAATTCAGAGACATCAGTGATTTAGAAAGTGAGTTTGTTTCCCCATTATTGGACTTTATCATTTCCTAAAGTAACTGCTTACTCTTCCTGCATATAAATGGTGAATGCTTCCTCCGTCCCTTGGGTAAGGGTAGTTTTTTGTTAATGTTCCTCACTCCTGTGCTCCAAACGGGGCTTGCTGCACTCCACTGATTTCTGATAAAGATGACAAAAGCAGATGTTTTTTCACTGATACCTGTGGGACTTTTCCACTTCTTCTTGCCATTCATCCATTAACTCTTCCACTCCTTCATTCAACAAGTAGTTATTGAATTTATTTGTGTTAATCTGGTCATCACCTTGGAACTCAGACTCATTCTTCAGTTATTTTAATCTAAAAATAAACTGATAATAAAGCAGACAGATCTTGTATCATCATTTTCTTTTCTGCAGGGCAAATACAATTCTGCTTTGGTTGACAAAGAAGAGAGCAAAGCATTGATTAAGAGACAGGAAGTGGACATTCTGGATCTGAAAGAATCCCTTAGACTGAGAATACTCTCCGAGGACATAGAGGTAGATGTTAACACATCATCACCCTTTTTGGTTTATTACTTGTCAGTATGTTTCTGTGTGTTATTAATGAATAAATAGAAGACTTTTAAAAAGGAGTAAGTCATAATTTGAGCCACTTTCCCTAAAGTAGTTAGGCAATTGATAGATAATACTAAGATTGTTATATTTTGTTTAGTTGATTTATTTCCATTCATTTGTGCTAACAGCATGCTAAGTTCCTGTAGCTCACCCTCTTCTGAAAAGGAAGCAGAGTGGAAACTGCATTTACTTGGATGTAGTGGTAGCAGCAGGGAGCAAAGAAAGGGCTGGTTAACCACAAAATTGCTTCTTGTGTTTTAGCTAAAATAAGTTTTAATTATCTTGTTGTTGATGTAAATGTATCTTTTAAAAAATTAAGCAGTACTGTCGTGTGGTTCAATATTCAAAATATATAAAGCAATATACATTCCCTCTTGTATATCCTTCCAGAGATATTTTTGGCTAATCCTATATACCTTGAGTTTTCCTTTTTTCACACAGATGGTAACCCACTATGTATACTGCTCTGAACCTGCTTTAGAAATAGTTTTCTTACTATCCATGAAACAAATTCAACAAATATTTATTGAACCCACCTGCCATACAACCTGTACCTGTTTGTCATTTGGGAATGGAAGAATGATTGAAACACAGATACTTACCTTGAGGCATGCAATCTAGCTTAAGAGGTAGATGTATTATGATGTAATAAATGACTTGGGAGCACAGAAAAGGGAGGGAGAGGAGCAGTTATGCCTGGAGAATTCCAAAGAGCTTCCCGGGGAAGATAGTATTAGTACAAGACTTTGCTAGGGAGGGAAGCCTGGCACCTGTGAATGTTTGTGGAGCATCCTCATAAAGGGGAACAGTTGGGTGTGACTGGCTTGAGGTGGTTGGCTTTTTGGCCAACCCAATAATAATCTAGATATGAGAATTAGATGCATATAATAGTGAAAAATTCAAATCAACTGAAATATTTAGTGAAGGGTTAAATGGTGGTGCATCCATAAGATGAAATAGAGCCCACTCAGTGAAAATGATATAATAAAAGAGTACATATATGTGGAGATGTTTGTGATCTATCAGGTATGTGTGTGCAATACATGTATTGTATCTATGACGTATATGTAATACTGTATGTTTAATGCATATGTAATATACACTATTATATATATCTGTGCACATATACATGCACATTTGGAAAGTTAGGGGGAATAGATTCTGCTCTAATTTGGTAGAGATTACATACACTGTGTACATAGGAATTATGTATGCAACCTATAGGACTTCTAATTCTCTCTGCCACTTTCCATCAAGCTACTCCCCTGAAAATTTGATGGCCTATGACACTGTATCACAGTCTGGTGGCCTGTGACACTGTATCACACTCTGGTGAACTGGCCAGCCCCTCCCCAATTAGCTGAGGGGTACTCATCTTTAAAACTGTTTACCTTCCTGTGTATAATGGACTAGAATCTATTGGTGAGACAACAGGTAAACTAGAGACCCATGCCTGGAGTCCTCCCAGGGAAGGAGAGATCAGCTTTAAGAGATTACCTGGGGTTGAGGGGAGAGGGGAGCAGAGGGCTGTTAGACCTCAACTGGGATACTTACATGAATTTACTGTAGTATTTATCTCTGGACCTCATGACTTAAGTATTAACTGCTTGGTTTGTCTTGGAATGGATTAGCATACAAGCAAAAAAAAAAAGATTCTCACTTAAAACTTTCTTAACGTTTTAAAAATCATACATAGTAATGATTTGCAAATCGATACTGGAGCACCACAGTTAAAGAGAGTCTTCCCCTGGGGGGATTGTCCCCTAACAGAGGGACATGCTCTGTGAGGACCTGGCTCACGCCACTGAGCAGCTGAACACGCTCACTGAGGCCTCGAGAAAGCACGCGGGGCTTCTGCAGTCGGCCCAGGAGGAGCTGACCAGGAAGGACGCCCTCATCCAGGAGCTTCAGCATGAGGTGAGATGCAGGGCGAGCGTCGCTCAGGATGGGCTTTGGGGGTTGCGGGAGCAGGACTGTGTGGCGGTTGAGCTCATAGCGTCCCTGCCTCGGCTAGTTCTCTACATTCAGAAAGGTGGGCTAGCAGGGCGAGCAGGTAGTGGGGCAGCAGCGCTGTGGGCTCTTAACAACCTGGTTGCTTCTGTGTGTTCAGACTTGGTGGCTGTCCTCCTGCCCACCCTCTGCCCTTGACACGTGCCAGCAAGTTCTAACCACTGTGGCAAAGGTTATGCCTGACTTTGTTTTTTTTTTTTATTTTAATTTTTATCTTTGGCTGCGTTGGGTCTTTGTTGCTGCACATGGGCTTCTCTAGTTGCGGCGAGTGGAGGCTACTCTTCGTTGCGGAGCACAGGCTCTAAGCGCGCGGGCTTCAGTAGTTGCAGCACGTGGGCTCAGTAGTTGCGGCACGTGGGCTCTAGGGCGTGCAGGCTCAGTAGTTGTGGCTTGCAGGCTCTAGAGTGCAGGCTCAGTAGTTGTGGCGCACAGGCTTAGTTGCTCCGTGGCACGTGGGATCTTCCTGGACCAGGGCTCAAACCCGTGTCCCCTGCATTGGCAGGCAGATTCTTAACCACTGCACCACCAGGGAAGTCCCATGGCTGACTTTTGTCCTCTTTTTTGGCTAGTGTAGTTTTATAATATATTTTGTAACTTTCCTCAAATGACCCTTTGATTACTTGTGAAGCTTAAAAAAGAAGTTTCTTTTAAAGTGTAAATAAATTTGTGAGAGAAATGTCAAATTATCAATCAAGCCCTGAAAAAATAATGTAAGAAGTCCATTTCCGCATGCCTTGGGAGGATTGTCTGTTCTAATTGGACCATGTACCTGTATTATTTTCTAACTTGTAATCTTACATCTGTTCAATTTTCCCAGCTAAACCAAAAGAAAGAGGAAGTAGAACAGAAGAAGAATGAATATAACTTCAAAATGAGGCAACTAGAACATGTGATGGATTCTGCTGCCAAGTATCCCCAGGTACTTTTCATAAGAAAGAGTGCATTTCAGGAGGAATAAGCAATTTTGTGAGCGATGCAAGTTGGAAATTGCTAAGACTAGCTTTTCTTTACAGAAAAAGATTTTCACTAACAGCTTTTCTGCTTTTTTTGATAAAAAGGTACCAGTGTTTTATTTGTTTTACTTGGACAAGAATTAGAATAGCAAGCTATATACATAGCCTGTGTATTTTCTACGTGCTTGGCATGTATATTTACAATGAAATCTTTATAACCACTTCATCAGGTATTTGGATGAAATTTGATTTTATTTTAGAGCCCTAAAACACCACCACACTTTCAAACACATTTGGCGAAACTCCTGGAAACGCAAGAACAAGAGATAGAAGATGGGAGAGCCTCCAAGATTTCTTTGCAACACCTTATAACAAAGCTAAATGAAGACAGGGAAGGCAAAAATGCTGAAATCCTCAGAATAAAGGTAACTGGGTAATTTTTTTCAATGAATTTAATGTTTCAAAATAAGCAGTATCTTTCATGGTGACTGAGGATCTAAAATTCAAAAGGGACAGAACTCCAGGGTAGATGGAGAAGAGTCTTCCTCTCACCCCTGACTCCAAGCTGCCTAGTTTGCTGTCCCTGTAGGCTCCAGGTGTAGCTAGTTTCTTATTTATCTTCTGAGAGCTTTTCAGAGCATCTATAACCAGGCGCGTAAGCATTGTCTCCCTGCCCCATTTGTTTTTCATGCGATGGTGTCATATCATACAGGCTGCACTAACTACTCTCATGACAGTGCTGTCCAGCTTTTAGATTTTTGCCAATTTAATAGCTGAAGCACATTATCTCACTGTATTTTTAAATTTGTGTTTTTCTTATTAGGAGTCAGATTGAGCATCTTTTGGTTTTTTGTTTCTATGAACTATATCCTTCACCCATTTTTCTATTGTTGGACTTTTTCTTAATGAGGTACAAGCATTCTTTATATGTTAGAGAGATTTGCTTTTGTCTGTTTCTCTTGTCTGCCATTTCTTTAAACTTCCTTCTAGTGTTTTTCACCCCGGTACTTGGAGGGTATGGCTTTTGTGTGTGGGAGAGTATATTTAGGGTGGTGTTAGGGGTGGGAAGTGCGTGGAGAAGTGCCTGGGTAGGTGTAGTGTGGGTGCAGAGGAGTGTGTAGGGAGGATGCGATGCCCCATAGAAGATAGTCTGTGACCTCATGGCTCTGCAGTGAGTTTTTGTTTAGGAACAAAATTAGCCTACTGTATAGGAAGACAGTATCACTCTTAAGCTTTGTTTCTCATAGAGGGGATCATTCCTGGCTTTTTTATTCAGGGCGGCTCTCAGTATGCTGCTATCTCAGGAATGTGGCATGATCTTGGTACTCAGAAGAAATTGGATCAGGTTAAAAGAAATCAAACAATAGATAAGCAGAAGTAAATCAAAAAGGACACTCCTTGCAGACGAGTATTTATTTCTTCTCGGTGGTTATGCTCATGATTTTCAAGTCAGAATCCAATTAAGTATTTTGAGGCTGTGGCACATCAATTTTTAAAAATTAGAATCTAATAAATAGAATCAAATAGAAGATTTACCAAAGTAGTAGATGCTTTTGTTCATCTTTTCTCATAAAGGAATTTTTAATGAATTATGGTTTGTTTGGGGGTTTTTTTGGCTGTGCCGCCTGGCATAGGGGATCCTAGTTCCCCAACCAGGGCTCGAACCCGTGCCCCCTGCAGTGGAAGCACAGAGTCTTAACCACTGGACTGCCAGGGAAGTCCGAATTATGTGATATTGATAAGAGACTATGTTTAAGACAATGAGGGTATGAAAATTAATCACATTCAGAGCCCCTGAGAGCTTCTCATAGTCTACTTTTTCTCCAGTGATACCCAGAGCAGTGTTCAGTGTGTAAAGGGAGCTTAAAAGAGAAATACCTGTCTCATCATGGCCTGGGGAGCAAAATAATGCCTACTATAAGGTGTTTTCTGAAAAGACCTGATTTGATGTTATTAGGAGCAGTTGTGTGAAATGGAAAACCTACGCCTGGAAGCTGAGCAGTTAAGAGAGAAAAACTGGCTCCTGCAAGGTCAGCTGGATGATATTAAAAGACAAAAGGACAACAGGTGAGAAAGAGCCACGAGCAGTCTGTGAGCTAAATCTTGGCCTGCCTGGGTATAGTTGAGTGAATGAGGTCAGGAGAGGTTTCACAGCGTGTGTGATGTTTCTTGCTGATCCAGCAGCTGCTCCAGGGGTTGCTTCTCAGTCAGGTCTGATGAGGGGGTTGTTTTACCAGAGAGGGAAAATAAGGTCATCACCATCTTGCCCACTCTGTTAACTTTTGTATTGCTACAGAGCTATTGAAATGAATTTCAAATGCGTGAAATACTTGAACCAAACTGTCTACTTGTATTTGAAAGGGGTGAGGCGGGGAGCAAATATGTCAACAAGACAGGGCTCAAGGTTCTGCCTGCAGAAAAAGGGAGAATTTCCTTGGTTTTGCTTCTTGGCTTCTGGTGAGGGGCAAGTTCTTAGGAGAAGCTGTACAGGGGGGCGTTCTGTTAGATCTGGGTGTGTGTGTGGGTGTGGGTGTGGGTGTGGGTGTGTGGGTGGTGTGTGTTTTGGCCTCAACTCAGTCTTCTAGTTGTATCTGATGGCACAGCATCTTGTCAAGGGCAACCGCACCCAGGTTATATCCTGTCTCTGACACTTGAAAGTTGTGTGACTTTGGACACATCTTTAAACCTCTTAGTGCCTCAGCTTCCTTAGCAATAAAGTGAGGGAGATGATAGCTCTTATACAAGGTGTTTTAAAGACCAAAGATAACGTGTGTAAAGTGCTGGCTACAGTGCTTAGGAGAGGGGAGTCACTCAATAAATGGTAGCTATTAAGTAGACACAGTAGATTTATGATCCCACCCCTGAGTGAGGGATGGAGATGAGGGTGGTCTGTGAGATTATGCAGGAAGTTGAGGTCTGTCAAAGGGGGTCTGTGTTTGGGATGGAAGCCCTCTGTGAATTCAGCATCCCAGATTAGGGGTGTCTGCTTTTCCTGCTGTTGTCAGAAGGTCTGTAACAGGCGCTTTCCCACTCCCACCGCTCCCCACCCCTGTCCAGAAGCAGCCCTGACACGCACTGTCCAAACCTAAGTGAGACAATGGATATTTGAGGACGGTGATGGTGGCTGTGCTAACAATCTATTCCTAAATGGTTCTTTGTTGGGTGGCGGGGTGCAAGGGGATCCTAGTTCCCTGACCAAGGACTGAACTCAAGCGCTCGGCAGTGAAAGCTCAGAGTCCTAACAACTGGACTGCCAGGGAATTCCCCTAAATGGTTCTTTTCAAGTTTTAGTGAGCATAGGAGGTGCTCATTTTATTAAGCATCCTCTTGTAGGGATTTCTCTTCCCCTTCTGGGTGATTTTGATGCAGGTAGTCCACAGTCTGCTCACCTAGTTTCCATATGCTCCACCCCCATGTCCAGGCATATTAAAGAAAAGCATTGTACCTGGTATACTGTCTTTTTTTTTTTAAACATGTTTATTCACATATAGTTTTTTTTTTTTAATTTATTTATCTATGGCTGTGTTGGGTCTTCGTTTCTGTGCGAGGGCTTTCTGTATTTGCGGCAAGCGGGGGCCACTCTTCATCGTGGTGCATGGGCCTCTCACTATCGTGGCCTCTCTTGTTGTGGAGCACAGGCTCCAGACGCACAGGCTCAGTAATTGTGGCTCACGGGCCCAGTTGCTCAGCGGCATGTGGGATCTTCCCAGACCAGGGCTCGAACCCGTGTCCCTTGCATGGGCAGGCAGATTCTCAACCATTGCGCCACCAGGGAAGCCCATGGTATACTGTCTTTTATCAAGAGTTAGTTTGAGCATGGAACTTAGAACGTTACCAGATCATTTATAAAACCACAATTTAAAATACTTTATTTCATAGCCTTGTGTCCCATTTGTGAGGAGCCATACAGAACCTTCTTCATGAAAGATTAGAGTAGAAGAAAATTATAGCCCAGGGGTCAGCCTGTTTGGTAACTGAAGTTTCATTGGAGCAGTCCGGTTCTTTCATATAAATATCGCAGTGGCTGCCTTTGCATGACAACAGCCCAGTTGCATAGCTGTGCTGGAGACCTTATGGCTCCCAAAACCTATGTCTGGTTCTTGACAGAAAAAGTTACCCCCCCCCGGATTAGACAACAGAAAACACATCTACCCTAATGATTTGGGGTGTTTTCCTCACTACCATTTTTATCTAGGTTGTCAGGTTCATTAAGTGGAAGAAACTAATGTAGCTTCTGTTTTCCTTCAAGGAATGATCCTTTACCCACCAGTGAGAGAGAGATTTCTAGAGAAGCCAGTGGCGTTCAGGCAGGTTCTGCTAGGGGGGGTGTCTCCTGATCCAGGGGCTGCCCACAGAAACTCAATTTATTATCCAACCTGGTCAGGCTCACAGAGATGGCCTCACATTAATCAAATTCACATGATACTGATGTATAGTCCAGAATGTAATTTCCTTTGTACAGAGGAGTGTTTCTTTTCCATGACGGGATTTATGTCTGGTGCTCAGAGAATCCCCTTCTTGGTGTCAGCATGTATGGGAAGCCCGAGTGGCATCAGAAAATTGCCAGCTGACTATGATATCCAATGCAGGGAATTCCCTGGTGGCCGGGGGCACAGGTTTGATCCCTGGTTGGGGAACTAAGATTCCGCACGCTGCGTATCGCGGCCAAAAATAATAAATAAAAAGGGCTACAGCAGTCCCAGACCTGAAATCCAAAGCAAAGAGGGGGCATCAGAGGCTCCACGGGACAGGCCAGCGTGAGGGGCCCTCCCCGCCCCCATGTGTGTCCTGTGTTTCCCCCACCATCCCGACCCAGCCAATCACATTCATGCCAGGCACCTGGACTGTCCTTTCAGCCCCATTTTGTTCACATATGATCTTCAGATGGTACTGCTCTAAGTTAATACTTTATTCTCAAGCAAACCCTGTAATTAGATTTCCCAGCTTTGCTCATCTCACTTTTGTATGGACGGAATCCCAAATGCTAGGGAGGTACCTTATTTCATCCTCATGTGTTGATCACGCTTATTGACTGTGCTAACTTGACCTAATCACCATAGAATTAGCTCTTCTTTGCACATCGTGGCATTGCTGCATGTAATAGATACGAAATCGATACTTGAATATATTTGACGCTTTTCCCATCCTCCCTTCCTAATCTACGCAGTGAACAGAATCATTCAGACACGCAGCAGCTGAAGAATGAACAAGAAGAAATCAAAGAAAGACTTGCTAAAGTATGATTTTTTTTTTTACCTAATAGTTGTTTTTTTCTTGTGTGAAAAATGCTTTTATAGTTAGCATTTATGGTTATATATTTTAGAAAACATTTTATTATTGAAATTTTGTCGTTTTTGTATTCCTGTTAAGTTTGATATTTACGATCAGTATTTAGCTATAGCTGAGAATTAAGAGTGAATTAGTCTTCATGCCTAGACGGTAAGCCTGCTGCTCACACAGAATTCTCCATTTAGAAGCAAGTATCGAGTGCCTATTTGAGGCCTTAAAGGGCACAATACATGAACGGTTGTAAATAGGTACCCCCTTTATGTGTGTGTAGCTGGGATTGTAGAAAAGGATGTCCCTTTTTTTTTTTTAATTGAGGTATAGTTGATTTACAATATTGTGTTAGTTTCTGATGTACAGCAAAGTGATTGTTATACCTATATGTGTATTCTTTTTCATATTCTTTTCCATTATGTTTTATTATAGGATATTGAATATAGTTCCCTGTACTATACAGTAGGACCTTGTTGTTTATCTACTTTACGTATAGTAGTTCGTATCTGCTAATCCCAAACTCCAAATTTATCCCTCTCCCCCTTTCCCCTTTGGTAACTGTAAGTTTGTTTTCTATGTCTGTGAGTCTGTTGCTGTTTTGTAAATAAGCTCATTTGTATCTATTTTTAGATTCTACCTATAAGTGATACCATATGATATTTCTCTGACTTACTTCACTTAACATGATAATCTCTAGGTCCATCCATGTTGCTGCAAATGACATTATTTCATTCTTTTTTATGGCTGAGTAATGCTCCATTGTCCATATGTACCACATCTTCTTTATCCATTCATCTGTTGATAGACATTTAGGTTGCTTCCATGTCTTGGCTGTTGTAAATAGTGCCATTATGAACATTGAGATGCATGTATTGTAAGGGAATTTGCTTTAATTGGTTATATTACCATTAGGGAGAGCGGACTGATTACTTTCAGTCTTTTGTTTAGCAATGTTAAGAACTTAAGTCATTTTTTCTTTCTCTTTCTTTAATCTTCTTATAGAATAAATTGGTTGAAGAAATGCTAAAAATGAAAGCAGAGTAAGTACACTCTTTTGAATTCAAGTTCTTGTTGATCATTTATTAATACCAACCAGTATTCCTGTAAAGGAAGAAATGCTTATAATATCCACAAGGTAAGTAAATTCTTTCCTTTCTGCAGTAGTATTTGAACGTAATAGATATTTACAAAATTCTTTTCTTAAATACCACTTGCTAAAGGGGTTCCTCATATGAAGCCATTCCAAAAAAAAACTTAAAGAAATAAGTGCCAGGAAAACCTTAGCTTCCCTGGGGGAATTGATGGGTTTTCTCCTCATGGACAATGAGAACTATATAACTGACCAGGTTTCCTTCTCGCTTCTGGTTTCCTCTGCTTTAAAACCTTGAGGCCCTCTCAGACCCATAGATCAATACTGTGAATTCTTCTGGTCTTGACCTTGTGTCTCTTTATGTTTTCCATGGACATGATTTTATTTTATTCATATAGTTCTTGTATTTTAATTTATGTAATCTTATAAACTGCCTCATCCTTGATAAACAAGATACACTGTATTTTCTATCAAGTTCAAAATAAGTAAACTGGTTGGTATTAACAAAGTGATAAAACGTTAGAAAGATATTGTACTCTCTGAATAGAATAGATCTCATCAGGAACAGCGATTCTCAAACATTTTCACTTGTTTTACCTCCTAAAAGAATTTTGGAACACCATATACCCTCTTGCACATTTTTGGAGTTGACTATGTCTAAAATTTTTCATTGTAAGTTTAAATTATTGCAAAGGATAGAAGTTTTGACATACTGAAAATAGTGACATTTAGAAATAAAGCTTTTGTGGTGTTCTTTTAAAAGTTATCCAACTGATTTGGTACTTTCTACCCATTTAAAAAATACTTGAAGAAATTCGTTAGTCTAAAATTTTACATTGTTCCTTTTTCCTTTGAAATTAAGTTTCCATTCTATACCCATGCAGAATTATATCCTAATTTAATATATTGTTTGGAAATTATTTGGTTGACTGCCCTATCGTATAACTCAGCAATGAAAATATGTATGCAAATTACAAGTAATTTGTAAAAATGTATTATATTCATATGGCTCTAAGTGTTATATTTTTTCTGGATTGAGTTTTCATTACAATTATTAAAGTATCCTGAATTTATTGTAAATTTTTATGAATAATTATTATACAAGTATAATTTTATTGGAAATGCATCTCTCAATGCATTTTATCTTAATGCTTTTTCTTTAATTAGCTCATTCTGTTGCACTTAATTCTGGAATCAGACAGTATTCACTATCAATTCTGTTCCTACTTTTTTGTTTTTATAGATATAAAGGCTGAGAAATCTTATTCACATACAATGGAAGGAGTTTTGTTAGAATGTTGTCCTTCAATTATTTGAACTCCATCCAAGTTAATATGCCAGAAGTTACATAGTGATATGTCATCAAAAATTCTTTTTAGGGACTTCCCTGGTGGTCCAGTGGTTAAGACTCTGCGCTTCCACTGCAGGGGACATGGGTTCGATCCCTGGTCAGGGAACTAAGATCCCACATGCTGCATGGTGCGGCCAAAAAAAAAAAAACAAAAATCTTTTTAATGATCAGCTGACAAAGACCACCCCACTTTTGAAAGGTTTGTTACTCAGTTATTGAGTCATTTGCGTCATAGACTCATATACTCAATAGAGTATAGGCGTGGAACAGAACTTTGTTCAACACTTTCATCTGCATTTGAGCAGCTTGGGGACTGGTTCCTTGCCAGTTAGCTGTAGGGCTAGGACAGAAATCTGGATCACTTACAGGATCTATGAGAATCCACCAGAAGTATAGATAATACCCATTTGAGACCTTCTAGCAAAAAGAATAAAAGCTATCCAAGCTGATATGTAATTTATTTCATGATCTAGTAATCAGTGCTACAGTGTCCCTGGGACTACAGGAGCCCACACTGTGGCAAGTGAAGCAACCTCCAGAAAATGGCACACATGGTTTTATCAGTCCCAGCCTACGGCAGCAATTTTAAACATTGCGTTATCCACACGTGTATGTGACGATGCTTTTAAAAAGCTACAAAGAACTGAATACCAAGCCAACAGTGGTGTAGGCAGATGTTTAATTTCACATAACAAGAGGTCTGGAGGTGCATTGACTCAGTGATGCCATTACTGACCCAGACCCTTCCCATTCTTCTGCTTTTGGTACTCTTGCTTGTGACCTATTGGCTGCTGCAGCCAATGCTGCTGCAGCTCCAAACAACATAAACAGGAAGATCACAGCTTGCAGTGTTGTGGGTTCAAAAGGACTTTCTTTTGTCAGGGAAAAAAACTCCCAGAAACCCTCAAGATTCATTGTGTCTCCTTATCCAGAATTAGCATGCCTGCAGGGCAAGCTGAGAAAACCAGTATCTGGCAGTGGGGTAGAGATAACCATGGTTTTAGCTCAGACCAGTTATTATTTACTAATCTTTGGGAACTGGGTGTGTTTCTCCTCTCCCTTTCTTGTCCTCTGAATAAACTGAGTTTTTATAAAAAGCAAGGGATTGGCTGTTGAGTAGGCAGCTGCAGTGTCTGCCATGCCACAAAGTCTTTTCATGAAATGAAAGCAAAATACATAAGACAAATGCAGAACAGTTCCAGATGAATTGGGAGAGCATCAGTGCCCTCACTCCCACACTGTCCTCCTGAGGTTCCACGGAATGTCGTCTGAAAACACCGCCCTAGAAATTGTTGGCCTTAAGTGGTATTTTTAATTCTGTGTATTACATCACTTAAATCATCAGCTTTCTATTCCATATTCATTGTAAAATAAATAAAAAGCATTTGTTTCTTTGGGAAGCTTATAGGATTCAGTTAGTTTTGTGAAATTCTATATAATTGTTTGGTAACCCTTTTTTTTTTTCCCTTTTGAACACTATTTTATTTGTTTTTTTAACATTTTATATTGGAGTATAGCTGATTAACAATGTTGTCTTAGTTTCAGGTGTACAGCAAAGTGATTAAGTTATACATATACATGTATCTATTCTTTTTCAAATTCTTTTCCCATTTAGGTTGTTACATAGTATTGAGCAGAGTTCCCTGTGCTATACAGTAGGTCCTTGTTGGTTATCCAACACTGTTTTAAATATAGCAGTGTGTACACGTCAATCCCAAACTCCCTAACTATCCCTCCCTGCCTCCCTTCCCCCCGGTAACCATAAATTCATAATATAAGTCTATGAGTCTGTTTCTGTTTTGTAAATAAGTTCATTTGTATCATTTTTTTTTTAGATTCTGCATATAAGCGATACCATATGATATTTGTCTTTCTCTGTCTGACTTAACTTTACTCAGTATGACAATCGCTAGGTCCATCCATGGGTAACCCTTCTTTTTAATGTTTATTTTCAATTGATAGTTGCATAAAGTGTATAAATTCTGAATAGCACATCCTTGAAGAAATGACTAGTGTCCCACCATCTGAGAACCAGTTTTTGAAACCAGAAATGATTACTCTAAGATATGGGGCACTGAATAAACCATGCAGACTATAATAATACTTAAGTAACAGTTTGCTCTGAGGGCTAGATCTAAAAGTTTCCATTCTAAATTTTTGTTGTGTAAAAAACGGTTTGTGGAGCTTTCCAAAATGAAAGTTTTGGGTAAAACAACCATTAAAAAAGTGTATCTGCAGCTCTTGCTATCTTCCTGTTCTGTCAGAAAGGGGAGGGCTGAATATTAGCGATACTTTCAAATAAAAATTCTGGGCTTGGGTGACAAGTGTCTGATTTGAGTACTGTTTTATAATTATGTCCCTTTGAGAGACCATAACACGATATTTACTGTTACAGCCTAGAACAGCTCCAGAGTGCCCTTCAGAACAAAGAGACCGACTACCTTACAATGACTGAGGAAGTTGAACGAGTCAGAATGTTGGAGTCTAAAGCGTTCCAAGAAAAGGAACAACTAAGATCAAAGCTGGAAGAATTGTATGAAGAAAAGGAGAGAACATGCCAGGTGCATTTGTGTGTTGGTCTTTATTAACAGAGCCGATCAGCATAAGTCTCCTGGCTGTGATTGGGCATCCTGTGGTTTACAGCTGCTCCAGTGCACGCAAAGATGTGTGGTCATGAAAGCTGGGAACCTGGGCTCTGTCTCTCCCTCCCTGTGCTCTTGGAAGGCATGAAATAATGTTACTTTAAAAGAAAAATTAAAAGCAGCTCATTTTCCCTTCCCTGGATTGATTTACCTGCAGGAGATGGAAATGTTAAGAAAGCAGGTGGAGTGTCTCGCCGAGGAAAATGGGAAGTTGGTAGGTCACCAAAACCTACATCAGAAGATCCAGTACGTAGTGCGGCTGAAGAAGGAAAACATCAGGCTTGCTGAGGTAAACTCCTGAAAATTGTGCCGCATAAACTCATTCTGGTTTTTAAATGATGATTTAGTTAAAATTTAATTATTGAATCACGTAACTGCTTTCTTCAGGGAACCTCCTGAATTAAAAAACAAAAAAATTCAGCCATTGCTATTGTAAGCATAATTCAGTCAGTTATCATACACATGAGATTCTTGTTTACTGTTAAAGTAGTTTACAAACGGAAAATTACAGTCATAGTTTGAAATTTAAACTTAATGAATGCCAAGAATAACTCTTCCTGCAAGAATTAGAGCCTTAATTTTTTTTCTTTTCCTTTTCTTAAAAATTACTGACCAGGAGTCAGAAAAGTTGCGTGCTGAAAATTTACTTTTAAAAGAAAAGAAATGAATGAATCATAAGGATCCCGATCAACTACCTACCTTGTTTGGAGACTTTTTTCCCTCTTATAGAAGTAAGACCTGCCCCTGCGCACTTAGTAGAGCTGAATTAAGAGCCACGACTATTACCTGTGTATGTGGGGGTTGGGGGGCTGACCCTCAAGTTTCTTATGAACTCTCTGCACCTGTGCACACCTGTGGCAGCTGGCAGCCTGCAGTTAGAGGTTACCGTTTCAAAGCTGTAAATATTGGGAAAACCTTTTGTCTTTTTAAAATAGAAGCCCGTAGCTGAGGTTTTACAGTTGATGTCGGCCAGATTATTTTTTTCCTTCAGTACTGTCATAATCTCCTTTGAGTCTTGCATCAGAAGCTCCAACAATACACAGGTTCCAAAACTTACAGTGAGGTTAATGATGGTGCAGTGTGCATGAATAGCAAACTTGTTAATATAGATTGTTTTTGTATTCCTACTTGAAGTGTTCTCATGGGCCTTTTTTATGACTGTCAATATGGCCATTTTTCAAAATGTAATAAAATCTTTTAAAAATAAATTGTTTAATAAGGTAATTTATATTGTTCATTCACCATATGCTTATTGAGCAACTATTATATGCCAGGCACTGGTCATCAGTGAACAAAGCAAACAGAAACCCTGCCCTCAAGGAACTTCTGTGTATCAGCACTTCATTCCTTTTTATTGAGAGTAATATTCCGTTGTATGGACATGCCACATTTTATTTACTTACCATTCGATGGACATTGCGTTACCAAACCAAACTTGGGTCCGTTCACCCTCGTGCAGCCAATCTACTGACACTGCGTTTGTGTTTTTTGGGGTTTTTTTTGTTTTTGGCTGTGCCGTGTGTCTTGTGGGATCTTAGTTCCCCGACCCAGGCCACCGCAGTGAAAGAGCCAAGTCCTAACTACTGGACGGCCAGGGAAGTCCCTCAGCAAAGCATTTTTTTAAAATTAATTTATTTATTTATTTATTTTTGGCTGTGTTGGGTCTTCGTTGCTGCGTGCAGGCTTTCTCTAGTTGCGGCAAGCGGGGGCTACTCTTCATTGTGGTGCGTGGGCTTCTCATTGCGGTGGCTTCTCTTGTTGCGGAGCACAGGCTCTAGGTGCACGGGCTTCAGTAGTTGTGGCTCATGGGCTCAGTAGTTGTGGCTCGTGGGCTCTAGAGTGCAGGCTCAGTAGTTGTGGCACACGGGCTTAGTTGCTCTGCGGCATGTGGGATCTTCCCAGACCAGGGCTCGAACCCGTGTCCTCTGCATTGGCAGGCGGATTCTTAACCACTGCGCCACCAGAGAAGTCCAGCAAAGCATTTTTAAAGGCAAGATGGTACTTCCCTGGTGGTCCAGTGGTAAAGAATCTGCCTTACAATGCAGGGGACCTGGGTTCGAGCCCTGGTCAGGGAACTAAGATACCACATGCCGCGGGGCAACTAAGCCTGCGCACCACAACTACTGAGCTCGCGCACCTCAACTAGAGCCTGCGTGCTGAAAACTACAGAGCCCACGTGCTCTGGAGCCTGCATGCCACAAGTAGAGAGAGAAAAACTGGCATGCCACAACTAGAGAGAAGCCCACGCGCCGCAACAAAAGATCCCGCATGCCGCAACTGGGACCCAGCGCAGCCAAAAATAAATAATAAATAAATCCTTAAAAAAAAGAAAAGAAAGCAAGATGAGGGAGAGGCATCTCAGGGTTTGTGATAAGTTCGTGCCCAGTTCTCTGACTGGTTGGTGGTGAGGTAACAGGGCAGTGTCACAGGGGTTAACACTATCAGTCCTTAGGTGCCAGTAGGTCTGGGGGCTATGCACTCATGGTCATCAAGTAATTAACTTCTTCCATTCGGTGGGGGTTTTAGCATCTATAGAACAACTCAGGGAATGTGCCATCAGATACTTTTATCTAGGTGCTTAGAGAGGAGCTAAAGCAGAGGAGGTGGAGGAAGGGTCTGTCCCAGGAAGGCCCTATAGGGTTTTGCTCGGTTACAATTTGAACTGTTGGCAATTTTGGGCTACTATGGATAACAGTGCTCTAAATACTCCTGTGTAAGTCTTGCTACGAAAATGTTTCACATCTCTTGAGTAGATACCTAGGGGTGAAATTGATCTCAGGTGGCCTCGGCCTGCAGCGGCTTGAAGCAAGATTTCAGTTCCCCAGCCAGAGATTGAAGTCAGGCTGCAGCAGTGAGAGCGCTGAATTCTAGCCACGAGACCACCAGGGACCAGTGGCCAGTCACAAGGCCCTGGCCTGTCAGCAGTGTAGAAATGAATTTCTACATAGGGTCAGAAAGTAGTGAAACAAGTAAAGCATTTATTAGGAGGAAAAAGAGTACATGTGGATAGACACACGGGCGGGCTCAGAGAGAGAGTCGTGCCCTCATGGTAGTTTGAATCACTTTTATGGGGCATTTCTTCTGGTTTTCCTTGGCCAGTCATCTTGCTTTGCCTGGTTCTGAGTCTGTATTTGGTATATCTGTGTCTTCCTGATCTTGGAGAGGCAGCAGCGGGCAGTGGCTTGAAGCAAGATCTTAGTTCTCTGCCCAGGAATTGGACCTGGGTAGCCTGGATGAAAACCAGGAATCCGAGCCATTAGTCCACCAGGGGCTAGAGGCTGGAAGCTAAATTCCCCTGGCCCTTGCCTCCATTGAAAAATGCATTTCTCAAGGAGGCAAAAACTGCAAAAACAGGTACAAAGTTTATTATTAGAGACACAGCACAACAAGTGGGAGAGCACACAGAGAAAGTTTCTTTAGTGAAGACAAGCAAGGCACAGATGCACACCAGGAGAGAAAGGGTGTGGGCGTCCCCCCTAATGAGGAGCACAGTAAAGAGGCGGTTAAATCATTTATATAGGGCAGTCCTTCCGGGTCTTTGTTTACCGTTGGCCAATTATCTGGTTTCTTTTTCCACACCTGACCTGCCCTAGGACCCTCCCCGACATGCGTGCACAACTTTTTTCCAAGATGGATTCCAGCCCAGAGGCCTTGGCATCACCTATTATGGGTGGCACCCCCTCCTTTTTAACCCTCAAGGAGCCTTTCTGCACATGTGCAGTGTCCCCCTTGCCCCAAGGATGGGAAACATGTGACCTCTTGATCCTTTACTCAGACAGCGTTTAGCCTCTTTCTTTCCCCGCTGTGACTGTTATCTTAAAGTGTCCTCAGGAGACAAAGTCCCGCTATTTACCCTGTTGCTGTTGTTATTTCTATCTCGTAGTGCAAACAGGAGGCTGGTTGTAGATACCTAGCCTAGAGCCCACCTGCCTCCTTCCTCAGGAAATGTAAACAGGAGACCACTTGTAAATGCCCAGCCTGGAGCCCATCTGTCTCCTGCCTCACTCCCATGTGCGCACATGCATCTCTTAGCCAAGGTGTATTCTAGTGAAGAGGCCTATGGGTAGCTTGACATCACCTACTATAGGGTGGTGCCCCCACCCTTTTTGACCTTCAAGGAGCCTTTGCACGTGTGCGTGTGTGTGTGCATGTGTGTGTGTGTGTGTAGTTGGGATGGTCTCCTTGACTTCGAGAATGAGGAATATGTGGTCTTTTATCTCTTATCTGGGCAGGGCTTAGCTTCTCCTCCCTCCTGCTGTTTTGGAGTATCAGTCCACAGGGGACAGACTCCAGCTGCTCACCCTGGGGCCCATCTATCTCCTGCCTCAAAATTGCTGGGTCCTTTCGGCCTCTCCCAAGTTCTCCCCATTACTTTTTGGCAGCAGCACCATGTTCCTTATCGGGAAGGGACCTCGTGTTGTGAGACAACTCACACAAGCGGTTTGCATCATGCTTGGCCGAGGAGGGCAGTTTCAGTCAACGGTTCCCTCACACAACTGTTCTTTCTCCTGAGAAATGGACTCGGCTTCAGAGAATGCACATCAGAGATGAACCTAAAACCAAGGTCCCCAGCTATCTGCAGAGAATGAGGCCTGGGCTTCGTGGAGATATATTTTTTTTCCTTTTTCTCTTTTTGTGAGTGTATATGTGTATGCTTCTTTGTGTGATATTGTCTGTGTAGCTTTGCTTTTACCATTTGTCCTAGGGTTCTGTCTGTCTGGTTTTTTTTTTTTAGTATAGTTTTTAGCGCTTGTTATCACTGGTGGATTTGTTTTTTGGTTTGGTTGCTCTCTTCTTTCTTTCTTTCCTTTTTTTTAATTTTTAATTTTTTATTTTAATAAATTTATTTTATTTTATCTTATTTTATTTTTCTTTCTTTCTTTCTTTTTTTCTCCCTTTTCTTCTGAGCCGTGTAGCTGACAGGGTCTTGGTGCTCCGGCCGGGTGTCAGGCCTATGCTTCTGAGGTGGGAGAGCCAAGTTCAGGACATTAGTCCACCAGAGGCCTCCCGGCTCCACACGATATCAAACGGCAAAAGTTCTCCCAGAGATCTCCATATCAACGCTAAGACCCAGCTCCACTCCACGACCAGCAAGCTCCAGTGCTGGACACCCTGTGCCAAACAACTAGCAAGACAGGAACACAACCCCACCCATTAGCAGAGAGGTTGCCTAAAATCATAATAAGGTCACAGACACCCCGAAACACACCACTGGAGGCGGTCCTGCCCACCAGAAAGACAAGATCCAGCCTCATCCACCAGAACACAAGCACCAGTCCCCTCCACCAGAAGCCTACACAAGCCACTGAACCAACCAACCTTACCCACTGGGGTCAGACACCAAAAACAACGGGAACTACGAACCTGCAGCCTGCAATAAGGAGACCCCAAACACAGTAAGTTAAGCAAAATGAGAAGACAGAGAAACACACAGCAGATGAAGGAGCAAGGCAAAAACCCACCAGACCAAACAAATGAAGAGGAAATAGGCAGTCTACCTGAAAAAGAATTCAGAGTAATGATAGTAAAGATGATCCAAAATCTTGGAAATAGAATGGAGAAAATACAAGAAACGTTTAACAAAGACCTAGAAGAACTAAAGAGCAAACAATGATGAACAACACAATAAATGAAATTAAAAATTCTCTGGAAGGAATCAATAGCAGAATAACTGAGGCAGAAGAAGGAATAAGTGACCTGGAAGATAAAATAGTGGAAATAACTACCACAAAGCAGAATAAAGAAAAAAGAATGAAAAGAATTGAGGACAGTCTCAGAGACCTCTGGAACAACATTAAACACACCAACATTCGAATTTTAGGGGTCCCAGAGGAAGAAGAGAAAAAGAAAGGGACTGAGAAAATATTTGAAGAGATTATAGTTGAAAACTTCCCTAATATGGGAAAGGAAATAGTCAATCAAGTCCAAGAAGTGCAGAGAGTCCCATACAGGATAAATCCAAGGAGAAACACGCCAAGACACATATTAATCAAACTATCAAAAATTAAAAACAAAGAAAAAATATTAAAAGCAACAAGGGAAAAACAACAAATAACATACAAGGGAATCCCCATAAGGTGAACAGCTGATCTTTCAGCAGAAACTCTGCAAGCCAGAAGGGAGTGGCTGGACATATTTAAAGTGATGAAAGGGGAAAACCTACAACCAAGATTACTCTACCCAGCAAGGATCTCATTCAGATTCGACAGAGAAATTAAAACCTTTACAGACAAGCAAAAGCTAAGAGAATTCAGCATCAGCAAACCAACTTTAGAACAAATGCTAAAGGAGCTTCTCTAGGCAGGAAACACAAGAGAATGGAAAGACCTACAATAACAAACCCAAAACAATTAAGAAAATGGTAATAGGAACATCCATATCGATAACTACCTTAAATGCAAATGGATTAAATGCTCCAACCGAGAGACATAGACTGGCTGAATGGATACAAAAATAAGACATGTATATATGCTGTCTACAAGAGACCCACTTCAGACCTAGGGACACATACAGACTGAAAGTGAGGGGATGATAAAAGATATTCCATGCAAATGGAAATCAAAAGAAAGCTGGAGTAGCAATTCTCATATCAGACAAAATAAACTTTAAAATAAAGCCTATTACAAGAGACAGAGAAGGACATTACATAATGATAAAGGGATCAATCCAAGAAGAAGATATAACAATTGTAAATATTCATGCACCCAACACAGGAGCACCTCAATACATAAGGCAAATGCTAACAGCCATAAAAGGAGAAATCGACAGTAACACAATCATAGTAGGGAACTTTAACACCCCACTTTCACCAATGGACAGATCATCCAAACTGAAAATAAATAAAGAAACACAAGCTTTAAATGATACATTAAACAAGATGGACCTAATTGATATTTATAGGACATTCTATCCAAAAACACAGAATACACTTTCTTCTCAAGTGCTCATGGAACATTCTCCAGGATAGATCATGTCTTGGGTCACAAATCAAGCCTTGGTAAATTTAAGAAAATTGAAATCGTATCAAGTATCTTTTTGGACCACAACACTATGAGACTAGATATCAATTACAGGAAAAAATCTGTAAAAAATACAAACACATGGAGGCTAAACAATACACTACTAAGTAACCAGGAGATCACTGAAGAAATCAAAGAGGAAATCAAAAAATACCTAGAAACAAATGACAATGCAAACACGACGACCCAAAACCTATGCGATGCAGCAAAAGCAGTTCTAAGAGGGAATTTACCTCAAGAAACAAGAAACATCTCAAATAAACAATCTAACCTTGCACCTAAAGCAATTAGAGAAAGAAGAACGAAAAAAACCCCAAAGTTAGCAGAAGGAAAGAAATCATAAAGATCAGATCAGAAATAAATGAAAAAGAAATGAAGGAAACAATAGCAAAGATCAATAAAACTAAAAGCTGGTTCTTTGAGAAGATAAGCAAAATTGATAAACCATTAGCCAGACTCATCAAGAAAAAAAGGGAGGAGACTCAAGTCTAGAATTAGAAATGAAAAAGCAGTAACAACTGGCACTGCAGAAATACAAAGGATCATGAGCGATTACTACAAGCAACTCTATGCCAATAAAATGGACAACCTGGAAGAAATGGACAAATTCTTAGAAAAGCACAACCTTCCGAGACTGAACCAGGAAGAAATAGAAAATATAAACAGACCAATCACAAGCACTGAAATTGAGACTGTGATTAAAAATCTTCCAACAAACAAAAGCCCAGGACCAGGCGAATTCTATCAAACATTCAGAGAAGAGTGTTCACCTATCCTTCTCAAACTCTTCCAAAATATAGCAGAGGGAGGAACACTCCCAAACTCATTCTACGAGGCCACCATCACCCTGATACCAAAACCAGAAAAAGATATCACAAAGCAAGAAAACTACAGGCCAATATCACTGATGAACATAGATGCAAAAATCCTCAACAAAATACTAGCAAACAGAATCCAACAGCACACTAAAAGGATCATACACCATGAGCAAGTAGGGTTTATCCCAGGAATGCAAGGATTCTTCAACATATGCACATCAATCAATGTGATAAACCATATTAACAAACTGAAAGAGAAAAACCATATGATCATCTCAATAGATGCAGAAAAAGCTTTTGACAAAATTCAACACCCATTTATGATAAAAACCCTCCAGAAAGTAGGCATAGAGGGAACTTACCTCAACATAATAAAGACCATATATGAAAAACCCACAGCCAACATCGTTCTCAATGGTGAAAAACTGAAACCATTTCCTCTAAGATCAGGAACAAGACAAGGTTGTCCATTCTCACCACTATTATTCAACATAGCTTTGGAAGTTTTACCCACAGCAATCAAAGAAGAAAAAGGAATACAAAGAATCCAAATCGGAAAAGAAGTAAAGCTGTCAGTGTTTGCAGATGATATGATACTATACATAGAGAATCCTAAAGATGCTACCAGAAAACTACTAGAACTAATCAATGAATTTGGTAAAGTAGCAGGATACAAAATTAATGCACAGAAATCTCTTGCATTCCTATACACTAATGATAAAAAAATCTGAAAGAAATTAAGGAAACACTCCCATTTACCATTGCAACAAAAAGAATAAAATACCTAGGAATAAACCTACCTAAGGAGACAAAAGACCTCTATGCAGAAAATTATAAGACACTGAAGAAAGAAATTAAAGATGATACAAACAGATGGAGAGATATACCATGTTCTTGGATTGGAAGAATCAACATTGTGAAAATGAGTATAGTACCCAAAGCAATCTACAGATTCAGTGAAATCCCTATCAAACTACCGCTGGCATTTTTCACAGAACTAGAACAAAAAATTTCACAATTTGTATGGAAACACAAAAGACCCCAAATAGCCAAAGCAATCTTGAGAAAAAAAACGGAGCTGGAGGAATCAAGCTCCCAGACTTCAGACTATACTACAAAGCTACAGTAATCAAGACAGTATGGTACTGGCACAGAAACAGAAATATAGATCAGTGGAACAGGATAGAAAGCCCAGAGGAAAGCCCACGCACATATGGTCACCTTATTTTTGATTAAGAAGGCAAGAATATACAATGGAGAAAAGACAGCCTCTTCAGTAAGTGGTGCTGGGAAAACTGGACAGCTACATGCAAAAAAAAGAAATTAGAACACTCCCTAACACCATACACAAAAATAAACTCAAAATGGATTAAAGACCTAAATGTAAGGCCAGACACTATAAAACTCCTGGAGGAAAACATAGGTAGAACACTCTATGGAATACATCACAGGAAGGCCCTTTTTGTCCCACCGCCTGGAGAAATGGAAATAAAAACAAAAATAAACAAATGGGACCTAATGAAACTTAAAAGCTTTTGCATAGCAAAAGAAAATATAAACAAGACAAAAGACCACCCTCAGAATGGGAGAAAATATATGCAAATGAAGCAACTGACAAAGGATTAATCTCCAAAATTTACGAGCAGCTCATGCAGCTCAATATCAAACAAACAACCCAATCCAAAAATGGGTAGAAGACCTAAATAGACATTTCTTCAAAGAAGTTA
This sequence comes from Eubalaena glacialis, assembly GCF_028564815.1. NCBI lineage: Eukaryota > Metazoa > Chordata > Mammalia > Artiodactyla > Balaenidae > Eubalaena > Eubalaena glacialis. The sequence goes on along the minus strand of NC_083722.1, from coordinate 65,155,563 downwards.
TAGATTGCCAACAAACACATGAAAGGATGCTCAACATCACTAATCATTAGAGAAATGCAAATCAAAACTACAATGAGGTATCACCTCACACCAGTCAGAATGGCTATCATCAAAAAAAAAAAAAAAGGCCATCATTAAAAAATCTACAAACAGTAAATGCTGGAGAGGGTGTGGAGACAAGGGAACCCTCTTGCACTGTTGGTGGGAATGTAAATTGATACAGCCACTATGGAGAACAGTATGGAGGTTCCTTAAAAAACTAAAAATAGAACTACCATACGATCCAGCAATCCCGCTATTGGGCATATACCCTGAGAAAACCATAATTCAAAAAGAGTCATGTACCATAATGTTCATTGCAGCTCTATTTACAATAGCCAGGACATGAAAGCAACCTAAGTGTCCATCAACAGATGAATGGATAAAGAAGATGTGGCACATATATACAATGGAATATTATTCAGCCATTAAAAAAACGAAATTGAGTTATTTGTAGTGAGGTGGATGGACCTAGACTCTGTCATACAGAGTGAAGTAAGTCAGAAAGAGAAAAACAAATACTGTATGCTAATACATATATATGGAATCTAAAAAGAAAAAAAAAGGTTCTGAAGAACCTAGGGGCAGGACAGGAATAAAGACGCAGACATAGAGAATGGACTTGAGGACACGGGGAGGGGGCAGGGTAAGCTGGAACGAAGTGAGGGAGTGGCATGGACATATATACACTACCAAATGTAAAATAGATAGCTAGTAGGAAGCAGCTGCATAGCACAGGGAGATCAGCTTGGTGCTTTGTGTCCACCTAGATGGGTGGTATAGGGGGGTTGGGAGGGAAACGCAAGAGGGAGGAGATATGGGGATATATGTATATATATAGCTGATTCACTTTGTTATAAAGCAGAAACTAACACACCATTGTAAAGCAATTATAGTCCAATAAAGATGTTAAAAAGAATTGCTGGGTCATCTGGTGAACATGTGTTCATCTTCTTTTTAACATATTGTCTAACTTTTCCAAACATACCATTTGGCTGCACTATTTTATGTCCGCAACAGCAGTGTGTTCCAGTTTTTCCATATCTTCACAAACACTTGTTACCGTCAGGTTTTCCTATAGTTATCTTGGAGGGTATGAAGTGGCATATCACTTATATTTTCCTAATGACTAATGACATTGAACACTTTTTACATATAGTAGTCAGCAATAAAAAAAGAGACAAACTGATACATGTTCCTACAACATGCAGGAACCTTGGGTTGTGGGGTGGGGGGGAGAAAAAAGCATGCTAAGTGAAAGAAGCCAGACCCAAAAGACCACATATTGTATGATTCCATTTATGTGAAATGTTCAGAAAAGGCCAGGTGATAGAAAGCAAATCACTGGTTGCTTGGGGATGGGCACAAGGGAAACTTTTTTTCCTTTTTTGCTGTGCTGCACGGCTTGTGGGATCTTAGTTCCCCGACCAGGGATTGCACCCGGGCCCTCAGCAGTGAAAGCGTGGAGTCCTAACCACTGGACCGCCAGGGAATTCTCACAAGAGACCTTTTTGATGTTGCAGAAATGTTTTAAAAGTAGTTTGTGGTGATGGTTCCACAGCTCTATAAATTGACTAAAAATTAAACTACATTCAAAATGGGTTAATTTTGGGACTTCCCTGGTGGTCCAGTGGTTAAGAATCCACCTTCCAATGCAGGGGACGTGGGTTCGATCCCTGGTCAGGGAACTAAGACGCCACATGGCGAGGGGCAACTAAGCCAATGTGCTGTAACTACTGAGCCACAACTGGAGAGAAGCCTGCATGCCACAACGAAGAGCCCAAGCACCACAACAAAAGATCCCACGTGCCGCAACGAAGATCCCATGTGCCGCAACTAAGACCTGACGCAGCCAAATTAAAAAAAAACAAAACAGAAGGCAAATTCTTAATGAACTGATTCAGGAAATGAAAAATAAATTTTTTTTAAGTTACTTTTATGGTTTGTAAATTATACCTCAATAATGCTGAAGGAAAACTATTTTAGAAGATTAATGCATAGTTGAACTTTCAAGGAATAGTAATAGTAAATCCCTAAGAGCCAGAAATGAAGAACGAACTGAAATTCAGTGTAAGGTAAAGAATAGACACTGACTGCCTTGGAGGTAGGAGAAGGTGGTGCAGTGAAGCTGGTAATAAAGAGGCTTGGATCTTACCACCTCGTGAAATAAAATTCATATTTTATGGCAAGACAAGAAAAAATATAGGACTTCCTGGTGGTGCAGTGGTTAAGAATCCACCTGCCAATGCAGGGGACACAGGTTTGATCCCTGGTCTGGGAAGATCCCACACGCCGCGGAGCAACTAGGCCCGTGCGCCACAACTACTGAAGCCTGCGTGCCTAGAGCCCGTGCTCTGCAACAAAGAGAAGCCACCGCAACGAAGAGTAGCCGCTGCTTGCCACAACTAGAGAAAGCCCGTGTGCAGCAATGAAGACCCAACACAGCCAAAAATAAATAATAAATAAATAAATTTTTAAAAATATACATATAAACAAAAAAATCTTCTGTGCCCTTTGGCCTCCTCTCTCCCCTGACTCTGCATCTTGTATCTGCATTATGCATCGAACAAACCCCCCCCACTGGCAGAACTACCTGCTCACCCATAAAGAGCAATATTCTCCTAGCATCAGTAGCACAACTCCATAAAGATAATATTCTGTCTTGATCTCGTAAGGGGTCACATGGTGCTTAGGTCTGGATTATGTAAACTGTCAATAAAACGTCATTTGATGTACAGCCCTCTTTCTCCAAAAACTTGTATAACTGTGCCTTGACTTCTAACAGGCAGAACAGTTCTCAGAGCTTTCTGAGATGCTCTTCCTGGGTTATAATCCTCAAATTTGGCTTGAATAAAATTTTCCATCTTGGGAACTTCCCTGATGGTCCAGTGGTTAGGACTCCGAGCTTCCACTGCAGGGGACATGGGTTCAGTCCCTAGTTGGGGAACTAAGATCCCGCATGCCACAAGGCACAGCCCCCCAAAAAAATTTTCCAGTTTTCTTAGGTTGACTGATTAATTTTTCGTCAACAACCTATATGAGTTCCCCAGGGCTGCTGCAAAAAATTACCACAAAGTGGATGGCTTAAAACAAATTTATTCTCACACAGTTCTGGAGGCTATAAGTTCAAAATCAAGGTGTTGGCAAGGCTGAGGGCTCCAGAGGAGAATCTATTTCATGCCTCTCTTAGCTTGTGGTGTTGCCAGCAACCCTTGGCATTCCTTGGTTTTTAGATGCATCACTCCAATCTGTTTCCATGGTCACATGGCATTCTCCCGTCTCTGTCTTTGCTAAGAACACTAGTCAGATTAGGGCCCACCCTAATGGTCTCATCTTAATTTGACTACATTTGCAATGACTCCATTTCCATATAAGGTCACATTCACAAGTGCTGGGGATTAGGACTTCAGCATCTTTTTAGGGGGCACAATTCAACCCATAACGTCACTCACAGCAAGGAAAAGGAGCTAAAGCTTTAGGCCAGCTAAGGACAGGGAGCTAGAACTGAAAGTTTTGCAAAAAGCCAGAACCCAAGGAGTACAGGGATCTTAGTCATTCCTGGCAATTCTGCTGCCTGGAACAGGCCTGATCCTGAGTATGTACGTGCTCATTTGTTTAACTGGGCAAAGAAATGGACACAAATTGGAAGCGTAAAGAAGCCCCTGTGTCCTTGTCTTGTTGAAATGAGGTTTTTCTTTTCTGACAAACAAGGAAAATAAAGGAACAATGAACAGGCTAGAGAAGCAGCATAAACTGGCCTGAAAGAGCTAATCAATCCTAGTTTTATTTTAACTGTTACTGATCTGTAGTGTCTGTAACTAGATTTGTCCTTCACAAAGCTAACCTCTAAGACTCTCTGACTCTGTGAATTACATCCTGCCCCTGGTATATACACCCCCTACACTCCCTTGTAACAAATTACCCCTTGGAGTGTTCTGCATTTCAGAAAGAAGGTCCTGGGCCGATAACCCAGAGATGAACAGACCCAATTACCGGGCAGCCTGACGCCAGCTGTGACCATTTTGAAATAAAGCAGAAAGAAGAAGAATGCAAGACCTTCACTACTTTGATCCTTATCACCTACCCCAGACTGCAAGCCCCACCTATAAGTCATTTCCTGATTCCCCAGGGAGGAGGGCACAGTTCTTGAGGCGCCAGCCTGCTATGTTCTCTCTTTGCCTGGCAAAGAACAAAGCTACTCTTTTGTTTTTCCTCCAAAACTCTGCCTCTGTATTTCTATTGGGTGTCTGTGCAGAGAGCTAATACTTTGCCATCAGTGAAGGGAGGAAGAGACTGAGGTAAGGTTGGAGAGAGGGCATAAAAGAGACAAGACATTCACTCCCTAGGTCATCACAGGCCACACCCATCCCTCCTGTCTCATGGGGAGGGGGGTGGGGAACTTCACACATTTAAATTCCCTCCTTGGCCCCTAAGGCCTCTTAAATTTGTGACTTTAGGCCCTAAATTTGAGGCAGAGTTTGAATGGGTCTCCCAGAACTCGATAGGTCATCTTTTGTCCATAAGCCATCTTTGATGTCTGTTTTCATTGCTTTTTAAATAAATGTGGGGACTTCCCTGGTGGTGCAGTGGTTAAGAACCTGCCTGCCAATGCAGGGGACACGGGTTCGACCCCTGGTCCGGGAAGATTCCACATACTGCAGAGCAACCAAGCCCGTGCACCACAACTACTGAGCCTGTGCTCTAGAGCCTGCGAGCCGCAACTGCTGAAGCCCGGGCGCCTACAGCCCGTGCTCTGCAACAAGAGAAGCCACCACAATGAGAAGCCCGCGCACCACAACGAAGAGTAGCTCCCACTCGCCGCAACTAGAGAAAGCCAGCGCGCAGCAAAGAAGACCCAATGCAGCCAAAAATAAAATTAATTAATTAAAAAATATACCATTAAATAAATGTGGGATGAGGTATTCCTTCCCCTTCACACTCCCAGTTAAGGGTGCTCTAGTTAACACCATGGTGCTGTTAGTAAGTTTTAAAATTTTATCTTTTATAATCAAATCATAGTCTGTTCACTCAAACTTTTGTAGCAAGGACAGGAGCCGGTCACAATATTGGGCACTGTGGCAGAACAAAGAGAAAACATGCATAGCATCTGCCTGATGGAGCCCAGTTAGGGAGGCAAGTATGTTGCAAGGCGTGTGAGTGTGCTGAGGGCAACGATTAATCACAGACCTGCTACTCAGTGTGGTGTGTCCCCCATCCCCCGTCCCCCCCCCACCCCCGCCGCCTGCAGCATTAGCACCATCTGGGAGCCTGTTAGAAATGCAGAATCTAAATCCAGCTCCAGACCTGAGTCAGGATCTTCATTTTAACAAGATTGCTAGCAGGTGATACCTGTGTACATGGGAGCTTTTGTCCAGGACGCAGAAATTACTTCCTAGCTGGGTGTCCAAGGATGGTATCAATTCAGCCATCATCACCAGGACAAGGCCCTGCGCTGGGCACTGGGGACCTAGAGAAGAAAGAAACATGTCCCTGCCCTCGAGGAGCTCGCAGGCTAGCAGGGAGGCAGACAGACAACCACAGGAGTGGTGCAAAGGTAGGGGAGTAGCAGAGTCTGCTTTACAGAGGAGGTGGCTCTGAGATGCTCAACCTCTAGTGCTAGTAGAGGCATCATTTGTTCTAAGAAAACTTATAAAGCAGGCACAGTTGATCCAGCACAACACCACTCAATTTCCTGTAGGTTCCAAGTAAGGTAAGAGCTTTCTGATGGGATCATCTTTGCGCTGGGGTTCACACAGCTCTTTGCAAAGTGGCACAGTGCCTTTCAGAGCCTCCCTTTTCTCAACTGCAAAATTGGCCAATTTGAAATTTTAATAGGAGTTATCAGGGTTATCCATGCTTTTATTGGAGCCACAAAGCCACGTTGTGAGAGGATGGCACATAAGGACTAACATGAAAACTTCCTGAATGGAAAAAAACAATCCTGCTGGACAGTATGTGCACTGTGAAATCATGTTTAGAAAAACAGTCCCATACATAGTATATGCACTATTTTTTAACGTGTGCTATATATAAAACTATACATATAGGGACTTCCCTGGTGGTCCAGTGGCTAAGCCTCCGCACTCACAATGCAGGGGGCCCGGGTTCAATCCCTGGTCAGGGAACTAGATCCCACATGCCGCAACTAAGAGTTTGCATGCCACAACTAAAAATCCCATGTGCCGCAACAAAGATCCTGCACACAGCAACAAAGATACCGAGTGCTGCAACTAAGACCCAGCACAGCCAGATAAATATTTTTAAAAAAAACAAAAAAAACTATATAGAAAAAGTACTGTAATAACAGTGACTTTCCTGGATAGTGTAATTGGCCTTTACACACTTGAACAGCACTTCATTTTCAAAGAAACGTACTACTTAAACGAAAACATTTTAAAAGTTAAGTACATTGGAAATTGGAAGTAATGTTAATTCCGATTATCTGAGTGGAGTGATTATGGATGAAATTTTCTAATATCCTTTCTAAATTTCTTACAATGAGCATATATCCATCAGGGCCTTTTGAATTGTCAGAAGCCCGAACCCTAGCCCACTTTCTTGCTGAGTCTGCAGGTCTTTGGCGCCCTCTGCCGAAGTATCTCTAAGGTGCATGTCGATCTCCTGGGGGTCTTGTTAAAAAGTAGATTCTGAATCAAGGGTGTGGGGCGGGACCTGGGAGTTAAACAGATTCCCAGGGGAAGCCGATGTTGGACCACACCTAATGACAAGGATTGAAACTGCTAGGCCACGAAGAGTTAGTCTACATCAGCAACCACAGTACCACCGCCACTGTCAGCCTTGGACATCGGTCCTGGAACGCGCCAGAGTAAAGCCTAAACCTAACGCGGAAAAGAGCCAACCCCGGGAGAAGGAGGCCTGCGGCTCTGCCGCCGGCCCCGCCCCTCTAGGCCCTCGGGGAGCCTCTATTGGCCACCGCACCCACGTGAGCGTCGCGTCACGTGAGGCCGCAGTCCAACGCGGAGTGTGCTGCTCCGGGGGTCCGTGGCAGGCGCAGCGGGCTCCAAAGTGGGATGTCACAGGCCGAGAGGGGCAGTGTGTGCGCAGCCGCCTGCCTCGACGCTTCCGCCGGATTCCTTCCGCCTCCCCAGGCCACCGCGATGCGGCGCCGCATTTGGGGGCACCTAAAATCTGTTCTCCGACTGGGTTAGTTCGCTTTTGGGGAAGACGCACACCGCCTACATCCACTCTCTACCTTTTTTTTTTTTTTTTAATTTATTTGGCCATGCCGGGTCTTAGTTGGGGCACGTAGGATCTTTTTAGTTGGGGCACGTGGGATCTTTTTAGTTGGGGCACGTGGGATCTTTTTAGTTGGGGCACGTGGGAGCTAGTTCCCGGGGCCAGGGATTGAACCCAGGCCCCCTGCACTGGGAGAGTCGTAGCCACTGGACCACCAGGGAAGTCTTCTCTACCTCTCGTTTTGACTGAGAGAAATGTTCTGGACATTCCCCCCAATGCTGAGAACTCCTGAACTACCTCCCCATGTCTGCTAAGGTGTACTTCTTTGCCGCTCCCATCCCGAGTCATGGGCCAGCTTCTGCTTGTTAAAGAGGTTTCATTGCATCTGCAACCCAGGGTTAGGCCCTGACCTAAGAATCAGTAGACAGGCTGATTCTTTAGGTGTAAGCCTATTTAGGGCTAACCCAGTGGGAGCTGCCACGCTCGCGGTTGGTATCCTGCTGGCTGTAATTCTTGGAGTAAGTGGTCCAAAGTAAGATGGGTGACTATGAGCCATGAGGTTTTTCTAGTCTTCTCAGTTGTGCAGCAGACCTTCATAAGCCTTTACGTAAGCAGGCTGGCACTGGCATATACAGTGCTTATGTGTAAATCATGCAGAGACACTCCTTCCTCAAGACACAATATATTCAGTTGCTGGGAAACTGTTAACGAGAAATGATAGTATTAGGTTTAGATGGACACCATCCCCAGAGGAAGCAGCTCTGTCTGCAGGCAGGTTTAAAACTCAAAACCAAGCAAGGGGTCTGCATATCCTTTGTGTAGGAGGCTTCTGAAGGTCCTCTCTTCAATCAAGGCTCTCCTTTAAAAAAGAAAGAAATCTGCAAGTTCTCCAAGTGATGCTTGGGATCGCCATTCAAATAGTCCCAGGTGTGGTTTCCCCAGGAATGGCTGTGTCCTGGTTCAGAGCAAGGAGCCACACTGCCTGGGCTTGAATCCTGGCGGCTGCCCCCAGCTGTGGCACTTTAGGCAAGTTACTTAATGCCTCAGGATTTTTATCTGTAAAATAAAGTTAAGGAATAAATGAAAATGTACTTAAAACAATTAGCAGAGGCCTGGCGCAGAGTAAAAGCTCAAGAATGCCCAGTGGGATTGGCCCGAGTGGGATGTAGCCTTCACAGGATGGCGGGGAGACGGGACTTATTCATGCTTTACCTGCTCCCAGGAAGTGAGGACTCTGCCCCTGATTTACTCATCCGTCATATCGAGTAATAACTACTTGGCCCTCTGGGATTGAACTTCAAACCTTGGTCACTGTGGGGTCAGTAAGGGACTGGTGTTCAATAGAAGATAACTGGATATGGATTCGCATTTGACTTCTGCCCAAGGTCATATGGCCAGCAAGATGGCCAAATATGGTCTTCTCTGAGGTTGTTTCAGGTGTTAAATGGGTGTGCTCCCTGCTGAGGGTTAAGTGAAGCCCTGTGCAGGAAAGCTCTGAGGACCCCCAGGCTGTGGTGGCCCAGCTGCCAGCAGTAACCATGACCCTGGGTGCTGTGAGGGGGTCTGCCGGTCATGCTGCCCGGGGCTGGCCGTGGCTGCAGTGACACTTTCTCCTGCAGGTGAACGTGGGCTTCTGCGTCTTAGGCATTATTGTGATGGCTACCACCAATTCTCTGATGTGGACGTTCTTTAGCCGGGGCCTCAGTTTCTCCATGTCTTCAGCCATTGCATCTGTCACAGTGACTTTTTCAAATATCCTCAGCTCGGTGAGTAGCCTGAGCGTACAGTTCCTCTGTCCCAAACCTGGGTTCTGGGAGGGTTCTGGGCGGGTTGTCCTTGGGCAACCCCTGCTTTCCCACATAGGAGAAGGGCCAGGAACTCAAGCAGAGGTTGGGCTGTGTCTTGACTCCCAGTGGCTGCTCCTCTAATCTCTAACTTGGAGGAATTCTCAAGTTAAATGGGGATGAAGTCCAACTGTCAAAAGCCTACTTGCTGTTCCTCAGGGGTCTGTGAACTCAGGCAGGAGATGTGGAGGGTCGAGGTTCTCTCCCAGGTGGGGCTGAGCCAGTCAGCCCTGCAGTCCAGGCAAGGAGGGCTTGGTGGACCAGATGTGTGCTGGGCCTGGCTGCCGGCCTCTGCTGGGCTTTCTTGTGCACTTTGCTGGGTCCGATGCTGTGAGGAGGTACCCTCCCCACTTCTCCAGGTGAGATATGCTGAAGGTAACAGATGGGTTTCAGGCCCAAGACTTCCAGCTCCAGACCTTTCCTCCCGCCCTAGAGGGGCACTCAGCCACAGGGGAGTCAGGTGGTGCCCACCCACCGTGGTCGCATCCTGCGGGCACGTGCCTGCCCAGCCTCACAGCTGTCTCTGTCCTGCAGGCCTTCCTGGGTTTTGTGTTGTATGGGAGTGCCAGGAGGTCTTGTGGTGGGGAGGAGTCTTCCTCATCCTCTGCGGACTCACCCTGATCCACAGGGAGCTGCCACCACCCAGGAAGGCTCTTCCACACAAGCAGCAGTAGCACCAGCGGGCTGGGCGGACCCGCTGGAAAGACAGTGATGGCGGCTCAGGCTCGGGCTGGCGTGTGGGGACTGCTTCTCAGGGCGATCTGGGTGTGCAGCCTTCTGACCCTCGGCCAAAGGGAGATGCTTCCCAGGGAACCAGGCCTGTGACGGAGCAGCCTTGCGGGTGGACAGCTCCGGCCTCTGTCGGGGGAAGTACACCGCAGCATGTTCTGCCCGAAGCCTTCTCGGTCCGCCTGCTCGGTGCTGTTGATTCTCACGCTCCACAACCCACCCGGTGAGCCATGGCAGGTGCGGGAGACCCTGGGGTTGGTGGGCTTCCTGTATGGACTTGAAACCATTGCTGTAACTGCAGTCCTGTTGCCTAATAACAAAGGCCAGTCACGGAATTTTGGAATCAGTGACTGGTGGGGCTTTCGACAACTTCACACTGATATGTCAGGCCGTCAGCGTCATGCTTCTGGATTATGGCAAGAGAAGGAAAACTAGATTAATAAATACTTTTTTTGTAAGTTAAAACTGCCAGGTGTGGAATCTTAATTCTTTCCTACTTTTTTTCCTTGCCTAATTTTTTGGAGTAAGAGCAACCAGGGCGAGCTGCAATTCCCAGAGGGGGAGTTGAAACTCCTCCCCCCGCTTCCAGACCTGGGGCTTGACTGCTCTCTGCCTGCCTGCGTGGTTCCTTCCTGACTTCACCCAGGCTGGTGCTCTTCAAATTCAGGAGCGTCTGTCCATTCTCTCGGTACCAAGGAGAAAAGCTTGACCTCACTTTGGGAGCCTAGTTTTATTTTACTTATTAGGAAAGGAAACTGGCCCAGAGGTTGCTCCCACCCCATCACATTACCTCTTCTGCCCTTTGGTCCCGTGACTTTTTTGTATCTTACGCCATGTGAATCTAATTCCTAGTTCAAAACAGTCTGTTTGCTGCCTGCACCCTCTCCCCGTGCATAGCTTCAAGTGCGATGCTCACCTGCTCCAGTTCCCCGGGGCTCCCCTGGCTGGCTGAGAGCCCTCTCAGCTCTCCTGAGCCTGACTGCCGGCCCCAGGTCTCCTGCCACATCCCGTGCAGGAGAGAGGGCCTTCTTAGCCACGAGGCTGGGGGAGAGAAGGGTCGTGTCCAGCTGGCCCCTCCTCCCCACGCACATAGCACCTTCATTGCTCTCCTCCATTACTCGTGGCAGTTGCCGGATGCTCTCCAGAGCTGTTCTGTGGCTCCCAGTGACTTCTCTGTGGCCCAGCCCCCTCTCTAGCTGCTCCCTTGCTCCTCCTTCCCTCCCCTACTCACCATGCCTCAGTCACCCACACGTCTGCATCTCAGCAGTTCTCGAGGCCACCACAGCCAGTCGTGCCTCCATGCTTTTGTGCCTGCTTTTCCGTTTGCCTTGGATTCCCTCCTCCTTCCCCTGTCCCTGGAAAACTCCTCCTTCATATCCAACAGGGCACAATTTGCTGCTCTTTCTGAGCTCCCACAGGGGCCAAGGCCAAGCTGTGATTCACAGAATGGTAATTGACTAGCCCCACTTTGACACATTGAAGCCTCCCAGCCTCACTGGGAGGGAGGTACTCTTGTTACTCTCATTTTAGAGGTGAGGAAACTAAGGCTCAGAGAGGTTGGGTCATTTGCCCACGTTCACACAGCAAATGAATGCCCAAATCACTGTGTGACTCCAGGGTTCGACTCTTAATCCATATAAGCATCCTGCCTCCCCCTTCAGCACGTTAAAGCCCCGGAGAGGTCCTGTGGACGAGGAGCCTGTTTTCCAGTGTCTAATAGCACTCCCCAGGTCTCACCTCCTACCCCTCTGAAGGTGATGCTCCCTGGAACACTCTTCACAACTCCCTGGTCAAATCTGACCCCATTATTCTACCTGTGAGGAAGATGAAGACCATTCAAGGCTCTGCAGGGTGTATTCACATACATGAGTCAGGCACCCTGCCAAGGCCAGACGTGAAGGCTGCTGAGAGCTGGTGGCCGGGCCTCCCTGAGCAGTTCACGAATAGGGCAAGAAGAAGTCCATCTTGGAGCAGACGTTGTCCTGAGGGGACCCAGCCTCCCATCCAGACGCCTGCTGGATACATAAAGATGCTTGGTGCTGACCCAGACCCTCTCACTCTCAACTCGACAGATGTACCTGCAGGAGACCACGGGACACAATGAGATGTTTGTCTAAGAGGAAGGTTTGTCATTTTTCAAAAAGCAGAGAGATACGTGTCTCCATCTAAGAAGATGAAGTGTTCACTGTGTCTCTTTACTCATTTCAGAGGTATCGTATCTTGATAAGAGAATGAACTGTGTATCTGTATTTGTCTTTCAGGTGTGCACCCCGGATGATGGGTTGGAGTTTGTTTGCTCTGGAGCTGGCAATTTAACGTCCAGGTTCAACAGCCAATAATGGCCTGATAGGTCAGTGTTACTTTTTTTTTTTTCTGGTTTTAAAATTTTACTTATTTCTTTTTTAATGTGTATAATTCAGTATTTTGTTACTATATTCACAAAGTTTTCAACCATCACCACTGTCTAATTCCAGAACATCTTATCACCACAAAAAGAAACTCCCACACTCATTAGCAGTCACTCTCCATGCCATGGTACCCCCAGCCCCCTGGCAATCAAATCTGCTTTCTGTCTCTATGGATTTGCCTATTCTGGACATTTCATAGGCATAGACTCATACAGTATATGGCCTTTTGTGTCTGGCTTCTTTCATTTAGCATAATATTTTAAAGGTGCATCCATGTTGTAACATGTATCAGTACTTTATTTCTTTTTATGACTGAATACTATTCCATTGTGTGCACGTACCACATTTTGTTTATCCATTCACCTTGTGATGGACATATGGGTTGCGTCCACTTTGTGGCTATTATGAGTAATGCTGTTAAGAATATTTGTGTACAAGTTTTTGTGTGGACTTGTCAGGTTAGAAATGAGCTTATAGCTTCTGATACAAGAAGACAAGATTTTGCTCCTGCAGATCTGTGGATGTGGATTTACTAACTCCTCCTTGTCTCCACAAGAAAGGGAGGAAAATGTATCAGGATGCAACGTCTTTATGATTTAGACAGGGCCTCGCCTCCCTTCTTCCTCAGAACCGGGAGATGCTCACAGAGCTTGGTCGGGGGCAGGTTTGAATCCCCAAAGCAATGCTAATGAGGCTCTCCTTCCAAAATAGACTACCAGCTTCCTTTGGAAGAAGAGGACATAGTTTTCCCCCACCTCTGGGAGGCGCGCCCGTGCCATAAGCACACAGCGACTTAGGCCCTACTGTGTGCCAGGCGCTGGCAGCACTGAGAGATACGTGGTGCAGAGCCTTTCCTCACACATTATCCCAGTTAAACAACAGCTCTCTGAGCTGCTCGCCCGTTCATTGACGCGTGCATTCATTCATCTGTTGAGCACTGACCGTGTGCCAGGCCACGGGCTGGGGACACAGAAATGAGAAGATTCCATTCCTGGCTATAAAATCAGTCCCCTGTGAGTTTCATTTTGAAATGTATACCTGTCTCTCACCCCTCCTGTAGTTTTCAGGCCCTTCTTCCCTGCCTTTCTCTCTTCTCCCTTCTCCTCATCCCATCATCTCTGGGTTAACGTGAAATTCGGTCCATGCCTATTTTTCTAGGAGAGTTTGCATTTTGAACTTCCTGTCCCATGGTAGGACCTGAAGCCTGTCCCCTCTGTGAGTAGAGAGCAGAGGGTCTTAAGTGGGATGTCCCTGACCCCAGTATCCCAGGAGTTGGCTGGGATCCATCACTTGGGAAGGCCAGACCCTGGCGTGGTTTGGGGGCTGCAATACTGGGGCCTCAGAGTCCCAGTGGCCTGTGACCAGACCCTGGTGTCACCTGTGCCAGGCAGGGAACGTGAGAATAGATAACGCTTTAGGACCAGCTGATGGATAAAATGCCATCACACAAGGAACTGAGTTAGAGCCACATCTCAGACCCAGAAGTTCTGGGCAGGAAGAGAGAAGGAAGGCGCGCTGGGTTCCTTGGCTGACACCCAATATATCCCACCCTCTCTGCACTGCCACTTTCCATCTGTAAACTGAGGGTGTCAGAATGGATACTCTCTCTAAGGTTCCCCGCAGAGCTCATTTTTTGTAGAGTATTTGGAATTGCCCTCACCTGATTACAGCACCCTTTACTGAGCCTGTCACCATAGACCCTGCTTTAGACACATGACCTCCTACTCCCCCAACAGACCTGTGACATGGGTGTTCTTATCTCCATCTTCCAGATGAGACGATGGAGGCACAGAGAGGTTGAGTAACTTGCCCAAGGTCACACAGCAGGTCTGTTGAGGGAACCAGGACTCAGGCCCTGTTCTGTCTGACCCCAAAGTCTGTTCCCCTTGGATGCTTTTACACTCACTCTGGCTTGGAAGTCACCGGAGAAAGTTCATCTTGTTCAAGCCCCTCACTGGTCAAAGGAAATGAAGGAGGCCCAGAGAAGTGAAGCAACTAAAACCCAGGCCTCCTCCCTCCCAGGCCAGGATGCTTTCCAGAAGGCTTCTCTTTGTTTCTGTTCTAAATAGTGAATTTAACTTTTGAATAGGTAATTCATGCACATGGTGCTAAATTCTGATGATGGAAAAGGAAATACAGAGAAAAGTAAGCATCCCCCTCCCATCCCTGAGCCCCCAGAGCAGGACCAGGGCCTCCCTGCAGACAGAGTCCGGCCCCAGGTTTTTGTAAGTGCTGTGTGCACTTAGGGCTTGGTTTCTTTTATTCGGAGGACGGCAGAAAGCTGCTGACCCGGTTCTCATTATTCCAAGTGACCGGGGTACCTCTGCCTCTCCTTATGGCAGCAAAGGTGACTGTCGGGTCCTGGGCACCTTACTCGTTTTTTTTTCAGCTGCGCCACAGGGCATGTGGGATCTTAGTTCCCCAACCAGGGATCGAACCCGCGCCCCCTGCATTGGAAATGCAGAGTCTTAACCACTGGACCGCCAGGGAAGTCCTTGGGCATCTTACTCAGTCCCTTCACTTCTCAGGTGAGGAATCAAACAAAGCCGACTTTCCCAGGGACATGCAACGCGTTACTGCAGGGTTGGGGCTCCGTCTCAGATCCCCTCTCCCCTGGTCTGGGACTTCTGCTGCCACACCAGGCTGGCTCCTTTCAGTAGAATTAACATCACTTAAGAAAATGACAAGTGCTCCTGTGGAGAGCAGAGCATTAATGTCTATCAATATTACAAACGTTTAAGCTCTTTGGCCCAACATTTCCACTTCAAGGCATTAAATCCTTCCTATAGATAATCACACATACGGGTAAAATGATCTCTGTACAAGCTTATTCTTTGCAGCACTGACTGTACTAGTGAGATGTTGAAAGCAACCTAAATGCCTATGGATAGGGTGCTAGTTAAATAAATGATGGGCCAGCCATACAATGGAACACTATGCAGCAGTGAAAAAGAATGGGCCAGGTCTCCACATGCTGATGGAAAGATCTCCAATGTTTCCAAGATACATTTTCCATGGAAAGACTCAAAGCGCAGAACACATTGCTCCCCTTTGTATGAATTAGAAGGGAAATTATGCATAAACATATTTGCTTCTCAGTGCATATAACATCTCTGGGAAGATCTAAAGGAAACTAGCAACTAGGATGCATTAAAGTGGCTAGGGGTACTTTAAAAATTTTGAACCATGTGGAGGCATTATTTGTTCAAAATATAGAACAAAATTTAAAAAATCACAAGCAGCTCTAAGTTTTTCAACTTGAAATGAAAAAACAAAGAAAACCAGAAAGTTAGTCAAGGTTAGTCCAGCGTTTCTAGAGTTGATCCTGACGGTAGCTGGAATGGCTAGCCACACACAGGTGAGGTCACGGGGCCTGGCCCTATTTTGGGGTCACATATGAGACAAATGGATGTCATTCTC
This sequence comes from Eubalaena glacialis, assembly GCF_028564815.1. NCBI lineage: Eukaryota > Metazoa > Chordata > Mammalia > Artiodactyla > Balaenidae > Eubalaena > Eubalaena glacialis. The sequence continues at coordinate 65,139,926 of NC_083722.1, read as the reverse complement.
CATTTTCTTTCCCTTTTAAATTGGCTCATCTTGGCTCCTGCTTCCTAGGTCTGACATGTAAGGTTCCAAGGTTTTATTATTCGTAATCAATGCCCCTTTCCCAAACCCCACCCGTGGCAGCCAGGGCAGGATCACGACTAACCCAGGCCCGCATATTTAGGGCTCGTTTCCTCCCCCGAGGACGGACTCCGAGGAAGCCCCGGACATCAGGGCTGGAGTCTCCCCCGGAGAATGCAGGAAAGAAGCTGAAGGGCTCGTGGGCACATCCAGCAGTGAGTGGGTGAAATCTTGCCTTGGCCAGCCACCTCCAAATCCTTGTCTTTCATCTGGAGGGTGTGCGGGGCCTCCACCCTCTCACCCCAACTTGTGGCTGTGTGGCCCTGCACTGCTCCCTGTTTTATCCCTCTAAAAAATCTTTCTATTTCAGCATAATTTCAGATGCACAGAAATCTAGTCAGCATAGTAAGAAGATTTCGCATATAACCGTCACCCAGATTCCCCAGATGATTCCACGCTTGTGACTCCCCCGACTCCAAGCCCCTGTGACCTCCTGGCAGGCTGTGTTCTGCAGACTCCACTCTTGTTTGAGAAGCATCTCCAAAGGCAAGGAAGGCTGCTCTGAAAAGCTGCAGAGGGACAAACTCAGACCCTCCGGGCTTCCAGCTGCTTCTTTCTTGGAGTGACATTGAAGAAGGAAACGAAGGCAATATGAAAAATTATCTTAGAGTGAAGATGTTTCACAGGAAACAGGAAACCTAGGAACAGAAAGGAAAACGTAAATAAAATTGACTTCATAGAAGTTAAAATATACGTGTGGCAAAGCCTACAGAGTCAGAAGGTAATGGCACTATGAAAAGTACTTTCAATACACCTAATAAGCAAAAGCTATTCTGTAGTATAAAAAGAGCTCTTATAGATCTATTTAAAAAATGACCAACATTCCAAAAGTTAAATGGACTAAGAACAGTACTAAGTACTTCAAAGTATCATAATATATGAAAGGTATTCAATCTGAGTAGTAATGAGGGTGATCATGAAACCAAATTGAAACAGCTATGAGATTTCATTTTTTCACCCATCAGATTGGCCAAGATTAAAAGTTTAGTAGTAAACAGGGTTTTCATTTTTGTTTTTAAGGCATCTTCCCATCTTTTTATGGGAGTGTCACAATGAAGTCTCTGGAAGGCTCTTTGGCAACATTTACTGAAGTTAAAGATGCACGTATCATGTGACACAGCTATTCCACTTTGGAAGATTTGTTACAAATAAGTGCAAAGACACATGTCCAAGAAAGTTATAGCATATAAGAAGAGTTGAAACAATCTAAACACCCACCCAGATGCAATAGTAGCCTCCAGAAACTATGGGATCTACTACGGCGGTTAGGAAATAAATTCCAAGGTAGAATTTAGAGGAGAAAAAAGAAAAAGCCAGATACAGAATGGTATGTTGAGAAAGCTCCCACTTGAATAAATAAATATTTGTTTATGGCAGAGAAAACTGGAAAGATACTTAGACGCTTCATATTGATTGCCTCGAGAGAGGATCACTGGGGTGGAAGAGAGATTTAATTTTTGCAGTGGACATTTCTCACTTTCTGTCTGACCTGTTTGGGATTCTTTGTGATTCCTTTCTTCTTCTTCTTCTTTTTTTTTTTTTAATATTTCTTTTATTATTTATTTATTTATTTGGCTGCACTGTGTCTTAGTTGCGGCATGTGGGATTTAGTTCCCTGACCAGGGATCGAACCTGGGCCCCCTGCCTTAGGAGCAAGGAGTCTTAGCCACTGGACCACCGGGGAAGTCCCTTTTTCTTCTTAATTAGAGAGGAACGGTAAGACAACTTTTCTTCAGCTATTGTTTCTTCCAGTTCTTATAAGTGACATTATCAAAGTTATTCACTTTACTGTGACAATTTGACCAGGTGAAAACCTGGAGAATTCCTAGGTCATGAGGTTGTTTAGGCATTTACATGGAGTGAACAAACACACGTGACGGTGATGGGTGTATAGTAGCTACTGTATAATTAGGAGAAAAATATTCCAGTTGAGTAATGCTGCAGCATGAGGTAAGAGACAGAAAATGTATTAAATGTAGAATTGCATAAATTCTGCAAGTGGAGAGAGGATACCTGTTCTCTGGTTGCACAACTGACACTCTGAATTGAGGAGAAAAATCTACCTGTTTCATTTCCTAATTATTTCCAGTTCTTCTATGTGACCTCATTGTCATCCTTGCTACATATGAATGCCAGTCATTGTACTTCTTTGCCCTTGTTAAGGACACAGGGTTCTCACTGCTCTCCTCACCCCCAGTCATCCATGCAGGCCCTGGTAGTTTCTGATGTGTGCTTTCAATTTTTTTCTAAAACAATGAGAAATTTAAGTGATGAATTTGAAATCACTTGTAAGGTTCACATGCAACATTGTGATCACTTAATTGTGGTAAGAGTAGAGCAGCTTCAGCGGACCAGAGTCTTAACTCAGGCAGTTAGCACTAGGAGATGTGTGAAGACTGATAAAATAGGATGATGGTGTTTTTCTTAGAGAGACGCGTAAGACTTGTTGAAAGTAACTATGGAGAGTTCTTTGGAAATGGAGGGAGGAAACTGCAAGGAAGCTCCCTTTAATCACTCCAAGGTCTTAGGCACCTAGTGGTGGTGTGTTCTGATGTACAAATGATGGGGATGGAGACTTGGCAAATGTGCTGGGTTTCTGAGAATCTGGGAAATCAGATTCTGTCCTTGTGATTTCAACAAATTTCTGGGCAGTACTGAAGACTAGATGCTGTTAGTATACAGAGATTATTACATTTTCCCAGGCTTAGATCGGTGGCAGTTTGACGGAGAGGGGGTGTTGAATGAAACAAACTTTGTGAATACAGCTTTAAAATATCACACGGCAACCTAGATGTTGGAGATGAGGAAGCCTTCTGGACACTGTAATAGGCAGGTCAGCAAGGCATGTGCTGTGGTTCACAGGAAACGAGGTGCCAGGAACATAACTGCAACATAAATTATGTCCACTTTAAATAAGTGACCTTCCGCCCACAGGTGGCAGGGACCTTTCTCTTAACAGAGTGATAGTCTTGTCAAGAGTTCTGGGTTCTGGGGACTTCCCTGCTGGCGCAGTGGTTAAGAATCCACCAACCAATGCAGGGGACACGGGTTCGAGCCCTGGTCCGGGAAGATCCCACATACCGCGGAGCAGCTAAGCCCGTGCGCCACAACTACTGAGCCTGCACTCTAGACCCCGTGAGCCACAACTACTGAGGCCACGTGCCACAACTACTGAAGCCCACACGCCTATAGCCCGTGCTCTGCAACAAGAGAAGACACCGCAATGAGAAGCCCACGCACTGCAACCTGCTCGCTGCAACTAGAGAAAACCCACGCACAGCAACGAAGACCCAACGCAGCCATAAATAAATAAGAGTTCTGGGTTCTGCCTGAGGCGTCACTTAGTTGGTGAGAAGTTCACCAGTCAGAGGCAGTGAGCCTTTCTTTTTTAAACAGTTTATTTAGTTTCTAGACTAGAAGTTCCCAAGTTTTTCACAACCCATGTTGTCTTTGTACTTATCTTGACTGGAGTGGAAGGAGGATTTTTTTCAGTTGTGGTAATTGATACAGTGGAGTTGGGTAGCAGGTTATGCTCACATTTAACGTTGGTATAAATGAAATATAATAATGTGTCATTTTCTGTAGCTGGTAGTTTGTTTTCAGCTATACCAAGAATGGACTAATGCATATGTATAGAAAAGAAGATGTACGTTTGGTGCTATGTACACAGGGAATAGGTAGATGCTCATAGCTGATAAAATGGCTGTGAAAACTTATAAGGTACCTTTTCATTTTTCACTTCTCTCTGGTGTTGTCTACATGCAGGCATTGTGCACATTTTTGTTCTCTCATAATTCCAGTGTGGTTGCCCAACTATCAAGCATTGAACCATGTTCCATGCAGCAAGAAAGAGCATGTGTGAATCTGATAGGACATAGAGGTTTTGATTTGAAGCCACTCCTTTTTGACTTGGGAGACATAATCCTCCCCTGATCTTCTCTTCCCATATCATTGGTCAGAATTCTATCACATGGCCACTCTAAGAAAATACACGTTCTGTAGCACAAGCCAACATGTGAGGAGATATTTGTGAATGGCTGATGTTACCTGAACTCTTTCACAGAGCCTGACCTAAAGGATATTACAAATGGTTAAATGTTTGAATTCAGGATTATGTGGCTGGTACCCAAAGGAGTGCTTTGTAGGGGACTTTGGCTTCATTTGGGCCAAGTCCCTTCCTCTGTTGTGTGTGAGTCCTGATGTCACCCCTTGAAGGGCCGTCACCTGACAGGAGAGGTTATGATGTTATTGATGATGATGATGATGACTTGCATTTCTTTGAACTTGTTAAGAATAAAATAGCTTCTAGTATAATTGTCCCAGAAAATTGTGTTTCTGTTAAAGTGCTTTTTATTTTATTTTTTAAAACAGGCAGGGAAGTGACTAAATGGGTTAAAAGAATATGAACTCTGAAGGTTAAGTTTCTGTTGGGCAGGCTTAGGAAAGACAGTGAGGGAAAATACCCCAGAGACAGGGAGAGCAGTGCACACAGCGGGCTCCTTCCCCAGCCCCGCCCTGATCCACCCCCTCAGGAGGCTGTGTTCAGGTCTGTCCTACCCTGGGTCCTCCCCTCCCTGCACAGGTTACAGAAGATCAGTGTTGGGCTGGCTGCTCCTCCCACACCTCAGCGGCAGATGCTCACATTTTGCTGAAACCCAAAAGCAGATATGCAGGAGCAAAGACCTCTATGTTTTGGAGTCTTTTTTTTTTTTTTTTTAATTTTGGCTGTGTTGGGTCTTAGTTGCGGCATGTGGGCTCTTAGTTGCGGCATGTGGACTCTTAGTTGCAGCATGCATGTGAGATCTAGTTCCCCGATCAGGGATCAAACCCAGGCCACCTGCACTGGGAGCACAGAGTCATACCCACTGGACCTCCAGGGAAGTCCCCGAGTCTTTTTTTTTTTTTTTTTAATTGAAGTGTAGTTGATTTACAACGTTGTGTTAATTTCTGCTTGGAGTCTTAATTTCTCATTAAATCCTGCACTTCATAAGCCATGCCATCTGGCACCCTGCTTTCCATTTCTGCAGATCCAGTATTTGTACAAGTTCAAAAATGTAAATAAACATGTATGTTGTGAAATGATTACCACATTCAAGCTAATTAACATATCTGTCATCTCACTTACTTGCATTTTTTCTGGTGAGAACACTTCGAATACGCTCTCTTAGCAAATCTCAAGTATAATATACCCTATAATTGTTTCATCAGGCTGTACTTAGATTTCCAGAATTCATTCATCCTGCATAATCGAATTTTGGTACCATTTGAGCAACATCTCCTGTCTCCTCCGTAGCAAGTTCTAGACAGTCAAGATTCTGCTCTGTTTTATGAGTTGGTCTTCAGTATAATTCCACATATAATTGAGATAATACAGTATTTTTCTTTCTGTGTTGGCTTATTCCACTTAGCATAATGTCTTTCAGGTTCATTCATGTTGTCTCAAATGGAAGGATGTCCTTTTTTTTTTCAGGCTGAATAATATTCATTCTGTATATCACATTTTTTATCTATTTGTGCTAGACATCAGGGAAACAATAATAGGACGGCACCTCAAATTTCTAGATGCATAAATTAAATATAAAAATAAAACAAAAATTGGTAACATTAAATTTTACTGAGAATGGGGAGGAGTTTTTTTTTTTAATTTTTATTGGAGTATAGTTGCTTTACAATGTTGTGTTTCTACTGTAAAGCAAAGTGAATCAGCTATACGTAGACATATATCTGAGAATGGGGAGGAGTTAAAATTACCATGTATTGCTGATGGAAGTATAGAAATACATCCAGTTAGGAAAACTGATTGGCTTTTACTTATAAATTTAAAACTTTACCATATTAGAAAAAAAATAAAAGTGTACATAAAACAATGAAAACTCTCTGAACTTCTAAAACACCCTTCCTTTCTATATTCCTCCAGCCACCTATAGGTAGCTTCTTTTTTAAAAAAATATTTATTGATTTATTTTATTTTTTTATTTTGGCTGTGTTGGGTCTTCGTTGCTGTGCACGGGTTTTTCTCTAGTTGCGGCGAGTGGGGACTACTCTTTGTTGCGGTGTGAGGGCTTCTCACTGTTGTGGAGCATGGGCTCTAGGCGCGTGGGCTTCAGTAGTTATGGCTCGCGATCTCAGTAGTTGTGGCTCACAGGCTCTAAAGTGCAGCCTCAGTAGTTGTGGCACACGGGCTTAGTTGCTCCACGGCATGTGGGATCTTCCCGGGCCAGGGCTCAAACCCGTGTCCCCTGCAATGGCAGGCGGATTCTTAACCACTGCGCCACCAGGGAAGTCCTATAGGTAGCTTCTATTGTATGCAAACATTTTTTAGAAAAATCAATGATAGGGAAACAGAAGAAGAGACAGAAAGGTGAGTCCCAGTATCTACATCCTCATGGTTATTATGAGCCTCCTAGTGCCAAATTCCCAGGGTATTATGAAGATTAACTCCAGTAAGAGCTGTGAGGTTTCCAAAACAGTGCACCATAAACTACCTGTAAACACAGAGTAGATGCTCAGTAGTCATTGCACTAATGACTATATACATGTTGTTTTCCAAATAGAGACTTATTCAAATGTTATAGCCCTTATTAGCCTTCTGTAAACCTTCAAGTGCCAGCCAAACATGGGATCCTTTAAGACCATGATGGTGGTTTTTAGTGAAACCAGCAGTAGCTGTCTTGAGATAAGGTGGTTGGTGGACGGGGCTGGGGTGTGGTGTGCCTGCTTTCTCTAGTGCTACTAAAAATGGGTCTGGGGGAGTAGCATCGGCACACGGAAGAAGGTTGTTAAAGATGCCAATTCACGGGCCCCACCCCAAACCTGCAGAATCACAGTTTCTTCGTGGGTGCTAGAATGCTTTGTATGCATATTAAAGTTTGAGAGGCAAGATTTACATAAGTGCTTATCACTCTAGACTTACAATAAAGATGACATGGCGAGTTTCAGTTCCTACTATTACCTGTGACCTCCTTCACAGATTCTGCCTGAGAGCACATATTTAAAAATATGAAATGTAGGTGACCTACAATATTATATTTGATTCAGGTGTACAACATAGTTTCAGGTGAACAACATAATTTATATAGATTACAAATAAATTTGTTTTAATTACATGTTCCAGGCAATTCCAGGGTGAAACCAGGGCTATGCAAGAGGGCTCTCAGATATTTTTGTGGTGTGAGAGTTGAGGTCAGCCTTCAGTTCAAGGAAAGGTAATAGACTCTGTGTGGTGCGTCAGGTGTCTGCAATCCACATTCCCCATTGCTGCTGCAGAATTAGTGGCTGACTGTGAAAACAGGACAGGAGAAAATCATGTTTTGGTCTCCACGGAGGAACTCATTTTTTTCTGAATCTCTCAGGTGACAAAGGATAGGAGAGTGTGGCCTTTTCTGCATTTCAAGGTCATCCTGCCTCTGAGAGTGGGGATAGCAGGTGAAGGGGCTGTGTTGATGCCCTCAAAGAGGTACAGGTGTGATTTCTCTACATAATATCGCCTGAGAAAAATCTAGAAATGGAGGAGGAAGAGGAAGGTTCTCAGGTAAATATTGTGACCCAGGTCAGAGGCTGTGTCCCCTTTTCTTGCTGAAATCCCATGTATTTAGAACTTGTAAACATTTATTTCTCTAACTCTGGTGGTCCTGCCTAACAAACTTGTTTTTCAACTACTTTATTTTCCTAATGATAGCCAAGGTTAGATCTTTAGAATATTCCTCTCTTATATCCCAGATCCTTCTGTCATTCTCTCTGTCCAGGCTCCCTTTACAGCATGAAGAATTCCTACCATGAATTACTGATGTGCAAATGTTGAAAATGTTCCCTTTTTGTCAAATCAACTTGGGGATGTCTTTATACACAAGATTCCCACTGAATATGGGGTTGGGTCCTGGGATATCAGTGAAGAAGGAGCATATGTAATATTTAGGTCCTGTCTGGATGCAGCATCAGTCTATGTAGCCAAAGATTATGAAAATGCACCAATAAAGCAGATGGCTGTATGGTTCAGAATAACCCAAAGTTCTGAAAAAGAGAGCTCTCGATTACCTCAAGGAAAGACTTACCATTTAAAATACACAAGAGTACAGAATATGAGAGTTGTATGTGGCTTTAAATTTGCTTAACACCTTTCTCATGATTAGATTTTTATTTTATTCTATTTTATTTTATTTATTTTATTTATTTTATTTTATACAGTATCATGGCAATGATGATGAGTCCTGTGTGCATGGGGCAGCTGATATAAATTTGTCCCAGTATAGCTGATGTTAATTTTGTTCACTTGGTTCAGGGGCTGTCTGCCAGATTCCTCAGCTGAAAAGCTAATAATTTTCTAATTATCATTAATAAGAGTCTTACAGGGATTTACTGAGAGATGTGCATAAACCATCACATTTCACCTGAAACTCCCCCTGTCTACTTCATTTCCCTTTACTTGTAGATTGCTTTGGAAAAGGATGACTCTCACCTTTGTTCAGTGCAGATATAGGCTTTTGTTAGTAACTGTTCTGTAAATTTCCATTTTATTCCACAGTCATGTCACAGTTTTCCTCTTCTTTATTACTTTTTGTATCTTCAGGAAAAGAAAACAAGAGTCCTACAGTATACGTTCAAGTATCCTAAAATGCTATTATATAGTCAGCACAAATGAGAAATGAAATCATTTCAAGGAAATAGGGATTTGTTGATGCAAAGAAAATCTTCACGATGTTTCATCTTGTTCTCATTTCTTGAGTTGATCTACATCTTTCACTCTAGCTCAGTGATCATTTTAGACATTTATAAAATGAAATAAGATATTGTTGCCCACATCGTAAAATCGGCTATCCATTCCTTATTTTTGATTGAGTAGTTCTTGGAAGTAGAGTTCAGGATCTGCAAATTAGAAATGCTTCCTAAGTGTTTTAAAGGGGCTGTCAGGAAATGCTATTTGGTGAAGTAATTTTCTATAACTTACAGTGTCCTCTCTTCTCTACTGAACACAGTCCTGCATTGGAAAGTGTAGAATTCCTGGGATGAGTCATGTTCCTTTTTTTTAATAAACAGTTCTTGCTGTCTCTAAGCTGAACCTGGTCACCTTTTTTGAGCAAAGGAAAGAGCCCTGGGATGTGAAGGAAAGGAGACAACAGTTCCTACACCCAGGTAGGTGGGAATGAATAAAGCAGATAGCACAGGTGTGATGTCCAAAGATGAAGGAGGAAGCTAGGCTTTAAAATGTTATTTAGGAAGCTCTGCTTCAATGGAAATTATTTTGAGAAGCCTAGGTTTATGTGTCTTGCTGTCATAAATGGTGGACCTTTGAAATATCATGCTTATTGAGATAGATTAACTTACTGAAATTTTTTCAGTAAACAGTAGAAGAATGAGCGGTAGGGTCACTGCAAAGAACACAAGATGTTTCAGCTGAATTTCAAGAAAACAGCACATGGGAGGCCACAATTCATTAGAGATTTGGTGTATGGGAAAATGGCCTTTTATAATTTGTAGAAGGAAGATTTTCCTGTGTTATCCCCTTTGTTGACAAGAAAGAGGTTTCAAGATAGACTCCTGAATTGGAAAATACATTTATTTTATTTTAATATTTATTTATTTATTTGGTTGCCTGGGTCTTAGTTGCGGCTCCTGGGCTCATTAGTTGTGGCATGCGAACTCTTGGTTGTGGCATGCATGTGGGATCTAGTTCCCTGACCAGGGATCGAACCCGGGCCCCCCTGCATTGGGAGCGTGGAGTCTTAACCACTGCGCCACCAGGGAAGTCCCTGGAAAATACATTTATAGAGGAGCTTTTCATTAAATTTGGAACAACATAGAAGGCAGAATAGATTAATCTATTTTGTTTAATAAAGAGTCTGATTATTTTTGAAATCAAGAAAATGGTTTATGTGCCTTCCAGAGAAAGTAAAAAAGGAGATAAATAAACTCAAACAGGTAATCAGTTAACATAACTATTTGTAATTAAATTATAAACTTTTACAAAATTTTAAGTAAATATTTTATTTTGAAATAATTTTAGAATTGTAGGAAAGCTGCATAGATAACAGAGAAGTCTCAAATATGTTTTCATTCTGTTTTCTCTATAGTTACCATTGTATATTACCATGCTGCATTTGTGAAAACTAGGAAACTAGTTACTTTACTATTACTGGACTCCAGACTTTATTTGCATCTCACCAGTTTTTTTTTATATATATCTTTATTGGAGTATAATTGCTTTACAACGTTGTGTTAGTTTCTGCTGTATAACAAAGTGAATCAGCTATATGTATACATGTATCCCCATATCCCCTCCCTCTTGAGCCTTCCTCCCACCCTCCCTATCCCACCCCTCTAGGTCGTCACAAAGCATGGAGCTGATCTCCCTGTGCTATGCAGCTGCTTCCCACTAGCCATCCATTTTCCATTTGGTAGTGTATATATGTCAGTGCTACTCTCTCACTTGTCCCAGCTTCCCCTTCCCCCGCCCCCCCCCTCCCCGCCGTGTCCTCAAGTCCGTTCTCTATGTCTGCGTCTTTATTCCTGCCCTGCCACTAGGTTGATCAGTACTGTTTTTTTTAATATATATAAATTTATTTATTTATTTATTTATTTTTGGCTGCATTGGGTCTTCGTTGCTGCGCTCGGGCTTTCTCTAGTTGCAGCGAGCGGGGGCTACTCTTCGTTGTGGTGCGCGGGCTCAGTAGTTGTGGCGCACGGGCTTAGTTGCTCCACGGCATGTGGGATCTTCCCAGACCAGGGATCAAACCCGTGTCCTCTGCATTGGCAGGTGGATTCTTAACCACTGCGCCACCAGGGAAGCCCCAGTACCGTTTTTTTAGATTCCATATATGATCTCACCAGTTTTGACCCTGTGTCATTCTTCTCTTCCAGGACCCAGTCCAGAACACTACAGTACATATAGTCGTCACATGTTCTCTGTCTCTTATGCTCTGTTAACACTGTTTCAGTCTTTCCTTGTTTTTCATGACCTTGGCAAGTGTGAGGAATACTGATGAGGCCCTGCTTAGAATATCCCTAAAGTTGAGACTGTGATATGTTTTCCTCATGATTAGAATAAATGAGATGTGGAATCTTTCTCCAGAATAGCTCATCATGTCATATCATTTGATAATTGACTTGATTTATCATTAAGGTGGTGAATCACTTGTGTAAAGTATTTGCCAAGTTTCTCCACTGTGAAGTGACTGTGTTTTTCTTTTGCATATTCTCTTCTTTGCCAGGAAATTACTAAGTGCTTTTCATACTCAACGTGGGGCTGGGGCGAGGGGAGTAAAATAAGCTTCCCTATTATAAAAAGAGGAATAACTCCATATCTTGGTCATCATTTTTAGGTAAGGAATATATTTCTTTTCTCCATTCACTTCTTTTTTTTTTTTTAAATACTAGCTTTACTTTGTAATTGTCATTTGAGAGTTTAGCTTTTTTATTTATTTATTTTTTATGGCTGTGTTGGGTCTTTGTTTCTGTGCGAGGGCTTTCTCCAGTTGCGGCGCGGGGGCCACTCTTCATCGTGGCGCGCGGACCTCTCACTATCGCGGCCTCTCTTGTTGCGGAGCACAGGCTCCAGACGCGCAGGCTCAGCAATTGTGGCTCACGGGCCCAGTTGCTCCGCGGCATATGGGATCCTCCCAGACCAGGGCTTGAACCCGTGTCCCCTGCACTGGCAGGCAGACTCTCAACCACTGCACCACCAGGGAAGCCCCTTCCATTCATTTCTATAGTTATTTTTCTAACGTTGATATGGAATCCTATGTATTTATTGAATATTTTATATTACCATTCGGTACATTTATTACCATTTATTTTGTTGTTCAAGTTGATCTACATTTGGCCATTTGGGAGCTCTTTCAGTGTAGCCCTCCTTCCCCTTGATGTGCCACCAGACTTTTGATTTGAGCCTTATTTATTGCCTTTATAAGATCTTCCAGGCTCCTGTGTATTTCCAGTTTCCACAGTCAACTCAGTATTTCCTGCTTCCTTCACATGAGACTCTGTCTGACTTTTACTTTTGGGATAAAGTAAAAAAAAAAAAGGAGTCTCTCAAAACTCTTCAATAATCTCCTTGGAAATAACTAGACTAGTAGGTTGTAGTTGTTTTTGGTAATTAACGACGAGGGTAAAGTTTTTCACAAATATCCTCCATTCCCCAGGACTGTTCTCTCATTGCATACTTGCCGTACTGCAGAGAGATGAGGTCACACAATCACAAAACTGTACCTAGGTTTATGACTGCCTCCTTCCAACATAAGTACTGGCTGTCTTGACCACACTGAGCCCACCATTCTGGCACAGAAAGGAGTCAAGTGACAATTTTTTCTTTCAGTCTGAAAGGATGACTCTCCATGGAAGGAAGCTTATCAGGAATTTAGGTACATGCTCATGTCAGAAAAAGTGATTCTTCAGGGTTTCATTCCAGTCCAGTGCCAAAGCCACACAGGAAGATGAAATAATTCTGAAGCTTGAGCTGAACTAGCAAAGAGAGATTGGGATTATAGTTCCTACATCAATCCATTATGCTTCGAATGTAATTAAGTGTAATTCGCAATGACGCTCGCCGTAAATCACAGTGGATTCTTGGTGTTGCATCCAAGTAATACTTCAACCTGACTTTTAATATAATCTTTTAATATACTCTTTAATATACTTTTAATATAATTTTAATTGGTTTCAACAGATTGAAACCAATCTATTGTTCATGTTAATTACTGGAATCAGAGACTAAATTTTCAGGATTACTGCAGGTATGTGCCTGTAACACCACGTTCTTATAATAAAGATTAAGATGAATGTACGTAAACCATTATGTCCTGTGCAGAAGTGGTGTATCCAAATGGCAGTTGCTGGAACAGAAATGTGTTCTCTAACTCAGGGTGTAAGAAGTGCTTTAATGGAGACAGTGAATTTTTTCTACTGCAGATGTCAATGGTCTGTTCATTTTGATGAGATGGTCTTCCCTCTTGAAGAAAAGAAATCAAGCCTTAAGGAAATATAAATATATAATAATGAGTTTCAGAGAACAGAAGTCAGGCTCAAACGTATCTTGTGATATTTGCTCTGTTTTAAAAAGTCTATCAACAAAAATATATGACTCCAATTTAATAAAATGCACCAGACTTTACACATGAGAGGTTCCATTTTTGCATAACTATCATGTATGTTAAAATAAAATAAAAGACAAATCTCTCCTCATTGCTAATAGTTTTACTTCACTCCTGCATTAATAAATTGATAAGCATATGATGTAAAATTAGTGATATTTTTCTACCCTACACAATTTTATTAATATTAGTGATTCATAACAACTATTTTAAGGCGCACTGTGATATTCAACAATTCCTGTTAGGTGGAATTACATTTTGTTCAGGCACAGAAGCAAAGGAGTCTTTCTGTAACAGCCCTAATATTAAGCCCGTCTTGTGTGCACTAAGTCCAACTTGGTCATGTGGCAGGTTTCTGTAGTATTGCAATGAGAGCATCTACACTAAGTTAATCTCTCTAAGTCTTTTGCATAATTGATATTAGGCTATGAAATAAATCTTTATACCTAAATGGAAACTCGTCAGTACTCAATAAAATAAATTACCACCAACTTAAACTATGATGACAAGTTAGGATACCAGATAAATATATACATAAGCTATTGGAAGAACACAGCTAACTAGATTTGTAAGTACATCATAGTGGTTAACTATGCTAGGTTTGTTACCAGAAAAAGGATTTGGGATTCTTTTATGCTTTATTTCATAACAGAATCACCATCTTATTGGCTGTAGGACTGTTATTATTCCCTGATGTTTCACGTTAGGTGCTCATGATCTGATCCATGTCTCTATGGTTTTCATCTTGAATAGGCAGCAGATTCAACACATCCATAGGACTAACATCTCCCTTAGATTCTGTGGTAGCCCCCAAGCTGTAAGCTTAATCAGCTTTCTGCTTATCGGAGAACTGCTTGTCTCTTTCTTGGTATGCACTCCTGACTCTGTGGTTTTGAGCGTAAAAAAGGAAAATGGCTGGAAGCCAGTTTCGTTCCAGGAGTCTGCTCTGGCCAAAGAGCCCCTGGTTAATCCCAGGAGTTTGCTCTGGCTAAAGAGCCCCTGGTTGCTCCCCAGAAGAAGGACGTGCTGCCCTGAAGGGACGGTCTGTAACTCCAAAGAATGGCCCACTGGGCATGCTGACGCATAGTCAGGTGGCAACAGGATCATGTGGAAAACAAGGTTTACTGATTTATTGCCTTCTTTCTGTTCCTTAACTAACCTATATATGTGATCATGTTCTTTGAATAAACTTGCCTTGCAACCATCAGTTGTCTTGGCCCTTCTGATCCCATACTGGTGCTTTTCAGTTCCTTACCCCTCACCGCCAGGAACTCCCAGCTTTCTGCAGCCGGTCTGCGGCAAGATTCCCCCCTGCCCTGAATCTAGAGCCACCCAAAGCATTCTTGTCTTGATGAGCTCTTTGGTGTCTTTGCAACCCTCTCTTCCATATTTCACATTTCTTTGGCTCCTTTTAGTAATCCCAGCTGGGGGGTGGTGAAATCTGCTGCATTGATTACTGTCTGTTTCTTAACTCTAATCCCCTTCATTCTCTTGATTCATAACTGCAGAGAATCCAGGCTTTGTTTTTTTTGGCCATGCCACACAGCTTGCAGGATCTTAGTTCCCTGATGACCAGGGGTTGAATCTGGGCCATGGCAGTGAAAGCGCTAAATCCTAACCACTAGCCCACCAGGGAACTCCCTTTATTTTTTTTTATAATAATTAGAGAATTTCCTAATCTTGTGAGATATATATAAATTGATTGTATTTGCACATTGGTCAGTTTTTAATTTATTCATTCCTCTCTAATTCCTAAGTATAATTATTAAACCATCATTTACAAGAGAGTGGCATATAAGACAATTTTATGCTCCAAAAGAAGCAATAAATCATAATACAACTGTAAATGCATTATTGTGTGATTAACATATAAATACCTATGTAAATATAATTTTATTAATGCTTGTAGTGGAACTTCAGAATCTAGGCAGCATTAAGCAGAAGTCTCTTAAATAATCTGGGAATTAGAGAGGAGTCTTGACTGTGCAATTATTTATCTGAAATAATACATTTTCCTAGAAATAAACTCGGAAAAGCTGCATGAAATGAAACAGCATGTGAGATGCCATTCAAAATATACAGGGATTGGGCTTCCCTGGTGGCACAGTGGTTAAGATTCTGCCTGCCAATGCAGGGGACACCGGTTTGAGCCCTGGTCCAGGAAGATCCCACATGCCACGGAGCAACTAAGCCCGTGCGCCACAACTACTGAGCCTGCACTCTAGAGCCCGCGAGCCACAACTGCTGAGCCCACGAGCCACAACTACTGAAGCCCGTGCGCCTAGAGCCCATGCTCTGCAACAGTAGAAGCCACCGCAAAGAGAAGCCCATGCACTGCAATGAAGAGTGGCCCCTGCTCACCGCAACTAGAGAAAGCCCGTGTGTAGCAACGAAGACCCAATGCAGCCAAGAATAAAAATAAATAGATAAATAAATATATAAAAAAATATATAGATAGTGATTATATATATATTCAGTATATAACTGAATTCCCATTAGGATCACATGATCAGTATTAAGAACTAGCATCACGTGTGTGCTCCCCAGAGGCTCTGTCTATTGGTCCTGTGGGAGCATCAGTGTTGCTTTAATTAAGTGCCCCAGGTGATTCTAAGGAGAGGCCAGGGTTAGGCACATGGTCTGCTGGGTACACTTGTGAGAGCTGAGGCCAGGCTTCAGTCTAAGGAGAGACAACAGTCTGCTCTACATGGGTTTGGAAGGGGAACGTCAGTGCAGCCCACATACCCTGTGTTAGCAGTATTTTGGGACATTTATGAGGAGAGAACATGTGTTGACAACAAAGAACAAATTCACAGCTGGCCTCCAGGTAGGAGCTGTTTGTTCCTGACTCTCTCCTGAGACAAAGGACAGGAGAGACTGGCCTTTTCAGCATTTCGAAGTCGGCTTTGAAAGTTTGGCCTGTGGGTGTGGTGGGAACAGATGAAGGAGCTGTGCTGACGCCACAGAAGGCATATTCTCAAGGTGCTGACCTGATTCCTCAACATAATATTGATGAGAAAACGACCCAGAGCAGGCGGAAGAAGAGGAGAAAATGGCAGCTTTTCAGGTAAACGTCCTGTCCTGGGCCAGAGGCTGTGTCCTCTTTTCCTCCTGAAATGCCGTGGATTGAGAACATACAAATCATTAAGTCTCTACTGACTTCTTGCCTAGTGAGGTTGTTTTCAACTACTTATCTTTTTTGTTTATTCTGATAGTCACGATCAGCTCTTTAAAATTTATTTATTTATTTATTTTTGGCTGTGTTGGGTCTTCGTTTCTGTGCAAGGGCTTTCTCTAGTTGCGGCAAGCGGGGGCCACTCTTCATCGCGGTGCGCCGGCCTCTCACTATCGTGGCCTCTCTTGTTGCGGAGCACAGGCTCCAGACGCGCAGGCTCAGTAGTTATGGCTCACGGGCCCAGTTGCTCCGCGGCATGTGGGATCTTCCCAGACCAGGGCTCGAACCCGTGTCCCCTGCATTGGCAGGCAGAGTCTCAACCACTGCGCCACCAGGGAAGCCCACGATCAGCTCTTTAAAATACTCTCTTTTGTCCCAGAGCCTTTTCTTCTCTGTCTGCATCCAGTCTCCCTATAGAGCATGAAGAATTATCACCATGAATTAATAACTTTCAAGTATTGAAAATATTCCCTTAGTGAGACATCAACAAGGGAAAGTATTGGTATCTAAGATTCCCACTGGGATGGAGTTAGGTGTTGGGATTTTAGGAAAGTAGGTGAAAATGTAGTGATTACTTTACATCTGGATACAGTATTCTATTTGAAACAGGATTGAGAAAATGCACATATAAACAGGATGACCTTAGTAATCTTGAATCCCTCATAAAGTTTTGAAAAAAAAAGTAGGAGAGGCAATTTATATGTTGTTACGAAAGGCTTGCTATTTACATGAACTATTAGGAATAGAGCACATGGGAGGTTTATATGGATTGAAATTTGCATAAAACTGACATTTTTCATGATCGATTCAGGTTATGATGTCCTTATTTTTGCCAAAAATGCCCAAGCAGTGATATTGTGTCCTTCTTTGTGCCTCAGTCATCTGCTATCTGTGTATCCTATAACAGCTGATCTTTACTGGTTCAGGTGCTTTCTTTGAGATTCCATCGCTGAGAAGTTCATGCTTTTTCCATTTATCTTTGATAAAAGTCTTAGAAATAGTGAAGGATGAGCATAAACCATTTCAGTTAATGTGGTAATGCCATTTCTTTTTAGTTTCCCTTTGGTTGTCGTTGGTTTTGAAATATGAACTCTCAACTGTGTTGAGTAGAGATACTGAGAGTTGAGTCCAGACTTTGGTTCAAGGAAATGTAATGGAGTCTGTGTGGGTGCGTCAGGGCCGTGCATCCCACGTACGCCATTGCTGTAGCAACATTTGTGGCTGACTGTGAGACAGAAGGGCGTATGAAAACAGGGAAGGAGAATATCCTTGGTCTCCATGTAGGAGCGCATTTCTTCCTGAATCTGTCACGTATTAAGGGAGAGGGGAACGTGGTCTTTCTGCATTTCAAGGGCCTCCTGCCTCTGAGAGTGGGGGTAGCAGGTGAAGGCGCTATGCTGAGGCCCTTAAAGAGGTATAGGTGCCATATATCTACATAATATTGCCTGAGAAAGGAACCTAGAAGTGGAGGAGACGAGGAAGAAATGGCAGGTTCTCAGGTAAAATTTGTGACCCAGATCAGCGGCTGTGTCCCCTTTTCTTGCTGAAATCCCATGTATTGAGAACTTGCAAACATTTACTTCTTTACCTCTGGTGGTCCTGCCTAACAAATTTGTTTTCAATATGTTTCTTTTCTTCCTAATGATAGCCAAGGTTAGATCTTTAGGATATTCCTCTCTTACATCCTATCGCCTTCTCTCCTTTTCTCCATCCAGGCTCCCTTTAGAGCATAAAGAATTCCTACCATGAATTACTGATGTGCAAATGTTGAAAATGTTCCCTTTTTGTCGTATCAACTTGGGTATGTGTTGATACACAAGATTCCCGCTGAATATGAGGTTGGGTCCCGGGATATGAGTGAAGAAGGAGAATATGTAATATTTATGTCCTGTCTGGATACAGCATCAGTTTATGCAGACAAGGATAATGAAAATGCACCAATAAAGCTGACTGCTCTATGGCCCAGAATAACCCAAAGTTCTGAAAAAGAGAGCTCCCAATTGCCTCAAGGAAAGACTTACTATTTATAATACAAAAGAGTACAGGACATGGGGTTATATGTGGTTTTAAACGTGCTTAACCCTGTTCTTATGATTAGATTAATGTTTTTCGGTTTGCTTTTTTGCAAAACTATCCCAGCAATGATGATGAATCCCATGTGCATTGGTCAGCTGATAGCAATTTGTCCCATTAAAACTGATGTTAATTTTGTTCACTTGATTCAGGGGCTGTCTGCCAGATTCAACTGAAAAGCTAATAATTTTCCAATTATCATTAATAGGGTCTTGGAGGGATTTACTGAGAGATGTGTATAAACCATTGCATTTCATGTGAATACTCCCCCTGTCTACTTCATTTCCCTTTACTTGTAGATTGCTTTGGAAAATGAAGCCTCTCATTTTTGTTCAGGCTTTTGTTAGTAAATGTTCTGTAAATTTCTTTTTTATTCCGCTGTCATTTCACAGTAATTCTCTTGTTTATTACTTTTTGTATCTTCAGGAAAAGAAAACAAGAGTCCTATAGTATATGTTCAAGTATCCTAAAATGCTATAATATAATCAGCACAAATAAATGAAATCATTTCAAGGAAATAGGGATTTGTTGATGCAAAGAAAATCTTCATGATGTTTCATCTGTCATTCTCATTTCTTGAGTTGATCTGCATCTTTCACTCTAGATCAGTGATCATTCTAGATATTTATAAAATGAAACAAGATATTGTTGCCCACATCGTAAAATCGGCTATCCATTCCTTATTTTTGATTGAGTAGTACTTGGAAATAGAGTTAAGGATCTGCAAATTAGAAATGCTTCCTAAGTGTTTTAAAGGGGCTGTCAGGAAATACTATTTGATGAAGTAATTTTCTATAACTTATAGTGTCCTCTCTTCTCTACTGAACACAGTCCTGCATTGGAAAGTGTAGAATTCCTGGGATGAGTCATGTTCCTTTTTTTAATAAACAGGTCTTGCTGTCTCTAAGCTGAACCTGGTCACCTTTTTTGAGCAAAGGAAAGAGCCCTGGGATGTGAAGAAAAGGAGACAACAGTCATACACCGAGGTAGGTGGGAATGAATAAAGCAGATAGCACAGGGGTGATGTCCAAAGGTGAAGAAGGAAGCTCTGCTTCAGTGGTAATTATTTTGAGAAGCCCAGGTTTATGTCTCTTGCTGTCACAGAGGTACATCTCCTGCTCCACTCGGATCCTGCTCCTAAATCCTCTAAGTGTTTTCCTTTTTCTTCAGTGATCTTCCATGGCAGTCAGAGTGAGAGCCAATCAGAGCCATGGCCTCTGAGGGTCTGCATGTTCTGACTTTTCTTCCATTGCTTTTGGGGACCTGGGAAAATCTGTGCACATAACAAAGTTCTTTTATGGAGTTTATGTGAGTTTCTCCTCCCTTGTCTTTGGAGGTACTTGTCTCCTAGAGTCACGTACACATTCCACTACAACCCTGGGAACATGAGATAGACTGACCGTCCCCCATTCAAGTCTATGTAGAGCAGGCTTCCCCATGGACCAGACCCTGTACTAGGTCATCAGAAATGAACCTGGGAGCCTCACAGTGTTTACCCGGTCTCACGGTTTAACCTGGGCCACTTCATTAAGATCCTGGGCCCTGCCAAAGACTAATTGACAGAAGCTATGGGGGTGGGACACAGGGGATGGTAGTTCTAAAAAAACACACAAATGATCCCAATGGGGAGTCAAGGCTGAAAATGACGTTGGTGAACATTGCTCATCGGAATTTCACGTCTATACGAATCACTTACGGATCCCATTAAAAACAGATACTGGGCCCACACTCAGAGGTTATGACTTTTCAAGTCTGGGATGAAAGTCATTAATTTGCACTTTGAGAGACCACTGAAGTTGCTTCTCCCAGACCTCATTTCCCCCAGCATTAATCTAGAGAAATCAAGGAAGCGCCTGAGTGCCTTACACCCAACCACCCTATCTGAACACAAATATGGCTTGTTCCCGGTGAAGACCACTCACAACTTCTGAAAAGATGACATTCTCTGCTCACCACTTTCAAATTGAGCGGGGACTAGAGAAAGCAGTGGGGTCTGAGCAAGACTGTTACGGGGAAACAACATTTATTCATTCATGAAGGGAATGTTTCACGAGGACCTACTGTATGCTCACAGGTATGTGGGGATGCGCTGTGTTCAAGACACTGTGCTAACATCCTCACATTATGAGAGCTGATTGTCATAATCTGCTGGGAACTGGGTATTCTGTGTTCATTTTTCCCAGGAGGATTTAGATGTCGGGCTCGCCTTCCTGGGAGTAGAGATTATCTTTTTCTCTTCTCTTTCATTATCCCTGATGATAAAGATAAAATCTACCCACCAAATTTTAAGTCTTTTGCTCTCCTTTATCTGAGTCTGAGTAGCAAAAATTGTGAATGCCAGATCCGTTCACAAAGGTGGCAGAGTTTTCAGGAACTCTGGTCTCTGAGCTGCTCTAAAAAGCATGACCAAAGAATGGGGCAGAGCCATGGCAGGACTTTTTTTTTTTTGGTTGCTTAAGTGGACATTTTATTTATTTATTTATTTTTGGTTTTGGAGGGTATTTTGGCCGCACGGCTTGTGGGATCTTAGTTCCCCAACCAGGGATTGAACCAGGGCCCTGGCAGTGAGAGCTCGGAGTCCTAACCACTGGACCGCCAGGGAATTCCCTAAGTGGTCATTTTAAACAGAATGAACTGACATTCACTATAATGCTCTGCAAGTCTGATTTTGGAAGAGGGACTATATTCTGGGTGGGAATTCTGAAGCAGCAGAGCTGTTCCCACAATGTTAAGCCTGAAGTATGAAACAGGAATCTGTGGCATCCGATGGGCTGCTCTAGAGATGGGACTGACCGGTGCCTTATGAGTTTGTATTACTCAGGGTGATTCTGGGTGGCCAGTCCCTGATTCCAGCCTGCTCTTGGGTCATATGCATTGTTAGAGGTACTAGATTCAAGTCCTTATGAGTTTCACCTGCATTCCCTGTGTGTGCCTGTGTGAAGGTTTGGGCTAAAGAAGAGGCTAAAAACGCAAGGGGTAACAACACAGGTCAGAGGGAGAACTGGTCTGTGCTACAGATTGTGGTACCAGCTTGCCTGAACTGCGAACTCAGGTGCGTGGGCTCCATTAAAATGGAATTCAAGGCTGGCGATCTTGAGCCCCGGGCTGGTGAAGGGAGGAGGCTGTGACTGGAAGTTTTGGCCCTGGGAGGGGCTGGTGTGTGCCAGAAGTCCTCTGTGCACTGCTCAGCACGTGGTGGGAGACTCTGCCGGCGCAGGCAGTGTGGTGTTACTATCAAGGGTGCAGTCTGGTCAAGTGAGGGCACAGCTGTGCTGGTGTGTTGTTGGCGTGAGTGAGTGGGGGCAGGGAGAAGCGGGGAGAGACTTCACGCTGAGTCCTCAGGCCACGCTGCACCTGAGCGAGGTGTTTAGGGACTAGACGAGGTGCTAGTGCTGAAAATGAAATGTGGCACTGTGTGTTAAAATGTTAATTTATGAGCATTCCAGTTTTCAAGAGTTCATTTGAGCCGACCTCTATTCAGTTCCAGCAGCCTCAAATCAAAGGTGGTTAGGAGCACTTTATCTGCAGGAACTAGGAGAGGTTTTTCTAGAGAAGACACCAAATGAAAGCAAGGATAATATTTGATTGTATCTTAACCAGTCACCTTGGTTTGGGAAAGCTTCGCTGGCTGTGTGTGATTGGTTTTTCCTAATTTGTTTTCTCAGATTAACATGCCTTGACTCTGGATTAAGTTTTGTTTGCTTAAATAGGCTACCAAAGTATGAGAGTCACCTCAGCCTAATGGCCTCCTTGTTTAATTACTTTAACACTGGAAACACAGTAGGTGGGATATTACACGTTTCATCCATTTGCAAGGTAATTTAGCAGTTGTCCACCTAACGTAGATATGCACAGTCACGTTGGTGCAACAGTTTCATGTCCCAGAACCACCCAGATAAGCCACATGTGTAGAAATCGAAGATCCACATTCTGTGATAGCAGGACAAAAACAGATGCGTCTATGTAAATGCATAACTAGGGAGGGTTTCAGTAAAGGCTTTTTATTCATAATTACCATGGAATATGATGCTGTGTTTTTGGGAATGCAGGAAATCCATTTCTACTGGTGAGAAGATATCACCTTCATATATCATTAGTTAAGGAAAGCAATTTGATTGACAGAAAGTTTGATTTGACAATATGTACGTAGTATTGAACCATGTACATAATATTTTAGTGTTTGTGTGTGTGTGGATGTATATTGTACAAATTCAAATGTAGTTTGTTACACATGGAAATTGCATAGCAAGGAGGATATATTTGGAACTGATGATGTTACATGGAGATAAAATTTTATTGCTTCTGGGGGTGGTTAATTAATGTGCATTTTTACTTGATTTTGTTTAAATATTTTATAATTTCATATTTTATAATGTTTATTATTTTATAATTAAATTTGTTCTTACGTGTAGTAGTTTTCTATCACTGCCGTAACGTATGACCACACACTTAGAAGTTTAAAAAACATTCTACAGTTCATAAGTTAGAAATCCAGTGATCTTGGCTGGGCTTTCTGTTTAGGGTCTTACAAGGTCAAAAATCAGGGTCTCATGAGGCATAGGTTCTTATCTGCAGCTTCCAGGGGGAGAATCCACTTCCAGGACCATTCAGGTGCTAGGCAGAATCCATTTCATTCTGGTGGTTTCCATGTGAGCCCTCCATGGTCACACCTTGCATCCGGTGTCCCTAAAGGAGAGAAGAAACACTGTGTCATTGTTCACTCATTTTTTCTCTAATCCTTTACTGTGTATTCAGTTGAAGGGATCATCACAAGTATTTTATGTAAGTTAGGTTATTACCTCAAGGTCTCAAATGAGAAACTATTCACAATTAGGTTATGATTTGAATGCAAATCATGGAATTAGTGAATAGGAGAAAAAGTTAGTGACCCTTAATCCACCTGCTGCAACTACCATCACCCTCCTCCACCCCTCAACTCCACCGTCCTCTATTCCTCGTTGTGACCTCAGTCTCTCTGCCTCTGTGACCTTTAGATATCTCTAGAACGAATTCTTCCCCTTCTAGGCTTCTTTATTGCTCTCCCACGTCCATCCTGTGCATTTTAGACCTCCATCCCCATGAAACCTGTATCCCCCGGATTCCAGAGCTCTCAGCCCAACCCTCCTCCCCTTCTACTGCTCCCAAGCCTTTTATCCTTCATATCCTCCTTCTCCCTTGCCCTTTATCCTCCTCTCCTTCCAGTGACTTCAGCCCATTTCTTGTGTCCTGTATGTCTAATGCCCCCAAGTGTTCCAGTCATCAGTTACCAAGTGTCCTTAGTTTCCTCATGACCCTGCACCCATTTCCCCCAACCCTATAATTCCTGACTCTGCAATTTCCTCTGCCATTTTTTTGAATAGTTGGAGAATAGGTGTTAACTCTTCTCTAAATGTTTGGTAGAATTCACTTGTGAAGCCATCTGCCTGGACTTTCGTTTGTTGGAAGGTTTTTTTGTTTTTTAATAACTGATTCAATTTCATTACTGGTAATTTGTCTGATTAGATTTTCTATTTCTTCCTCATTCAGTCTTGGTAGACTGTACGTTTCTAGGAATTTCTCCATTTCTTCTAGGTTGTCCATTTTATTAGCATATAATTGTTCATGGTAGTCTCATGCTCATTGGTGTTTCTGTGGTGTCAGTGGTACCGTCCCCTTTTTCATATATGATTTTACCAATTTGGGTCCTCTCTTTTCTTTTTCTTGATGAGTCTTGCTAAATTTTGTTTATCTTTTCAAAGAACCAGCTCTTAGTTTCATTGATCTTTTCTATTGATTTTTAATCTCTATTTTATTTATTTCTGCTCTAATCTTTATGATTTTTTAAATTTTATTTTACGAACTTGGAGCTTTGTTCTTCTTTTTCTCCCTCCTTTGGGTGTAAGGTTAGGTGGTACATTTGAGATTTTTCTTGTTTCCTGGTAACTTGTATCACTGTAAACTTCCCTTTTAGAACTGCTTTTGCTATGTCCCGTGGATTTGGATTGTTGTGTTTTCATTTTCATTTCTAGGTATTTTTTATCTCCTGTTTGATTTCTTCAGTGATCAAAGTCTCACAGCATTTGTAGTCTCACAGCATTGTCTTTGGAAAAGATACTTGATATGACTTCAGTTTTCTTAAATTTACTGGGGGTTGTTTTGAGGTCTCGCATGTGATCTATCCTGGAGAAAGTTCCATGTGCAGTTGAAAAGGAAGTGTATTCTGTTGCTTTGGGATGGAATGTGCTATATATATCCATCTGGTCTAATGTGTCATTTAAGGCCAGTGTTTCCTTATTGATTTTCTGTCTGGATGACCTATCCATTGTTATAAGTGGGGTTTTAAAGTTCCCTACTTTTATTGTGTTACTGTCAATTTCTCCCTTTATGTCAGCTAATATTTGCTTTATGTATTTAGGTGCTCCTATGTTGGGTGCATAAATACTTACAGTTGTTATATCTTCTTGGATTGATCCCTTGATCATTATGTAGTGTCCTTCTTTGTCTCTTTTAACAGTCCTTATTTTAAAGTCTAATTTGTCTGGGAGTTCCCTGGCGGTCCAGTGGTTAGGACTTGGCGCTTTCACTGCTGTGACCTGGGTTCAATCCCTGGTTGGGGAACTAATATACTGCAAGCCACGTGGCCAAAGAAAAAAAAAGCCTCAAATCACTTAAAAGTTCAAATACACTGGTATGTGGAGCATGAAACACTTATTGGGATATACTGAAAGATGCAAAAAACTAAAAATAGAACTACCATATGACCCAGTGATTCTATTCCTGGGTGTATATACAAAAAAACACACCCCAAAACACTATTTCAAAAAGATACATGCACCCCAATGTTCATAGCAGCACTATTTACAATTGCCAAGGTTGTAACCTAAGTGTCCATCAATAGATGGATAAAGAAGATGTGGTATATATGTACAACACAATACTACTCAACCATGAAAACCATGTGATTTTTGCCATTTGCAGCAACATGGATGGACTTGGAGGGCATTATGCTAAGTGAAATAAGTCAGACAGAGAAAGGAAAATACTGTATGATATCACTTATGTGGGATCTAAACACTACAACAAATGAGTGAATACAACAAAGAAGAAACAAACTCACAGATACAGAGAACAAACTAGTGGTGACCAGTGGGGAGGTGGGAGGTACAAACTATTGGGTGTAAGATAGGCTCAGAGATGTATTGTACAACCCAGGGAAAATAGCCAATATTTTATAGTAACTGTAAATGGAAAGTAACCTTTAAAAATTGTATAAAAAATTTAAAATTTTTTAAATAAATTAAAAGATTCAGTATTCTCAAAGAATATTTGAAAAAATGGATATGCTTTTCTCTAATTTTTACCTTAATCAATGCACTTTAAAGATTTGAGAAAGTATAAATATGTAAGGGGGGTGGGTGGAGAGAACAAACTGGCACCACAATTTATAACAAGCACACATTGACACACAATAAACAAAAAATTCTGATCTGTTGATTCAGTTATAATGTGCTTTATTAACATAGATCACGACTTCCTTTGTGAATCATCAAATATGCATTCATGGCATCATTTTCAAAGGCTTCAGTCCATTCCCAACACAAAATGATAATCCACCCTCCGTTGCTGCCTTTGGTTTATTTTCAAACAAATCTGTGATGCAAACAACTTCATGCTCTGGATCTTTGGGGGTAGGGAGTCTCAGCTCACCTGAGGACAGGTGGTCATGCCCTGCTCTGGTAGTCCTGTGGGTCAAGTGGGCCCTGAGAGAAGAGGGGGCTAAAGGACCTGAGGACTAAGGGTACCTTTGGTTAGATTTCTAAGGGCCACCCCTCACACAACCCTAATCCCACCATGTGATTTCCACCAACCCAGCAGCATCTCCCGTAGGCAACAGCAAGGCCACAGCTATTCCAGGAGGGGCTCAGCCCCTAGGAGTCAGGCCCAGGGAACCTGCACTTCTGGAAGTTCTTAACTGAAACCTTCACGCTACTCAGTGGTCTCAGGTGTGCTCTGCCTGATAACCCTAGCTCAGTGCTACTGGATACGGGCATGAGGAGTAACATCTGCACCAACAAAAAACTTGTTAAAGATGCCATTTTATGAGCCCCACAGGAGAATCATAACTTCAAGTGGGGCCCTGATTCCCCCCAAATTTGTAAGCACTTTAAATCTTTGGAAGAAATGTTTGCTACGTGGCTCCCATGCAGTTTCCCACTAGTATTACATGATGAGTATTTAGCAGTAACATCACCTGTGCCCTCCCCACAGAGTCTATTGATCTGCGTGGGAGCATCTGCATTGTTTTAACTCCAGGTGATTGTAAGGTTAGGCCCTGTTTAAGCACGAGGGCTGCTGGGTTCATTGGTGAGCGTTGCTTCCAGTCTTTGGTCCTTTTGCCATTGGAGAGGCGTCGGTGTCTGCTCTACGTGGGATTGGAAGGGGTAGGGCCGTGTAGCCCACTTACTCTATGCTATAGCAGAGTTTTTGGGCCTCTGTGTGAGGGGAGAGCACATGTAGACAGGAAAGAAAAACCACACAGTTTGGTCTCCATGCAGGAGCTCATTGTTCCTGAATCTCTCTTTTTCAAAAGGTTGGCATTTCAGCGTTTCAAGGTCCTTTTGCCTGTGGGTGTGGTGGGAACAGGTGAAGGAGCTGTGCTGACGCCACAGAAGGTATATTCTCAAGATGCTGATGTGATTTCTCAACATAATACCGATGAGAAAACAACCCAGAGCAGGAGGAAGAAGAGGAGAAAAGGGCAGCTTCTCAGGTAAACGTCCTGTCCTGGGTCAGAAGCCGTGCCTGCTTTTCCTCCTGAAATGTCATGGATTGAGAACCTGCAAACTTCATTTTCTACTTCTAATGTTCCTGCCTAGCAACGTTGTGTTCAATTACTTGTTTTTTTCCTTCTTATGATAGTCAGCTCTTTACAATACTTCTCCCCTGTGTTCCAGAGCCTTTTCCCCATTGTCTGCATCCAGGCTCCCTACAGAGCATGGAGAATTCTCACCATGAATTAATGACCTTCAACTATTGAAATTATTCCTTTTATGGAAGATCAACATGGGAAGGCATTAATATCCAAAACTCCCTATGGGATAATTTCAGATGTTGAGATATTAGTGAAGAAGGGGAAAGTGGAATGATTAATGTACGTCTGAATGCAACATCAACTTAGCACAACAGGATTAACGCACTTTTAAGTGGGATGGCATTAGTGGTCCAGATAACTCAAAGTCCTGGGGAAAAAAAAAGTAGGAGAGATTTGCTCTCAAATCTCAATATACAATATTGATAAGAAAGACTATTTAATTACAGT
The DNA here is from genome assembly GCF_028564815.1 of Eubalaena glacialis. Classification (NCBI taxonomy): domain Eukaryota; kingdom Metazoa; phylum Chordata; class Mammalia; order Artiodactyla; family Balaenidae; genus Eubalaena; species Eubalaena glacialis. The sequence goes on along the minus strand of NC_083722.1, from coordinate 65,112,181 downwards.
ATTAGAGTCAGAGAACATGGGAGGTATATGTGGACTGAAATTTGCATAAAACCGACATTTTTTCATGATAGTTTCAGATTATGGTTTTCTTATGTATTTTCGCCCAGAATACCACAGTAGGGATAATGTGTCTTGTGTGCTTCAGTCACCTGATAATGATTTGTCCCATTACACCTGATGTTCATTGGTTCAGGTGCTTTCTGCAAGATTCCTCTGCTATGAAGTTTATATATTTCTTTTATGTTTAGTAAGGGTTTGGTGTGATTCACTGAGAAATGTGCAGTTAAACCATCATGGTAAATCTGGAAACTCCAATTTCTTCTTAGTTTTCCTTTGCTTGTAGTTTGCTTTGGAAAATGAACATTGTCCCCTTTGTTTATTAAAGATACTGGCTTTTCAAGTGGAGGTTGTAATCAGTCAAGGCTTGTTCTTGTAAGTTTCCATTATACTCTGTGCTCATGCAACAGACATACTCTTCTTTATCACTTCCCTGTATTTTCCAAAAAGTTTACCGGAATCATATTATTAATGTATGCTCAATTGTGTTAAATTTCTGAAATATAGCTCAACTCAAATGATATTTTCAAAGACATCAAAGATTCAGAACCAATAGCTCTAACTTATTTTATATCATTGTGTGTATGTCTCCCCTAGTGTATTTGTAAAATACAAAGTGCATCAATCCACAAATAGATTTATAAGATTTACCCAATTAAAAATAATTATTTCTTCTTTAAAAGTTTGATAGAATTCACCAGTGAAGCCATCTAGTCCTGGTAGTTTTTTGTTGGGAGGTTTTTGAGAACTGATTCAGTCTCCTTAATAGTAACTTGGTCTGTTCAGATTGTTTTATTTCTTCATGATTCAGTCCTTCTATTTTTAATTTTTTAATTTTTTCTTTGGCCTGTTGATTTTTTTAGGATTGTGTTGTTTATTTTTATTTATTTATTTATTTTTTTGGCTGCATTGGGTCTTCATTGCTGCGTGCGGGCTTTCTCTAGTTGTGGCGAGCAGGGGCTACTCTTCCTTGTGGTGCGCAGGCTTCTCATTGCAGTGGCTTCTCTTGCTGCAGAGCACAGGCTCTAGGCACATGGGCTTCAGTAGTTGTAGCGTGCGGGCTCAGTAGTTGTGGTGTGTGGGCTTCAGTAGTTTTTGCACACGGGCTTAGTAGTTGTGGCTCGCAGGCTCTAGAGCACAGGCACGCTAGTTGTGGTGCATGGGCTTAGCTGCTCCACAGCATGTGGGATCTTCCCAGACCAGGGATCGAACCCGTGTCCCCTGCATGGGCAGGCAGATTCTTAACCACTGCACCACCAGGGAAGTCCCTGGATTGTGTTGTTTAATTTCCACATATTTGTAAACTTTCCAGACTCTGTCCTGTTGTTCATTTCTGCTTTCTTACCATTGAGGTTAAAAAAATACTTAGTATGTAAGTCAAGCAAGTCAGAAAGAGGAAGACAAATACTATATCATTTATATGCAGAATCTAAAATACGACACAAATGATCCTACCTATGAAACAGAATCACGGACATAGAGAACTGACTGGTGGTTGCCAAGGGGGAAGGGTTGGGGGAGGGATGGAGTGGGAGGTTGGGTTTAGCAGATGTAAGCTTTTATATAGAGAATGGATAAACAATAAGATTGAACTGTATAGCACAGAGAACTATATTCAGTATCCTATGATGAACCATGATGGAAAAGAATATTAAAAAGAGTGTGTGTGTGTGTATATATATGTGTTTATGTGTATATGTATATATATGTATATAAAACTGAATCACTAAAAAAAATACTTAGTGATATTGGTCTTCTTAAATTTGCTAAGACTTGTTTAGTGACACATCACATGATCTGTCCTGGAGAATGTTCAATGTGAAGTTGAGAAGAATAGGCTTAAAGTCTATTTTGTATGGTATAACTCTAGCTACCACTGCTTTCTTTTGGTTTCCACTGTATGGAATATCTTGTTCTAAAGCTTCACTTTGAGCCTAATTTGCTGCTGTTGGATGGACTGTTCTGTTTTTGTCCGTTAAGTCCATTTGGTCTAATGTATAATTCAAGTTCAGTACTTCCTTATTGATTTAATTTCTGGATGATCTATTCACTGTTGAAAGTTGGGTATTAAAGATCCGTACACTTTTTTTTGTATTGTCTATTTCTCTCTTCAAATCTGTTAGTATTTGCTTAACACATTAAGGTCCTCCACTGTTGGGTGCATATTTATTTGATTGTTGTCTTCTTGATGAACTGACAACATTATCATTATATAATGACCTTAATTTTTTTCTTTCTTTCTTTTCTTTTTTAAAATTTTTTGGCTTCACAGCAAGTGGGATCCTAGTTCCCCAATCAGGGATGGAACCCACGTCCCCTGCGTTGGAAGAGCAGAGTCTTAACCGCTGGACCGCCAGGGAAGTCCCATTTTTTTTTTCTTGTTGTAGCTTTTGGCTTAAAGTCTATTTTGTATGGTATAACTCTAGCTACCACTGCTTTCTTTTGGTTTCCACTTGTATGGAATATCTTGTTCTAAAGCTTCACTTTGAGCCTAATTTGTGTTTTTAACACTGAAGTGAATCGCTGATGGGCAGCATATAGTTTGATCTTATATTTTTTTTCCTAATTTTTATTGGAGTATCGTTGGTTTACAATGTTATGTTAGTTTCAGGTGTACAGCAAAGTGAATCAGTTATACATGTATCAACTTTTTTTTAAGATTCTTTTCCCATATAGGCTGATCTTGTGTTTTTATCTGTCTAGCCACTGTATGACTTTTGACTAGAGAATTTAATATTTTTATGTTTACAGTAATTATTGATAGGTAAGGACTTAACAATGCCATCTTATTGTTTCCTGGATGTTTTGTTGTTTCTTGTTCCCTTTTTCCTCTTTTGCTGCCTTTCTTTGTGAATTTGTGATATGCTGTAGTGGTATGTTATGATTTCCTTCTCTTTATATTTTCTGAATCTAATATACGTTTTCGCTTTGTGGTTCCATGAGGCTCACGGAAAGCATCTTATAGATATAACAGTCTCTTTTGTGTTGATAAGAATTTAACTTCCATCACATACAAAAAAATTTACTCTTTTACTCCCCTCCATGAATTTTGGTATATGGTATTACAATTTACCTCTTTGTATATTGTTTATACCTTAAAATTATTATAGCTGCCGTTATTTTAATAATCTCATCCTTTACCCTTTATACTAAAGTTAACTGGTTAACACACCACCATATCACACTATTGAAGTATTCTTACCTTAACTATATACTTATAAGTCTACTGTGTATTCTTATATGTTTTCATGGTACTATTTAGTTTCCTTTTATTTTAGCTTGAGGAACTCTTTTGGAATTTGTTCTAAGACAGATCTAGTGATGATGAACTCCCTCAGCTTTTGTATTTTGAAAAGACTTTTTAATCTGTTCTTTTAAGAAGGATAATTACAGTGGATAGGATAAGCTTGGTTGGCAGGTTTTTTTGTTTGTTTGGGTTTTTGTTTTTTGTTTTTAGCAATTTGAATATATCATCCCATTCTCTCCTGGCCTGTGAGGTTTCTGCTGAGAAATCAACTTTTAATCTTATGAGGATTCTCTTGTAAATTATAACCTTATCTCCTCTTGATGCTTTGAACATTCTTTGTTTTTGATAGTTGACAGTTTTATTATAATGTGTTGGAGAAGAATTTTTTTTTGAGTTAAGTTTGCCTGGTGCCCTATGGGCTTCATGAACTTGGATATCTAAATCTCTCCCAAGACTTGGAAAGTTCTTGGCCACTATTTATTTAAATAAGCCTTCTGTCTGTATCTTTTCCTTCTAAGACTCCATAATTCACAGAATGTTTCTTTTGATGGTATCTATAGATCACATAGTCATTCTTCACTCTTTATCTTTGTTCTCCTCTGAATGGGTATTTTCAACTTACTGTCTTCTAACTCACAGAAAATTTTTTCTGCTTGATCTGTTTTGATATTGATGATGCTTATTGCATTTCTTTTTTTCTTGTAATATATTTAGCATATAATATTATTTGAATTTAAGGTGTACAGCATGGTGATTTGATACATTTACATATTCTAGTATGATTGCCATTGTAGCAGTAGTTATCACCTCTATCATGTCACATAATCATTATTTCTTTATTGTGGTTGGAAAAATTAAGATCTAGTCTCTAAGCAAGTTTGATTATAATACAACACCATTGTCTATATTCCCTATAATGTGCATCAGATCTTTAGGAACTGTTTACTATTAGTTAAAAGTCTGTATCCTTAAACAACATCTCTCCTGTTCCCCACACCACAGCCCCCGGTAACCAACATTCTATGAGTTTTGGCATTTTTTGTTTGGATTTTACATGTAAATGATATCACATAGTATTTGTCTTTCTCTTTTTGACTTAGCATAATTTGGCCAAGGTACATCAGTGTTGAAAATGGTAGAATTTCCTTCTAATGGCTGAATAATATTCATTGTTTGTATGTATATATAGATATAGATATCACATCTTTCTTATCCATTCGCCTGTTGGTAGGAACTTAGGTTGAGTCCATATCTTAGCTATTGTGGATAATGCTGCTGTAAATATGGGGGTGCATATATCTTTTCAAGTTAGTGCCTTTATTTTCTTTGGATAAATACCCCAAAGTGGAATTGCTGAATCATATAATAGATCTATTTTTACTTTTTTGAGAAACCTTCATATTGTTTTCCACAGTAGCTGCAAAAATTATATCCCCACTAACAGTTCACGTGTTCCCTTTTGTCTACATCCTCACCAACGCTTATCTCTTGTCTTTTTGATGATAGCCATTGTAACAGTTGTGAGATGATACTTATTGTGGTTTTTGATTTGCATTGTACTGATGATTAGTCATGTTGAGCACATTTTCATATGCCTATTGGCCATCTGTATGTCTTTTATGGAAAAAAAGTCTATTTCCTTTATCCATCCATACATTGGATTGTTTGGTTTCTTGTGGCATTTTATGAGTTGGTTTTTTTTTTGGATTTATTTATTTTTGGCTGCACTGGGTCTTCGTTGCTGCGTGCGGGCTTTCTGTAGTTGCAGCGAGCAGGGGGTTACTCTTCGTTGAGGTGCGCGGGCTTCTCATTGTGGTGTCTTCTCTTGTTGCGGAGCACGGGCTCTAGGCATGTGGGCTTCAGTAGTTGCAGCACGCAGACTCAGTAGCTGTGGCTTGCGGGCTCTGGAGTGCAGGCTCAGTAGTTGTGGCACATGGGCTTAGTTGCTCTGTGGCATGTGGGATCTTCCTGGACCAGGGCTCGAACCCGTATCCCCTGCATTGGCAGGCAGATTCTTAACCACTGTGCCACCAGGGAAGCCATATGAGTTTTTTTTAAATGTATTTTGATTGTATGTCCCTTATTGAATATATGGTTTGCATTTTTTCCCATTTGGTAGGTTGACTTTTCATTTTGTTGATTGTTTATTTTGTTGTACAGAAGCTTCTAAGTTTGATTTATTCTCAGTTGTTGACTTTTTGCTTTTGTTTTTTGTGCTTTTAGTGTCATATCCAAAAAAATAATCATCAAAACCAATGTGGAGGGTTTCCCTGGTGGTGCAGTTGTTAAGAATCCATGGTTGTTCGTGGCTACCTTGTCAAAAATTAGTTAGCCTTATATGTAGGGTTTTAATTCTGGGCTCTCTATTCTGTCCCATTGGTCTGGGTGTGTATTTTGATGCCAGCACCATACTGTTTTAATTAATATAGATTGTAGTAGAGTTTGAATTAGGAACTGTGATGTCTCTGATTTTGTTCTTCTTTCTCAGGATTGTTTTGGCTATTCAGTTCTTTTCTGGTTCCATAGAAAGTTTAGAATTGATTTTTGTATTTCTGTGGAGAACGCCATTGGATTTTTTTTTTTTTTTTAATTTCCACCACCACCTCCCCTTCCTAGCTCTTTTTTTTTTTTTTTTAATTTATTTATTTATTTATTTTTGGCTGTGTTGGGTCTTCGTTTCTGTGGGAGGGCTTTCTCTAGTTGTGGCAAGTGGGGGGGCCACTCTTCATCATGGTGCGCAGGCCTCTCACTGTCGCGGCCTCTCTTGTTGCGGAGCACAGGCTCCAGACGCGCAGGCTCAGTAGTTGTGGCTCACGGGCCCAGTTGCTCCGCGGCATGTGGGATCTTCCCAGACCAGGGCTCGAACCCACATCCCCTGCATTGGCAGGCAGATTCTCAACCACTGCGCCACCAGGGAAGCCCGCCATTGGATTTTTGAGAGAGATTTCTTTGAATCTATAGACGGTGGGCATTGAGTTTAGGACTTTTTAATCTTAGAAATTTCTCCAATCTATGAACATAGAATATCTTCCCATTTGTTAGTGTCTTCAGTTTATTTTATTAATGTGTTATAGTGTTCAATGTAGAGACTTTTCACCAACTTTGTTAAATTTATTCCTAAATATCTTATTATTTTTGATGCTGTAATAAATTAGATTTTTTCAGATGTTTTACTACTTGTATATAGAAATATAACTGATGATGTATGTTGATTTTATATACTGCAATTTTACCTATTTTGTTGATTAGCTACAACTTTTTGGGATTTCTTGGGATTTTTATATACAAAATCATACCATCTTCAAATAATGACAATTTTACTTCTTCCTGATTTGGATGCCTTTCTTTGCCTTGCCTAATCGCTCCAGCTAATACTTCAAGTACTATATTGAATAAGAGTGATGAAGTGATAGTTTTTGCCTTTTTACCATCAAGTATGATGTTAGCTGGGTTTGTTACATATGGCCTTAACTATGTGGAGGTATGTTCTACCTATACTCAATCTGTTCAGAATTTTTTTTTTTTTTAATTTATTTATTATTTATTTATTATTTATTTTTGGCTGTGTTGGGTCTTCGTTTCTGCGCGAGGGCTTTCTCCAGTGGCGGCGAGTGGGGGCCACTCCTCATCGCGGTGCGCGGGCCTCTCACTATCGCGGCCTCTCTTGTTGCGGAGCACAGGCTCCAGACGCGCAGGCTCAGTAGTTGTGGCTCACGGGCCCAGCTGCTCCGCGGCATGTGGGATCCTCCCAGACCAGGGCTCGAACCCGCGTCCCCCGCATTGGCAGGCAGACTCCCAGCCACTGCGCCACCAGGGAAGCCCTGTTCAGAATTTTTAATCATAAAAGAATTGCATTTTATCCAGTGCTTTTTTTTTTTGCATCTATTGAAATTATGTGATTTTTATTTTGACTCTATTAATCTGGTGTATCCCACATATTTGTGTATGTTGAACTATTCTTACATCCCAGTGATAAATCTCACTTGGTCCCAGTGTATAATACTTTTAATGTATTGTTGAATTTGATTTGCTAATATTTTGTTCAGCATTTTTGCATCTATATTAATCAGTTTTATTGGCCTCTAGTTTTCTTTTCTTGTACAGTCTTTATCTGGCTTTGGTGTCAGGGAAATGCTGGCCTCGTAGAACTAGTTTGGAAGTATTCCTTTCTCTTCAGTTTTTTGGAAGAGTTTGAGAATTATTGGTGTTAATTCTTCTTCATAGGTTTGGTAGAATTCACCAATAAAGTCACCTCGTCCTTGAGTTTTCTGTGTTGGGAGTTTTTTGATTACTAATTCAATCCCTTTTTATTGGTCTGTTCACATTTTCTATTTCTTCCTGATTTGGTCTTTGTAGGAAGTGAGTTTCTAGAAATTATCAGTTTCTTCCTGGGTATCTAATTTGTTGGCATATAATTGTTCACAGTGGTCTCTTATGATTCTGTGTATTTCTGTATCAGTTGTAGTGTCTCCTCTTTCATTTCTAATTTTATTTGAGTCTTTTATTTTCCTAGTCTAGCTAAAAGTTTGTGAATTTTTTGAAAATCCAGCTTTTAGTTTGTTGCTCTTTTCTATTTATTTTCTTGTATATGTTTTATTTATTTCCACTCTAGTCTTTATTATATCCTTCCCTCTGCCAACTTTGGAATAAATTTCTTTTCTTTTCTAGTTCCTTGAAGTGTAGAGTTAGATTGTTTGAGAGCTTTCTAATTTTTTGTGCTGTGCACTTATCGCTATAAACTTTCCTCTCTGAACTGCTTTTGCAGCATCCCATAGGTTTTGGTATGTTGTGTTTCCATTTTCATTTGTTTTGAGATGCAAGGACTTATTATTGCCATCTTATTAATTGCTTTCTGATTGTTTTGTATTTCCAGTGTTTCTTTTTCCCCTCTGTGTCCGTCTACATTTTTAAATTGGTGGTTTACCATGTTGGTATGCTCTGTTTCCTTTCTTAATGTTTGTGATTCTTCTAAAGATTTTTGCTTTGTGGTTACCATGAGGCATACATAAAACATCTCATCTTTAAAACAGTCCATTTTATCCTGATAGAAACTTATCTTTGTATGCCTATAAATGTTCCATTCTTTATTTTTTTGAATTTTTGAATTTTATTTATTTTTTTATACAGCAGGTCCTTATTGTTATCCATTTTATACACATCAGTGTATACATGTCAATCCCAATCTCCCAATTCATCACACCACCATCCCCACCCCACCGTGGTTTTCCCCCCTTGGTGTCCATACGTTTGTTCTTTACATCTCTGTCTCAACTTGTGCCCTGCAAACTGGTTCATCTGTACCATATTTCTAGGTTCCACATACATGCGTTAATATACGATATTTGTTTTTCTCTTTCTGACTTAGTTCACTCTGTATGACAGTCTCTAGATCCATCCACGTCTCAACAAATGACTCAATTTCGTTCCTTTTTATGGCTGAGTAATATTCCATTGGATATATGTACCACAACTTCTTTATCCATTCGTCTGTCGATGGGCATTTAGGTTGCTTTCATGACCTGGCTATTGTAAATAGTGCTGCAATGAACATTGGGGTGCATGTGTCTGTTTGAATTACGGTTTTCTCTGGGTATATGCCCAGTAGTGGCATTGCTGGATCATATGGTAATTCTATTTTTACTTTTTTAAGGAACCTCCATATTGTTCTCCATAGTGGCTGTATCAATTTACATTCCCACCAACAGTGCAAGAGGGTTCCCTTTTCTCCACACCCTCTCCAGCATTTGTTGTTTGTAGATTTTCTGATGATGCCCATTCTAACTGGTGTGAGGTGATTGATACCTCATTGTAGCTTTGATTTGCATTTCTCTAATAGTTAGTGATGTTGAGCATCTTTTCATGTGCTTCTTGGCCATCTGTATGTCTTCTTTGGAGAAATGTCTATTTAAGTCTTCTGCCCATTTTTGGATTGGGATGTTTGTTTCCTTAATATTGAGCTGAATGAGCTGTTTATATATTTTGGAGGTTAATCCTTTGTCTGTTGATTCGTTTGCAAATATTTTCTCCCATTCTGAGGGTTGTCTTTTCATCTTGTTTATGGTTTCCTTTGTTGTGCAAAAGCTTTGAAGTTTCATTACGTCCCATTTGTTTTTGTTTTTATTTCCATTACTCTAGGAGGTGGATCAAAAAAGATCTTGCTGTGATTTATGTCAAAGAGTGTTCTTCCTGTGTTTTCCTCTAAGAGTTTTATAGTGTCTGGTCTTACATTTAGGTCTCAAATCCATTTTGAGTTTGTTTTTGTGTATGGTGTTAGGGCGTATTCTAATTTCATTCTTTTACATGTAGCTGTCCAGTTTTCCCAGCACCACTTATTGAAGAGACTGTCTTTTCTCCATTGTATATCTTTGCCTCCTTTGTCATAGATTAGTTGACCATAGGTGCGTGGGTTTATCTCTGGGCTTTCTATCTTGTTCCATTGATCTGTGTTTCTGTTTTTGTGCCAGTACCATATTGTCTTGATTACTGTAGCTTTGTAGTATAGTCTCAAGTCAGGGAGTCTCATTCCTCCAGCTCCGTTTTTTTCCCTCAAGACTGCTTTGGCTATTCGGGGTCTTTTGTGTCTCCATACAAATTTTAAGATGATTTGTTCTAGTTCCATAAAAAATACCATTGGTAATTTGATAGGGATTGCATTGAATCTGTAGATTGCTTTGGGTAGTATAGTCATTTTCACAATATTGATTCTTCCAATCCAAGAACATGGTATATCTCTCCATCTGCTGGTATCATCTTTAATTTCTTTCATCAGTGTCTTATAGTTTTCTGCATACAGGTCTTTTGTCTCCCTAGGTAGCTTTATTCCTAGGTATTTTATTCTTTTTGTTGCAATGGTAAATGGGAGTGTTTCCATAATTTCTCTTTCAGATTTTTCGTCATTAGTGTATAGGAATGCAAGAGATTTCTGTGCATTAATTTTGTATCCTGCACCTTTACCAAATTCATTGATTAGCTCTAGTAGTTTTCTGGTGGCATTTTTAGGATTCTCTATGTATAGTATGTCATCTGCAAACAGTGACACTTTTACTTCTTCTTTTCCAATTTGTATTCCTTTTATTTCTTTTTCTTCTCTGATTGCTGTGGCTAGGACTTCCAAAACTATGTTGAATAATAGTGGTGAGAGTGGACATCCTTATCTCGTTCCTGATCTCAGAGGAAATGCTTTCAGTTTTTCACCATTGAGAATGATGTTTGCTGTGGGTGTGTCGTATATGGCCTTTATTATGTTGAGGTAGGTTCCCTCTATGCCCACTTTCCAGAGAGTTTTTATCATAAATGGGTGTTGAATTTTGTCAAAAGCTTTTTCTGCATCTATTGAGATGATCATATGGTTTTTATTCTTCAATTTGTTAATATGGTGTATCACATTGATTGATTTGCATATATTGAAGAATCCTTGCATCCCTCTGATAAATCCCACTTGATCGTGGTGTATGATCCTTTTAATGTGTTGTTGGATTCTGTTTGCTAGTATTTTGTTGAGGATTTTTGCATCTATATTCATCAGTGATATTGGTCTGTAATTTTCTTTTTTTGTAGTATCTTTGTCTGGTTTTGGTATCAGGGTGATGGTGGCCTCATAGAATGAGTTTGGGAGTGTTCCTTCCTCCACAGTTTTTTGGAAGAGTTTGAGAAGGATGGGTGTTAGCTCTTCTCTAAATGTTTGATAGAATTCACCTGTGAAGCCATCTGGTCCTGGACTTTTGTCTGTTGGAAGATTTTTAATCACAGTTTCAATTTCATTCCTTGTGATTGGTCTGTTCATATTTTCTGTTTCTTCCTGGTTCAGTCTTGGAAGGTTATACCTTTCTAAGAATTTGTCCATTTCTTCCAGGTTGTCCATTTTATTGGCATAGAGTTGCTTGTAGTAGTCTCTTAGGATGCTTTGTATTTCTGTGGTGTCTGTTGTAACTTCTCCTTTTTCATTTCTAATTTTATTGATTTGAGTCCTCTCCCTCTTTTTCTTGATGAGTCTGGCTAATGGCTTATCAATTTTGTTTATCTTCTCAAAGAACCAGCTTTTAGTTTTATTGATCTTTGCTATTGTTTTCTTTGTTTCTATTTCATTTATTTCCGCTCTGATCTTTGATTTCTTTCCTTCTGCTAACTTTGGGTTTTGTTTGTTCTTCTTTCTCTAGTTCCTTTAGGTGTAAGGTTAGATTGTTTACTTGAGATTTTTCTTGTTTCTTTAGGTAGGCTTGTATAGCTATAAACTTCCCTCTTAGAACTGCTTTTGCTGCATCCCATAGGTTTTGGATCATCGTGTTTTCATTGTCATTTGTCTCTAGGTATTTTTTGATTTCCTCTTTGATTTCTTCAGTGATCTCTTGGTTATTTAGTAACGTATTGTTTAGCCTCCATGTGTTTGTGCTTTTCACGTTTTTTTCCCTGTAATTCATTTCTAATCTCATAGCATTGTGGTCAGAAAAGATGCTTGATTTGATTTCAATTTTCTTAAATTTACTGAGGCTTGATTTGCGACCCAAGATGTGATCTATCCTGGAGAATGTTCCATGCGCACTTGAGAAGAAAGTGTAATCTGCTGTTTTTGGATGGAATGTCCTATAAATATCAAGTAAATCTATCTGGTCTGTTGTGTCATTTGAAGCTTGTGTTTCCTTATTAATTTTCTGTTTGGATGATCTGTCCGTTGGTGTAAGTGAGGTGTTAAAGTCCCCCACTATTACTGTGTTACTCTCAATTTCCTCTTTTATAGCTGTTAGCAGTTGCCTTATGTATTGAGGTGCTCCTATGTTGGGTGCATATATATTTATAATTGTTATATCTTCTTCTTGGATTGATCCCTTGATCATTATGTAGTGTCCTTCCTTGTCTCTTGTAACATTCTTTAAAGTCTATTTTATCTGATATGAGTGTTGCTACTCCAGCTTTCTTTTGATTTCCATTTGCATGGAATATCTTTTTCCATCCCCTCACTTTCAGTCTGTATGTGTCCCTAGGTCTGAAGTGGGTCTCTTGTAGACAGCATATATATGGGTCTTGTTTTTGTATCCATTCAGCAAGCCTGTGTCTTTTGGTTGGAGCATTTAATCCATTCACATTTAAGGTAATTATCGATATGGATGTTCCTATTACCATTTTCTTAATTGCTTTGGGTTTGTTTTTGTAGGTCCTTTTCTTCTCTTGTGTTTCCCACTTAGAGAAGTTCCTTTAGCATTTGTTGTAGAGCTGGTTTGGTGGTGCTGAATTCTCTTAGCTTTTGCTTGTCTGTAAAGCTTTTGATTTCTCCATCGAATCTGAATGAGATCCTTGCTGGGTAGAGTAATCTTGGTTGTAGGTTCTTCCCTTTCATCACTTTAAGTATATCATGCCACTCCCTTCTGGCTTGTAGAGTTTCTGCTGAGAAATCAGCTGTTAACCTTATGGGAGTTCCCTTGTATGTTATTTTTCATTTTTCCCTTGCTGCTTTCAATAATTTTTCTCTGTCTTTAATTTTTGCCAGTTTGATTACTATGTGTCTCGGCGTATTTCTCCTTGGGTTTATCCTGTGTGGGACTCTGCGCTTCCTAGACTTGGGTGGCTATTTCCTTTCCCATGTTAGGGAAGTTTTCGACTATAATCTCTTCATATATTTTCTTGGGTCCTTTCTCTCTCTCTTCTCCTTCTGGGACCCCTATAATGCAAATGTTTTTGCATTTAATGTTGTCCCAGAGGTCTCTTAGGCTGTCTTCATTTCTTTTCATTCTTTTTTCTTTATTCTGTTCTGCAGCAGTGAATTCCACCATTCTGTCTTCCAGGTCACTTATCCATTCTTCTGCCTCAGTTATTATGCTATTGATTCCTTCTAGTTTATTTTTCATTTCAGTTATTGTATTGTTCATCTCTGTTTGTTTGTTCTTTAATTCTTCTAGATCTTTGTTAAACATTTCTTGCATCTTCTCAATCTTTGCCTCCATTCTTTTTCTGAGGTCCTGGATCATCTTCGCTATCATTATTCTGAATTCTTTTTCTGGAAGGTTACCTATCTCCACTTCATTTAGTTGTTTTTCTGGGGTTTTGTCTTGTTCCTTCATCTGGTACATAGCCCTCTGCCTTTTCATCTTGTCTATCTTTCTGTGAATGTGGTTTTTGTTCCACAGGCTGCAGGATTGTAGTTCTTCTTGTTTCTGCTATCTGAGACCTAGGAATTCTTTTCTTACCTCTCACATGTGAGGATTCGATGACTGTTAAGTGCTTGAATTCATGAAAGACAGAGACTTGAAGGCCAGACTAAGCAGTCTGGGTTTTATTCCCTGCTAGTGTTGGAGGGTCTCCTGCAGAGGCGGGGGTGGCTGTGGCTCACTGTGAGGACAAGGACACCGGCAGCAGAAGTTCTGGGAAGTACTCCTTGGCGTGAGCCCTCCCACAGTCCAAATGTTCCATTCTTTTATTCTTCTCTTTTTATATTTTTATGTCACAACATACTTCATTTTATCCACATATTTGTTAAAATGCTTTCGTAGCTATAGATTTTTCTATTGCATTTTTTCATTTATTTCAGCTCCAGATGTTTTTTGGTTCTTCTTTACAATTTTTGTCCATTGCATTTTTGTTTTCTTCATGTTTTTTCTGATTTCATTGAATTGTCTTTTTTTCTTTCCTTATAGCTCACTGAGGTTTCCTATAACGGTATTTTAAAATTATTTATTAGGTAGATTGCAGATTTCTAAGTCTTTGTTTTATGTATTTGGGTGCTCCTATATTAGGTGCATGTATGTTGACGAGTATAAAATTCTCTTCTTGTATTGATCCTTTTATCATTATATAGTGTCCTTCTTTATCTTTTTTTTTTTTATCTTTCTTTATAGTCTTTGCTTTAAAGTTATTTTGTCTGATATGAGTCTTGCAGCTCCTGCTTTCTTGTCATTTCTGTTTGCATGAAATACCTTTTTCCATCCCCTCACTTTCAATCTATGTGTGTCCTTTGCCCTAAGATGGGTCTCTTGTAGGCAGCATACTGTAAGCTCTTGTTTTTTTAATCCAGTCTGCCACTCTATGTCTTTTGATTGGAGCACTCAGTCTGTTGACATTTTTTTTTAAAGTTCATACTTTATTCAGATTTCCTTAGTGTTTTTTTAACGTTTTTATTTATTTTATTTATTTATTTTTGGCTGTGTTGGGTCTTTGTTGCTGCGCACAGGCAGCTAGCAGGGGCTGCTCTTCATTGCCGTGCATGGGCTTCTCATTGCGGTGGCTTCTCGTTGCGAAGCATGGGCTCTAGGCGCGTGGGCTTCAGTAGTTGTGCCATACAGGCTTAGTTGCTCCGCGGCATGTGGGATCTTCCCGGACCAGGGCTCAAATCCGGGCTCAAAACCAGCTACGCTGCATTAGCAGGTGGAGTCTCAACCACTGCACAGCAGGGAATCCCTCCACTGACATTTAAGGTAATTATTGATACATATGTATTTATTGCCATTTCAAACCTTGTTTTCCAGTTGATTCTTTGTTTCTTCTTCATTCCTTTTTCTTTTTGTTTTTCCTTTTGTGGTTTGATGATTTCCTTTTATTTTATGCTTGTGTTCTCTTCTTTTTGGTTTTTTTGAATCTGTTGTATGTTCTTGATTTGTGGTTGCCCTGTTTTTCAAGTATTGTTAACCCCTTGCTATATCTGCTTGCTTTAGATGGATAGCCATATAGGCTTAAACACATTCTAAAAAAAAAAAAAAAAAAAAAAATCTGCATTTTCTTACTCTCCTTCCCCACATTTTATGATTTTGATGTCCCTTTTTACATCTTCATGTTTATCCTTTTGCTGTTCCTTGTGTTTATCATTGCTTTCACAAATAGGTTTTGTTTTTTTTGTTTTTCTTTTTGATCCATATACTGGCTAATTTAAGTGATTTACTTTCCAATTGTGGTTTTCTCCTTTCTTATTTCTTCTTGCATCTTTTCTATTTAGAAATGACCTTTCAATATTTCTTTTAGGATAGGTTTAGTATTGCTGTATTCTTTTAGTTTTTGCTTGTTTGAGAAATTCTTTATTTCTCCTCCTATTCCAAATGAAAATTTTGCTGGGTATTCTAGATTGCATATTTTTCTCTTTCAAGACTTAGAATATATTTTGTCACTCTCTTCCTGCCTGCAGTGTTTCTGTAGAGAAATCAGCTGATAGACTCATGGGGGTTCCCTTGTAAAGAACTCTTTGTTTTTCTCTTGCTGACTTTAGAATCCTCTCTTTAACTTTTGCCATTTTTATTATAATATATCTTGGTGTAGGTCTGTTTGGGTTCATCTTGTCTGGGACCCTCTGTGCTTCCTGTATCTGGCTATCTGTTTCCTTCTTTAAGTTTGGGAACTTTTCAGCCATAATTTCTTCAAATACATCTTCAATCCCCTTTTCTCTTTCTTCTCCATCTGGAATCCCTATAACACGTAGATTGGCCTGCTTTATATTATCCCATAGGTCTCTTATATTGGTTTTTTTTTTCCTTTGGCTTTTTGTCTGCTCTTCTGATTGGGTAATTTCCATTATTCTATCTTCCAGATCACTTATTCTTTCTTCCACGTTATTCATTCTGCTATTCACTGCCTTGAGCTCAGCTTTCATCTCGGGAAATGAATTTTCTAATTTTTCTTGGCTCCTCCTTATAGTTTCTAGTTCCTTTTTACAGTAATCTGCATTTCTGTCGATAGACTTCCTTAATTCCTTCAGTATTTTCATTACCTCCTTTTTGAAATCAGTGTCTATTAGACTGAAGAGGTCTGTTTCATTGTTTGTTCCTTCAGGGGAATTTTCTTGGTTTTTTAGCTGAGAGTGGATCCTCTGCTTCTTTATTTTGGTTCTATGGTTCTATTTCTCTTAGTCTGTGAGTTTAGGAAAACAAGTATCTACTGTAGTCTTGGAGGGCTGTTTATATGCGGGGGCGTCCCTGTGTAGCTTGTGTGGGTTTAACTTTTTTTTGGCATGAGGGCTGCTTTTGGTTTGGATGCTTGCCATCTCTTACCTCAGTGTGTGCTGGCTGGTATCCCCTTGATAGGGGGTGTGCAGGTGTGCCGGTGCATGGCTTGCACAGACTCCCAGGAAGGCAGGGGCAGTGGCTGGCTCCTAGTCATGGGTCCCTCTGCAGCGGCAGTGGTGGGTCGCAGTCCCCTGGGGAAGATCGCCCTGGATCTCGGGACCCTAGGTGGCAGCGGTGGGTCGTGCGGCCTCTCGGAGGTGGGGGCAGTGGTCGGCGCCAGGTTGCAGGGCCATCAGCAGTGGCAGCGGACCATGCACACTCCTGGGGAAGTTGGCCCCAGATCATGGGACCCTTGGCAGTGGGCTAAGCAGGCTCCTGGGAGGGTGAGGGCAGGGACCTGCACCCACTCACAGGACCCTCGGTGGCGGTGGTGGCAGCAGTCCAGGCCCGTTCTGGAGTCCAAGATGGCAGCCATGGCTCATGCCCCCCGCTGGAGCTCGAGAGGCGGTAGGCGGTGCCCTGCTGCCTGTGAGTGGGCAGAGAAGGAGCTCCTATGGCAGGCCCGCCCCTCTCTTCGTGTGCCCCACCCCCCGACAATGGTGCCTTGACTCTCTGGCAGGCTCAGGCTTCTTCCCCAACTCCCTCAGTTGTGGCACACTGCACCCTCGCCCCCTCAGGCTGTCTCCACGCAGCCGACCCCAGTCCTCTCCTCCAGGTCTGACCTCCGAAGCTCGAGCCTCAGCACCCAGCCCCCACCCGTCCCAGTGGGCGAGCGGACAAGTGTCTCAGGCTGTGGAGAGCCAGGCAGCACTGACCATGTATGCAGGTCTCTATCCGCTTTGCCCTCCAAACACCTGTTGCTGCACTCTGCTCTGAGGCAAAAACTCCCCCTCTGTCCCTGCCAGTGAGGGGACTTCCCAGTGTGGAAACCTTTCTACTTTCACAGCTCCCTCCCAGAGGCACAGGTCCTGTCCTGATTCCTTCTCTCTCTCTTTTTTTCTTCTGCCCTACCCTGTTACCTGGAGATTTTCTTGCCCTTTTGGAAGTCTGAGATCTTCTGGCAGTGTTCAAGTAGATGTTCTGTGAGAGTTGTTCCACACGTAGATGTATGTTTGATGTATCTTTGGGGAGAAGCTGAGCTCCACGTCCTACTCCCCTGCCATCTTGATCCCATCCTACCCCAGGACATTTCTACAGGACAGGTGTTATTTACAGCCCCACAGGCTTTGTGACTATTAAGTGCCCAAGACCACCAGTTTTAACGTTGCTATTACGGGAAATGGCCACAAGGCAGCAGGATTTCTTCATGCCCCACTCTGGGAACTTGGGCAACCAGAGCCTTAGTGAAAGTCGTGTTTCTGGGTTGTAAATTGGAGTGAACATGCCAAAACAAACATGCAAGTGATGCTGTCTCATTACTTCTTCCCCCTTACCCTTCACCTCTGGGACAAATGCCAACCCCTGCAAATCGCTCTACTGAGGGTGCTGTCCTCCAGAGGTGGGGCGACTGTAAAGGAGGAGGATGGAGGTGGGAACCTTCCCAGCAGGAGACGTGGAGACCAGGTGACTTTTCAAAGCTCTTGCAGCCCAGAGGGTCTACCCTGCTTTATGTGCACTGGGTTTGGTTTAGCTGTAGGAGTGCAGGCCTGGATCTGGAGATGGTGGTCCCATGCACAGGGGACCAGGCACTCCTGGTCCAAGGAAAGCTCATTTCCTGGCACATCCTTCCCAGCCCCGAGTCCCTGGACAGTCCAGTCCTTGGGATTGAAGCCTGCCAAGGCTCCAGCGATGTGACACCAGCTTGGGTCAGCAAGGCCTGAAGTGATCATATGAGGCATTTCTTTGTTTTCGTATTTTTTTTAAATTTTAATTTTCTAGTGGAGTATAGTTGATTTACAATGTTGCATTTTTTCAGGTGTTTGGCAACTTGATTCAGTTATACATAGATATATATCTGTTCTTTTTTGGATTCTGTTCCCATATAGGTTATTACAGAGTGTTGAGTAGAATTTCCTATGCTATACATTAGGTCCTTGTTGATTATCTGTTTTATACATATTAGTGTATATATGTTAATCCCAACCTCTAATTTATCCCTTTCCCCTACCTTTCCCCTGTGGTAAACATAAGTGTGTTTTCTAAGTCTGTGAGTCTGTTTCTCTTTTGTAAATTACTTCCTTGGTATCAATTTTTAGATTCCACCTATAAGTGATATCATATGATATTTATCTTCCTCTCGGATTTGATGCCAAAATCTTGGCTTTCTGTGCACCAGTGCCGAACAGAAATATGGAGACAGAGTTTTGGAGAAAAAGAAAAATAGCTTTATCTTTGACAGGGAAAGGGGAAAATACAGCGCACTAGCACCTCAAGAACTGTGACCCCCTTCCCTGGGGGATCAGGGGAAGTCCTATAGGTGAGGCTCGAAGTCCGGGGTAGGTGATAAGGATCAAAGTGGTGAAGGTCTTGCATTTTTCTTCTTTCTGCATTATTTCAAAACAGTCACAGCTAGCATCAGGCAACCCGGTAATTGGGTCCGTTCGTCTCTAAATTATGAGCCTGCAACCTTCTTTCTGAAATGCAGAATGCTACAAGGGGAGATTTGCTACAGGGGAGTGCAGGGAGTGTAAACACAAAGTGCAGGATGTAATTCACACAAGATTAGAGTGTGTTAGGGGCAGGATATAATTCAAACAGAGTTAAGGAGTGATAGGTGCAGGATGTAATTCACGTAGTGTCAGAGAGTGTTAGAGGTTAGCTTTGTGAAAACCAAATCTAGTTACAGACGCTACAGATGAGTGATAGTTAAAATGAAACTAGGATTGATTACCTCTTTCAGGCCAGTTTCTGTTTCTCCTCTAGCCTGTTTACTGTTCACTTTCTTTTCCTTGTTAACAGGAGAGGAAAAACCTCATTTCTATTTTTGTTGCAACAGACTTACTTCACTTAGTATGATCACCTCTGGTTCCATCCATGTGGCTGCAAGTGGCATTATTTCATTCTTTTCATGACTGAGTAATATTCCATTGTTTCTATCTACCACTTCTTCTTTATCCATTCATCTGACAGTGGACAATTTGGTTGCTTCCATGTCTTGGCTATTGTAAATAGTGCTGCAGTGAACCTTGGGGTGCATGTGTGTTTTTGAATTATGGTTTTCTCTGGATATATGCCAAGGAGTGGGATTCCTTGATCATACAGTAGCTCTCTTTTCAGTATTTAAGGAACCTCCATACTGGTCTCCGTACTGTCTGTTACCACTTTAAAAATCTCACCAACAGTGTAGGAGGGATCTCTATCCTTCACGCCGTCTGCAGCATTAATTGTTTGTAGACATTTTGATGATAATCATGCGGCCTGTTGCGACGTGATACCTCGTTGTAGTTTTGATTTGCATGTCTCTAACAATTACCGATGTTGAGTATCTTTTCATGACCTTTCTTTAAACAGTGTTGAGTAAAATTTGGCTGCTGCAACTGCCTTCTTGAAAATTTGCAATTTTTGTATTGTTTTTTGATTACCTACACAAGGACATTTCTTGAGGGCAGGAGTCATTTACATCCCTCTAGTCCTGGTGAATACTGAGTGCCTGAAAGCACTAGTTTTAAATCTTGACACAATCTTGTTGGAAAGGAAACTGGTAACAGCCAGTATAAAGAACAGTATGGAGGTTCCTTAAAAAACTACAAATAAAGGTACCAGATGATCCGGCAATCCCACTCATGGGGGTATATCCAGAGAAAACCCATATTCGAAAAGACACACACACCGCAACGTCCACTGCAGTAGTATTTACAATAGCCAAGACATAGAAGCAATGAAAATGTTCACCAACAGATGAATGGATAAAGAAGATGTGGTACATATAGACAATGGAGTATTACTCAGGCATTAAGAAGAATGAAATAATGCCACCTACAGCAACACAGATGGACCTAGAGATGATCAGACTCAGTGAAGTAAGCCAGAAAGGGAAAGACAAAGATCACATGATATCACTTATAGGAGGAAACCAAAAATTGATACAAATGAAGTCATTTACAAAGCAGAAACAAACTCACAGACTTAGAAAACAAACTTACAGTTACCAAAGGGGAAAGGTGGCAGAAGGGATAAGTGAGGAGGTTGGGATTAGCACATAAACCCCAATATATATAAAATAGATAATCAACAAGGACATTCTGTATAGCACAGGGAACTCTACTGAACACTCTTTAATAACCTATATGGGAAAGGAATCGGAAAGAGAACAGATATATGTCTATCTATAACTGAATCATGTTGCCAAACATCTAAGAAAACACAACACTGTAAATCAACTATACTCCACTAGAAAATAAAAATTAAATTAAAAAAAAAAACCCTAAAACTAAGAAATGCCTCATATGATCACCGCAGGCCTCGCTGACCCAAGCTGGTATCACATCCCTGGAGCCTTGGCAGGCTTCGGTCCCAAGGCCTGGACTGTCCAAGGGACTCAGGGAGCTGGGAAGGATGTGCCAGGAAATGAGCCCTCCTTGGACCAGGAGTGCCTGGTCCCCTGTGCACGGGACCACCATCTTCAGATCCAGGCTGGCACTCCTACAGCTAAACCAAGCCCAGTGCACCCAAAGGAGGGTAGACTCTCTGGGCTGCAAGAGCTTTGAAAAGTCACCTGGTCTCCACGTCTCCTGCTGGGAAGGTTCCCACCTCCATCCTCCTTCTTCACAGTTGCCCCACCTCTGGAGGACAGCACCCTCAGCAGAGTGGTTCTCCAAGGGTTGGGTTCTGCCCCGGGCAAGAAGGGTAAGGGGGAAGAGGTAATAAGACACAACCCCCTGGAATTTCTTTTTTTTTTTGGCCCTGGGGCTTGTGGGATCCTAGTTCCCCGACCAGGGCTCCAACCCACACCCCCTGCATTGGAAGCAAAGAGTCTTAACCACTGGACACCAGGGACACTCCCTTGGGTGTTTGTTCTAGCACATACCACTCAAAGTTACAACTGGGGAACACAACTTTCCCTAAGGTTGTTGTTGCAGGAGTAACCAGAGCTGGGTATGAGAAAATGCTGCCGCCTTGTGGCTGGTTCCTGAAACAACAACTTTAAATCTGGTGCTCATGGGCACATGTTCATATTCACAAGGCCTGGGGGGCTGTAAATGACACCTGCCCTCAAATGTCCTGCGGTAAGCAATCCAAAAAACATTCAAATCAGGGCAGAATGTCACGAAACCAATTTCAAGAGGTAACTTTTACTCATACTGTTTAAAAAAAAAGCACATGCCAAGATGCTCAACATGACTAATTATTAGAGGAACACAAATCAAAACTGCAACGAGGTCTCACCTTGCACCAGTCACAATGGCCATTGTCCAGAAGTCTACAAACTATAATAGCTGGAGATGGCATGGAGAAAAGGGAACCCTCCTAAGCTACTGGTGGGAATGGCAACTGGTAACAGCCACTATAGAGAACAGTACGGAGGTTCCTTAAAAATCTACAAAACGCTATCAGATGATCCGGCAATCCCACTCCTTGTGGTATATCCAGAGAAAACCCATATTCGAAAAGACCCATGCACCCCAACATCCATTGCAGCAGTATTTACAATAGCGAAGACATAGAAGGAACCTTATGTTCATAGACAGATGAATGGATAAATAAGTTTTGGTATGTACAGACCATGGAGTATTATTAAGCCTTAAAAAGAATGAAATAATGCCACTTGCAGCAACACAGATGGACCTTGAGATGATCATATTGTTGCTGAAACTTCGCCTCTGGTCACCCATACCAAATAGGAAGGCAGAGACAGAGTGTTGTGTGAAGTAAAAAAGTGCAGCTTTTATTGCTTTGTCAGGCAAAGGAGGCCACAGCAGTCTAATGCCCTCAAGAGTCTGTGGCCCACCCTGGAGCGGGTAGTGAGTAGTTTTATAGTGTTCAAGAAGCAGGGCATGATCAGCTCATGGACAATTCTCAGATTGGTTGGCATCGAGGTGAAATTTCAAACTTCATTAACCTTTGGTTTTCATCCAGTCTAGGGTCTATGTTCTTGCTGTCAGTAGTTTTCATCTGGAGGGGACTGCTTCCCATAAAAAGAACTCAGGAATGTGTGTCAGGCCTTTATATCTTTCAGGAAAGTCTAAGTTGGGTGATTCTGCTACTTGGCAGAATTATAGTCTAAATTCTTACCAGTTCCCCAGCCCATCTACTATTGTTTGTTTCTACATCTTCACATTTCCCAATCACTGACTCGAGTCAGCATTTTTCTTCAAAGAGAAGGACACAGGTGCTTGTACACAGTTTCAATCCCCCTTTTTCTTTGATATTCCTCAGTTGAGGAGGAATAGATGCAGAACATGAAAGGGAATGTTTTAGATTGAGGGGTTAATCATAAACTTGGCAGAAGAACTCAGTGTCAGTCCATCTCTGTTTCAATTTTCCCCTTCTCTGTGGGAATGGGGTGACAACCGTTCTGGTTACTTCCTGCTGATGTGGGGCGTAGTCCTGACTAATTTGGGGAATGGACACAGAGTTGGAAATAATCTCGAATTCGAAGCTTAGCATCAATATTTTGTATTAAGAAAATATTACCTCTCTGATTGCTTTGTCATAGCACCTAGACAAACATTTGAAAATTATTAGACATATTACAATGCAGATAATGGTTAAAATACACCTTTGTAGTATTTTTCAAAATAATCCTCCTATTTTAGATGGCAACCAGGAAAATAAGTTTTGGAGTGTTTCCTTTTTACAGATATTTAGTAACCAAGTAGGCTTTTGCTGGGAGGCTATAGCTTGAGCTGTCTCATTTGCTATTACTATTTTTAAAGTAGGAAAAAGGTTTCATAGTTACAAGAAGACCTTGAGAGGATAAGGTTGCAGTTGGCAGCTGCTATTAGATATTGTTTTGAAAATGGCTGATGGTGTTCTTTTTTTTTTTCAAGGTAAGGTGAGTTTTTTTTTGTTTTTTGTTTTTTAAACTTTGGGTTTTTATTTTTTTTAATTTATTTATGGCTGTGTTGGGTCTTCGTTTCTGTGCGAGGGCTTTCTCTAGTTGCGGCAAGTGGGGGCCACTCTTCATCGCGGTGTGCGGGCCTCTCATTATCGCGGCCTCTCTTGTTGCGGAGCACAGGCTCCAGACGCGCAGGCTCAGCAATTGTGGCTCACGGGCCCAGTTGCTCCGCGGCATGTGGGATCTTCCCAGACCAGGGCTCGAACCCGTGTCCGCTGCATTGGCAGGCAGACTCTCAAACACTGCGCCACCAGGGAAGCCCTGATGGTGTTCTTAAGTCTGATAAAGTTTAGAGAACTCAAGTTTTCAGTAGTATAGGAACATGTCTGAACCCACATCCATACTGGCCACCTAGTTCCATTTTGGACGTCTGAACCACAGTTATTTCATTTTGATTTTTTTAATGTAATATTTTTAATGGCTAAAGCAGATGTACAATGCATGTTTAATAGACCCAAAACAGGCTGTTTTGGTTAGCCTAAATTTCAAATTCAGTCATGTACAAGCCAGAATGATTTCCCCATACCTCAACATGTGGAAATTTCTTCCATCATTTTCCCTTTTCAACTGCAAATATTTCCATAAATGGCATTGATAATCAATATGTTTTTCCAGCGTTGCCAGAGTGGTGGCCCAGTTGCCTGCTTGGGGTCCATTTATGTCCCTCAGTCCTATGCCTTTTTTTTTTTTTTTTTTTTTTGCTTAGTTCTCCACGTTGGGGGAAAACTAATCAGATATCATGAACAGGCTCAGAGGTATGTTAATGGGGAAATGCTTTGTAGGCTATAGAGTTTATCACTTGTACTTAATTGTCACACAAGCATTGTACATGTGCGCTTAGCAATACACTTAAAACAAGCAGTGATACATGTCATGAATATTTATACTCTGTGACAACTTCACTAGAGAATTTTTTTTTTCATGCTGAACACTGGGGTCAAAAGTATGGTTAGAAGTAAAACAATAACTTTCCGTTTTGATAGGAAGACAAACATTTGATAAACAGTGCAGTTGAATTAGTTGGATGGTTCTTACGGGCCTGGTCCAGATTTTTATGTCAGTTGTCTTCCACTGCTGTTATCTTCTTTTCATCCTGGTGTGGGTGTCGTTTGGAGTTAGCAGTCTTTTCTATAGACATTCAAATGCAGAGGCCCTTCTTAAATGGGAAATATGAATTCGAGTCAATTCCCTTCAGTTTTGTGGTACATATCATAGTTAATAGTATCTTTTAAGGGTCTTTTTATTTAGTTTGCTGACAGTCCTTTAAATAATGTCTTTTCCAGTGTGCATAATCTCTTAGGTGTAGGTCACAGGGCATCTGATCTTCATCCAAAGATAGATTACCATGATTGGCTTTAGAAACAAGCTTAGAATAGTCTTTTACTAGTTCAATTAAACTTTATAATAAGGTAACATAGCAATAAGGAGCCATCTTGGACATAGATAGATAATAAATACAAAGATAATAAATACAAAGCCTCAAGATAATAAATACAAAGCCTCAATAAATACAAAACTTCAATATCCACAAAGGTATACTATTGAAACATAATTTTTCTGTCTAGATTATCCTCATTTTTTACTAAGTCCAGCCAAATTAAGGCTGATTTGTTCAAAATAAGTCTGGTTTCAATATACATGGCCTGATTATTCATATAAATGTAATTGCTCATATAGGCTCATTTATATTGGCTGCACTGGAACTCTTCATTAGGAATTGCAGATCAAACTTTTAAAAGGCCTCTCAAGGCCAGGCTTGCCTGCAGATTCTGCCTGTGATATCTATAGATTGGGTATATTTGTCTCTTTTCCAGGTCTCAAGAGTATCTAGATTCCTGCACATGCCAAGAGACAGTCTTTTCCATTCACCTGATAAGGCTGCTCAGAACCCAAGAGTCTCCAATTTCTGGAGGAACCAGGCAGAGAGAAAAAAATATTTTAATTTTACCTATAGGTGTAAATTACCAAATTGTTGTAAATCATAAGTAGCTTGAAGAAAAGGGCTTTTCTATACCTGAAAAACAAAGATTAGAAGCCAGCAGTATGTCAGACAATTCATAAAAACTATAATCATATTTAGCAGTTCATTTAATCCCCTATAATTTATTTTGTTCTGTTTGAGTCCAGTTTTTCCATTAGTTTTGTTGACCTTGCTTGATGATTGAGGATGATATTGACAGTGATAATTTCAAGAAATTTGTGACATTTTTGTTAAGTCTTGTATGATTTATCCAGTGAAGTGTGTGTCTTGATCACTGGAGATGGTAGACACTATACTCCAAGTGGGAAACACATTTTCTAACCTTTTCCTTTTCATTGTGAGCCATTCCCTGCAGCCAGAGAAATCTTTAGAAAATGAGGTTTGTCAGGGAGCCAGGAAAAGCCAAGAGGGCATCTTGGATTTCCCATAGCCCTGATTTTTAAAAACTTACAGCTATTGTTTATTCATTTTTAAATTCCCTGACTTAGGAGTAGACCATTTCCATGTTATAAGGGCAGCAGGACGGCAGAAACCTGACAATGAGGGGATCAATGTTAACAACATAGAAAATTCTTTTCTCAAAGTACCTTTTTCACAACCCTTTTATCACTTTCTGGATTCATAATAATTTGTCCCTTATTTTTTTCCATCCAGAAACAACCAACTGTAGGACAAAATTATTATCATCATTTTTTTCCTCAACAAAAATATCTGCAATCTTTATACCTTCTCTCACTGGCAGTATATCTCCTACTTGCTTTACACACTGTAATGTTTCCCTTATCATTTTATTAGCTTTAATTACATATTATAATTTTTAACCCTTAAAAAAACCCTTGCACTTCCCTGGTTGTACAGTGGTTAAGAATCTGCCTGCCAATGCAGGGGACACAGGTTCAAGCCCTGGTCCGGGAAGATCCCACATGCTGTGGAGCAACTAAGCCCGTGCACCACAACTACTGAGCCTGTGCTCTAGAGCCTGCGAGCCACAACTACTGAAGCCCGGGCGCCCAGAGCCTGTGCTCTGCAACAAGAGAAGCTGCTGCAATGAGAAGCCCGCGCACCACAACGAAGAGTAGCCCCCACTCGCCGCAACTAGAGAAAGCCCGCGCTCAGCAATGAAGACCCAATGCAGCCAAAAAAAAAAAATTAATTAATTAAAAAAAAAAAACCAACCCTTAATCTCTAGTGAGAACCAAGAAGAAAGCAACTGAACTGTCTGTCATATTGGCATTCTCTGATTAGCAAACTTAGGAACATATTCTATAATCTCCAAAAACATGCATTTTCCCAAAGCACAATTTCTTTTCTCAAAGTGGCACAAGACATGTGTCTAATAAATGCAAACATCTTTAGTTTCCCTCTTGCAAGAAGACAAAAGTAGATAAATTTAGATCTCATTTGTAAGCACTTACTTTTCTTTAAACCAATTAATAGAGCTCATTTACAAATTAACCTCAGCAATATTATCCAAAGTCAAAGACACGTACTGAGACATACATACAGACGGACAGAGATCTCATTGTTTCATCTTTTTATATTTTATGAATCAGGCACTGTAATTAAACTTATCAGTTTATGAATAACAGAATAGTCAAATTTACACATTTGATTTTAAAAGGCTTCTTTTTCTTCCCTCCTTTCCTGCCCCACCTTGGCTTGAGGTTCTACTAATTAACCCAAGACTGAAGTCCCAGGCAAAGTGGGCTATGTTTGTACTTCAAGGACATGATAAGAGTTAACTTCAAGTTTTCTCCTAAGAATATTTTTGTTCTCTCAAAGTCAGTGTTCTGAAAAAAAGTATTTTATCAAGCCAGCTTTCTCTAACTGCACATGCAAAACGGACCAGTTTTGGAATTTCAAGAGTTTCATCTCAACCAGTTTTCTCTGGAGTCTAAAGAATATTGTGACCACATGGTGTTAAATTATTTTTTCCTTATTTATAGGTTTATAATTATAGGTTGACCAGGCTGCCAAAATTTTCCCTAGTGGGCTGTCAGATGGAATCAAAGAAGAAGCGCTTCCTACGTTGAGTCAAATTAAACACTTGCCAGCAAAACCAAAGGCAAACCAAATCCTTGTCGGGCAAACAGAAGCCACAAACAAACAAACAAACAAAAACCAAACAGCCCAAGGCTCAAATTGGTTTCCAAGTCCCACTAAGCCTGTGGCCTTAGTCTAAGCTGCTCCTTACAAACTGGATCTAAAAAATCCACCCCCCAAAAAAATAAATAAAAATTCCCAAACGGCAACAGAAGGTTCCCCAAACGGACAAGGTTGAGGGTCCTCAGAGTGCACGCCGGGGGGCTTACCGAAGTGCTGGCAGAGGTGCTGCGACATCCCAAACGCTACCTTGCTCCTTCCCCAAAATATCTTCTCAGAGTAGGAAGTCCGGACCGGTGTGGGCAGAAGGAGAGGGGGATGTCCTCAAGGCAAAGGTGGCCTTGGCAGCTGCTAGGACAGCTTCTCTCCTGTCTTCCATCCCTGCCTTGGAGCTCCAACTACCGAGACGGCAGGCCGGGTATGATCAGGGCACAGCCCTACGGCAGGGGATCCCTGGCGATCCGGCCTCCAGAGGAGTCCTCCAACCCTCCGCTCTCTTGAAGGAGGCTGGTGTGGAGAGAGACCTCAGAGCGTCCGATCAAACACAGGGGCGCCTCAAGGCCACCTGCACACAGGTCGATCCTGGATGAGCCCCCAAAATTCTATTGCCAAAACTCAGCGTCTGTTCACCAGTGCCGAATAGAAATGCAGAGACAGAGTTTTGGGTGAAGTAGAAAAGAATAGCTTTTACTGCTTTGCCAGGCAAAGGGGGCCACGACAGGCTAATGCCCTCAAGACTGGAGGGGGTGATTAGCTCGCGGACAATTCTCGGATTGGTTGGCATCAAGGCGAAATTTCAAGCTTCATCAACCTTCTGGTTTCAACCAGTCTAGGGTCTATGTTCTTGTGGTCAGCAGCTTTCATCTGGAGAGGGTCTGCTTTCTGTAAAAACAACTCAGGAATGTGTCAGGCCTTTATATCTTTCAGGGAACTGTGGGTTTCATGATTCTGCTATGTGGCAGAATTATAGTCTAAGTTGTTACCAGTTCCTCAGCCCAACAGCTATTCTTTGTTTCTCTATCTTCACATTTCCCAATCATTAACTCTTGAGTCAGCATTTTATTACAAAAGACAAGGACACAGGGGCTTGTACACGGTTTCAATACTAACTGAAGTAAGTCAGACAAAGACAAGTATCATATGATATCACTGGATGTGGAATCTACAAATTGATATAAATGATCTAATTTACAAAACAGAAACAGACTCATAGACTTAGAAAACAAATTTATGGTTACCAAAGGGGAAAGGTGGCGGAAGGGATAAATGAGGTTGGGACTAGCATATACACCCCAATATATATAAAATAGATGATAATCAACAAGGACCTTCTGTATAGCACAGGGAACTCTACTCAACACTCTTTAATAACCTATATGGGAAAGGAATCCGAAAAAGAACAGATATATGTCTATGTATAACTGAATCAAGTTGCCAAACAAACACCTAAAAAAACACAACGTTGTAAATCAACTGTCCTCCAATAGAAAACAAAAATTAAAAAAAAAAAAATGCCTACAATGTTCCCCTCAGGCCTCAGTGACCTGGGCTAGTGTCACATCCCTGGAGCCTGAGCAGGCTTGGGTCCCAAGGCTGGACTGTCATGGGGCTGAGGGAGCTGGGGAGGATCTGCCAGCAAATGAAGCCCCCCTTGGACCTGTAGTGCCTGGTCCCCCCTGCACAGGACCACAATCTCTAGATCCAGGCGGGCCCTCCTACAGCTAAAACAAGCCCAGTGCACCCAAAGAGTGGTGGACTCTCAGGGCCGGAAGAGCTTTGAAAAGTCACCTGGTCTCCACATCTCCTGCTGGGAAGGTTCCCACCTCCATTCTTCTTCCTTAGGGTCGCCCCACCTCTGGACGACAGCACCTTCAGCAAAGTGGTTTTCCAGGGGTTGGGATTTGCCCCAGGGGTGAAGGGTAAGGGGGATGAAGTAATGAGACACAACCCTTCGGGTGTTTGTTCTGGCACATTCCACTCTAATTTACAACCCAGGAATACACTGTTTAAAAAAAAACACAAGATTCTCAACATCACTAATTATTAGAGCAATGGAAATCAAAACTACAAAGAGGTATCACCTTTCACCAGTCAGAATGGCTATCATCAAAAAGTCTACAAACAACAGCAGTTGGAGAGGGTGTGGAGAAAAGGGACCCCTCCTAAGCTGCTGGTGGGAGTGGAAACTGGTAACAGCCACTATGGAGTACAGTATGGAAGTTTCTTTAAAAACTAAAAATAGAGCTACCAGATGATCCGGCAATCCCAGTGCTGGGCGAATATCCGGAGAAAACCATAATTCAAAAAGACCCACGCACCACAATGTTCACTGCAGCACTCTTTACAATAGCCAAAACGCTAGCAACCAAAATGTCCATCGACAGATGAATAGATAAATAAGATGTGGTACATATAGACAATGGAAGTTAGAGGTGGAATCCAAAAGTTGATACAAATGAACTAATTTACAAAACAGAAACAGGCTCACAGACTTAGAAAACAAACTTATGGTTACCACAAGGGAAAGGTGGGGAAAAGGGATAAATGAGGAGGTTGGGATTAGCATATACACCCCAATATATATAAAATAATCAACAAGGACCTACAGTATAGCACAGGGAACTCTACTCAACACTGTGTAATAACCTATATGGGAAAATAATCCAAAAAAGAATAGATATACGTCTATGTATAACTGAATCAAGTTGTTGAATACCTAAAACAAACACAACATTGTAAATCAACTGTACTCCAATATAAAGTAAAAATTAAATTAAAAAAAAAAAGAAATGCCTACTATATTCCTCTCTGGCCTCGGTGACCCAGGCTGGTGTCAGATCAATGGCGCCTGAGCCGGCTTTGCTCTCATGGCTGGACTGTCCTGGGGCTGAGGGAGCTGGGGAGGATGTACCAGCAAATTAGCCCCCCTTGGACCTGTAGTGTCTGGTCCCCTCTGCATGGGATCACAATTTCTAGATCCAGGCGGGTCCTCCTACAGCTAAACAAAGCCTAGTGCAACCAAAGAATGGTGGACCCTCAGGGCTGTAAGAGCTTTGAAAAGTCACCTGGTCTCCACGTGTTCTGGTGGTGGGCTTCCCACCTCCAGCCTCCTTGCTTAGAGTCGCCCCGCCTCTGGACAACAGCACACTCAGCAAAGCGGTTTTGCAGGGGTTGGGATTTTACCCGGAGGTGAAAGGTAAGGGGGAGGAAGTAATGAGACACAACCCCATTGGGTATTTCTTCTGGCACATTCCACTGTAATTTATAATCCCCAAACACAACTTTTGACTTTCCAAGGCTTTGGTTGCCCGAGTATCCAAGCTGGGCATGAAGAAATCCTGCCGCCTTGGGGCCGTTTCCCGTAACAACAACTTTCAAACTGTTTCTCATGGGCACTTCATATTAACAAGGCCTGTGGGGGCTTCCCTGGTGGCGCAGTGGTTGAGAGTCTGCCTGCTAATGCAGGGGACACGGGTTCGAGCCCTGGTCTGGGAGGATCCCACATGCCGCGGAGCAACTAGGCCCGTGAGCCACAACTACTGAGCTTGCGCGTCTGGAGCCTGTGCTCCGCAACAGGAGAGGCCGCGATACTGAGAGGCCCGCGCACCGCGATGAAGAGTGGCCCCCGCTTGCCACAACTAGAGAAAGCCCTCGCACAGAAACGAAGACCCAACACAGCCAAAAATAAATAAATTAATTAATTAAAAAAAAACAAAAAAAACAAGGCCTGGGGGGCTGTAAATGACACCTGCCCTCTAGAAATGTCCTGGGGGAGGTAATCCAAAAAGAACACTGTCACGAAGCCAATTTCAAGAGGTAACTTTCACTCACACTGTTTAAAAAAAAAGCACATGACAAGATGATTGACATCCCTAATTATTACAGAAATGCAAGTCAAAGCTACAACGAGGTATCACCTTGCATCAGAGTGGCCATCATCAAAAAGTCTACAAACAATAAATGCTAGAGAGGATGTAGAGAAAACGGAACCCTCCTACACTGTTGGTGGGAATGTAAATTTGTTCAGCCAATGGAGAACAGTATGGAGATTCCTCAAAAGCTGAAAACAGAGTTGCCATATGATCCAGCAATTCCACTCCTGGGCATATATCCAGAAAAAACCATAATTTGAAAAGATACAGGGACTTCCCTGGCAGTCCAGTGGGTGAGACTCCACGCTTCCACAGCAGGCGGCGTGGGTCAGGGAATTAGGATCCCGCATGCCGCCTGGCGTGCCCCCCCCAAAAAAAAACAAAAAAAGAAAAGATACATGCACCCCAATGTTCACTGTAGCCATTTACAATAGCTAAGACATGGAAGCAACCTAAATGACCATCTACCAATGAATGGATAAAGAAGATGTGGTACATAGAGACAATAAAATATTACTGAGCCATAAAAAAGAATGAAATAATGCCATTTGCAGCAACATGGATGGACCTAGAGATAATCATACTAAGTGAAGTAAGTCAGACAGAGAAAGACAAATATCGCATGATATCACTTATGTGTGGAATCTTTAAAAAATGATATAAATGAACTAATTTACAAAACAGAAAGAGACTCACAGACTTAGAAAATAAACTTATGGTTACCAAAGGGGAAAGGTGGAGAAAGGGATAAACGAGGAGGCTGGGATTAGCATATACACCCTAATGTATATAAAACAGATAATCAACCAGGACCTATGGTATAACACAGGAATTCTGCTCAATACTCTGTAATAACCTTAAAGGAAAAAGAATTTGAAAAAGAATAGGTACAGGTGTATGTATAACCGAATCACTTTGCTGTATACCTGAAACTAACAGAACATTGTTAATCAACTATACAGTGCTCCCATGTAAAGTAAGAATTAAAAGCAAAACAAAACCATGAGGACAGGGTTTAAGTGCGCTTTACTCAGCACCGCGGCCGGTCCCTCGCTCAGCGGCTGGCACGCGGCAGTGGCTCAGTAACCCTTTGTGGCGCCCGTGGAGGGGGCGGAGGCTGGGGCACTCACCATAAGCAGTAAAGGGCCAGGCCTCCCCTCTGACACGCTCCAGGTCACTACCGCTTGGAATGGGCCAGTGCAGGAGCTCCTCACTGTTCTTGAAGCCAAAACTTGGATTCTGGGTGTGGGGCCCGTCGTGTGGGTCTCCGTAGCTGCCTAAAGTGGCCTGGGAGGTGTCAGGCGCATCTGGAGGGAGGCAAGAGTGGGCCTTGCGGTCACCACACCACCACAGCTGTCACCCGGCCACTCTGGGGTGAGGCTGGGGTCCAGGTTCTGTGAGGGACGGATGCCGGCTCCTGTGTCAGAAGGAAGGCATGCAGCTCAGGATCTCAGCCCTTGGCAGGGAGAGAGATGCTCCCGGACAGACGTCAGCTCTCACCCTGGGGCCGGGGCCCTGGCTGCTCCCTGCCCTGTGCCAGCCGCTCTTCCGCCTCAGCCTTGATACGAGACTCAATGCCCGGAGGCTGGGAGGGGCAGGGAGACAGCACAGGCACTCACTCCTACAGGCGGAGACAGAGCGGGCAGTGGCCAAGAGCTAGGAGATGCCAAAGGCCACCGCGGATGGGCTGGGGAAGCTGCAGGAATGTGTCTCCTGCCCCGCCTGCACACCCCTCCAGTGCACCGTCCTGTGCGCTGCCTGAGGGCTGGGGAAGGCCAGGCCGGCCCGCTCGCACCACACTCTCCGGCCCCCGCCCCGTGCCTGGCACAGAGAGCAGCCCCAGAATGCTGGCACAAGAGACACCCCCTCAACCCAGCCGTTCACTGTCCACTGGGTTCACCTGGATCCTCTCCTCCATTGAATCCTTCCTGCCCTTCTGTCCTCTTAGGTCCCCGGCTCCTATTCTCACCCACAGTCCCACCTTCCACTCTTTGTTCTTCTGGAAGGACGTCACCTACATGAGATCCTCGCCTACATGGAGAGGCAGGTGCGGATTCACACACATGCACGCTCAAGGCACAGTAACCAGGGTCCGTGTTGGGGAGCGAGCAGGGCGTGACCATAGGGAGATGCCTGAAATCCTAAGAAGGAACCTCAGGCTTCCTGTCCCAACCACCCTGGACCAGGGGCCTCAGGACATTCCCAGGGACAGGCAGGCAGACAGGCCTGAGGTGGGGGCCGAGGGATTTGGTTCAGAAATGACACTCAAAGCCTGGCAGCTGCCAAGCTCTGTCTCAGGGGATCCTGGGGGGATCCCAGAGGGACCCCGGGGGCCCCCACCCAAGGCGCCGCTCTCCTGTGGGTGTCCCAAGTCAGCCTGAAGAGCAGGGGACGGGGACGGGCCAAGCCCAAGCCCAAGCCCAGCACGTACAATCACCACTCCGACAAGCACTTCCTCCCAGGCCAGTTCACAGGGCTGGCATCCACGGGCAGCTGCCAGGCACCTGCTGCTGGAGAGAAAAGCCCCATCACCCCAGTGTTCGTGGAGGGAGGCGCCAGCTCGGATTCCAGAAAGGCGTGCAAGTCGAAGCAGAGCCCCCCTCCCCGGATGTGGGCTGACCGGCGGCGGTACGTCCTGCCCTCCCACCCCGCTGTCCTCTGGCCCGGCCTCCGTGGGGCTGAGCTTGCCTCCTGTATTTGCTCTTGGAGCTGTGTCTCCTGGGGACCGTCTGTCTGCCACTCACCCTCTTGGGCTGCACTCCCTCTTCCTGGACAGCCAGGGACCAGGCTGCTTCTGCCTGCAAGGCTATGGGAGGTGCTGCAAAGACAGAGAACGGGGAGGGCTTGACCAAGAGGAGAGGCTGGCTCGACAGAGATAATTGGGCCTCCTGTATCCTGTATCAATCCGTCACATTTATAGTCTTCTCTCCAGACAGGAGACAACGAGGAAATGACAAAAGCCAATAAGGCCAATAAATAAAGGGTAATGGAATAACCAGTACGGGCAGCCCATCCCCTGAGCCCCAGAGCCAGGAGCAGGGCCGAGCCCTCCCCCGTGTCTGTCTTGACTTCAGCCACAGGCCCCAGGGACAGGTAACACCGGTCAACAGCCCCCATGGGGTTTTCAGCTGGAGTTCCAGCTGGTCAGGCCCAAAACCCTGGCATCATCCCTACCTCCTCTCTCTCACACACCCCACATCCAATCCAGCAGGAAATCCTGTCGGCTCTGCCTTCAAAATATATCCCAAGTCCGACCACTCCTCAACACCACCGTCGCCATGCTGGTCTGAGCCACCAACGCCTTTTGCCTGGATTCTTACAAAGTCCTCCTGGTTGGTCCTTGGCCCAGACCGTTCTCAACACAGCAGCCAGTGGCGTCTATTAAAAGGCAAGTTGCACAGAACCCCCAAGTGGCCCCCATCACACTCAGAGAACAGCCTGAGCCCTCTGCAGCCCCCCAATGCACCCCGCTCCCCAGGGCCTGTCTGAGCCCGTCTACAACCCCGGCTCTTACTCCACTTCAGCCACACCAGCTCCTTGCTGGCTCCTGCCCAGGCCATGCACGCCGCACCTGAGGGCTTCAGCAGTGGCTGTTCCCTCTCTGTCACAGTCTTCCCCCAGAGAGTGCATGGCTCCCCTCTTTCCTCGGATGTCACTTCCGCAATGAGGCAACAATGACCATCGTACTTTCTATCCTCTCCAGCCACTGTTTCTACACTTAGATCAGGTTCCGTGGGGTATAATTTACACGTAACAAATTCACCCTTTTTAAGATCTTAGCCCTTGTTTCTTTCTTTCTTTTTTTCTTTTTCTTTTTTTTAATATTTATTCATTTTGCTGCGCTGGGTCTTAGTTGCCGTGTGTGGGATCTTTAGTTGTGGCATGCGAACTCTTAGTTGCAGCATGTGGGATCTAGTTCCCTGACCAGGGATCAAATCTGGGCCCCTTGCATTGGGAGCTTGGAGTCTTAGCCACTGGACCACGAGGGAAGTCCCAAAATTCACCCTTTTTAAATGTGCAGTGTGGTGAGTTTTGACAAATGTATAAGCAGTATAACCACCACCAAAATCAAGATATCAGATATTTCCATCACGTCTTCATGCTCCTTTACATTCAACCCCTTTCCCAACCCCAGTCCCTGGAATCCACTGAGGTGTTTTCTGTTCCTGTAGTTCTGTTTTCTGGAGCATTCATTTGAATGGAATAATACTGCATGTAGCCTTTGTGTCTGGCTGCTGTCACTTAGCATAATGCATTTGAGCCTCATCCATGTTGCTGCCTGTGTTGGTTTGTTCCTTTTTATTGCTGAGAGGTACTCCATTAAATGGATGTACCATGGTTAGTTTTGCATTCAATAGTTGATGGACTGGACATTTGGGTTGTTTACAGTTTTTTGCCATCAGGAATAAAG
The DNA here is from genome assembly GCF_028564815.1 of Eubalaena glacialis. NCBI lineage: Eukaryota > Metazoa > Chordata > Mammalia > Artiodactyla > Balaenidae > Eubalaena > Eubalaena glacialis. The sequence continues at coordinate 65,076,596 of NC_083722.1, read as the reverse complement.
CTGCTGCTATCAACATTGTGTACTTGTGTTTGTGTGATCATATGTTTTTATCTCTTGGGTAAATGCCTAGAAATTTAGTTTCAGGGGACAACTAATCAGTTTCATCTGATTAGTGTATGTTTAACTCTATAAGAAGTTGTCAAATGTTTTCCAAAGTGGTTGTTCATCATTCATTCCCACCAGCAATGAGAGTTCCAGTTGCTCCATATCCATGCCAACATTTGGAATTGTCAGTCTTTTTTTTTTTCCTTTAATTTTAGCCAATTGGGTGGGTGTATCCTGTAATTTTAGTCTGCATTTCCCTGATGACTAATGATAATGATGTTGAGCATCTTTTCATGTGCTTATTAGCCATTCCTATATCCTCTTTGGTGAAATGTCTGCTGTTGTTTTTAAGGAGCGCTAAAGAAATGCTTTATATATTAATACATATGTCACCATTTGAAGGAGCAAAACTCCCTGTGCAGTGTGACAACATTCCATTGCTCTGCATGGGCTTGCTGTACCATGTGGAGAAACTGACCTCACTGTTCTAGTCTCCGTTTTCTCATCTGTAAAATGGGCATGACAATACTTACCTCCTAGCGTAGTGTGAGGACTGTGTAAACTAAGACACATAAAGAATTTACAATAATCCCTAGTACACAGTAGCACTTAATAAATATCCAGCATGATAATGATGAGCATGATTACCAGCCCCCATGTGACTTGTTCATGCCAATCCAATTTCCCTCTTCCAGAGCCCTGTGTTTTCATCTGTAAATGGTTAGGGACAATCTCTAAGTCCCTTCCACAGTAACATCCACTCATTTCCTGAACTGCTCTCTGTTTACTGACACACCCCTCACAGGTCCTCCACCCAGGAGCACCCCCGATAGCCACCCACCCCCGGGACACTAGTTACACACACAATGCAACAGAAAGCTCCCCACAGCCCGTCCTTCCTGACGCGCAGAATGGCCTAGGCCCCAGCTCCTCAGTCACCAATGAGAGGGACCATGAGAAGCTGGAAGGACCAGGGGGGACAGTGGAGACTGAGGAAAAGCTGGGAAGGGCAGATGGCGCCAGGCAAGACCAAGGAAAGTGGGAAGGTAGTGTGGCCTTTCAGGGACCCCATCCCCTGCCCCGCAGTGGCCCCGCATGCCCTTCCCTCTCCCTCCACGCCCTCTCCCTAGCTCAGCTCCACAGCTCGGGGTGGACCAGGCCCTCCGTCAGCCACACTCTCCCCCCACCTGACCTCTGGGGAAAGCTGGATCCCCAAGGGAGCCCCTCCGTGGGGGTGTGGGGCAGGGAGGACAGGAGTGTCGGGAAATCAGTCCACACAGACCTGGGGCTGGTGCCAGGGCGCCACAGGGAGTAGGAGGAGGTGATGAGAGAAGGGGGCTGGCCAGCAGGGTCCAGGCCACTGGCAGGATGGGCCAGAGGTGGCGACTGGGGAGCTGAGGGACAGGGAGGCTGGGAGAGCGGAAGGCATCACGGGCTGGGGGCCTGGGGGTTCTAGAAGCCCAGAGCAGGGAGACTAGCAGAGGCCAGGGGCACGGCTGGGTCGGGGGGCTGAAGCTCTGGCCTTCCCACCCCCAGTCCTCCACTTCCACTAAGCGGGCTCTTTACGCCCACTGTCAGCTCCTCGATTATGGGCAGCCCGCCCAGCCCTCGCCACCCACCTGCTGCAGAGCCCCCTGTGCCAATTTCTCTGCTCCTGTGCCCTGGCTGAAGACCACCTGGCCCCATGTGTCTGCTTCCTGCCAGCCCCAGCTGCTGCGTGACCACCCTCCTCCTCCTGTAGAGACTCTGATGTCTGCAGGATAAATAAAAACGCAGCAGTGGGGCCACAGCCTGGCCTGCGGGCCTGACGGCAGCGGGACTCCCCAGGCACGAGGGACAGGAGGCCCTGGAGCCAAAGGAGTCCCTTTCCTCACTCACTCACTCCTGCTAAGTGATGTCAGCCTACACACGGGACCAGCTGGGGAAACCGAGGCATCTGTCCATTCTTCCTTTAGCAAACATGAGCTGAACATCTCCCAGATTCTGGAGTTTAAAAAATGAGCACAAACAGAGGAGGCCCATGCCCTCATGGAACTCACAGTCATCCTGTGGAGACAGATATTAACCTCAAAATCCACAAACCAGGGCTCTTTATAATTACAAAACAGTGAGGGGGTGGGGTGGGACAAAGTACAATGAGTACGAATATCCAGGGGCGGCATCAGGGAAGACCTCTGATGAAGACATGGCATTTTTGTTGACTGGGGTGGGTGTTGCCAGGCAGAGACCAGGAAGGGCAGGTGTGAAGGTCCTGAGGTGGAAGAGTCGCGGCCTGGTCCAGAAGGGAAAGATGGCCCACGTGGCTGGCACGGGAGTGAGGGGGAGCCAGGAGCGGAGTGTGGACGTGACCCAGGGGCACACAAAGAGGTGCCTTCTTGTACATGCTTTTTTATTATTTGCGGGGAGGGGCACGGTTGCCATCTGGGTTTGTACTTTAGAAAGATCCCACCTCTTGCTCTGAGGGAAAGATCTGTGGGGCATAAGAATAGATGAGGGGAAACAGGTCAGGTGGTCTCTGTAGGGAGAGATGATGGGGCTTGGACTAGGATGGGGACAGTGGAGGGTGAGAAACTTGGGAGCAATTTTGGATGCAAAATTGGGGGACAGAGCACCCAAGAGTGGGTGGAGGCGCCTCTGGTCTCTGACTAGGACAAGGAAGGTGCCAGGAGAGGCAAGAGGCCTCCTCAAGGCCACCTCCTTGGCTGGCCCTCAGGCCTCCTACATGTGGCCCAAAGAGTACTTGGCAAGCAGGATGGATGATTCACTGGGGACCTATTCTATTTAAGAATTAATTCTCCACTATGGAGAAGAGTATGAGGGCTCCTTTAAAAACTAAAAATACAGCTACCATATGATCCAGCAATCCCACTCCTGGGCATATATCCAGAGAAAACTCTAATTCGAAAAGATACATGCACCCCAATGTTCAATGCAACACTGTTCACAATAGCCAAGATATGGAAGCAACCTAAATGCCCATCAACAGATGAATGGATAAAGAAGATGTGGTACATACAATGGAATATTACTCAGCCATAAAAAAGAACAAAATAATGCCATTTGCAGTAACATGGATGCAACTAGAGATTATCATACTAAGTTAAGTCAGACAGAGAAAAATACCATATGATATCACTTATATGTGGAATCTAAAGTATGACACAAATGAACCTATGAAACAGAAACAGAATCACGGACATAGAGAATAGACTTGTGGTTGCCAAGGGGGAGGGGGTTGGGGGAGGGATGGAGTGGGAGGTTGGGGTTAGCAGACGTAAGCTATTATATATAGAATGGATAAACAACAAGGTCTACTGTTTAGCACAGAGAAGTATATTCAATATCCTATGATAAACCATAATGGAGGGCTTCCCTGGTGGCGCAGTGGTTAAGAATCCGCCTGCCAATGCAGGGGACATGGGTTCGAGCCCTGGTCCGGGAAGATCCCACATGCCGTGGAGCAACTAAGCCCGTGTGCCACAACTACTGAGCCTGCGCTCTAGAGCCTGCGAGCCACAACTACTGAGCCCGTGTGCTACAACTACTGAAGCCCGCGTGCCTAGAGCCCGTGCTCCACAACAAGAGAAGCCACCACAATGAGAAGCCCGTGCACCACAACGAAGAGTAGCCCCCGCTCGCCGCAACTAGAGAAAGCCCGTGTGCAGCAACGAAGACCCAATGCAGTCAAAAATAAATAAATTAAATAAATAAATTTTTTTAAAAAACCATAATGGAAAACAATATAAAAAAATAATGTATATATATGTGTAACTGAATCACTGTGCTGTACAGCAGAAATTAATACATTGTAAATCAACTATACTTCAATTTAAAAAAAATAAAAAAAACAAAAGAAAAAGTGAAGTGCTGTGTCTACAACTTACTTTTTTTTAAGACAACGATTTACTTTTAAATGGTTCAAGAAAAGAACACCAATGAGACACAATATTGAGGGAGGGCATTCATTGCACTTTCAACTTTTCTGAAAGCTTGAAATTATTCAAAATAAAATTGGAGGTGGGGGGGCGGATTAAACTCCCTAGGCTACTCTGACGTGAACCAAACATGAGGCGCACTGGACAAGATGACCCCTCCTGTCCCGTCTAGCCTGAGAGCCTGCTGACTGAGGCTCTGTGTTCGGGCGGGGTCCCAGCAATGTGGCATTAGGCCGCATTGACCCCTAGAGGTGCTGTGCACTCAGAGGGGACCAGTCCTTGTCCGAATTGTCAAGTTCAGGAACATGGAAGAGAAGCCCATCCAAGCACCCCATCTCCCCTGCCCCAAATTATAGAGTGTGGTACATCCCACTCGGCCCTCTGATGACCTGAGGGTTGGTCCCTGGAGGTGGGGCTAGACTGGAAAAACAGCACTGGATCCCGTGATAGACCATCTCCATGACGACACCCAGAAAAGCAGGCCAGATGAAGAAGCTGGGCATGGATGTGGGCAAGAGCTGGGGTTCCATGGTCGATGTGACGCCACCCCTGACCAACTCCACCAGAATGAATTAGAGGCTCAGGGAGGAGAGTGAGGGCCCAGAAAGGGGAAGGGCACACAGGGTGGACATGGGAGGGAGTTAGCAGGGAACAGAACAGCAGACCCTGGAGTTGCGGATGGGCTGCTGACGGGAAATTTGAGATTCGTCATGTTAACGCCAATGACATTTATGGACTCACGATCAAGGCAGGGAACACAGGCGACATGGTAATACTCACAGTCACTCCAAGAGCAGGGCTGCAGGCTGAGCCCAGCTCTGTAGGAAGCCATTCATTCCCTTGAGATCAGACTCTATCTCCTGCTGGGCTCTATTCTAAGTCCTGAAGGAGGGACGGAGGTTTTCAGTCTTTTGAAGATGGAGGCACAAGTGCAGAAACACTAACAGGTATTTAAGGGGCTAGCACACCCATCCTACCTTTGCCACTTGTGTAAGGTCTCCCTTTGCTGCATACGATATAGGTGAAATAGTCTCAATCCATAGACCAAAGAGCCTGAAGTCTTGAAATAAAGATGTTACTGCAGGTGGAGAGAGATTAGGGAGTGAGTCCCTCACCCCCAGAGCGGGGTCCCAGCAGCAGAGCCCCCGAAGCCTGGTCCTTCTCCCTCGGCAGCCTCCCTCAGACCAGGGGCTCCCTGAGCATAAACAGAGTGGAAGGCAGAGGTCCAGGTGCAGCCTGAGACCGCGGCAGGACCCGGAGAGGGCCCGGCTGGATGGTGATTGGCTCAGGTCAGTAACGAGGTGCTTCTTTGACCAGAGGGACACACCTGATGCTGCAGGGAGGCCTAGGGCTCCGCTGCGTCTGAGTCCAAGTACTCCACAGTCCCACGGGGGAGGCGGAAGTGATCTGATCCAGAGGAAGATCCTGAGCTCTACCCAGTGTTTACATTTCAGTTTGTTTTGGAGGGACTCTTAGTGGAAGTGTTGAGACAACAATTCAAGCATCACTTGTTGTATGCCAACAAAACTTTTAAATATAATAATGAGGATTGGGAGACTGCATTTTTTTTTTTATTATAAGTAGTTATCTCTTTTTCACAATGACTAGGTAGCATTTTTCATAGGAACTAAAAATGTGTTAAGACACTTTAATTTACTGATCTAAAAATCAAGACTTTCTACCATCGAGGTGGAGGCACAGGAGTGAGAACAGCATGGGAATAACCCCAAGGCTGCTGGAAATTCAGGTCAGAGGAGAACGTAGTGACAGGCCCGGGGGACAGCGGACGGGGACTCACCTCTGGAGATGGGCGGTAGGACCTCTCCCACAGAGCCGCCCTCGGGCTCCTGGAAAAACACCCAGACCCCACTGTCACCTCTTCAAGAAGGAGAAAAAGTAACAGATTTTTTTGGTCACAGTGACATTTTGGCTCTTTCTCCCTAAGAAGAAAGAGACCGGCACAAGCTAATTGGGGAACAATGTGATAAAACAGGCCGGTATTAACCGGGCTGAAGTGTTCTGACCCCCCAACTTCTTGTTTACCCAAATAAAGCAGAACAAGATCAACCATTCTCATCTTACCTTTATCTTAACACCTTGGCATTTCTGTTAGAGACAAACACAAAAACACCACAAAAACTGTTCTGGTAACACCACTTGGAAAGACAGTACTGACAGGACACAGTCAGACAAGTTCCTATGCTCTATTTGAAGATATTTTACTGCCTACACTTATGACAGCCCACGAAAGGATTCCACGTAAACCCAAATCTAGAGATCTGGCTCAGAAAAACAGCCACTCTTTCCCCCAGAGGTAACTGTCTTTGGGTCTTTGGGCCAACCAGGTAGACAGGCAGGCACAGAGGCGAGCAAGCCGTAAGCTGGTGAATCTGCGGGCAGAGATTCACAAAAAGCCCATCTGGAAAGCAAGGAACACATCAATTTGGCACCAGCCAGTCACTAGAAGAACTGCACTTCTGAAGGCAAGTAGGGACTCAGATAAACCCCATAAAGCACTGTCCTCTAACGTTCAAATACCTGTGATTGTTTCTTCCCAAAGAACTAAGGAGAGTTCAAGTCAGAGAACATTAAAGTCCCTATGGCTCGACTGTAGACAGGAAACCAGAGCCCTCTTACCAAGCAGGCCCCAGGATCACAGACACCCACAGAAGTATGTCTTTGAGCCTCTGTGTCAGGGAAGATTTTAATGTACCCCATGTTATATGCCTCATTCCTTGTGGATTACTTCTTTGGGAAGATGAACGTTGGGCAAAATACTTCAGCTCTCTAAGCCTCAATTTCCTCATGGGTAAAATGAGGATAGTGGTATTTCCCTCAGAGGGTAGTTGTAGGATAGTACATGTAAAGCACTTAGCTTAGTATACAGAACACACTAAGTGAGCAGAAAATGTAGTTGTTGAGTGCTTCTACATAACAGAAGAGGAACAGCAGGTCCACGAGAGGAGGAACAAGAAACAAATATATAATACATGTCGTCAGGATAATGCATAGAGGTTATCTAAAAGCCATCTCTAAGACCAACTCAAGTCCAAGGGAAAGAAAACGTACAATCTTGGGTTCCAAGAAGGCTGAGCAGATAAATCAAAGACACTGTATGATTTGGAGGCAGAAAATATAACGTCTTCACATACAATACATCCAGAGGGACACGCACACAGCGTCACCCCGCAGACACAGCCCTCCTGTTAACTTGACACAAGACCAGCCCGTGATCTGCAGGCGTTAACAGTCTCCTTAGTTTCCCACGTCAAATAAAATACCAACCAAAACATTTGACATCTTTTGGTGAGAAATTTAGTCTGAAATTTAGGATTCCATCATTTTAAAACAAAGCCACTAAAATACAGTATCTGAAGAGGCCGCACCTGCTTCATTACAGATGACATCATGCTTCTGAGATGTGAACTACGAGGGCTTTCCCTCCAGGACTCCTGACTGCTCCTGAGCTTTAAGTTCTTCCAGTTTCTTCTCGTAGCGAGTCATGAACTCCTCATCAGGTTCAATGCCTGCGTTCTGCAAATTTTCCATGACCTTTTCCAGTCTGTGTACCGATCGGGCTCCCTCAATCTTTCTTGTGCTCAGGTACAGAGTGAACTCCCTGAAATCCAGGAGCTTACAGGTGTCCACCGAGCAGATGTTCTTGATGTCACTAGTCCTATCCAGATGAGGGAAAAACACCAGTCCTGACAACTTCTCCAGCTCCTGCAGGCTCACCTGGAACTCACTTAATTGGGGCTGGAAGCCAATGGCCTTGTTGGGCACCACGAAGGCCCCTAGTGCCAGGGGCTCAGCAGACCTCGGGCTTCTGCGCGCCAGGATCACCTTGTAGAGGTGGGAGGGCACCGCCACATTGTCCTCGCCGATCACCTAAAAGCAAAGCAGCCATATTTGCGATGCTAATCTGCACTAGCAGGTCCCAAATTTTTCCTAAAAAGCTTTAAGATGCATTTCTGAAAATGTACTTACAAACTACCCCACCCCACCCCCAGTGGATTTAAATTCAGCTGCCAAAGGTAATAATAAACCAAGACACAGATTCACAGAGAAGATGAGCATTTAACAGGTAGATTCTGCTTGTCTTTAAAGCAATGCCACCCCAAAGAGCAGGGGTCCCATTCTCTGCTCCGTCTGTAGGACAAAGGGATGTCAGGAGTGAGTCCTGGGTTTTTTAATGGACAAGAAAAACTGTCACCTTCTCTCTGTCTCATAATCAGAACTTCTGGTGCTCCTAACATTCAAAGGTCAAAACGGCCAGCTTGGGGAACTCTCAGCTCTAGAAATAAAAATATGGCCTTAGTTTACCAAATTCACTAGGGAGCTAAACAAACAGCCTTTCAAGAAGCAGCCAGACACACCACATCAGTATTACCACCTCCAGTATCACCTAGCCTGTGGCTCAGTTTCTAAATTACATTAGGTAAATGTAAATGCTGTTTGCTCAGAGCTCTGCACACTCTGGGGTCTGCTCTCAAACACAGAACCCCTGAATGTGTCATCAAATCAAACGCTTTGGAAAGGTATCCACACAACGAAAAAGCCAGAGCCAGGGTCACGCCTGAAAACAACTTGGTTGCCTGTGTAGGTTGGCTGTAATAATGAAATAACACTGTTATGAAACCTTTTCAAATTTCCTTCCAATTGGCTTAGAAGCCATTATCTGTTTTCTGGAAAAGAAAAAAATGAACGTCCACTTCCTTAATGGTCTCCAGTAAAATGACACAATCCAACTACAATAAGCTTGGGGTAGTACTGCTCCTCCCGGGCCCGCGCTTCCTCGGCAAGAGGCCTCCCTCCCAGGCCAAACCCGCTTGCTGTGGGGGGCCCCGCTGGGAGCCCCGATAAGGCAGAGGGATGAGAGCTACAGAGGATTCTCTTCTGCTTTTCCCAAGCTCCTACCTACACGGCGCACAGCCTAACAGCTCCGAGGCCGTCTGCTGCCTAACACGCAGGGACGTCCCACCGCCAAGGCCAGCTGCAGGGCTGCAGGGAAGACCCATCATTCCACAGGAATGATCTCTATAACTGTCTTGGAAGTTAGTGAAAGTGGTTGGTCAGGGTGCAGTTTAGAGTAAGGTTTATGAAACTACACAACCCCCTCCAGCGAGTCATTTATGCGGCTGGGAAAATAAACATGCCCTTCAAGACAAAAAACATACTGAAAGTGAACGCGATGGAGGGTCACAACTAGCCCACAGATCACCAACAGATGCTAACTCAACACTGCAGCTCAGAGGTCCTGTGCCCGGCACTGCTGGAAACACTGAAAGGAATAATCCTGAAAGTAAATGCAGCTGGTGCTGCTCTCAAGAAGCTTCCCATCCAGGGGAGGAGTCAACACCCACAGCCTTCACTGCAGGCAAAACGTGGTGAGACGCTGATACAGAGCAGCAGCAGCGCTGAGGGGATGGCTGCAGCTGAGCCACAGTTTACAAGGTGGAGGGGGGGGGTGGGGGGCGGTTAAATGGGCTTCAGGTGGTCCAGGCACTAACTAGCTGGGGAGCCAACAGTTAAGCAAATCCTTGGTGCCCCCTGGTGGACATCCTCCATCACTGCAGCACAGATCTCAGACTCCAACTGCCAGGAGACCAGTCACTTGATTATTTTCTCTCCTCATGGACTCTTTCTCTACAAATGACAACTCTCAAAAATAATTAATTGGTTAGGCCATGTGCTGCCAACCAGGGCTTCTAACCAGGTTTATTAAATTCCAGCCAAAAGTAAAGAATTTTAAGATTCATGGCTTTACCTCATGGAAATGTACCATTTCTATTAGATTTTCAAAAACTCTCACATAGCTAGAGGACCTCTAATATTACTTTTGAGAAACCTCATGGACACAGAAATTCCTACTAAGAACCACAAAGTGTGACTCTTCCACCCATGACGGTCTCAGAATATTTCAACAAAGGGGCCGTAAAACACTATTCCCAGAAATAAAGAGAATAATGGAAACCTTAGCCACTATCTATCTTCTCTGATTCAGTCTGCTTTGTTCTCAGGAAGTAAACATCTTTAATCTGCCTAATATAGGAACCAGTCCTATTTGCAAATTCAGAAACCTCATTGTTTCCTCCTTGAATTTAAAACTTAAAAAAAAAAATCCTGAAATATTTTAAAGCTATCTTCTTCTCTGTAAACAACTCAACCTACATAATAAATTCTTCCCACTTTCAGGAAAACTGGAAGACTTTCAGAAAATGTTTCTAGAAACTAGGGTACTGAAGCAGAATGGTTCAGCAGATTGAAACCCCACAGACCTGAGGCTTTGCACAAAGTTGCAAGTCATAGCCACTGGTATCTTCTTTTTTCATTCATAAAATGGGTAATAACAATCCCCAAGCTGTCTATCTCATAGAATAGTTCTGAAGATACAAAGACACGTTAAAAAAAAAAAAAAAAAAAAAAAAGATTTTGAAATCTGCAAGGCCTATGTAAAAAAGCTATTTTTGTAGTGGATGTCATTCAAAAGACAGAAATGCAATTGCATTGGTACAAAAGATGGTTCTGCAGAGGGACAGTGGGGAAACATGGGATCAAGCAAAATTAGACCAGTTCAAGGTGGACAATAGGGTTTCAGGAGAAGAAAACAGGTTGGACACAAATGACACCCTAAACAAAGGACTCGAGGGCTTAACGTGAACCAAGTCTCTCATATCAGTAAATCAGCAATAATCCTTTTCATATAATATTTAGGTATAAAAATACTTTACAAAGGAAATCCTTGCTGCTGTTAAATTACCAAACAGCACTCAACTCTTGTCAAGGCTGTAACAAAAACTGGAAATCAACTGGGAGTGACTAGAAAACACAATATATATAACAATCATAAAGCTGGCACTTGCTCGCGACCTGAAATTAGTTTCCGTACGTGCTGGCCTGCGCTCGTTCCCTCCTATCCAAGAGACAGAGATGACAATTTGCTCCCCCATCCCACCCCCAGCTCCACACACACAGAGCTGGGCCTTCATGCTGACTCAGTAACAGAAGAGACTGGCTGCAAACAACACCCAGGCTAAGCCTGCCCTCTGTCATGTCATATCTGCAGCAACTGTGCCTTAAGTGAAATAGCAAGCAGCATCGTGAGGAAAAAATATGTACCTGCAAGACTCAGATAGATGTAATGTATCTGGTTACGTTCCCCTGGTAAGACAAAAAAAAAAAGAAATTCCAAAAATAAAACTGTTGGACACATCAAGAGATGAAGCCCTTAAAATAAGGGTTATGCCAATCAAGTGAAAGAAAGAGACCATGACAGTGTGATAAACAGGGAATCTCCACCTGAGAGGCTGGAGGAACAAAAAGGGAGGGAGTCACAGGGGTGGGGAGTCAACAGGGGTGTGGCAGCCCTGCGTGCTACCTGTAAAGCCTCTGCGGGAGCTCAAGCCCTGGGAGATGGTGCTTCTCACACTAGGCACCTGTCCTGCGTAGGGGTGGGAGATGCCAAGCCAGTGAAACAAGCACCTTCCCAGACTCTCAATTCTACTAGGCAATTTAGGATGGGGGTGAGGAAATATTTAACACATAAAAGAATTTATTTCAATTAAAACAAATAGATATGGAAATGAAGATTGCATAAAGATAAAAGAGGAGATTTCAAAAAAAAATTCCTGATCACTACAGCTGATGCCTCAAGATCCCTGGAAGCATATTTTCGATTTCCTCCCCCCCAGGAGTTGTGGAAGTTTGGAAAATAATGCTGTAGAAGGAAAACACAGACTGTTAAGTACTTCTAACATCACCACCACCACCACTACTGAGCTGTCAAATCTGAAGCTCACTTTCTTGCCAGGTCAATTATAATGTTCAGGCCAGGATCTTCAGGTATGTTTCACCTGTCTTGATTCAATCTTTTCTAGAAATAGGCACATGGATGACCTAAGCTATAATAAAGGGGGTGATTCTGATTAGAGCTGTCAGATGACTCACTCTGATAAAATCACTGCTACCAATCTTCCCTCAGGCTCACATTCACTCAAGTCCTATGATGCTGTGATTCTTTCCTACATATTCTAGCAGACGTTTCTGCCTGGTTATAAGGAATCCTCCTTTTGGCCCATTTTCTGTTCTTATTTTTGCAGGCTAGTAAATATCACTTGTAACTGCTCTCCATCCACATCATTTTTTACCTCCTGGCCTTAAGCTTCTATATATGAAGAGCACAGCAATCCCTTCACTGTCGACTTTTGAGAGCTTAAAGAACAATACTACGAATGACTGGCAATTCTCATACAAGTAGAGAGACCCACCTTTGGATTTCCCCCTTGACAATTACTAGCAATGTGACTTGGACATGACCCCTCAAAACCTCAATTTCCTTGCCTATAAAAGAAGATAACCACTGCTTGTTTGTAAGAGCTGTTTGTGAGGACTGACTGGGATAGCATGAACAAAGCTACCTACATACTGGGTGGTGTATATGGCCCTCGATAAATACCAGCTCATCTGCTTCACTTCCTCCAAAGTATACACATATATGCTTCATTACCTAGGTAGAAAAGTAAATTAATACCTCATTTTTATTAGCTACATCCTCCTAAAATAAGGTTCAGAGTATAGTTGTAAACAAGAAGCAAATACTAAATGGATGGATTTAAGAAAACAAAACATGAATTGCCACACATAACTGCAAGATATTCCCTGGGAAACAGGAATTCATGATTCAAATACATATTAATTCCTTGAGAGGAAAAGACCCACCTCGAGGGCTGGGCAATGCTGTGTCCCCTTTCTCAGCATCACTAAAGGACATGGTTTTATCCACAATGATTTTATTATGAATTGCTAGAAAATAACCTGAATTTTAGCTGGGCATTCAAGGTTTCTACCACCTGGTGCAAACCTTCCCTTTTATTTTTTAATTTTTTTTTCAAAACAACTTTTTATTGAAGTATAGTTGATTTATAATGTTATAATATTGTATTAGTTTCAGGTTTACAGCAAAGTCATTTAGTTTTATACATACATGCACATATATATTCTTTTTCAGATTCTTTTCCATTACAGTTATTACAAGATATTTAATATAGTTCCCTGTGCCATACAGTAGGTCCTTGTTGTTTATCCTTTCCTTTTATTTTCATCTTCTTCCCTATACAAGTGCTCTAATCCAACTGTCTGAGGGACTTACTATTTCTCGGCATACATCCTACCTTTTCCTACCTCTTCCCCTTGCCTAGCTTTGCCTCCCATGTCTGTTTTCCTTAACCAAATTCACCCAAGTTTATACGTGTATATATTTGTACGCATACATATAAGATTTTTGGCCCAACTAAATTCCTAAAATGGTGAGCTCTGAGACAATGTTTCCAATTTAATTTACTAAAGGATCCTATTTTGCTTTCATGCTAATAAATATACTAAAGATTTTTAAGTTTAAAATTCCACCTGAAATCAAGTTTGATGCCAAATCTAACAAAAGCTATAATAGAAATTGTTAGTGAAAAATATAAATACGTACATAAAAGTAGATGTCACTTTGATATGATTCCAAGAAAGATGAAAAACTACATACCCAGTGAGGGATATAGAGTCCTATCAACATTCAACTTTACGTACACATACATAACACACAGAGTTATCTGCTTCCTTTACGACCAGGGTCTATAAATCTCCTTCTCAAAAAGCACTGGAAGGACTTCCCTGGTGGTGCAGTGGTTGAGAATCTGCCTGCCAATGCAGGGGACACGGGTTTGAGCCCTGGTCCGGGAAGATCCCACATGCCATGGAGCAACTAAGCCCGTGTGCCACAACTACTGAGTCTGTGCTCTAGAGCCCGCAAGCCACAACTACTGAGCCCGCGTACCACAACTACTGAAGCCCACACGCCTAGAGCCCGTGCTCCGCAACAAGAGAAGCCACCACAATGAGAAGCACGTGTGCAACAGAGTAGCCCCCGTTCACCGCAGCTAGAGAAAAGCCTGCGCGCAGCAACTAAGAGCCAATGCAGCCAAAAATAAATAAATTAAATTAAATTTTAAAAAAGCATAGGAATATTGAAGATGGAGAAAAAAGGCCTTCCCAACAGTGTGCCACTAAAGGCAATAGAATTCACATACTATGTTCTTTGGGGCTCTCTCCACCCACTAAAAACGGCTAAAAATAAATGTGGTGAACACACATGACAAGGCAAACAGCAGACCGAGTACTCAAGAATCAACTTGTCCAGATCTTGGTTTCTAAATACCAATCCCCATTAAAATGAACCAAGAGAAATGGCTGATTCCAGAGTTTGCCCAAGAGGAGTCTGGAACATCCTGTTATGCCAGAAAGTAGGAAGTGCAGAGAAACTTAGTGGAGTCCTCCTCAATATTACAGGTGTTCAGAGATTCCGCAAAATCTGAGTACAAGTTATTAAGTAAAAGAACTGATAAAAGTTGTTGACTCAAAGAAATTAAGAGAGAGAGATGACTCCCAGGATGTGAAATAGAGGAAAGAAGGGAGAAAGTAATCAAGAATGTAGTTTGAAGCATGTCATTTACAATTCCATATACAATCCTCCCACGAGAGGTACTTAAAGGTTTGCCGAATTAAAGATTTGCCAGTATGAGCATGAATAGGTCCTATAAATTAATATAGACATGGAAAACTAATGATATAGGTTCAGAGGCCCAGAATCTGAAAGAAAAGGCCTAAGACCAATAATGCTTTAAAATAAAAACAAAAAAACAAGGCCATTACTCAAAGTATACTCTTCAGGAAGCTGATCTTGACTGCCCTCACACATTCACCATTACGACACTAATTAGGGTGAAAAGAGCTGACAGGTCTCTTTTGAAACTCTCTTCAAGGCTACTTGAACATGCCTGAATATCATTCACGGATCAACTATTTAGGAGAAGCAAGGTTAAGTCTCTTTAGTGGTTAGTTTTACATATTCCAGTGTAATAAGAATTCTGGTCTAGAAAACATATACTAAAAGGTATATACGTATATATTTGTTTCATTCTGAATTAACTGCAAATTTAAAATGTGTAAGGATGGCATATGGAACACGTGCACACCCTTCACCCAGATTCATCAACTCAACATTTTGCCCAATTCCCTTTATCACTCTCTTTTTCTCTCTATTTTTTCCCTAACCCTTTTGAAAGTAAGTCATAGACACATCTTTCAGGATGTATCTCCTAGGAGCAAAGACATTCACTTACATAATCACAGTACAATGATCAAAATCAGGAAATTTAACACTGATAAAATATAATTATCTAATCTACAGACCTCAAATGTTACCAATTGTCTGAATAAAGTCTTATTTAGCAACTTTTGTTTTTCTGATCTAGGATCTGATCTAAGATAACACAATGCATTTTGTTTTCAGGTGTTTTAGTCTTTAGTTTTTAGTCTCCATTAACCTGGAACAGTTAATTTCTCAGCCTTTGTCTTTGACAACACTAACATTTTTGAAGAATGTAAGTCAGCTATTTCACGGAATGTCCCTCAGTTGGGGTTTGCCTGATACTTCTGCATGATGAGACTCAACATTATGCATTTTGGGCATAAATATCACAGAAGTGATCTTGAATCTTTAGTGCATCACACCAGCAAGTACAATTTATCAGTAAGTCCCATACATGCAATATTAACTCTGATCACTCGGTTAAGGGGGAGTTTCTCTACTGTGAAGTTACCATTTCTTGCTTTGTTATCAATAAGTAATTTGTGGAGGGATTCTTTTAGATTATATAAATGTCCTATTCGTCATAAAGCTTCTACTCTCTAGTTTTAACATCCACTGATGATTGTTTGAAACACATTACCATGATGGCTACAAAATGATTTTTCTCTTTCATTCTTACAAACTTATTAGTTGACAGTCCACGGTACACAGAAGCTTCTCCTTACACCCATGTGTTTACTTATGTATTAAGATATGGATTCCTATTTATTAGTTCTATAATTCATTTTATTTTGATATCAAATAGTTCCAGACACGTTAAGTTAGAACTCCATAAAGCTGATTCCTGTGTTCTTTTGACACGTCCTCACCATTTGTTTGAGTACTTACTTGCTTCCTGGCACAAGATGTTCCAGTTTGTACTTTCCCTACACCATCCCTGGAATCAGCCATTTCTGCAAGTGCCGGGTTCTTTCAGCAGGAGGTGGTTTTTTATGAAACCAAGATCTGGTCTCAGGGTACACTAATTGTTAATAGCATATCACTGCTTCTAGGCGCTTTTAGCAGACAGATAATAAAAATTATATCCAACTTAAGAAAAACAATACACCTCCCACAACACCATGTGGCCAAAACATATTTAACAGAAATATTCACACACACAAAAAAAAGCTGTTTCGTGAAATGCTCTTAACTACTGGTTAACTGTCCCTTTTAAACCTTGTATACATTTTTCTTCTACTACACAGTAAGCTAGTCATACAAATCTTTCAATTTTATGAAAACAAAGCCCACAAAAAACTGTAATTTGATCATTTAAGGTATAGAAGTGAAAGCTGGGAGAACCTATTCTCCAAAAGTAAGAGTAAAGAGGATTTACCAAAGCTCAAGAATAATTAGTATTAGAAAAATAAGAGAACACAGGGAGCTTTAAGGCATTTTTTCCTTCTAGTATTACAAAAAATACGAAAATTAGCAAGTTGATGAGAGGAGAGAGATTGACCTGCTTGGAATACTAACTCCGTTGCCACGCCTTCACTCCCACAAGAACCCCTGGAATACTCTGAGGGCATGAGCACCTGTGTGAACACTTGGAGACTTACACATCACTGCTCATCAGAGCCAGACGGGCTGATAATAAGCCAGTCAAGTGGGACAGAATACACCCTAAAATTGTTTTCGTTTTCCTAACTCTGTTTCTCGGATCATTCAATTTTATCACAGACCCCCTTAAGTAACCATGTAACCTAAGCAGCATTTACTAAACATCTACTAGATGTTCCCCCCAAACACACCTCCTCTTTGACGTTCCAGGAAGTCCTTCAATCCCTCTCCTTTCACTGACTCTATCACCTTTCTTCCTCCTCACCTCACTTCATTCCCGACCCTCTGTAGATCTCACAGTACATCAGTTCAGCTACCCTCTTGGCAGAATCCTTTTTTTTTTTTTTTGTTAATTGGGGTATAGTCGTTTTATAATGTTGTGTTAGTTTCTACTGTACAGTGGAGTTCCCTGTGCTATACAGCAGGTTCGCATTAGTTATCTATTTTATACATATTAGTGTATATATGTCAGTCCCAATATCCCAATTCATCCTACCCTCCTTTGCACCCCTTGGTGTCCATATCTTGGCAGAATCCTTAATCTTAGGCATAACAGAAGCTGTCTACAGCTCTCACACCACTAATTATACTCTCTTATATCTTCAATCTCCCTTTCCTTCAGTTCATAAAGTTCTCAAATATCGTGCATGTAAAAAAAAACTTCACCTTTTTAAAAAAAATCCAAGCATCTAAAAGAAAAGCTTTTCCTCCCATTTATTCAACTAACTGCAATCTGGATGTCTTCCTGAATTTTTCCCTCTTCTTCACCTAAAAAGTGAATTTGTGATTACTCTTTCCTGTATTCCTCTATTCCTCCTCACTCCATCTGCCTGAGCTCAGCCCGTGTCTGTAACGATACCTAAACCCCAGAATTCCGCTATTGATCTTAAGTGTCCTGCGCTCACACCGTCCATCCTCTGGAGTCCCCGTGCTTCCCTCCTGACTCAGTTCACTCTTACTCACCCATCAAGATCTAGCTCAAAAAGCTCCTCCTTGGGGGACTTCCCTGGCGGTCCAGTGGTTAAGACTCTGCGCTTCCAATGCAGGGGATGAGGGTTCGATCCCTGGTCGAGAAACTAAGATCCTACATGCAGCGGGGCCAGAAAAAACATCTCCTCCTCTGTGAAGTCTTCCTGACTCTCACAAATAGGGTTGGTCAGTTCATTCTGACACTTCATCTATGCGTTTATACATCAGATCACACTTTAACATAATTAACTGATAACATGTCTATTTCCCCTTCTAAATTGTGAGCTCCTTGAAGTCAATGCTTGCTTTTTAACCCATCATTTTATCCTCTATGCCTATCATTCCAACAGGTGATCAATAAATCCTGGTGAATAAATGAAATTAAAAAGTAGAATAAAGAATGAGATTATAATCTCATGCAAATAACATAAGCTTGAATATTAAAACATGTTCCTACCTGGTAACTAACCGTTTTTCTTCCATTGCTTCCAGTCTGAGGTAAGGTCAGCGGTCCAGATACTATCCAGACGTCCTCAAACCTCTCTGTCAGTTCTCGACAGTACATTTCTATTCTGAGAAACAAAGCAAAAAGATGTGTGATATTCTCACACATAAATGTAGAAAAAGCAGCAAACCATATCAAGTCCTTAGGAGAGAAACCAAGAATATTAAATTAGAGAAATCAATGTAAAGAGAATATGGCACAAAACACTATAAGCATATAAGCAATGTTCTTCCCAGTGTGTTTACTGCATGGAAAAACTTGAAAAATACACGCATTTATACAACTACCTACATTTTCCTGTGTGTGCATTCAACGTACAGTTTATAACTGAAATTTTGTTTTGTTTCCTCTCATATTTTTCTATGCCCTAGTTCTCAAATAAACTTTTTTCAAGAATTACATATAGGGCTTCCCTGGTGGCGCAGTGGTTAAGAATCTGCCTGCCAATGCAGGGGACACGGGTTCGAGCCCTGGTCTGGGAAGATCCCACATGCCGCGGAGCAACTAGGCCCGTGAGCCACAACTACTGAGCCTGCGCGTCTGGAGCCTGTGCTCCGCAACGGGAGAGGCCGCGACAGTAAGAGGCCCGCGCACCGCGATGAAGAGTGGCCCCCGCTCGCCGCAAGTGGAAAAAGCTGTAGCACAGAAACGAAGACCCAACACAGCCCAAAATAAATAAATAAATTAAAAAAAAAAAAAAGAATGTATCAAGCGTTCAGCAAAGTGCTTGCCACTCAATAAATATTTGTTAAAAAAAAAAAAAAAAAAAAGAATTACATATCATTTCAAAAAGTTGATATATCTTTTTTATGTAACTACTCCTATTGTAGGACAATTGGGTTTATCCTGACATTTCTTAAATAATGCAACATTGTATTAATTCCTTAGAATAAATTTCAAGGGCCAGAATTACTTTATTGAATAAATATTTTAATGATGCTTGATTATATGTAAAACTAATATTTTTAATGAGATTGTACAAATTTACTCTATAAACTCCAAAATACGACACAGCAGTTTCACAAGAATCTTTACAACACTGGGAATAATCATTTAAAAACTGTTCTTGCTAATTTATTAGATAAAAATGGCAAGTAGTTTTATTTTTTTTATTTTTTAAATAAATTTATTTATTTTTATTTTTGGCTGCGTTGGGTCTTTGTTGCTGTGCGTGGGCTTCTCATTGGGTGGCTTCTCTTGTTGCAGAGCACAGGCTCTAGGCACACGGGCTTCAGTAGTTGTGGAACTCGGGCTCAGTAGTTGTGGCTCACAGACTCTAGAGCACAGGCTCAGTAGTTGTGGCACACAGGCTCAGTTGCTCCACGGCATGTGGGATCTTCCCAAAGCAGGGTTCGAACCCGTGTCCCCTGCATTGGCAGGTGGATTCTTAACCACTGCGCCACCAGGGAAGCCCTGGCAAGTAGTTTTAATATGCACTTTGTTATACTGCAGTTGGAAGCAATTTATGAGAGGTAACAATGCATGACATCATTCCTCAGTTTCTGTATCTAAAAAGTAAAATCAACATTACATCTTATAGCATATACACCCAATTAAAGGTAAAGTTTTCCTCCAAAAAGTATATCCCTTGAAAAAGGAAAATGTTAAATGCTTCCGAAGGTATGTAATCAGTCAGAATATGGAAAGAAAACTCTATAGGACAAACATCCCAGATCTTCAACCAATAATCTGCGGGGGCAGGGAGAAGAGGAGAAGCCTACAGATTAAAAGGGACTGAAGAGATATATTACCCAAATCTATGTGTGGACTGTGTTAGAATCAACCAAAAAAAAAAAAAAAAAGGTAAAAACCGGCAGGGAAATTTGAACACTGATTGTAAAATTGTTAATAAGGAATTACTGAATTACTGTTACATTTTTAGGGGCAATGACAGTACTGTGGTTATATTTTTTAAAGAATTCTTATCTTCTAAAAATATATATCAAAATATTTGTGGGGCTTCCCTGGTGGCGCAGTGGGTGAGAATCTGCCTGCCAATGCAGGGGACACGGGTTCGAGCCCTGGTCTGGGAAGATCCCACATGCCACGGAGCAACTAGGCCCGTGAGCCACAACTACTGAGCCTGCGCGTCTGGAGCCTGTGCTCCGCAACAAGAGAGGCCGCGATAATGAGAGGCCCGCGCACCGCGATGAAGAGTGGCCCCCGCTTGCTGCAACTAGAGAAAGCCCTCGCACAGAAACGAAGACCCAACACAGCCAAAAATAAAAATTAATTAATTAATTAATTTTAAAAAAATTTGTGGATAAAATAATACATCTGTGACCTGCTTAAAATAATCTGTGTAGGGGGAAAGGAGGGTATGTAGATGAAACAAATGTGGGCCATGACTGATAATTGTTGAAGTCTTTTTTAGTGTGAGGTGCTCTCTTCATTATTTCAAACCACACAGTAATGTTTGGGGAAAACGCAATAGCATGAAATATTTGTACCAGTTTTAAATGCTTAAAAGATCCCCTGACAGAACTGCATGAAAGCATCAGAAAAATACAGAATGCCCAGATGATTTTATACAGTAGCCCCCCCCATCCACAGAGAATACGTACCAAGACCCTCAGTGAATTTCTGAAACCGCAGACAGTGCCAAATCCTATATACACTATGTTCTTTCCTATACATATATACCTATGATAAAGTTTAATTTATAAATTAGGTATAGTAAGAGATTAACACAATAACTAATAATAAAATAGAACAATTATAACAATATACTGTAGTAAAACTTATATGGGTGTGGTCTCTCTCTCTCTCTCAAAATATCTTATTGTACAAATTTAATGACCTTTCCATCTAAACTAAGCACTTATGCTTAGTGGGCATAACTTTTGCAGCTCGAGATGCAACAGCAGAACTAGCATGAGTTCCTTTTTTCTTCTTCACAGTTTCACAGATATAAGATTCCTTTTTACCACAGATCTCAACCATCTCAGCATACAATTTTTTTTCTTTCTTAAGTCAACTTTTACCTTTTCACTTAAAGGAAGCACTTTACAGCTTCTCTTCAGCAAATCCAAGTTGCTAGCAACACTACTCTTGCGTTTGCGGGCCATTATTAAGTAAAGTAAGGGTTACTTGAACACAAGCACTATGAAAGCGAGACAGTTACTGACCAATGGGGGGAATACGCTGTACAAAGGGAGGATTCACATCCCAGGCAGGACACAGCAGGAGGCGCTAGATTTTAGCAGGTTACTCAGCAACGCGCCAATTTAAAATTTATGAATTGTTAATTTCTGGAATTTGCCACTTAATATTTTTGGACTGCGGACGGTGAGTAACAAACAGCAAAAAGCAAAACCATGGATAACGGGGGACTACTGTAGACAGCTTCTATCAAAAACTGGTAATGGTTATGTTCAACGGTACCAAAACTGTTCTTAAAAAGCTCAGCAACTCTTTAAATACAAGGGAGAAAAATACAGTATCCTCTGCCTATAAACATAGTGTTCTACCGCCTCAGTAATAAGATTTTTAGTAGTTTCTTCCAGAACTTGACTTCTGACCATAGGAAACATGACCAAAATGGCTGGCTATGTTTTCAAGTCTATACTTCCAAATCTAGCAAAGAAAACTAGTCCAAAATATTTATCTTCAGTAGTGTTAGCATTTGAAAAACCAAAGGCAGAAACAGGTGCTAGGCACACATTCTCCTGTCACATCACTCATCTCCCACAGAATCACATTTTAAAAACTCTCACCCCTCACCTGTTCCAATAACCAGCATTATTATCAAAATTCTGAGGCACGATATTAGAAAGGTAAAAGGTTTCAGCCATGGCTTTCTGTGAAAAGAAATAAAAACAGTAACTTGCACTGAAATACCTTTCCCTTTGAGATTTTACAAAGGAGAGACAACCAGTTCCTTATTCATACCTTAGCTCCAGGCAATTACAGCAACTATCTGTTTAGATAAACAAAAGCCACAGCTACTCCATGACAGAAAGCTCAATAATGATTATTCAGAATAAGGCCTATAACAAAAGAAGTAGTTTGGTGTGCTGCTTTTCTTCACAATTTATAAAATTCAAACCTATAATGTAGACTCTATGAATGAAAAATTTCCAGTATAAAGCTAAAAGGTGAATTCTAGTGCTAAGCCTCTGGCAGAGGATTTCTCAACAAAGGGCAGCTTTCAGGAGCACAGTAGTATTTTAGTACAGTGCAAACACATTAGTTCAAGAGTGGCACAAAAAAGTCCTATTCTTCTGAATTTCTAGCCACCATGTGTTCATTCATCTCATACTTCTGACCTGTAAACCCAAGGCTCTGTCACTGGATTTCCTTTCATTGGTCTACACTGCCAAGGCCACCAAATACCCTCTCATCAAACAGTGGCTCTCAGCCTTGGATGCACATTGAAATAACCTAGGGAGCTTCAAAAATATCGATGCCTGGGTCCCAACCCCTAGAATTTCTGATTTAACTGCTCTGGGTTACAGGTCTGGGCATCAGGATTTTTTAAAACTTCCCAAGGTAGTTACAATGAGTATCCAAGGTTAAGAACCACTATCTTAATGATAATAATCACCAATTCATGCAATAAATGCCAATGTCAGAAAAGACATTTCTCGCCTTTTTTTGGCAGAGAAATTATCCTAAATTAAAGGAGGCTAGAGAGACATGACAACGAAATGTAATATGTGATTCATGATTAGATACTGAATCCAAAAAAAAGTTGTAAAGGACATAATTGGGAAAATTTGGCAAATCTGAATGAGAACTGTATACTGGATATTATTGTACAAATATACAAAAATACACTTGCACACATTTCTTGGTATAATGATACACCTGACATATATTCAAATATCCTCATCTTTAGACAATACAATCTCCCGAGCAATCTACTTAGGCATGAAGTGTTACAATGTCTGCAATTCACTGTCCATGGTTTAAAAAAATGCATATGTAAAATATATGTATCAAAATGTTTTTGCTGTACTATCCTCAACTTTTCTACAAGTCAAAATATTTTTGCTGTGTTCTTTTTTCAACTTTTCTACAGGTCTGAAATTTTTCAAGATAAAAATGAGCGAGTAGCTTTAGCTCCTAGTGGCTTTCCAGTTCCCTTTTGCATAGCATTTAGTTTTCCTCAACCTGTTTAAAAATGTCTGAGCATCTGAGCAAAGAAAGGAAGTGAAGTCAGGAAGAAAAATACAAAATAGGGTATGAAAATTCTCAAGTGTTAGGGTTTGGCTCCTAGGTTTTTAATTTCCAAGTCCCATGGTACACATAATACCAGCCCTGTGTTCCCATCCCTCCCAAAAAATATGCCTACAGATGAGAATTTGTTATCTCCTGCTGGAGCCATGTGGCCTCGTGACCACCCACTGCCAACATAATCCTCGTTGAAGGCACTGAAGGTTGGAGGGATGTTGGGATCTGGCTTGAATTTACAATGTTTTCTGTCTGCATCACCTGAAGAAAAACACACAAAATGGTAAGTTACCAGTGGACAAATATCCCTCAAGATTCTCTAAGCAAGGCAAGCTGCTTGTTGCTGGCTGGTATCTCTCTGAGCAGCTAGTACTTAGTGACAGCACGCATGTCTCAAGTTCCTGGGATAGCTCAGATACTTCACCTGAATTTAGCAAGGACTAGTCCAGGAAAGAATGTTTTTCATACAGTGCAGCTATCTCATCTCATATACTTTTGTTTCTGGCCTTTCAAGTTAAAGGGGAAAATACCTTGGATAGTATCTATGTAAAAGCAATGACCAATCAAATAGCTGAGCTGTATAAAAAGCTTAGTTACTAAATACACTCTTGCTTTTTAAAAAAGACCCCCACGGGGACTTCCTTGGAGGTCCAATGGCTAAGACTCCGTGTGGGGTGCGTGGGTGCGATCCCTGCTCGGCAAATTAAGATCCCACGTGCCACGTGGCATGGCCAAAAAAAAAAGACCCCCATGTATTGTATGTTGTACAACGGTATTTGACAAGTTTATATGTACTGAAATAATGGATATATATAGACACAAAACAATTTGTTCTGGGCAGGCACAGCCTAGAGAAGGGAGAGAATGCCTCTGATATCTTGCTTACTGCCTCTTAAGCCATGACAAAACAAACATTTAGGTTATGAGATCAATCCAGAAACTCCTGACACAAAATATCTGAGCACCACACAGGAGAGACAAAAATCTCAATTTTACTTGTATTCTGATACCTCCAGAATAGTTTGCCACCGTGGACATCAGCGAATCCTAACACTATGTTTTCCACTGTCATTAGGACAGGCCTTGTTAAACTATAAAAATTATGAGGACAAATGGAATATACTCAGGCTGCTACTCAAAAAAGTGTAAAATGGGGATTAATGAAGTTACTGATTCTAACGTCATTTCATTCAATCAAGAAAAAAATTAAATTATCAGACCCCAAGGTTCAGAGTAAAGTATCTAATGTCTAGCTTCTTAGAATCACCCCATAAAAAAAAAAAATAATAACTGTAAACAGAGAATTACTAGTAAACTTCTCAAAGCGTCATTACCATTGGAATCGCTTCCTGGTATGTCTGGTTTTCTTTGTCTGGTGCTCACTGCCCTTGAAAAATCATTTGGGGGCGGGGGGGGGACTTCCCTGGTGGCGCAGTGGTTAAGAATCCGCCTGCCAATGCAGGGGACACGGGTTCGAGCCCTGGTCCGGGAAGACCCCACATGCTGCAGAGCAACTAAGTCCGTGCGCCACAACTACTGAGCCTGCGCTCTAGAGCCCGAGAGCCACAACTACTGAGCCTGTGCGCCTAGAGCCCGTGCTCCACAACAAGAGAAGCCACCGCAACGAGAAGCACGTGCACCACAACGAAGAGTAGCCCCCGCTCACCACAACTAGAGAAAGCCCACGTGCAGCAACAAAGACCCAACACAGCCAAAAATAAATTAAAAAAAAAAACAAAAAGAAAAATCATTTGTGGGAATTTCCAAAATCCTAGGATGAAGATGCCTCCCTGAAGAGAGGATGTAAACTTACTTCTGTCCAGTGTCTGGAGGCATTAGCAGTGGAGGACCACAGTAAACCAAGCTCAGGGTTTAAGGTTCTTTGATCTGTACAGGCTACATGGCTTTGGGCTACAAGTCTGCATGACAGCCAGTTTGTGGCCTCAACTTCTCTAGAACAAACTTTTTATTTTCCTTTTTGATCCTTGTCTGCTCAGTGCCAAGGCAACCTTCCGTGTAGTTCCCTATGGTGGGCAGGCAAGTAAGTTCTGGTTCACCCTTCCCTGAGGGTGCAGCCCTCTGGGGTTCCAGGTTAATGTGGGAAGGGTCTCCTGTAAGATAATCTACCTTGGGTGAGCCCTAGGTCTTGCCTTCAGTCCCCCTGACCCCATAAGGCTGCAGAACCAAAGGCAATGTGGCTTTGGTTTACCAGGGCCACCCTTACCCCTCTGGATTCTGGTATTCCCCCAAATATTGGCCTGGCAAAAAAGCTCTACTATCATGTTGCCTCTTCATGTTTTGTTTGTTTGTTTGTTTTTAAAGCCAGGATCAGAAGCCAGGAATCTGGCTTCTGAGACCATATTTTTTTTTTTTTTTTTTTTTTGCTGCACTGGGTCTTCGTTGGGGCACATGGGCTTCTCTCTAGTTGCGGCGTACGGGCTCCAGAGAGCGTGGGCTTAGGTGCCCCGCGGCATGTGGGATCTTAGTTCCCCAACCAGGGATCAAACCCGCGTCCCCTGCATTTGAAGGCAGATTCTTAACCACTGGACCACCAGGGAAGTCCCTCTTCATGTTATTTTTTTTTTAGTGATTTTTTTTTCTATATACTTTTTATATACTGCTAATAACATTTCTTGTTGTTTTTAGCAGGAGAGTTAATCTAAATAACTTAGTCTGTCATAACTAAAACAGAAGATGCTTTACACTATAATAAGTAAATCACAGGTATATTGCTCCTTGTTTTCAAATATTAATTAGCTCTATTTTACCTCCTCAAAATTACACAGCTCACGTGATTTACAATATGAAACAGTGCTTTTCTTATATGCCTCTGAAAATGATAACTGAACAGCAAGATAAAATTAGTAAAGCTGAAATTTCATCTTGGGAAAATTTTTGTATTTAAAGGAAATTTATCACGCTTGAGACTAAATCAAGTGAGTTTCTCTTGATGTAAATACATAATCAATTTCACCTGCTATGATAAAGTTTATGCCTACATCAGTTTCCTTCTAGCAGCAAGCATATTCCAAGCCTCCCGCTATTCTGCTGGTTAATGTGTACTCTATAAAGGCACACACTCATCTTAATATCAGCATTTTAATATATTTAAACATAGCATGCACTGTAAAGCAATGGAGAAATAATTTGTGGGCCATATAGCAAATTAACAGGCAAATAAGAGAATGGGAATAAAACAACTATGACAAAAAGTAATATCCTTAATATAAAAAAGAACTCCTACAAAATTCAAAAAAGAATATCCCTGGGACTTCCCTGGTGGTCCAGTGGGTAAGACTCCGCACTCCCAATGTAGGGGGCCCGGGTTCGATCCCTAGTCAGGGAACTAGATCCTGCATGCATGCTGCAACTAAGAGTCTGCATGCCACAACTAAAGATCCTGCATGCCTCAACTAAGACCCGATGCAGCCAAGATAAATAAATAAAATAATTTAAAAAAAGAATATCCCTATTGAAAATCGTAAAGAAAAATTCACAAAGAAAGAATAATTCACAAAATATTAACCCTCACTGGTAATCAATAAACGTAAATAAAATCAACTAATAAATTGGTAAAGCTCAATAATGCTCATTATGTGTGAGGGCTGGGAGAGATAGGACAAATAATGATGGTGGGAGTGTAAATTGGAGTAGGCTACCTAGAAACCAATCTGACGTTGACCAGCAAGATCCGGTCATCTTAATTACAGGAACGCACCAAGAAACCTGAGGGCACGTGAACAGGCTCACACACCTGCCTGCCTCTCCAGTCTCATTTCACATCACGTTCTCCCTTGCTCCAGCCACACTGGCCTTCCTTGAGTTCCGTAACCGAACCAAACTCTTCACATGGGGGCCTTTAAAGATGCAACTGTGCTTCTCTTCCCCTGCCTGGAACGCTCCTCTCCATACCCCCGCTGCCCACCCAACTCCTCTGCCTGAGTGACTGCCATCCACTCTTCAGGCCACTTTCTTAAAGAAGCCTCGCTAATCAGTTATCAGGTTCTCCTGTTATAATCTCTCATCGTATTCTTTACTGTTCCTTAATTATACTATCCCAACTTGCAACCATTTTTCCTTCAGAACAGTTATTGCCAATTGTAATTATACACTTATGATTATTTGATAGGTCCACCCACCCCCTCCCCAATTCAAAGTGCCTTGGGGGTAGAGACCATCTACTCTGGTCACTGATATAACCCCAAGGCTCAGCACAGTGCTATGCACAAGGTAGGCACTTAAAAAGCATTTGTGGGCAGGCCCCGGTGCAGACCTGGCCAAGTCCAAGAACCACACCATGCACAACCAGTCCCGAAAGCAGCACAGAAACGGCATCAAGAAACCCCGATCAGAACGGTATGAATCTCTTAAGGGGGTGGACCCCAAGTTCCTGAGGAACATGCGCTTTGCCAAGAAGCACAACAAGAAGGGCCTGAAGAAGATGCAGGCCAACAACGCCAAGGCCATAAGTGCACGTGCTGAGGCTATAAAGGCTCTCGTAAAGGGACTTCCCTGGTGGCGCAGAGGTTAAGAATCCGCCTGCCAATGCAGGGGACACGGGTTCGAGCCCTGGTCCGGGAAGATCCCACATGCCGCGGAGCAACTAAGCCCGTGCGCCACAACTACTGAGCCTGTGCTCTGGAGCCCACGAGCCACAAGTACTGAGCCCGCGTGCCTAGAGCCCGTGCTCCACAACAAGAGAAGCCACCGCAATGAGAAGCCCACGCACCACAATGAAGAGTAGCCCCCGCTCGCCACAACTAAAGAAAGCCTGCGCACAGCAACAAAGACCCAATGCAGCCAAAAATAATTAATTAATTAATTTTTTAAAAGAGGCTCTCGTAAAGCCCAAGGAGGTCAAGCCCAAGATCCCAACGGGCGGCAGCCACAAGCTCAGTCGACTTGCCTACATTGCTCACCCCAAGCTCGGGAAACGTGCTCATGCCCTCATCGCCAAGGGTCTCAGGCTCTGCCGGCCAAAGTCCCAGGCCAAGGCTCAAACGAAGGCCAAGGCTGCAGGTGCAGCTGCGGCTCCAGCTCAAGCTCAGGCTCCCAAAGGTGCCCAGAACCCCACAAAGGCTCTGGAGTAGAGACCTTTATCTGCCAATGTGAGGACAGAAGGACTGGTGTGACCCCTGGGCTGCTGTCTGCATGGGGCTGGTATCCTCCTGTGCTATTTGTACAAATAAACCTGAGGCAGGAAAAGAAAAAAAAAGCATTTGTGGAGGTAATGAATGAGTGGTGCTCATTGCAACAATATTTATGACAAAGCTTCCAATTCATGTGTCAAGATACAGATCCTCTCAACCCCTGAGACAGCCTGGAAGGGTCTAGGGCGCCCTGGTTGCCAGGCAGGGTCCATTTATCTAGTGAGTCATACAAACACCATCATTTTCTAAATGTGCTGTAAAGTAGAAAAGGTTAAAATTATTAATAATCCTCCTTGTTTTAAATTTGGAAACATCCTTCTTCAATGCCTTTGCTTCTAACCACCTACCCATTATCTTGCTCTTGGATATATGTTCAAGAACCCATCTAGGAACCCGCTTTGACTGATCATAAGACAAGGCATGGTTAGTGTAGCACTTCGTCTCTGTTCCAGTTAAAGGGAATCCAAATTGTTCTAAGAGAGCCCTTTGTGAAGAACCTAAAAATGAAAAACAGGGGAAAAAAATAACAGTTAGTGACTATTATTAGGAATAAAAAATTATAAGGAAGGGGGTAAGACAAAGGACTGACTCAACAATTTAATCAACCAGGTGATCTCATTTTTGCAATTACTTATAAAGCAAAGAAAAGAGACTGTAGGCAAAATACTGGTTTTGCCTATAAGCAGTTGTATAGTTCTATCCAGGTAAACTGTAGCTATTTCATTAACTGTTGTTTTCTAATTAAAAAAAAATTTTTTTTATTTTTCTAATTTATTTATTTTCTTATTGATTGATTGCTGTTGGGTCTTCTTTGCTGCCCGCGGGCTTTCTCTAGTTGCAGTGAGGTGCACAGGCTTCTCAATGAGGTGGCTTCTCTTGTTGCTAGAGCACAGTTTCAGTAGTTGTGGTGCACGGGCTTAGTTGCTCCGAGGCATGTGGGATCATCCTGGACCAGGACTCGAACCCGTGTGCCCTGCATTGACAGGCGGATTCTTAACCACTGCGCCACCAGGGAAGTACCTCATTAACTGTTAAATAAGGACCTGATCTTGCTGGTCTTTCACATCAAATTTTCAAATCTCTGCCCCACAAAGTACAGTGTATACAAAAGCAGCAAAGGAAAAACTCCTGTCATTACTAGTCATTGACATGATTGAATGCGAGACAGCCTACCTACTCATTATGTTCTAAGAGTTAATGTGGGGACAAAAGCACAGCCTTTTAAATTTTTTTAAAAGACCATCGTTCAGGGGCTTCCCTGGTGGTGCAGTGGTTTAGAATCCGCCTGCCAATGCAGGGGACACGGGTTCAAGCCCTGGTCCGGGAAGATCCCACATGCCGTGGAGCAATTAAGCCCGTGCGCCACGGCTGCTGAGCCTGTGAGCCCGCGTGCTACAACTACTGAAGCCCGTGCGCCTAGAGCCGGTGCTCTGCAACAAGAGAAGCCACCGCAATGAGAAGCCCGCGCACCGCAACAAAGGGTAGCCCCCGCTGGCCGCAACTAGAGAAAGCCCGCGTGCAGCAACGAAGACCCAACGCAGCCAAAAAAAAAAAGACCATCGTTCACTGACACTCTTCCTCAATGTTCTGGTACTGAAGCAGAGATGTGTGCTGCAGCAAGACAGTGGTAAAACTGGTATTGCTTTTCCTAGTGGGAGAAACCAAGCACGCACGGAACAGGGAGTCGGTTTCCAAATAATTCTCTCTCGATGCGCTCTCCAGGCTTCAACCCACCAGAGTTGCTCTCTTGCTAAATGCCAAGTATCAGGAGGAGCAAGTTAAATTAGTGTATCCGAGACAGAAAGAAACGAGCATGAGCTCATTTATTTTGTCAAATATAAGGTACACCTGGTAACCTGCAGATTTACATCCTTTGAAGAAGGGCCAGCGGGTATTCTTCATTTGAACGATGATAAATTGAGGACAGTTAACTGATCTGCTAAAACTATGTGTTCATTCGTTCATTCATCCATACGTACTGGATGCCAATTATGTACCAGGTACAGGGCTGGTGGAGAAGAACACTGACACCGTCCGAGCGCTTATGGAGCTAACAATCTAGGGGAGGACATAGACAATAAAAACAGACATGTCGGGGTAGTAGATCCCCAAGGGGAAGGAAGTACATGGAGCAGGCAGGTGAGACGCAACGCGGGGAGAGGAAGCCGAGCCGGGAGACTGCAAGGCAGACGACCAAGGGCCGGGCGAGTGGAGACAGCGCACGTCCATGGTTACGGCTCCTGCCCGAGGTAGCAGCCCGGGCCCGAGACCTGGGGACCCACACACTCACCGTCCGGCTCCCTCACCGCCAACGCTGGCTCAGCGTCCCGACTCCGGAGAAACTGCACGACAGTTAGCCCGGTTCCCATAGCGCCCGCGACGGCTCCAGCCACGAAGCCACTCAAAAAGCGTCGGGAGCCTCGGAGGCGTGAGGCAAAAGTTTTGGCAGCCATCTTGCCGAGACGCTAGCCTTTTGCCTTAGCGCATGCGCACTCCAGGTCAGCCGCCTAAAAGCCAATCGCAACCGCGGGATCAAGACACGCATGCGCTACCTGGAGTCGCTGGCCCTGAGCCTCTCAGGAGACACCGGAGGCCAGAGCGCAAGCGCGCGACCCCTGGTGACAAACCTGGAGCCCCAGGCGCGTCCCGGCTCCACCCCTGGTCCCCTGGACCGGGTGATGGGTGAGAGTATGACGCCTTGAAGGCTCAGTATGTGCACATACAGTCCTGAGAAGAAAATACTCTTAGTCCCGTTTAATAAGTGAGTAAACCACTTGCGCATGCTTACGCTAAGGTCCTCAGAACCGAGATTCCAACTTAGGTCTGATTCTAAAACGTGTGCCACATTGGATGTCCTCATGACACGTGGCTTTGAAATCGCATGGTACACAAATCGTAACTTCTAAAGATAGCTTTGCATCTCCTAAGGAGTTTCTTGGCAAGACAGTACTCCATGGTGGTTTAGGACCCTGAATCAGAGCACAGGGGTTTGGATCCCCACTCAACCACTTTCTACTTTTCTGTTTCCTCTTTTTAAAACGGGAATAATAATAGTAATAATAATAATACTTATTAGACCATAGGGTTCTTGTGAGGATTAAAGGAGATTAACCATGTAAAGCATTTGGGGAAGAACCTGGGGCATGTCGTTAAGTGCTCTGTTAATATTAACAATTTTTATTTAGGCAGCTCTACTTTATCTTGATAGAATATGAAATCCGGATTGCTGAATGCCTGCTGTCAAAGGAAGGATATATGTTTTATGCACTCGCACTCACAAATAAATAGGTCTTCTTCATTTTGCAGCATAATCTCCAGCATCCCGTGTGGATTTAGTTCACTAAGCAGGAGGCCATTTCTAACAACCAACTTAAATGGATACATTGTTTTGACAGCTTCATGGCTCCATGCGCCCTCCCAGGACTACCTGTCATGAAGTCATTTTGTATAATCCCCAGGGCTTCTGACACTAACTGGTTGAGCTAAGTCAACCAGAGTCTTCCTAAG
Organism: Eubalaena glacialis; assembly: GCF_028564815.1. Lineage (NCBI taxonomy): Eukaryota > Metazoa > Chordata > Mammalia > Artiodactyla > Balaenidae > Eubalaena > Eubalaena glacialis. Next base: position 65,044,571 of record NC_083722.1, on the reverse strand, counting down.
GATTTTCGATCTGGAACTTTCTCCAGATAGCAAAGCTGTGACATATGGAACTCCCGCTCTGTCTACAGCCTTTTTTCCTGCTAAGTAGACAAAGAGTAGATGCATCTGGTCTTGCACAGAACACCAGTGGAACAAATGCTCGAGACACGGGTGAAGGCATGCCATGCTGACCCCAGCTTCCAAGGCTCCTGAAGAAGCCCAGACACATCCTGCCTTTACCCAAGGCTTGGCTGGCCACTTGCCCCAGGATCCTTCCAGCAAAGCCCCCTTTTTGTTTAATGGTGTCTGGCATGTGCAATCAAGAGTCCAGACAAATACGACCAGGCAACACTGGTATCTGTAGGTTTCAAAGCTGCTTTGACAGCTTCCATCAGAATTTACTAAATACACACATTCACCTAAGAGGTAGTTCTCAAGGCCCTCCTAAGTGCCGTGCACTGTGCTAAGCACCAGAAAGCGAGAGAAATGGTGGGTGACTCTTCCTCTCCCACATCCTGTACTTGGAAACAACAGTGAGCCCCACACTGGGTCCCAAGAGTCAAGAATTAGAAGTAAAGGCTGCCTGACTCTGGGTAGGGTACCTCCTCTGGGCCTGTTTGTCCACCTTTAAAATGAAGGACCAGTAGTGGGTTTTTTTTAAAATTTTTATTTATTTATTTATTTATTTATGGCTGTGTTGGGTCTTCGTTTCTGTGCGAGGGCTTTCTCCAGTTGCAGCGAGCGGGGGCCACTCTTCATCGCGGTGCGCGGGACTCTCACTGTCGCGGCCTCTCTTGTTGCGGAGCACAGGCTCCAGACGCGCAGGCTCAGTAGTTGTGGCTCACGGGCCCAGTTGCTCCGCGGCATGTGGGATCTTCCCAGACCAGGGCTCGAACCCGTGTCCCCTGCATTAGCAGGCAGATTCTCAACCACTGCGCCACCAGGGAAGCCCCAGGACCAGTAGTTTTAAAACTATCATCAGGGGAACCCTAGTATTCCATAGGGGTGCTTGAGAATTAAGGGAAGGAGTAGGAGGGCAGGCTGAATGGCCCCTGAGCCCTCTTCTACTTGCTAACTTGGGCAAGCCTGCTTTTATGAACCGGCTTTTGTGTCCAATTTTTTTTTTTTTAACTGAAAGAATCCCTTTGCTGAAGAGAAAGCAACCAGATGGTCCCTGCAGTCCGACCTTCCAGTGTTGCTAGCGCTAAGGTCTTCATTCAAAAATGTTAGCCTTTTGTCTTCCTCTCCTTCTCATCAAGGGCACTCACTAATCAAAGGTGAACTTTCTAACTCTGAGAGGACAAAATGGATCAAAAACTGGACAACTGGTGCCTAAATAAAGGGCCCCTTCATCAAAAATTGTTCCAAAGAGATCCAAGCAGGTTATTTAATCTTCATAATTAACAGTGAATAAAAAGGCATTGACACCACCAGAAGGATTCAAAGCAATTGTTTCTCCACTTAGCAAATATTAGAGGCCAAAAAAAAATCTTTTATGTTACTCCAGAAAGCAGTGAGGTGATTTCTGCGTCTTTCCTGTTTTATTAGGTAGTAGAGACTATAATTATTTTATTAGCAGGGAACCATGTTTGCATCTAGTGAGATAACTCAGGAGCTCCCAAACGGGAGATCTGGCCTGCTGATTCAGATCTGGGGTGGTGCTCCATCACTGGATTTTTTTAACAGCTCAGCAAGTGACCCGGCTACTCAGCCATGTTTGGAAATGGCAGCGCTTGTATTCTCAGTAGTCCTGAATATAACTTATTTTCTAGGTTTCTCTGTTGCACTTACAAAAATATTGCTCAGGGTTGTCTGCAAAGTATAGGATTGGGGAGCAGGGTTGTGTGTGGGGGGATCTTGGGGATTTGGAAAATACACCCCTGTCCTGCAGGAACATACCCAAAGTCCCAGGACAGTCCATTAAGGAGAAGCCCACAGTGTCTCCAACTAAGTCCCGAGCTTCTGAAGGGCAGAACTGGAGACCTGTGCTTAGTCCACCCACAGGACCTTGGCAGCCTAGGTATCAGCCATTAACTGCATGTCGTCCAAGCAGGAATTCACGGAGGTGCTCAAGTTGGCCCTGTAAGTGGGAGAACACAACCCCCTGCCGTGTGATTAAGAGAGACAACAGGATTTTATTATTATTATTATTTTATTTTCATATACAAAAAGATAAAACTTGAAACAGTTCTAGATTTTTCCTCCTATCTGTTGGGGTGTGGCTGCTTCTTCACACAGGGGGAAAAAACTACATTCACATCGGTTTATTTGAGGACCCAGTGCAGAGTTCAAGCAGCAAAACCCCAACTTAGCAGATCTAATTCCAAACTTGACACTCATTTCTAAAATTACCACAGTAAAAAGGAACAAAGATCCACTGCAAATGAATGAACTATGATACAATGTTCTCTCCAAAATGTCTTCATTTTGCAACTGTAATTACATGGATGTCTGCTTTAGGCCATTTTAGATGTGTGCGGGTATATAATATACATATGTGTGTGTGTTTTATATATATATATATATATATATATATATATATATATAAATCAGCACACTTTTCAAATCCAGACAGGGTAACAGCAACAAGCTTAACTCTGTGTATATATATATATATATATATATTTTTTTAAAACGTGATACTTTAGTATAACTTTTGTTAATTCAGTAGTACAATCTATTTCTGTTCTACAAAATTTTTATTTTATAGCTACAAGGGTGAAAAGTGACCTATTACATTTACATCTCACATATCCTGGCATACAAACAGTACTTACTGAATTTGAGCCAAAAACTAGAAGTCTTTAGTTTTAGCACTTGAAGAGCTTCTTCACTTCTACAGGCTTAAATCATATCCTAGTCACATTTCCAGAGTTTTCAAATGATTCATCATTGTAAACCGCGAGAAACAGGTGAATCCAAACTTTTAATTACAGTTTTATATACAAGTTAGATAACACAGCTCAAAAAGACTTTGCTATCCATCCTAAACCCAACACACACATTCTCCACTAAGTTATTAGACAAGTCTTAGGATTTTCCTTCTTTTCCTTACAAATAATACACACATTTAGAAGGAGCTGGTAAAACTGACATATAAGATGGCAAATGAGAGGTGACATCTGTTGGTTCCAGAACTGGTCCTGCAAATGTTGTACTCTGCTGTGTTCTTTAACTGTGTGTCTGTTACATGCAGAAGCTCTTTTCACAAGAATTGACATCAAACTCAATGTAAGTTAAATTTACAGTACTGTATGAAGTTCTTCAGATTCAAGGACAAATGTGGAAAAAATATTAACACATGAAAAATTCGGCCTTTGATGCTACCATTAAGATCATGTCAAATTCATAAGCAGATTCTTTTGTACAGTTGAAAAACAGCATTGTGTGGATTTGTGGCGTGGAACTGAAATCTAGAAGTATGTTTCTCATCTGCGGTAACCCTCACCCCCAATTCTCAAGTACCACCCAATTCTCTTTGCATTTTTACAGAATTCTAGGAAAAAAAAAAAAGGGAGGAAAGAGACGCTGGCATTTTAACAACTCCTCCCCTCACACGAGGTCTTCACACTCTCAGATGAGGTCTCCTAAGAATCTCTGTACGGTCACTGGCTCTCAGATGGCCTTTGACAATGACTTGGACACTTTCCAAATCAAATCCCAGATGTTGCCTAACCTTTCCTACTCTCATCTCTGTCATTGCTGGTAAAATTTCGATGCGCGCGTTTTTCCCTTATGGAGAAATTATTTGGCTCAACATACACTTAACTCGTGGCAGGGCTCTGAGAAAACCCCAGCTGGGCTAAAGTAAAGCCCTTGTAGAGAGTGAAGTAAACAGCGCCTGAACAGAGCAGAGACCGAACACTTCGAGGGCTGAGTTGGGACCCAGTGGGGACACACTGACCCTGGTGTCCCACGGTCAGCAGGACAGGCCAGGTGGGCAGCCCACGCTTGTAGGGCTGAGTTACCACTTTAATGTTGGTCTGCCATCTATGCCCCAGTGACAAAAATTCAGATGTGGTGACTGCTGGTTAATTAAACTTTCTGAACTGGTAAAAAAGGCTCTTTAAAAAATATATATATATTTATTTAAAATACATCAAAATGACAAACAGCCATAACCCGCAAGGCCTAATTTCACAGCAACATATGCTACAGACATCTTCCCGAAATGCACTGTGGTGGATAGGGGGCCGGTGGGTTTCAATCCTGCCATTTAAGGGAATGTTCTTCATTTGAGCTTTAGTGACTGGAAATGTGTTACAAAGAGCTCATTTTTGGAACTCATTTGTGTACAAGGCCAACCAGTTGAATCACTCTGCCTATTCAGACAGCAGAATACTGAAAATGGCAGAATTCAGAGTGGAGCGTGGAAAGCACCCTTCAGATGGCACTCGAGACCCATCCCACTGCAGGGCCATGAAGAGCTTGCCAGAAGCCCCTTTTGCAATCCTTGGGAAGAGTTTTACTTTAAAACAAATAAGTACCCATACTCGGCAGGGTTCCTGCGTGTGTATGTCACAAGCCTGCAGTTTCGAGAGGACCCAGATGGTGACACTGTTCAACACAAGGTCTGAGGTAACTGGTTCTTAACACACCTGGAGCACAGAACTGCATCCAGAAAATACAGCCAGGAAAAAGGAAAAAGGTGGGGTTTCGGGCTAGAAAAGACAAGTAGAAAAAAGCTTACAGCAGTTGCTTTTGGGGGGAGGCAGGTGACAAAAACAAAGGCACAACAGAATTACATTCCAAGACACGTGGCTGGAGAGCAGAGAAATGTTCTTTGATGGGGAACAGGTAAAGGACGGATGGTTGGCTCCCAGAGTGCTCCTGGATCTGCCGAAACTCAATTCATTCAAGTATAAAAGGGGTGGCGTAAAACTTTACTCTCGATCAGACCGAATAAAAGCACAGCTGGTTTCACATGACACATGAGGGACTCTCCTGACAATATTGTCCCAACCAGAACACCTCCGAACGCAGCAGCTGAAGCCAGCAGGCAGGGGCTGGGGAACAGGCCTTCAGCCATTACGGCTACAGAGTATGAGCTACATGACTCTATACTTGAGTATAGATGAGTATACATGGTGTATACTTCCTATACATCCCCATCAAGAAGGCTTACCCAATAACCATCCACTCTCTACCCAAAAAATCAAAAGGCTAACATGAAGACTGCCTTCCAGATTATGGCAGTGATGCTGACCGTCGTAGGAAGAGCAGGAAAACCTTGTAGATACTGGAAAAATGCCCTGCTGGTACAGGATCCTGAGCCTCGTCCACAGGCTCCTGGGTTACTCGCTAGACTAAAGTGGCGAGCCAATGCCGCCCCTCTCGCCTCCAAACAGCCCTCCCAGAGAAGATAACATGTGTCTGGCAGCTCTCCGTATAATCTGATCACTATGTCCACACACCACCCTCCCCCTTTCCGAATAATTACTCCATTGGGAATTCTGTCCTGAAAACTGGATAATTTGGTCCTAGATAATTCAGTTTGGCAGATTTCTCCAATCACCAAATCCTCTCTTCACATGTTTGTAGCCTGAATCTTATTCTAGTCCCAACCCACCCCAATCTGCACCCATACAATTTCTGTTCCCCAAAACACCTTCACACTACGACACCCATGAGAGTAACTTACAAACTAATTATTCACCTCAGAACCCTTTGTTCAAAAGAAACCTCAGGAGGAAGCACGACTGTAAAGCACACTGCAGGCCCCTCTTGCCTCTCCCAGCCCCCCTCCTCCAGGTCTGCAAGGAGCAGGGCTGAGCATCCCCGTCCTGCACAGACTGTCCCACACAAAGACAGCCACGAGTGGAGTTTTGGTCAAACAAGACCCAAAGATGGTCTGTAACCTGCCAGTGTATCAACGAGGATCCGCAGGAGCACTAAGTGACAGCGCCACACCACTTACACTCCAGTGTATGTTTATCTTGAAAGGTAAAGCTCATTACTCTGATTAGAAAATCATTCTTATTCGAAACTCACTAGACTTTATAAAAATAATCTGTGGTATAAAACAATCTCCACACTGTGCAGAAGAAATCTGTCAGGTGATATAACTAAATATATATGTAGTGCTATAGATTTTTTAAAGTAAAATTTCAAGTGTTGTAACTCTATTATATAACCTATACTTTTATTTACAATGCTACCTAACAACATTCCAATGCAAACATGATTCGGAGAATCAGGGAATGAGCCCACGCCCAACCAACAGCAGAAATTCCCAGGACTCAAGACAGAACTCATCCATTTGCAAAAAAACCATCCTCACCTGCCTGAAAAGCATTAGCTAATGAGTTGTATTTTTTATAACTGTCAGCTTAAAAATGTAAACTTTGCAAATGAATGAAACGCTTTTCTGTAGATGTCCAGAAGAAACCACGTTTGTAGAATCCACTGCATACACACACGTCCGTGTGTATATTTCTTTAGTGTCCTGTAGCTGGCTTGCAGTAGTTCTCAGAATTGTCTAGGCCCCAGACAATCCAAAGACACTCCTGGAGAAGAAAGGGCAGCACAGGGCCCATCTCCACATGCTGGCGTTTAGAGAATATGCATTTTAATTCATGAGGAAAAAACATTTGTGTTATCGCTACGAGCTGCCATAGGAGCAAATAAAATATCACTGGTTTTGGCACTACAGGGATACATGGAGTACCACAATCAAAACGTCCTGCTTCATTCATACCTGGAAGATACCGTCACAAAAATGTAAAAGCTTGGTAAAAATTGTGAAAATTTAAATAGTGGTAAATCTTTTAAATTCAAAATCTTGTCCAAACCAAAGTTTACAGTGGACCCAAAACGAGTTTAAAATAGGAATATTCAAAATATCCCACTACATAATTTGGACTTTTACTTGATGATAATGTATAGGTCTCCTGGACCCACTACAGTCGTCCCTCTGTATGGGGGAGGGGTGTGGCAGGGGGATAGGAATCCAAAATCCACTGAGGCAGAGGCCTCTTACATAAAATGGTGTAGCGTTTGCATATAACCTCCACAGATCCTCCCCTATACTTGAAATCACCTCTAGATTACTTATAATACCAAACAATATAAATACTATGTAAATAGTTGTAAATACAATGTAAATACTATGTAAAGAGTTGCCAGTAGGTGGCAAATTCAAGTTTTGATTTTTGGAACTTTCTCTTATTTTTCCCCCCAAAATATTTTTGATCCAAGGTTGGTTGAACCCGCGAATGAGGAACCCGTGGATACAGAGGGCCGACTGTAATTGTTTTTAAAGTGTGGCTGAGTCAAATAAATTAATTTCCAAGGGAGAGGGTGCGTTTTAAACTTCAATTTCTTTTTGCTACAAAACTAAAATCATCTTTTAAAACTTCCCCAAGCCTCCTAAAGGTCTGGGATACATTCATACGTGAATTGCTGGTTACAAATTAACTGTCAGGAATCTTACTTAAAGAACTATGCCTATAACCCTGAATTCATTGTTTACAAATCTAGACTGAGGAAATAAACAAACAGTTCATCAACTGAATTACTGGGTCTGTTTCTTTGCCTAAAACATTACTCCTGATTGAGACTTAAACTCATCATTACTAGGCTGAACACATTAGCTGCTGAGCATTTTATTAGTTCAGCTTTTGTAAACAGCCATTGACCTAGGAGAATTCAAATCACCCAAAAGAGGAGAAAAAGCCATCTTGTCCTATTTCCTTTTCTGGCCTCGGGGGCGGGGGGGGGGGGGGCGGGGGGGGCATGTAGAAAGTCAATTAATTCCCTGTGCTTCTTGGAAAAGTGTGGTCTGAGGGCCCCTGAACTGTGAACCAGGCAGGCCTGGCCGTCTCTCCGAAGATTCAGAACCCAACCGGCCACTGAAATAGCTGGGACTGACAGACTGAGTAAACCGAGTTCTCCTGGAAAATGCTTTCCAATTTAGATATTTTTCTAGTGAGCCAAGTTCTCCGGAATAACGCCTGGCTGTTCAACTTCTAGTACCGCTTCTAAAAACTTACATACATACGCTCACTAGATTACTAAAAAAACATCAAATCCTTGTATTACCAACAGATGCTGGGAACTTCACATTGCATTCTAAAAAGAGGCAGAATTCCATCTGCAAGAGGGTCATCTAGTCCTCCCACCCTGGATGGAACAGCTGCCTCCCTGCCCTCATGGCTCAGAGCACAGGGGCCACATGATGGGCTTTCTGCGCCACACATAGCACATGGTGGACCCTCAATACACGGCTGGGCTTGCCACCAAGGAAACACACATGCAACCCAAGCACCCAGTGCAGAGGGCCAGGGCAACAGCCAGCAAGAATGCGGCCAACTGGAGAGAAAGGGGACACAGAACTGCATGGTCCCCTGCTCAGCTCCCTAAAGCATGACAGGAAAGCCATGACAGGAGGGTGAGCCTGGCCCCTAGGGGCAGGGGAAGAACCACCTCAGTGGCCTGGAGATGGCAGATCTTTCCCTTGGCTGAGAACATGTGAGCTGGGGGCTCAAGAATCCTGAGGATGTTCGAGGCTGGACAAGGTCCTTCGTATTCTGGACACATGCGACCACATACAGACAGAGTGAATTCTGAGTCAGAAGCAGCTGGCACACACGGGGAAGCCTCCCCAGCAGGACTAACCCCTCCGGGCACCTACTGAAAGCATACAGGACAGGAAGGCCATCTGAACACCAGGCTGATGGCGCTCACCACATTTATGCACAGCTGGGTCTCCCTTCCTCCTAAGAAGGGTCCATTCTCAGCCCTCACGCCCGAAGTAATCAACCAAAGAAGGACTCCTGGTAGGGACCAACGGCCCCAGGCGAAAGCCCAGCTTATGCCAGCCCCAGCATGAGCTAACAACTACATCCATGGCCTTCCCTGGCTGCCCGTCATGAAGAGTCCTCTGCAGGACACTGTGGCATGGCGGCCTCTGTCCCCATGTGTCTCCTCCTTCCCGTGCTCACTCCTGGATCTCTCTGGCTCAGGAGATCTCCCCACAGCGATCAAACAGAACACACTCTCCCCGCAACAAGTCCACCCCGCAGCCAGAAGCCTGCCCGTACGACAGCACACTAGGAAGAAAGGGGCAGGGAGCCTGGGCCACGTCTATCCCCTGACTTGGCCACCCTCTCACCCTGGATGAGGCAGGGAAAGCGATACCAGACTCCCTGCCCCCCCGGTCTTCCACAGAGCTTGGCGGGGGGGAAAAAATGTAGCAGTGATCTGAGCTCGTCGGAAGTGGAGGCTACAAGAAATCTTGGTGGAGAAGAGCACAGGCAGAGGCCCCCAACCCCATCGACACAAATTAGAGCTCTGGATGGTTGACTCCCCGGAGAAGAAGACATGACAGTAAACGTAACTTTATCAGAGGCGGAAGACCCACCCAGGCCCCAGCAGCATGCCCGGGAGAGAGATGCCCACCCTCTCCTGGCCACGAGCAGTCAGGGACACTCAGCCTAGCACGCGGGGAAGAGGCCACTGGAAGCCCTCTGCCCAGCCACACCACACGGGGCCATCTCTGGACACTTCATTCTGGTGCCAAGGCCCCAAAGGGAGTGACAGTGGCTGAGCACTGGGTCAGCAAAGAGGGAGCGCCCCCAGACAAAAGGCCTGCCCTGTCCGTCCTGCATCCTGCCCCGCAGGTCCCACAGCAGGGCCAAAACGTGCTCCCAGAAGAATCAAGCCAGCACACAAAAGAAAAACTGCCCAGAGGAAATCTAAAACCAAACAGAGGCTGGGGTTTAGTGTTCCACATGGGCTGGGATCAGGGATCTAATCATTCCTATGGTAAATTAGCTACATTTGTTACTGGTTTATTTGTTTCTTCTGAGGGTTGAAAAGTAGAGACTCCCAGCACTGCCTAAGGAGAAAGCTGGAGAAATCAGATATGGCACTTTTCAATAAATATTTTAAAGCTTCTGAAAGAAATAAGTGGAAAAGAAAAGCAACTGCTGTAAGGCCTGTTTTTCTGTTAAAAATTATTCCGAGGGAAGAAAAATACCACAGCGAAAAATAGCTTAAAAAGGAAAAGTCAGAAGACAAATAACTTACCAAAAAACAAAAACAAAAACCTGTCCCTGTGGCCACCTTGGCCAGCCCACATTTTGACCCATGAAGCAAAAACTGAGCTCCGAGAGGGAAGCAAACTCGCCTCCTACCACACCCCGTGCCCAAACCCGCAGAGAAGGACACGGCCCAGGGGCCCAGAACCCCCGCGGCACAGGGCACTGAGCCCTCACCACCAAGCTGCGCCGTCACAGACCAGCCCCGAGCAGTGTGGACCCAGAGGCCTACAGATCAATTCCGCTATCACTGCTGCCAGTGTGCTTAAGAAATTAAGTCTCGAGTAAAATTACCTCACGTGGGTCTAAAGGCTACAGTTTTGCCAAGTTAAAGTGGGGTCACCTGTCATCCTGAACAATGACCAATCAAGTCGAGGGAAACACTTGAACCTCCAAATAACTCAGGAGGAGGCTCCCCCCTCCCCTTCTCACCCCAGTCAACCTCTCCCCATCGCCCACCAACTCGCCTACCCGCAAGGTGAAGAGATCCAGTTTTTAAATAAAATGGTCTAAAGAAACGGCAAGGAAAAGCCTTCACAAATAAGAGTGATGAATGCCCAGACTCGGCCCAGACAGCCAACCTACAGTTGATGACAATTATTTACAAGGGGGCGTTATCAAAGAAAAATGGTAGCACTCCCTAGAAGACTCACAACTTTTTTTCTTTTTCTCTATTTCTTTTAAACTTTCTTGTCATAAAAGCCAACTTACATTAAAATATACTTACTACAAGACAACACAACTAATAAAATATATAATAAAACTTACACAAGTAGAAAATTCTGAGGTATTTCTGGTTTGAGGTGGTCTGTGGTCGTGAAGTTTTAATTCTCTTACTCTTCAAAATTTAAACCTCGGAAGCCACATAGCAAAGCGTGTGTGTATATGTGGATGTGTGTGTTTTGTTTTTTTAAAAAATTTGCATGTTTCATAAATTAAAAAAATTCAAATGTTGAAACAGCAGCATTAGGAACATTCACTGACGAGAGCAAGGTTATGGCAAAACAGAGAAACGGTTTTTCGAATATGCACCTCTTTAAAGGGTCTGGAGAAAGCTGTGTTCACGAGCCACAGAAAGGGACAATAACGTCACCACACAGGGCAGAGCCAGCACTGCAGGACTCCGGGGGTCTCCGGAGGGGCAGGCCTTGGCAGGTCCAACCCAGGAAACTCTCCTGCCCTGGCTGTGCAGAGCGCCCCCTCTGGCCATTTCCCTGAACTGCTCCAGGAGGAAGCAATGTACATATTTCAACTTTTCCTCCATTAAAGATATTTACAGTATCATGTCTTATGAAGAATGTACTCACTAAACCGTGATGATTTATACCCTTACCTAACCTTAAAATCAGGGCAGAAAAAATGTTTTGTCCTATGCCCAAGCCCAAGTGAGTGGAAAAAACTGGTCAGGGCCAACAGATGGGTCAGAGCCACACCTGATTTCAGACTTTCTCCAAACCCTGCTCTTGCCGTTAATGCTTGGCCTCCACACACTCCTTCCCCTCGATTCCTGGTTACCTGAGAAGTAGTCTCATAGCAAAGGATGTTGCTCCGAATATGCCCGGGTCCAGTGTAGCTCTGCACCAAACCCCACCCCCAGCTCTGTCCTCCCCTCCAACTCCGGTCCAAACCATCCTCATCCTCAGCCCAGTTTTTCCTCGGTCAGGACAACACCCGTTAATCCGTGAAAGACACATCTGCTGTTTCTTAAACTCACTGTCTAAAAAGGGAGAAAAACAGAGTAAAAGGCGGGCGGTGGGGGTGGGGTGGAGGACGAGGGCAGAGGGAAACTCCTCTTTTGAGGAAGATGTGTTCTTATGTAACAGTCTTCAAAGGTTCCTCTAGGTAGAGTTTGCAGCATTAAGTTTCCTAAGACAGGAGATGGGTTTCTTTGTGTCACAGATTCTGAGACAACAAACAAAGAGAAAGGGGGAAAAATGAACCCCGAAGGGCGGGAGGTGGCCGAGGCTCCTCAGCACGGCGCTGGTTCTGCATTCACAGCTCAGCACCTCAACGCCTGCTGACGTGTCCGCTGTTTGCGATACAGTAGAGCAATGTGCTGGTAAAAACTGATCCAATCCAAAAAATAATATTAATAATAATAATAATAATAATTATAATAATAATAAAAAGTCAAGGTAAAATAGCAGCTGCATTTTACGTGTTTGTTGGTATTATGGGATTTCCAAAACAAAACACAACTTTTTTTTTTTCCTTTCCTCTTCAGATCCACTGAGTCTGGAGATCCACTCATGTCCTGGGCTTAGATGCTCGACTCCTTCGGGGGCAGGTCCACATTGGTGACGGAGGTCACCAGGGAGACAAGACAGTCCGAGGTAGTGCCATTGACAGACCTCCGGATCAGGGACACCCGCTCCTCCACGCAGCCCGCGGACAGACGAGCTTCTGCGTCGTGGTCCCAGCACTCCTCGATGGTCACACAGAGCTGGGCCAGGCCCTGCACGCCAGCGGGAGAGAGGAAACAGATGCCCGTGCTGGTGGCCCTCACTGAGGACAAGCAAACCTGATGATGTTCCTGAGGACCAGGGAGAGCCACGAGCCCATGTGCAGGGGTCTGAGGGAAACTCCCCTCCCGACAGTCACCAGCCTGAGGCCACGGGCCTCCTCCACAGCGCGGACGAAGGGTCCACTGAACCTCAACGTAGGAAGCAGGGGAACCCAGGGCCCTCCGGGGGCAGACATGGCTGCTGCCGCGGAGCAGTGATATTCAAACGAAATCTTTTTAGGCCAAGCCCAAACCACATAAGGGCCCAAAGTGCAGTCACAGTGGGAAAAGAGGAAGGCTTCATCCCACCCTGTCCCGCACAGCCCTGGACACCTCCCCGGAGTCCAGGGAACGTGGCGTGACACCCTGTGCTGGAACCAACTGTGTGGAGCTGGGAAAGGCAGCAGGATGGGCAAAATGCCCACACCCAGGAGCAAGCCGGCCTGCTCAGCACCAGGACACACTCAGACCTCTCTGGATCTGCTCCTCATCAGGGAATTGGACTGGCAACCCCAGTTTCTCTGCCCTGGGAGACTGAGGAGGTCTGAGGCAGAAGGTAAGTTCCTGGCCCAGCTTCCCTCTACTGATGCCTAAGTTTTCTCCATTTGCAGCTCTGGGTTCCAGGGAGCAGCATGGCAGCGGAACTTGGCCTCCACAGCTCGACCCCAGACCATATGGTGAAAGTGCTAGCTCCCACTGGCCCCAAGGATGTCCCTCTTCTGAATTAACCCTGGGGTAGCAGGGGGAAGGACTCAATGGAGCTGGAGGCAAATATCCTTCCAAGAAAGGTAATGATTTACACAGCTGGGGTCTTTTGTACAGTATCTCCAGACTGGAGGGGCCCAGATGCCACAGAGCTAAGCCATATTAAGCACTTATGTGATAGGTGTCCTGCCCGGTGATGTACAGTTACTCCTTCAATCTATTACTACCCTGAGGAGACAAAGGCTCAGAGAAATAAAGCAATTTGCCGGAAGTCACCCAGCTACTGACCGGCAGATCCAGGATTCCAACCCACATGCGTCAGGCCCAGGGCCAGTGGGCTCCACTGCACCAGTGCTCCACGGGGGCAACCAGGGCTCTGACGGAGCTGTCAGGCCCCATCGCTCTCTGCGGCTAAAACCAGAGCCGCCTCCCGGCAAAGCACTAACCTCCCCAGACGCTCCCCTGGTGGAAGGGAGGCACTGCACTAAGTGGCCTCTGACCAGGTAGGGGCGGAGGGGCTGTCCCGCTGCCTGAGCCCCCTCTCTGACCCTGCCACACACGGGAGGGGCTGCCCTCTCTGCCCCCCAGGCCCCTCACCGGGTGTTTCAGCCAGTGATCCTTGATGGCAGGCCGCATCTTCTTGTGCACGACCACCTCCTGCAGCTCCTCCAGTGACGGGTGCTGGCCAATCTCTTCCTCAAAAGGCAGCATGTACTCGTCCACAGGTCCTGGGGGCACAGAGAGAGCCCGGCGAGGTCACCCTAGCGCCCAGCCCCACCCACCCCCCACACCCAGAATGCTCAGGGCTCCCGTCCCGCTCACCATCGGCAGCTTTGCAGCGGGACACGAGCTCCCACAGCACCAGGCCCATGGCGTACATGTCGATGCGCAAAAAGGCGTCTCTCTGGAAGTTGATGGCCCCCTCAAGCACCTCAGGGGCCATGTACCGCCGTGTGCCCACCTGCACGGGGACGGGGAGGGTCTGCGGTCACCGACCATGCACAAATGCACTCACAGCTGGACACAGGAGCTACAGCCGTGTGCACAGCAGGGCCATCAACAATGACGGCCGTCCCAGACGCACCACATCCCCGGGGGACCCCGGGGTCATGAAGTAATGGCTACTGTAAAGTGTCATTCGAGACAGCAGTAATCTACCATGAACTGCTGCCTCCGTCAGCACCACGAGGGGCTACACAGATGATGTGTACTTCACTGAGAATACTTAAAAATAGTAATAGCCGTTGTTTTAGGATGATCTGCTTAGGCTTAACCTTAGGTTACTTTTTCTAGGCTTCTGGTTTGGATTCTTAGTATACTCTTATTTATCTTATTTTTATCTTGTTTAATAATTACAACTGAAAGAAGAAGGGAAATCTGTTTCTCACTGGCTGGCCCGGGAAACCACGCCACCCTCCAGGCCTCGCTCTCCCCACTGGTGAAACGAGAGCATTGCTCCTGGAGTTCTCAGACAGCCCTGAGCTCGCGGGGCAACCCCTGCCCCCTGCCAGCTGAGCACCAGAAAGGCAGCGTCCACCCCTGTGCCCCCACGTCTTGCACCCCCTGAGGCTCGTCACCTGCCCATGAGTGTCCCCCGGAGGTTTCCCTGGCTCAAACCGAACAGCCAGGCCGAAGTCAGCCAGCACGGCCGTGAGGTCACTCTTCAGCAATACATTCTTGCTCTTAAAGTCCCTGCAGAGACAGTGGACTGAGACAGAGTCGAACATGTGGTCCAACTGACCCTGCTCCTGGCTTCCCACCTTGACTCCCAGAGACCCCAGGCCAGGCCATCCCACCCGTGGGGAGCAGGGTCTGCGCCAGGGTAGAGTTCCATGAAGCCACACGGGCAGGCAGCTTTAGGACCCTCCCTCCACTGGTGTGAGAATCCAGAACTGCACTCCCGCCAGAGCTGCAACACTGACCCCAGCCCGGTGCCCAGCATCGAAGGCCAGCCCTCACGTTCTCAGAGGGCTTGAGGAGGGGGCATAGCAGCCAAGGATGCGAGTTTTCTGGGAAGAATTTACACTATTTGGGATGTGAGTGAAAAGAGAAGTTTCAGTGAACTGGCCTGGGTTCCGAGCAGGCCCCCGAGGCTCGAGCCGCTAAGGGAGCGGCGGCGCGGGTGCTGAGGCTGCGCTCGGCCCGGCCCCTCCCTAGCAGGTCCTCGATCTCCCCGCGCCTGTCTCAGCCTTGCCGTGAGGGCTAAACCGATGCACGAATGTTTAGGGCCACCCCTGGCACACTTACTATGCACTACTGTTAGGTGGAACCATATGGAAGAGTCGACATTCAACCGTTTTTGACCTACAACAATGGCAATTTCATACAGTCAACCTCCTATGTCATTCATGTTATTACCATCGGGGCCCTTCAGCTTTGAACCCTGGAATTCGAGGCTCACTCCCTCCCTCACAGCCACAGAACCACACTACACTAGGTCTACTTCTCTGCGCCACTGTTCCTTCACCTGTAAGAGGGGCAGGGAAAAACAGTACCTATCTTGCAGGGCAGTAATGAGGCTGAAACGACTTGGTGTTTCTAAGTGTTTAGAGCAGTGCCTGGCACTGTGATGAGGAGGTAGCACAGTGGCCCTCAAAGCACCATCCAAGGACCCCAGTGAATCCCCGAGACTGTTTCAGGGGATCTGCAAGGTCAGCATTCTTTTCATAATAATCCGTTATTTGCCTTTTTTTAACCTCGTTCTCCCAAGAGTATAGAGTTTTCCAGAGGCTACACACACACGTCATCACTCTGACAGTTAATGGAATATGTGTGCTCTAATACAGCAAATATCAACAGACATAACCCACAAGAGTGTAAAGGGATCCTAACCAAAAAGTTTGAGACCTGCTAAACCAACTCTCCAAAGTTAGTCAGCAGTCGGCACTTCCTCCTGCAGCCACTGGAGGGCACCAGAGAACTGACTTGCGAGGCCACAGCCTGCAGGGGACGTGGGCAGAAGGCAGGGGAAGAGTCAGGTGGGCACAGGGTTTTGTGCGGTTGCCTCTGACACACCACAGAGCAGCTAACCACGTTTATGAAACTGAGACCCCCCAGGCCCTGCTCTCACCCTCCAACCCTCTCTGCAGCTCTAGGTCAAGCACAGAGAGGGCAACTGCTAACCCAGGTACCTGTGGGCAATAGACGGTTTGTGGCCCTCGCCACGGCACCAGGGCACGTCCTCGTGTAGGTATGAGAGGCCTCTTGACATTGTCTCTGCCACGTGACACAGTTCATTCCATGTGATGATGTTCCCCTTGAGGTAATCCGTCAGGGAGCCCTAGAGGGAACAGCACGGACTCTGGGCGCAGTAGGACAGGATCCAGCCCAGCCCCGGGAAGGCCATCTCCATGGACCATTGGCTGGGCTTCCCACCCCTGACCCTGGGATGCTGGAATTCATGAGGCCAGGAGGGGTTGGGAAGGGAGTGTCGTCAGAGAGTGATAATCATGAAGTCACTACTCCCATTCGTAAGAACTGATCCCAGGGTGAGGGGTTCTTATTGCAGACCCTCATGTCCACACCCATGAAGGGTGACTTCGGGGGAAGGCCAGTGGGGCCCATGGTCACCTCCCGTGGGAGCAGGGTCCACAGGGTGTGGCTCACCTTGTCGTGGAAGGCTGTGATGAGCCACAGCTCCACCTCCAGGTTTGAGCCTCGCTTCTCAGCGGCAATGAACTGCAGCAGGTTCTCATGCTTCATGCCAGGCGTGCTGAAGATCTCCCGTTCACTCTGCCACGACTGCTTGTCCTGAGGCAGGGATGCGGCTGAACCCCACCGCAGCCACGCCACCCTGCAGCTTCCCACTACCCCCAACCTCAGCCCCCGTAAGGGAGGTGGAGCAGGACTGAGCCGGGCCCAGGACCACAGACCAACAGTGACCCCTGAGATCACTAAGGCCAGCACCTGATTTACAAAGGGGGCCACTGAGGTCCAGAGACAGAAGTGAGGAGCCCAGGACTACCCACCAGTGAGAAGCAGAGCAGGCCTGGCTTTGCCAAGCGTCCCAGGCAACTGCTTGGGGTAGCCTGGTGTCTAGGGCCTCTAAGCAGAACCTGATGTCAAAACAAAACCCTGAAAACCAGACTGGATTGAGGTTTTGCAAATCAAGTTTTGCAAAGCCCTACCCTACGCCCACGGTGAACGTCACCACCCCCAATGGGGCCCACTCCTCTCTCATCCCAGCTGTACAAGACGTGGACTGCCCTGGGGCAGAGAGCTTGGGCCCCGCAGGCACACACGCACCTGGAGTGGGAAGATCTTGACAGCCACAAAGTCGTTCATGAGCTGTGCCTTCCAAACACAGCCAAAGCGCCCCCGAGCCTTGATCTCCAGCAGCTGCAGTGGCTTCAGGCCCACCAGAGGGGATGGGGGTGGAGGTCCAGGGTCCTGGGGGGATCGAGGGCTTAAGAGGATCTGGCCTGGCCTCCCCACCTCTACCCTGCCCGGCCCCAAGCCAGCCCCATCTCACCTCATGGATGTCCACGTGGCCATAGGGGGGCTTGCGGTGCCGGTACATCCAGAAGGCCAGCAGGACAATGAGGGAGAGGCCCCCGATGGGCAGCAGCGAGTAGGCCAGCACAGTGAGCAGGGTAGGGGCTGTCGGGGGTGGCTCGTACGTGACTGGGGGACACACGGAGCCCGGCGTCACATGGCCCGCCTACACGCACACCTCCAGGGCCAGACCAGAGAGCCCTGCGGCTAATCCCCACCCCACGGAGGAGCCGAGCGGTCGGTGGGCGGCCAAGGCTGGCCCACATCGCTCCCCCGCCTCACCTTCCGGGCCGCCCGCCTCGGGCAGGTGGGTGAAGCGCTCGTTGCAGAAGTTGCCTTCGCAGCAGCAGAAGTACACCTGGGGGTTCTCCTCGGTGGCCACGCACTCCTGCCTGGAGGAACAGTTTCCCATCCGCTCCTCAGGTGAGGGACAGACTCCCCGGGGCGGCCCAGCCAAACCCCTCCCCACAGAGAACCCCACAGGGAACCAGGCGGGGGTCGGGGGGAGAGGGTGAGCCCACTTCCCCTAAAGCGGGACCCAGGGTCAGGAGGGACAACAGAGGGTGGACGTGCACCCAGAGCCCTCCTGGGGACCTCGCAACGGGGGCAGGGACCCAGCACCACCCCTGCTCGCCCAGGCTGCCACGAGAGCCCGTGTGTCCCCGCCTTGGCTCCAGACACCCGGCTCCAGCGGCACTGGGCACCTGTCGTAGCAGTTGAAATCGTCCAGCCAGCAGCCCTTCTTGACGAGCTCGATGGTGCCTGAGCTGTTGCGCCAGGAGGCGTAGCAGTGCAGCCGCTTGTCCTGCTCGCCCTCGCAGCGCTCCAGGCCGCTCTGGTTGGTGCGCTCCAGCTCCCAGTTGGCGTTGTAGTAGATGCACTCCCGCGTCTCGGCCTCCCCGCGCCCGGAACCTGTGCCCGGGGGAGAGAGCTGCTGCCGAGTAGCCCCAGGCCCACGAGGGAGGCAGGGTGCCAGACTGACAGCCAGATGCATAGTGGGGGGCTCCTGGGTGGGAGGGGGGCTGCTTCCCTGCAGCAGCAGCAATGAATGGAGGGGCCCTCAAAACCCCAGGGCACGGTCAGAATCACTGTGTCGTCCGGGTGGGGCGGGTGGGTGGTGCTAAAAATGCACATCCCTGGGATGTCCCTGGTGGCGCACTGGCTAAGACTCCGCGCTCCCAGTGCAGGGGCCTCTGGTTCGATCCCTGGTCAGGGAACCAGATCCCACATGCATGCCGCAACCAAGAGTTCACATGCCACAACTAAGGAGCCCACGTGCTGCAACTAAGGAGCCTGCCTGCCGCAACTAAGACCCCGCCCAACCAAATAAATTTGTTTAAAGAATGCATATTCCTGGGCCCTGCCCAGACCCATCCATTTGGAGTGGGGGCAGGATCTACATTTTTTGTTTTTTGTTTTTTTTTAAATTTTATTCATTTAATTTATTTATTTGGTTGCACCGGGTCTTAGTTGCGGCAGGCAGGCTCCTTAGCTGTGGCATGAGAACTCTTAGTTGCGGCATGCATGTGGGATCTAGTTCCCTGACCAAGGATTGAACCCAGGCCCCCTGCATTGGGAGCGTGGAGTCTTAACCACTGCGCCACTAGGGAAGTCCCTGGATCTATGTTTTTAACCACCCCCCTCTGTCTCGGGTGGTTCTGATGCAGACCTCAGGGACCACGTCTGAGAAAATAGGAGGGCAGCTTCCTGCCGCTGTCTCTGCCTTGTCTCAGAGCAGCTCCACTAGTGAGAGGCAGGGCTGAGGGGATGGGGTGGATCTCGGAGACCAAAGGCTAAGTGAGCACTAGCGGCAGGGCCTAGGCTGGTGCCAACAATGCCCACAGGCTCCTGCCCACCTGCAGCAGCATTTGGTGGCTGTGCTCTCAAAGTCCCTAGTCCAGAGTGCACAGGGGGCCCACTGCATCCATAGCAGCAATTCTAATGGGGGTCCCGGGAGACTTGACCTGTGGGGCAGACCCCCAAGCTGGGCTTCTGGGCTTAGCACAAGTTACCACCTCTGGCTGCAAGATGCTCCCAACTTTCTCCTTTATATTTTGGCTCTTCTCTCTCTACTTCCACAGGCCTTTGTGCTTCGCCCATTACCTAATTTATCGCCCTTGACTAATTGCCTGTTGTTGTTTAAAGGATTATTTCAGACGTGCAAAAAGTATAAAAATAATGTAACCAAAGATAACTCCCCAGAGAAAATAACATAATGAACACTCATGTAAGAAACAAAACAGGGACCTCCCTGGTGGCGCAGTGGTTGGGAATCCGCCTGCCAATGCAGGGGACACAGGTTCGATCCCTGTCTGGGAAGATCCCACATGCCGCTGAGTAACTAAGCCCGTGCGCCACAACTACTGAGCCTGCACTGTAGAGCCCGCGAGCCACAACTGCTGAGCCTGCGTGCCACAACTGCTGAAGCCTGTGCACCTGGAGACCATGCTCCCCAACGGGAGAGACCACCGTGATGAGAAGCCCGCGCAGCACAACGAAGAGTGGCCCCTGCTCGCCGCAGCTAGAGAGAGCCCACACGCAGCAACGAAGACCCAACACAGCCAAAAATAAAAAAAAGAAATAATTTAAAAAAAAAAAAAGAAAGAGACAAATCATTACAAATGTGCTTGACAACTGCTTTTTAAATGTCAGGCTTCCCCCACAGGACTGCAAAGCTGATGCTTTAACTGCAGAAGCCTTGACTGTCTTGAGTGCTAGAACCAGTTCCAGACACAGACCGGATAGAAGGATGGACGTATGGAAGGAAGGAAGGACCAACGGTCAGACAGAAGGACAGAGTTATCTCCTGGCTAGAGCAGGATTCTGAAGGGAGGGGAAAGCAGGAGGGGTGGCCTCAGCCTGCAGCCCAAGCCCTAGGGTCCTCAGGGGAGCTTCCATCTCTGCTCAGACAACAAGCCCCCACCCCCTGTATAAGGCAAGGAGCCCGAACAAGAGAGGCCACCAGACATCAGGAATGGCCCAAGGCTGGCCCAGCTCCTCTCTCCAAGCTGCTGATCAGGCAGAGACCCCTCTGGCCACTACCGTGTGGCCAGGACCCAGGTGGTCAGGGCTGGGAAGTCCAAATCTCAAGGCTCCAGGTAGGACCCAAGGGTTCAGGATGACACTGGACCCCCACCTGACAAGATCCTCCTACAGACCAACTGAAAACAAAAGGCGCCCTTGACCCCATTCAAGTCTTGGTTCTGATGCTTACTGGCAAGTGATCCAGCCACCCCGTGCCTCTGTTTCCCCACTCATGAAAAGGGGACGATAACAGAACCTACTTCCTTGGCTGTTCCAAGAGCGAGATGAGTTAATGCATTTTAACGCTGGTTAGCACAATGCCTGGCACGTTCGCTGTTATATTAGAGCCTGACCCCCCCTGCTGCCTACGCCATTTCGTCACAGCACAAGCCCCCTGCCCTGTCAGGCTGGGAGTGTGCACACCCAACCTGCAAGAGCTTTGCATTCAGAGCCCCAGGGGGACCAGGGGAGACTGGGAGACTCCATGCCCCCCCTCACCACGCCCAGGCTCTGCTGCCAGCTGGAGAGGGATTCCCCCTCCTCCCTGGCACTCCGCTTCTGCACACACTCGGCTATTTATAGCCTCTGGCAACACTCCAACCACAAGGCCGCCTCCGCCTTTTAACAGACACAGGGTTCCTGCCCACACTCACAGAGCCGGGGCCCCCTGCAGAGGAGGCTCCCCGACCCCAGCCCACTCGCCCATCCCGGCAGGCGAGGAAGCTGTGCCCCCTCTCACGTGCTGCCTCAGAGTCCTGTGGGGAACCTCCCCCCAGACGCCTGGGCAAGGGGCTCACTCTACCCCTGAGCACCAGCCAACCCAACTGGTAGCCTCTGAAGGAACCAGGTATACAAGCGTCAGTGTCCCCAGCAGGCCGTCCTTATGTTCCAAGGGGCCTACACCTCGGCAGAAAGATGGCCCCAGTCCAGGCAGAACAGAGAAACCCCGCTCCTGGACACACACCACCACCAAAAGAAAGAACACATGCAGATTCCACTCAGAACCCACATTCCAGGAGCGGGATGAACCTAAATGATGGGCTTTGACACTTGAGGTCTATTTCCCAGGCCAGCTGACTTTGGATGTACTCGACTGGCACTGGGGAGACAAGGGGAAAATCCAGTGGGGAGAGGAAGAGGGATGAAGAGGTGAGGCAGAGCCTTGGTGGGAGGGTTTGGAGCTAGAGGGGCCACGCCTCCCCTGGGGTCCCCCGAGCTCTGGCCTTGGGGTGCATCTAGCTCAGCCAACATCTCCCAGAGGTAGCGCGGACCCCAGTAGCCAGTGGGCCACTGCACCCTGCCCTTGGCTCCTGGAGGCCCCTCGGCAGCCCCCGCCTCCCTGTGGGCGCAGCCCACCTACACTGTAGAGTGGTGAGAATGTGATGCCAGCCACCACCACATCCACCTCAGGCCCCTTGCACCAGTGCACCCCCCCAGGAGCCGCCACGCCCGAGACGTGGCCACACGAGGTGAGCCCAGCCTTCTCCCTCATGGTCCAGCCTCCAGGTCTGCCCAGAGAGGAGGGGCAGCCCCCCACACACGCAGTGGCCAGGCTTTCTTCCCGGGAGGCCCTGCTTCAGACTCCCCTAGCCCTGCCCCCTCAGGGGGTCCTGCCGTCAGCTGAGCACCTGCTGTGCCCGCAGGTTCCTCCAGAGGAGCCAAGGGTCCTGAAGGTGAGGGCTCCCTGCCACAGTGTCTGTATCCAAGTTTATGACTCCACCTCCCCCGATCCACGCAGGAGCATCTTCACCATCTTCCCACGACCAGTGAGGATGGCCCGTGTGGGGGGGATCAAGGGAACCTAAATGGAGGTGAGGGGGTGGGCGAAGGGGAGGGCTAGAGCACGAGATAGATAGACACACACACACACACACACACACACACGTGTGGGCATGCAACGGTGGAATGGCACATACATACAAGAGGCAGAAAAGAATCCTAAACGTGCCTACGTTTATCTTTGAACTTCTTTCACACAAGAGGATAACTCTACCCAAGTTACTTGTTAAGTGTCAAAACCAGGTTTTGACACCAGGCAGCCTGGCTCTAGAGTACATGCCCTTTACATGCTCTGCGACCTTTATTCTCAGTGGTACAGAACAGTCCACTGCATGGCCTGACCACAACCTAAGTGTCCATCCTCCTGTTGGACCTTTAGGTCATTTACAACACTTGCTGACTTAAGCACTGCCACTGTCAACCCTCCTGAATCCTCTTTTGCGTGTTTTCTGGTGCTCATGAGCGTGCATTTCTCTAGGGAATACAGCCACACGTTAGAGATATGGGACATAAGGATGAGCATCTCCAACTCACCGGATACAGTCACACTGTTCTCCCAAGTGGATGTACCAATTTACGTGCCCAACAGACTCCAGCCCCACTGAGCCACGCCGTCAGCCCCTGATACGTGCGCACCTGGTCAGGGTGAAATCGTACCTCATGGTTTTGATCCACATTTCCTGACTGCTTGTGAGAACGATCATGCTTGTGTTCATCAGCCCCTTCTGAGAACTGCCTGTTCGCATCCATTCCCATTTTTCTGCTGGGCTGCTTTTCCTTTGGGTTATAGAAATTTTTTACATACTCCGATAAAACTTTTCTTACTACATAGTAACCCCCTTCATTTATTTGTTTGCTCTTTGCCAGAAAGTCTACTTTATGTGACACTAACATAGCTATATGACATTTCTTGTAGTATTTTCCCAGTTTATCTTTTTCCAACTTTTATTTTAAATCTTTCTGTATCTTTTTTTATCCCAACTCAATCTAACACTGTCTTTGATCCCAGAATTGACTCCTGTTACATTTATGATTACCACTATGTTTAAATTTGTTTTTTCTCTACTGCTACCACCTTGGATTATCTTTTTAAATTCCATTATTTCAGCCACTTCTGGTCTGGAAGTAATGCACCCTATTTCTATCCTATTATAAGCTAGCCTTTAAGTTTTAATATGTACATTTATGCTAAAAGCCTGAAGTTAATCAACATCTCCTCCATCCCTCATTGGAACTTAATTGTTCTAACTCCAATTACCTCCTTCCAACTTACATTAAATTAGTTTAACATAATATCTGTGTTCCACATTTAATCAGTTGTTCTTCTTCTTATCCGCCTCCCAAAGCAGATATTATTTGTGTTTTATAAAGTCAGCATTTTCTTTTTTTTTTTAATTTAATTTAATTTAATTTTTGGCTGCATTGGGTCTTGTTGCTGCGAGCAGGCTTTTCTCTGGTTGCAGTGAGCGGGGGCTACTCTTCGTTGCAGTGCGCGGGCTTCTCATTGCGGTGGCTTCTCTCGTTGCAGAGCACGGGCTCTAGGCGTGCGGGCTTCAGTAGTTGTGGCACACAGGCTCAGTAGTTGTGGCGCACGGGCTTAGTTGCTCTGTGGCATGTGGGATCTTCCCAGACCAGGACTCGAACCCGTGTCCCCTGCATTGGCAGGCGGATTCTTAACCACTGCACCACCAGGGAAGCCCAGCATTTTCTTATTAGTCCATACATTCTCCAGCTTGTCTGCTCACCCTTCCTAGAAGGAAGATCACTCTTCTTTCTAGGACCACTGTCCTTCCTGAAGAACATCTTCCTTCAGTAAAGATCTTTTGGTACAGAAGCCTTTGTTCATCTTTCTGAAAATGTTAGTTTGTTCTTTTTCTCACTGACAGTTTAGAAGAACATAAACTTTTAGGTTGAGTTATTTTCTCTCAGCATTTTGAAAATATTATTCCACTGTCTTCTGGCTTCCACCATTATTGCTGAAACATCTACTATTAGTTTAACTTTGTACATACTCTGTCTTTTCCCTCTGGCTGCTTTCTTAGATCTGCTTCTTGCAGTTTCACTATGAGCTATGTGTCTAAGTCCATGTTTAAATTTCTTTGTACTGCTTGGAAGAATATGCTTTTAATCTGATGATTCATGTCTTTCATCAATTCTGAAAAATTCTTGGCTTTTATCAATTTGAGTATTGCATCTCCCTATTCTATGATTCTGAAATTCCTATTACAAGTATCAGACCATTCCCAGTCTGTTAACTCTGCTTTCATATTTTTCAATTCTGTGTCTAAGCACCATTACAGATAATTCCACAGGTCTAACTTCCAATTCATTAATTTTCTCTTTAGCTGGGTCTAATCTGCTGTTTAGTTCTTCTATTTAATTTATAAATTCAATTAATCTATTTTTTTATTTCTAGAAGTTCTATTTTTTTTTTTTTCTGGCTGCATTGGGTCTCCATTGCTGCACGTGGGCTTTCTCTAGTTGTGGTGAGTGGGGGCTACTCCTCTTTGCAGTGTGCAGGCTTCTCACTGTGGTGGCTTCTCTTGCTGCGGAGCACAGGCTCTAGGGCACGCAGGCTTCAGTAGTTGTGGCACGCAGGCTCAGTAGTTGTGGCTCACAGGCTTAGTTGCTCCGCGGAATGTGGGATCTTCCCGGATAGGGATTGAACCCGGGTCCCCTGCACTGGCAGGCAGATTCCTATCCACTGCGCCACCAGGGAAGTCCCTAGAAGTTTTATTTTTAAAAAAAACCTTCTTGGTCAATTTTGATACTTCTGTTCTTTGTCATACTTCCAAATCCCTCACTTCTAATTCCATAATTTAACTTCCTGAACATCTATTTCTGCCACTTGTTACTTTTGATGATTTCACTCATGGTATCTTGTTTCCCTGTGTGTTTTGGAAGTTTGGATTCTGTTTTTGGATACAGAGCTTGTGTTCAGTGGGGGCCTTTTCTGTGGGAATAAAAAGTGAAGCCAAGTTTGAGGGGGCAAACTTCCAGAGATAATTTATATTTTTGCTTCTGCCAAATTCTCTAGGACATTACCAATCTGGAATCACTTTAATTACTCAACTCCCAGGAAACACAGATTGTATAAACTCCAACTCCAAGCTCATGGAAGCACAGATCTATGGTTACAAATTCTTAAGTGAAACTACCCACCCCCCACCAACCAACAATTTTATTATCTATTCCCTTTATCAGCAAAAGAATGTTCCCTCTAGTCCATACTTTCACTGAATGAATAACGCTGTGGAAGTCTTATCATGTGAGAGCCTCAGTCTCAATTCCACATCTTATATCCTGTGCCTCACACACTGCTACTAAACCCACATCTCTAAATTATGGAGAGAGGCAAAGTCCCCCAGGAAAAAGCAGCTTTAACCAGTGAAGCGGTACAGCTCTAGCTTCCAGCCCACTCTTGCTTGTCCCTTACTTTGTTATACATGCAATCATGCATATACATTTAAAAAGGATATTTGTTATACTTTATCCAGCATTTCTATGTGTCTTGTATGAAGAGGTTTTCCAGCTGTTTTGTTCACTATTATTGCCAGAAATGGAAGTTCAGGAGCAATCTCCAAGGGTGACGAAAGGAGCTCTATCAGCCTAGGAACAAGGAATCAAGCTAGGTCACCTCAAGTCACTTCCAACCTCGAACTTTGTAAACGATTCCTTGGCACCATCCATGGAACAAGGTGTGGGTCCAGGGCCATTCTCTGAAACACTTGCCTTTCTCCAGGGCCCATCATTCCTGAAGGACAGTGGTGAGAGAGCTTCCAGGTAAAGGGCAAGGATTATACACAAATGTTATTTTTGCTCTCTCCTGTAACCCCACTAAAAACCACAGCAAAGAAAAGGTTTTTAAGGCATAAACCCATAAGGACAAAAAGAACGGGAAAGCACCACAGAAATGAAGTTCTGAAGTTGGAAAGCAAATATACACAAGTGGCCACTGATCACACAGACTCCTAATCTGGCTGTGGAGAAAGCTGAGAAGCAACATCATTTCCACCATCTAACATCTTCATCCCACTTTAGAGTTTGTCTTCTTTTGGCTCCCCCTCACCTCTACATCTTTGGGGTCCCAACCCAAAAGAGGGGCTCACTATACCCACCCTCTCTTTAGAACTCCAATTCCTGTCTTCCTAGCCCAAGGCTATCAAATGCAAGGCTCAGCTTCTCAGCTGCCCGTATGGAACTGAAAACAGACTCAAATGTAAAAGTCACCACCCAAGGCCTCTGTTCTCACACATATCCTGGCCTGGTAGGTCTCAGCATTGAGAGGTAGCTGTACAATGCTTTCAACCAGAGATGTTTTCTCAGTTTGTCCATCTTTTCAGGTGCTTTCAGAAAGAGGGTTGGTTCTGATCATCAAAAGAGGAAATCTCCATATCTACTTTTAACCCAGGTTTTAGATATATTTTCAGGACCATATATAATACCCAAAGGGGATACCTCTACACAAACACAACAACTGAGATACCAGTGTAGAGATAAGACTGCCCATAGAAAGTGTTAATCGAGAAGAACACTGACCCCAAAGCAGAGTCCTGAAAAAAGTAACTTCCATTCCAAAGTGTAATTCAAGAGGAAAATTCACTTTCAACCAACTTTACTATTTCAGACTCTTATGAACTGAATTGTGTCCCCCTCCAAAATTCATAACCGCCAATGTGACTGTCCTAGGAAATAAGGTCTCTAAAGAGGCAATTAAGGTCAATTAAGGCCATATGGGTGGGGCCCTAACCTAACAAGACTGATGTCCTTATAAGAAGAAGAGACACTAGGAGTGTACACACCCAGAGAGAAGGCTGTGTGAGGACACAGCAAGAAGGCAGCTGTCTGCAAGCCAAGGAGAAAGGACTCACCAAGAACCAATCCTGACAGCACCTTGGTCTTGGACTTCAAGCCTCCAGAACTGTGAAAACTAATTTCTGTTGTTTAAGCCACCCAGTCCGTGGTATTCCATGGTATAGAAGCCTAAGCCGATTAATACACAGACAGTACACATCACCTGTACAATGTGGGAAAGCTGACTGGGACATCATTTACACTGGAAACAGTACCCTTAACCCACTTCCACCTAACTCCACGAGCAGGGCCTGACATGTGGGCTTACACAAGGAATCCCAGTAAAATAGTAGTGAAAGGGTAGAGAGCACGCTGAAGAAGGGACTAGGAAAGCAGGGGCTTTGGAGAACAAGTCATCTCAAATTGTCTTCTTTAATTCTTCAGCCAGTCAAGGCAGAAGATCGTGCAAGGGAACAAGGCACACACTCAGCCAGGAATTGAAGCTCACCAGAACCCTTTGTGGTGTGAAAAGCCCCTCACCAGACTCTAAAATAACTCTTTTACAAGTTTCTCCCATACCTCCTACCACCATTATCATCACACGTGACATCAGGATCCTTCCATGCCCAGAGCTTGTCAAACACACAGGGTGCACCAGTATAGCCCTGCTTCCCACAACCTTCAGCAAGAGCCTCAGTCTCTCTGAGAGGTGGAGGCAGCATGGAGCCTAGCTAGTGAGCACACACAGACACACGCATGCACATCCACCCCAAACCCAGACCATATCCTGGCTAGTCCACTGCCACCTCCCCTTTGTCGGCACAGTAACCAGGAGCCTCAGACATGGGAAGCAGCCTCTCTGGCGCTCCTCAGATACCAGGTCAGTGGAAGTGAGCACCCTCCCTGTCCGGGCACCCTTCATCAGGTGGGCTATTTCCAACCTCTATAATCTAACATTACACAGGACACACACACCACCACCATCACCACCACCACCACGACACAGTATAACCATGTATAATCGTTTCTCGATATCTATCAAAATTTAAAATACACATGTCCTGGGGCTTCCCTGGTGGCGCAGTGGTTAAGAATCCGCCTGCCAATGCAGGGGACACGGGTTCGAGCCCTGGTCCGGGAAGATCCCACATGCCGCGAAGCAACTAAGCCTATGCGCCACAACTACTGAGCCTGTGCTCTAGAGCCCGCAAGCCACAACTACTGAAGCCAGCGTGCCACAACTACTGAAGCCCACGCGCCTAGAGCCTGTGCTCCGCAACAAGAGAAGCCACGGCAATGAGAAGCCCGTGCACCGCAACGAACAGTAGCCCCCGCTCACCGCAACTAGAGAAAGTCCAAGCGCAGCGATGACGACCCAACACGGCCAAAAATAAATAAATAAAAGTAAATAAATAAATAAAAAGACTGAGGTAGATCCATATACATTAAAAAGATTGCCAGAACAGATCTCTGAGTTTAAAAAGCCATGACAGGGACTTCCCTGGCAGTCCAGTGGTTAAGACTCTGCGCTTCCAATGCAGGGTTCATGGGTTCAACAACTGGTTGGGGAGACAAAGATCCCACATGCCGCACGGCACAGCTAAAAAAAAAAGGCCATGACACGTGACAACACGGATGCAAGTCACAAAACATGGTGAGCAAAAGATGGACATAAAGCAGTTCATCCTGTAACGTTTCATTCATTTAAAGCACAATGACAGGCCAAAATAATGTATGCTGTTAGAAGTTGGGATAGTGGTTACCCTTAGGGGTTTAGGGGTAGAGACTGGAATGGAGCAAGAGAGGGCTTGCTTGGGGAGAGGCCGGTAAATTTCTGATTCTCGATCTGGATGCTGATTACATCAGCATATTCAGTTTGTGAAAATTCCTCAAGCTGTCACTTATGATAATTACACTATCCTATACATATTTTATATTTCAGTTAAATGTTTGAAAAAGAGTAATACCATTTTAGGTTAAAAAAAAAGCTTTATTTCTCTAAGTACTTCTATAGATACATATGTCAAACGTCTAGAAGCTATCCACCAACCTGAGAAGGCTCACTTCTGGAGGAGGACTCAGACGGCGGACCAGGCTGGTAAAAGAGACCCCGGTTTTATCTGTAATATCTAAATTTCTGCAACTGAATCCATATGTATTACTTGTAAAACTAAAAATTAATAAAATTTTAAATGGGAAAAGAAGTTATGGCCAATGTGACCACCACTCAACTATATGCCAGGGTGGCTAACCAGGAGACCCCTGGATGAGGGCAGACTTGGGAGGGGTTTTTCATGGTAGGGGAGACAGGACCGCATTGCCCTGGCTCTCCTCCCACACGTAGTCCTGCAGGACCCACTCTCAGGTAGCGGGTTCACAGGAGGGGCCAGCCAGGTGGGAAGGGAAATCAGAATTCACCTAACTTTTCTGACCCTCTATTTTCTAAGCCCCAGCAGCAGATGAACCCTGATGCCCTCTGCCCTCAGGGCACAAAGGGCTCTACTTATGAGGCCTGGACCACAGGGCTCTCCTCTAACTCCCACCCAAGCCAGCAGTTCCAAGGAAGGCCCTGGTCTGCCTGGCTTGTGAGCACCTGAAGGGAATGTAAAACTTGGGTAAGAAGGAAATTCCCAAACAGGATATAAAGTAAGGGTTTCTTAACCCATGATTGCCAGCCCAAGGCTCTGAGAACTCATGCATGCTTTCTGAATCAATGAGGGGGAAGGGGGAAGGAGGGCTGTCAATGACACTGGACGTTAAGAGGCATTGTCCTCATACCTAAAAACACTGTGCACCACTATGCAAGCCAGAAGGAAAAAACATCCTGGCATCAACACTCAAGAGCGTCAGCTTCCAAGTCAGCCTCCTGTTTTCACTGGTTCAGGTCTAGGAGGTAAGCAGGGGCCCCTCCCTCTCCTCAGATGGACAGACAACAGCTGTCTGGTCACATCTTCCGAAATGCTGGGCCCAAGCCCCAGGAAGCAGCCTCCTCCATCCTCCAGCCAAGGGCTTGGGTTTCCAAGCAGCCTTCCTTTTCCTTCCCCAGAACTAATTTTAGCCTCCTTGGTTGTCAGAGTGGAACTGAAATAGTCGGCAGAGAAACGTTTGCAAACAAGAACATGCGCTCACCTCACAGAACGCCTCAGCTCCAGCCCAGAAACCAGGCAGAGGAGAAGTCCCACTGAGTGGCAGGCCCAGCCCCTAGAAGGCCCCTGGGAGGAGGAGTCACATGCGCCCACTGGGGCAGGCTTCCTTTCCAACCCCCAGTCCCAGCAATCACGTGCCCATGAATGAAAACACCCAGCTAGGGCTGCCAGTCCCTGAGAGAGTTTGAAAAAGGCACATGTATGTGTACAGCCAGACTGGGATAACCAGGGCCAGGCATGGGGCTGTCCAAATGCGGGAAGCCATGACTGATCCTGGGCCAGGGGAGGCACAGCTGACCCCCAAACAATCTCAGCCTGCGTTACCAGTCGGTTTCCAGTACCTACCATTGTCTCAGACAAAAACAGCACTGAGAAACTTTAAAAGCAGACTTAAAAGAGGGCAGCAGCCTCTACTCTCCCCCATCCCCGCCCCCACCCAACAACCTAGGCATCCAGAAGCAGCACCGCCAGGACCTCAAGGACCAGGCACCTCTGGGGCTGGGATGGCAGGCCTCTGAGTCTGGTGGAGAAAGGCCGAAAAGGAAGCCCCAAACAAGGGGGTGGGTGTCTATTCCGGAACAAAGAACAGGTGACAGAATGGAAGGGAAGGGAAAAAAAATAAAGAATCCTGAGATGGCAACAAAGTCCACTTTGGAAAGACTCCAAAAGAGATGGAAGC
Source organism: Eubalaena glacialis (assembly GCF_028564815.1). NCBI lineage: Eukaryota > Metazoa > Chordata > Mammalia > Artiodactyla > Balaenidae > Eubalaena > Eubalaena glacialis. Next base: position 65,013,428 of record NC_083722.1, on the reverse strand, counting down.
AGAGTCTCAACCCCAGCAAACAAACAAACAAACAAACAAAAAACCTTTAAAATAAGCACTTCATACACCAGCGACATGGAGAACTTGGAAACTGAAGCTTTTGGGAGTGCTTCCTCCTACTCTAAGAAGCGTCTGTAATCCGTTGCCAGTTCAGCAAGCTGTGTTTTGCCGAGTTCAAGATCAGAGAGGAGACCCCCATAAAGCTCCCCAGCCGAGCCACGAGTAGGTGGGGGGAGGCGCAGAGGACGAACAGGGGCTGCCAGCCTGCCAAGCACAAGCAACAGGCGCCGGTAGAGATCAGCCCCCGGGTCTGGGCCCGCGCGGTGCGGGCGCAGTCCCGTCTCCGGCCGTGCAGTCTACCGCACCTCCCCCCGGCCAGGGTTGAGCCGCGCACCCGTACCTTTGGGGAGAGGCGGCGCCCCCGCCCCAGGGTCCACGGGCTCGGAGCTCCAGGCCCAGGGCGGCGCTGCCGCCTCCCCAGGGCGCCCGGCGGCCAGCCCGCTTGCTGGGCTCGCCGGGGAGGGCATGCCCGGCGCTCCGCTAGGCCCGCGTCGGCTGCCAGGTGCGCGCACAGGGGCGCCGCGCGGCGCAGAGGCCCCGGCCCCTCGGGCGAGGCGCGCTGCGAACCTGGCGGCTCGGTCAGGGTGGTGGGCGGGGGCGGCAGGCAGGCTGCCCGGCCACCCACAATCGCCGCCTCCCTGAAACCCGAACCACTTCTGAGAAAACTCAAGGACGCCAGGATTCTCTCCTCGGTGGCCAGCAGGACTCCCGAACCACGAGTTCGAACCAAACCCTGAGGCTGAAGCAAGAATCTCCTAGGCTTTTGAGGATCCAATCTCCCACCCTGAATCCGATGGGGGGGTGTGTGTGCGCGGCGGAGGGTGGTATTAGCCATTAACCCCACCGCCCACAACTCTCTGTCCCTTCAAAGGCATGAGAACATTCTAGATCAGGTTCTCAATCAGGTGATTTGTGCCCCCTCCACTCAGAGCATTTTCGGTTTTCGCGATTGGAAGTGCTACTAGCATTTAGCGGGTAGAGGCCAAGGGATTCTGCTAAACATCCTACAATGCACAAGATGCCCTCCACCCCCCCCCACACACACACCAAAGAATCATGGGGTCCAAATTGTCAACAGTGTCAAGGCTGAGAAACGCTGCTCTAGAATGAGGTCTAGCCAGCCAGGATCCTGCCTGAGGGCTGTCTACCCAGTGTCATTCTCAAAAGTACTCCCCAGACCAGCTCCCCCCGACCTAAGCCCCCAGATCCCAGGCCCTGGTAACAGGCCAGTATCTGCAAGTAGATCTAAACTCTGACCTGATGTCTCTCGGTCCTCACTTGCACTACCCTAAGCTCCCAGGTAGGAATACACAGGCACTCAGGGGAGGGCTTCCTGAAGGAAGGGGCGGGGATGGGGGGTGGGGGGTGCATCAGGGCTGGCATGTGAACACTGGGCAGGGTCACAAAAGGCAGAAGTAAAGAAGTCATGCCCAGTGGCTAGAACAGGGTAGGTGGAGGCAGCAGTGTGGGAACTTGCCCAGTGCACAGCCCCCGGCCAGGACTGATACAATGGGCAGGGCAACCAGGGCAGACAGGCCTTCACGGAGTCCAATCCAGGGGGCCATAATTAGCTGGTATCAGTACAAACAGTGAGTGTGCACAAAGTATGCGCATACTCTCACATGGGTTCTCTTTCTTATTTGCATTTATTTTCTGGGGGGGAAGGGTCCACAGCTTTCATCAGATTCTCAAAGGGGCCCATGGTGTAGGATGGGCACTCTTCACTGGGCTCCCTAGAAAGGAAGTTCCTTAGGCGAAGTGCCAGGGGAAGTCCAGGTGCTATTTGGGAATTGAGATGCCCAGAAAGACCCTGCAGAGTAGTGCACCACAGCAGCCCACCCAAGCTGTGGGAGGCCATGGGGTTCCAGATCTTATATCTTCACCCAGGTGGAGAGCCAGGGAGTCTGGGTGAGTTTCTTACATCATCTACCTTGGAAGCATCTCTAAGAGCTGAGGAGGGTGCCCACTCCTCCCAAAGGGCAGCCCAGCCAGCCAGCCAGGGCAGAGTCTGGAATTCTTAGCAGGTACAAGGACAGGTAGCAGAGGACACCCTTCCCTGGGGAAGGGCACCAACAGCCCATGACTCTGTGGTCCGTGTCCTTGACACCTACCACTACACTGGGCCTGAGGGTCACTTCACTCATTCCACACACACTTCTCCCCTGAGGAAATGGACAGTGTCTTTGGGTCAGAGAAGCCCGCCTATGACGACAGCTTGGAGCAGTCAAGGCCTGCACTTCCCAATGTGACAGACAGGAATCAGGTCCTCCTCCCCAGCCAATGGCTCCTGACATTTCACTCAGAACACTCTCCAACCCACAGGCCCTGATCTAAACCCCAAGTACAGAGACAGATGTCAGGAGTTCTTGCGGGATACACAGATGTGTGTCCAGGATATCCACTGCAAGGCAAGAGCCAAATGACTTGTTTCCCAAGGACACTGGGCCAGGCACAGAATACAGAAGACGTGCAAAACTAACTAACACTGATCTTGTAACAAGTACCCTGTACCATTATTGCAGCATCAATTCTGCCTTTTCTTTTAGGCCTGCACCATCCAATACGGTAGCCACTAGCCGAATGAGACTACTGAGCATCTGAAATGTGCAAAGTCTGAATTGAGATGTTCTGTAAGTATGAAATACACAGTGGATTTTTATGACAGTACAAAAAATGGAGAATGTCTGTTTTAATATTGATTACAAGTTGAAATGATTATTTTATATACATTAGGTTAAATAAAATATACCATTAAAGTTAATTTGACCTTGTCACGGACTGAATGCGTCCCCTCAAAATTCATACGTTGAAACCCTAATGCCCAATGTGATGGTATTTAGAGACGGGGCCTTTGCAAAGGGTTAGACTGGTTCATGAGGGTGGAGCCCCCATGATGGGGTTAGTGGAAGAGGGAAAAAAACCCCACAATCCCCCCACCTCCCCACCCCAAGCACCAGGTAAGCCCATGTGAGGATGCAGTGAGAAGGCAGCCATCTGCAAGCCAGGAAGAGGACCCTCACCAAAACCTGACCATGCTGGCACACTGACCTCAGACTTCCAGTCTCCAGACTGTGAGAAAATAAGTTGTTGTTTAAGTCACACAATCAGCCCAAGGAGACTGAGACACACCTGTTTCTTTTTCCTTTTATTAACCTAACTACCAGAAAAATTTAAAGTTATATGTGTGGTTCACACTATATTTCTGTTGGACAGTGCTGTTCTAGATCTTCCTTCTACAAGGGCACTGTGTGCTGCAGGGGGTGGGGGTACTTCTAAACAGCAAGCCAGGAACTTGAAGGAAGGGTATCAAGGAAGTCAAAGGAACAGGAGGGCCAGCTCTGCTTCCACCTGGGCCTGTCGAGGCTCTTCCCATAGTTCTTCACAAGTCAGGGCAGTGGCCACCAAAGGACTGGCTGGTGTCACGACTAGAAACACCCAGTGACCCCCACTTTCCTCCAGGGCAGGAACACAGGTTGGTGGACTCTGTCCTAACTCTGGCTGCCCCACGTTGCAAGGTGAACTGCTGAGCACTGCCCAAGCCAGGGAAGAGGAGGGAAATACAGTCCTTCCAGTGGCCCAATCCCACCCTGCCCCGCATAATCAGGGAGGGACCTGAGACTGGCCAAGCCAGACGGAGATAATTAGGGAGAGGGTTTTGGTCTGAGGCTGTCCTTGTCCTGGGAGGAGGCCCCCTCTGCAGACACGGTCTTGGAAAAGCCCAGCACCTCCAGGAGGGATCCAGAGACAGTCAGGTGAGCTGCTGCGTGCCTAGTAAGTCGTCTGGCTGCAGCCCTTCCCTCTAGAGGCCAACGCCTTCCTTTCACTTCAGAGATCTCATTCTTGGGGAGAAGCACCTCAAAGCAGCACTTAAAAGGCAGAGAAAGGAACAGGTTCAACACCACCAACTCTCTGCATCTACGACACAGGAAATAGCTCCAAAAGACCCATGACACCCCTTCCATATTGTGCCCAGGTACCAATAAGGGGTCTCTGTCCTCTGGTCGCTGCACTCAGGCTACGCAGCTCCAAAGCCCCACTCGGAGAACTCACTTGCCTTCGGTGCAGACAGCTAAACCCTGCTACACTGCAAAGGAGCCGCGTAGAGCGCGAGTGGGGATGAGATGGCGATGCGCGTTCCCCACCCACGCAGCAGCCGGGGGATCCCAGCCCCGCCCCTGCACGCCCGGCCCCGCCCTTCGCGGGTTTCCCAGACTCTACGCTGCTGCCACCGCGGGCGGCTGGGGACCCGCGCTGCATGTGTAATGGGGGCTGGGAACAAAGACGCGCAGGACCAGGCTCCCGGGCTGCCGCACACCGGCCTCTGAGACCGCCCCGGGCTGCTCCCTGGAGCTTTAATGCGCGGCTCCCCACGCTTCCCAGGGCTGCCCGGAGCCGTCCGGAGCCGAGCGCGGAGCCCGTCCCTGCGCGCACACTGGAGTAGGGCGCGTCCCAGCACCGCTAGAAGAGGAAAATCAGTGCTTCGGCCTGGGGGAAAAGCGGTCTCCCAGCGGAACTCCGCGTTTATACACCCGCAACCACACACCCTCAAACACCCGCACGCGAGCCGAGCGCTGGCCGCGAGAGTCATCCACCCCCGCCACGTGCTTCCCGGAGGCCAGAACGAATAGGGACCTGTTGGTTTGTCTTCTCGCCCCACCTCCCCTCCCAGGAGGCCAAAACAAAGCAGTCCCTCGGGGTGGCCGCACCTCGCGTCCCGGGGCGCCGCAGGGAAAGCGGGCGCAGGTAGGAGCTGGCGCCAACGGCGCGCCTCCGGGGGAACACCACGCAGACGCTGGTGGGATGGGGTGCAAGGGACTCCTCCGGGCTGTGTGAAGCGGCCCGCGTCGCTTCGCTACACCTAGCGGCTCTGAGGGTCAGGCAATCCTGCCCCCAGCCGCTGCTGCACCTACAATCCCGCTACCCCCGTATTAGATCTGCCCGCCCCGCTTGGCCACCTTCCTCAAGCTTGGGATTTTCTCTCACTCTCCCTCGGTTCCACGCACCCGTGTAGCCTGAACCCCGACCCTGGGGTCGCCTCCGCGAACCGGAGCCCCGCAGACCGCCGCACAGGCAAGATCATCCCCCCAAGATCAGCGAGCAGGGCGCCCCGCGCGCCCCCCGTCCCCGCCCCGGGAGATGCAAGCTGGGTACAGGTGGTGCGGCGAGGAGGCCGCGGGCCCGCCCTTTGTTGGTAAACACCGCACGGCGCCAGAAGCCGCCCCGCGCCCCCCACGCCGCGCCCCGTCCTTACCGGCGCACAGCGATCCCCAGAGGAGGGCGAGGGCCGCCCAGGGCGCCGTCATGTTCCGCGGCGCCGCCCCGCGGACACCCGGAGCCCGCGGGCAGGGCCGCGCGGCGCTCCCGGGGCGCGCAGGGCCCGGCGGCGGCTGCGCTCTCCTTCCCACTCCTTCCTTCGGTCTTGTTCCCCGCGCGCTTCCCGAGCCTTCGTCCCCGGGCAGCGTGCAGGCTCCAAGGGCCGGACGGCGGGGCCGGGCTCAGGGCCACTGCAGACGACGCAGGCTTCGGCCCGGGCTCCGGGGCGACGCGGGGGCCGGGGGGCGGCGGCGGGGCGCAGGCCGGGGCGCGCCCGACTCAGGCATAGCGCGGCGGGGCTGGGCCCGGGCCCGGGGCGCAGGGGCCGAGTCCGGAGGGGCCATGAACGGGGGGAGGGGTGGGGGGAGGGGAGCTGAACCGAGTCCAAAATGGCTCCTGAGCCGCGGCCGCGGAGCCGAGCCAGCGGGGAAACCCGGATGTTGGATACAAAGAGGCGGGCGAGGTGGGAGGGGAGGGGGGGAGGCGGGCCCTCCGGCCGCGTGGTCCGCGCCCCCCTCAGGGGCGGGGCCCCAGAGAAACAACAACACGGAGGCCCCGCCCCACGCCCGCGCCGTTCCCGGGGCGCGTGCAAACCGCAGGACTGGAGGGCGAGGCAGGGCGAGCTGGCAGAGATCGCGGTTTGGGCCCGGGACCCCGGGGCCGCGGCACCGGGATTCTTGCTTCGTGCGCTGGATGGAGCCCACGCTCCCGAAGGCAGCCTGCCGTGCGACCCCTGAGTGCTGGGCCGCCCCCGGACTCTGACCTGAATTCCTCTCTGCGCCACCGTTTCCCCACCTGAGAGGGGGGTCACAGTGAACCACAGGAGTCGTGTCTTTATTGATGGGTGAACTACTCGGCAGAAAAAAGTCTGATTTCTCTGAAATGACAAGTGGTCCCCCACGTGTGCAACCCAACCCCCCGCCCACACACACACACAAAGGCACAGCTGGGGATCTTGGAATTGGACCCATCCAAGTGAGAGAGGGTACGAGCCCCGCCCCGCAGAGCAGCAGCAGGTGGAAAAAGGCCTCTAGCAACTTGCTTCTTTACCCTTACACGAAATGTTCTAAGCACTGCCACCCACCTGCGCTCCCCACCCCTGCACTCTGCACCTTCAAAACTTCTCAGTTGCCTCTCGTCCCCGCAGTTGAACTTGTCTAGCGAATGTCTCCGCTATCCTCTTCACTCCCCAGCTTCCTCCTTGGGGGCCTGTTGTTCTCTGTCTCAGATTCCACCGTCCTTACCACAATCAGAGGGGACATGCTGAGGCTCCCAGCTCAAGAGGGAAAGCCCCCTCACAGCTCGGGGATGAGGCGCAGAACCCTCGGATACAGAAATTGTCCTCCCGCCTCTCCTGATTTGCCACAGCCTCTCTCGGAGCAGGGCAAGAGCAGCCAGGCAGGAGGTGGTGCCTGGAAGTCTGAGTTGTTTCACTTCTGAGCCTCAGTTTCCTTCTACAGAAAGTGAGGAGGGGACGTCCCTGATGGTCCAGTGGCTAAGATGCCGCGCTCCCAATGCAGGGGGCCCAGGTTCAATCCCTGGCCACCGAACTAGAGCCCACATGCCGTAACTAAGAGGTCACATGCCGCAACTAAAAAGATCCCACACGCCACAACTAAAGATCCCACATGCCACAACTAAGATCCAGCACAGCTAAATAAAAAAGTATTAAAAAAAAAAAAAAAAGAAAGTGAGGAGGCTGAATAAATAAGGGGGGAAATGTGAGGAGGCTAGATTCCTTCCATGCTTTGCATTATTTTAAATAGCAGGAATCTTATTCAAACGAAATCTAATGTAAAACTCCACCTTGTAGAACGTTTATTGCCTTGATTGAAGTTGAAACGAGGGTCCGCCACCCCCAGTTTCCACAGCACCAGGAACACCTCAGGGACCACACTTTGGAGTCACTGATAGACTATAGGAGGCTATACTGATAGACGCCTGATGGCAAGGAAAGCAACTATGTCTTTTCTAGGGAAGATAAGTCACTGCTTCCTTCCTACTGGAAGGTAGCGACTATAATCCATGTGCCAACAATTAGATTGGCTGGTTCTTCTCTTCTACTTCACATCAAGTCGGGTATCACAATAAAGGCTCAGCGTGGTCCAACTTGCCAACACATCTGTGGCTTCCACCCTGACATCTCTGGGAACTCCAAATTTGTATAACCAACCCCCTACTTGACATCTCTATTGGGCAGCCTATCAGGTATCTCGAAATTGCCCTAGCTAAAGCAGAGTTCCTCATTTACCCCATAAAGCTACTCCTCCAGTTGTCCCTGTCTGAATCAATGGCATAACCAGCCAATTGCTCAAATTGAAATTTTATGCCATTCTTGATTCCTCCCATATTCAGTCCATCAGCAAGTTGGTTTCAAAAACACATCCACGGGCTTCAGGAAGCCACGGGAGGATTTGAAGAAGGGGCGAAATGTGAAGTGAGTTCCATTTTAAAAGATCATTTCAGTTGCTATGTAGAAGATATATTTTAGCCGGGCGAGAATGAAAGCAGGTGACAAGTCACGATCGCTTTCAGTTCACTGCTGTTGCAGTGGTCCACATGTGAGATGCTGGGTGGTGATAGTATATATGGAAGAGAACTGGCTTGATGCTGGATGTGTTGGGGTTTTTTTGTTTGTTTTTTAAAATTTATTTTTGGTTGCATTGGGTCTTTGTTACTGCGCACAGGCTTTCTCTAGTTGCAGCGAGCGGGGGTTGCTCTTTGTTGCGGTGCGCGGGCTTCTCATTGTGGTGGATTCTCTTGTTGTGGAGCATGGGTTCTTGGTGCGCGGGCTTCAGTAGTTGTGGCACGTGGGCTCAGTAGTTGTGGCTCGTGGGCTCACTAGTTGTGGCTCATGGGCTCTAGAGCGCAGGCTCAGTAGTTGTGGCACACGGGCTTAGTTGCTCCGCAGCATGTGGGATCTTCCCGGACCAGGGATTGAACCTGTATCCCCTGCATTGGCAGGCGGATTCTTAACCATTGCGTCACCAGGGAAGCCCGATAAACTCTTAAAGTAACCACAATTTTTGTAATTTTATTTGGAGACCTCTTCACTTAAATACACAGAAGTGGCCCCAGCCTCTCTCAGCTCCTGAAAGGCCCTTGGTTAGAGATATGCCACAGTGGGTAATTATGAGAAATACAGGGCGATATACATTAGTATATATTAGTGGGTAATTTAGGTACAGCAATACATTAAACAATTTCAGGGGGTACCATTAATAGGATGCGTGCATGGCTTTTTTGGCAATACAATTCCCCCAAAACTTATCCATTTATTTGCAATCTGTCCCATGTGCCATCAACATCAAAAGTTATTTCCCAGACATTTCAAACTGTTTTCTTTTCTACCTTGCCCCCATAGTTCTTCTTCCCACCCTCTCTCTTAACTTAATGGTGGCTACCTTGAGGTCAACTAAATTAATTGTCTTGGCTGGAAAGGTAACTGTCTATAACTCTCAAAACAGATTAGGTTATGCTGTGCTAATGGAAAATCCCCAAACCCCAGTGGCTCAAAACAACAAAATTTCTTTCTCACTCATACTGCGTGTCCATTGGGGGTCACCAAGCAAGCTGTACTCATTATAATAACTTACGGACACAGGCTAATGGAGGCAACATTTTGATACGTGCTTCTTTACTGCAGAGACAGGGGAAAGAGAGCCTGGTAAATTACATCCAAGCTCTTAAGATTTCTACCAGATTCCGAGAAGATGGGGGCTAGGTTGGCGGCTGCATAGCTTTTGAATCTTCCAAAATTCTCACAGAGCAACTACATAGAAGAAAACAAAAAAAACCCCAGAAAATCCATGTACATTTACAATAAAACTAGGTGACAAGGTTTCCCCCCAAACACCAAAATACAAGCAAATGGAGACAACTACAAACTATCAATAGCAATAAAAGATTCATGGAGTAGCATCTGTACAAGGGGAAGCTGAGGAACAGGGTGGAAGAGGTACCTGGGAAAAACAGAATCCCAAAATAGCTAAGAGATATTCATTGGAAAGCATGGCTCAATAACTTTAGAACAGTAGGTGAAACTAGGAGGGGTTTTCTCCAATCCAAAAGCAAGTGAATGCAGAGACTCTGGTAAGAATAGAAAGAGCTAGAACAGTCTGTCCCTGTGAACTCTTAAAACTGACCAGCCAAGCCTCCCTTTTAGGTCAGGCTTCTCCAAGGAGGAGAAACTTCTGGAAGTGGAACCAAAATCAAGCTGGATAAGATGTTTTACTTCCAGCCATCATGCAGTAGCTGGAACGGTATTTGGCCGTTGGAGCCATAACAAGAAAACTGGACAAAATATAGGAGGCAACTATTTATTTCTGGACCTTGTACAATCCTCTAATCCCTGGGGGGAAAAAAGACAGTCAAAGTGAGGCTTATGATTGCCCCTGCTTTCTGCCTGGAGACAAATTCCAGTCCACAATGCAGGAAGTGCATCCCAAGCAGAGCCTGGCAACCTTGTCGAGTTGGGGACAGAGAGAGAGGTTGGAGATCGGGAGATGGGGAAGGCTGCAGCAAACTGAAGGGGCAGAGTACAGAGTGGAGGGAGCTGCAGAGAGAAAGCTGGAGGTCTTGCAGAAGAGTCTCCTTGGGGCTTTTGCTGAATTCTAGGTTTCACATACATAGAATGAAACTCCATGTGGTGAGGGAAGAAAGAAAGCCAGCTGAATAGCTCCAAGACTGGCACAGTATAGTTTTTAGTTCTAACCAGCCAGAGTGGAAAGTCCTCACTGAACACCCAGGACACTGAGAGTAAAGACTCAGAGGGTCACTCCATGGCAGTGGAGCTAAACTAGCCCTAGAATCAAGGCTACTGTAAGCCCACACTACCAAGCCTTGAAATGATCAAGCTGATCTATAAGTAACTTAAATACCTACCAGACAACAGGTCAACACTTTTTAAAGGAATTTAACAAATCTGGCACTGTATAATAAAAAAATTAAAAAAAATTTTTTAAATTACTAGATATGAGAGGAGGCAGGAAAATATGACCCATCAGGAGAAAAATCAGTCAATAGAAACAGAAATGACATAGATGATGTCATTATCAGTCAAGGATTTTTTTAAAGCTATTATAAATATGCTGAAAGATTTCTGAGAAAAGTTAACATAATGAAGAGAGAAAAAAATATCTCAGAAATGGACTTTCTAGAGAGAAAATAACTACAGTGTCTTTCTAAAAAAAGATTAATTAGGTGGAATTGCCATTTTTTCCTGTTTTCCCAATGCGTAATCTCATCTTCATTACTTCTTTTTTGTTCACTAGTTTATTATTATTACTGCTTTTTGAGTTGTATTTTTAATTCATTTAACTCTTACACTTTTATTTGTATCAATGTTACTGCATTTTAAAGCTATACTTCACCTATCACTGATTTAATTATATCTCATAGATTTCATTATGTCTTTTTTTTTTTGGCTGCACCACGTGGCTTGCACGATCTTACTTCCCTGACCAGGGATCGAACCCAGGTCCTGGCAGTGAAAGCACTGAGTCCTAACCACTGGACCGCCAGGGAATTTGCTCAATCATTTTTTTAGATGCTCTGTAATTTTGGTTTATAGTTTCCCTTTGCCCTAGTACTTTCATAGAAAGTATGGATGGGACTTTAAAAAATATTTTATTAATTTCTCATTCTATTATGATTAAAGAAGATGGTATTATTTCTGTTTTGTGGAAATTATAGAAGTTTTCTCTGTGGTATATAGTAAATGTTCATTTTTTTGGTGAGTGAGAATAATAGGTGTATTCTCTATTATTTATTTATTACTCCCTATTATAAGGTGCAAAGTAATCTCTTCAGAAGACATATAGATTCTGTTGGAATCTATAGGTGGGAATCAAAGAATATCATTTAAAGTTGACAGGCCAAATCATTGAGGTTGTAACATTCATAACATTCGTATATCTTCACTGTGAATCGTGGCTTTTAGCATTATAGTGTCCTTCTTTGTCTTGTCTTTTTCCCGAATTCTACCTTGTCAGATATTGAAATTGTAAGCTTTGCTTTTTATAATTTGTATTTGCCTGGTATATTTTTGTCCACCCCTTTACTTTTCAGCCTTTCTGGATCACTTATTTTAGGTGTGTCTCTTGTAAATAATAGACGGTAAGATGTTAGTTTGTAAGCCAAGCTGAACTTTTTTTTTAAATGATGAGTTGAGTTTTCATTTACTAATACGACTCATATGCTTGTCCTTATTACATTCACTCTGTATATGATGCTACATTTACTCCCTTTTTCCTTATTTAAGCATTGATATTTGGTTTGTCAGCTTGAAATGATATTCTTTGACTTGCACATATTGCCTTTGCAACAGAGCTCTTTGTACTGTCTGTTTCCTTCTTTTTGATTTATTTAGTTATGTTACTTCTACTGTGTCAAAGCACATGCCATTTGATACTCTTCTTCCACCCTTATCCCCACTTTCACTTTGGTCTTAGATCTAAAACTGTTCAATGCTAACTACCAGTCCTTTTGCTGAAGTTTCCCCAATCACCTCCTAGCTGGATGAAGCTTGTTTTAGTAGAATCCTAAGGGGGTTATGAGTACAATATTTTCTGAGCTCTTTTTAAACATCCTTGATACGTAAAGGGCAGCTTAGCTGGACACAAAACACTTGGTTCATATTTTTTCTTTGAGTTTCTTGAAAATGTTGCTCCATTGCTACTTGCTTTTTGAAAAGTTTGATGCCAACCTGATCTTTCCTGTGTAAGAGACTAGGCCTTTTGGCCTAGAGAATATTCCCCCTCACCTTCAAAGTGTAATAGTTTGCTAGGATGTGTCTCAGTTGATCATTCTGGGTCAATTTTCCAAGTAATAAGATAGGCCCTTTCAAGATCTAGATTCAGGAACTTCCCTGGTGGTCCAGTGGCTAAGACTCCACGCTCCCAATGCAGGGGGCCCAAGTTCTATCCCTAGTCAGAACATGCCACAACTAAGACCCGATGCAGCCAAATAAATAAATATATTTTTAAAAAAGATATGGATTCAGGTCTTTTGTTTTTAGGAATTTCTCTTGGGTTAGTTTTAAATATTAACCCTGTTCCATTGTCTTATATTTTAGCTTCAAGAGCTCCAAATTTAACTGTGTTAGTTTTTCTTTGCCTGTCTTCTTTGTCTATCATTTTCTTTCTGGGCCTTCCCAGCTCTTCCTTTATGTTGTTTTTGCTGTCTTAGCTTTTTTCATTCCTATCTTCTATATGCTTTATGGTACTTGCAGTCGTTCCTATTTTCATTTGGGTATGTTGTAATGTAGTCTTCATTATCTAGGGTGATTTTACCTTTTGTTCAAATTCTTTCCCAAGTTTGGTCAGTTCTCTTTCCATATACGCTTGTTGCTTTTTCATTTTTACTCTGAGTTTCTGAATTTCTGATCTGTGGTATTCTTTCATATCCACCATTGTTTTTTATTTTAAAGTTCATATTGGAGGGTTGTTATAGTTTACCCTCTTTGTTCCTTTTTATTTGGTGTATTTCATTAGCTTGAAAAGTTATGATTCTCACTTTGTTTTCTTCCCATATTTGTGTAAATAGTGAGTTCCTTTTTCTATTTATGTTGACGTCCTTGTAATAATGGGAAACTCTATGGGGGCAGGGGTAAAATGGGGAATGGATTGAGTGGCTTTCTGTTTCTTAGTAGAAAAGAGACCTTTTATTGTTGGCCAATAATGTAATTTCTTTTTTTTTTTTTAATCAGTCATCAATTTTATACACACCAGTGTATACATGTCAATCTCAATCGCCCAATTCAGCACACCACCATCCCCACCCCACTGCGGTTTTCCCCCCTTGGTGCCCATACGTTTGTTCTCTACATCTGTGTCTCAACTTCTGCCCTGCAAACCGGTTCATCTGTACCATTTTTCTAGGTTCCACATACATGCGTTAATATACGATATTTGTTTTTCTCTTTCTGACTTACTTCACTCTATATGACAGTCTCTAGATCCATCCACGTCTCAACAAATGACTCAATTTCGTTCCTTTTTATGGCTGAGTAATATTCCATTGTATATATGTACCACAACTTCTTTATCCATTCGTCTGTCGATGGGCATTTAGGTTGCTTCCATGACCTGGCTATTGTAAATAGTGCGAACCCATCCTTTCCCCAAATTGCGGGTGCATGTGTCTTTTTTTTTTTTTAATAATTTTTAAAAATTAATTAATTAAATTATTTTTATGGCTGTGTTGGGTCTTCGTTTCTGCACGAGGGCTTTCTCTAGTTGTGGCAAGCGGGGGCCACTCTTCATCACGGTGCATGGGCCTCTCACTGTCGCGGCCTCTCCTGTTGCGGAGCACAGGCTCCAGACACGCAGGCTCAGTAATTGTGGCTCACGGGCCCAGCTGCTCTGCGGCACGTGGGATCCTCCCAAACCAGGGCTCGAACCCGTGTCCCCTGCATTGGCAGGCAGATTCTCAACCACTGCGCCACCAGGGAAGCCCCTGCATGTGTCTTTTTGAATTACGGTTTTCTCTGGGTATATGCCCAGTAGTGGGATTGCTGGATCATATGGTAATTCTATTTTTAGTTTTTTAAGGAACCTCCATATTGTTCTCCATAGTGGCTGTAACAATTTACATTCCCACCAACAGTGCAAGAGGGTTCCCTTTTCTCCACACCCTCTCCAGCATTTGTTGTTTGTAGATTTTCTGATGATGCCTATTCTAACTGGTGTGAGGTGATACCTCATTGTAGTTTTGATTTGCATTACTATAATAATTAGTGATGTTGAGCATCTTTTCATGTGCTTCTTGGCCATCTGTATGTCTTCTTTGGAGAAATGTCTATTTAGGTCTTCTGCCCATTTTTGGATTGGGGTGTTTGTTTCTTTAATATTGAGCTGAATGAGCTGTTTATATATTTTGGAGATTAATCCTTTGTCCGTTGATTCATTTGCAAATATTTTCTCCCATTCTGAGGGTTGTCTTTTCGTCTTCTTTATGGTTTCCTTTGCTGTGCAAAAGCTTTATTAGGTCCCATTTGTTTATTTTTGTTTTTATTTCCATTACTCTAGGAGGTGGATCAAAAAAGATCTTGCTGCGATTTATGTGAAAGAGTGTTCTTCCTATGTTTTCCTCTAAGAGTTTTATAGTGTCCAGTCTTACATTTAGGTCTCAAATCCATTTTGAGTTTATTTTTGTGTATGGTGTTAGGGAGTATTCTAATTTCATTCTTTTACATGTAGCTGTCCAGTTTTCCCAGCACCACTTATTGAAGAGACTGTCTTTTCTCCATTGTATATCCTTGCCTCCATTGTCATAGATTAGTTGACCATAGGTGCGTGGGTTTATCTCTGGGCTTTCTATCTTGTTCCATTGATCTATGTTTCTGTTTTTGTGCCAGTACCATATTGTCTTGATTACTGTAGCTTTGTAGTATAGTCTGAAGTCAGGGAGTCTGATTCCTCCAGCTCCGTTTTTTTCCCTCAAGACTGCTTTGGCTATTCGGGGTCTTTTGTGTCTCCATACAAATTTTAAGATGATTTGTTCTAGTTCCGTAAAAAATGCCATTGGTAATTTGATAGGGATTGCATTGAATCTGTAGATTGCTTTGGGTAGTATAGTCATTTTCACAATATTGATTCTTCCAATCCAAGAACATGGTATATCTCTCCATCTGTTGGTATCATCTTTAATTTCTTTCATCAGTGTCTTATAGTTTTCTGCATACAGGTCTTTTGTCTCCCTAGGTAGCTTTATTCCTAGGTATTTTATTCTTTTTGTTGCAATGGTAAATGGGAGTGTTTCCATAATTTCTCTTTCAGATTTTTCATCATTAGTGTATAGGAATGCAAGAGATTTCTGTGCATTAATTTTGTATCCTGAACCTTTACCAAATTCATTGATTAGCTCTAGTAGTTTTCTGGTGGCATTTTTAGGATTCTCTATGCATAGTATCATGTCATCTGCAAACAGTGACAGTTTTACTTCTTTTCCAATTTGTATTCCTTTTCTTTCTTTTTCTTCTCTGATTGCTGTGGCTAGGACTTCCAAAACTATGTTGAATAATAGTGGTGAGAGTGGACATCCTTGTCTCGTTCCTGATCTTAGAGGAAATGCTTTCAGTTTTTCACCGTTGAGAATGATGTTTGCTGTGGGTTTGTCGTATATGGCCTTTATTATGTTGAGGTAGGTTCCCTCTATGCCCAGTTTCCAGAGAGTTTTTATCATAAATGGGTGTTGAATTTTGTCAAAAGCTTTTTCTGCATCTATTGAGATGATCATATGGTTTTTATTCTTCAATTTGTTAATATGGTGTATCATATTGATTGATTTGCGTATATTGAAGAATCCTTGCATCCCTGGGATAAATCCCACTTGTTCGTGGTGTATGATCCTTTTAATGTCTTGTTGGATTGTGTTTGCTAGTATTTTGTTGAGGATTTTTGCATCTATATTCATCAGTGATATTGGTAATTTTCTTTTGTTGTAGTATCTTTGTCTGGTTTTGGTATCAGGGTGATGGTGGCCTCATAGAATGAGTTTGGGAGTGTTCCTTCCACTGCAATTTTTTGGAAGAGTTTGAGAAGGATGGGTGTTAGCTCTTCTCTAAATGTTTGATAGAATTCACCTGTGAAGCCATCTGGTCCTGGACTTTTGTTTGTTGGAAGATTTTTAATCAGTTTCAATTTCATTACTTGTGATTGGTCTCTTCATATTTTCTGTTTCTTCCTGGTTCAGTCTTGGAAGGTTATACCTTTCTAAGAATTTGTCCATTTCTTCCAGGTTGTCCATTTTATTGGCATAGAGTTGCTTGTAGTAGTCTCTTAGGATGCTTTGTATTTCTGTGGTGTCTGTTGTAACTTCTCCTTTTTCATTTCTAATTTTATTGATTTGAGTCCTCTCCCTCTTTTTCTTGATGAGTCTGGCTAATGGCTTATCAATTTTGTTTATCTTCTCAAAGAACCAGCTTTTAGTTTTATTGATCTTTGCTATTGTTTTCTTTGTTTCTATTTCATTTATTTCTGCTCTGATCTTTATGATTTCTTTCCTTCTGCTAACTTTGGGTTTTGTTTGTTCTTCTTTCTCTAGTTCCTTTAGGTATAAGGTTAGATTGTTTACTTGAGATTTTTCTTGTTTCTTTAGGTAGGCTTGTATAGCTATAAACTTCCCTCTTAGGATAGCTTTTGCCGCATCCCATAGGTTTTGGATCGTCGTGTTTTGTCATTTGTCTCTAGGTATTTTTTGATTTCCTCTTTGATTTCTTCAGTGATCTCTTGGTTATTTAGTAACGTATTGTTTAGCCTCCATGTGTTTGTGTTTTTTACGTTTTTTCCCCTGTAATTCATTTCTAATCTCATAGCGTTGTGGTCAGAAAAGATGCTTGATATGATTTCAATTTTCTTAAATTTACTGAGGCTTGATTTGTGACCCAAGATGTGATCTATCCTGGAGAATATTCCGTGCGCACTTGAGAAGAACGTGTAATCTGCTGTTTTTGGATGGAATGTCCTATAAATATCAATTAAATCTATCTGGTCTATTGTGTCATTTAAAGCTTCTGTTTCCTTATTTATTTTCATTTTGGATGATCTGTCCATTGGTGAAAGTGAGGTGTTAAAGTCCCCCACTATTATTGTGTTACTGTCGATTTCCTCTTTTATAGCTGTTAGCAGTTGCCTTATGTATTGAGGTGCTCCTGTGTTGGGTGCATATATATTTATAATTGTTATATCTTCTTCTTGGATTGACCCTTGATCATTATGTAGTGTCCTTCCTTGTCTCTTGTAACATTCTTTATTTTAAAGTCTATTTTATCTGATATGAGTATAGGTACTCCAGCTTTCTTTTGATTTCCATTTGCATGGAATATCTTTTTCCATCCCCTCACTTTCAGTCTGTATGTGTCCCTAGGTCTGAAGTGGGTCTCTTGTAGACAGCATATATATGGGTCTTGTTTTTGTATCCATTCAGCAAGCCTGTGTCTTTTGGCTGGAGCATTTAATCCATTCACGTTTAAGGTAATTATCGATATGTATGTTCCTATGACCATTTTCTTAATTGTTTTGGGTTTGTTTTTGTAGGTCTTTTTCTTCTCTTGTGTTTCCCACTTAGAGAAGTTCCTTTAACATTTGTTGTAGAGCTGGTTTGGTGGTGCTGAATTCTCTTAGCTTTTGCTTGTCTGTAAAGCTTTTGATTTCTCCATCAAATCTAAATGAGATCCTTGGCGGGTAGAGTAATCCTGGTTGTAGGTTCTTCCCTTTCATCACTTTAAGTATATCATGCCACTCCCTTCTGGCTTGTAGAGTTTCTGCTGAGAAATCAGCTGTTAACCTTATGGGAGTTCCCTTGTATGTTATTTGTCGTTTTTCCCTTGCTGCTTTCAATAATTTTTCTTTGTCTTTAATTTTTGCCAATTTAATTACTATGTGTCTCAGCGTGTTTCTCCTTGGGTTTATCCTGTATGGGACTCTCTGTGCTTCCTGGACTTGGGTGGCTAGTTCCTTTCCCACGTTAGGGAAGCTTTCGACTATAATCTCTTCAAATATTTTCTCTGGTCCTTTCTCTCTCTCTTCTCCTGCTGGGACCCCTATAATGCAAATGTTGTTATGTTTAATGTCGTCCCAGAGGTCTCTTAGGCTGTCTTCATTTCTTTTCATTCTTTTTTCTTTAGTCTGTTCCGCAGCAGTGAATTCCACCATTCTGTCTTCCAGGTCACTTATCCGTTCTTCTGCCTCAGTTATTCTGCTATTGATTCCTTCTAGTGTAGTTTTCATTTCAGTTATTGTATTGGTCATCTCTGTTTGTTTGTTCTTTAATTCTTCTAGGTCTTTGTTAAACATTTCTTCCATCTTCTCGATCTTTACCTCCATTCTTATTCTGAGGTCCTGGATCATCTTCACTATCATTATTCTGAATTCTTTTTCTGGAAGGTTGCCTATCTCCACTTCATTTAGTTGTTTTTCTGGGGTTTTATCTTGTTCCTTCATCTTGTATATAGCCCTCTGCCTTTTCATCTTGTCTATCTTTCTGTGAATGTGGTTTTTGGTCCACAGGCTGCAGGATTGTAGTTTTTCTTGCTTCTGCTGTCTGCCCTCTGGTGGTTGAGGCTATCTAAGAGGCTTGATGGGAGGTTCTGGTGGTGGTCAGAGCTCAGTAAAACTTTAATCCACTTGACTGCTGATGGGTGGGGCTGGGTTCCCTCCCTGTTGGTTGTTTTGCCTGAGGCAACCCAACACTGGAGCCTACCTGGGCTCTTTGGTGGGGCTAATGACAGACTCTTGGAGGGCTCACGCCAAGGAGTACTTCCCAGAACTTCTGCTGCCAGTGTCCTTGTCCCCATGGTGAAACAGAGCCACCCCCTGCCTCTGCAGGAGACCTTCCAACACTAGCAGGTAGGTCTGGTTCAGTCTCCCCCGGGGTCACTGCTCCTTCCCCTCGGTCCTGATGCGCACACTATTTTGTGTCCACCCTCCAAGAGTGGGGGGTCTCTGTTTCCCCCAGTCCTGTTTAAGTCCTGCAATCAATTCCCACTAGGCTTCAAAGTCTGATTCTCTATGAATTCCTCCTCCCGTTGCCGGACCCCCAGGTTGGGAAGCCTGACGTGGGGCTCAGAACCTTCACTCCAGTGGGTGGACTTCTGTGGTATAAGTGTTCGCCAGTCTGTGAGTCACCCACCCAGCAGTTATGGGATTTGATTTTACTCTGATTGCGCCCCTCCTACCGTCTCACTGTGGCTTCTCCTTTGTCTTCGGATGTGGGGTCTTTTTTGGTGAGTTCCAGTATCTTCCTGTCAATAACTGTCCAGCAGCTAGTTGTGATTCTGGTGTTCTCGCAAGAGGGAGTGAAAGCACGTCCTTCTACTCTGCCATCTTGGTTCCTCTCCTCTGTAATTTCTTTAATAAGTAATGTCTAGGTGGTGGTGGTGGGGAGAGTTGTCTGTTTTCTTCTGAATCTTTTTTTTTTTTTTTTTTGGTGGCGTCAGGTCTTAGTCGCAGCCCATGGGATCCTTCGTTGTGGCACGTGGGCTTCTCTCTAGTTGTGGCGTGCAGGTTCTAGAGCATGCAGGCTCAGTAGTTGTGGTGCGCGGGCTTAGTTGCCCCGTGGCATGTGGGATCTTAGTTCCCTGACCAGGGATCAAACCCACATCCCCTACATTGGAAGGCGGATTCTTAACCACTGGACCACCATGGAAGTTCCTGTTCTGAATCTTTGACCTGCTGTTGATAGGCCGTTATCTTCAGCTTCTTGTTTCCCTTTTTGCCTTTATCCACCAAGCCCGCAAGGGACACCACTCCCTTTCAAGATGACTTCATCTTTCTCACAAGTGATACCTCTGGTTCTACTCATTTTCTAAACCCCTTCCCTTGACTTCCCACAAGGGTAGTCTCTGTCTCTGCTCTGATCCACTAGGTCTCAAAGCTGTTGCAGCATTTTTCTACTCTGGGTGAGATCACAAGTAGTTTGGTTTAACTGAAGTCCCAACATAGGTGCAGGCCTATGGCAGAAGAAAAATCTGGAGGATTTTGCAGGAGGCAGACTTTCTATGGAGGCTTCTGCAATAATTTGAGCAAGGAATAAAGTAAAACAGGGAGGGATGGAGAGAAAGGAACTGCTTTAAGAGTTACCAAAGGAATAACAAAAATCACTTGGTGACTGATTTGATGTGGGAAAGCAGATATCTGAGTTTTGGGTTTGGGTTCCTGAATGAATGAATGAATGGATGGTTGGTGGTACAAATTCACTGAAACAGGAACTCTGGAGGAGGAGGTTTGGGGTAGGGCAAGGGAAGATAAGTGGAGTCTGGGGCTTCCCTGGTGGCACAGTGGTTAAGAATCCGCCTGCCAATGCAGGGGACACGGGTTTGAGCCCTGGTCTGGGAAGATCACACATGCCACAGAGCAACTAAGCCCGTGAGCCACAACTACTGAGCTTGCGCTCTACAGCCCATGAGCCACAACTACTGAGCCCATGTGCCACAACTACTGAAGCCCGCGTGCCTAGAGCCCATGCTCCACAACAAGAGAAGCCACCGCAATGAGAAGCCCACTCACCACAACAAAGAGTAGCCCCCACTCTCCACAACTAGAGAAAGCTCGAGCGCGGCAACAAAGACCTGAAGCAGCCAAAAATAAATAAATTAAAATAAATTAAAAAAAAAAGATAAAAATGACTCAAAATTAAAAAAAAAAAAAAAAGGATAAGCAGAGTCTGAAGTACCCCTGTGAGAATGCTGGCTGACTCCAAGGAGAGTTCTGGCTGGAAACATAGAGCTGGGTGTTACTAGTATATCAGTAGCAGTTGAAGCCCAATGCTAGATGAAATCATCCAACAAGAGAGGACAGAATTGGAGGGAGAGAGGAATGAGAACAGAGATTTGGGGCCCAGCAATCATTAAGGAGTAGACAGAGCAGAAGTAACAGTAAAGAAGAAAGAATGAATGACAGATCAGGAAAGGAGGAGAAAAGTTGGAAAGTATGGCTATCAGAAAGAAGACAAGGAGAAAAATAATTACTGCAATGGATTAAGACATATAAAGTATGTTAAATGTATCATATTGATACTAAAAATCTAGTTGCTGTTAGAGGATGCTTGGCAATCAACTCATCATCCTGAAAACTAGTGAATAAAGAGAAAAGAATCTATTTATTTTGCTTTGTCTCTCCCATTCTGCTGATTTAGGTCCCGAAAGGGGAAAAGTCACAATTTTTATTGGACACATCCGAGGCTCAGTGTTATCTTGCCTCCTGGGATAAAAGACAGGAAGAGAGATGTTTTCCTGCCCTGGGCACAAGGGCACAGGGACACAAGCTGTGTTCAGAAGGATGTGCTAAGGTGGGCTTTAAGGTGGTCCTGGGCAGGTTGGAGCACCGCAAGGAGCCAGGTGGGCAGGCAGAGCTGCTTAGAACAGGGAAGAGGATCCCTGCTGTCCAAGGCCACGTCTCCAGGTGGAACCAGTGAGACTGGGCCTGTGGAATTCACTCCGGAGGCCCCCGGGTCTGGGTCAGGATTCTCTGCTCAAGCATGGCATACCGCTGGAGGAGGGCCTCATAGACCTGGAGGGGTGGAAAGAGCAGTTTAGGATGGCGAAGGGAAGGTGCTCTTACATCTCTTTGCAACTTGCAATTTAAAAAATTCTACATCGCATGTACTTGCAATTTAAATTTTTTGCTGGGCAGAAAAAAGGAAGTGTCAATTCACAAAAGAGGAAATGCTAGTAGTTCTCAAACCTATAGTTTAAGATCTTTAAAAAATGCAAATTATGACAAGAAACCAGTTTTTGTTATCAAATCTACAAAATTTTAAAAAATTCTGATGAAGGTACCTGGAAATGGCTGTTTCATTGCACAGTTGGTAGAAGTTGGTGGTGCAACCCTTTTGTAAATCAATTCAACTTTATATTTGTATTAAGGGGCTTGAAAATGCCCATGGCTTTTGACCTAGTTATTCTACTTCTGCAAAGCTCTCCTAAGGAAGTAATCCTAAGTGTAGGGTGCTAGGCCCACCAAAGTTCCTCTTAGACACCACTAAACATTCAGACTCATAAGACTACCATGGGCCACACCTTGGCCCTCAAAAGGATACACTGGAGAAACATGCGTGTTGGCACAGTGGCTGCAGGAGACCATGAACAGTTTGCGCAGGTGTCCAGGAAAGGGTATCTCTGCCTCCCTTCCTTCTTCCCTCCTTGCCCCCCAGGTTACAGCTCAGGTGCAAGGAGATGAAATCCACATCTTACAGGTGCAAGAACCACCCTGGCTTTGAAACCTCACGCCCCACAGGAGTATCCCTTGTTAACAACTCCATAGACAAGAGCCGTGCCCGTGAGAAGTCACTGCACTCAGAGAGCCCTAAGTATGACTTCCCCTTAGGTATTTATGTTTTCCCATTCCAGATGCAGTTTCCTAATTCAAGGCCATTTTGGCATAGCAATGTTGCCTAGTAACACTGTTGACATTCCACTTTTATTAAGTCTCAAAGGAAGCAGAGCTAGAACATTAACCAAAAGTCAAATTCTCATGCAGAATAGGGAAAGGTTTTGTTAACCCTTTACCCACATAGGGTTAATTATAATAATTGAAAAACTAGAAGCAACTGCTCTAAGACATGGAAAATGCTCGAGAAAATATGGTTCATTAGCCAGATAGAATATTATGCAGTCATTAAAAATAACATGTATGTTCCTGTGCACCTCTGCAAATTGCATGATGATTAGTGTCTTAGCCCATTCTGGGTGCTATAACAAAAATACCATAGATTGAGTAGCTTATAAACAACAGAAACTTGTTTATCACAGTTCTGGAGGCTGGGAAGTCCAAGATCAAGATGCCAGTAGATTTTGTCTGGTGAGAGCCTGATTCCTAGACAGTCATCTTCTTGTTGTGTCCTCACATGGGGGAAAGGGCCAGAGATCTCTCTGGGCCCTCTTTTGTAATGACACTAATCCCATCCTGAGTGCTCCAGCCTCATGAATAAATCACATTCATAAATTCCCACCTCCTAATACCATCACTTTGGGGGTAAAGATTTCAATTCATGAATTTTTAAAATTAATTAAAAAAAAAAAACAGGGGAGGCTAACACAACATTGTAAAGCAACCATACTCCAATAAAAATTAATTAAAAAAAATGAATTTTGGAGAAGCCCAAACAGTCTGTAGCAATTAGGAATTTATCTTTTTATGTGCCATTATCTCCCATTATATCCCAAACACACAGAGATGGTGTGTTTGGATTCCTAGAGCTTAGCATAGTGCTAGGCACACAGTAAGAACTTAATAAATAGGTGTTAAATAAATGACTATGTGCAAATCAAAAAAAAAAAAAAAGTATGTATACCTTTAAGAATATAAATTCTTAGCATAGTAAAAGTTCGTAGTAATGTTTTAAAAAAATGGTAATAATATAACATGTAAAATATGTCAAACATGAAGAATATTTATGACAATGTAAACACAAATAATATAATAAATTGTATACTGTGAAAAAAAAGAATATAAATACGCTGTAATGTAGAATTTTTAAAGCAGGCTATAAAATTATATATACAGTGTGCTGTGTAATAAAACCAAAACCGAAACCAAAAAACCAACAAGGGAAAAAGGAGCAGAAAGAAACACAATCCCACGTTCTTCCTCTTCATTCTTTTTGTTTAAAGCTGTTTTCATCTGTGGCTCTGTAAGCCTTGCACTTCAGGTCAGTGCATGTGGTCTTACAGACAAGCAACACAAGGCCAAGGGACCCAGATTTCCTTGGGACTCACATATACCACCAGGAGGTCATGCCAATCCCATTCCTTCTTAATTTGGTTTAATTGGCTCCAAAGTCAAGGCCTTTAGTAACTGATTACGCAACTAGGGCCTACTCTTGGTACAGCTGGAGCAGCTCTGCCTGTGAACTCAGACGTAAGAGGGCTGTGATATCCTCTCCAAGGAGGAAATTGTAACATTCAGCAGAGCCTACAGGGAAAACACTGTTACTGTTTTGAATTTCCACTTGAGCACACAGAGGTGCCATAGAAAGCAAACAGAGGACGTTGTCCTGCTCTCAAGGTATTTACAATCCAGTCCTCAAATAGGTCACTTATGCCAACAATCACAGACTGTCACTTCTTGCCACCTGGTGTTGAGAAGGATTCCGAGGTTACACTTGGGTTTAATGGTAAAGAGTTCCATGAGCTATTAGTGACTTTGGTCATGGGCAAGCCAGGGAGAGTGGCGGTACACACTGAGTATTTGCCACCTGTAATGAGGCAGCTGCAGCTATTTGTTGCCCTAAAGCTTACCCTCACTACCTTCTTCCTTGTTGGCCTCCTTCTAGAGAGGATGAAAGAGCCAGACTCCACCTCAGCCTTTCTTACAACCAAGGTTGACAGTATAACCAAGTGGTAGTCTGTTGGGGGAGTTGAGAGAAACAGACCAGTATGTTTCTCC
Organism: Eubalaena glacialis; assembly: GCF_028564815.1. Lineage (NCBI taxonomy): Eukaryota > Metazoa > Chordata > Mammalia > Artiodactyla > Balaenidae > Eubalaena > Eubalaena glacialis. The sequence continues at coordinate 64,989,168 of NC_083722.1, read as the reverse complement.
CTGAAAAGCAAGAGTGTGTGAGGAGAGACTCCTTGCCTAATGCCACGCTCTGATTTCTGCCTATGAATACAGTTGCAGGGCCACATGATGTTAGGAGAAGCTGCATACATCCTGTGGTCATGTGGAGCATACCTAGTACAGCACTATCCAATATGGTAGCCACAAGCCACATGCGGTCCTGAGCACTTGAAATGTGACGGGCGCTATTAGTAGGAAATGCACACCAGATTTCAAATCTCAGCCAAAAAAAAAAAAAAGAAGTAAACTATCACATTAGCAACTTTTCTTATTGATTACATGTTGAAATGACAATATTTTGGACATATTGGGTTAAATTAAATATATTAAAATTAGCCACTTTTTTATTTTTACTTTTTTTTCTCAAAAATGAGACTATTAGAAAATTTACATGACATATGTGGCTCTCATGATGTTCTCACTGTCCACTGCTGACCTGGAGAACTTCAGAAAACCTCACCCGTAGCCCTGACACTGCTGAACCACTGAACCAACACGGCAACACCGTCAGACTTCCTGTTGTATAGTAAAGCCATGATAGGGACTTCCCTGGTGGTCCAGTGGTTAAGACTTCGAGCTTCCACTGCAGGGGTCGCAGGTTCAATCCCTGGTTGGGGAGCTAATTAAGATCCCGCATGCCGTGGGGCGTGGCCAAAAAAAATAAAATAAAATAAAGCCATGATAGGCAAGGATTCTCTTTAACCCTCACAATTAGCAGGTTAAAAGTAGGCCAGACAGATGTCCCCACTTCCCAGATGAAGAAACAGAGGTTCAGAGATGAGGAGTGCAGCTCAAGGTCATGTGAAGGTCACACGGAGAGGGAGAGGCACAAAAAGAATCAGAACCCAAAGGCTCTTTATCTCAAGGTAGGATCTTTCTACTGCATTGAACTCCCTCTTAAACAGAAGGACACACAACAGAAAGTAATAGAAGCCTGGGCAGACCCATGTGGGTGGGTTATCTAGTCACCTGGATAGCATGAGCTTCTGCTTCCAAGATAAGCTGCGGGACAATTCTCTATATGTGTTTCTATATGTCTTGTGACAGCTTTTGTTCCTGACTATCTTTTCAAGGGTGTTTGTATAGCAAACAGCCTTGGAAGATAGGGAGAGGGAAAATTTGTTTGCTGACCAGGATGATAAAGATGTCTCCTTCGGACAGGTTTGCTCGCAGCTCCTTTATAATGAGCAGGGTCCCTCATTTGTGACACAGACACAGTGTGTGCACAGTATCCACCTGGGTCCACTCCACACCGCCCGATGGCACTTCAGGGCCAAGGAAAACTGATGCAAACATGAAGCTTATGCTGCCTGCTGTAGTGTGAGTAATAAAGCCCTCTGTCTGTGTCACCCCCTGCTCCTGGACTGCAAGAACCTTCTGCAAACAGGAAGGGTGGTGAAATGGACGCTATGGCATACCACCCGGATTGCCCTGCAGGAACAGAGAACTTATTCTCTCAGCCCTCAGCTGACAGCCTCCTTTGTGGATTGCTTTGGCTATAGAGAGCTGCCTTACCCCATCCTGGGGTGGCCTGCATGCAATAACGGATTGACATGGAGTATAAAGGCCCGTCCCCCTCACCACAACTGGGTAAAACTCAAAAGAGTCATCCCAGCTTCAGAACTTCCTGTAGGACTGACTGAGGGCTCCACTGAGATCGCACTGCAGCTCACCTCCTGCCTCTGCCCAGCCCTGCCTCTTCCTTTTTCCTTCAACAGATGCAGATCCCAAGAGTGCCCCCTAATAAATCTCCTGCATCCTAATCAACCACTCATGGTCTGCTTTCCAGGGAACCCAACCTGTAACAAGTGGGGTCTGCCTTCCCTCTGACTGAGTGACCACACAGCTGTCTCGGATCTAGATTTCAGATCTGAATGGTAGAAACCCAGCATGTCTTATGCTTAAGTGACAGAGTCTTTCAGTGGCCTCTGTAGCCCTGTGAATTAGAAGGGCACACCCCAAGGCATCTGAGCAAGGAAGATACGCCCAGTGAGCCGTCTGACCCCTGGGGCTATAAGATCAGCTGTACCTCTGAATCTCAGAGACAACCTGTCTTCTTTTGCTCTGTTTCCTTGACAATTAAAAAAAAAGTAGATTTCCCCTTTAGTTAAGCACATCAACTACAATGTAGGTGATAAAGAAAAACTTACCTTTTGGAAAAAAGAACGTAGTTGATTTTCACGATGCAAATGCCACGAATGAACTCTGATGGTCTCTTACCTGAGACGCTCCCGGGGTTGGGGCAGCAGCTAATCTGGGATTTGGGGCTAACTTCACAACCTCTGAAAAGGGCACATCTGTTCCAGCTGCAAGGCCTAGAAGGGAAAGCTCATTTCACATCAGTGCATGTTGCAAATGAAGGCGTTACCCGGAAATAGCATTTTCTCTCTGGAGTGATAAAATGTTCTAAAACTGGATTATGGCGATGGTTGTACAACTCAGTAAAGTTAACTAAAAATCACTGAATTGTACGCTTAAGTATGGGTGATTTTTATGTTATATAAATTGGGCCTCCATAAAACCATCTTTAAAAAAAAGAGAGAAAGAGAAGAAGTTTCAAGTGCAGGCCTCTTCTCAGCAGGGCCTTCTTTGTCTGAAGCGCATGTCAGGAGGCAGCTAACCTCTGACCTCTGACAGAGGGGAGGGTCCGCCCGCCTCTCCTCCCTCACGTGCCTCCACTCTCCGCATCGCTCACTGCATTCCAGCCCCCCCAACTTCTCTCAATTCCTTCCGCTCAGAGCCTTTTCACTGTGTGGAATATTCTTCTCTCTTCTCAGAAAAGCTGCCACTAGGAACATCCCTTCCAGCCCTCAGCACCATCCGCCTTCCTCAGGGCACATCTCACTACTTCTGCCACAGATTGGTTTAAGGTCCCTCCCTTCTTGAGCCGGAAGCTCTGAGAGGCCAGGACTGGGTCTCCACTGGAGCCCTGGTGCCTAGCACACTGCCCGCATACAGGAGGCACTCAATAAATGCTCACCAAGCAAAAGAGTGGCAGGGCTGGAAAACAGAGAAGGTTGCCATAGGTGGGCAGGAAACAGTAAGGGATTTCCGGGCAATTTAAGGAGCAGTATTAGACTGAAGGGAAACTCAAGACCACCGAGAGGGAAGGAGGGCCCACTGAAGATGTGAGGCCCAGTTTTCTCTCTGAAGAACGCTGGAATATCCCAGCCCAGAGCTGTGTGGATGAGGGGACACTGGGCGGTGGGGTAGCCACCAGAGAGACTACTTGAAAGACTCTTGTCCCCCTCTACTAGCTCACAGACTGGCTTTGCATGACTGGCTTTCATCCCTGGACCCAGCCGGAGAGAATGGATGTCCACATAAAGTGGGAACTGGTGTGCTAGGACCTAGCTCAGGTTTTAGTTTTGGAGGGCAGAGCAGGGCAGTACCCCCAGGTAATGTCTGACAACTAAATAGGCACGGAAAAGGAAAAATAAGAAAGAAACACAGTGCAGCACAGCAGTGGAGGCCCCAAAGGGTGGTTCCTTTTCTGCTTCGGCAAAAGGAGGAGTATAAAGTAAACCCCAGACTCCTCATGGGCAACACCGAAGGCTGGAAGCTTATGGAATGGTGTTTTCAAAGTTCTGAGGAAAATATTTTAGAGTCCTTTGTCCAGCCAAGGTAGCATTCTTTGGGAGGGTGAAACCAAGCCCCTGCTGGACATGCAAGCCCTCAGAAAATTATCACCTACTGAATTTCCTCTTAAAAATGTATTCAGGCTGTATATTCCAACAAAACTAGCGTAGAAATGAAGGAAAAAGAAATTGCAGAGAGTCAAAAAAAAAAAAAAAAAAGACAAACTCATACGTAAGTGCAAATAAAAGCCAACATGTTGTAAAGTTTGATTAAAAACATAACAGCCTAGAAATAAACTGCCCGTTCCCTGGTGGCCTAGTGGTTAGGACTCCATGCTTTCACCGCTGTGGCCTGGGTTCAATCCCTGTTCGGAGAACTGAGATCCTGCAAGCCGTAAGAAAAAAAGAAAGAAAGAAATTGCCCAATGATCTTGATACAAGTGGAGGCACAAGGTGGGGCGAGGTGGATAGGGCGGAGAGGGAGGGGAATGAAAGAGTAAGAGTTTAATTATTAAGAGAAGGCTACGGTCCCTGATTAATTCTCAATGTTGAAAGAAAACATACAAGTTTAAATAGGTGTGTTAAAAAGTTAAGGATAAATGCGTGAAGAATGCAACCGCTAGAGGGAAAGGACAAAGCCCTTGAGTTACATGGGTGGCCGGAGGAGTGGCCTGAGCAGGCAGAGGACAGGGCAAGTCGACCACATGGGTGGAAGAACGCCCTTGTGGGCCTGTGCTGCTCCCGCAGTTTCAGGGAGGCCTCCATCAGAGCCGTGGTTCCCCACTACCCCCAAGGAGCTGTCCAGGGTCCTGGACTGCTTGCCTCTGAAGCCTTCACCTTTGTCTCAACTTCTGCTCTTGTTGAAAAGATGGCTCTGGACTTTATCTACCCCCTCCTGCCCACCAGCTGTCCAGACCCATGCCCAAGTGCCCTCAACCAATGTCCCTGGGCTGAGTCTGACTCTGACCAGGCCTCATTTATTTAGGACCCTGCCTCTCTTTCCCAGATTAAGTAAAGCACAAAGGAACAGAGGGTTTGGGGTTGGTTCCCCCCTGCTGGGAGGGGAGAAAAGTGAATCTAAAGACTCCAAGCCTGGGTTTCCCTGGTGGCGCAGTGGTTGAGAATCTGCCTGCCAATGCAGGGGACATGGGTTCAAGCCCTGGTCTGGGAAGATCCCACATGCCGCGGAGCAACTGGGCCCGTGACCCACAACTACTGAGCCTGCGCGTCTGGAGCCTGTGCTCCACAACAAGAGAGGTCGCGATAGTGAGAGGCCCGCGCACCGCGATGAAGAGTGGCCCCCGCTTGCCGCAACTAGAGAAAGGCCTCGCACAGAAACAAAGACCCAACACAGGGAAAAATAAATAAATAAAAATAAAACTAAAAAAAAAAAAAAAAGAGTGGCCCCCACTTGCCACAACTAGAGAAAGCCCTCGCACAGAAACGAAGACCCAACACAGCCATAAATAAATAAATAAATAATTAAAAAAAAAAATGGCCCTATAGTTTAAAAAAAAAGACTCCAAGCCTCCCATGTCCCTAAAGACTGGGAACATCCCAATCTCCCCTTCCCACTGTCCTCAGCCCAGCCAGTGCCCCAACCGCTTCCAGAGGCATCTGCCGCCATCCATTGACCTACCATGGAAAGCTCGGTAAGCAGAGCCCACACAGGCTGAGTTGGCTGTGTCTATGACGTACACTGGGGTGCCAAACACATCTGCCAGCACCTGGAAAGGACAGAAGTTCTTACTGTGGTGAGTCATTCCTCAGAGGGAGCATGCACACAGACATGCATTTTCTGGGCTCTCTTTTCTAATATGTCTTCTGATACCTTCCATTCCACCTCTACTGCCTTAAAGGAAGTACACTTGGCCATGCCGCCCTGGTGATAATAGGGTTAGGGTGACCTGGTAGAAGTCTCTAGTGAAGGGCCACAGCTCTGTGGGTTGTCCCTGCATTGTTTAACCATTTTATCAAAGACGAGGAGGAAGATTTAGAAAGTATGCTTAGCAACAAACAATCAAGGTGGAGATGGCTAGGTCTCAGACTAATATTAGCAAGGCCAAACAAACCCAAACTAACAAATGCATGTCTTATAGGAATAAAGATAAAGTTTTCCATGTAGGTCCCCAAAATAAATTGCATAATTTTAGAATAGAGCATGTGTACTAAGAGGAGCTCACATGGAAAAGACTTGGGGGGTCTTAGTTAACCAGAGATATTGTTGATGCCTCATCCGGATCCCCTTACTGGACCGGTGTGCACCCTCACCCAGATGCTGTGAGTATTGGCTGCTGATGGCTCACAGCTGCCCCTCCTCAAAAGAATTGCTCTTTGCTGAACAGAGGCTGCCTCTCACAGGAGGTTATTCGTATCTCTTCCCACGACAGCCAGTTGGCCCTCTTACCCCAAGGTGGAAGCAAGTCTGCAGCATAGTTCATGGACCATATCTCCCCATGGGATGGAGCTGAAGCTGACTCCAACCAAAACCACATCCTTGCCTATCCTTCTTCCCCTGCCCTACCTGGATCCCTCACTCGCTTTCTCCTGGGAGCACTCTCCCAACAAATCACTCATAGAATACTTTCCATTTCAGGCTCTGCTTCTAGAGAATCTTACCTAAGACAGGTATACTATTGTACAAGTCAACAGTTGATTCAGTTACTCCAACAGCTAAGGCAGCCTCGGGCTATACCCCAAAATTCTCAGTGTCCCAATAAGACACTAACAGCCCCATGATTTGACAGCTTGATTGTCAGATATCTGCAGGTTGATTCTACTTTGGGCCATGTATGTCTAGCATAATGAAGCACGAGAAAGACAGTGACAAATTCTGGCAACTGTATTATAAGAGGAATGGCTGGGAAAATCAGAGATGTTTAAATTGGAAGGGGGAAACCTTGAGGAAGACAAGAACATTGGCATTAGATGTCAGAAGGTTTGCCATGAAGGACAGGCACTTTCTGTGTGACTCCAGAGGCCAGTGCTGGTACCAGAGAGTGGAGTTGTACAGGGCAGTGGTTTTCACTTGAGCATAAGATAGAATCTGCTTGCCATGTGCGCTGTAAAGAGCTGGCTTCCTGGGAGAGAATGAGCTGTAAGCTCCCCATCCCTGCCGGAGTGGGAACAGAGGCAGTGTTACTGCTGAGTGTCTGGCTCTTGGACGTATTAGACGTGGAAGAGGCCCTAGCTCAGGGCTTGCTACCGGCACTTACCTGCAAGATGTCTCTGTTGTGAGATGCTCCTCCAGTGGCCAAAATCTTTGTCTTAGGCACTGCAAGAAAAAAGAAAACAAAAAACAAAAAACGGCTGTGACAATTCCCCCAAGGCAGAAAAAGCTGTTTTCCGGAGTTCTTCTACCACAAAGGGCTAGTGTCAGGCCAATGCCTCTTGCTCATCACACAGGACTGCGGGGGAGATCTAAAGCTGGTTCTGTCCATGCATGTCCAACGTGAACTTTGCTTGTGAGGCTGCTTCCTCATCCACCTCTTGGGGATGCAACTGAAGAGGGTACACAGGATGGTTCTAAGGTTCTGGCAATGTTCTATTTCTTAACCAGAGTGCTCTATGAACAGGTGTTTGATTTATTAATATGTTTCACAATTAGCTGTATGAAGCACATATTCTACTGTATGCATACTTTTCACAATAAAAAATAATAAACCACAGTCTAGTAAAAGACATATAGTTCCACTTCGGGTTAAAATGGAGATGGTCCAGAAAGAACATCCCCTGTGCTGTGACAATGAGAGAATGCTGAATAAACAAACAAAAACATATTTTTATTTAATACTATCAAAAAGTTGTAAAAGCAGGGACTTCCCTGGCGGTCCAGTGGTTAAGACTCCACGCTTCCACTATAGGGGGCACATGTTCGATCCCTGGTCGACTGGGGATCCCACATGTCACGTGGCCAAAAAAAAAAAAAGTTGTAAATGCAAAGAAGTGTAAATAAATTAAATCCTAGAATGAGATGAGCCCTCAAGCGCTAACTTGCTGTACCTGCAGTACGAGATAGATGGCATAGTGATCCTCCAGAGGCACATAAACTTTGCCAGGACAGAAAAACCGGCCAAGCATTAGGTGGTGTTGGTGTGGGAGAGGCGTCCCAAAGGCAGAGCTAGTCCTCCTCACCCCCTCCTCTCCCCCATGGACCGTGTAAGTGGTGATGCGGAAGCTGGGGGCAGGGCAGAAAAACAGAGAGCTCTGTAATCTCATAGTGCTTAGATCCCTACATTCCTGCGTCACAGGACTCTTTTACAATGAAGAGGCATTCATTTATTATGCAGGTATTTAAAACAAATAAATGTTATAAGGCTCTGCTGCCTCCTCTCAGCCTCCCCCATCTTCACCCTCAGCCATTAAGAGAGTACCTGGGGACTTCCCTGGTGGTGCAGTGTTTAAGAACCCACCTGCCAATGCAGGGGATACGGGTTCAAGCCCTGGTCTTGGAAGATCCCACATGCTGCGGAGCAACTAAGCCCGTGGGCCACAACTACTAAGCCTGCACGCTAATGCCTGTGAGCCACAATTACTGAGCCTGTGTGCCACAACTAGTGAAGCCCACGTGCCTAGAGCCTGTGCTCTGCAACAAGAGAAGCCACCGCAATGAGAAGCCTGCGCACCACAACGAAGAGTAGCCCCGGCTCACTGCAACTAGAGAAAGCCTGCACGCAGCTACAAAGACCCAACGCAGCCAAACATAAATAAATTAATTAATTAATTTAAAAAAAAAAGAGAGAGTACCTGGGCTGGGAAAAGGGGAAGGAATGTCAGCCGGCTAAGGAGACAATCCAGGACGTGGGAAGATGTTCCAGTGTGATTCCATGTTGGAAAATCAAAACATGCTCCATTCACGACTGCAAGAAAAGTCAGCTGGGCATGATGTAAAGCACCATGAAGACTTTGACACACTTTTAGGTTTGTATGTCCTCTTTGTAGGTACAAAGGGAATAGAACTCTGGCTTTATAAAAAACAAACTCATAATGGAGACTGGAAGAAAACGGTCCTAGATGGCAGGAGTGGTTGGGGAGAGGAGGGGATGGGATTATAGGTAGTTTTCTTTCCTTTATTTTCCAAACTTGCTATTATAAGGCTTTTCTGCTCTTATAAGTCAACCTAAACAAAATGAAATATACATCGAAATATAAGCTGAAAAGGGGCAATGGCTTTAGCCCCGCCCAGCTGGGTGCATATGTCTCACGGTGTACAAACATCAAGAAAGTGATCATTCCTTAAAGAAAGCAGAGGTAACCCCGTGGTTCAGAACCCAGAGTCTGGAACCAGACTGGCTTGGTTCAGAAGCTCTGAGCAAGTGATGTAACACTTTGAGCCTCAAGCAAGTGATATAACACTCTGAGACTTGGTCTCCTACTTTGTGAAGCAGGAGTAATACTGGTACCCACCCCAGAGACACTGTTGTTAATAAACATAATGTGCTTAGGAACCAGGCTGGGCACACAGTACGTGCGCAATAAATGTCGGCAGCTATTATTATCGTGATCATCAGTGTTACTTCAAATGTCTTTTTATTCTTCTTAGATGTTACTAAAACGAGATTATGACAGTTCAAGAATGAAACTCTAGGGAATTCCCCAGCGGTCCAGTGGTTAGGACTCCGCGCTTTCACTGCCAGGACCCGGGGTTCAATCCCTGGTCAGGGAACTAAGATCCCGCAATCCCAGACTTCCCTGGTGGCACAGTGGTTAAGAATCCGCCTGCCAATGCAGGGGACACGGATTCGAGCCCTGGTCCGGGAAGATCCCACATGCCGCGGAGCAACTAAGCCCGTGCACCACAACTACTGAGCCTGCGCTCTAGAGCCCGCGAGCCACAACTACTGAGCCCGCGTGCCACAACTACTGAAGACCGTGCACCTAGAGCCCATGCTCCGCAACAAGAGAAGCCACCGCAATGAGAAGCCCGCGCACCGCAACGAAGAGTAGCCCCCGCTCGCTGCAACGAAGACCCAATGCAGCCAAAAATAAATAAATAAATTTATTTTTAAAAAAAAGAGATCCCACGATGCCACAAGCCATGCAGCCACTGGGAGCATGATGCCTACAGTTCGTGCAGCCCTTTTACCCTTTTAGGTTCAAGCGCATTCATTCATGTGATCTTGTTTGAGAAGAACCCAGCAGAGCTGGCAGGACAGGTTTGATTCGGCCCTTAAGCTTGCTAAGAGGATAAGTAAGCTTATGCTGTTTTGCACAAGAATCGCTTCAGAGGCTGGGAACGATGACATGATCACACTAGACCCCTGGAGCCCAGGAGGGCTCCTCTGCCCTCATTGCCTCTCCCCTCACACTGGGCCGGTGGAGACAGACCCCCAGCCCCCCAAAGTGCCCCCTCCTGATGACCGGAAAACCCTTCCTGCCAGTCACTCACGCCCACCTCAGCACCATCTCTGCCCTGCTCACCTGGGCTCACTTCTCAGGGACCTTGGGAGCCTTTGGAGACCTTTGGGGAATTTCTTTTTACACTCTGGGTGGGGGGATGGAGAGGAGTGGGACTGTTTATAAAGTTCATCCTATTTAAAAAATTTTGTTGAACTATAACATACATCCTAACAAATGTACATACATACCATAAGCTGACAGCTTGACACATTTTCACAACTAAACACACCTGTGTAACCTAAGAAACAGAGCCTCACCAGCACCCCAGAGGCCCTCCATGACCCCCGAAAGGTAACTACTAACGATCCAGACTTCCAACAACAGCAGATAGTTTTGTCTGCTTTTGAATCTGATGTCCACAGAATCTGCCACGCGTACTTTTGGGTTTGGCTTCTTTTGCTCAGCGTTTTCATTTGTGAGATTCATCCATTTTGTTGCGCGTGGCTAAGGCTGGTTCATTTTCACTTCTGTGTAGGATCATGTCGCCTGAACACCCCACAAGGCATCTATCTTACCATCGATGGGCACTGTGTTGTTTCCAGCGTGGGGTGCTAAGCACAGGGCCACCGGCAGTGTCCTCCTGCACGTCTTTAGTGAACACACGTCCACATCTCTGTCTTGCATCCACCGGGAAGTGAAGCTGCTGGGTGGACGTGTATGCAGCTTTAGTAGATGCTGCCTAACAGGTTTTCAAAAAGGTTTACCTAGTGCTTATTTTTAAAGTATCCTTTTGCTTATTTGGTTCAAAGGCATAAAACATATACTACATAGGATTGTCCGTAAAAGTATCATGAGGAGGCCTTCAAGCTAAGAGGATTCAGGGGTTTTCTACCTTCTCTTGACCACGGCTGGCCCAGAGGGACAATACATCTTGGAAACCTGGACTCTCTGGTCGGCGGGTCCAACCTCCTTCAGACGCCCCCCCTGCCCCCCGCCAGACCACTGCAGCACCATTAAAAAGGGGAACTTGCTGACCTCCTAAAGCTGCCCCCACTCCATAGCTCAAGTGCTTAGAAGTCCCTTCCTTCCCCATGGGCCTCCCCCGGCCCTGGTTCTGCCCTCTCCATTGCAGGTCTCTCAGTTCTGACAGTGGTTCTACATCCCCTCTCTTCCCTGTTCAAGCTGAAATGCCCAGAGCCGTGCCCCACAGGCAGATGGGACCTGCCCAGGCTAGAAGGTGAAGGTCCAGTGATGGCCCCAGCCTAGACCTTTCCCACCTGCGTTGCCCGTGTCCTCGGGATCCAGAGCTTAGGACATTTAGTCTGCAGGTTGGAGCTTAGGGTTACAGAAAGATCTCCCAAGTCCTATAGTTCCTGGCCAGGAGATGAGGCTCCTGGGGACGGAGCAGAGATGCAGGAACAACCTGCCTCCTGGTCTATGCCTGCCCACAGTGCCAGTCGATCGCTTTCTCACCCCACCACCAGGAGCCAGGCTCCACGCCCCTCCTGCATGAACAAGGCCCTTGTAATGGAGCCTTAACAGACAGTGTCCACTAGGCCTGGCCTGAAGGCCAGGAAGGGTCTCAAGCACCTCAGGGTATGCGCAGAACCCTTAGCGCCCACCCCCGAACACAGCCCGCCAGCAGCTCACTTACTGACTCGATAGCCCAGGCCCTCGGCATGAATCTTCTTGGCCATGAACTGTCCTTCGATCAGTGCTCGAATCTCCACGTCCCAGGGGAATGCTGAGACCTGATTCCGGGAGAAAGTGGGCAGAGTGAAGAACTCTCATTGTCCACTCAGTGTGTGTGTGTGTGTGTCTGTGTGTATGTGTGTGGTGTGTATGTATGTGGTGTGTGCATGTGTGTGGTGTCTTTTCAACACTGGCCCAGATTCAGAGCTCATGACTCAGGCCTCCACTGGAGCTCACCCATAGTTGTGCTCTTGAACCACTAACTTGTTTGTCACACACTCACACGCACACACACATGCTCACGGCCTCACGCGTGTATCACTTCGGGGAGTCAGAGGATGGGAGAGCTCGGTTTCAGGCTGCCGAGGGTTCCAGTTCTGCCTCTGCCATTCAGCTCTATGACCTTGAATAAGTTAATGTACATCTTACTGAGCCTCATTTTCTTTCTTTTTTTTTTTTCACATCTTTATTGGACTATAATTGCTTTACAATGGTGTGTTAGTTTCTGCTTTATAACAAAGTGAATCAGCTATGCGTATACATATATCCCCGTATCTCCTCCCTCTTGAGTCTCTCATTTTCTTTCTTAACAGAACTGAGGTAATGGGAACACCTATGTTTCAGGGTTGTTAAAAAGCAGACAGCAGAGCCTGGTCAATGTAGCTGATGCTCATGAAGGGAGAGCTTGTGCTGAGAACCCACCACTGTGGCGCGCCCTTTGCCCTTCCAGCTAAAGCCGAATGGCACCAATTCCAGCCTCACCCCACTCCCCAGCCCCTGAGACCAGTGATTGACGCCACCGCTCCCTCCCTCAGGAACTGCTCCAACCCAACTCACCTACTTTCAGTTCCTAAACTGCTCCCTCTGCCAGGACTCCGCCCAAGCTTCCCACGTGGGATCCCTCTCATCCTTCAAGTCTGCACCTAAAGGCCACCTCCTCAGGGAGGCCCACCTGGTCACCCTATCCAAGGCAAGTCCCTGGCACATGCCCTGCTTTCCCCTACGTCGCTTTGTTCCTTCCCGTCTGAGCCACATCAAACACCGTAATCGTGTGTGTGTTCGTTCACCTGTTTACATCCTCCTAGACACTGGGTTCCGTGGAGCAGGGACCCTGTTTGTCTTGTTTGCACCAATCATACATATCTGTTGATTGAAGAAATGAATGAAGAAAACTCCCTTCTTGATAAACCCAGACAGATTTACACAAAAGAGAACAGGCATGTCTTCTTTCTACGAGCAACAGAAACCAAACTGACCCCCACCAGAAGACTGAGATGAACTCCCTATACTTTAGACAAAGCTTTCCATCTACAATACAATGTGTAATGCCATCATCGGCATATAATACAACACCAACTCTATTACACTTATTAGACAGAGTGACTTACTGAAATTCCCCAGACACCTTTTAGGGTCAGAAAAGTCTCTCAGGTCCAATCCAAAATGTGGTGATGACTCTGGTAACCATCTCACAGAAAAGTCAATTCCAAGCAGCAAGTATCAACCAAATCCCTCCTGGGAAAGGTCGTGTGGTGGAGGGCAAATAAAATAGCGGCTTTAGGGCCAGAAAGGACTGGGTTTGACTGCCTCCACCACCTAGGCCCTAGTGCCTTGGGTGAGATATTCAGTTTCTCCATCTGTAAAGGGGATGAAAATACCTAATTCACAGAGTTGCTTTGAGAGGTAAATGAGGAAGATAAAGAAACCCACACACATAGTGCCTGGAACTAAACTGTGCTCAATAAACATCAGCAAATGTTAGTGCCTCCTGTGCCAGAGGCTCTTTCAATCAGGAGGAAATTCATCATCTGGAGATGGGAGGTGTAGGATACGGCTGGCCAAGGAAACAGGCTCCAAGATGCTTAATGACAATCAGTGGGAGCACACGTTAGCTCAGGGAGAACACTTAGGTGTTCCACACTCTTCTTTGTGAGAAAGTACAGCATCTGTCTTATATCTTGCTGATGCCCCACCATCTAGAGTGCACCCTAGCACATCAACAGTATTGTTTTATTATGACAAACCCACAGTCAACATTAATACTCAACAGTGAAAAGCTGAAAGCCTTCCCACTAAATTCAGGAACAAGATAAGGATGCCCACTCTCACTACTTCTATTCAACATAGTACTGGAAGTCCTAGCCACAGCAATCGGACAAGAAAAAGAAATAAAACCGGAAGGGAAGAGGTAAAACTGTCACTATTTGCAGATGACATGATACTTTATATAGAGAACCCTAAAGTCTCCACACAAAAACTATTAGAACTAATAAATGAATTCAGCATGGTAGCAGGATACAAGTTTGTTTGTTTTTTTGGGGTTTTTTTTGGCTACACCAGGTCTTAGTTGCAGCACGCAGGATCTTCATTGCTGCATGCAGGATCTTTAGTTGCGGCATGTGGGATCTAGTTCCCTGACCAGGGATCAAACCTGGGCCCCCTGCATTGGGAGCGAGGAGTCTTAGCCACTGGACCACCAGGGAAGTCCCAGGATACAAGATTAATATACAGAAATCTGCTACACTAATAATGAAATATCAGAAAGAGAAAGTAAACAAACAATCCCATTTAAAATGGCATAAAAAATAGAACCTAGGAATAAATTTAACCAAGGAGCTTAAAGACCTATATGCTGAGAACTATAAAACATTATTAAAGAAAACTGAAGATGATTCAAAGAAATGGAAAGATATCCTATGCTTTTGGATTGGAAGAATTAATATTGTTAAAATGGCCATACTACCCAAAGCAATATACAGATTTTATGCAATCCCTGTCAAAATACCCATGACATCTTTTCACAAAACTAGAACAGTCTTAAAATTTATATGGAACCACAAAACATCCAAAATTGCCAAAGCAATTTTGAGGAAAAAGAACAAGGGTGGAAGCATAACCCTTCAGGACTTCAGACTATACTACAAAGCTACAGTAATCAAAAGAGCATGGTACTGGCACAAAAACAGACATATAGATCAATGGAACAGAATAGAGAGCCCAGAAATAAACCCACGCACCTATAGTAAATTAATCCATGACAAATGAGGCAAGAATATACAATGGAGAAAAGATAGTCTCTTCAACAAGTGGTGTTGGGAAAGCTAGACAGCCACATGTAAATCAATGAAGTTAGAACACTGCCTCACACCATACACAAAAATAAAGTCAAAATGGCTTACAGACCTAAATATAAGACATGACACCATAAAACTCCTAGAAGAGAACATCAACAAAATGAAAAGACAACCTATGGACTGCGAGAAAATATTTATAGATGATGAGACTGACAAGAGGTTAATATCCAAAATATACAAACAGCTCATACAACTCAATATTGAAAAAACAAACACTCAATCAAAAAATGGGTAGAAGACCTAAATAGGCATTTTTCCAAAGAATACATACAAATGGCCAACAGACACATGAAAAGATGCTCAACATCACTAATTATCACACCAGTCAGAATGGCCATCATCAAAAAGTCAACAAATAATAAATGCTAGAGAGGGTGTGGAGAAAAGGGAATCCTCCTACTGTTGGTGGGAATGTAAATTGGTGCAGCCACTATGAAGAACAGTATGGAGGGTCCTTAAAAAACTAAAATAGAGCCACCATATGATCCAGCAATCCCACTCCTGGGCATATATCAGGGAAAACTCTAATTGGAAAAAATACGTGAAGCCCCAACGTTCACAGCAGCATTATTTACAGTAGCCAAGACACGGAAACAACCCAAGTGCCCATCAGCAGATGACTGGCTTAAGAAGATATGGTATATATACAACAGAACATATATTTTTAAAAATATCTTTTGGCCACGCCGCACGTCATATGGGATCTTATTCCCCAACCAAGGATCGAACCCATGCACAACTGCATTGGAAGCCAAGAGTCTTAACCACTGGACCCAGGTAAGTCCCTATACAATGGAGTATTAGTCATAAAAAAGAATGAAATGTTGCAATTTGCAGCAACATGGATGGACCTAGAGAGTGGTATACTTAGTGAAGTAAGTCAGAGAAAGATAAATATCATATGATATCATTTATATGAGGAATCTAAAAATACAAATGAATCTATATACAAAACAGAAACAGACTTGCAGACATAGAAAACAAACTAATGGTTACTGGCGGGGGAGGGTGGTGGCAAATTAGGAGTATGGGATTAGATACAAACTACTTACTATACATAAAATATATAAGCAACAAGGATTTACAGTATAGCACAGGGAATTATATTCAATATCTTGTGATAATTTATGATGGAATATAATCTGAAAAAAAAAACTGAATCATTTTGCTGTACATCTGAAGCTAACACAATATTGTAAATCAACAATATTTCAATGTAAAGAAAAATTTTTTAAGTATTTGTTTTATCAATGGCTGAGTAAATGAATGAGGTCCCTAAAACTAGCATAATTTGATAGGCATTTGTTAAATAGTCAAAAATGGAGCCAATGTAGCTCCAATACCAATAACACACGTACCTCATGGTTTTCTGCACTAAACCTATGACGCCCAATAATTTCAGGGGTGATCTCCATTACATCAAAATAAAAACCTGAAACAAGACCAGGAAGAGATTAGCTGTCAGTTGTCAAAAACAAAAGATCAGCTTCTCAATAGCCTTAGAAAAAAGCAGGCTGAAATGACCCTATATCCCTGTTCCCTGGGACCCCCTATCTCCTGGAGACCTGTGAATATTCTCAGGTCCTTCTCTCCAGCAGGACGGAGGGCAACTGGAAAGGCCTAGGCTAGCTTTTTGCGGAGACAGCTCTTCCTGCTCTCATGTGGCCGCCCAGGCCAGGAGACAGCTAGCTGTCCAACTAACCCTAAAATACCAGCATGGGTTTGACTAAGGGAGGCACATCCCCTCCCTGCTCAAAAGGCCTGCCCCAGTGCTGGGCACTTTTCCTAACAAGACCTCGTGTCTGGGGCAGAAAGCTGCATGTGGGCATGCACCAGGGCAGAGTAGGCACTGTGGCTGCCATCTCTGATGCTGTCACCAGGGGCTTTGAGGGGCACAGAAGATGCAGCTCTGGCCTGATCTGCCACTCCCCACCTCACTCAGATCATGGGGTCTCACGCTAGTTTTAAGGCCCATGGAGCAGAAGTGCAGACAGTCAGGGCTCCCCTTGGCTTCTCCCTGGCCCTGCCCCTCCCCGCAGCAGCTGCTGCCCCTTCACAGACCCAGGCATCCCCAGACAGCCTACCCAGGTTTCCGCTGTTCCCCATCTCTGTGGACTGCAGCGCCTTAGAGAACTCGCTCCAGGAACTGGAAGCCAACTCATCGCGGATCTTCTCTCTCATGAGGGAGCCGTTTTTAAAGCTGCAGAAGTGCACACAACCCTGAGGGGGGGACCTGGTGCTTGCTGACTGGACCCACGGGCTTTGGTGAAGAGTCCCAGGTAGAAGGGCTGCAGGTCAGGCTGGACCACAACCCCAGCCAGTGCACAGCAGGGATCTGAGGTTCCTCCTCAGGCATCAGACCCAGCGCATGTCCCTGGGAGTCACCAGGAAATGCACTTGTCGTGGGCTCTGTTTACAGGGGAGGTTGCCACAAAGGAGCCCCAGGGAGAGACATAGCTGTTGGTTTCAGCACGTTGTACCACCTGGACAAGGGGCAGGGCTGGCCAGATTTACTAGACCTACATATTCTCCAGTGGTTCTTGGAGCTTCAAGGCTAAAAACCCTCCCTTAGTAGCTTCCAGCAGGTCCCCAAATGCCTGTTTGGAGGGTGCAGAACAGACCCCTTCCATGAGAACTGTCAGGAAGCAGGATGTCCTTGCTACCATTGGTTGAAGGTCCACCATGTGCCAGACATAGCATAACAACACTATCAAGTAAACCTCTTATTCTCCTCATTTTATGAGCAAAGTGTGGCTCAGATATGCTACGGAGTCTGCCTCAGGCCACACAGGATACAGGTGTTGGGGGTGGGATCTGTATCTCGGTTTGGGAGAGACTTCAGGTCCTGGGTGCTTCCCCACCCAGCTCTGCTCTCAGCAAGACCCAGTGAGTCCCTGGGGTCTCAGCTGCCCCCAGAGCCTGCGCAGTGGAACGACCTGGGGGGCTCCACGTGGTGCTAGACCTGCCCGCACCTCCTCCTCCCCACCCAACCTACCACAGGAGCGCCATGTAGTGCTGGGGGTCAACCGGGTTGCAGAAGATGTGGCCTTCCAGGGAGGGCGTGGGCTCCTGGAGCCAGAGAAATAGGGTGTCGCTGGTGCCCAGGCTGACCTGGAGAGAGACGGGCAGAGGGGAGGCAGCTCCATGCACCCTGACCCCCATCGCTTCACTCCTCAGGCTGCAGACCTCGGATTAAACGCCACCTCCTCAGAGAAACCTCTGCTGACCCTCCCACACCAAAGTCCAAAGTCAGCTCCCCAGATTCAAGCTCCCATGGATCCTGTGGGCTGATATTCTAGAACTTACTACAACTACCTCTAACTCGTGGTTCGGGTGACAACGGGTTTCCCACTAGAAGCAGAAGGGTCTGGGTTATGTCTTCATCGCCTAGGGAGCCCACAGTCCTCTAGCCCGAGGTCTGACCCTTCTGCCACTGTGCTCACCACGACTGGCCACTGTCAAGGCAGGCAGGGGACCTGTCTGCTCAGCAAAGGCAACTGACCTTCTAAGAGAGAACCTGTGGGCAGGTCCTAGGGCCTGGGTCTCCCTATCCCCTCCCTCAGCTGCCTTTTGACCCTGGAAGCCCCTCTGATAAGGCAGCAAAGATGCTGCTGAGACCCCAGTACCGTCGTCCCCTGGGGCAGAAAGCTGACCCTGCCTGAGGGAGTGAGTGGTCACCTTACCGCAATGTCACCTTCCTCCAGCCTCATGCCTGCCAGCGACGCTGAGAATGGGAGGGGAGCCTGTGGTTAGCAGGGGGTCACATGAGAGCCACAAAGCAAACCAGTCACCCCCACCCCGCCAGATGGGAGTGCAGCCCCCATCTCCCACCCCAGTCCACAAGCTAAGGGGGACGCAGGAACAGGGTGAGCCAAGGGCTCAGGACGCCCCAAGGGCTAGAGGGTGGAGTCTCTGTGGTCAGGCCCTCTGATTTGGACTCAGAAACCTCATCTAAAGGGGTCCAAACTTCCCACCCACTGTTAGGCACTCCCAGGAGTGCAGAGGACCAAGGGGGCCAAGTCAAGACACCAGGATACACACGGCAGAGAAAGACAAAGGCGAGGCCGGAGTGAGGGGCTTTCCCCCACCTCAGTGGTATGGAAAGGGGCAAGGTCATGTTGACCGTCCCCTTTATGTGAGGCCCATGACAGTGAAGTTTATCTGCCTTGCTCACTGATACACCCTGGAATTGAAAGAAGGTCTGCCAGGTAGCAGCAGGCCTAAACGTTGAGTGAATGAATGAATGCAGGAGAAATGTGGGCAGGAACAGGTGTACTCAAACACTGCTGCAGAGGTACGATCAGCAGAGTGTCGGAGCCCTGGACTCAGGAATCCTACCTCCCAGAGCTTATCCTACAGGCCGCAGGGGTCCCCAGCCCCCTACCGGTCCGCACAGCAGGAGGTGAGCGGCGGGCTAGCGAGCGGAGCTTCATCTGCTGCTCCCCATCGCTCGCGTTACCGCCTGAACCATCCCCCCCAACCCCCCACCCCCATCCGTGGAAAAACTGTCTTCCGTGAAACTGGTCCCCGGTGCCAAAGGGTTGGGGACCGCTGCTATAGGGACAAGGGACAAGATAATGTTCACATGGCCTCAACGGTAGAAGCCACGCCTACCTCTATCTCCCAGCTCCATCTGAGGGACACTGGCAAAGTAAATGCCAGAACAGTGGAAACCTAAACAACCACTAATGATGCTGCACAAAAATATTGCCTTGGTTGGTTAAAATAAACTATTTATGGGCATAGGAAAAGAAGGTTGGAATGATAGCCCTCAAAATTTTAACTGTGGTTATCTCTGGGTTAAGAGATTACATATGATTTTTTTTTACATCATTCCTTTGTCGGTACTTAAAATTTTTTCTTGCAGTGAAGAGGTATCCCTTGTGTATAAGAAAAAAAAGCATAAGACTAATGTATTACTTAAGGCAGCAGCAAAGTGAAGGTCAGACTTAGGGAGGGACCGGCTGAGGGCTACCTGCCTGGTACCTCCAGCATTCAGCCTGAAACCGCAGTCCAAAAGGACGGTTTAGGAAGCTGCTTCTTTGTTGTTCCCTCTGAAACATGCCCAGAAGCTCATGCTTCTGTGGCTCAAAAGCAGGCCCATTATTCTCCCTGACATTCTTCTAGTTGATAGAGTAGGTGTAAAGAATATACATTTTTCTAACCAGACTCACAGACTTAGGAAACAAACTTATGGTTACCAAAGGGAAAAGGCGGGGGGCGGGGGGGAGGGAAATACTGGGAGGTTGGGATTAACATAGACACACTAATATATATAAAACAATCAACAAGGACCTACTGTTTGGCACAGAGAACTCTACTCACTACTCTGTAATAACCTATATGAGAAAACAATCTGGAAAAGAATAGATATATGTATATATATAACTAAATCACTTTGCTGGACACCTGAAAGTAACACAACATTGTACGTCAACAATGCTCCAATACAAAAAAACAATACATTTGTTTCTAACGAGACTTGATGAAGTTACTTTCATTTTGAAAGGCAAACAAACATGGCCCACAAAGCACAGAATTGTCCTGAATCCGCGCTTGTGCACCATCTGTTCCTTTCTGAGGGTGACTCAGCTTTTAGGGCAGACAGGAACTGGGGCCTGGCATCCTCCAGGAGACGGGGCACCAGAACGTGCCCACCAC
Organism: Eubalaena glacialis; assembly: GCF_028564815.1. NCBI lineage: Eukaryota > Metazoa > Chordata > Mammalia > Artiodactyla > Balaenidae > Eubalaena > Eubalaena glacialis. The sequence goes on along the minus strand of NC_083722.1, from coordinate 64,968,746 downwards.
AGGCCGGAGCTGCCTCTCAAATCAGGCGCCCAGGGGACAGAGCGACAGGCTTCAAGCCTTGCTCCTGCAGGAATTTGGCCACTGTCTACCAGCCTCTATCTCACCTCACCTCAGACCAGGAACACGAGGGTCCCTTCTCCAAAACCTGCTCTGAGTTTGGGTTTGTGCCTTGACAACAGGGCTCCATGTGAAGTTCTACAGAACCTGCGCAGGGACAGGGAGGCCCTCGTCTGGCTTCTGGGGGTTCCCTGCAGATGCCAGAGTGGAGGCCACCCCAGAAGGGAAGGGGCACAGCCAGGACACTGATGCAACCACAGGGGTGGCGAGGACATCCTCGCTGTGCCCTCAGCTCCAAAGCAGACAGGCCCAAAGCAGACCTAGGAGCACCACGAGTGTTACTCGTAGTGGTGGCAGAAATAGTAGTAACGGTGACTTAAATGTTTTTTCCTGGGCACAAAAATACACATAGATACTGCAGGAAATACGGCATATAAAATCATCATTATGATGATGAATGAATTTTAACAAGACCTTCAGCTCCATTTCTAGGCACACAGCTCCACTGCTAGACACGTGTGCCTCTCTCTTTTTATTTTATTTTTGCTGTCCACATCCTCATCTGTACAACCAGTAGGAGGGAAGCACAGGGAGGCTCACGGGTGTGGAAACCAGGAGAAGGGCTGAAGTCAGACCCCGGCCTCCACCAAACCCTTTCATATGTACCTGAGACTTACTTCCTTAGAGAAGGAATGGCTGCTTAGGATGGCAACTTGGGGTAGAGTTGCCAGATAAAATATAAGACGCTCAGTCACACTTCAAGTTCAGAGAACAATATTTGGGACACACTTACACTGAAAAATCATTTGTTATCTGAAATTCAAACATTGCCTGGAACACACTCATTCTACCTAATCATTTGTCCTTCCTCTGAATTCACGTTTAACTGGGTGTCCTGTATTTGTATTTACTCTATCCAGCAACCCTGATTTGGTGGCCTATTAGGAAAAGGGCTGCAGAGGTGGGGTGAGGGGCAGCAGTCTGGTGGTACTCATTGTGGCCACTTGGCCTTTCTTTAGAGACTTGTCAGCCCCTCCAGGGGGGCGTCTCAGGAACCCCCAGAGAAGAGAAGGAGGAAGAGGAGACAAGGGGCTTGGACAAAGTCATACCTATAGGTCAAATGATGGGGCAGAGACTCAAAGCTGGGTCCCAGAGGAAGGGTTGGGGGAACTGAGATGTTTAGCTTGGAACAGAAAAGGCAGGTATGCAAAATCCCACCCTTGGACGTGTTGAAACTGGAGGAGATTTTGAACTGCTGCTAATTCTGAGGCTGAGGGTCTGGCACTCTGGCAGCAGCCACCAGGACCAGGCAGGCGTGTAAATAGGTTATATTTATTCTGTCCTTGAATTTGTCTTTTCATCACTTTTCTTCATTTTTACTGTTTGTCTTTTCCCAAACTGATAATGTTGTAAATATTTGTTTTAAATTAGAAATTTAATAAAAATTAATGGTTGTTGTTAAAAAAAAAAGAAAAGGCAGGTGAGAGAGGGTGGGCACTGTTTTCCTCAATCACTGATCAGGTTTCACCTGCAGGTGCGGCACTCAGTGGCACTCAGTGGCTCTTGTGGGTGGAGCCAGAGCCAAGGTGGGGCAGGTACAAGGTGTGAGAGTTCAGACCAGCAGGCGGGCGGGCACCAAGGGAGGGAGGGCCCGCCAAGGACAGGCTTCCCCAAGAAGCCCCAAGAAGCCGGCTGCCATTCTCCAATGTCTCACAAGGACCAAGGCGGGCTACTGGGAGGGTGAAATCCCATGAGGTACTCACCTGGGTTGTCCCCAGTGAAGGCCACCACTTTGCATCCTGGAGGAAACCCATAGCGCTGGACGAAGTAGGAAGAAATGGCCCCCTGAGGAGAGAAGGCAAGCACGCTCTGCTGAGGCAAACCCCACCTGCTCGACACAACTGTCCACACCTCGGGCCACAGGAAGGCTACAGGCCTGGGTGGGGCCTATAGTCGCATCACACCTGGGACGTCCCTCCTGTTCACAAAACACCAGAGGAGCCCAGCACAGGGCTGCAACCACACACGTGAGGTCATACCACTGCCTTGAAGCCCATTTAATTTTGAGATTCAAGGCAACTAGAACAGACCAGTTCCCATTGTGGACTTGCTTTGTAAGCTCCAAATTATGGATGCAGCATTAAAAATAAAGAAATAACAGGAGGAAATCATTAAGCAAACTCACAGAAGTAGATAATGCCTTGCACACACGCTCTATCAGTCAGATTAAGAGTAATTGGACACGTTTGCGCAGAGGTCAACGTTCTAAAGAAAATAAAGCAAGGAAAGGCAGTGTGGAGGAGGTGCTTCCACCAGGAACCACAGCTCTCAGGGCCCCTCCAAGACCGCCTGTGGGATCAGAGGGCAGGGATAACTTCTGGACAGACCTACAGTCTTTAGAGAGCATAGTTATGAAAAGAAAGCATTTTTCCCCCTTTCCCTGTCTCGGTTCCAAAAGTGTAAAATAAATGATGGGATTTCCTGGTGTCTGGGAAGAACATTTTACTCCATCCAGCCAACTTTCTGATTTACATCAGAATAAAGCCATCTCCTGGAAGATAATTGTCTTGGCCTCCGTTGCCTCAGAAAACAGAGCCTGAGTCAGGGCTTGTGCAGGTGGCTTATTTGGGGAAGTAACCCCAGGAAATGAGAAGGGGACAGGGAAGAATGAAACAGGGAAGGGGGGAAAGCCCACCCCAGGGTCCTCTGTGGAGCTGGTCATGGCTGTGAGCTGCGTCTGAGGAGCTGCATGAAATGCACGGGGGGGCTGTCCACCTGGGGGTGGAACAGGGAGCAGCTCTCTGTAGCTCCCCACCAGTGAAGGGCACACGTGGGGTGCTAACTCCCTGAGCGTCCAGGCTGGCAGAGCACAAATGTGGAGTCCCAGAAGGCTCTGGGCAGAAGTGAGGAAAATGAGATGCAGCTCAGGCAGGGTTCTGCTAGGCAACACCTGCGTGAAGCCACAACAGCTGGCAAAAAAGTGGGCTGGGAGGATGCAAGGTGGGAAGCGTCTGCTACACTATATCTCCAAATATTTTCCTGCAGAAAAGGAGAGAAAGCCATTTGGGCACCACCTTCAGAAAAAGAGATGACAGAACACATGGATTTTGCTTGTTTCCCCCCATCACATGGGTACCTATGTTACAAATGAAAGTACACTTTTCACAATCAGTTCTTTTCCATTCCTCAAGCTGCTGGTGTCTGCACGGGCTACCTCTTGGAGGCATGTGTTCCTGGCATAACGCAAACAAAGTCAGTTGCCGTGGACAAAACACCGCTCTCCATCTCACTTGAAACTAAAAGCTGTGTGTGGAATACCAGTCCCAGAGGCTTGGCTGTTTTCTGTTAGCCCTTCCTTTTTCTTTCTGCTGTGCATCAGCCTGCCTGGGTCCTGAACTGTCTGCTTCTACAGGGCAGGACACCCTTAATTTAAGCTCTGTGCGCTGGCCTCACGGCACCCTCTGGATGATGACGATCTGGCTGAGATTCTGCTCATGGTGGCAAAGGCTGTTTTCAGCAGGTCACTGTTCACCTCAGAAAGTGCTTCTGCGGTTGGGACTCCCAGCGTGAGGCACTCGTGATAGCCTGGTTCTCCTGGTGGCCCACCCCTCCCAGCTCTGTGACTCTCCCCGGGACTCAGGGGCCCTGTCCTTCCTTCGCAGCCAACATTCTGCACCACCCAGGGGTTCTGCTTGTTCTGGCTGTGGGGCACATGCTCCCCGCCAAAGGGCCGAGTGCAGGGCCCAACCAAGAACTTAGCCGGCCAACTAGGGGAAACCAGGGCGTGGACAGCCAGTGTCTATTCCGAATGTGGGTGCCACACTGATGGTTAAAGGTTTTTTGTTTTTAATAAATTTATTTATTTATTTATTTATTTTTGGCTGCATTGGGTCTTCGTTGCTGTGCATGGGCTTTCTCTAGTTGCGGCGAGCAGGGGATACTCTTCGTTGCGGTGCACGGGCTTCTTATTGTGGTGGCTTCTCTTATTGTGGAGCGTGCGCTCTAGGCGCGCGGGCTTCAGTAGTTGCAGCATGTGGGCTCAGCAGCTGTGGCTCGCGGGCTCTAGAGCGCAGGCTCAGTAGTTGTGGCACACGGGCTTAGTTGCTCTGCGGCATGGGGGACCTTCCCGGACCAGGGATTGAACCCATGTCCCCTGCATTGGCAGGCGGATTCTTAACCACTGCACCACCAGGGAAGTCCCTGTTGTTGTTTTTTAAATTTATTTATTTTTGGCTGCGCTGTGTCTTCGTTGCTGTGCGTGGGCTTTCCCTAGTTGTGGCGAGAGGGGGCTACTCTGTGTTGCAGTGCATGGGCTTCTCGTTGTGGTGCCTTGTTGCAGAGCACAGGCTCTAGGAGTGCAGACTTCAGTAGTTGTGGCACATGGGTTCAGCAGTTGTGGCTCGTGGGCTCTAGAGCACAGGCTCAGTAGTTGTGGTGCATGGGCTTAGTTGCTCTGTGGCATGTGGGATCTCAGGGACCAGGGCTCAAACCCACGTTCCCTGCATTGGCAGGTGGATTCTTAACCACTGAGCCACCAGGTAAGTCCCTGTTTAAAGCTTTTTAATTGAATTGTTTGGTTTTTTGCTGTTAAGTTGTATGAGTTCTTTATATATGTATTGGATATTAACCCTTTATCAGATATATAGTTTGCAAATATTTTCTCTCATTTGATAGGTTGCCTTTTCACTTTGTTGACCGTTTCCTTTGCTGCGTAGAAGCTTTTCACTTTGATGTAGTTATTGCACCTGAGTACAAGACACTGATACAGACATTTCGCTCTGAATCATGTCAAATACTTATCTTGTACTAGACAAAGTCACATCTGTGTGTGCCCGTGTATAAATGGATGGGTGTGTGTATACTACACAGTTTCCCCAGTAGCTGCCAGCTCTCCAGTGAGCCGCGTCACTGGGCAGGGAACCTACCACAACCGAGCATGACGGCACCGGCAGGCCGAGCTTCTCCTCTAAATGAGGTGCACAGGCAGCAAGGCAAGCCTGCGACCAGACTTTGTCCTGGATCCGCAACAAATTCATTCCAGAACCTAAGGAAGGAAGGAAACAAGAAAGAGAAATCTTAAAAAAGGACCTTTTGTAAAAATGCACAAATCTGGCCGAGAGTGGATCATTCTTGCAGCAAACGTATACCTGGAGCTCTTTCCCGATGGAACATATACAATGTGCCTGGGTAACTCTGGAACCAGAGAGCCAAAGGCCAGCAGGGCCCTTAGAAACACATGCCTCCGCCCCCTCAAACATTCCTCACGGGCTTAAATCCCACAGTTAGCCTGGAAATCCCACAGTTAGCCTGGAAATCCGTTGCTCTAAGACCTGGCTGGGGGAGGGGAGCTCCCACCAATGTCACCTAGGATGGCTCTGCGTGTCCCCCGGGGTTCAAGGCTAGAGGCAGCCCCGGCACTGATGTGGGTCAGCTCCCAGGGACTTCCCAATCACATCTAACTCTTCGAGGAAAAAGCTCTCAGACGCCTCTAAACTTCCTCACGCTCGTCACTAAGATCAGCTAAGTCTTCCCTAAAACCATCTACTTCTCCCAAGGTTCTCCTGAGGATGGGGAGGGGGGAGAACCCAGGGCTCAGGTGGACAGCCCTCCTCCTCCTCTATGGGCCCAGGTGGAGGCAGGCAGGTGGGTTGGGTGCTGCTAGAGCCCCGTGCCCATGTGAGATGGTCAGACCGCTGGTAAATTAAGAGGTGACTTCTGGACAGTGAGGGGAGTGGGTGGAGGCCCAGCTGAGGGTGAAGCTCAGGAATGTCTAGAGCAACAACGTAACCTTCCCCAGCAGCACTAAGCAGCCGGCTGGGGTGAGTATGGAGGACACAGGTGGATACAGGCTCTTCCATGGGTAGGGCTCTGCTGGTCTGAGCTCCAAGGAGCTGGGTTCCTGTGTGGGACGAAGCTTTTCTTCTCCAGATTGTGAGCGAAGCTTCGGGACCACTCCTTAGTCACCCTACTTGCCCTAAAACTAGACTAGCGTCTGGTGCACAACAGCACTCACACACTTCAGCTGAGCTCCCTGAGACGCGGAGCGACTCGAGGCCCTTCCGAGGCCACTCTCCCAGGCCTGGGCTCTTGCTCTGCATGCCCCTCCCTCCATGCTAGTCTCAGCCAAGAGCTCCTCCAGCAACCTCCTCCCAGCTCTCCTTCCTCACTGGCATCGTTTGCATTTATTTGTTTGTTTGTTTGTTTGTTTATTCGTCAGAGTATAGTTGCTTTACAATGTTGTGTTAGTTTCTACCGTTCAGCACAGTGAATCAGCTATACATATACACATATCCCCTCTTTTTTGGATTTCCTTCTCATTTAGGTCACCACAGAGCACTGAGTAGAGTTCCCTGTGCTATACACAAGGTTCTCATTAGTTATGTTTTTTTTTTTTAAATTAATTAAGTAATTATTTTTGGCTGCGTTGGGTCTTCGTTGCTGCACGCAGGCTTTCTCTAGTTGCGGCGAGCGGGGGCTACTCTTTGTTGCGGTGCACGGGCTTCTCATTGTGGTGGCTTCTCTTGTTGTGGAGCACGGGCTGTAGGCGTGAGGGCTTCAGTAGTTGTGGCTCACGGGCTCTAGTTGTGGCTCACGGGCTCTAGAGCGCAGGCTCAGTAGTTGTGGTGCACGGGCTTAGTTGCTCCGCGGCATGTGGGATCTTCCTGGACCAGGGCTCAAACCCGTGTCCCCTGCATTGGCAGGCAGATTCTTAACCACTGCGCCACCAGGGAAGCCCAGTTATCTGTTTTATACATAGTATCTGCACTTATTTTTGTTAGGGTTTTGATACCAGAAGCTCACCACTCTCATGAGTTCCCCAAATGTGGACAAAAACTTCAGTAAGGAACTCCTCATGGGAGCCAGGCTCCAAGATGATCCCTCTCATCCCCTAGTGTTCACACCGTTTGAGGTCCCCTCTCCCTGTTCCCGTAGGTCTGTGTGACCAGGGAAAGGGATGTACATCACTCCCAAGATCATGTGAAAGACTCTGCAGCTTCTGCTTGGCCACTGTCTCCTCTCACCCCTCGCTTGGGGTGAATCCAGCTCCCATATGCTGGAGGGGCTCACGTGGCAAGGGACTGAGGCCTCTGGCCCACAGTCACGTGTGTGGCCTGGAAGTGGATCCTCCAGCCCCAGTCAAGCCTTTAAGCGACCGCAGTGCTGACGGCCAGCTTGACTGCCACCTCCTAAGAGACCCTAGGCCAGAACCATCCAGAGAAGCCACTCCCTGATTACTGACCTTCAGAAACTCTCTGAGATAATAAACATTTATGACTCTCAGCTGCTAAGCGCTGGGGCCCTTTGTTACACCGCAAAAGACAATACACTCCCTTCTTGGCAACAGACGGTAGGGCTGGAAGACTGGCACCCACCCGGGTGCATGGGGCTCACGCTGCCCGCACGCCTGCTAAACAGACCCACACCACAGACTCCGAAGACTTACCGTCACTGTAGTCAATAGGAGAGTGAGACCCAAGGAACAGAGAAGCAGCAAAACTACTGACCAAGGAAATTCTCTGCAGAAGAGAGAAACACAGCGAGATTTATGACTCACGTCCATAAACAACTGACTACTTCTGACACACACACAACAGGACAAGAGTTTTAAACTGGGGAGGGAAGTAGAAATTTTGAGCAAGATGCCCCAGCAATGTGAGGGACTGCGTATCCCTCAGTCCTTCAGAACATTTTGAATGGCTGGAACACCAAGAAGTGACTCCTTAGGAAAGCCCCTTGCTCTGCAGTTTCTGACAAGCCATAAAACTGTCAAGTTCAAAATGGAAAAAAAAAAAAAGGGAGTTCCCTGGTGGGAAGGATTCCGGGTTTTCACTGCCGGGGGTCTGGGTTCGATCCCTGGTCAGGGAACTAAGATCCTGCAAGCTGCGAGGCATGGCCAAAAATAAAAACCAACAACAAACAAACCAACTACAAAACCTGATAAAAAAAGCCACGCTTAGGGAAGCAGGTTTTCACCCAGAATCCATATGCCAGGGAGTGTGGTGCCCTGATTTCCCTCCTCCATGTCTGTGGTCTTTATATCTAGTCACAGAGGAAGTGGGATGCATGGCCACACGATTCAGAAACAACAAACACAGTCTCAGGGGTTCAGAATGAGAAGTGAAAGCCGGCCCCTCAGAAGCCAGAGGCGCCAAACATGAGCGGGAGGAATTGATAATGGATTCTAAATGTCACCCTGAGGGTCTCTGCTTCCACATGGGAATCACGGGCCCTTGGACCAGGGGAGAGAATGCCATCACCTCCTGTCCCCAGTTGGGCCACCTTTGTTCCACACATAGAATTCACAGAATTTTTATCACCCCCTCCACCCAAAACCTTCATTAACGGCTAACGCTGCAGAGTAACCTGGAACCTTGAATCATTAAATTAAAAACTGCATGTTAACGTCCAAGATTTAAAAGGCAATTTGGTTTAACACAAGCTGATCATTTTCTAATTACTCAGAGAGGACAATCACTAGCCAGGATGTTGAGAGGCTTCTCAGGCAGCATTAAGTGCTGGCTTTCAGCAACTGTGGATCAAGGAATGAACCTGGGTTCCTGGCTCTGGTTGAAGGGCCACAGCTGGAGACATTGGTCCAGCCTTACAGATTTCCTAAGAAAACAATGACCCAACACCAATCAAATGCAGGTAACCATGCTGCATTAAACATAGAAATTGAGTAGACAGAGCCTAAGGGCACCCAGATCTCCTACTCAGGTGGTCCCAGGAAGACATCAGTCCCCCTGCTCCCACCCTGACCCTGACCTCCACCCTTCTGGTCAGGAGAGCCCCGGAATTCTCTTTCCCACAATTCCTTTCTTTCCCTCCTCTTTGGAAAAAGCCTGACAAGGAGAATAAAAGCAAATTGAATATATATCATTTTTAATGTCTGCTAATCAATGTTTTTAGCCCATGCACATGAGATTTATTTATGCTAAGTTATAAAAGGAGTTCAACTGTGACTTTCAATCAAAGAGGAATGTTTAGGGACTTCCCTGGTGGTCCAGTGGCTAATAAGACTTCGTCTCCCAATACAGGGGGTGCAGGTTCGATCCCTGGTTGGGGAGCTAAGATCCCACATGCCTCGCGGCCAAAAAACCAAAAACAGAAGCAATATTGTAACAAATTCAATAAAGACTTTAAAAATGGTCCACATCAAAAAAAAAAAAAAATCTTAAAAAAAAAAAGAGGAACGTTCAACCAACCTCTGTGTGTGAGTAGGCCTTGGGGTTCTGCTGGTAAAGCTTTGCAATTTGGTTTCCTGTAAATCGCTGGAAAAAGAGTGCAAATTCTTAAAAACCCAAATCCTACAGGGAATGATCAACTTCATAAAGTAAAGTTAGTGCAGCATGCTCTGAAGATTAGTTAGCATAATGAGAGCTTAGGAAGGCCTCAAATCTGGAAATGTTTGATGTCTGCTGAACATCCTTAGTAATAACCTCGTTCCTTACACAGGAGGGTGTGTGCTCTGACCAAGGGCACCCGTGCAGGGGACTCGGGTATTATCCCCACCCACATTCTTCTTCCTTAAGGCAACCCAAGTGGGGTTGGCCCTATCCCCCAAACCTCTGCTCCAGGGAGTATCGAATTACCCCAGCTGGGCCAATAGCAGCCACCCTATGGGATGGGGTAGGACCATGGTTGAAGCCAGCAGGAAAGAGGCACTCATTTTTTTTACTTTCCCAGGAGCTGCACTAAGCATCTTACAAGCTCTGACTCCTTTCAGCTGCAAAACTACCCAAAATGTAAGTGCTATTTTTATCTCCAGGTTAAAGAGGCTGAAGCTGAGGTGCCATCGTCACCCCCACACACAGCACAGTCGCGGTCACGCCTCAGCTCTGACCTGGGAGAGCTGGGGAGCAAGAGGAGGTCTGCCATGCTCGCTGAGCAGCACACATGGCCTTGCTCAGCATCAGGGGCCAGCGTGCCCGGTCCTGGCTCCACGGGGGGGCACCCACACAGCCTCACGTGATCCCCACAGGGACAGGTCACCAGCCGTGTCCTCCCAGACACCCAGGGAGAAGGCACCAGAGCCAGCAATCAGACCTTCCTCCTGGCCCAGCCCCAGTCCCCAGCCCGTGGCGGGCGCCGCCCACCTCATAGGCGCGGGACCCGGTGAGGCAGCTGAGAGCCTGGGCCCCACCCACGGTGGCCTCCAGCTGGCGGCACTGGGCTGTGGTGCTGGAGTCCATCCACACCGGGCAGTCACTGATGGAGAAACAGGCCTGGAAAGAAGGGGCAGAGGCACAGGCATGAGCTCTGCCCACTGACTCCGGGGGCCGCCCTGGCGCTGGCAGTCACGCCCATCACGGCAGCTGTGGACGCCTCTTCCCTGGATGTGACCTTGGAAGACCCATGGGCAAGCCCTTCATGTCCAAACCTCGGCCCGGCCGAGCGGGGTCCCTCCCCAGAAAGCTCAAGGTGGAAGGTTCTGGCGAGGACACCTGAGCACCACAGGCAACACCAGAGATGGGTGGTGAAGGGCCAGAGCGGCAGCAAAGGGCGGCTCGGCGGGGGCCTGTGGAGCCTGGGAGAAAAGGAGACGCCAGAGCCTACCTTCCCAGCATCACCGGGAGGCATCGCGTCCCAGGGGGAGATTCCTGAGGGGGGAACTCGCGACAGAGTCCTGCTGGGCTGGAGGGGACCAGTGTGCTGTGGGCTGTTAGCACCTGAGCCTCTGTCCAGACAGCAGGGATGTCTGTGGCAGGCAGGCAGGGAAGACCACGCTCACAGGACTGCTGCCCAAGCCACCTTCCCACACCCCTGACGATGCACAAAAGCCCCAGGCTTCAGGGCCCACAGGATTCGGGGCCCTTCTCCCCACTACGGAAATTTCTCAGACTCCCACAGCACGGCCAGTTACCTGCAGCTGCTCATGCAACAGGAGGTCCGGTGACAAGCTTGACAGCACCTGGCTGGCCCCAGCCTTCCAGTACACGCTTCCATGTTGCTGCCGAGGGAAAACCCAAGCCCATGTTCACGCGGCCACACACCTGTGTCAGCCTCCTGGAGACCCAGAAAGACCCCAGACCACACGCCAAAGAACCGGACTCGAAGCCTGCCCCGCCACTTGTAAGTCACAGAGGTCATCACCTTTATGAGACTTGGTTTTCATTTCTATAATATGGGGAGGAACTCTGCCCTGTCCACCTCAAAACTTGTAGGAAGGGTCCGAGAAAGAACTATTGGTCTGGATTTTGGTGGCTTTGTAAAACTGTATTTAAATATATTGCTCATAATATTACCTGGCATTCACTCATTCATTCACTTACCCATTATTCATTCAACAAACATTGATGGATCACCTAGGTCGTGCCAGGCATGGGACAGATGACTAGGGTAGTATTGTCGCTACTCTGCAGGATACTGGAGATGAGTCAGGGAAAAGGACACAAACGGACAAAACCCTATTAAGTGCAGTAGCAGGGCTGTGGGAACACAGAGGAGGGGCATCTAGCCAGCTGGGGGTGCAGGTGGGTAGAAGTGGACGTGATAATTAGGAAAGGATCCCAGAGTTGAGGGTGGAGGTGCTCCACGCAGAGAGTAACCACAGCTGAGAGAGGCTGGCAGGTGCAGGGAAGGGGCCTGAGGCTGGGGCGGGGGGCAGTAGGGACTGGAGGGGGAGGTGACAGCCTGAGCCTTGACATCCATGCTCGGGAGGCTGGGGTTTATCTTGGGGTGGTGAGAACTCTGGATTGGCAGGGGAGTGACATGGTCAGGGCTGAATGTACGAAAGGGCTTGTGGGAGTCATGGAGAAGGTAGGTTGGAGGAAGGGAAGAAAAGCAGAGGCCCAGAGAAAAATGATGGGTACTAGGCCTGGGGCAACAGAGGCGGAGTTGGAGAAGAGGTGGCAGACTCAAGAGTCATGTACAAATCAGCAGCACGAGGGGGCCCCCTGGATATAGGGGTGGGAAGATGGAGGGGTCAGGAAGGACACCTGGGGTGTGGCCCCGGTGGAGAAGGAGAACTCCCCAAGAAAGGGCACCGGAGGAGGACATCGGGGGGAAGACAGTGTGCTCAGTCTGTGACATGATAAGTTTGGGGTATTCCTGGGACACCCGGCCAAGGGGGCGGAGGGGATGTCTGGGAGGGAGAGGGTGTCCAGGCCTGGGGTTCAGGTGCGAGGTGTGGACAAGATCACCAGGGACTCTGTTTAGTGTAACAAGGACACAATCAATACACTCCTGTGAGGTCAGGGGAAGAAGAGGCATCTTGAGAAGCATCAGCAAGCGCTCTCTAACGAGGATGTGAAGACTCGCTAATCCAGCATGGAGCAAAGTGATTCGGAGGATAACACGGGACTTGAATCCTGACTCCCCCTCCTAGCAGCTATGTGACCTTGGGCAAGTGACATCACCACTTGGTGCCTCCGTTTCCCCATGTAAATGGCAATGATAATAAAAGCAGGAGCTAAAACTTAAAGTTTTTTTGCCCTGTCCTATGTATTTAACATTCACATTGACCCTACGGCACATGAGAGTATGGAGGCACCAGAAAGCTGGATGACGTGCCCCAGGTTGCTGCTGGTAAATGGCAGAGCTAGGGGTCAAACCCAGAGCCCCTGCGCTAACCACTGCATGATACCACCTGGTACAATCGTTACGAGGATTAAGTTAGTGCATGTAAAATGCTCAGCACTGCACCTGCCACACGCTAAGTGCTCCATGTTCTTTGTCACCATTATTACTAATATCTCTACTACTAAAACTATCATTATTAGCATGATTTCTGACCTTGCTTTTACTTCCAAGAAATAGAAAAGCAATTTTGCGCCCTCAAACAGTCATAGTACATTCATGTCAAATGCTTCCTCTTCGCCTTAGAGGACCTCTATCCAGTGCCTCCTCACCCTGTGTCCTATTTTGTATAACGCTTAATTGTAAGAACTGTCTCAAATCCTTTTGCAAGGAGGCAAGTGATATATCCACCAAGGTGAAACAGCTATACAGATTTTCACTGCAACAAAATGTGCGCCGTGGCTTTCATGAACAAGCACCTTCCCTCGAGGGAAGCTGTCACCTCAGCACCTGCACCACTGCCCAAGACAGACACCCTTATGCCATAGACGGAGGCTACAGCAAACAAACCTGGCCTGCCCCAGACAAGGCGAGGACTTGAGAGAAGTCAAAGCCCGAAGCCTTCATCTTCTCCAAGATGATATCCAAAGCCTGAGAAGAAACACAGAATCCACCGTGACTGTCCTGAACCACGGAACCAGGCTAACACACAAGCCTTGATTTGGACTGTAAGTGCCTGCCCTTCCAGAGGAGGCAGAGAAGGAACTGATGACTCGGGATTTGGAAGCACTAGAATAAATACATCAATTAAACGAGTAGGCATCAAGCAAACAAAAAAGTGAGATATGTTAAAAATATTTTAAATAAATGGAATCAGAAACCAGCACTCCTCAAATTTTGCTTCTCCAATTGGTGACTTCCAGGCACGCAGGAAGAGCAAAAACAAGGTGGCTCAAATTTCGGTTTCTTTTATCTGCATTTTCAACCCACCATATTAGTGATATAACTTCACTGCAATGGAGAAGCAAAGAGCAAAGCAGAGGCTCCCATCAGAACAGGGCTCCAGGCCTAGACTCCTGTGTCTGGGAGTACAGGTTGGAGGGAGTAGGTAAAGATGGTGACCATTTGTCCCAACCCCCTATTTCCCCCTCCACCGTCTGGTTGGAACTGCCTTTCTGGCAAGACCCCATGTGTGGGATGGATGGTGCCACCCAGCAGAGCTTGACACTTCCCCGGGAATTAGATACGGATCCCAGGCTGTGTTTTCTTCAGGGTACAGAAGCCACTGGAGCTTTGGCCTGACCCTCCCACCCCCATCCCATGCCGGGAGGGCTCTTTCACAGCCCTGGCTGCAGCTGCCAACTTGGCCCTGCTTGCCAAACCTCAGGCAGGGAGTGGGGCAGAGCTGGGGAAGGGACTGGCAAAGCTAGAACAGGTCCAGTTCTGGGGGCCCCTCAGGAGTAGCAATTATCCTAGTCCCAACCCCAAGCCTGGCTCTCTGCTCACTTGCCACCTCCCCAGGTTAAGGCCTTGGCCCATCCGAAGCCCCTGACATCCTCAGTGGGACCTCCAGACAGCAACTCTTGCCGGTTACCCCCACTGCCACTGCCCTGTGGTCTGGCTCAGCCCCCTGAAGTATTTCCCCGGCAGCCTGTGTGGCGGAAATTCATCCTTTACCCCCAGTCCTCCAGTATGAGTCAGGGTCAGGCCAATAAAAAAGAAATCATCCTTGTTACATTAACAGAAAGAAGTTAGTACAGGGAATCGGTTAAACAGGTACTGGAGGACTGAAAAAGCTTTGGCCAGACACATTCAGTGCTGCCTTTGGCTGGCCTCTAGTTTCAGGGTCTCAGGTCCCCTGCGGCCCATGAGGCAGCCCTTGGCTCCTATCATACCTGCCTGTGCTGTCCACACACCCTGGCCCTGTGGCCCCGTGGGTCACCCGGATCTGGCAACCCGCATCTTCCTTTCTCGCTGGTCCTGAGCGGGCAGGCCTGGCTTGGGATGGATCTGAGCCTGACTGGGCAGGTCACAAGCCACCATTCTGACGGCCTCTGCCCCTGGAGTTAAAGAGTCTGGCGACTGAGCACTAAGAAAAGAGCCCAAGGGCCATGTTTGGATCTCAGGGTTCAAGGGTGGCCACAGAGCCTGAAATCAGAGTGTTTGGGAAACGTTTGCTCTGTGGCATTTTTTTTGTTTTTAAAGGAGTTTTTTTTTTTTTAATTAATTAATTAATTAATACTTTTGGCCGTGTTGGGTCTTCGTTTCTGTGCGAGGGCTTTCTCTAGTTGCGGCAAGCGGGGGCCACTCTTCATCGCAGTGCGCGGGCCTCTCACTATCGTGGCCTCTCTGGTTGCGGAGCACAGGCTCCAGACGCGCAGGCTCAGTAGTTGTGGCTCACGGGCCCAGTTGCTCCGCGGCACGTGGGATCTTCCCAGACCAGGGCTCGAACCCGTGTCCCCTGCATTGGCAGGCAGATTCTCAACCACTGTGCCACCAGGGAAGCCCTGCTCTGTGGCATTTTAAAGATGGTCACTGGCAGGACTTTCCAGCTGCTCTGGCTTCAGAACCTGGAAGCCCTTTGTGAGTCCTCCCAGCTCAGGAGTACTGAGGCTGAGTCTGGCCCTAGGACCATGCAGATTCCACTTCCCCAGGAGGACCTCTCAACAGAGGCTCTCATGAGCTGCCACCTTTGGGCTTCCTAGCAAATCGCCAAGTCTGCTGGTAAGATGGGCTGGGAGAGGAGAGGGACAGGAATCCCTGTACTTACCTGGACCCACATCAGGACTGGAGAAGTCACTGTCAGCCCATCCTCGTGAACATGAACTCCACCCTGAGTCCTACAAGCAGAAGAGAGAATGTGGAATAGAGCCTCAGGCGGGGGCCCAGTGATGGCAGATCCTGGATCCCTCCCACAGAAGGAGAAGCACCCTCCCACCCCCGCAGCCTTGTGTGGGAACTCTAGATTGAACAGGGAAGATGCTGGGCAAGATGGAGAGAGAAGGCATGGAAATCACCCGGTGTGGCCCAGAGGTGGCAATTCTCGGAAAGCACCAGCAAAAACAAGCCTTCTAAGTATAAGGGGTTCACCCTGCAAGGCAGTCACTTGGAGCAGTGGGCATGAAGGGACTGGAGAAATTTGGGGTTGGATTAGAAGCCCTTCCAAATCCACTTCATAATCTTGGAGTGAGGAGGCCTTTTAAACGATGACTCAAAACAAAGAAGCAACAGAAAAAGAGATTGAGAAATTCAATGACATAAAAAACAAAAACTCAGGGCTTCCCTGGTGGCGCAGTGGTTGAGAATCTGCCTGCCAACGCAGGGGACACGGGTTCGAGCCCTGGTCTGGGAAGATCCCACATGCCGCGGAGCAACTGGGCCCGTGAGCCACAATTACTGAGCCTGCGCGTCTGGAGCCTGTGCTCCGCAAGAAGAGAGGCCGCGATAGTGAGAGGCCCGCGCACCGCGATGAAGAGTGGCCCCCGCCTGCCGCAACTAGAGAAAGCCCTCGCACAGAAACGAAGACCCAACACAGCCAAAAATAAATAAAATAAAAATTAAAAAAAACAAAAAACAAAAACCAAAAACTCAAATATGGCAACAACAGCAATAACCCAAGCAGAAGAAAAGAAATAATTAAAATTAGAACACGAGTCAGTGAAAATGAAAAGAGAAAATCAATGAAACCAAAAGCTGATCCTTTGGAAAGATCAATAAAATTGATAAATATCTAGCCAGGCTCATCAAGAGAAAAAAGAGAGAAGACACAAATTCCCAACATCAGAAACGATAGAAGGGTCATCACTACTGATCCTATAGGCATCTAAGGACAACAAAGGAATATTATGAACAACTCTATGGCCACAAACCTGATAGGTTAAATGAAATGGACCAGTTCCTTGAAAGACACAAACTACCAAAACTCTAACACGGGTGGCCTGCACTAATATAAAATATGAAAGCAAGGGCTTCCCTGGTGGCGCAGTGGTTAAGAATCTGCCTGCCAATGTAGGGGACACGGGTTCGAGCCCTGGTCTGGGAAGATCCCATGTGCTGTGGGGCAACTAAGCCCGTGTGCCACAACTACTGAGCCTGCACTCTAGAGTCCGCGAGCCACAACTACTGAGCCAACGTGCCACAACTACTGAAGCCCGCGTGCCTAGAGCCCGTGCTCCGCAACAAGAGAAGCCACCACAACGAGAAGCTGGTGCACCACAACAAAGAGTAGCCCCCGCTTGCCGCAACTAGAGAAAGTCCGTGTGCAGTAATGAAGACCCAATGCAGCCAAAAATAAATAAATAAAATAAATTTTAAAAAAATACATGAAAGCAAGGTGGCTTCCAACCTCAGCTCAAAGGAGACACATCAGCTGGGGGAGAAATAGATGGCAACACAAGGTGATGGGCAGTGAGAGGGAAAGGCCAGCAGAGAAGGCTTCAAGAAGGAAGTGACATCTAAAATAGACATGGAGGGAAACTTCTACCAGGACCTCTCTGAGCCACCTCAAAATCAACAAATCCACAGCTGTTATGGATTGAATTGTGTCCCCCCAAATTCACAAGTTGAGGGACTTCCCTGGTGGTCCAGTGGTTAAGACTCCACGCTTCCACTGCTGGGTGCACAGGTTCGACCCCTGATTGGGGAACTAAGATCCCACATGCCACACAGCGCGGCCAAAAAAAAAGAAAATTTCTTGAACTGAATAAAAATGAAAATACAACATATCAACTTAAAAAAAAAGATTAGGACATAAATAACATAACTGGGAGACACCAGGGGTGCACTCACACAGAGAGACAACCATGTGAGAGGCAGCAAGAAGGCAGCCATCTGGAAACCAAGGAGAGAGACCTCAGAGGAAAACAACGCTGCCAGCACCTTGAAATTGGACTTCCAGACTCCAGACCCATGAGAACATAAATGTCTGTTATTTAAACCACCCAGTCTGTGGTATTTTGTTCTGGCAGCCCTACCAAACTAATACAAAACCTAAACTCATGATCTTTCTTCTGGAAACCAGTTCTCTTTCATAGTCTACCATCCACCCTGAATGCCAGCCAGAAGCCTCACCTTCATATCTCACATTAAATTCTGTACCAAGACCTGTCAATTTTACCACCCAGCTCTCTCTCCTCCAGCCAACATCATTTCTCATCCAGATGATCTTGAAAAACCTCCTCAGTAGTTTTCCAACCTGTATTCTGGCCACATCCCACCTGCTTTCCCACTGCACCAGAGAGATCTTTTCAAAACACAAATAAAACCATGTCATACCTCCCCGGCCCCCCATTCCTATGGCCCTTCAGTGGGTGACCATAGCTTTTAGGATAAAGACAAACTCTATTCCATGGCCTATATGGCCCAACCCAGCTTCCACCTCCCTCTCTGCTCCCCAGCCACTTGGCCTTCTTCAGTTCCATGAATGAGCAGTGTTCCTTGCCACAGGGCCTTTGCACATGCTGTTCCTTCTGCGTGGAAAGCTCTCTACCTTCTACCACCTGGCTAACCCCACTCATTCAGATCTTGGCTTAAGCACTACTTCCTTAGGAACATTCCCTAAACTACTCTCACAAGTCTAGATCACATTCCTTTACAATAAGCACTTGAAGAAGCGAGTTTCTTTCCTTCAATGGCCTTCTCTGAGTTTATAAACAAACATTCTTTTGGTTTTTTTTTTTCTTTAATCAATCAGTCTTTGATTGATATCAATCCCCCCCACTCAATGGGAAACTCTGGGAAAGCAAGGACAATGTCTCTTTTTCGTTCACCATCCCAGCACCCAGCACAGTGCTTGGTACAAAGTAAGTCTCAACTGATACCTACTATAAATATATGAAGCAATGAGTGGAATTGGAAAGGAATGCAGGAGCGTGCATTCTAGGCATAGAAGAAAGATGCTGAGAGATTTATCAAGACAACCCCTCCTGCAGTTTGAGGAAACCAGAACAGTGTGGTTTATAAATGTAAAAGGTTGAAGGAGGGGGAGTTCCCTGGTGGTCCAGTGGTTAGGACTCACGCTTTCACCTGGGGCGGCGGGGGGGTGCCCAGGTTCAATCCCTGGTGGGGGAACTACAGTCCCACAAGCTGCACACGGTACAGCCAAAAAAAAAAAAAAAAAGGTTCAGGGAGGACCTCAAAACCAACCCCCAACACACACATGCACACTAGGTACATACCCAAATTCTAGAAGGTCTCTGTCAAAAAGCACACTGTCCTCGTAGAAGACATTCAGCTCTGCATCAACAGCAACAACTTTTACCTGGAAGCCATTAAAAAAAAACAATGTATAGAATTTTCCTCAGCTTCTACACTGGTCCAGGGATATGAACATCACCAAGTGAAGCCCAGCCCCCTAGAAGTGGTTCAGTCTGGAGACCTCCTTGAGGCTGGGGGGGGGGGGCATCATTGTAACCATGGAAACAGAGGCCTCATCTGGGGACATATCCAAAGACTTAGTAAAATGGAGAAGCTGAGGCTAAGCAGAAACACCCATGTAGCTCAGGGAATTTTTGCCCTCCAAACAGCCAAAGCCAAGCTCCTCTAGAGGTAGATGTTCACAGATGAGTTGGTTCCTGTGCCAGGCAAGGAGGTCTGAGAAAGTCCTAGAGGGGAAGGCATGGGAGGCAAGGTTTTGAGATGTCTCTCGGAGGTCCATGCCTGCAGAGATCTGAGAGGCAAGGCCCCTGCTCTGTTCCCACAGGCCATGGTCAAGGGCCAGAGACACATGCCCCAATGGAGCAGACGTCCAAGCTTAAGGATGCAACTCCTTTCCTGGACAGATGGAGAAACTGAGGCCTAGCAGGACAACCTGACCTATCCAAGGTCCCACAGGACTTTGATCAGGGATTGGCCTTGCTCCCTTGACCCATCCGAGGAGGGGGATTTCACTGCAACTGTGTCGATTTCCCAAGTTCAGGAGGAGCCAGCCCCTTGGCACCCCAAGCCCAGTTTGATGACAAATTTTGACTCTGCTTGCCTGTCTGACTGGCCCCGAGAGCAGCACAGCTGGGCACGTTGACCCGGGCACGCTGGTGCCAACCAGGGGCTGTCACAGGGCGGAACAAAGTTCAGGTGTACACTGTGCCCATTTCACTTAAAAAAAAAAAAAAAAAAGCTTCTAGCGGTGATCTGGTTGCAGTTCACTGGCTCTGCCTGCGTGTCTACCCGTCTGTCTGGTCCTCTGTTTACAGTAGCTGAGCTCTTTCGGGTCCCTGTCAATCTGTGCCTATGACGGCGCGCGAGCCCTTCGGGTCCCCCCCAGCCTTCCGGGCATTTCCCCGCCACGTGCCCTCGGGAGAGTGGAGGTGGGCGCCCTTTCTAGGAGTGCCGGGGTCCAGGCCGGGCGGAGGCGCCGGGTCCCCGGGAAGCCCGAGAGGGAGGCGCGCCCGCGGCGCGGCCCAGGGTTCCAGGCCCCCGGGTCCCCCGACAGCCCGCCCGGCGTCGCGGAAGAGGCGGCCCCGCCCGGCCGGCCCCGGGCCCGCACCGATACCTGCTGCGTGCTGAAGTCCCAGCCCAGGCAGCAGCGGCGAGCGGCGTGCTCGGCCATGGCCGCGGAGGTTCCAGGAGGCGTATCGCTCTGTCGGTCCTTCCCGCGGCTAGACTCCCGCCGCGCCCCAACGCTCGGATACGCCGGGGTCCGCCCCTCGCCCCGCCCGGCCGGACTCCGGGACCCGAGGCCCCCGCGGCCTTGCGCTCTGGCGCCGCCTGCTGGTGAACAGGGCGGGGACGCACCGCGGCTCGGCCTCCGCCTGCGCTTCGCAGCTGGGCGACCGACGGGTGTCCCCTGCGCAGCCCGCTCCCTCCAATCCCGCCCCGCCCCGCTTCCCATCCAAATGTGCTCCCTGCACAGGCCCGGCCCTAACGCTGCCTGCCTTCTCTCGGAGGAGGCCTGGGCCAGAGGATTCAACCTTAAGCCGGCTTGTCCCTGTCTCTCTGGGGGCCCTGAGCCTGGGGACCTCCATGGCCGTCCCTCTCGGGTACTGGAGCAGCTGTGCATCATGGTGGTGAGTTAGGGGGCACAGGGAAATGTGCCCTGGGGTTGGAGGCACGGGGCTCCAGCAGGCCCTTTCCTGACCCAGTAGATCTGAGTAGTTCCCCAGCTCTGACGTGCGCCGCATCCCACCTCTGTATTTAAAGTCAGAGCTCCTGAGCCACTTCACCCCCACTTCCCCCGGAGGGCGCTCCTTCGTTCATTCCTGCGGTCAGCTGGTATTCCAGGCACGGTGAAGGGGGATGAGAACCAAAAGCAGACTCACTCCTTTTCTTCCTGGAGCTGAGGACCCCTTCTCTTCCCCTCGTTCCACCTAGTGTGTCCCGCAGAGGCCTTCCCAACACCCACCCAGGTGAAATGCTCCGCCCAGGAGCCCCCAGCCCAGCAGAGCCCCTGATGCAATGGTCTTATTACCCATATCTCTCTTGCTGAACTTGAGCTGCTTGGATCCCAGATCCTAGTCTTAGCCCAAGGTCCCAAGGTCAGTGGCAGGGCTGGACTCAAAGCTAGTGAGTTTGGGTGCAGAACTTACATGTTTAACCACTAAACAAGACAATTTGCTGGGCAGCCTTGTGAGAAGGCCCTTGGCAAAATATAAAAGTCTCTTGAAGGCTGAGGCAGCTGGCTGTTTCTCAAGCTGCCTCACAGGAAGACCTACTCTTGGTCAGAGGTGCCTTTCTCTATGGGTTGTGGCATCTCTACCCCATTCTGGTGATTGGTGACTCATCCTTTCTCTTGATGTAACAGCACTTTCACTGTGGCCACAAATAAGACTAGAGGTCTGAGAGCCCATTTGCCTGTTTAAGGAGACTGTACACCCATGATCTGATCCTTTAGCAAGGAATAAGGATGGAAATCTTAATTCCAAGTTATCAACATATCTCATACTCTCTTCCCTGTTGACGCCCTGAAAAGGCCCAGCCAGTAGTAGAGGGGTTTCAGGGAACCCTTGGGAAATGCTGCCGTGGCCTGAGGCTGGTCTTTTGCTTATCAGCTCCAACCTTGAACCTGGCTCCCTGCACTAGGGATTTGGGAACAAAGCAGAAACTGCCCTGGAGGTGTCCCTTCACCATGACCAGGTAGTCCACAGTGCCTAGCAAGGCTCCTTCCCTTATCAGGCCCTAAGGACACCACAGCCTGAGGGCGAGGCAAACCCACAGGAGTCACGTGATCAGACTGGCGTATTAGAAAGGTCACTCAACATGCTGTGTGTGGAGAATGGGGGCAAAAGGGAGGAAGGAAAAATGAGTGAGAATGTGGCTGCAGGAGGCCTGAGCTAGGGCTAACACCTCAGAGGTGCTGAGGATGGAGACTAGATGGATTCCAGAGATACTTAGGAAGCTCTGGGAACGTCGTCGACTGCGAGAGGGAGCAAAGGTAATGCTCAGGTTCCTGGCTTAGGTGACCTGGTTGGATAACCGCTGATGCATAACAAAACACCCCCAAACTTGATGACTTAAAACAATCATCTTGGGCTTCCCTGGTGGCGCAGTGGTTAAGAATCAGCCTGTCAATACAGCGGACACGGGTTCGAGCCCTGGTCCGGCAAGATCCCACATGCCGTGGAGCAACTAAGCCCATGAGCCACAACTACTGAGCCTGCACTCTCGAGCCCGCACGCCACAACTACTGAGCCTGCGTGCCGCAACTACTGAAGCCCACATGCCTAGAACCCATGCTCCGCAACAAGAGAAGCCATCGCAATGAGAAGCCCGCTTGCCGCAATTCAAGATAGCCTGCATGCAGCAACAAAGACCCAACACAGTCAAAAATAAATAAATAAAACAAATAAATTTATTAAAAAAAAACCCAAACAGTCATCTTTTCTTGTCTCTCAGATGTCAGCAGGTCAGCTGATCTAGGCTCGGCTCAGTTAGAGGGGCTCTGCTCCCTGTGTCTCTCATCTTTCCTTTCCTGGGGCCAGCAGTGTCCTCTGGGCATGCTCTTCTCGTGAAAGCAGCAGGGCAGGGAATTCCCTGGCGGTCCAGTGGTTATGAAACAGGAGGGAAGGGGGTACGGCACTGCACGGCCTTTAAAAGAATGACATAGCCATAGGATATGACGAAAACTGGTTAGAACCAACTAGGTCCAAGATGGCAGAAGATTCGACTTCCAGTGGACCTTGAGCCTCATCATATGCTCATTGTAATTCATTAGCATAAGGTAAGTGACACACCCTCCAGCGCCATGACAGTTCTGAGGCCAACCATCAAAGACCAAAAAAGTGGGCGATGGCCCAATTCCTGGAAATCTCCACCCCTTCCCCAAAATAGTTGGAATAATCCTCCCACTCATTAGCCTATGAAATTACCCAGCTCATAAAAACTAACCACACCATATTTCGAGGTCGCTCTTGCCTTCTGAGATGGCCCACCCTCTGTCTGTGGAACGTGTTTCTCTCTAAATATTACCTATCACTTTGTCTCTCACCGAATTCTTTCTGTGTTGAGACAGAAGGAACCTGAGCCTCAGTTAGTACAGACACCAGGTGAGTGATTCTAATTAAAAGACCATGGGCTCAAGTCCCAATCTGAGTTTAGCCTGGGTTCGAGTCCCGGCACATGGGTTCAAGTCCCAATCAGAGGTACACGGTTTCAGTTAGGACTCTGTGCTTCCAGTGTTGGGGGCATGGGTTCGATCCCTGATCGGGTAACTAAGATCCCACAAGCCTTGCAGCCAAAAAAGAAAAAAAAAGTAAGAAAGCAGCAGGGCAGAAGAAGGCAAGGGCACACTTGTAAGGCCTCCAAAGGTCTAGACTTAGAACTGTCATGCTACCTTTTCACCTCTATGCCACTGGCCAGTCCTGTGGCCAGCCCAAAGGCAAGTGGTGGGGAGGAGGCCATGGCAAGGGTGTGGATGCGAGGAAGGGTGAAGAATTGGGGCCACCAATGCAATCTACTCAGGCCACTACCGGATGGAGGGTGGCTCCATTCTCTGAGTTAGGAAACATAGGAGGAGAGGCAGGCGTTGGGGGAAGACGGTGAGTTTCGGGAGGACATGATAGGTTTGCGGGGCCTGTGGGAATGTCTGAGTGGAGACATTGAACAGGCAGTTGGATACGAGGTCTCCAGCTCAGTAAAGAGGTCTGGGCTGAAGACAATGATTTGGGAGTTACCATCTCCCAATGGGGATGGGCTAGAGTGCACAGAAAGGACTAGAGTGGGACAGATGGAGACCCACCCAGAGGGAACCGAAAAGGATAGTCCCAGTGCAAGAAGAGACCTTGAGAGAGGGATGAGGTAGAAGCCAAAAAGGAAGAACCTTCCTGTGAGGTGGGGCTCGACAGTGTCAAATGCTGCGTGGAAACCTGTCCCTCGGTTTAGCAGTGAGGAGCCAGGTCATTGAAACCCCAGCAAGAGCACAGCCCCATAGGCATTAGTTTTGTTTTGCTTTGGTTTTTTTTGGCCACGCCACGTGGCTTGTAGGATCCTAGTTCCCCAACCAGGGACCAAACCCTCACCCTTGGCAATGAAAGCACGGAGTCCCAACCACTGGACCACCAGAGAATTCCCTAGGCATTAGTTTTTTTTAAGTACTTTAAAAAAATTCAGCACTGTTTTTACAGTTTATTCAGTTATATGTATTCTGTGGTTCCCAAACTGTGCACCCAGGTGCTCTGGGAAGCTGCAGGGAACCCATAGGGGTGCAACGGGGTATTTTTGACTTTTCAAGGGAAACACAGTCATACTCAACCTCTGTCAGGCACCAGGGGAACTGCTAACGAGGTAGTTGACGGTTCCAACATTGGATTGTGCTACATTCCTGTCTAGGATAAAGCATCATATCTTTGCAAAACTGTGTCACGGTGATAAGCAAGTCCTGCAGGAAAATCAAAGTGAAGCAAAATAAGGGCGGCAGTGTCCAGTCTGATCCCAACCTTTGAGGAGTTGTGCAGTGCCCAACAGGCACACAACATCCTTTTAGTGAGTAATTCTGCTTATTTAAGAATGAAATGTATTATTTTCTCCCCCAATTTATGTGTATTATTTTCTTCAAAGAGCTATTAAGTTGTCAGGACATAAGTATATATTAAGCTGTTTGGACCTCACTACTTAATAAACAGAACTGTTAGCCTTTTCTTTTGGCCAAGGAGCCCCGTGACAAAATTGTTGAGATTCTAAGGATGCCATGAAGTGAAAACATGTGGGAACCCCTGATCTACCTGGTTGCTTCTAACAGCTCTATCATATTCATTAGTGTGCCGACCCCAGATTTTACTGTCCAGGCTGCCACTGAGACACACCGGGGTGGACTCCAGTTCCCCACTAATGCAAACAGCACAGTATGGAATACCCTCATCCATGGTCCTATGGACCTGTGTGAGGGAATTTTGGGGGGGGACTTTATATCCAAGAGTAGGGTTTTTACTATGTGTGCATAACTAGTTTGATCGGAGTGCTGGATTACTCCTGAGGATGGCTGTGCTGCACTATACTCCCACCTGGAATGCACAAGAGTTCGTGTATCTCCACATCCTATATATGGTACCTGGCATTTACACCCTTTTTGATTTTGCCAGTGTAATAGGTGAGGAGTGGTTTCTCATTATTGCTTTAATTTGCGTTTCTCCCATTATTGACGAATTTGAGCATCTCTTCATATACACTCACTAGCCATTTAGGATTTCCCATTCAGTGAATTCCCTGCTTATTTTCTTTGCCCATTTTTCAGTTGGGAATTTTTGTCTTCTTTTATGGATTACAGGAGTTTCTTATATTTCAAGATATAAGTTCCCAATCAGTCTTAGATGTTGCAGGTATCTTCTCCCAATATGTCATTTATCTGCTAACTACGTCCATCTTGCCCTTTGTGGACTGGAAATCTTTAATTCGAATATAATAAAATCCATCAGTTTTTCTTCTTATTGTCTAGGCTATTTGATCTTGTTTAAGAAGTGTTTCCCCACTCCCAAGCCACAAAGCTATTTTCTGACATTTTCTACAAAGATATTAGCCTACATTTTCTTCTGTTAGCAAGGTCTTTGATTGAATCGAGTTTTCTTTGAAGCTAGGTGTTTGTCAACTGAATATACTACATCATAACACAGAAGTCAGTGAAAACTAATCTATCTGAGGATAAGCACTAGATATAAACTTTTCAGAGAAAGAAAAAAATTTCATTTAGTAAATATAATAATGAGAACTCACTGTAAAATAGGAAAATGGAGACAAACATAAATTCAGTTCCTATACTCTGGTCGCCAATGAAACAACGCCAAACTATCTCTTCATTCTTTGAAGTCTGCATCCACAACATGGATTTTTCTCAAAGTTAACCTTTTTCTTTGAGAAAAATCCTGAAGAAATATGCTTTCTGGATAAAGATACACTATTTTAAAATTCCAATATATTTTACCCTGTTTGTGTAAAAATAGCAGACTAGTTTTTATCCAACCCACCTAAAGCTGTGTTCATTAATACTGATGCTACTGAAACTGTTCAGGCTGATATATAGCC
This sequence comes from Eubalaena glacialis, assembly GCF_028564815.1. Taxonomy (NCBI): domain Eukaryota; kingdom Metazoa; phylum Chordata; class Mammalia; order Artiodactyla; family Balaenidae; genus Eubalaena; species Eubalaena glacialis. The sequence continues at coordinate 64,942,724 of NC_083722.1, read as the reverse complement.
TTCTAAATGAGTAGTTTTAAGAGTGAAAAGTTAGGAGTGTACTGGTAGCTTTAATTCCTATCCCTTCCACTTCTAGGACAAAGATAAAATCGCGGAATCAATCAAAAGTAATCAGAAATTGGGAAATGAAATAGACAAATCAGGGACTTCCCTGGCGGTCCAGTGGTTAAGACTTGGCGCTTTCACTGCCGTGGCCTCAGTTCGGGGAACTAAGATGATGTGGCCAAAAAAAAAAAAGACAAATCAATTATAATTCAGGTTCACTAATTTATTATATCTATCTGAAAATTTTTAGAAGATGTCATCTTGAGATATGTCAGAAATTAACTAATTCTTCTCTCTGTTCTATCTCAAAGGTAGTACAAATTTTTTGTAAGATCAGTGGGAAGCTGTTATGATTTTTTTTTGAATTTTATTTTATTTATTTTTTTATACAGCAGGTTCTTCTTAGTTATCCATTTTATACATATTAGTGTATATATGTCAATCCCAATCTCCCAATGGAAGCTGTTATGACTGAAAATAAATGTTTGGAACTATAGCCCTTAGCAGGGCAAACGTCATACAGATTTGTTTATTCGAGTCTGATGGTGAGGGGTGTCCTGCCTCCAGTTAAATAAGTAACTCATGCAGCTGGGATTAAGATTTTTTTTTTTTTTTTTTTTTTGGCATTAAGATTTTTAAAAGCTGATTTTGTGTTTATGTCTGGAGAAAACTTTGATGGACTTTGATGTTTCAGCAGATTCTAAAGAGCTCTGAGGAGAAAAGTTCTTATTTTCACCAGAGTATGCATAGGCCTGCTGTTTCTGTGTTCGTACTCACCTCAGAAGCAAATTTGATTTAGGAAAATTAAATGTTGGTGTGGATATCTTGCATTTTTCTGGTTTTACTGCATTCGTCCCTTGGGGTCTGAATTTCCCATACTCCATGAGTGTTTAAAGCAGATAACTAAATCCTGTAGTTCTGTATACGTGAAAGGAGGGTCTGGAAAATACACTCCCAGTTATTAACAATTATCTGTTGGAGTGGGATTTAGAAACTGGTGGTTAGGGGGTGACTTTTGCATTTTAATTCACTCTGTATTGTTGAACTTTTAACTTTTAGACTAAAAGAATAAGGAAAAAGAAAACAAGCAAACATAATAGCAAAAATGGGATGGATCTCAAGCTGCTTAGGACTTTTAACTCATTAGAGGGGTCAAAATACAACACACTATTTAGAAAGCAGGAAAATGAAAACATCCCTATCAGAACTTTTGGGACACACATACTCAGAGATAAATGCATATTCTTGAACGCTGTCATTAAAGAGTGAAAAGAAATTAACTAACCCCATGCAGTGGGTAGAACTGTGTGTCCCCAGAATGTTCAAGTTAAGTCCCAGTACCTGTGAATGTGACCTTATTTGGAAATAAGGTCTTTGCAGATGTAATCAAATTTAAATGACTTTGTACTGGGTGGGCCCTAATCCAATGACTGGTATCCCTATAGGAAAAGAGAAATTTAGTCATATACACAGATACACACCCAAGGACTCAGGGCAACTACCAGAAGCTAGAAGAGGCATGAAAGGATTCTTCCCTAGACTCTCCGGAGGGAATATTGACCCTACAGTAATCTTGATTTTTGGATTGTAGCCTCCAGAACTGTGAAAAAGTAAATTTCCATTTTAAACCACCCAGTTGGTGGTACTTTTTTCAGCAGCCCTAGGAAACTAATATACCCCATTAATTCAGGGGCTATAGAAATTACTCAGCATTTTGATGAACTTCCCTCTATGCATAAGGAAATGCCTGAATTTTACATAACCACTGAAGTTCCATAAACTGCTTACTTCCCTAAACATTATGTCACGGACAGCTTTTCATGTCAGTAAATATAGAGCTTTATCATAAATTGTATTAATTATTTAATCTGAACAGTAGTGTCTATTAGTAATGACTTCAAGTTTGTATTCAAAAATTTTGTATTTTTAATGTAACAAAGCTGCAATGAACATCCTTGTGTACACATATTTTCATATTTGGATAATTACCTTCTCCTTTGGGTAAATCTTGAAGGATTCCTGAGTCAACAGGTATACAGAGTCTAAATATTTGCACATCTTGCCAAACTCCACTCCAGAAAAGCTGCATGATGTGCCCTTCTACCCTCGCGGTGCAGGAGAGCACCTTGCTCTCTGCCCCTTCACCGCTCTGCCTTCTGCTAATCTCTCTTTCTAAAAACTAACATCCTTATTGATATATAAGTCACATACCACACAATTAACCTATTCAGAATACAGCACGCGATCAATGGTTTTGAGTGTATTCACAGAATTGTGCAACCATTGTCACAGCCAATTTTAGGACATTTTCATGACCCCCAAAAGAAATCCCATTGTTCACTCTTTCCCATTCTCCCCAAACCCTGGCAACCACTCATCTACTTTCTGTCTCTATGGCTTTGCCTATTCTGGACATTTAAATTAAATGGAATTATACAACAGGTGGCCTCTCGTGACTGGTTTATTTTACTCAGCATACATTTTTCGAGAATCATTCACATTGTAGTGAAGCTGAGCCCCCTAAAACCAAGTTCCCTTGCCAGGTTTATGATTAATCTCTCTCTGTCCAAAACTTTATTCCTTTTCTTGTCCTCTCTGACCTCAGCCCCTTTCTTGTCCCCTCTGACCTTAATCCTGTGCTAATTGAACACTAATCAACCAGAGGCATCTGATGATCAAAACTGCTGTTGTTGATAACATGATAACATCATCCATGTACTAAAATTGCTGTTGTAGACATCATCATTAATGTATGAACTCAGGTGGTTTCTCCAGGGCAAGATGAACTCACAGGCCCCTGAGCCATGGACCATCTTGATCAGAGAATTGTAAACCAGAAACATCCTAACCCCTTGAAAGTATGATTTTTAAAATGTCACAGAAGGGGCTTCCCTGGTGACGCAGTGGTTAAGAATCCGCCTGCCAATGCAGGGGACACGGGTTCAAGCCCTGGTCTGGGAAGATCCCACATGCCGTGAAGCAACTAAGCCCGTGCACCACAGCTACTGTGCTTGTGCTCTGGAGCCCACGTGCCACAACTACTGAGCCCACGTGCCACAACTACTGAAGCCCATGCACAACTAAGCACAACTAAGATCCAAAGGAGAAAAAAAAAAACCTCTTAGAAAAATAGAAATAGTAAGGCACTTCCTTAATCTGATTAAGGCTATCTACAACAAATTTACAACAAACATCACACTTAATGTTGAAATGTTTGCTTTCTCTAAAATGAGGAGTTAGACAAGGATGCCAGTTCATACCACTTCTTTACCATAATGTACTGGAGGAGCTAACTAGTCCAGTAAGGCAAGAAAAAAAAAATATAAGACATAAACATTGGAAACGAAGAGATAATCTATTTAACAAGGCTATGGATATAAAATCAATATACAAAGGTCAACTGCATTTTTATATACCAGCAGCTAATGGAAAATGAAATTAAAAAACAAAACCAAAAGATAGCTTTTAAAATAGCTTAAAAAATATCAGGTACCCAGGAATAAAGAAAGAATACAAGACCCCGTATAGAGAAAACCATAACACTATAAACTAAAACTTCACCAAAGGACTTGAAGGAAGACCTAAATAAGTGGAGAGAAGATCTAGCATGTTCTTGGATGGGAAGACTCAACATTGTAAATTGTTCTATGGATTCATCATAATCCCAGTCAGAACCCCAACAGGTGTTTTTCATTTTTGTGTGGAACTTAATGAGCAGACTCTAAGATTTATATGGAAACGCAAAGGGCCAAGAGAAGCCAAGACCTTTTTTTGTTGGCTGTGCTGTGTGGCATGTGGGATCTTAGTTTTCCGACCAGGGATCGAACCCACGCCCCCTGCATTGGAAGCCCAGACCACCAGGGAGGTCTGGACCTCCACTGGACCGCCAGGGAGGTCCACTGGACTGCCAGGGAGGTCCCCCAAGACCCTCTTAAAGAAAAACAATGTGGGAGAACTTGCTCCTTTGGACATCAAGACTTCAATGCACCACAGTACCCAAGATCATTGTCACAAGAAGACAAACAGGCCAATGAAACAAAAAAGAGAACCCAGGATCAAATCCGCATATGCAATCACTTGATTTATGATGGCACTCAGAACAGTGGGGAAAAGACCATCTTTCCAACAAGGAATCGTGGAAAAATTAGGCATCCATATTTTTTAAAATATGAAACTGTAAAAAAAATTTAGATAGAGTGAAATGGCAAATCAAAGAGGTAGAAGCTATTTGCAACCACATAACTGACAACAGACTCGTCAAGAACCTATAAAGTACCCCCTGCAAGTCTGTAAGAACAAGAGCAGACAACCCCAGACAAAGATGGCCAAGAGGGACTTCTCTGGCGGTCCAGTGGGTAAGACTCTGCGCTCTGAATGCAGGGGGCCCGCATGCATGCCGCAACTAAGAAGCCCACATGCCAAGACTGAAAACAAAGAAAAAAAGATCCCGGGACTTCCCTGGTAGGGCAGTGGTTTAGAATCCGCCTGTCAATGCAGGGGACATGGGTTCGGGAAGATCCCACATGCCACGGAGCAACTAAGCCTGTGCGCCACAACTACTGAGCCTGTGCTCTAGAGCCCACGAGCCAAAACTACTGAAGCCCAAGTGCCTAGAGCCCGTGCTCCACAACGAGAAGCCCGCGTACCACAACGAAGAGTAGCCCCCGCTCGCTGCAACTAGAGAAAGACTGCACGCAGCAACGAAGACCCAACGCAGCCAAAAATAAATATATAATAAGTAAATAAATTAAAAAAAGAAAAAAAAAGATCCCACATACCACAACCAAGATCCTGCGTGCCGAAACTAAGTCCCAGCGCAGCCTAAATAAATAAATAAATATTAAAAAAAGAAAGAAAGAAAGAAAAAAGCAAAAATGGCCAAGAGGGACCTCCCTGGCAGTCCAGTGGTTAAGACTCTGCACTTCCAATGCAGGGGGCGCAGGGGGGGCACAGGTTCGATCCCTGGTCGGGGAACTAGGATCCCACATGCCGTGCGGCGTGGCCAGAAAAAAAAAAATGGCCAAGAAACTTGACCAAGTACTTCACAAAACAGGGAATCCAAGGGGCCAATAGATTTATGGAAATGCAAGTCACGTGTGTAGTTTTAAGTTTTCTGCCAGTCACGTTAAAAAAAGTTTAAAAAAATAGGTGCAATTAATTTTAATATTAACTCAATATATCCAAAATGTTATCATTTTTACACATAATATAAAAAATACTGGTGACATATTTTTTGGGTTTGGTTTGGTTTTTGTACTAAGTCTTTGAAATCCAGTGTGTTTTTTACACTCACAACACATCTCAACTCCGACTACCCACATTTCAAGCCCTCGACAGCCATATCTGGCTGGTGGCTAGCCTATGGTCTGTTGAAGTATACAATGCCAAACTCTAGGTAATATTAGCCATTGATCAGATAAGCAAACTAGGTCCTATCTGGAACTGATTGACAAATCCTGGCCACCTAAGGAATATCTAAGTCAAGTAGGGGTGTACTAGGTCTCACCGACAGTCACATCTTGTGGCCATGCTGCCCCATCAGTTTTCTGTCCTGACCCATCTCCTCCTCCTGTTCCCTGCAGTACTGGCTGAATCCTTCCAGCAAAGTAATGTGAGATGAGGAGTTTAAGCATAGCTAATATGTTGGCCATCAGAGCTCATAGACAGGCCTCCCACAGAAAGAGAAAGGGAGGCCTTTAAAGTATCCTGTCGTCCTGTGAGCAGAAACTTTTCGAGACCTCTTTTTCTGGGCCCTTCAAACCCCTCTTTGAAGGCAATCCTGGGAAACTGGGTAAAGAACAGAGAAATCAGAAAATGATATTTTAATACATTTAGAATGGATAAACAAGGTCCTACTGTATAGCACAGGGAACTGTATCCAATCTCCTGGGATAAACCATAATGGAAAAGAACATAAAAAAAAAAAAGAACGTAAGGACTTCCCTGGCGGTCCAGACGCTGTGCTTCCCTGCAGGGGGCCCAGGTTTGATCCCTGATTGGGGGAACTAAGATCCTGCATGCCACGCAGTGTGGCCAAAAAAATTGAAAAAAAAAAAAAGAATGTGTATATGTGTATAACTGAGCCACTTTGCTGTACAGCAGAAATTAGCATAACATTGTAAATCAACTATACTTCAATTTAAAAAAAAAGAAAATGATATTTTAAGAGGAAGGCCTGGCACCAGCTTCTTGCTGTCCTGAAGCTTGGGTGCACACGCCCAAAGCAGTGAGCTTGGGCCAGGGTACCAGAAGCTGTGCCCTGCTGCCCTGCTCTCCAATTCTGCCCGGGAGACCCCGGGCTCCATGAAGACGGACATTCTTTTCTCTCCTTCCTGCAGAAGCTCCAGCGGTTAGCACCTCCCTGCAAGCTGATAATGAATGATCTTCCAAATAAACTGAGCAGGGAGAGAAGAGCCCGCCCCTACCCTCAGGAACTCTCCTCTCAGGGAGAGAGGAGGTGGAGCCCAGGGCCTGACCCAAAGGTTTCCAGGTCTGACCAGTGGATGAGGAGTCCTGGGCCCTGCCTCGGGGAGCCCCCATGCTGGCTGGGAATGCAGACTCACCCTCAGGGCAGTCAGGACTGTGAGCTGGGGCTTGAGGGCTTATCCTCAGGGTGGTGGAGGTCAGAGGTCAGCCAGGATGGAATCATCAGGGCAGACACCCCGCTCCCCACTCCCTGAGGATGAGACTGAAATAGGTAATCCCCAAGGCTGAGCTTATCTGGGAGCAGAAGAGGGAGTGAGAAGGCCCTTGTGCCAGGGCACAAAAGGGAGAATTTCTCATTATTCCTTTACATTCCACCCCTGCCTTGGCAGGTGAACACACACCTGGCGGGGCTGTGGAATCTGTCCTCAGCCTGCACCTGAGTGGGAAGACCACCCACACTAGCGGATGCCTGGGCTAAAAGATGTGGGCAGGGCTTCCCTGGTGGCGCAGTGGTTGAGAATCTGCCTGCCAATGCAGGGGACACGGGTTCGAGCCCTGGTCTGGGAGGATCCCACATGCCGCAGAGCAACTAGGCCCGTGAGCCACAATTACTGAGCCTGCACTTCTGGAGCTTGTGCTCCGCAACAAGAGAGGCCGCGATGGTGAGAGGCCCGCGCACCGCGATGAAGAGTGGACCCCGCTTGCCACAACTAGAGAAAGCCCTTGCACAGAGACGGGGACCCAACACAGCCATAAATAAAAAAAAAAAAAAAAAAAAAAGATGTGGACAGCGTGGAGGCGAGTGGCGCCCTTGCCCACTCCCAGCCCTCACAGACACGGCCCACCCACACCCCCCAATCAGACAACTCCTCGTTGTCCTCAGAGGTCAGCTAGGACATTAAGGACTCTGAGAAGCCTGTCTGAACCACTCTCCTCCTGGCCTGGGCCTCTGGGTCCTCCAGACACAGCCAATTTTGACCTAGTCGTCTCAAGTCCAACATGGTACCTTTATTGGAATGAATCACACCCTAGCTCCCCGAGAAGGGACCATTTTTGGATCTCCAGGGCTGGCCTCGGGGCAGGACTGACCCTGCCCCCCCCAAGCTGCACTGGGACCGGAATTCATGGTTTGAGATCCACAGCCCCAGATCCTGCCACTCAACTCCAGCCCGAGATCATCTGGGGGCCTGGCCCTCAGTCCTCCTGTTTGTCTATTTCCTCTTCTTCAGATTGCAAAGACAGGTTGGAGAGACTGTCTTGGTCCATATTTGTCATCATGGCATTGAAAATGGTGTTCCTGGCCACTTCCTCTGTCACATCGTCACATAACATGTCCTCGCTCGACATGTCCTCGCTCATGGTCCTGAAGAAACCATTGGAGAAAAACTCATGAGCTGCATCTTTTTGGGAACTGAGAAAAGCAGCACCGGCCAGGCCTGGCTCTGCATTCCTGAGAGGTGGGTCTTTCCCACACCTTGGCAGGTCCCCAGCCAAGCTTCGCCACGACCCGTGAGGGACCCTCACCTCCAGGAGCAGACCTGTTCCGTCTCCCAACCCTAGTCAGACCCGTCACTCTTCTGCATCTTTGGGATGCTGTCCACCATCTTCATCATTAGCATTTACTGAGCACTTGCCTCGAGCCACTGTGCCAACCACTTTATTATTTTTTAAATTAATTAATTAATTAGTTAGTTATTTTTGGCCGCGCCATGTGGCTTGTGGGATTTTAGTTCCCTGACCAGGGATCAAATCCCAGGCCCTCTGCATTGAGAGTGCGGAGTCCTAACCACTGGACCGCCAGGAAATTCCTCCAACCGCTTTATATGGGTGTAACCTTCCCAAATCCCTATGAGACAGGAAGGCTCAGCTCCATGTCTTTACCTCTCTGTGCCTCAGTTTCCTCACCTGTAAAATGAGGGATAGTGACAGGACCTACCTGTCACTATTGTATGTGGTGGTTGTTAGGATGAAATGTGAAAAGGCATGTATCTAGAACAGGACCTGACACATGGTAAATGCTCCATACAGGTTAGCTATTATTATTACTATGTTATCATTCCATTTTGCCAATGTAGAAACTGAGTCTCAGAAGTATTAGGTAACTTCCCTGTGCACATGCTAGGAAGTGTTAGCAGAGATAGAAATCCAGACCCTTTGGCTCCAGAGCCTGTGTTCTTACCTACTATGCTGTCACTCTGCTGCATGGCACTCCCCCTCTCTACAATGGGGCAAAAATGCCTATTCATCCTTCAAAGCCCTACTCAAATATCACTTTCTCTGGGAAACCTGCCCCATCTCCCCAAACTAAAGTTCCTCCCTCCTGGGGTCCCTATACATCCTGTACATCCCTCTGTCAGAGTCCATTGGTGATAACTGTTTGCATATCTGTCTCCCTATAAACTACGGCTTGCTTAAGCCTGGGGACCTCTTACCTCTGACAGTCCAGCCCTGGTACAATGCCTAGCACAGGTGGTGTCAATGAGAGTTTGCAAAAGGAGGCAAGGAGCAGGAGGATGGTGGGGAGGAGGACTGAGGAAGGCCAAAGGCCCCTGTGCTATTAGCAGAGCCCTGTAGGACATCAAGCAGCCTCTGCCCCTCCCTGTTGCTCAGGTCCAGGAAGAGAGTTCTGGGCTTTGCTGGCCCAAATCCCAGAAGGGATGGTTCTACCAATCATGACAAGCCTTCTCCGGGGGCACTTAGGAGACCAGAGACCAGAAGTGCCCATGAAGCAGTTGGGTGGAGCCCATTTCTCACATGGGGTCCTGGGCTACCGGGGCCAAGAGGCCAGAGTCGTAAATCAGGACTGGGTCCTTTGTGAGGAACTGGGAGTTCAGAAAGGAATGGAGAGGTACTCAGAAAGCTGGTTCCAAGCCAGTCCCCTGTGCCCTGGGAGGCGAGGGAGGCCTGAGTATTTCCAAGGGCATCACCCCAGTCCAGACAGGCACCAGGAGATGAGGAGAGAAGAAGACATGGCCCAGGCTGGGTCAGGAGAGCCAGGCAGGGTGGGAGCTGGCAGAGGCACGTGGCAGCATCCAGTAGAGCTAGGGAGTCTGCTGTGGACATAGAGTAGCCTTTGTATCATAGGCCCTTCTAGCAAAGGGGCAGGGATGGACAGTGCTTGAGAACGAGGCCCTGTTCTGACCAGAGCCCAGAAGCCTCACACACCTACCTTCTCTCTGGGGGAAGGTGCTCCAGGCTGTCAGGGATGGGCTGATCTTGCGTTTCTGGCAGCTTGACACAGAAGAACAAAGCCACGAAGGCTGAGATGCAGCAGAGAAAGACGGGTAGGATGGTGATGTTCTGGTTGACGACTATCAAGGATGAGATACCTCCAGCCGCCCAGACCAGAGTCAGTAGCCCCAGACCTGTTGCCCTGGAAGGGGAGGTGAAAGTTCATTTGGGGGCTTCTTGGGCCCAGAGACTGGGTAGGGTGGAAAAAGGTTTTAGGGAAAACCCCACACCCTCATCTCCACCCTGTCCCAACTCACTGTGCAACCTTGGAGAATTTAGTTCTTTACTGTTGCAAGGTAGGTAGTAGTTTCTTCATGGGTTCAGGAGTGGGAAAAGTAAGACCACACACCATAGCGTGGGTGTGCGGGGGTGGGTGGGGAGGAGCATACTGCAGCCATCACCAAGGGCTCCCGTGGAGAAGGGCCTGAACCTCAGAGCGGCCCAGTCACATTTCAGGCAGTCAGTGCAAGTCAGGGACTGGAGTCAGACTGCCTAGGTCCAAATCCCACTTCGGTCACCTGCTATGTTTGACCTTGAGCCAGTGCCCTTATCTCTCTGATTTCCTGTCTGAAATAGGGTTAATCGTCTACGGCCATACCACCCTGAACGTGCCGATCTCGTCTGAAATAGGGTTAATGATGGTGTTAGGGGGATTTTTTTTGGTGAGGGTTAAATGGAGTAACCCGTGTAAATCGCTTAGCAGGGTGCCTCTCACCAGGTGATTGCCCAATCTCAGCTGCTGTTATTCATCTTGCTACTGCCCCACACTCCCCATGCCCCCATGGCCATCACCCACCAGGCCCCCTACCTGAGGACAGTGGGGAGGAGCTCAGAAGTGTAGATGTAGAACACGGTGACCGTGGCGGCCAGGCTGAACTCTCCAAGCACGATTATCAAGACCAAGAGGGATTTCAACTCTGTGGCCAGACAATGTGGCCACCTGAGTCTGTGGCCATCCTTCCCTCAGGGCAGGTTGGGGGGCCTGCCCACCGGCCCTCCCTCAATCCCTCTTAGAAGGCATCTGAAGGTCCACCCAGACCACCTGGTCAGCTGGCCAGCAGACTCAGAGGAGGGTCAGTCTGCTAGAGGCCCAGCCAGGCCGGTAATTAGTACATCTGCAGTGGGAGAGTTGGTCAGTGGAGTGGGACCTCTGTGGCCTCTCAGGCCACCATCTACTGTGTGGACTCAGCTGTTGCACCTCTGCCTCCCTGTCTTCCACATGTTCACCCAGACACAGCTTCACCCACCCCACGGCCAGCTCCTCCTGGAGCATCCACTCAGCCCCAGGCCTGCGCCTTGTGTGCCGGGCTCCCTGCTCAGGGCTCTCCCCATTTCCCCTTCATCCTCTGCAAGCCTGGTCCCTGGGGCCTGAACAGCTAGACATTCCGGGATGCCCAACTCCAGACACGTACATTGGAGGAGGAAGAAAAGATCCTGGGAAACGCCCTTCCTCAGGCCTGGGAAGCCGGGAGCTGGACCCCCTGCTCACTGACCTGGTGCCAGGAGTTTCAGCTCCTTCCCTATCAGCCTCTGCTGGACCCTGCCTTAGGCCTCCCCACTCCCCACTTTGGGTCTGGCTTTACTTGGCTCTGGGATGAAATCGGAGATCTAATTTTATATATTGGGGATTTTCCTCCTAGTTTCTCTCACACATTTGAGAGTTTCAGGCATTTCTGCTTGACTCACTATTAGACCCACTTTTTAAAAAAACCACGAAACAATAGAAATTGAACAATGGCTTTGTTTCCTCCATCTTGTTTTAGCCTGTCAACACTGCCAACATTTGGGAGAGGAAGAGTCCAGGTCAAGGCACACAAAATTCCAGACCCCAGGGAAAGTGAGGGAACCCCTTGAGGTGGACCCCGGATGCAGGCTCCGCCATCCCGGCCCCAGCGGCTGAGGGGGCGCTCGTGGTCAGCAATTCTGATCAGGTGAATGAACACTGACATCTTTTTTTTTTGGCCATGCCACGCGGCTTGCAGGATTAGGATTAGCTCCCTGACCAGGGATTGAACCCGGGGCCCCCTGCAGTGGAAGCTCAGAGTCCTAACCACTGGGCCGGCAGAATATTCCCAACACTGACATCTTAATGTTCACATCCTCAGCCCTGCCACACTCTTCTAGCCTTGTGACCTGGAGCATATGCATTGTCTTAGGGTTCTTTGAAATTCTGAAAATATTGCCAGCCCACCCTCCCATTTCCTTTCCTAGTTCTGAGTTGACAGGGCGCAGGGCACTGTGCCCGCCCTGGGAAGGAGTGGCCTCCATGCAAGAATTGCTCCTGAGAGTTTGGCCCAACGTTACGCTCAATCTTCAGTGGGCAAGTGATTTTTTCCTGGTGAGACTACAGATGAGACAGGGCAGGGGTAGCAGTTGAAGAACTACTTTTGCTGCATCTGTTCACATTTAATTATTGACAGGAGTTGGAATCAGGCAGAAGAAGGCTGCCCGCTCTCCTGCACAAGGACGATTCCTCTGGACAGCACGTCCTCCCTTCCCAGGCCTCCGGGAGCTGCAGGCACCCTGTTTGGGATACCCGCCTCCCCTCCAAGAGGGCAGTGCTCTAGTGAATGGCCCCTGCTCAGGACGTGCCGGGGCCTCTGTAGGGCAGGTGGGCTGTGGATGCATGAGGCTAACTGCCAAGGTGTTCTGTTGGCTGGATAGGGGCAGGAGGCAGGAGGGAGGGGTTTGAGGAAGCCGGAAGGCTGGGGCTGCCATCGGGGAGGTGAAGTGGGAGGTTAGGGGAAGCTGTACCTGAGGGAAGCAGAAGGCTAAGGAAGCACATGAGGGCACCTTGGAGGAAAGTCAAAACCAGGCTTCGCTTCCTCTTCAGCTGCTCAAGGAGAAAGACGCAGCAGAGCCGGGCGGGCACCTCCATCATGCCAGGAATCACTTGTGTGAAGTGGGTGTTCACTCCCAGTTCCTTCATCCTGAGGCTCAGCATATAATAGTTGCAACCGATAGCAAACCTGGAATTCATTGCCAGAAGAGAGACACTTAGAGAAGAAGACACACACAGGAAGCCGGGGCCAGGAATAAGGACAGAGGCAGAGGAGAGCGCAGCAGGGCGGCAGTGGAGGAGAGAAATGAGCACAGAGATCTGGGTTCTGCAGGCTGCACCAGGGTCCTCAGGCCACGCTCCCCCTGCAGCCTGCCCACGCCCACTGTCTCCCTGTACCCCTGGCCTGCAAGGCCGTTCGCAGTCCCTGCTGGGTACTCACCACATGCTGCACAGCACCAAGGTCACCTTGCGGAGGTGCCTGTTGCTATAGAAGTCCAGGATAGAGGCCGTAGTCACCTTCTTTCCAGGCAGCTGCAGCTACAGGCCAAGCAGGACCAGCCAGAGGCAGGGCCGAGACCCCAGCTTGCTCCTTCCCCCAACAGGACTCACGAGGCCCGCCTGCCCCCCACAGGGCCAGCCTGGCCTCTGTCTTTCCCCTGGCAGGGCTTGATTTTGCTGTCACCATACTCCTCAAGCAGTGGGCTGGGGACACCCTTTGGGCCGAGGTCCCACCTGAAAGGATGAGGAGGGAAGAGGCCCTTGCATAGCCCCCTGCCCTGGTCCCATTCCAGGCCTGAAGCTTCTTACCTTATCCAGCAGACTTAAAGGAATGGTCTTCTTGTTCACACCAGCTGCATAGCACAGTACCTGCTTGGCCTCTTTCAGCTTCCCTTTCATCATCAGCCACCGTGGGGACTCTGGGAGAATCCTGCATGGCCCGCCCCTCTCTTACCCATCACTCCAAGATGCCCCGCAGACCCACGGTGGCACCATCCCAGCCTCAGCGGTGGCCATCGTGCTCCAGCATGAGGTGAATCAGATGTTGGAGGCCCTGAAGGCGACCATCAACCTTGGCCTCCCATGCCCACCCCCGGCAGTCAGCCCATCCCCTGCCCAAGCCATACACAGTACCCACTGCTGCTCAGTGACTCCCTGCCCACTGGCTGCCTCTGCACTACAGCTTCCTTCCCTCAGAGCCACCTCTAAGAGCTGTTTTATATCTTGGGGGTTGTCCCCACCTGCCAGGCATACTGTCCTCCCCATCCACACCCTCTATTAGAGCCTCGTTCTTGCAGTTGGGGAATTCTCCTGTTTCCTCTCCATCTCCTAATAGCCTGGAGAGTATGGGGGTAGGACCCCAGGTTTGACCCCAGGGCCCAGCCCCTGCCTAGGTGAATGGAGGTCTCCACTCTGGCCCATCTCCTCCCAGCCACACCTCCCATTGCCTTTGACCTCAAAATAACCCTAGGCCCTTGGTTCTTCCCAATGCTACCAGGTTGAAGAATCCACACAGATTAACATTTAAAGCACTTCTTAAGTGCCCTTATCTTATCAGTTTGTTAATCCCCCCCCCAAGCCCGGACCTAGTATGATTATTCCCATTTTATTCTCAGCTTCAGGGAGTAAGGGCTTGCCCAAGGTCACAGAGTCAGAGCTAGTATGAACCTGATAAGGCACTCTTGACAAAACTATGCCATCAGCCCCTGCTGTTTTCTTGCAACTGTCCCTCCTCCCGCCCCAGCCTGGACTCTGTGGCTGGTCATTGTACACACACACCCAGGACTCTAGAGACAATGTCATCCCTCTACCTGCCCCTGCTCCTATTCCCCCCACCCCAGGGGCCAGCAACCAGTCACCCTGTTATCCTTCTCCACTCTAAGGCTGCAAAACTGTCCTTAAGAAAGTCACCAAGGGACTTCCCTGGTGGCACAGTGGTTAAGAATCCGCCTGCCAATGCAGGGGACATGGGTTCGAGCCCTGGTCCAGGAAGATCCCACATGCCGCGGAGCAACTAAGCCTGTATGCCACAACTACTGAGCATGTGCTCTAGAGCCTGTGCACAGCAGCTACTGAAGCCCATGCTCTCTAGGGCCTGCGTGCCACAACTACTGAGTCCGCGTGCTGCCCTAGAGCCCGTGCTCTGCAACAAGAGAAGCCACCGCAATGAGAAGCCCGCGCACCGCAACGAAGAGTAGCCCCCGCTCGCCGCAACTAGAGAAAGCCCACATGCAGCAGTGAAGACCCAAATGCAGCCAAAAAACAAAAACAAACAAACAAACAAAACTCTGTCTCTGAAATTCAATTTGGCACTGGTGCACAGAGGCCGAGTTTTTGGCATCAAGGCTGAGGAAGAAGAGAGGCGTCAATAGCAGGGACAAGGCTGAGGGTAAACAGGGGAACTGAGCAGAAGTCCCATGATGATAACAAGAGTACCAGCCTCCAGCCCCGCTGTGGAGCAGAGCAGCCTGAGCCAGGCAACTCACTGGCTTTGGGATCCCTCAGGGAAAAGGTACCTGACATTTGATCATCCAGTAGTAGTGGTTCTCAAAGTGTGATCAGTGGATCAACCAAATCAGCATCATCTGGGAACCTGCTGGAAATGCAGGTCTTCAGGCCCCATCCCAGTCCTACTGAGCCAGAAACTCTGGGAGCAGGGCCCTATCCTCAATGTTTTAACAAGTCCCCAGGTGATTCTGATGCTCCAATCAATTTGCAATCTATTGCCCTAAAGGATGACCAGTCAATGAGCTCCTGCTCAGTCCCCCCCCCCCCCCAGTTAGCTTCTTAGTGACTTGCTCTTAAATATGAAGGGATGATGCAAGGTCACCAAATATTAAAGAAAACCTCCCCAATCAAAAAGGGCCCAAAATAAGTCGAAAAAAATGGACCCCAGAGGACACAGATAATGTAGGGGACAGGAGAGAAAAAAGAAAACTCTAACTTGTATCCTCAAAACCACTTGAGGACTTCCCTGGCGGTCCAATGGTTAAGACTCTGCACTTCCAATGCAGGGGCCACGGGTTTGATCCCTGGTTGGGAAATTAAGAGCCCACATGCCATGCGCGGCGTGGCCAAAAAAAAAAAAAAAAACCATTTGAGAATGTTTCGCAGTTTTATTTTCACAAAACAAATTCCAGGGCTTCCCTTGTGGCTCAGTGGTTAAGAATCCGCCTGCCAATGCAGGGCACACGGGTTCGAGCCCTGGTGCAGGAAGATCCCACATGCTGCAGAGCAGCTAAGCCTGTGCGCCACAACTACTGAGCCTGTGTTCTGGAGCCCGCGAGCCACAACTACTGAGCCCACGTGCCACAACTACTGAAGTCTGCACGCATAGAGCCCGTGCTCTGCAACAAGAGAAGCCACCGCGATGAGAAGCCCGCGCACCACAACAAAGAGTAGCCCCCGCTCGCCGCAACTAGAGAAAGCCCGCGCGCAGCAACGAAGACCCAACACAGCCAAAAAATTAAAAAAAAAAAAAATCCAAATGCTATCACGAAAAAAATGAAATCAGAGAAAAGGAAGAGAGGTATAATCGAATGTAACGTGGAACTTTTTTGCCTGGAATTTCAGCTAAGTCCCAAGGCTGGGAAGAATGGCTGATAACCTCACCTTCTAAAGAGAGGTGTTACCACATTCAGGACAGGACTTATTAAAAAAATAATAATAATACAAAACAGCCCAGCAGCCACCTCCCTTAGCCACCTAGAAAGGCTGGAAATTTCCTGTTCATGGAAGTGAGAGGGTCTTGAATCTCTTCCCCTCCCCATGTTGCTCATCAACTCAAGCCTGGTGAGGGGCACTGCCTTAGAGAAAGGGAGTCTGTCCTTCCATCCTCTGGCTGGAGCTGGCTGATTCAGAAACTTGTGGCCTTGCCCTGGTACCTGTACTCTAGACAGAAGAGTTTCTGGTAGAGTCCTTGTGTATCTCCTGAATTTGGAGGATTTACACAAACCCAGAGACTGGGGTTCCTTCTCCCTCTGGGTATGGTCAGGCAGGAGGTTGGTGGCAGCAGCCCACAGTGGCAGCCTGGGGGGTGGGGGCCAATGAGTTTTTAGCCAAGTGGACCCTGATGTCTTGAAGGCACCTCATGTGCTAGGGCGAGAAGACCTCTGCAGAAAGAGGCCATGGGGTGAACTGCTAGGGACAGGAGCTGGAGGAGGTCACAAAGACAGTGCCTGGAGCATTTGGAAATGCCAACACTCTGAAGACCCACAGATGGGCTCCTGGGGCATTTGAACATCTGCCCTACGGAGGACACTGACCATTGATAACACATCTTTTGTCGTTTTTCTCTGATGCTGGGAACCTGGAATATCAGAGCAGGGAGACAGAGGAGGAAAGCAAAGGTCAGAACGGACTAGGCTGAGCTACCTAGCCACCAGGGAGAAGGTGTGAACTGGATATAAGACCAAGTTTTAAATGGGGACATGACTGGATTTTTTAATGACTGCCAGTGAAGCTTAATGATCAAAATGAGACTTTTTCTTACAACCAAGAATGATGGGAAAGAGATACAACCTGCCCAAGATATTGTCAAGTGTCAGGCAAGGGAGAGCTGACAGGACATGTCTGCAGGTAGTGGTTGAAGAAAAATTGTGTCCCATTCAATAAGCTGTCTACTCATAGAATGTAGAACTATGTAGACATCGGCCGGAAGAAAGCCCTAAGGGAGATCAGTGTGATGGCTTCTGGGAAAGCATCTGAGGGCTGAGGGGAGCTGAAATTGTTGACTTGTTTTTCATCACAAACCTTTTGATACTACTTAATTTTTAACCATATGCATCAATTGCATTAATAACATTTAAAAAAATGTTTTAAGATCAAGTCATGAGGGGATGGTGGTGGGATGAACTGGGAGATTGGGACTGACATATATACACTAATATGTATAAAATAGATAACTAATAAGAACCTGCTGTATAGCACAGGGAACTCTACTTCACTTTGCTGTACAGTAGAAACTAACACAACATTGTAAAACAACTATACCTCCCCCCACACACACACACAAAAATAATCAAGTCATGAAACCCTCTTTCCCAGCTACATGCCATGCTACCTGGCATCAGCTGGGTCCAGGTCCTCACACTCATTAGGGGTATCTCAACGACTGTTAAAGCTGGTCTCCAGCTTCTGCACAATTTGGAAGGTCTCTAAGCCACCTATGTGCCCTCACTTTTAACTGGTAACCCCAATTCTTACAATCCATATTGTGTACGGTGCAGTGGTTAAAATGCAGGGGCTTTGGAGCCGGACAGGCAGAGTCAAATCCCAGGTCTCCCACTTTTTAGCTGTGTGACCTTGGGCAAGTTATTTTGACTCCCTGAAGCCTCTTCCCTCACCCCTCTCTCCAGCCTCTGGGACATGAGACTCACGCCCATCTTGTAAAGATAACATGTGATCATGTCTAGATTCAATATGATCATTTCTTCACCCAGAACTGCCTAACCCTTAACAAGGTGATTTCAGCTTGCTCCCTCTCACCTCCCCATCTGCCTTCTCTTCCGTTCCTCTCCTTTTGCCACCTGCCCATAGTAAGCAGTGCCATCTTGCTCTTGTGCCCAGTCCCTCCTCATTACTCCTGCAAGTTTTGCTCCATCAGTTGCCCCTTCATAGCTTCAGTCTTTCAGGTCTGTGACCCCCCTACAATTAAAAACCTCAGAGACCCTTCCCTGACTCTGCCTTGGCTGCCCACAGACGTCCTCACTTTCCCCCTGCCTGCCTCAGCCCAGCACTGGGAAAGTGTCACCTCCTGGATGGATATATTTTTTCAGTTCCTCCTCACTCCTCAACCTCCTGACGCTCCATGGAAGCCACGTCAAGGTCACTAAGGCCAACAGACCCTTCTCCAGCCTCACCTTTCTTGCCTTCAACCCTGACCATTCCCTTGTCCTTGAACTCTTGCCTTTCAACACCTTTCCTTCTGGTTTTCTGACCACCTCTCTGACATCTCTTTGAGGATTTCCTCTGATGGGGTTAATGCTGGGGTTCCAGAGGCTCTGCCCTTGGCTCTTTCTCATCTCATCCCATACACTTTCTCCCAGGGAAAATCCCACCCACTCCAGCCCTTCAAGGACCCTCCACACCCCTCAATCTCCAGCCCATCAGACCCATCCCTGTGCATGCCCTGTATTCGTTTGCTCACCAGATATAAGAGATGAGGGGGAACACAGGTGCCCCACCCACCAGAAACAGCAGCCGCCAGTGGGGAAGGCTGTAGGCAAGTCCCGTCAGGAATAGGACCCCCATAGCGAAAAAGCAGTGTCCCAGGATGATGGCGTGGGCCCGGTGCATGCCCACTAGCCACTCAGTGACTGTGCAGAGGCCAAGAGGACAAAATCATAATCAGCTCAGGGTACCCAGGGCTGCCCCTGCCCCCAGCCTTCTGAGATGCCCCAGCCCTGCTCAGGGACTGGGTTTCTTCTGCCTGCTCTGGATCCGGGTCCAGAGACAGCACTTCAAAGCCAGGCAGAGTGCCTCTGCGCCCCCAGGGCACACTTGCCTGAGCTCCAAACCACAGACATAGCCTCCAGTCTGTCCTCAACTTGGCTGTTCCCTCTGAACACCTCCCCCCTGACCACACGCCTGTCATTGAGAAGCCCTGGCCCTGGGTACAGTACCTCACATGTGGCCTGACACAGGCAAGGCAAGACATCACTGTCCTTGTCTTGGCTCTTAGTGCATCAGTGCTTTGGCCACCTAGACCTCGGCCTTTGTGGAGGACCCAGTTCCCTCTGGCTGGGCTCTGCAAATTTCCCACTGAGAAGCGGGAGCAGGGCTCCCCAGCAGGTTCCATACCAGGCCACGGCAGCTGTGAGGCTGAATAAATGTACGGGCACTTGGGAATTTTGCATCACACAGGCCTGGGGTGGAAGCCCAGCTCCTTCACTTAACTGCGGTGTGACCCTGAGCAAGTTGGTTAACTTCCTGAGGCTCAAGTATCCTCCTGAGCTAAAGGAATAATAGATTAGTGCCTACCGAATAGACAGTTGCCAGGATGAAAGGAGGCAATGCATATAGAGGGCTTAGCTGCTACCTGGCCCAGGTGGGGGAAGCAAGGGGTATGAAGGGGGGATGTGTGGGGTACCAGGGGGATGACGGTGCAAGGGCAGTGTGGGCACAGATTCTCTGGCATTTGTAGGCCTCCACAGCCTGCCTGATTGGGCCACAACTCCCCCTGTCCTGCGGGCTCCCAGTAGGTACCCGCGCGCCCCCGCCCCCACGCCCTGCGCCCCGCCCCCCGCCTCACTTAAAGACGCGCTGCTGATGGCGTAGCCCACCGCAGCTTGGGATACGCCGAAGCGGAAGAACAGATATTGGTGAAAGCTGTTGACAAAGGCTGTCCCGAAGCCGAAGATGATCAGCCCCAGCAGCGACAGCAGGATGCTTGGGTGGCGGCCCAGCCTGCGCATGGAAGGGAGGGGAGACTGCGCCAAGTGCATGGACCTATGTGGCTGGCCCCAGCCCGCTCCCAGCACCAGGACCAGGCCCCGAGCCTACACCCGCCTCCGGAGGGCCCCTACCCTTGCCTCCCCTAAATTGAGACTCTTCGGCTCTGAATGGCCACAAGGAGGAGGCAGGGGTGTCCCAGGGCCCAGAGGGAGCTCCGGAAGACTTACTTGTCAGTTATGAACCCGAAGAGGAAAGACCCTGTCAAGAGTCCCGCCAAGTACATGTTCCGCACGATTTCCGGGTTCGGTTCCTTGCCACACACCAAGTCAAACTGGGGGGTTACATGCAGGGATTGGCCACAGGCCTCCACCCAGGGCCTTCTAGGTCGACACTGAGCCTCCACCCAGGGTGGGCCTTTAGGCAGAAGGGGCCTGGGACAGGGGCAGGTAACTGTGTGTGCAGCATGCCTCAGCTCTGTTACCTCTGCATCCCATCCTGCATCTGGCAGACTCTAGGAGTTAGGCCTGGAGAGAGGGACCAGAGACACAGGCCAAGAAGGGGGTTGGGTGAAGAGGTAACCGATCAAAGGCCAGAATCACCCAAGACCCTTTCCCAAATACAGATGTTAGGCCTCACCCTAGAGAATCAAACTGGGCAGGTCTGTGCTGTGAAGGGCCCAGGTAGCAGCTTAGGCTGAGAAACTCCATAAGAGGTACCAGATCAAAGATGCTTCTTTCCCCAGTTCCCTAATTTCTGTGATTTCAGAGGGCAGAGCCACAACTACAGAAGCAATTCTCTCGGCAGGTGGCAAACCCTGCCACCTGACATCTGTCCCTACTCCCCAATCTACTCTAGCTTCCTGGCTAAGACCTGTAAGACCAGGGCTGGGCAGCAGGAATCCTGTTTCTGCCCTGGCCCTGCCTCTGTGGGTTGACCTTGGGCCAATTGCTTCCCCTCCCTGAGCCTCAGTTTCCCCACCTGTTCAGTGAGGTTGAGGGCAAATCTCTGGGGTCCTGGGTTAGCTACAGACGACTCAGGACAAGGCATACCTCATTGATCAGTGATCGCTTCTTGGCCTCAGGATAGATCCACCCGTCTTGACATGAGTCTGTGCGGTTGAGCCCAAAATGGATGATAGAATCCAGATCCCAGTCCACAGGCAAGTACATGAGGCAAGTCAGGAAACTGCCATTGGGTGCTCGGGGCAGGGTCAGATTCAGCTGCTCAGACTCCGGCAGGTTGGGGCCCACTGCCAGTATCCAGCTGGTGTTGCAATAGGGCTTCTGTGGTGTGAACACGAAGAGGTCAGCAAACAAGAAAAAGGCAGACAGGATGTTGGGAATGAAGGTGAAGGCCACCAGCCTCCGCTGGAATGTGCCAAACTCCCCTACTGCATCCATGATGGTGGCAAACTTATCATCTTGCTTGGCTTCTATGGCCCTCAATCTGCATAACAGCATGTCCAGAGAACAGGAACGGGGGCTTTCTGCTGCCTCATGTTGGTGGAAGCTCCTGAGATGATGCTGGGATTTGAACTCTACCTTGAAGTTGTTTTCCTTTGCCATCTGTTCAAAGAGAGGATGCAGCTCAGTCTTCACTGACACCACTTTTCAGATATCAGAGACCAGCGTGGGAGGCACTGGCCAGAAACTGGCTTGAAACAGTTTGGATTCCAACCTTGATGTTCTCTGTACTTCCCTCCTTTGCTTCTGAAATTTCTTAATTTGTCCCCCATTGGCCCACCCGTCCCTGATGTGTATAGAGCACTTAAGATTTTTTAATGTTTTAGAAAATGCTCTGCTTCTGTAATCATGAATGACTAAGTTCTGAGGAGCTCTCCTGCAACTTCCCCACAATGGAAACTTTGTTTACACACACACTGAGGCACCACCAGTCTTGCAAAAGGTAGGAGAGGTCTCCAGGGACCATTCCTTAAAAAAAACAAAACAGGGACTTCCTTGGTGGCGCAGTGGTTAAGAATCCACCTGCCAATGCAGGGGACACGGGTTCGAGCCCTGGTCTGGGAAGATCCCACATGCCGCAGAACAGTTAAGCCCGTGCGCCACAACTACTGAGCCTGCGCTCTAGAGCCGCGAGCCACAACTACTGAAGCCCGTGCGCCTAGAGCCCGTGCTCTGCAACAAGAGAAGCCACCGCAATGAGAAGCCTGCGAACCGCAATGAAGAGTAGCTCCTGCTCCCCGCAACTAGAGAAAGCCTACGCGCAGCAACGAAGACCCAATGCAGCCAAAAATAAATAAATTAATTAAAAAAACAAAAGAAACACACACACACACACACACACACAAATCTGGCTCTGAAGTGGCCATGAACTGAGGCCAAGGTGGGTGGCTGTAAGCCTTGGCCACAGAGGTGAGGAGACAGGGCTGGTGCCATGGGGCACCAAAATGGTAGGGTGACAGACAGCAGCAGAGAGCCAAGCTGGAAAGGCAGGCGGAGGGGAGGAGTGAGGTAGCAACACTGACTGTAAGGATATTACCTTGGAACAGCAGCAAAGTGGGGAAACTAAGCGGGGCTGAAGAGGTTCTGGGTTGGGGCACCCCTTGGCTACCAGCAAAAGCAGATGCAGGTCTTCTCTGAAGGAAAATTTCTCCAAACTAAGCTTGCAAGGCTCTCACAGATTAAGATCAAGCCAAGGGCTCAAAACAAATATTATCTAACCCACAAGAAGTTAAGTCATTCTGAGAGTAAGAGGTGGAAGTTATAATTACAGAAATGGACTTATAACCAGAGGCAAAAAGCAGACACCTTTGGAGGGAAGACACAACTTCTAAAAGTAAAAACTATTGAATAACAAGTTGTTGAAATAAACACACTAAAGGGAAGGTTAAATATATTCTACACAAAGATGAATTAGAAGACAGAAGATTTAACGTTCATCTAGTTGCAGGCCCAGTGGGAGAAAGAGAGAAGCGATATTTAAAGAGATAAAAGCAATCCATTTTCTAAAATTTGAAAAACATGAATCCTTAGAATCAGGAAACAGTGTATCCCAAGCAGGATAAATAAAAGAGAAACCCACTGTAACAAAGCTGCGGAACACCAGTGACAAAGAAAAGATTTTCAAAAACATCTAGAGAGAAGATAGATCATGGACAAATGAGCCGTGTCTACAGACTTCTGTTAAGAAACGAAAGTTGTGGACAACATATCTGGAGGAATTTTATCTTAAAACTGACCAAACCCATATTGTGTAAGATAAAACACTTGAATCATTGAGGATCCAAGTTGTGATTTGAAGTCTGTGACGTTTTCATAAGGGTAAAATGTTACCACTACTTTAATTACTGTTATAAATAGCTTTATAATGTTGAAGACTCATTGTTTAACTCTAAGACTTTTGAATTTTCTTTTTCTTTTCTTTTTTTAAAGAAATAACAAAAAGTTGTTAAGCAAGAAGGAAACCAGAAGAGAGTGAAGAGTATCTTCAACATGTTGATAGGAAATAACAGCCAACCTAGAATTGCTTACTCAGCAAAATTATCTGTCAAGTAAAATGAAGAGTTACAGTCAAAAATTGAGGAAGCAAAAAAAAAAAAAAAAAAAAAAAGATAACTTATTTAAAAAAAAAAAATTTAGGAAGCAACAGATCTGATTTAATGGAACTTCTAAAAGATAAGGAGGGGGATGCTCCAAATAAAATAAAATAAAATGTATATGAAAATGCAAAATCCTAAAATAATACAAAATTCAAACAATTAAGAATGGTTTTGGTGGGAATTCCCTGGCAGTCTAGTGGTTAGGACTCTGATCTTTCACTGCCAGGGGCCCGGGTTCAGTCCCTGGTTGGGGTACTAAGATCCCACAAGCCTCACAGCATGGCCAAAAAAAAAGAAAAAAATAGTTTTGGAGCAGGAATATACAGTGTAGTGAAAAAAAAGAGTTCAGAAACTGGATAAAAGAGGAACTCATCAATAAATGGGTCTGGAACCATTGGGAAAAAAAAGAGGATAAGGAGGAGGAAAGTTATGTCAAGACGACAAACTGATAGGCAGTGATGTGCAATCAAAATGGTAAACATGTAAGCAAATCCAAATACTGATTGCATTAAATAATAAAAGCTCTGTTCAATTGTGGAGTTAAAAAAAAAAAGATAAAATGGTGGGCAGCAATAATATATTTCAGGATGGAGATGATGAGAGCCGAAGTATCTTAAAATCCTTCTATTGTTCAAGGTGTAGGAGAAAGACACCAAGATTTCAAAGTTACTTTTTTCGGTTTTTTTTTTTTGGCCACACCGCGCTGCCTGGCTTGTGGGATCTTAGTTCCCTGACCGAGGATCGAACCCATGCTCCCTGCAGTGGAAGCACGAGGTCTTAACCACTGGGCCACCAGGGAAGTCCCTCAAAGTTACATTTGCATGATAAAATTTTAAGGATAACCACTACAATAATATAGCTAGAAAACAGTAGTGGGAAAAGATAGGCTAAAGGGAAAAACAAAAACAAAACCTCAATCGAAAAAGTGAAGAAAGGAAAAAAAGAAACGTAGAAAAAGTGGATTTCAGTAATTGTGACTGGAAAAATGAATCAAAGTATATTGATTATCACTAGTTAAAAGAGATAGTTGGATTGAGCTTTTTAAAAATCAAAATAATATGCTGTTTTTAAATAGGGCGGCCGGGACTTCCCTGGTGGTACAGTGGTTAAGACTCCACACTCCCAATGCAGGGGGCCCAGGTTCCATCCCTGGTCAGGGAACTAGAGCCTGCATGCTGCAACTAAAAGAGCCTGCATGCCGCAACTAAGACCTGGTGCAGCCAAATAAATAAATAAATATTTAAAAATAAATAAACAGGGCGGCCAGTATTTCCCAGAACATACCCAGTTTATGTCTTTTATGCTTGTGTAATTATTCATAGCACCCCCTTTCCCTCTCACAAGTGTCTTGATTTTGATGACAACTTGGTCACTCTGTAAGAAGGCACACTTAAAGCATAGGGACATGAAAAGGCTGAGAGTTAAAGGATGGAAAAAGTTATATTAGGCGAACAGTAATCAAAAGAAATCTGATTTAGCTATACTATTACCAAAACAAAACAAAAACAAAAACCCATAAAGTATCATTAATAGAGAGATTCATTATCTAAAGACAAAAGGTTCAGTACACCAAAAAATTAAATATATATGAACCTAATTAATGTCTTCAAATATATAAAACAATAATGAGTATAACTCATAGGAGAAGTTGATAGCTCTAATATCATAATGAGAAATTTCAATGCACCTTTTCAAGGGGTCAAAATGTAAAAACTTAGCAAAGATAGATTATTTTAATAACACAATTAACAAGATTAAACTAATGACCATTTCTAAAATTCTGCATCTAACAACTAGAGAATACACATTTTTCTCAAGCCTACTCAGAGCATTTGCAAAACTTTATCATGCACTAGGCAATAAAGCAAGCCTCGACAGAAATTTTCTTTTTTTCTTTTTGGCCGCACTGCACAGCATGTGGGATCTTAGTACCTCGACCAGGGATCGAACCCACACCCCGTGCATTGGAAGCAGGGAGTCTGAACCACTGTACTGCCAGGGAAGTTCTCACGACAAATTTCAAAGAATAGGCATCATATAGACCTGTCTTCTGACTACAATGTGATTAAATTAGAAGTCACTAACAGCTTAATAATTTAAAATTCCATATGTTTTTCATACATGTATAATACAGTTACATTCATTTATCACAGTCTGCATTCCATCCTGGGATCCCTCTGGATCCATCTCCTAAATGATTTTTTATTTTTTTAATTTGTACATGGTAAGGTTCACTCTATGGGCTGTAAAGTCCTGTGGGTTTTGACAAATGCATGGAGTCGTGTATCCACCATTAGAGTATCAGACAGAAGTCTCACTGCCCTAAAAAATCTGTGCTCCACCTATTAAACCCTCCTCTCTCTTCTCAAACCCCTGGCAACCACTGATCTTTTTACAGTACATCTTGCTTTTTCTGGAGTGTCATATACCTGGAATCATACACGATATAGCCTTTTCAGACTGGCTTCTTTCACTCAGCAGTATGCACTTAAGGCCATTCATATCTTTTCATGGCCTAATAGCTTGTTTTTTAAAAATCACTGAATAATATTTTTCAATGTATCCATGTACTACAGTTTGTTTATCCATTCAACAATTATTAAAGGACATCTTGGTTGCTTCCAGTGTTTGGCAGTTGTGAATAAAGCTGCTATAAACATTTGCATGCAGGTTTCTGTGTGGATACAGTTTTCAGATCAGTTGGGTAAATACCTAGGAACACGAACGCTGAGTCATATGGTAAAACTATGTTTAGCTTTGTAAGAAACTGGAAACTGTCTTCCAAAGTGGCTATACCATTTTGCACTCCCACCAGCAATGAATGAGAATTCTTGTTGTTCTGCATCCTTGCCAATTTATTTGATTTTAGTCATAATAATAGATGAGTTCTTTTATTTAGTTTTTCATTCTTTTAAGTTGCAATTCCCTAATGACAAATAATGTTGAGCATTTTTTCATATGCTTATTTGCTATCTGTGTATCTTCTTTGGTGAGCTATCTCTTCAGATCTTTCGCCTGTTTTTTAAAATTGGGATGTTCACCTTCTTACTGTTGAGTTTGAGTTATTTGTATATTTTGGATACTTTTATCAGCTATGTTTTGCAAATATTTTCTCCAGTCTCTGGCTTGCCTTTTTATTCTCTTAACAGCATCTTTTGCAGAGCAGAAGTTTTTTATTTTAGTAAAGTCCAATTTGGGACTTCCCTGGTGGTCCGTCCAGTGGTAAAGAATCCACCTTACAATGCAGGGGACACGGGTTTGATCCCTGGTCAGGGGAACTAAGATCCCACATGCCGCGGGGCAACTAAGCCCGCGTGCCACAACTACTGAGCCTGCATGCCGCAAACTACAGAGCCAACGCACCCTGGAGCCTGCATGCCACAACTAGAGAGAGAAAACCTGCACACCACAACTAGAGAGAAGACTGTGCACCACAACAAAGAGCCCACGTGCCGCAACTAAGACCTGACGCAGCCAAAAATAAATAAAATAAATAATAAATAAATCTTAATAAAAAAAAGTCCAATTTATCAATTTTTTTCTTTCATAGATATTGCTTTTGGTGTCATATCTAAAAATTCATTGCCAAACTCAAGGTCACTTAGATTTTCTCCTATGTTGTCTTCTAGAAGTTTTGTATAGTTTTGTGTTTTACATTTAGGTCTATGATCCATTTTGAGTTAGTTTTTGTAAAGGGTGTAAGATCTGGGTTTACATTTTTTTTTACATTAAATTTTTGCATATGGTCATCCAATTATTCCAGTACCATTGTTGAAAAGACTATCCTTTCTCCATTGAATTGCCTTTGCTTCTATGACCAGTTGACTATATTCATGTGGGTCTATTTCTGAACTTTCTATTTTGTTCCATGGTTCTATGTGTCTATCCTTTTGCCAATACCATGCTATTTTGATTATGGAAGACTTTATAGAAGTCTTAAAATCAGGTAGTGTGAAGCCTCCAACTTTGTTTTTCTTCACTACTGTGTTGGATATCCAGGTCTTCTGCGTTTCCATCTGAACTTTAGAGTAAGTTTGTTGATATTTGCAAAACAGCTTGCTGTGTTTTTGATTGAGATTATATTGAATCTATAGGTCAGTTTGGGAAGCACTGACATCTTACCAACAATATTGAGTCTTCTAATCCATGAATATAGAATATACATATATTTTTTCTAAAGTTTATTAAGTTTTATAAATATATATTTTTAAGTTAATAAAACTTGTGACTATCTCAGAAGTCAAAGAAGAGATCATAATGAAAATTTTAAAATATTTATAAACGAGTGATAATATAAATGCTTATAAGTGAAAACTATAAAAACTATAAAAACTTATACCACCCATATCAAACCTATGGGTGGTATAAAAAGTGGTACTCTGTGGGAAATTTATAGTTTTACCTGCTTTATAATAGAAAATCAGAAAGACTGAAAATTAATAAACTAAATGCCCATCATAGGAAGTGAAAAAAGAACAAAATAATATAAACCTAAATAAATAAAGAGAGTATAAAGTTAAAACAGAAATAAAGGAAACAGGAAACAATAATAGCAAGATATGGAAACAACATTAAGTGTCCATCAACGGATGAATGGAGAAAATGTGGTATATATTTATATATACAATGAAATACTATTTAGCCACAAGAAAAAATGGAAATCCTGCCATTTGTGACAACATGGGTGGAGCATTATGCTTATGAACAGACAGGAAAGGACAAATACTGTATGGTATCACTTATACGTGGAATTTTTTTTTTTTTAAGTCAAAACTAGTGGAAACAGAAAGTGAAAGTGATTTCCAAGGGCTGCAGGTGGGGAAATAGGAAGAGGTTGGTAAAAGAGGAATTACTTTCAACTATAAGAGGAATAAGGTCTGAGGATATAATGTAAAAACATGGTGACTATAGTTGATAACACTATATTGTATAATTGAAATTTGCTAAGACAGTAGAACATAAATTTCTCACACACACACACAAAAAGATAAATATGTGAGGTGATGGATGTGTGAATTAACTAGATGAAGGGAGTCCTTTTGTAATATATATGTATATCAAAGAACCACAATGTACACTTTGACTATCTTACAATTTTGTATGTCAATTTTACATTTAGCTTTATGCTAAAATTTTTTTAATGTTTCAAATGATCAATTTTAGGTTAGGTATATTTTACCACAATAAAAAATGTTTTAAAAATATGTTCAAGGGTATTCCCTGGAGGTCCAGTGGTTAGGATTCGGCACTTTCAGGGCTGTGGGCTGGGGTTCAATCCCTGGTCAGGGAACTAAGATCCCACAAGCCACGCAGCAGGGCAAAAAAAAAAAAAAAAAGTGCAAGACCTGTGTGTAAAATAATTATAAAACTTACAGAAATATGTTAAAAAGAAAAATTAATGGAGAGGTATCTAATGGTCATGAATAAAAGTTGTATTTTTGTGTGAATTTGTCAAGATAACTCTAAAATTACTATGGAAGAACAAAGGGCATGAATACCTAAGACAATTCTGAAGAATAATAAGGAGGAATGATTTGTCCTGCCAAACATCAGAATCTATTATAAAGTTATATTCATTAAAGACAAGGTGGTCTCAATGCAGGAATAGCTAAATAGCCCAGAAATAGATTTATGTAAACAATTTTTTAAAATATTTATTTTATTTTATTTATTTTGGCTGCACCGGGTCTTAGTTGCAGCACATGGGATCTTCGTTGTGATATGCGGGATCTTTTTTTTCTGACTTTTTTTTTTTTTTTTAAATTAATTAATTTATTTATTTTTGGCTGTGTTGGGTCTTCGTTTCTGTGCGAGGGCTTTCTCTAGTTGCGGCGAGCAGGGGCCACTCTTCATCGCGGTGCGTGGGCCTCTCACTGTCACAACCTCTCTTGTTGTGGAGCACAGGCTCCAAACGCGCAGGCTCAGTAGTTGTGGCTCACGGGCCTAGTTGCTCCGCGGCATGTGGGATCCTCCCACACCAGGGCTCGAACCCGTTTACCTTACACTGGCAGGCAGACTCCTAAACACTGCGCCACCAGGGAAGCCCAATATGCGGGATCTTTAGTTGCAGCATGCAGGCTTCTTAATTGTGGCATGCGGACCCTTAGTTGCGGCACGCATGAGGGATCTAGTTCCCCGACCAGGGCTGAAACCCGGGCCCCCTGCGCTTGGAGCGCGGAGTCTTACCCAGTGGACCACCAGGGAAGTCCCAAACAAATCTTGATGTATGAGAGACAGACTTGCATGACAGGTCAGTAAATGGAAAAAAATTAACATTGGTTCCTGTCTCACACCATAAACAAAAATTTCAGCCCTATTAAGGACCTAAATTTAAAGAACAAAACTTTTATTAGAAAATATATGGAATATATTTTTGACTTTATGTGAAAAATGATTTCTTTTTTCTTTTTTTTTTTTTTTCACTTTAAGCAAAGTCTCTCTTTTCAAGGAACATTTTCTCATTTTCTGTTCTTGGCATACATTTTTAATTCTTACCAGTAGAACCAAAACCTCCTGAACCCCTTAACAGTGTCATCTAAAACTTGAACTTCCTCTATTTCTGGGTAAAAAAAATCTGTTCACAAATGAGCTGTGCAATTTCATCACACTTTTTTACTTCAAACTTTTCTTTGCCACAATTAAATAGTACAACACCAACATTTCCTCTATAATCTTCATCTATGACACCAGCTTCTACATCTATGAAGTGTTTTGCAGCCAAGCTAGAACATGGAGCTACTCTCCCATAGCACCCAGAAGGAAGAGGTATCTGAATGTCGGTTTTCACAAGGGCTTTATCCATAGGTGGTACTGTGCAATCATAGGCACTGTACAGGTCAGAGCCCGCGGTGCGTGTAGACCCCTTGGTCTGGGCGGCGGTGTGCTTCGAAAGCTGGGCAAAGTGGAGCGGTATGCCTCCCTCCTGTGCAAGCCAGGCCACCTTGCTGGGGGAGACGACTTGTGTTTCCTGAGAGCAGGGCATGGCAGGGCAGAATGTGAGCACAAGAGGCAGCAGGGTGAACCAAAAAAGGATTTCTTAATCAGGACACAAAAGCTATGCTATTCTATGCTAACCATAAAATTTTAAATTATAGGGCTTCCCTGGTGGCGCAGTGGTTAAGAATCTGCCTGCCAATGCAAGGGACACGGGTTCGAGCCCTGGCCCGGGAAGATCCCACATGCCGCGGAGCTACTAAGCCCATGCACCACAACTACTGAGCCTGAGCTCTAGAGCCCGCGAGCCACAACTACTGAAGCCCGTGCGCCTAGAGCCCGTGCTCCGCAACAAGAGAAGCCACTGCAATGAGAAGCCTGCGCACCGCAACGAGGAGTAGCCCCCGCTCGCCGCAACTAGAGAAAGCCCGCGCGCAGCAGCAAAGACCCAACAGAGCCAATAAATAAATAAATGAATTAAAAAAATTTTTTTTGATTATAAATTTGACTACTCAAAAATGAAAATCATAGAGTTAAACACAACTGGGAGAATATATTGAAAAACTTGTATTACTGGGGAGAAAAAGGATCAAGAATATGTAAAGAAGCCACAGATCAATAATAAAAAGACAATAGGAAAATGACAAAAGACATGAATGGGCATTGCAAGAAGAGGAAATTTAAACAAACCTATGAAGAGATGTTCAACCTCTTTAATGATGAGGGAAATGCAAATCAAGACCATAATTTACACTCATTTGCTTAAGAAAACTTAAGAAATCTGACAATACCCAGTATCTAACTTTTATACATTTCTGGCAGGCTTATTCATAGTTCCACTTTGGAAAACAATTTGGCATTGTCTTATAGAGCTGAATATCCCCACACATTATGACCCAGCAATTCTTCTCCCAGTTACATACTCTGGGCAAACATTTGTACATATGATCCAAGAAGAGTACCAAAACATTCACGACAACACACCTCAAATGTGAAGGAAAAAAAAAAAAAAAAAGAGCCCAAATGCCCCAACAGCAGAGGAATGGATAAACTGTGGTATATTTATCTAGTGGAATGCAATACAGCAATGAAAATGCATAAACTTCAGTTACATCTTTTAAGACTTGACCAGCCATTGCTGGCTTTGAAGGTACAAGGAACTGTGGGCTAAGAATTGTGGGCAGCCTTTGGAGGCTGGAACAGGCAAGGAAATAAATTCCCCTGTGACACCTGATTTTAGTTTAGTGAGACCCATTTTGGCCTTCTGACCTGCAGGACTATAAGGTAATAAATCTGTGTTGTTAAAGACTGCTAAGTTTGTGATAATATGTTACAACAGCAACAGAAAACTAGTACAGTGTGCATTTGTGTAAGTTTGGAGGGGGTATCACAGGATAGAGGAGAATTCCCAGGCAGAGAGGGAGAGAGAGAGGGAAGGAAGAAGGGAGAGAGGGAGAGAGGGAAGGAGGGAACCTTTGCTTTGCTCACAGAGATTTGGCTTTTGGGCCCGGAGCCAGATTCCCCGGCAGGGTCCCCTTCAGTGTCCCCCACAGCATCACCTGAATACCCACAGCGGCCTGACAGTTTGCAAGGCCCTGGAGCCCTTGTTCCCAAATGTCCCTTGCCAGGTGGACAGGCCCCAGGCAATTGGTTCTCAATGTAGAAAGCGGAAACTAAGGCCTGGGACAGGAGGGTATAACCAGGAGCAGCCCCCCTTCTGAGGGCAGGAAATGGCCAGATGCCACACCTGGGAACTCACGCTTCCCGGGAGGACAGCCCGCTCCTTCCACAGACTCCCCACAGCCGAACAGGCCCTGTCCACATCTGCGCTGAGAATGCGGCCGCACAGTTGCCAGGTGTCATCATAATTGCCACCCTCCACACCCTCCCAGTCCCTTCTCCCTGGAGACAGGACCACAAGCCAGGCCCAGCCAGACCCTTGGAAGCAGAACCCTTGGGTTCCACGGTGTCTGGGGAGCAGTGTCACAATGGGGTGGGGAGGTCCTGGGTGGGGTGGGATGGGGAGGAACAGCATTCCACTCCTGGGGCACAAGTGGCCACAGGCTCTAGGAACTGAAGGGGCAAGGCAGGCTGGGAAAATCTCCACGTGAGCCAGCCCCATGCCTCCGCGCAGACTGTTCCCAGCACCGGGAGCACCCGCCTCCCCATCAGGGCTCCACCTCCACTGAGGGAAATCCTCCCATCCTTCCAGACTCAACGTGCCCGCCCCCGTCCCCAGGCCTGAAGACGAGGGATGGAGAGAGCAAGAGGAGGAACAGGCCCTCCACTCAGCTGCTCCCAGATCCCACCCGGGGGAGGAGGGAGTGTAGGTTAAAGACTTCTTGGTGGGAAGTTTGGGGAGCGGCAGTAGGATGGCTTTTCCTTTCTCTGAGAGGAGGAGGAGAAGCTATCCGGTAGGGGGTAGAAGGATGGGAGGCAGGCAGAGTGGAGCTTAGAAATAGCCACTGGTGAGAGTTGGAAAACGAGCTGACTTGAAAAGCTGGTAGGAATACGAGGTGCTGCTAAAGACCCAGTTGGCGCTGGTGACCATGGATTCACAGATCGGACTTGTCGGGAGTGTGACTCTCTCTAGCCGTGACCAGCAGTTGGGGTGCAGGAAGAGAGAAAGCAGACAGTCGGGCTCATGTGCTGCTATGGTTTTGCTAGCTGGACTCTTCTGTAAGGGAGGCCAGCATAAGAGAGACTACGTGGGGATCCGCACAGGGTGGGGGGGATGGGGGGCAGCCAAGAGGTGAAGAGGGGCCCCAAGGGGTCAGTTGCAGGCACATTGCTCATACTAAGGACCAACGCAGAGGTCCTGGGATGATTGCTGAGAACCCCCGAATATTCTTGTGGAAAACCTACTTTTAGGAGCCTGCCAGGGCCACTGAATGATGATTAACCACTGCAAGCCCGGAAGAACTACCACCAGTGGCCACCAGGTAAGAAGACTTCTGCCCCTTTCCCTCACCCTGCATGGGCCCTGAAGGAGCCAGAGAAGCAGAGCATGAAAGGGAGGAGTGGCCCGGAGAGGAACTGGACCAACATCCTCCCTCTCCCAGCCACTGGGCCCTGAGTGCAGGACAGGGGAAGGAGAATCTTTGAAGAGAAGGTAAGACTGAAGCTTCGATTCTGACTGAATCAGTCCCCTCTCAGCTGGATCAAATGCCCTGTGGGTCCCACCTTATCCAGACGGGCCTAGCCCAGCCATTGGAGGAACCACAACCTTCCCTTCATCCACAGCTTTTCCTTCACCTGCCTGGATGAGTCCAGAACTTTAAGTGTTTTTCTCTTCCTACTCTCACCTACTTGGAGAGGCCCTACCCAGCTGTTCTGTTTTTGCCTTGACTGTGTTTTCAGGGCAGGGGGACCCCAGATGGAGGGGATCTGAGGAGCCATATCCCCACAAGACTGTCAGAGAACAAGTTAAGCCCAAGACACGCCCAAGACTCTAACCCAGAACAGGGTATTGGGCGTGGGGCTCTGGGGATGCGAAAGGTTTTGAAAGGAGGGAGGCCTCTCTCAGATGCTTCTGGGATTGGGCTGGGCAGTGGCTGGCTGGCTGGCTCTGGGGCCAGCTCCTGGGCTGCTGCCTCCATCAGCAAGGTGGTCATGCTCACAGGTCCAGCTGTTCCCAGGGGAGTGTTTAGGCAGCTCTCTGCTGCTGCTGGTCTGGCTTCGGAGACACACTCAGAGGTACGTGCTGCTCTAAAGGCCACCCCTGGGCTAGAAGTACTTCCTGAGGCCTCGAATCCTTTTCCGAGGGCACTGCGTTCAGAGAGCTGGAGGAAGCAGAAGGCTGTCATTGGCTGCTTAGGAATTCATCCCGTGTTACAGTTCCTCACCATCCCCTCCCCAAAGTAGGGGAATCGTGAGGATGCCATATGGGCCTCTATGCAACAATGGACAAATGGTGAAGTAGAGCCCCTTCTGGGATGGGGTCACTGATATGAGGTCCTGGGTTTCAGAGAGACCAAGCACCTCACTGTGGGCAGGACTCCTGCTCCAGGTCGTCGATGGTGTCCTTCAGGGTCTGGCCACGTGTTTCTGGCAGCAGGGCACAGAGTAAGCCAGCCCCGATGGGGAGGCTGCCGTAGATGAGCATAGGGAGGGCCGTGTGGCACTCACCCAGCAGGATCATGAGTGGCTTGAGGATGCCCCTGATCCTCGAGAAGATGCCCACCAGCCCCATGCCCATCTGCCCGCGCAAAGGTGAGTGCAAGCCGAGAAGACCCGGCCTCCGCTGGGCCACAGCTCCACCCCAGCTCGCCTCCCTGGAAGCACCCCAACGTCTCATCTCGTCTCCACAGGCCTGCAGAGTCTCCAGGCCCGTGCAGTCCAGCCAGTCTTCCTGCCCCCTCCTCCTGCACTTCCCCTAGTCCTACTGTGTGGCCTGCTTTTGCCACCTCCAGGCCTCTCTGTCTGCCTGCTGTACTCCTGCTTACCTATCGAGTCTCAGATCAAAGGCTGCACCTCCTGACCACCTCCCATCCCCACCGGAGTCTTCCTTCTGAGCCATTCATCAAACTTGGGACTTACTCCATTTTCCAGTCCTGACAAGGCCAGGGTTTGGCCCCTCCTGTATCTGCCCTCCGCTGCTCTCCTCTGCTCTCCACTGACCCCATCCAGCCTTGGACCCCATCCAGCACTGCTGCCCCAGAGCCAGCTCTGTAAGCTCATTGGGGAACAGCAGTAAGGGCAGAGGAGGGGCGGCCAAAATCAGGGTCTCAGGAGCAGAGGAACAGGAGTTGCACCTGCAGTCCTTACCTGATGACAGTGGGGAAGAGCTCAGCAGAGTACACGTAGGAGATGGTAAATCCGGCCGCCGTGGCAACCTTCCCCACCAGGGCCATCACAGTGCCCACCACGGGTAGATCTGGTAGAGGCTGCTGGTCAGCCACGTGGAGGGTGGCCAGCCCCATCACCTGGGCCCTGCCCCTGCCCTGTCCTCCCAAACTCCTCACCCCTTTTGCACCCAAACTTCAGAGAAGCCCTCACTCCTGAAAAGGAAACAACAGGCCTTGGCAGCAGGTTGGGGTGGGGAGGCCAGCCCTGGTACCTGCCGGGACAAAGATGATGGTGATAACACATGACGCCACCCAGAACCAGAGTCCCCAACTGGCTCCACTTGAGGCCCAACCGCTCCATCACGAAGATGCTGGAGTAGCGGGCGGGTACCTCAACCGCTCTGAAGATTAACTGTCAGGTAGATATCCAGGCCAAAGTCCCCCACCTTGAGGCCCAGGCCGAAGTATTCCAGGCTGTCCACGAACCTACAGAGAGTTCAGGAGTCCCTGTCACTGCTGGGTGATGAGATACCATCAAGCTCAGAAGGAGAGATTGCTTTGGCCAGAAGTCACAATAGGAGACAGGAGCACAGCCAGCAGGAGACCCAGTGGTGCCCAGACAGCCACCATCCACAGAGACATGGCAGTCCTTTAGTTTGGGCCTCAGGGAGGGCTGTGGGCCCACTCACCAGACATAGAAGAGAATCAGGGTCACCTTCCGGAGCTGGGGGTGTCTGAAAAGATCCAGGGCATTCCCCGTGGGGCCGGTCTTCTCTGGGACCATCCGGGAGGGAGGTGCAGAGTCAGGGGCCAGGCAGGCCGGGCTGTGTGGTCAGATCAGGGCAGGGCTGGCCCAGCTACTGCAAGTACCTGGCTCAGGAGCTCGGGGGAGAGTTTTCGCTTGTTGACTGAGGCCACCCTCTGGATCGGTTGTTTAGCCTCCTCTACCCTCCCCCGGGTCAGGAGCCACCGTGCAGTTTCCGGCAGAGCCCTGTAGGTCGGGCTGTGACCCTGGGGCCTGGACCTGGGCCTCCCCACTCCCCCAGGGGCCTCCCCGCTGTCCCAGTGCACACTGACCCCACAGGCTCGCTCTCCCAGACACCTCTCTGGACACGTAGCCAACCGAGGGCAGCTTGCCTGGGAAGTATCTCCTCACCAGAAGTAAAGGAAGAGCGGAAGACAGGTGCAGTGCCAGCCATCTGGAAGAGCCTCCAGCTCTGGACGCCATGGGTGAGTCCTGCGAGGGCCATCTGCCCCATGGAGAAGGTGCACTGGGCCAGGACCACAGGCCGAGTTCTCCGCCAGGGCCCCACCCACTCTGCAACTGTGAGAACACAGAGTCGGAGGCTGGCCCGGACCCTGCCCTCTCACTCCCTGCCATTGCTACACGCCACCAGGTCAGGGGCTGTGGTCCTGGCCCGGTACAGGGAGTGCTGGTGCCATCGCGTTAGGTGCAGGGAGTTGAGTGGGCCCCACAGGCAGCGTGGGAGCGTGGCCACCCAGACCCCAAGGCCTCGCTCTGCGGCTGATAGCACGGGGCCCAGATACCCATGTAGGGTGACGCTGCTGAAGTTATATCCAACGACGGCCGTGGCCACAGCAAAGCGCAGGGCCGTGTAGAGTTCAAAGCCGGGCACAAAGGCTGCGGCCATGCCAAGGATGGCGAAGAGTAGCAGCTACACCAGGATAGTGGCCTTGCGGCCAATCCTGGGGTAAGAAAGGGGCAGGTTGAGGAGGGAGTCTGTCTGAGGGGAAGGAGGGAGACCCAGCCCCCGGCCCTGCCCTGGGTGCTCTGTCTGCGGGAGGGTGCAGGGCCCCACCTGGGAGCCCCATTGCGGGGAGACAGGGCCTTACCTGGAGACCAGTGAGAGGGGCACGTGGTGGGGAGGAACTAGACCCTGGGCCAGGAACCCAAGAGTGTGCTGGGTTGGGGGAGCTGGTCAAGGTTCTTACCAGTCACAGAGGGGCCCGAAGGTGAGCGCCCCAATGAGAAGCCTAGCCAGGTACACCGACTGGGAGGTCTCCTTCGGATGCTTCCGACCACAGACCAGGTTAAGCTGAGGCAGACACATGCAGATGTGAGTCTAGGGGCAGCTAGGGCGAGTCCTTTACCAGCCAGCCCACCCACCACAAACCTCTCAGGACAGAAGTGGGGCAGGCAAGGCATCTCAGGGCACCAGCGTGAACTCAGGGTGCACGACATGATACTTAGAAGTGTAAAGGGAAATACTATGACACTCAACATCTGCTTCATATCAAACTACCGGCTCCAGATGGTTCACGCCATTATTTTCAGTGACATCGTATCTGTGTGAAGTTGTGTTTTTGGCAGTTACTATGAAAAAAAGCAAGCACCATGTGAAACTCAATGTGGAACAGAAAATGAAGGTGGCGGGGTTCAAGGATCAAGATGTTTTGCAGTTCCCAATACATCCTATTAGGAAGTAACTGCACGTTAGGATGAAATAAAAGTGTCTTCTTTTGATTCGTGTGTATTTTTTTTTAAACAGCTACTGAGTTATTAGTACATAAATCCTTCTTGTTTGTTTTTTGTTTTTTGTCATTGTTGTTGTTTTTGGCTGCACTACGTGGCATGTGGGATCTCAGTGGGATCATGTGGGATCCTTTAGAGCAGGGATCGAACCTGTGCCCCCTGCAGTGGAAGCATGGAGTTTTAACCACTGGATCGCCAGGGAAGTCCCCCGTCTCAAACTGTTTGGAACAAATTACTTAATACATGAAACTTTTAGGTATTTTTTTGGCCTGCAGATGCCATGTAAAATTATTGACCCACTAAGAATGTACAGTTGGGGAACCTCTGGCAGTCATTAACTGCTTCTTCCTAACAAATGGGGCCTCTTTCCCACAACCATGGCACCCCTGTGACCTGCTTGGACCTTT
This sequence comes from Eubalaena glacialis, assembly GCF_028564815.1. NCBI lineage: Eukaryota > Metazoa > Chordata > Mammalia > Artiodactyla > Balaenidae > Eubalaena > Eubalaena glacialis. The sequence continues at coordinate 64,904,668 of NC_083722.1, read as the reverse complement.
CCAACTTTTCCCAACTGGCTGCAAAACCCCCCTGAAACTCTCATCATTCACAGGCAGTCAGAATCCTAAGGAGCCCTCACACACTCCTTGAGGAAAGAGATTAGGATGGAGGAATGTGCAGGCCTGCACACACGCGGACACACACACACACACACACACATACACACACGATGTGAGGGGGACAACCCACCTGGAGACTCACAGAGAGAACTTGACAGACTGGGAAACCAAGTGATGAAAATATGGGTGTCCATACAAGTCTGTACACTTGTCTACTGCAATGAGCACATAACAATAAGTGCGTGTGACTGATATTCCCCACCTCCGTCTGTGGGTCCCTTGGTCTCCACCACTGATTCACTGTGATCCGCAGTCTGCTCCTTCTATCCCTCTGGCCTCTATTTCTGCATCCGTGTATAAGGAAAGCTTGAACTAGGTGCTAAGGATTCTTCCATTTCTTGGTGTAGGATTCTAAAACACAGATAGATAAATGATGAGGAGATGCTGATAGAAGAGTGAAACTCAACCAAAGACCTTCCATAGTTGTAACTATGATCCCCAAATGCCACTGGCTTCACTGCACTTCCAATTCCCCCAATCTTAATTTCTTGATTAACTTATTTGTTCTCCTAACCCTCCCCCCGACCCCACCAGTCTACTTAAGGCTCCCCATGATGCTTCAAAGCCTAAAACTGGCTCCCTTCTTTGAGGGAGTCCTCCCAGGAATACTGTAACCCCAGGGACCTGTGGTCTCACTGACCTGGGAGGATGAGCTCAAAGGAGCATATGTGCTGCTCTCTGGCATCCCCGAGCAGTCTGGTCACATCCACTGTCCTCTAGGAGACTGCAGGGCAGGACGGGGCTGCCTCTGGCCCTTCAGGGAGAGCCTACAGCCTGTCTCTCTCCTCTTCCCCTCCTTGTACCTGCCTTCAGTAAAGGGCAAAACTAAGACCAAAGAGAGGTGTAACAAGAGGGTTCTAACCACTGGAGCTAAGTTGAATGGACACACATCCTTGGCAATCAACTGTCCACGGGGTAGAGGGCAGTGTTTGTGTGTATGGTTGGGGGAGGGGAAGGTACCCCCGCAAACATCACCTACAGGGATGCACTGGATGGTGTCTCAAATCTCTTCCAAATTTGAGAACGACTCTAGTAGATAAAAACAGGGGATAGGAGTTCTGGTTTCTGGTCCAGGATGTAAACAGCTTGGAAATTGTCACTCTGTTCTAGCAGGTAAAAAGCTGAACAAACTGAAAAATCAACAACTCTTCTGTCAGAGAAGTGAGGTCACAGGGCCAACTGCTATCCCTTGAATTGGAGCTAGACAGGTAAACACAGAAAACTATAACTTCTTGGAGCAGAAATCCACAAACTCAAACTTCCACAGGAACCAGTATCACAGTAGGAAAATCTGACTGTAATTGACAGACTGCTTGGGGGCTCAGGGTAGATAAGGTGAGAACAGCCAACACAGTGTTGGAGAAGAACAGAGATGCAGGACTGAGAATACCTGACTTCAACCCTGACTATAAAGTACTCAAGGCTGTGTGGTATTGGCAAAAGATTACACACATAAATCAATGGAACAGAATAGAGAGCCCAGAAAGAAACTCACAGATTCAATTGATCTTTGACAAAAGAGCAAAGGCAATACAATACAACAAATGGTGCTGGAACAACTAGACACAATAAAGTGAATTTTTTTGTTTCCTAGTGCATATAAAAGTTATGTTTAGGGACTTCCCTGGTGGCTCAGTGGTTAAGAATCCGCCTGCCAATGCAGGGGACACGGGTTCGAGCCCTGGTCAGAAGATCCCACATGCCGCGGAGCAACTAAGCCCGTGCGCCACAACTACAGAGCCTGCGCTCTAGAGCCCGTGTGCCACAACTACTGAGCCCGTGTGCCACAACTACTGAAGCCTGCGCCCCTAGAGCCCGTGCTCCGCAACAAGAGAAGCCACCGCAATGAGAAGCCCGTGCACGGCAACGAACAGTGGCCCCCGCTTGCTGCAACCAGAGAAAGCCCGCGCGCAGCAACGAAGACCCAACGCAGCCAAAATATAAATAAATAAAAATTTTAAAAAGTTATGTTTATACTGTAGTCTCCTAAGTGTGCAATAGTATTCTAAGAAAACAATGTACATACCTTAATTTAAAAGTACTTTATTGCTAAAATATGCTAACCATCATCTGACAACAAAGGGTTGCCACAAACCTTCAATTTGTAAAAAGAATGCAATGACTGTGAAGCAGAAATAAAGCAAACTGCAATAAAACGAAGTCTGCCTGTATACAAAGAACACTTAAAACTCAACAATAAGAGAACAACCTGATGAAAAGTGGGCAAAAGACCTAAACAGACACCTCGCCAAAGAATATATACAGATGGCAAAGAAGCATGTGAAAAGATGCTCAACACACTGTCATCAGGGAATTACAAATTAAAATGAGATACCACTACACACCTAGTAGAATGGCCCAAATCTAAACCAGTGACAACGCCAAGTGCCAGCAAGCACGTGGAGCAACAGGGACTCTCATTCACCGCTGGGAACGCAAAACGGTACAGCCACTTCGGAAGACAGTAGGTGGTTTCCTAAAAAACTAGACCTACTTTTACCGTACAATCTGCCATTGGGCTCCTTGGTATTTACCCAAAGGAGTCGAAACATACCCACATAAAAACCTGCACACAGATATAGAGCAGCTTTATTCATAACTGTCAAAACTTGGACACAGCCAGTAAGTGAATGGATTAATAAACTGTGGTATATCCAGACACGGAATATTAGCACTAAAAAGAAATGAGCCATCGAGGCACAAAAAGACATGGAGACACCTTAAATGCATATTACTATGTGAAAGAAGCAGTTTTGAAAAGGCTACATATTGTATGATTCTAACTATATGACATTCTGGAAAAAGCAAAACTTTGGAGACGCTGAAAGGATCAGTGGTTTCCAGGGACTAGCGGGGAGGGAGGGACGAACAAGAAGGGTACAGAGGAGTTTTGGGCGGTGAGACCATTCTCTATGAGACCCTAACGATGGGTACGTATCACTGTGCATTTGTCCAAACCCATAAAATATACAACAGCAAGAGTGAACCCAAATGCATACTATGGACTTCAGGTGACAACGAAGTGCCAGTGTAGGTTTATTGATTGTAACACATGTACCACTGCAGTGCAGGATGCCGACAGTGGGAGAGGCTGTGCGTGCGTGTGGGGTCTGGGGGTATATGGGAACTCTGTGTACTTTCTGTTCAATTTTGCTGTGAAACTAAAACTGCGCTAAAAAAATTAAGTCTACTTTAAAAAAGAGAAAAACAAAAAATGTGGGGTAGATGAGCTGACCCACAGGAGGAATCCATGAACTGTTGCACTGAGCATTGCTACTCATTGCTACTATGAATAGGCAGAGGTGAGGAATCTGGCTTCTGGACGAGACTGGATCTTGCTAGAGATTATGGGCAAGTGGAGAGGCTCTGTTTACTCTTGCCCCTGCTCTTACCCCTACACACATCATGATCACTTCTAAGCAGCCAGCACCTCCTGCCCGTCCCCACAATACTCAGAGTCTGCTCTTACAACCTGCTTATCTTGAAAGCAAATTCAAGCAGCTACGATACCATCAATTCCAAGGTCCCAGGACCTGAGGCCTGAATTACTGGGACCCACACAAAAGCAGTCCTGTCATGGCTCAAAGACCACCTTCTGTTGGGAAGGAGTTATGATCAGGGAGGTTACTTATCCAGGAGGTGGAGGAATACAGAGGGGCCTAGAATCTTACACGAAACCTCACCATTTCAATATCAAAGCCAAATGGGAACAAGTTCAGCCCTGCTCTGAACTTTCCACAACGGATTCCCAAGGGCTTAAATCTGGCATCTTTCCCCTGCCCAATAGCATGAGCAGAATTAAACAGAAAAGATCAATGCAAAGAGTTCCTTATCCCACCCTATCAAATTTCCTTGGGCAGATCTCTCTCTCTTTTGGGATTTCAGTTTCCCCACTTGGTTTTAAGCTGTTCTAATTTGTAGACTAATACACGTTTTAGGGAAAAGTGCACCTTGGCTTTTCTCTATTCGCATGAAAAATTAAAGTTAGTAGTGACCTCCTGACCCACTTCCCACTGCCCCCACCAAGTCACCAAAGTGAAGCATCCTTACACCACCACAGACAATTTATTCTTTATTGATTAAAAATGAATGAAACATGCAGCAAAGTACAAAGTCAAAAAAATAAAAATAAAAATAAAAATAAAAGGGAGGGGGAAGTCAAATATTTTACATCTTCCATAATCTAGCGTACATCGTAAGGAGGAACCTCCATTTATGGATACACCATTATTCTGTCCTCCAGATTATTAGAGTGTCAGCTGGCTCTAGGATTTGGTTCACAACTTAAGCAAAAAACCCAAACAAATCCATTAGTCATTCAGAAAGACCATACATTTCACAAATAGCATTGGCACATGTTACCTTGTGCTAAGTTAGTCCCTCCCCCAGGGACCAGGGAATCCTGGGGATCCAGGGAGAGAGGTGTATCCTGAATCGCCCCTCCTGGGAAGGAGCAAGACTGCTCACTAGGTCACGTGCTGTCTCACCTGCAAAGTTTCTGTTCACTCATTTTTTTTCAGCATCACTGCACAAGCCAGCAAAGGGAGTCCACCATATATCAAGCAGAAGAAAAAATAACACTGCCCTGGGGCTTGGTGTCTGACTCCTAATTCCCAGCAGGGCAGAAGATGAATGGAAAAGAAAGAGAAAGCCCCAGCCCACTTCTACTGTCATGCCTGTCCCACTGCAGTTCAAAGGTAATGGCCGGCTGGAGAAATTGAACAGGGAGATGGGCTGCTGCTTACTTCCAGCTTGGGCTCTCGACCACCTCCAAATAAAAGCTAGAATAGAGTGATGCCACCACCCTTTGGATTCAGAAATAAGTAGACTATGATGGGCTTATCTGAAACCAAAACACAGACTCTAAGGTAAGCCACTAGTCTTGTGCCAAAAGGGACACTACATTTTTTCATAACTTATTCCTACCTTCCTGTCCTTGTTCCCCCAACCCTCTTCTAAAAAAACAAAGAAAGAAAAAAAAAAAGGAAAAAGAAAAGCTAAATATTTGTCCAGTAAGCCGATCAATCTTTTCTGTCTCCAGGCTCAGCAGGCTCCCTCCTTTTACCAATCCTGCTGGGACCTTGGGCTTTGGTGTCCGATCATCTGATCTACTTTCCTCCCAACCCCCATCCCAAAGCATCCCCTCCCTTCCTCTCCAACACCCATCCCTTTCCCAACATGCCTTTGTATCCAGGGCAGGTGAAGAAAGCCCATGACTAAAACTACAAGCTCAGAATGAAACAAAAACTATAATAAGTTAGTTGTGGAGAAAGCTTTCAGAAGTGCTCTAAGAGAAAGCTAGGTAAAGCAATCCTTTATTCACAGACCAACAATGCTGGAAAGGGCTCGAGTGATTCTATAAAGATGGGCCAAAGTCCATCTTTGTGTGTCATTTTAAGGCCAGATTGAGGATCCCTTTCATTTACAAAACTTGTTAGGGCTATCTGCAGTTAGACAAAGGCTGACTGTGAAACAGTAGGAAAAAAAAAAAAAAATCAACGCCACTGGTGATTCACATATTGCATTATGGTGCTCTTTTTTAAACCTAAAGAATAATTTATATTATTTCTGTAGAAAATCAAATGAACACTGTCTACTCAAAAATCCTAAAAGTCACGGCACATGTGGTTTCACTTTCCATCTTGGGTCAGGTTCAGCACACAGGGACCCCCTCCAAAGGGTCAGTGCAGGAGAGGGGGCAGAAGGCAGGCCTCTCTGGCCCAGTGTGAGTCTCCTTTATTGCTGTAGAAATCTCAGCCTTGCATTTCCTCATGATTTGGAGGCCAGGCAAATTGATTTTCATGGGAGGATCAAGGAGCAGTTTTTCTTCAACTGTTTTAAGATCTGAAAATAAATACTTCCACAATGATATGAGTTATGATTTTTCCTGTTCAAAAACCACTGCTGGGGAAATTCTCTTTTACAAGCCATTACTTGATCTTTTCTCTAAAAACAGTCCAAAGTTCCACTTTGAAGGATCCGATGGCTGAAGTTCGATTACAGTCAGATGTTTTGCACCAGCTGAAGTTAAGGCTAGCAACCCTTTCTGGAGGGAGTAATGAAGAGGGGTGCCTGAGAGCAGCTTCAGCAAAACGCTTAGAAACATCACGAACAAAACAAGAACACAGTTTAGGTTGCCTCCATCTGAGGCTGTGCTTCTTCCTAACAAAGGTTGTTGGAATTCATATCGGATACCAAAAAAAAAAAAAAAACCCACTAAATTAAATTCTCTGGGCTTCAGCTAAACAACCAACTTTTAATTGCTACTTCAGTGGTAAAGGGATATCCCAAGATGCCCAAATCCTGTCAGGTGTGGGAGAACAAGCAGGATGAGGAAGCCCAAGATAGCTGCTACTTTCCACCCAGCGCCATCACTGGAGTAAGGCAAGATGAGCTGATACACCTCCCTCCTGGGCCTTGAGGCACCCGGGCCACTTCTCAGATGGAGGAAGACAGGGGACACGTGCAGTAAGTTTACTAACGGAACTCTTTAAAGGGATGCTGGCCACTGGTGATCCAACTTTTCTTTCTCTGTGGGAAAAAGGGGGAATGATGGCAGGAAAAACATAAAGAAAGACCTCTAAAGCTCTTAGCTGGGAGGTTTGTTGCTGGGTTCTTTGGCAGTAGTGAGTTTAGGCCAACAGAAGCAACAGAGATACACGTGTGTGGAATCTCCTTAGGCCACCTCTTCCAGGGCTGTGTTTTAGCTGATGCTGAGCTGGGCAAATCCTATTAGTTTACCATCATCAGGAATATCCGAGCCTTCGACACCAGATGCCTAAGAACCAAACAAAATGAGAAGCTGTGGCTATTTATAAACAAAATTGCAGGCAGCAATTAAAACTGACATGGGGACTGTGGGAAAGAGGGCAGTGGGGGACAGGTCCCTGGGATACAAACAGGAGGCAGATAAAGGTGTAGGTGGAGTCTGGGTACAAAGGTGGAGTCAGATTGATCAGCAATCTCTCTTGAGGATAAATAGTCAAGGGCCTCGGGTAGGAGGCTTCCTGAGAGGGAGAGGGGAAGGGAGGCCAATGAAGGGAGGTATCAGCCCAGGGCATGGGGAGGTTAAACAAATACAATCCACCAGACTTAAATATTCTCATCACTCAGGGAATATGGAAGCTGGTCTGCAGAGGCTGCTGGTGTGTAAAAAGTGAGATGGTTTAACAAAGAGGAAGAGATGAATACCAGTTTGAAAGTGACAGATCGATTTGACTGGGGTTCTTCCACAATTTTCTGCAAATTAGCTGCCACTGTAATCATACAAACAGAGAAAGTAATGAGAAGCTAAGTAAATCCACATTTCAACCACATTTTAACAACTTAAATGGTAGTTCACAATCTTCTATGTACAATCAAAATGGAAGCAGAAAGATAAATCGCCCCCTAAACACAAGGTGTTTTTAAAAGCAACTCCAAGTAGCACAAATAAATCTTATCATTGCCAAATTAACTTTCTTTTAACTTAGGAAAGACACTGGGGTGAAAGAGGTATGATTTGCTTATTCATGGGCCAGAAAGCCCTAGACTGGGAATCAGCCAACTATGGCCTTCAGCCTGTTTCTGTTCTGCCTGTGAGCCAAGAAGAGTGTAAAAACAGAGACTGTACATGGTCCACAAAGCCTAAACTATTTACTTTACTATCTGGCCCTTTAAAACTCTGCTGACTTGTCCTAGGCAATGGTCTTTTCCTTCAGTAAAATGTACCTATGGCCCGACTGTGCCTTTTCTTACTTCCTGCTTTTTTTAGGACTAAATCTGTAATGATTTTTGCTTAACCCTTAGCTCCAAAAGGATAGCGTTCATTCTCCAAAACGGATTAGATATGGCCAAGCTTACTCTAACCTGTAACTTTTGTCATCATTTCTACGATCTCCCAGAGACCTGGGTAAGTTTTCACTCACTATCATCGGGGGTCACAAAGCAAACTCAGAGGTGAGATTTTCTTTTTTGTAAGGAAGGAACTGTCCCCAATACCTGTTACTTCCTCAAAGCCAAGAACCATTCCAAGAACCATTAGACCTACTCAGTGGAATCAAAGCCTGATTTTCTAGATCCTAAGTATACAAGCAGAGAGACGGGGACACAAAGGCAGAGCACAAAGCAGTTACCTATTACTAAATCCCTTCCATCGACGAGGCCAGCAGAAATGAGTTCCTGAGAGACACCCTCTGCTGTATCTGCAAGGACAAAGAAGAAGGTGCTCCGTTTCTTGTGCATGCATGTCCCTGCTAACATTCAGAGCGGGTGCTGGCACAGCCAGGCCGAAGCTAGCTGTTAAATCCACAGAACCAAGATGGCGGGGGGGACTTCCTCCACATAAAGGTTTTTCCTACCACCAGGATTATCTCAAGTGAGGGACTATCACAGGGCTAGGTAGAGGGCGGAACCTGTATCACCCAGATGGCAAATATCAGCTCAATGTAAATATAACGTTCTAAATGATGGTGTACTTTAGATGGGTTCTTGCCTTTGTCGGAAGAGCACCTGATAGTGACACTGCAGAAGAAACAACTAGTCTGAGGGCAACCCTGGACGCCAGCCCTGTGAGCTCTGAGACGTGATGATGAGTGTATAACATCTCCAGGGCTAATAAAGCAGAATAATTTAGTCCCAATTAAATCTCTCTTTTTTTTTTTTGGCCACACCATGCGGATTGTGGGATCTTAGTTCCCCGGCTGGGGATTGAACGCGTACCCCCGGCAGTGAAAGCGCGGAGTCCTAACCACTGGATCGCCAGGGAATTGCCCCCACAAATCTTAAGAAAACAAACTGTAATCTCTTCTCTTTGGGGGTCATACTCCCAGTTTTTTTTGGGTTTTGTTTTTTTTGCTAAAATAATTTTCTTTTTTATTCTGGTGGGTTTTCCTTCATATCTAATTATTATAGGTTGTACTGTCTGAGCAATGGGTATATAACTAGAAACTAAAAAGATGAGGACAGAGTACCATCAATTAACCTCATCTCCAACTGACTCCTTCCCGAGGCCTGAACACCGATCCCCTCAGAGGGAACGGGAGGACCTCTGGGGAGGGGCTGTGCACATACATTTGCCAAAGACCAGCTATTTGAATGAGTACCTTAAAATGTGACTCTGTCTGGCTTTAAAAAGGAAAACAGATACATCTCTGTACATGTGCATTTGTTCTCTGCATTTGAGTGAACTGCGCATGATACCGAGACAGCAGGAAGACTAAGCGTGGCACACAGGACAGATACCAGCTGGCTGCGGGCCACTTCCCAAATACGAATCCTGAGTAACCAAGGCAAGAAAGGAAATAAGCCTTGTCCCTGGCAGAAGTTCACGGCCAGAAACTGCATGACAGGGCTCAGCTTTAGCTGGGAGAGAGGGGACTGGAAGCCTTACTGCTTCTTTATTGTCACGGAGGACAACCACGTTCAGTGGTAAGAGCAGGAACTCTGCGCGCCGATAGATCTGAGTTTGAATTCCAGCTACACCTCTTCTCAGCTGTGGGAACTGCAACCAGTTACTTCACTCTCTCTAAGCCTTGATTTCATCATCTATGCAGTGGGGACAATAATATTTCCTTAGGGGGCAGTTTTGAGAATTTAATGAGATACTGCTTAGCACAATGTCTGCCATACAGTAAGCAGTAAATTAGAGCTGTATTCAGTACTCTTTGTATTATACTAGGTTTTTTAAATGAGGTAGTAGTAAATAAACTGCATTTTAATTTTATTCATATGCCCCCCAAAACCTTTAGGCCAGGAACATTTTTATCACCGTTTAAGAGGAAAATATATCTAGAGGACAGAAACTTCACACACATTTCCTTAAAATGACAAATGAGCAGTTATTTTGTTTTCAATGTTTTGATGCCTCACCTCTCCCAGGAGTAAATTCGAATCGAATATCATTTAGTTCTTTTTTTGAATTCCTATGAAAGAAAACAAAATGTATAAAATAAATTTCTGAATTTATGCATTCAGGGTCCGCCTACATATATCAGGAAAGCTATGCCAAGAGAAAGATCTTTCTGTCCCATAGACTGTATGATTTGTCCTAATGAGCTCACACTGAGGGCTCAGAGCAAACAACTCAGAGTGATCATCTAATTGTTCTACAACCCTTTTAATTTATGTCCTTCACTGGTCAATATATGCCCATGCCCATCCTTATTCCCATGAAGATGACGATATTAGACTAAGAGGAACATCTGTATGAGCACAGGGAGGTGTGATTAACATGATACAGGATGCCCTTTTCTTCCTTATCCCCACTCCTACCCCCCACACCCCTATGCCTAGGAGAGTACCTTGCCCACCACTGGTATCAGTCTGACTAGACTCATAGAATGAAACACATGATGCTCCCCCAAATTCCACAGGGGTTCAGAGGAGAAGGATAAAGAATATGCAGATTGGGATAATGAGGAAAAACTTTAGAAGTAGTTTTTTAGATAGAACTCAATGGATAGGAAGGATTTGGCCAGGCAGAGAAGATGGGGAAAGAAATGGGGCCCATACTGGCAGCAGAGTTAATATAAGGCTCCAGAGATTAAAATGTGACTGGTGAAGGATAGTTACAGAGATTGCACACCACACCAAGTACTGAGATTAACTAAGCTCCCTGGAGGTTCTGGTTAAAGATGGAGAAATTAGAATATTATGTCTAAAGGCAGACATGAGTGATTACTTAGGACCCAAATCCATTTTATCTTAACAGTTCAGGGAGCTTAGGTCTATCTGACACATACTTGATGTTACTGAAATTGTGCTTAAAATATAGTTATCCAAATCCAACACATCCTGCCCCACAGTGATTTTCTCCCTCACGTTGCCTCTCTGCACTTGTCTACACAGACTTACATTTCTGCATGTCTACTACTGAAACTTGTTTTTAGCTATGCTAAGTACACAGTACAAATCAACTTCCAACATAGACTTGATTATTGCATTTCATTTTCTCTTTTTCTCAGTATCTTAGCACAATAGCTAATAGTGCTGTACTTAGTCTGCTTAATATGTAATTGTTCCATCTATTCTTTCTGAAAGCTGAATAAAATTAAGGTCAAGTGTTCATTATCACTTTAGTGATGTGACTGTCATGCCAAGCACAAACACCTTCAAAGATAACAATATGCTAAACTGAACTGTCTAGTCATTTAACTTCAAAGTCTTCATCAGTGAGAATAAGAATCTAGCCTCCTCTTCCATAAACAAGTCTGGAACACAGTCCACTGAAAACCACCCTTCAAAAAGCTAACTATAAAGCAGAAACTAACACACCATTGTAAAGCAATTATACGCCAATAAAGATGTTAAAAAAAAAAAAAAAAAGCTAACTACATCACTTACAAGTATCCTCTCCCCTCCTGGAGCACATGTAAATAGAATTGTTGTACTCTCTATTAACTGCTGTAAGTTTTCAAAACAAAATTTTGAAGAGAGACAAATAATATTCTTTGTATACAGTTAAAATAGGATGAGATTACCAAAACACTGTATTAATTCAGAACTATTTGAGTCCAGGTATACAGAGTAGGCTTCTATAAAGAAAAGGTAACCAAATCTGCTTTCTTCACATTTATGGCATAATTTCATTACTCTTAGTGGTAAAATCAAAACATTCCCCAAACAGTCTTGCTGCCTCTACTCTAATTATGGTCATACTGAGAAGATGACTAGGAACTCACAAGTGGAAGGAGGAATGAGTCAACGGTAATTCAGATCCTCACACTACTGCTATTATTTCTGAGGGAAACAAGACACCCACAAGCAAACACACACAATCCTATCCAGTTACTCTCAGGCATGAAGTACTAGAAGGAGGAGTAACTGTCAAATAGAAATCAGCATATTCAGAGTATTCAGAAAACAACAACAACAAAATGTCTACTTACCGTAATCTTAGTACTAGACTGATTGGGATCTTGGTTTCTTGTGAACCTGCTCCTGAAGGCAGAGCCTAAAAAAGCATTGAAAGGTATAAAGTCATTGCCTGGACTATTAAGCGTGGAGGTCACTAATGCTCATCTGCAGAAGAATCGTCCACTTGGCATCAATTTTCTTCATCTCCAGGTGTGGCCATCCTAGTCCCTAGGACACTCCCTGCTGTGGGAGGACATGTACCACAAGGCAGCAACAAGAGCTGAATGTCAAACATAATGAGAAAGATAATTCTCAAACCCACACGAAATTCCATACACAGCCACATTTCAATTTTGTATTTTTCAGACCTCTCTTCCCCTATATAAGTGTGAAGAACATGAAGCTGGGTTTTTCCCTTTAAAAAATCTGCCAGTGGCAACACATCTGCCAGTAAGGTCTAAACCGGCTACCCCTCACGAAACCACCCTCCCTGGAGGTTCCAGATCTTTTATTTATTTTTATTTAAAAAAATATTTTATTTTATTTATTTGGTTGCGCTGGCTCCTTAGTTGTGGCATGCGAACTCTTAGCTGCGGCATGCATGTGGGACCTAGTTCCCTGACCAGGGATTGAACCTGGGCCTCCTGCATTGGGAGCACGGAGTCTTAACCACTGTGCCACCAGGGAAGTCCCTCCACATCTTCTAATGACTAAACTAATCCTCTCTGAAAACCATACAGCTGTCCCTTGCTGTACAGAGAATATACATTCTATTTAAGCCGTTTATAAAACAAATCCAATCTTTCCATCAGTTTTCATAAGACAACTGTATCTTTTCCCATGTGATGGGCAGAAATGGAAAACTTGGGCAAAGAAAAGGTTAAATGAAGTTAGAATGTGACTAACTGGAAGAGCTCAGAGCAGTGATCTCCAAAGGCAGAGCACCACTGGGATGCAGATGAAAACATCTGAACTTCTATTTTTGTTTCTTCCCACCTGAATTTTAGGAAAAAATAAAATAAAATAAAAACACCTCTACTATTTCATAAATGAATAGACTCTGAAACCCTTACTCTCACCATGGAGCATAGGGTCACGTGTTCAGACAGTACCGCAGTTTCCCAAGGGAAGAGTAGGGGCTACACAGCAGGGGTGGGCGCAGCTCTCAGGGGGGGCCTTCATTCCCTCCGTGGCTTTCAGTGCACTCTGATTTAATGAAGTTTGTGTGTGCCTGATTGTGTGGATTCACAGATTACATGACCACATTTTAATAAAATCAACCTTCACAAAATTGACAGGTATCTTAGAGCAATGCAGGAAAACCCTGGCTGGGAGACAGTATTAACAAAGATGACGGAAGAGCTAAAAATGCTCCTAGTGCCAGCGGCATTCTGAAGTTAAACATACTAAGGATCGAATAAAAAGCTGACAAGACACGGCCGCTCTTCTCGTTCTGTCCACGCAGCACTCTCAGGAGAGGTCCTCCCTGCATCGGGCACGTGAGCATGTCTTGCCCGGCCCTCTGTGGCACCTCCAGAGCGCTCCAGCTAGTCTCTCAGGTGCCCGAGGCCCAGAGGTGCCGTCTCCCGTGAGCAGCTCTCTTGGGGGGTCGAGACGGTAAGGGAGGCCCGCCTGTCCCTCCAGTGGGGCCAGGTGCGGCCTGGTCCTGGTGTCCTCCCCGAGTGCCGAGGCGACTGACTTGGTCGGGCTAGCGCCATGTGATCCCCCTTCGCCGGGGATGCAGGCAGGCGTGGGTGCGATCGTGGTGGGCCGGGCCGTGAGAAGGGGGCTGTCACACTTTTCAGACAAGCTGAGGCAGCACAGGCTTTGCCGGACCGCCAACGTTCCTACGCTTACCCATCCCACACCCCGCTGCTGCCCAAGCGGGGACGGGGGATGGGGGACGATGCACCCTGGGTGAGACAGCCTTCCCCAGCGATCCGAGAGGGCGAGGGAGAGGGAGAGGGAGCAGGAGCCGTGGGGCACCAAACCCCCCAGCGCCGTCCCTCCTGAGTGCAGGAGCCGCGGGGGCATTGAGCCGCCTCAGTGGGCAGAACCCCTCGCCTTCGCGTGAGGAAAAAAAAAGCTGACAAGAAATTACCGCCCCCTCCCCACAACTTTTGCTGTTTGAAATATTTCCATCATTAACTTATTTCGTTGCTTAATGAAACCTGTGTGATCTTTGTTAAACTCTCTTATCTGCATACATTTAAAACCGTGAAAACAGATTTCTAACTTGTTTCAAAATCTACCAGGACATCACCCTCATGGCACCAGGCGGCGGTCCACGTTAGCCTCCGCCCTCTTCCTCCACCCGGAAGGCTGACCACGAAAGAAAGCACATCCCTGCTGTACCTGAGGCTCCGCGGGGGGCGGCAGGGAGACTTGAGTTGGCTGTGCAGTCATCTGCCCAGCTGGCTGAGGTAGATGAGCAGAAATCTGTTCTGGAACTTGGAGTAAAGTACCCACAGGATCAGTTGTTGAAAACAGCTGTAACAAAAACACACACACAGTGCTGCTTAAGCTGAGAGGAAAGGGAGGCGGGCCTGCTGACAGGCAAGCAGTGCCGCAGAGAGACTTTTTAAAGTAGTCCTTGTGTAGTGAACCAGCCCATCTCTACATCCCCAAGACACCTATTTCAAATGGAAGTCAAATATTTCTATGCTTTTTAAATTAATTAATTAATTAATCTATTTATTTAGTTTTGGCTGCGTTGGGTCTTTGTTGCTGCGTGCGGGCTTTCTCTGGTTGCGGTGAGCGGGGGGCTACTCTTCGTTGCGGTGCGCGGGCTTCTCATTGTGGTGGCTTCTCTTGTTGCGGAGCACAGGGCTTTAGGCATGGGGCTTCAGTAGTTGCGGCATGTGGGCTCAGTAGTTGTGGCTCGCCAGCTCTAGAGCGCAGGCTCAGTAGTTGTGGCGCACGGGTTTAGCTGCTCCGCGGCATGTGGGATCTTCCCGGACCAGGGGTCGAACCCGCATCCCCTGCATTGGCAGGCGGATTCTTAACCACTGCACCACCAGGGAAGTCCCGCTTTTTTGTTTTTAAGAACTTTTTGAGGTGTAATTTACGTCCCATGAAATTCACTGGTATTGTTGTTACCAGCATGTGGGGGGGCAGCGATTGTCCTGTGGGAGCCACCGTTCACCTGGGTCGAGGACCCTTACTTCTTCTGGGCTGTGCTCAGCTTCTGCGTGCTTCGGATCTTGTCCAGCAGGCCAGAGACGGAGGCCTCAGTGGGTTTGTAACAGTCAACCAGCAGCTCCGTGACCCTGGCAGCTCGGGTATCAGCGCTCTCAATGTCCAGGAGTTCATCCACATCAATCTCCAGTTCTGGGATCTCTTCTTCCTGGCAGTCGTGGAGGTGAGTGAGCTGCTCCAGGATCCACTCCTCCAGGTTGAGGCGCCTCCGTAGCTCCTCGCGGTCCTACTTGACCGTGACCTTCCCTTGGCGCCTCACTGGGCCCTCGTCGTCCGCGCCGCCTGGGCCCTCGCCTGCAGCCCCAGGGGGGCTCTGAAAGTAGACGCGGGGCCCTGGGCCACCACTCCCCGGTCCAGGGTCCGGAGCCGCCAACACCGCACCCCCTGCGGGGCCGCTGTCCGCCATGGTGGCCGCCAGGGCCAAGTGCGCGCGTCGGGCCCCTCCCTGCGCTGCCACCTCTGGGACGCCCGCCAGCTGGCTCGGCTGCTGGCTCAGGTTAGCTCGTGAGCTCGTCTCCGCATGGCTCCGTGGCGAGGGCGGCGGCGGCCTACAACTCAAGTGATTTTTAGAGAATTTATACTTCTGTAAACATCCCTACAATCTGGTTTTAGAACACTTCCATCAACTTTTCCCGTGCCCATTCACAGTTAACTCCTGCTCCCTCACCCAGCCCTAGGCAACCACTGATCTACTTTCTGCCTCTATCAATTTGCCTTTTGTGGACATTTCACATAAACCAAATTTTACAATATGCACTCTTTTTGTGTCTGGCTTCTTTAACTTAGTTTTTGAGTCAGTCATGTTGTAACAAATATCAGTAGTCCACTTTTTTTTCCTTCTTCAGAATAGTAGTTCTTTGTGCCCTATTTATTTTTAAATACATCTATTCTATCCCCTTTGACCAGCAAAATAGCACCTACAAAATGCAGATTTAGTATATAGTATGAAATTATAGAAATGACATTTTTCTATGTTGGGGACCTTCCATTACTTATAAAGAAAGAAAATCAACCAATGGTTCCTTAACATATCTGCAATGCTTTTCAAAATGGATGTGCAGCTTTATAACTAACATAGACATTAAACATTATTTTGCATGTTTGAAAATTTTACAAATTTTAGTTATGTAATGGGGAAAAGAGACTGATGTTGAGTACAAAATCAAGTTAAACATACTCAAAATTATAAGGTAATGGGGAAAACGATATCAATGTAATGGCCAAAATTTAGAGTTAAAAGAGGAAAAAAATTAGAAGGGCAATGAGAGGTCTAATAGCTGTTATCACATAAGCAAAACAAGGAGACAAGGAAGTAAAATTTTGTGTTTACTTAGCTTCACATAAAGGAAACCAAAAGTTAGTCACTGGTTCCAGTTTTTGATAGAAAAACAGAACTTTAAGATTAGTTTTGAAAATGCTTAAAACTATTAGCACTATTTCAAAAAGACAGTTAGCTTCCAAATTGTATGCACATATATGTATACCTATAATCAAGACAGAAAGGTTATACAAAACAAAGTAATGAGAGGATGTGAAGAGATTGGAACCTTGTGCATTGCAGGTGGGAATGTAAAATAGTACAGCTGTTATGGAAAACAGTATGATAGTTCCTCAAAAAATTAAAAATAGAATTACTATATAATCCAACAATTCCCTTCTGGGTATAGACCCAAAAGAATTGAAAGCAGGGACTCAAACAGTTATTTGTGTGGCCATGTTCATAGCAGCATTATTCACAATAGCCAAAAAGTAGAAGAAACCCAAATGTCCATTGACAGATAAATGGTTAAACAAATGTGGTTCACACACACACACAAATATGGAATATTATTCAGCCTTAAAAGGGAAGGAAAGAGGAAATTCTGATACATGTTACATAGATGAACCTTGAGGGCATTATGTAAGTGAAATACACAAGTCAGAAAAGGACAAATATTGTATGATTCCACTTTTATGAGGTACCTAGACTAGTCAAATTCAGAGACAGAAAATAGAATGGATGTTGCTAGGAGCTGGGGGGAAGAGAGAATAGGGAGTTATTGTTTAATGGGTACAGAGCTGGTTTTGCAAGATGAAAAGAACTCTGGAGATGGATGGTGGGGATGGTTGCACAACAGTGTGAATGTACTTAATGTCAGTGAACTGCACACTAAAAATGGTTTAAGATGGTTAATTTTATGTTATGTGTATTTTATCATAATTAAAAAAACAACAACAAAGTTATGAGCATGAGACTATGACTATGAGCATGTACAAGTTCATGTGGAGAGGCTATTGAGGCAAAGGAACAAGGAGGAGACTAAAAAGAATAACGCTGGGTAATATGTAAAATACCCTTCCATTCAATTTTTGAGAAACTAGGAATTAGTCAAGATAGGTTAAGTTAGAGCGTAACAAATAATCTTAAATTCTCAGTAAATTACAAGAACAAAAGTTATTACTTTTTTGAAAAAATTTTGCTTTAGAATTTTTTTCCTTTTTAAAAAACTGAAGTATAATTCATTGACTTACAATATTATCTTAGCTTCAGGTGTACAACATAGCGATTGGTATTTTTATATATTAAAAAATGATCGGGCTTCCCTGGTGGCGCAGTGGTTGAGAATCTGCCTGCTAATGCAGGGGACACGGGTTCGAGCCCTGGTCTGGGAAGATCCCACATGCCGCGGAGCAACTGGGCCCGTGAGCCACAACTACTGAGCCTGCGTGTCTGCAGCCTGTGCTCCGCAACAAGAGAGGCCACAATAGTGAGAGGCCCATGCACCGCGATGAGGAGTGGCCCCCGCTTGCCGCAGCTAGAGGAAGCCCTCGCACAGAAATGAAGACCCAACACAGCCAAAATAAATAAATAAATAAATAAATAAATAAATAATAATTAAAGGTGCTAATAATTAAAAAAAAAAAAGATCACTACAATAAATCTAGTTACCATCTGTCACCTACAAAGTTATTACAATATTATTGACTGTATTCCCTATGCTGTACATTACATCCCCATGACTTATTTATTTTATAACTGGAAGTTTGTACCTCTTAATCTCCCCCACCTGTTTCACAATTCCCCTCACGCCCCTCCCCTTTGGCAACCACCAGTTTGTCCTCTGTATCTATGAGACTGTTTCTGCTTTATGTTTGTTCATTTGTTGTTTTTCAGATTCCACATATAAGTGACATCATATGGTATTTGTCTTTCTCTGACTTATTTCACTTAGCATAATACCCTCAAGGTCCATCCATGTTGTTGCAAATGGCAAGATTTCATTCCTTCTTTGACTAATATTTCTTTCTTTTTTAAAAAAATATTTATTTATTTATTTGGCTGCCCTGGGTCTTAGTTGTGGCATGTGTGATCCTCAGTTGTGGCATGTGAACTCTTGGTTGTGGTATGTGGGATCTTAGTTCCCCGACCAGGGGTCGAACCTGGGCCCCCTGCATTGGGAGTGCAGAGACCCGGCCACTGGACCATCAGGGAAGTCCCTGACTAAGTAATATTTCATTGTGTATATATAATATATATCATATCTTCTTTATCCATTCATCTACTGATGGATACTTAGGTTGTTTCCATATCTTAGCTACTGTAAATAATGCTGCAATGAACACAGGGGTGCATATATCTTTCTGAATTAGTGTTTTTGGGAAAATACCCAGAAGTCGAATTGTGGGATATATAATAGTATTTTTAATTTTTTGAGAAACTGTTTTCCATAGTGGCTGCACCAATTTACATTCCCACCAACAGTGCACGAGGCTTCTCTTTCCTCTATATCCTCACCAACACTTGTTGTCTTTTTGATAATAGCCATTCTGACAGGTGTGAGGTGATAAGGTTATTTCTTGCACACACTTCAAGTCCATCTGTGGCCAGCAGAGGATAAATTTGGTACCTAAATTTGCAGCAGGGATGCAGGTCATGATGGCAGGAGCAAGGGAACCCAGGAAATCACAATGTGGCTCTTCCTTCTGCTCACATTTTATTGGCCAAAAGTAATTGCCACGGCCATGAGTAACTTCAAGGGGCAGAAAAATGCAATTCTACCGCATACCAAGAAGAGCCAGAAATCTTAGTGAATAGCAGTTCTAATTCAAGTTGTCAGATACTAGCCTGTAATAAGCTGAGGTACAGTATTTTCAGTCTTAAACATAATCCTGTACATAATTGTATACTATATATACAAATGAAGTGGAAAAAATAGTCACTTTTAAGCATGTGGCAAGAACAAATTGGATTAAGAGCAAGACATGTGTGCCATTAAACCAAATATTGAATACTCATGAGATGATTATTTTCTTTAGGTAAGGAGCATAAGGCAGGCCAGCCTAACAGAAGTCTGTTTAGTAGGATTCCCTATCACACTGAGGCAGTAACTATAGACATCAGAATCTATTTGACAAGAGGCTGAGGAAAAAAGTCCAAAAAGCAAAGGCAGCATATGACAAATTCCTGGACAGACTAATGCAAAAAGACTAATTTCCACTTTAAGCAGCCCAATATAAAAATAGCAGTTCATAAAGTCAAGCAAGCAAAAAAGAACATTCTGGGTTCTTAGGCCCACTTTTAAAATGAGTGCAATGGCACCATTTACTGCAAAGATCCATTCAAACTCAGAATCGACAGCTCTAATAAAATTCGACTGGTATAAGTTCCCATTCCCATTTAGGCACATACCAAAAAGTGTGCTTAACATTAAAACCAAAACAAAACAAAAGCACATATACTTTAATGATTCAATAATCACAACTACTTACCTCAGAATTTGTTAATGAGTCTTTCACTCTGGGAGACTAAAAGAAATACAAAAAAAGGAGGCTTGTTAACTGAAAACTCAGGTTACTTGTAGTCAGTTCCAAACTGCACGGAATGTTGAAATGCAAGTCAACTCCATTTCATTCTGATCCATAATTAACTCATCGGTAACTCTAGTGAGAGTTTTCTGGAAAAAGAAAACTGTCATGATACTACTGTATTCTTTGTCCAGGTAGCCTGTAACGCATCAATATACTTATGGTATTTTAAGTCTAGAACTTGAGGTTTATAAGCAAACATAATGGGACTGAGTTATCAGTTAGTAGGGAGGTCACATTCTTCAAAGTTCAATTCTTTCTACTGATCATGAACATATTATGTGCATAATATCTCAAACCAAATGTAAACATTCAAGCTAATTATCCAACACATTCTTAAAGCAGAGTAATTCTGATTATAGGCTTTAATGAAGAAAACTCTTGAGCCAAAATTGAAATACTAATTAGTATGAAAATCTAAAGCTAAATTGATTCAGTAAATCATAAGTTAGTAGTAATTCTGGATACAGGCACTGGAGAATACATAAAACAACAACATATCTCTAAACAAACGTCAATTTATGGTAAATTCTACCAAGTGTCAATTTAGACTTCTTATAAGGTCAGTTTAGGTTTTTAAAATTTTCATTACCATTTTATTAAGGAGAATCAAGGTACAGGCAATAGCTAATGGGTTACAGCAAGTATACAGCCAACACAAAACCTTAAAAAACTTTGTTTGGAAATAATTTCAAACTTACAGAAAGTTGTTAGAATAATACAAAGAACACTGCTATAACCTTTACCCAGATTCATCCATTACTAACCTTTTTCCTCATGTGCTTTATTATTTAGTGTTCACTTTCTCTCTTTTTAAATATATATATTTAATCAATCCTGTACCATTTGAGAATAAGTTGCATATAATCATAGTTCTTTACAACTGAATAGTCACTGTGTATTTCTTCTTCTTCTTTTTTTTTTTAATATTTATTTATTTGGCTGCGCCGGGTCTTAGTTGCGGCACTCGGGATCTTCGTTGCCGCCTGCGGGATCTTTGTTGCAGTGTGCGGGATCTTTTAGTTGAGGCACGCGGGATCTTTAGTTGTGGCATGCGGGATCTAGTTCCCTGACCAGGATTGAACCCGGGCCCCCTGCATTGGGAGTGCAGAGTCTTAACCACTGGACCACCAGGAAAGTCCCCACTGTGTACTTAAGAATAGGGATATTCTCTTACATAACATCACACTACTAAAGCAATCAACTTCAGTAAATTTAAAAATAATACTTTAATTTACTCTCCATAATCCAACTTTTCCAATGACCTCCTACACATAATCATTCCCCCCTGCCTACTACACACTCTATTTGAATAGAATGCTCCTAATTTGTGGTTTGTCTGATGTTTCCTCATGATTCAGACTTAAATGAATTCTACAGAGTGATGTATCCTTCTTATAGTATCATATCTTAGGGAATCACATGTTCCTCTGCCCCTCATTAGTGATGTTAATTTTAATCATCTAGTCAAGGCATTTTCTAATTTCTCAGGTACGCAGTATTTTTTTCTTGCAACTAATAGGCCACCTATGGAGAGAAACTTTAAGACCACGTAAATATCCTGTTCATCAAAATTTTCCCATATATTTAGCACCTATTGATGATCCTTGTCTGATCTAACATTTATGATTGTTTTATGATGGCTGTAAAATGATGAACTTCCCCATCCACTCCTACATTTACCAGTCAGCACTGGCAGTTTACCGTAATGAAAAACCATCCCCCCCCATGTATTTATATATCTATTTATTATTCGTATGGGCCTATAGATTCCTATTTTTTAAATGATTTATAATTTATCACTACACTTAATGATTTTGATGGTTAAATTCTCCCTAATTTGGCCAGTGGGAGCTCCTTCAACCTGGCTCATATTATTATGACTTTTTTAAAATAAAAAATCTTTTCTTTCTGTCAAAAGAAGATATTCCAGATTTATCTTGCATTTTCCCTGTGTAAGCCCTGGAACCAGCCATTTCTCCAGTGAGCCTTTGTTCTTTAGTAGGGAATGACATTAGAAACCACGATCTGGGCATAAGGTATGCTTACTCTTGTAATCTTCGATTAGATGCCAGAAACTGTGAATTTTACCTTGTTGCATGCTGATAATTTCTATAAATCTTCTTGAGCTTTGTTCTGGAATACAGTAAAGTTACTTGGAAATAGTTTAATCCTTTTGGATCCTGCTTTGATGAGTTGTTAGTTGGGTCTGGAGCAGTGTTCAGTCTAGGGCAACATACTATACCCCATTACTGAGCACTCTACCAAATGCCCTGTGACTTATAAGTTTCTCCAGTCTAACTGCTGTTCCTGGCTGTGTGAGTGCTGGGCACTTTCTCCACATGGGTAGTTTTCTCACATATAGTCACTGATAAGTATGCTGCTGAATACTCAAAAGGGAAGCTCTAAGCTTCTTCCTCTGGGTAGTTCTCTCCTCCTTGGTACTCTACCTTATCAAATTTTATCTGCCTTGATCTCTTACCTCTATTTACTCAACTCCCAAAAACACTTTTCAAGCCACAGTGAAGAGAAAACTGCCCCAAAACTGACTTGGACGTTAGAATTAGCAGAGAAGGACATTAAAATAATTATTATATATTCATATCTTCAAAAAGCTAAGTAGAGACACTGAAGATGCAAAAACAAACACCAAATCAAACTTCTAGAACCTAACAACCAAATCAAACACCAAATCAAAATTCTCGTATTACATCTGAGATGGAAAGGAGACTGGATGGGATTAGCAGCAGATTAACACTGCAGAAGAAAGACTAATGAACAGGCTAGCACTAGAAACTATGCAAAATGAAACTGAGGGAAAAAGAATTTTTAAAAAATGAAAAGACAATCAGTGAGCAGTCAGACGACTTTAAGCAGCCTAATATACATGTTATTGGACTCTCCAAGGTGGAAGGACAGAAAAAGCATTTGAAAATATAATAGCTGAGGGACTTCCCTGGTGGTCTAGTGGTTAAGACTACACACTCCCAATGCAGGGGGCCCAGGTTTGATCCCTGGTCAGGGAACTAGATCCCACATGTGGCAATGAAGATCCCACGTGCCACAACTAAGACACAGTGCAGCCAAATAAATAAATAAACAAATACATATTTAAAAAAAGAAAATGTAATGGCTAAAAACTTTCCAAATTTGATTAAAAAATTATAAACCCAAAGATTCAAGAAGCTCAATAAACCCTAAACATGAAACATGAAAAAAAAAAAAGATACACCTAGGCATACCATATCAAATTGCTCAAAACCATTCATAAAGAAAAAAATCTTAAAAGCATCCAGAGTAAAAAGAAATGTGATTTATAAACAAAAAGATAAGTATACAAGCAGATTTAATACTGGAAACAATGCAAACAAGAAAATGTTGGAACAAATTCTTTAAGATACAGGCCCACCTCATTTTATTGCACTAGGCTTTATTATGCTTTGCAGATATTGCATTTTTTACAAATTGAAGGTTTGTGGCAACCCTGCACTGAGCAAGTCTATCAGTGCCATTTTTCAAATAGTATTTGCTCACTTCATGTCTTGGTGTCCACTTCTAGCAAAAACTAACACACTCACACACACGATCCAGGATATACCAATTGAAGAAGAGGTGCACTGTTCCTCTTCAGGTAGAAAGTTAACAGGCTTTAGGGACAAAGTTTCAATTGTTAGGCTTTCAAATTCACTAATCTTTTCTTCTGCAGTGTTTAATCAGCCATTAATCTAATCCAGTGTGTTTTCATCTCAGACACTATAGTTTTCATTTCTCGATTTAGGTCATTTTTATATACCCGAAATATCATCACAGTAAAACAGATATGCCAGTCCCCTTTTCCATGTAGAATTACTTGGGCTCCTGTTGTTAATAAGTTGTTCAAGAAAACTCTGTCTGTATTTTTTATATTTTAGCTGGTTAAACTGAACAGAACCACAGAATATAGTATTATCTCAGAGGCTTCAGACAAAAAGATAGAACTCTAGCTAAAGCATATAGTTTAACAAAACTTACCCTGAGTTGTGAAATTGCTGCTTTCCCTTCCTCACTTTCTTCATCAAATTCATCATCACTCCACTCCCAGCCACCATCTTCTGTCTTATGAAGCCGGCCACTGGAACCTGGTACTCTCCGAACCTGCTCATTAGGAAGAGAGACGTGGACTATGATAGTGTTTGACACTTACTATATAGAAAAGTCAGCCATATTCTCCCTCCTTCTATTACTTCAACGCTGTAAGCAGATAATAATTTTCCCAATAAAGAAGTTTTCCTATATAAACTCACATCCTCCATCCTTCACTTGCTTTCTGTTCATAATCTCCACTATTTGTCTTTACTCACAACCACTGACTCTCCCTGTACTTCCGTACTCTGAGCCTGCACATCATCCAAATCCTTCTTATCTGAAGTCACAGGTCAAATCTGATTAATGGTTTCGTATCCTGAGACACTGAAAAAAAGGTGGGAGGGAGTTTAAGCCCTCAAATAAATAAACCCAAGATAAAGAAGATGCTGCTCTTTTTTTTTCAATTTTAATGTTTAAAATCACAATTATACCTCCATAGTTTCAAAAGTACTACGGCTATGCAAGTGTTGTTAAGAAAAAGAGCAGTCCCCTAACTTTCATCTTCTTCCTCACAGGCAACCACTTTCAATTCATGTTAGCTTATTCTTTTGGAATTTATATTTATCTCTCTGAGTAACCTGTTCTTATTATTACCCCTTGATTTTCTAGTTTTTGGAACTATCTATTGAACTTCCTGCTATGCAAGATGAGAATTTAACCCTATTATCAATCCCCTACTCATTTTTCAAGATACATTGTAATTTTGATTAATCAATATTCAGTGTTTATATAACACGATTATATAAACTATACAGTTGAACCTTATTATACATTACAATTACTTTTCTTTCCTGTATAACTTTTTAATTTCCCCTGGAGTTAATATTTGCTTATTTCTTGTCATATTCATCCCCCAATTCTCTCCCTGCTGTGTAAATCTCCTCTCACCATATTCACATATATTAGGTATTCATCAGTATTATCTTCTTGAGGAAGCCTCTCACCAGAGCCTCCTGATCTGTTCCACCAGACTGACACCAGGTCTGGTACTTTAGATCTCACTCTACTGTCATCCAGAGGACCATGCTTCCTAGATCACATGACTTCCCTGTTCTTACTTTAAGCACTTCCTCTACTATCAACATGGCACATTTATTAAAGCCAGGCATTTCTGAGCATAACTTGATTCTATTCCCACACTTCACTTATAGTTTGCCTGGTTAAAAAAAAAATCTGGGTTAGAAAACATTTTTTTTCATAATGTTGAAATAGTGCTGCATTGTGATATGGCTTCCAGAGATGCTGCTGAGGTCATTAAGACCCTTGATCCTGTCCGTGCCCTGTCCCTCTTCTCTGGAAAGCTACACATCTTCTTTTCATCTCCAGTATTATGAGCTACCATGGTAAATGTGCCTTACTGTTGGTCTATTTTCATCCACTGTGCCGGGTACTTGGGCTCTTTCAATCTGGAAATTCACAAAATTTTTCTTGAATTAGTTTTTCAATAATTTCTTTTCTTCTGTTTTTCTCAGTTCTCCTTTTCTGGAACTCTTTTAACTCAAATGTTGAGCCTTCTCAAATAATCTTCTAATGTTCTCATCTTTTCTGTTATCTATCTCTTGGCCTTTTGGCTCTGTTTTCTGGGAAATTTCCTCAACTTTACCCTAAAATCTTTGTAAAGAATTTTTTTCATTTCTTCTATAATGTTTTCAATTTCCAAGAGCCATTGTGGTAGTGCCATTCTCTAAATGCTTCTTTTTTAAAAGTAACAGCTTTACAGAGATATAATTCATATACCATAAAATTGACCCATTTAAGGTATTATAATCCAATGATTTTTAGTATATTCAGAGTTGTGAAACCATCTCCACAATCAAATTTTGATCATTTTCATCGCTCCCTCCACCCCCCAAAAAACATCCCATACCCATTAGCAGTCACTGCCCATTTCCCTACAATCTGCTCAAGTCCTAGGCAACCAATAATCTACTTTCTGTCTCTATACATTTGCCTATTCTGGATATGTCACATAAATGGAATCATAGAATATGTCTTTCAATTAGCATAATGTTTTAAAGGTACATCCATGTTATGGCATGTATCAGTACTTCATTCCTCATTATTGCTGAATAATATTCCATTGTATAGGTGCATGACATGTTATATATCCATTTATAATAGATGGACATTCAGGTTGTTTCCACTTTTTAGTTATGAATAATATTTCTATGAACATTCATGTACATTTTTTTTTTTTAACATTACTCTCTTTTTATTCCAGTCCTTACCCAAGATAAGATTTCCAGAGATAGAGGCAAATTCAAAATACCTTCTATTTTAAGAAAGGATTTCAGAGCATTTTACCAGTAATATCTAGTAATAACCATTTTACTGCTATAGGCTTCATCACTGTGGTATTGTATTATTTGTTTGTAAATCTTTCCCCTACCCAAGGTGTGTCCTTAAGGGCATGGAAAGTATCTTAATCACTTTTATATTTCTAGTATCTGGCACGGTGCCTGGCACATAACAAACACTCAGTACATGATATAGAAGGGAGGCTGGATCTATAAGGAGTGTGAAAGCATCATTGGGAATGCAACAAGGTAGAGAAAAGAATATAAAGCAGTAACCTTTCAAGGAGCTACCAGTGCAGTTATAAATGCTGCAGTTACTAATGCCTCGATAAACAGCTTGGAGTAGGGAAGGGCGTATTTGAAAATCTACAGATGGTCACCAAACTGCCTTCCAAGGAGATCTAGCCTGATCAGTTGCATGGTCTTTGTTATACTGAATAGAGTATGCAAACTGAAAGGCCCCACCAGCCCCCTTTCCACTCTCTCTCAAGGCCTGCCATGCCCAACTCCTCACCCAAACAACTGTTGAGTGAATACTTGAAAAGTATCCATTTGAAGGTATGTCAAATTATTAGCTTACCTAGGCCACTAATATCTTGGTTTGGTCCTGCCTTAAGGATAAAGGACTTATGTTTGTTCACTATTTTAAGGCAAATAATACTGAAGGAAAGCCACAATTATCTTTTCTACTTTACGAACATTTCAAAAGAGTTCAAAGTTGACAGCTTTTTGTATTGTAATAGGGCAGGCATGTGGTATATGCCGCTTCCTTCTGTTGCCAATGGAATTCCAACAGAAACCAGAATGTTACTACTGGAAACAGATGAACTTCCTCTCATTGTTCCTGTACTTTTTCATATTAATCATGAAATAATGGGGAAGTGGCTTCTACTTTAGTCAGGGGGAAGGACATAAGACTGAATTATTTAATTTTTTAAACTCTTTTCTTCTTAAAACATGTAGTTCTTCCAGTCAGCCAAGAGAAAGTATACTGTTATTTAATAGAAATTCAGTCAGCCGAAGCAGCTTAGGATATAGATGTTGATGTTAAGCTTGAAGCTGTTTCCAACATTGCTGATGGTTTTTAATGTGGCTATATTTAGCCTCTCCTGTCTCCCTCACGTGGCTTCAATGGGATTCACTTGGTACCCTGAACACTTTCTTCCATCAATATGGAGAATCCCCAGAAGTACCCATGGTGGATTTTTCTTCTCAGCCAACTTCCCAGCTGTGGGCGTGTCTCTCCGCCGGACCTCGGCTGCCGGCGATTGGACCCATGTACATATTTTTATGTGTACATGTTTTCAATGCTCTTGGGTATGACTAGGAGTGGAATTGATGGGTCATATGGCAACTTTGTTTAGCCTTTTGTGAAACTGCCAGACTGCTTTTTAAAAGTGGCCACACCATTTTCCATTCCCATCAGTAATGTGTAAGGGTTCCAATTTCTCTACATCTTTAGCAACACTTGTTATTGTTTGTCTTTTTTGATATAGTTATCCTAGTGGGTGTGAAGTGGTGTCTTCATTGTTTTTGTATGGTGTGAAGAAACTTCACAACTTTACAACTTACTTTGGTAGTTGCAAACAGTGATTTAACAGAATTTAAAATTAATTCATTAATTATGTAACATACCTTTTCATTCTAGTTGATAGTGGAGTAATACCAAGGCATACAGTAGACTATTGCTAAAAGAATATATCAAAGACTGCTAAAGAAAAGACCGAAAGAAAATGAGTAATACTCATACTGTTAACACAGTATTAGTTAAATATACTTTCAAAATGCAAAAGTAAATCTATTCTAAGTAATTCCCCAGAAAAACTGAGTTAAATCCCCATTTACCTTTCTAGCTCTTTCAGAAATGGTTGGTGCTCTCTGCAATATTTTTTCTTGAAGAAATTCTTTATTCTGGAGAGGAAAAATAAGTATTTTCTTCTCACTAGAAGTTTTTATTGAACAAAATAACTGACACAGAAATATTCACCACAATTAAAATGTGATATAGTAACTGTTTTATAAAGAAGTTTGAAAAAAGCTTCTGAAGCTCCTTAGTATATTACTACCATGACTTTATAAATTGAGAAAAAACTTTAGTGTACTGTAAGAACCATTATCTATGAAAAGTTTGCTTTAACATATGTCCTTTGGGATCATGGTCCCACATTTCCCAACTACAGTAACATCCTACTTATCCCACATCTTTGGGAAATGAGATGTTTACTAATTCAGTAGTAAACTCTGAAATGAGAGTTCAGTATATTTCACAGAATTTTCCACAGATTTTATTTATAATGGTAAAGTTTAATATTCATTTTTCCTGTTATAAGTTTTACCTGACACTTAATTTATATGAAAAATACATTTATCTTATATACCAAAGATTGTATAAATAGTGCCCTCAGCAATTATTTGATCTACCATCATTCTTCCAAAAATAATCATCTTTAATGCAACATCTGAACAGTGAACCTAATTTAGGTAATTGAGGAGGATCATATGAACACATGAAATCAAGTTAGAATGTCCTACCTTTGCTTTTTGGAAAAATTTGTGCCTTAACAGTTCTGCTGCTGTTGGTCTAAAACCAGAAAAGAAAGTTTTTATAAATTCAAGTGGAATGTGGGTTTTCATTTTCAAAAATGATTTCTTGAGCATCAAGATAAAAACTCAGTGTACTCCACTGTCCTTAACCTACTAAAAACCAAAAAGGATAAACTCAGTACAAGACATTGAACAGAATTAAAAAACTCAAATAGAAATGTTCTGATAATAATTATTGTAGGCTCTTTCAAAAATTCATTAGTGAAATGTTTCTTTTAAAAGCATGATTTCTTAGTGGCTTTCAATATATTTGCTATTTAATATTATTTCCCAAGAAGTTGGCTTTATCTACTTTAACGAGGCAAAAAAATATATTTAAACTCACAAATCAAGCCCTGTGCTTCTTGCCACATGGTTGCCTGCAAGCCTTCAACTTAGGTAAGTACATATTTTTAAAAAATAATTTCACAATTTCCTTTTAAAAAACTGAAGATTCTAAGAGTAACGTATAGTCCCCCAATTTAATCTAAACTCAGTTTTTTAAAAAAATTAATTTATTTTTATTTATTTATTATTTTTGGCTGTGTTGGGTCTTCGTTGCTGTGTGCAGGCTTTCTCTAGTTGTGGCGAGCAGGGGCTACTCCTCGTTGCTGTGCGTGGGCTTCTCACTGTGGTGGCTCCTCTTGTTGCGGAGCACGGGCTCTAGAGCGCGTGGGCTTCGGTAGATGCGGCACATGGGCTCAGTAGTTGTGGCTCGTGGGCTCTGGAGCGCAGGCTCAGTAGTTGTGGCACACGGGCTCAGTTGCTCCACGGCATGTGGGATCTTCCTGGACCAGGGCTCGAATCTGTGTCCCCTGCATTGGCAGGCAGATTCTTAACCACTGAGCCACCAGGGAAGCCCTAAACTCAGTTTTTAACTCAACTGTGCACAGTCTTACTTCATTTGCATAAAGGCATTGTTGTCCATTTCACAAACTAGTATGACTGAGAATAAATAATAAATACTACACTTAAGAAATTGGACCTGATTAATGCCACATACCTACCATGTAATCCTGAGCAAATCACTTCTCTAAGGTTCATTATTACCTGGCCAAGTCCCTAAAAGCAGTGGTTCTTAAACACTGCTGTGCATTACAGTATCTGGGAGTTTAAAAAAAAATCCTTGGGACTAAAGACATGAGGGTCATATTCTAGCTATGTCAGAGCCAACAAGGTAGAAGCAGCCTAGGTTTTGTATTGCCCTCCTGAAACAGAGTTATCATACCACATGTGAACTGTTACACAAGAGAGAAATAAACTCTTATCTTATTTAAAAAAAAAAAAAAAAAAATCCTGATGCCCAGGCTGCTCCCCGTAACACTTAAAGCAGAATCTGTGGGGGCAAACCTGGGTATCAGCAGTTTTTAGAACTCCCCAGGTGATACCAATATGCACTCAAGCTTGAGAACCAGGGCCTCAGAGGATTCTTATAAAGATTAAAAGAGAGAGTCAGTGTGGAAGTGCTATGCAAACTGAAAGTAGACATTACAATTCCTATTTTTTCATTCAGTCACAATTTCAATATGTTCAACAGTTTGCACAACACTGTTTTTTATGATTCGTTCCTTTCTTCTGGGTTCACTTCCTTCTTTCTAAAGTACACTTTAGAGGAGTTCTTTAAGTGATTAAAACATGACTGGAAAACTCAATTTTTGTCTGAAAAATAACTTAATTTCATGCTTACTGTTGAATGATAGTTTGACTAGATGGAGAATTCTGGGTTAACAGTTATTTTTTCTCAGCACTTTCCAGTATATTCTGGCCTTGACTGTTGTTTTTGGGGAAGTGGCTGTCAATCTGCCTGCTATTCCTCAGTAGGTAATCTGTTCTCTCAGGTCACATTTAAGAGCTTCTCTTTGCCTTTGTGTCCAGTAGTTTCACGACAATGTATACAAGTGGGAAAAGAGGGATACCGCTTGGAATCTGGGGTGATATTTCCTTAGCCTGAAAATAAAGGTATTTCATCAATTCAGAAAATTCTCAGCTGTTATTTCTTCGAATGTTGCTTTTAGTTCACAGCGTAGTGTTACACTGTGCGTTTTGTAATTTTGGATTGTGATCTCTTCAGTGCAAGAATTTCATGGGGGACTTCCCTGGCGGTGCAGTGGTTCAGAATCTGCCTGCCAATGCAGGGGACACAGGTTCAATCCCTGGTACGGGAAGATCCCACATGCCACGCAGCAACTAAGCCCGTGTGACAAAACTACTGAACCCGCGTGCCACAACTACAAAGCCTGCGTGCTGCAACTACTGAAGCCTGTGCGTCTAGAGCCTGTGCTCTGCAACAAGAGAAGCCACCGCAATGAGAAGCCCATGTATCGCAACAAAGAGTAGCCCCCGCTCGCCGCAACTAGAGAAAGCCTGCACGCAGCAACAAAGACCCAACACAGCCAAAAATAAATAAAATTAAAAAAAAAAAAAAAAAAATCTCATGGACCTGGGTTTTGGAAATATTCTAACAGTGCAGTTTCCAATTGCTTCTGCCAGAAATAAAACTGGCTTAGTAATAACTGTTTTACTTTCTAATCCTGTGGATTCCTGGATAATATGGGTATAAATTCAGACTGTAAACCTGCAGAATGTCCAGGTCAGAGGGCTGGATTATTCAGGAAAGATTTCTGTTGTGTCTCTGTGATGATGGACAGATTTTTTTGTTTTGTTTTTTGGTCTCTCCTTTTACTCAGGATGCAGACTTCTGAATGTCCTAGCTTTAAGCAGAGATCTCAGTTCAAAATCCCCATTGCGTAGGCCCAATATCTCATTTCCAGTCCCCACTTGGAAGTTAAAAATCCAAACCAGTAGGTTATTGGAATGAATAGTGTCCTACTGAGGGGAGCCACAGAATTAGTTTATGATAGTTCTTGGATTTATGGCTTCCTTATTAATTCTGGCATCTGAAGACATCCCTTTATTGCAAGTTCATCTCTGTATTTGGTTTTTTAACTTTGATAGATTTAGCCAGCATTTCTGGGTGTTTGTAACAAGAGAATTCTGTTATTTTAGTCAACTAACTTGGCAGAAGCAAAAGCGTTACTTATGTTTTATACCAATTTATTCAGACAGAGAAAAAAAGTTCTAAAAACATAGGTTTGAATTTTACTGCCTGTTTTTTTTACCCTTTCCAATATTTCCAACAGTAAATTTTGAAGCCCATTAAATATACTAAAGACATGATCAAGGATGTCAGTTCAAATCTTTTACTTTTGTTGAGCTTTAGAAAAATCAGAATTAAAGACCTCTTAGTGCTAAGAAACTGAGTGGACTATGTATATACTATGTGAAACAGAAAGGTAAGACAGAGTGGGAACAGGGCCCACGGTTAGAAATCAGGAGTTTTGGTTGACCTCAAAGATAAAAGATTGTATTCAATGATCTTCAACATTCTATGCTTCTGTTTAATTCATAAAGATACACACATTAGATGATCATGTTTCTTTACTTACATGCCACCCAATCTTTCTAATGTTAACAATAAGCTCTTTGACTTTTTGATCCACTTAACTAAAATATCTTTACAGTAAGGAAATAAGTATGACTATTTGACATTAAATATAATATTTGCTATGTATATTTCTCTTGTTATTAAAATTGTAAAGAGCATTAAGATACTGCTTTACTTACAACTCTTAAATGCAAATTGAAAATAAGCCCTCCCACTAACGTGGCATTTCAGTAACATAGAAATTTATAATTATAAGAAATTAACCAGGAAATAGCTTAACTATTTAGGGTACATTGTACACTAAAAAGAAGGGAGAAAGTAATTCACTCATTTCCAATCTAGTATAATGGTCTGTGCATTTTTTTCCTAATGTTTGTATTTAGTTCCTTTGAATTCCCTGTGCATGTATGTATGTATAGCATGTATGTATGTGATTCTTAGCCTTCCCCAATGGTTTATATATTAGATGAAGAGAAAAGTAAGCTTTATCTCATATTTTACCTTTTTTCTGGATCCTTTTGAAGGCACAATGAAATCATTTTTCTAAATGATTTTCCATACTTTTTCAGCATTTCTTTATCTTGAACACCAGTTTCCAAAGAAGGAGGATCATTCTGCAGTGTCAGCATTAAAACCTGTAAGAATTTTTAATACAATATAAACTTCTGAAGACTCAGTAAAGTAAATTAAATATTGCGGCCAAGTTTTTTCAATATAGACAACCTCCAAACATACGAGCAGATTTCATTTTCTAAAAGTTCACATCTAGACCAGTTGTTTGGAAACTAGAGTTATTTAGGTGTTTTCCACATAAACAGTATCTTACAGATAGTTGGCTTCCCAGGCAATGTGCCTACAAGGGCTCAACTGTATCAACATTGTATTGTATGTCCTTTAGTTGGAATCCTTTCTTCATGTCCTCTGTCCCCATACTTATACCGGCAAACTATCTTAAAAAAAATTAAAACCATAGCAAAATTAAGCGTGTGACCTTGCTGACTTTACCTATTCATGGCTCTGTTTCAACCTGACCCCTTGTAACCTGACCTTCTCTTCCCAGAACTCCTCAGAAACTCCAATCACAGAAATCACTGGATGTCCCAGTTAACAAAGCTACAGTCTCTTTTAGTTTGCATTCTTCCTACCTTCCCTGCAGCAACTGTCCATCCGAAATCTCTTCCTTCTTTGACTGACATGGCAACATACTATCTTGATGCATAGAGATGTAAATAATAAAGGTCACATTTATATGGTGGAATTTGGGATGATTTGTGTTTTTCTATACTGTTTGACTTTTTAATAAAAGTATAAGCCATTTTTCTAAGCACAAAGTCAACACCAAAATTAAAAGGCTATAATCAGAATTATTACTTGCTATTCAGATTCAGTTTATATTTACTGAAAGGGAACTACTAAGATTGGCAGTATTTCTCGTTTTGAGCAAATAGGTTAACATGTGTATGTCTGGCTACAACTGCAGGAGTCACTGCCTACAATGATATAAAGTAAACCTCATCTTTCTCCCCCACCTCTTTTTAAAAATAAGCCATTTCTTGGGCCTAAAAATAGCCTCCCACCTTACAGTTATTAAAAAACCATCCTTTTCAAAACCTTGTGAATATTCACTTACACCTAGGCAACTTGACCTTTAAGAAAAAACCGTGGCCTTAAAATATCACTAACCTTTCACGCATCAGATATATAGGTCAATATACATATGTTTTGAATATGCAGATATAGAGAGGTTTTTCATACTATCCGCTTACTGGTTTTGTCCCTCTCTACATTGTTAGAGACTTAAAGGAGACAAAATAACATTTTAAAGGTCCTAAAATGCACCAAGAACATAGATATATGAATATCACTATGACAAAAATTCACAACGGTGGTCACCATTTTAAACAGTCATAGGGCATTTTGTAAAGTGGTCAAGCAGAACTATAAACAACAGCTACAGGTACAAACAAATAGAATTCACGTGCATATTATAACTAAGGGGTCACACAGATAAAAATGGCTGCCAACAGTACTGGCAGGACCATCTTGAAACACAAAAAACTCATTTATTACTAATGTTGGGGCATTAGGATTAACAACTATGTTTCAGGTAACTACTCCTTCAGGATATAAGAGGCCTTTTAATAAAAGCTGCTTAATGTCCTACTACAAAGCAAACTTTTATTCAATAACAGTGAGAATAATATATATGTATGGCACATGAATACTTTGCATGGATCTTATTTAACATATAAAAAGCAGTTAAAACACTTAAAAGCACTTAAAAACAGTGCCTGGCACAGATAAGTGCTCAATGAATGTTAGCGATAATTACTATTAACATGTAACCCTTCCAACAACCTTATAAAGTAGAAATGATCATCATCCCCACTGAGGCTGTTCTACACAAGTGACTGTGGGGAACACACCCTAAAATAAGACACAACAGATCCTAATATCAAACTAGTTACACAGTCAGGAGATGGTGAGTCATCATATAAAAAGCTCAACTACAATGTAAAGTCACCCAATGCTAAATACCAAATATCTAATAGAGATTTTAACTGCTACAGCAGTTAGAAGCAATGCAGGGCAGAATCTATGGATAAGAATGTCAAATGAATCAGGCTCCCGGACTTCAGACTATACTACAAAGCTACAGTAATCAAGACAGTATGGTACTGGCACAAAAACAGAAATATAGATCAATGGAACAGGATAGAAAGCCCAGAGATAAACCCATGCACATGTGGTCACCTTATTTTTGATAAAGGAGGCAAGAATATACAATGGAGAAAAGACAGCCTCTTCAATAAGTGGTGCTGGGAAAACTGGACAGCTACATGTAAAAGAATGAAATTAGAACACTTCCTAACACCATACACAAAAATAAACTCAAAATGGATTAAAGACCTAAATATAAGGCCAGACACTATAAAACTCTTAGAGGAAAACAAAGGCAGAACACTCTATGACATAAATCACAGCAAGATCCTTTTTGACCCACCTCCTAGAGAAATGGAAATAAAAACAAAAATAAACAAATGGGACCTAATGAAACTTAAAAGCTTTTGCACAGCAAAGGAAACCATAAACAAGATGAAAAGACAACTCTCAGAATGAGAGAAAGTATTTGCAAATGCAGCAACTGACAAAGGATTAATCTCCAAAATTTACAAGCAGCTCATGCAGCTCAATATCAAAAAAACAAACAACCCAATCCAAAAATGGGCAGAAGACCTAAATAGACTTTTCTCCAAAGAAGATATACAGATTGCCAACAAACACATGAAAGGATGCTCAACATCACTAATCATTAGAGAAAAGCAAATCAAAACTACAATGAGGTATCACCTCACACCAGTCAGAATGGCCATCATCAAAAAATCTACAAACAATAAATGCTGGAGAGGGTGTGGAGAAAAGGGAACCCTCTTGTACTGCTGGTGGGAATGTAAATTGATACAGCCAATATGGAGAACAGTATGGAGGTTCATTAAAAAACTAAAAATAGAACTACCATATGACCCAGCAATCCCACTACTGGGCATATATCCTGAACAAAACATAATTCAAAAAGAGTCATGCACCACAATGTTCATTGCAGCTCTATTTACAATAGCCAGGACATGGAAGCGACCTAAGTGTCCATCGACAGATGAATGGATAAAGAAGATGTGGCACATATATACAATGGAATATTACTCAGCCATAAAAAGAAACGAAATTGAGTTATTTGTAGTGAGGTGGATGGACCCAGAGTCTGTCATACGGAGTGAAGTAAGTCAGAAAGAGAAAAACAAATACCGTATGCTAACACATATATATGGAATCTTAAAAAAAAAAAAAGGTTCTGAAGAACCCAGGGCAGGACAGGAATAAAGATGCAGACGTAGAGAATGGACTTGAGGACACGGGGAGGGGGAAGGGTAAGCTGGGATGAAGTGAGAGAGTGGCATGGACGTATATACACTACCAAATGTAAAATAGGTAGCTAGTGGGAAGCAGCCACATAGCATAGGGAGATCAGCTCGGTGCTTTGTGACCACCTAGAGGGGTGGTATAGGGAGGGTGGGAGGGAGATGCAAGAGGGAGGAGATATGGGGATATATGTATATGCATAGCTGATTCACTTTGTTATAAAGCAGAAACTAACACACCATTGTAAAGCAATTATACTCCAATAAAGATGTTAAATAAATAAATAAATAAAGTGAAGGAGAACAACAACAACAAAAAAAGAATGTCAAATGAAGTAAGGCTCTGAAAGAGAATTGAGGCATGAGCTGGGGTAGTATTTTGAATATGAGCTTCACCTTCATTGGTGGATACTTATGATAAGGAGCCGCCCCTGTGGCCAGTTCAATTGCTGTGATCCCAAAACTCCAGATGTCAGCTTTGAAATCATAACCCCGGACCTGTACAGAACAGAGAGACGTACAAGATTATTTTTACCACCCTAAAAGCATTTTTAAAAGATAGCTTCTAATATGTATCAAGAACCATAAACTTTAAACCAATAAAATATAATCTAAAGTTGGCAAAAGCCAAATATACTTGGTAAGAGGAAAAAAGAAAAAGAAAGAAAGAAAACTGAATGAATGTTCACCAACAATAGGGAAATAGTTAAGTATGGTATATTCACTTAAAGAAATATTATACACTCAACTAAAAGCAATATTAATGAATTCTATATGAAAATATGGAAAACCACTTTATGATGTGATATGATAAAGCACTTATGAAGAAAAACGATTACAAAATTTTTCATAAGTTTTGATACTATTACAAACAGATATATAGCTTATTAAAGAAAAAAACTAGAAAGAACTAGAACAAAAAAAAATGTTAGGCAGTCTTAGGCATAGTTTTCCAAATTTCCTATGTTATGGTATTGTTTTTTTCTTTTTTTAAATTAATTTTTATTGGCGTATAGTTGCTTCACAATGCTCTGCTAATTTCTACTGTACAGCAAAGTGAATCAGCCACATGTATACATATATTCCCTCTTTTTTGGATTTCCTTCCCACTTAGGTCACCAGAGAGCACTGAGTAGAGGTGCTACACAGTAGGTTCTCATTAGTTATCTATTTTATACATAGTATCAATAGTGTATATATGTCAATCCCAATCTTCCAGTTCATCCCACCCCCCCTTCCCCCTTGGCGTCCACATGCCTGTTCTCCACATCTGTGTCTCTATCTCTGCTTTGCAAATAAGATCATCTACACCATTTTTCTAGATTCCACATATATGCGTTAATGTTTTTCCTTTTCTGACTCACCCCACTCTGTATGACAGTCTCCAGGTCCATCCACATCCCTACAAATGACCCAATTTTGTTCCTTTTTATGGCTGCGTAACACTCCATTACATATATGTCCCACACCCTCCCCATTAATTCCTCTGTGTTATGGTATTGTTTTATCACCTTAATTTTTAGAATGAAAAAAGTTACCAAGGGTGAGAATATTTTTAAAGTTGTTGGTGTGAATATGTCGCCAAATTTCTCTCCTTTATACTGTCACCAGCATATTACAAAATTAAATATTTTAATTTTCTATCCTAAGCAATATAGGAGGAGAAACAGGTTTGGGGAGTGTGTGGTTTGAGACCTAAAATTAAAGCTCCATATTACGTGCTGCTTCAACATTGGGTAAACAGGAGGACCTCTATTGACCTAAGCGAAAGTTCCCTTCCCCAGTCTCCTCCCAAGGAGAAGGTCTCCTAGGCCCAACAACCCTGCGTATCAAATGGATCAGGTGCAGTTCTTGTTTATTCCTGAGTAGCAGGTTTCCCTGCCAGCCCTCAGAATTGTTCAAACAAGCCAATCACACCTTCACAAGGAAACCAAAGGGCATATCACTCTCTTGATACTACAAAGCCTGTCTCCTACAGCAACTGTTTGTTCACTCCCTTCCTAAGTGCAACCCCGTGGGGCATGCAGTGTCCTCTGCCTCCAGATATGTGTACACACAAATAATAAACTGCTGTCAATCTCATTAGGCCCAGTGTCAGGTGCTGTGCGTTCAGCCATCCCCATAACCCTAGCATGGGAAGCCTTCCCTCACCAACAGGGTCAATATAGGCCTGTACTGTATTGTATTTTATTGTAACAGAATAAAAAGTAGATTCAGTTCTACATACTGAGTTTGACATAAGACATTTATGTAAAACATCTATAGGGAATTGGAAATATCTATCCAGAGGCTTAAAAAACAAGACTCGACTGGATATAATTTAGAAATAATTAACAGGTGGGAAGTGGAGATGAAAATAGTATGTGTCGTCAGAGAATAGAAGAGTCAGAAACAAGGTGCTGGGAAGCAGTGTCATTTAGCAGTAGAAGGAAAGCCAGAAGAGAAGCCAGAGAAATGGCCCGACAAGTAGGTGAAGAATGAGGAAGCTAAGGATGTGAGTAAAGGGGGAAAAGGTCAACAGTTTCAAATGCCACAAAGAGAGCAAAACAAGGAGCAAAAAATGAGCACTGGATTGGAGAATTAGCAGTTTCCATTAGGTGATGGGATGAGCGACATCAGACTGCAGTTTGTTTGAAACAACTGGGAAATAGGGACTTGGAGAAAACTAGTCCTTCAAGAGCCATAGCAATGAAACTACATGTAAAAAAAGTCAGGTCATTTAATTTGTACTAAGGATATTAGCATTAAATCAGTCTTGATTATATTACTCCTTAGGTTGCCTTTTGTATAAATCTTGAGATTCATATGTCCTTTGTTAAGATTCTAGAGTTTTGGTTTTTTTTTTTTGAAGCACGGACCAGTCTTAAACAAGGAACAGAGCCGTATTTCCCAAAGCTAACCTAGTAGAGCAAACAAAAGCAAACACTACTCAATTTTTTCAATTTTGTAACAAAACCCCAAATCGTTTTAAAAAGACAAAAGACACAGTACCTGTTCCATAACTTCAGGCGCCATCCAGCAAGGGGTTCCAACAAAGGTTTTTCTAACTTTATTTCGGGTAATGTCACCACCAGTTGCTAAAAAAGCACTAACTCCAAAGTCTAAAATAGAATACAACAGCAAGGCATTAAAAGTACAGTAACTAACATAAATAGATAGGAAAGTAATATAGTTATGGTCCTATATACACAGCATGACCTTTTCTCTTCTTTCTGCTAAACTTCTTGACTAAATTAAGACATAGCTTAACAGATTCCTCATTCCATTCCTCTCCACCTCCACAATCATCATCTCCTCAGATTTTCCTCCTTGCTCCGATCCATTCTTTTCATCTTCCCAAACTGAAATACTATACCCATTAAACACTAACTCCAGTTGCCTCTTCTCCCCAGCCCCTGGCAACCACCATTCTACTTTCTGTCCCTATGATTTTGACTGCTCTTAAGTATTTCATGTAAGTGGAATCACACAGTATTTCTTTTTATAACTGACTTATTTCACTTAGCGTAAGATATTCAAGGTTCATCCATGTTGTAGCATATGTCAGAATTTCCTTCCTTTAGAGGTTGAATAATATTTCATTGTATGTATATACCACATTTTGTGTATTCATTCATCCACTGATGGACACTTAAGTTGCTTCCAAGTTTTAGCCATTGTAAATAACGCTGCTATGAAAATGTGTATACAAATACCTGTTTCAGTCCCTGCTTTCAGTTCTTTGGCGTATAATTCCATTCAGAAGTGGAATTGCTGGATCATACAGTATTTTTATTTTTAATTGATTTGAGGAATTGCCATACTCTTTCCCACAACAGCTGTACCATTTTACGTTCCTACCTATAGTGAACAAGGATTCACATTTCTCCACATCCTTGTTATTTTCTATTTTTTGATAACAGCCATCCTAATGGGTTAGTATCTCGTTTTAGTTTTGACTTGCATTCTTCCTTGATGATTAGTGATACTGAGCATCTTTTCATGTGCTTTCTGGACATTGGAATATCTTCTTTGGAGAAATGTCTATTAAATTTTAAAATTGATTTTTTGTTGTTGTTAAGTTTTAGGAGTTCTCTATATATTCTGGATATTATAAATCTCTTACCAGATACATGACTTGCAAATCTTTTCTCCCATTCTGTGGGTTGCCTTCTTACTCTGTGGATAGTGTCTTTTAATGCACAAAATTTTTAAATTTTCATGAAATCCAACTTGTCTATTTTTATTCTTTTGTTGCCTGTGCCTTTAAGGTGTCATAGCTAAGAAATCACTGCTAAATTCAACGTCATGAAACTTTTGCCCTATGTTTTCTTCTAAGAGTTTTATTGTTTTAGGTCTTATATTTAGGTCCATTTTGATCCATTTTGAGTTAATTTTTGAATATGGTGTTGGTTAAGGGTCCAATTTCATTCTTTTGCATTGGGATATTCAGTTTTCCCAGCACCATTTGTTGAAAAGACTGTCCTTTCCCCATTGAATAGCCCTGACACCCTTGTCAAAAATCATTTGACCATATGTACGAGGGTTTATTTCTGAGCTTTCTATTCTATTCCACTGGTCTCTATACCTATCTTTATGCCAATAACATACTGTTTACATTACTGTTGTTTTATAGTAAGCTTTGAAAACAGGAAGTGTGAGTCCTCCTGCTTTGTTCATTTTTTTTCAAGACTGTTTCGGCTATTTGAGGTTCCTTGAGATTCCATATGAATTTTAGGATTTTTTTTTCTATTGCTGCAAAAAAAAAAAAAGTCATTGGGGTTTTGATAGGGATTGCACTGAATCTATAAATTACTTTGGGGAGTATTGACTTTTTAACAATAGTAAGTCTTCCAATCCATGAACAGGGGGGATGTGGTTCCATTTATTTACATCCTCTTTAATTTCTTTCAGCAATGTTTTATAGTTTTCATTGTACAAGTATTCCACCTCCTTGATTAAGTTAACTGCTAAGTATTTTATTCTTTTTGATGCTACTTGTAAATGGAATTGTTTTGTAATTTCTTTTTCAAATTGTTCATTGTTAGTGTAGAAAATGCAACTGATTTTTTTTTAAAGATTACCATTTTATTTTTATTTATTTTTAAATATTTATTTATTTATTTTGTCTGCGCCAGGTCTTAGTTGCAGCATGTGGGATCTTCATTGCGGCATGCAGGATCTTTAGTTGCGGCATGACGGCTTCTAAGTGGCAGCATGCAGACTCAGCTGCGGCACGTGAACTTCTTAGTTGTGGCATGTGGATTCTTAGTTGCAGCATGAGAACTCTTAGTTGCAGCATGCGTGCGGGATCCAGTTCCCTGACCAGGGATTGAACCCAGGTCCCCGGCATTAGGAACGTGCAGTCTCACCCACTGGACCACCAGGGAAGTCCGCGACTGATTTATGTCTGTTGACTTTGCATCTTACTTTACAAAATTCATTTATTAGTTCAAATAGTTTTTTTAAAAATATTTATTTATTTATTTATTTTATCTTTTGGCTGCGTTGGGTCTTAGTTGCGGCATGTGGGATCTTCGTTGTGGCGCGCGGGCTTCTCTCTAGTTGTGGCGCGCGGGCTCAGTAGTTGTGGCACGTGGGCTCTCTAGTTGTGGCATGCAGGCTCCAGAGCACGTGGGCTCTGTAGTTGTGGCGTGCGGGCTTAGTGGCCCCATGGCATGTGGGATTTTAGTTCCCCGACTAGGGATCAAACCCGTGTCCCCTGCACTGGAAAGAGGATTCTTAACCACTAGACCACCAGGGAAGTCTCTCAAGTAGCTTTTTATGTAATGTTTAGGGTTTTCTACATATTAGATCATACAATCTGCAAACAGACATAAGTTTACTTCTTTCTTTCTAGTTTGAATGTCTTTTATTTTTTTTCTTGCCTAATTGTTCAATCTAGAACTTCCAGTACTGTGTTGAATATAAGTGGCAAAAGCAGACATCCTTCCTGTGTTCCTGAACTCAGAGGAAAACCTTTCATCATTGAGTATGATGTTCATTGTAGGTTTTTCATATATGGCTTTTAGTATGTTGAGGAAGTTTCCTTCTGTTCCTACTTTGTTGCATGTTTCTATCATGAAAGGGTGTTAAATTTTCTCAAATGCTTGTTCTGCACTGAGATGATCAGGTGGGTTTTCTTTTTCTCTTTCTTCAGTTAACGTCATGTACAACGATTTTCATATGTTGAATCATCCTTGCATTCCAAAGAAATCCTACTTGGCCATGGTATATGATCCATTTAATATGCTACTGAATTTGATTTGCTAGTTATTTTGCTGAAAATATCTACATCAAGTTCATAATGGATACTAGTCCGTAGTATTCTTTTCTTGTTAGTGTCTTTGTCTGACTTTTGGTCTTGTTGAGGCACGTGAGCTCAGTAGTTGTGGCATGCTGGCTTAGTTGCCTTGCGGCATGTGGGATCTTAGTCCCCTGACCAGGGATCAGACCCGCATTCCCTGCATTGTAAGGCGGATTCTTTAGCACTGAACCACCAGGGAAGTCCCTAGTTCTTCTTTAAATGTTTGATAGAATTCACCAGTGAAACCATCAAGTCCAGGGCTTTTCTCTGTCAGAAAATTTTTGATTACTGATTCAATCTCTGTATTAGTTATAGGTCATTTCAGATTTTCTACTTCTTCATGATTTCATCTTGTTAGGTTTTGTGTTTCAAGGAATTTGTCCATCTAGGTTATCCAATTTGTTGGAGTACAATTGTTCACAATACCATCTTATAATCCTTTTTATTTGGGTGGAATTGGTAGTTATGTCCCCATTTTTGTTTCTGATTTTATTTTTTATTTTTAAAAAATATTTATTTATTTATTTAATTTTTGGCTGCATTGGGTTTCAGCTGCGGCGCGTGGGATCTTCGTTGGAATCTTCGTTGCGGCCTATGGGATCCTCTGCCAGGGCACGCGGGCTCCTCGCTGTGGCACAAGGGCTCAGTAGTTGTAGCATGCAGCCTCTCTAGTTGTGGCCCACATGCTCAGTAGTTGCAGCGCGTGGGCCCAGTTGCCCCATGGCATGTGATATCCCAGTTCCCTGACCAGGGATCGAACCCACGTCCCCTGCACTGGAAAGCAGATTCTTAACCATTGGACCACCAGGGAAGTCCCTGTTTCTGATTTTAGTCATTTGAGTCTTCTTTCTTTTTTTCTTAGTCTACCTAAAGGTTTGTCAATTTTGGTGATCTTTTGGTTTCATTGATTCCCTCTATTGCTTTTCTATTCTCTGTTTCCTTTTCTCAACTCTAAATTTTATTATTTCCTTCCTTCTGCTAGCTTTGGGTTCAGTTTCTTCTTTTTCTAGTTCCTTAAGCTGTAAAGTTAGGTTGTTGATGTGCTATCTTTCTTGTTAAAGAAAGCATCTAAAGCTATAAATCTGCCCCTTAGCAATGCTTTCACTGTGTCCCCTGAGTTTTGGTATGGTTGTGATTTTGTTTTCATTCATCTCTAAGTATTTTCTAGTTTCCCTTGTGATGTCTTCCTTCATCCATT
Organism: Eubalaena glacialis; assembly: GCF_028564815.1. NCBI lineage: Eukaryota > Metazoa > Chordata > Mammalia > Artiodactyla > Balaenidae > Eubalaena > Eubalaena glacialis. The sequence goes on along the minus strand of NC_083722.1, from coordinate 64,860,819 downwards.
GATTGTGAAAATGTGTGTTTAGTTTCCATAAATTTGTGAATTTTCCAGTCCTCTGTTGTTGGTTTCTAGCTTTACCCCATTGTGGTCAGATGATGTCACTTAATCTGTGGCCTAACATATGGTCTATCCTGGAAAATGTCCCTTGGGCAGTTGTGAAGAATGTGTATGCTGTTCCTGTTGGGTAGAGTGTTCCGTATATGTCTGTTAGATCTAGATGGTCAATGTGTTGTTTAAGTCCTCTATTTCCTTATCTTCTGTCTGTTCTACCCATTATTAAGAGTGGAGTACTGAAGTCCCCAACTATTATTATAGAGCTCTCTACTGTTTCCTTCAGTATTGTAGAGGTATCTACAGTACCCTTCACTTCTGTCATTTTTTGCTTCATATATTTTGCTGTTATGTTAATAGGTGCATGGATATTTATAAGTGTTGTATCTACTTGTTGTATTTAACCTTTTATTAATATGTGATGTACTTCCTTAAATAAGACAGAGAAAGAGAAATATTGTATGATATCCCTTATATGTGGAATCTAAAAAGAAATGATACAAATGAACTTACTTACAAAACAGAAACAGACTCACAGACTTAGAGAATGAACTTATGGTTACCGGGGGGAAAGGGATAGTTAGGGAGTTTGGGATGGACATGTACACACTGCTATATTTAAAATGGATAACCAACAAGGACCTACCGTATAGCACAGGGAACTCTGCTCAATATTATGTGGCAGCCTGGATGGGAGGGGAACTTAGGGGAGACTGGATACATGTATATGTATGGCTGAGTCACTTTGCTGTGTACCTGAAACTATCACAACATCGTTAACCGGCTATACTCCAATATAAAATAAAAAGTTAAAAAAAAATATGTAATGTACTTCTTTGTCTCTTGTAACCTTTTTTTTTTTTTTTTAATTGGAGTATAGTTGCTTTACACTGCTGTGAATCAGCCATATATATACATATATCCCCTCTTTTTTGGATTTCCTTCCCATTTAGGTCACCACAGAGCACCAAGTAGAGTTCCCTGTGCTATACAGTAGGTTCTCATTAGTTATCTATTTTACACATACTAGTGTATATATGTCAATCCCAATCTTCCAATTCATCCCCCCCCACATCCTGGTAACCTTTTTTGATTTAAAGTCTATTTTGTCTGATATTAGAGTAGCCACCTCTGCTCTCTTTTAGTTAGTTATTATTTGCATAGAATATATTTTTCCATCCTTTCACTTTCAATCTATTTGTGTCTTTGGATCTAAAGTGACTTGCTTATAGAGAGTGTATAATTGGATCATGTTTTTATCCATCCTGTTAATCTCTTTTTTTTTTTTTAAACTGTCAACTTCCAGCCTGTTTTGTTATTTATTTATTTATTTATTTATTTATTTATTTATTTATTTATTCATTTATTTATGGCTGTGTTGGGTCTTCATTTCTGTGCGAGGGCTTTCTCCAGTTGCGGCAAGCGGGGGCCCCTCTTCATCGCGGTGCGCAGGCCTCTCACTATCGCGGCCTCTCTTGTTGCGGAGCACAGGCTCCAGACGCGCAGGCTCAGTAAGTGTGGCTCACGGGCCCAGTTGCTCCGTGGCATGTGGGATCTTCCCAGACCAGGGCTCGAACCCGTATCCCCTGTATTGGCAGGCAGATTCTCAACCACTGCACCACCAGGGAAGCCCAATCTCTGTCTTTAATTGGACAGTTAATTCATTTACATTTAAAGCAATTACTGATAAGGAGGGACTTACTTCTGTCATTGTGTTATTTTTTTCATATGAGTTATAGCTTTTTTGTCCCTCATTTCCTATATTACTTATTTTGTGCTTAATTTTTTGTTGTAAAATGCTTAATTTTTTTTCTCATTTTCTTTTGTTTATATTCTATAGCTATTCTCTTTACGGTTACCATAGGGATTATATTTACCATGGTAAAGTTTTAACAATCTAATTTGAATTTACATCAGCTAACTTCAATAACATACAAAAACTCTTCTTCTTTACAGCACTATTCTCACCTCTTTTGGTTGTCGTTGTCATCACAAAATTACATCTTAATAAACTGTGTGCTCAAAAACATGAACTAATCATTCTTTTAAATGCATTAGTCTCTTAAATTACGTAGAAAAGAAGACTTGGAGTTACAAACCAATGTTACTGTAATACCAAGTTTTAGACCAATAACTGTTTTTAGTCATGTATCAGTCTCTTAAATTATGTAGAAAACAAAAAGTGCAGTTACAAACCATTGTTACAATAATACTAGCTTTTATACATCCCCATGTATTTACCTTTACTGAGATCTTTATTTCTTCATACTGCTTGCAGTTACTGTCCAGGGTCCTCTCATTTTACCTTGTAAGACTCCCTTAAGCATTTCTTGCAGGGCAGGTCTATTCCCTCAGCTTTTGTTTATCTGGAAATGTCTTAATTTCTCCCTCATTTTTGAAAAACAGTTTTACTGGATATATGATTCTTGGTTGACACTTTTTTCTTTCAGCACTTTGAATATATTGTCTCTCTGCCTTCTGGCCTCCGAAGTTTCTGATGAGAAATCTGCTGACAACCTTATTTAGGACCCCTTGTATGTGATGAGTCACTTTTCTCTTGCTGTTTTCAAAATTCTTTGTCTTTGCCTTTCATAAGTTTGATTATAATGTGAGTCTGTGAGTCTCTCAGAGTTCACCTTAGTTGGAGATCACTGAGCTTCTTAGATGTTTATATTCATGTCTTTCATCAAATTTGAGATGTTTCCAGCCATTATTTCTTCAAATATTCTCTCTGCCCCTTTCTTCTCCTTCTAGGCCTCCCACAGTGTGTATGTTGGTCTGCTTAATGGTATCCAAACAGGTCCCTCAGGCTCTATTCACTTTTCTTCAATCATTTTCCTTTCTGCTCCTCAGACTTGATAATTTCCATTTTTCTATCTTCAAGTTCACCAATTATTTCTTCTGCCAGCTCAAATCTGCACTTAAATCCTTCTAGTGAGTTTTTCATTTCACAATACAAGTTATTGTAGCTCCAGAATTTCTTTTTGGTTTCTTTTGAGGTTTTCTCTCCTTATTGATATTTAGATTTTATTCACACATCATTGTTTTGAGTTTTTCCATATCTTCCTTTAATTCTCTGAACATTTTAAGATGGTTGTTTTAAAGTCTTTGTCTAGTAGATCTGCCATCAGGCCTTTTCCAGTGATAGTTTCTGTTCGTTTATTTATTTCCTTTGAATAGGCCATACTTTCCTGTTTCACTGAGTGCTTTGTGATTTTTTTGTTGCTGTTGAAGACTGGACATTTGACTCTAATAAGGTGGTAATGCTGGAAATCAGATTCTCCCCCTTTCCTGGGGTTTGCTGTTTTTTGTTATTGTTTTTGTTTTTTTTGGGTTGTGGTAGGCTGTATCTGTGCTAAGCATCAGCCTGAAATGTAAAGTTAAGATCTTCTCAGATCTTTTCTGCACCTCTTCCTGGGAATGAACATTCACTTTCCAATTTTCCCTGCAAATGTAGTTTTGTTTTTTGTTTTTGTTTTTTTTTGGACATGCCACGTGGCTTGTGGGATCTTAGTTCCCCGACCAGGGAATCAAACCCAGGCCCTCAGCAGTGAAAGCGCAGAGTCCTAACCACTGGACTGCCAGGAAAGTCTCTATAGTTTTGTTTTGGTTTTTTTTTCCCCCTGTAGTTGTTTTTTGATGTCTTAGTCTTTAAAGTCTGGCTCCAAAAAGGGCAAGAAGAGAAGAGAAGGGAAGGAAAAAAAGGCTATGGCCTGTTAAAGTCCCTTGGAAATCACTTGGAAGGGAGGAGCTGCAACAACAATGGCTGCCTGTCTCTTTGCACCTCTGTGATCAGAAGCAATCAGTAATCAGAGCATATGCTGGATATTTGGAGGACAGGATCTTTTCTGCCACCATGGTTCCTGCAAGCTGCTCCAAAAACATGTGCATAGCTGCCTGCCAGGTGGCTGATAGGTGAGGAATGAGCAGCTCTGAAATTAACTGAAATTAACTGTAATTTACCTTCCAAGTCTTGCCCTAGAATTTTCAAGCGATCAGTGGAATGCAGAATTCCAACATTAGACAAATTCTGCCAATTCAATTGTTGTTTAGGTGGGGAGAAGATTCTTGGTGCTTCCTACTCTGCCATCTTCCCAGAATTCTCTCTTCTTTAGTTTCTTACCACTTGATTTTGCTTCTCTAAACAATACAGTATAATTGTGCCTGGTTTTGAACTTATATAAATGGAATCACAAGCTATATATTCTGACTAGCTTCGTTCACTCTATATTTTTATAATTTATTTAATGCTTTTGTATACAGTTGTAGTTCTATTCATTTTCATCACTATATAGTATTCCAAAGTATAAATTAACTACAATTTACTTATCCATTCTACTAACAAAAGACCTGGGACTGTTTCAAACTTTCAATGCTTATGAGCACTATGGCACACTGAAGTATGAGTTTCTCTACGCCATACACCTAGAAGCTAAAGTCTCTGGGTATGCATATCTTCCACTTAATAAAGTGTTGGTACTGTTTATATTCCCACCATCAGAGGGTGAGATTCTCCCTTGCTTTACATCCACACTGATAACTAGTACTGTCAGATGTGTTCGCTAGGTCAGTCAGTATAATGTGGTATCCCAATGTTATTTTACTTTGCATTTAATTGCTAACTAGTGAGGTTGACCACCTTTTATTATATTTATGTTTTGATGTCATTTGAGATTATCTGATTTTTCCTTAATGAGTTCTTTGTATGTTCTAAATTTGAGCCCCTTGTCAAGTTATTCATGCTGCAAATATCTTCTCTGTGGTTTTGCTTTTTTACTTATTAATGGTGACAAACTGTTCTTCTTTTGATGAACAGTAGTTGCTAATTTTACAGGAGCCAAATTTATCAATCTTTTTCTTTACGTTAGAACATGATGTGGCTTGGTTAAAATATTCCCTTACCTGAGGACATGAAGATGTGTGCCTAAATTATCTTCTAAAGCTGAAGAAACAATTCAAGGTTTCGGTGGTTATCTTCCTCCTGCCAAACACCTGACTGTTCCAGCAGTGTGGGACCAAGCTGAGGTTTTTTTCTCAAGATGATCTGCTTGATCTACAATCCTGCAGTTTAGCTATTCTGGAGTTTCACCCTGATGGAGGGGGCATTTCACCAGGATAGCAACACTGGCAGGCCTTGGATTCCAATTCTTATCTCTTTAGCTCTGAATCTGCGAAAAGTACACTTCCACATCTCAGATGCCTCTTCCTAATTGGCAAATACCCCATTTCTCCCAGGACAGAAGCAGTTCTGTATCACCTCTCTGTAGCATATTTATTCTTAAACGCAATGAGGTTTCTTGACTACTTCTCCTTTAAAAGAAAGTAAAGAATGCTAAGAAAACCCACAGATGACGACTTTAATGGGGATAAGGAGTAGATAATTGTAAGGTAATGAGTAATGGTCAGAAAATGCCTAAGACTGAAAATGAAGGATGAGTAGTGGAAGATATCTTGAGAGTCAGTAGGGATGTGTCAACATAGTATGTTTGACCAAAGAGGGTCCAGGGGATAGAAGAGAAAACTGACTAAGAAAACATAACAGATAAGTAATGTGGTCCTATCAACCATTAAACCAAAACAAAAAGAAATACTAATCATTACCTGCAATCTGTACTGAGCCATCTTCTCCAAGAAGAATATTGCCAGCTTTCACATCTCTTTAAGAAAAAAAAAAAATCACTTATTAAAAAACACCTATTCTTTGGAGTCACATAATTTAAGCAGTTCACTATATTCACCACAACACTGTCAATATTTTAATGTTCTATTTTGCAGTAAAGGGTATTAAGGCCAATAGTAGAATTTTAAAAATTGCAGTCACTTGTACTAGAATCCAAACATTGTAAACAATAACATATAGCTTTTTACTATTAAATTTGGAAAATCTGAGGTTATTAAATACTCAATTGACATAATAGTGGCCAAAGAATGTGACCCTCACTTACTATCACCTTATCTACTTTTTAAAATACAATGATTTTTTTCTACACCCTAATATATGATCAAAATTTTTAAATGGTATGTGGTTGAAAACAGGGACTATTCTATGCCTGTAGCATAAATACATGATGTAAATTATTCAAACATCTCTATATTCTTATTAGTAACTATATATAACAACTCAAGTAATACATGAACACATTCCTGTTATAAAAACCTAAACATCACTGAAAAGGCCAAAGTTCCTTTTGACCACTGTTCTCAAGTCTAGTATTCTCTCCAAAGTTTTCAACCATTATCAGTCTAGTTAACAGAATATGTTCCTGTGACATATCTGGGCTTTTCTTCCAACATAAATGATACTGTACTATCCCTTCAAATCTACAACTTGTTTTTCTCATGCAATAATGTGTCAGTAATATCTAGCAAAATTTACAATCCCTAATTCCTATGAGTAATCCACTTCTTTGATAACCTAGAGAAACTCTCACAATGTTCACAGAATGTACAAGGGGGTTGTCTACAGAATTGTTTGTAATAACAAACCAAAAATGGTAGCAACCTAGAAAGCCAACAACAGCAAAAAGATTAAATTAATTCTGTTACATCCATGAAATGGATTAAGGTCAATCAACATGTCATGCCCTCTAATACATAATACATACTGCTAAGTGAACAAATCAAATAGGACAGTGCATTTTGTATGCCACCATTAATGTTACACACACACAAACACACACACCCTTTTCCATACACAGAGAGCAATGAATTTATTTCCTTTAGTGGAGAGGAGTGGGATCAGAGTCTTGTGGGAATGGACTCACCTATTTGTTTCATAATTAAAAATAAATATAATTAAATAAAAAAGAGCCAGGCCTTGAAGCTAGACAAGAAAGAAAAGCGAGGCTAGTTCATGGAAGAAGACCCTGTTTGTCAGGAAAAAGAACCAGTGAAAGGACACTTCATCTCTTCCTTGTCCCTGTCTTCTTTCCCCTATCCTTAGCTATAACCATTCCTTGGTAAACAATGAACAACAGTTTCACAACTGTGTGTAGCAACGTCACCATACCAAGAGTATACAATACCTTTCCTGAATATATACTGAATCATTCGGAAATCATGTTACTGAGTATTTTTTTCTGCTTATAAATCCAAGCAATTTATAGGACCTTTCCCAGAGGCTGACTTAGAATGGAGGTTGGCTCACTTTGCCCTACAAACCTAAAGTCTACACCATGAACAGGAGAGAACTGAGGATATTTCCTTCCCTTGGTGACAAGACCATTCAACTAAGGCAACCATGAACCTTCAACTCCTTTTTCTGAGCTCATCTGGAATGATATCTAAAACTTAACGGAAAAACCAATGTATAGTTTAGTCACTTCCTCCTCTGTGTTTCTGCAGCAGGCTGTAATGTTAGTACAGATCATAAAAATATAATCTTTCTCATTTCACCATGAGTCATATCTTAGTACATTTCTATATCATCTGTACTTACTTAATATTATAATTAGTGCATAGGGGGCATCTCCCAGATACTCATCAAATAGATTTAAATAATAGAAGACAACCTGCCTTAAATCTTCTTATGGAGATAAGTGAATCATTAAATCAATCCATCCATCCAACTAAACACTAAAATAAAAATGGATTGTTTCTGAAGAGATGTGGAGTAGTAAATCAATCAATCCAACTAAATACAAAAATAAAATTGTTCCCTCCTGCCATCCCACCTCCCAACTCCCACCTCTTAACTCTGTTCCAAATATTAGGCTTATAAACCAGTATGCTGTAATCAAATAGGACAACTAACTATCCATCTAAATAGGAAAGCAGTTAAACTATGGTATATCTATATAATGAAATACTACGAATACTAACGAATATATATGTTAATATGGAACAATCTCCAAATATATTAAGTGAAATAAGAATACTACATACATCATGTTGCCATTTGTCTTTTTTTTTTTAAGCAGGAGGGAGAGAGATATATACAGTATGTTTATATTTCCATAAAATCTCTCTCAAAGGAATCACAAGAAAATGGCAAGAAGTGGTTCCCTTTAGACCAGGGTACTAGAGGTTCAGTGAAGGAAGGAGATTTTTTCTTTTTTTTAATGCTTTATTATATTTATTTATTTTTTGTTTGTTTATTTATTTATTTATTTATTTATTTATTTATTTATTTATGCCTGCCTGCCTTGGGTCTTTGTTGCTGTGAGCGGGCTTTCTCTAGTTGCAGCGAGCGGGCGCTACTCTTCGTTGCGGTGCGGGCTTCTCATTGTGGTGGTTTCTCTTGTTGCAGAGCACAGGCTCTAGGTGCGCAGGCTTCAGTAGTTGTGGCACGCAGGCTAAGTGGTTGTGGCTCGCGGGCTCTAGAGCTCAGGCTCACCAGTTGTGGTGCACAGGCTTAGTTGCTCCGCGGCATGTGGGATCCTCCCGGACCAGGGTTCGAACCCGTGTCCCCTGCCTTGGCAGGCGGATTCTTAACCACTGCGCCACCAGGGAAGTCCCTAAAATGCTTTATTTTTTTTTAGAACAGTTTTAGATTTACATAAAAATTGAGAAGATAGTGCAGAGGAGTTCCCATACACCTGTCACTCAGTTTCCCCTATTGTTAACATGACACATTAAATGGTTCTGTTGCCACAGTAATGAACTAGTATTGATGCATTACTATTAACTAAGGTCTACAATTTATTCAAATATTTTAGTTTTAACCTAATGTCCTTTTTCTTTCCCAGGATACCATGTTCCATTTAGTTGTCATGTCTTCTTAGGGGCTTCTCTTGTCTGTGACAGTTAATCTTTGACTTTCCTTGTTTTTAATGACCTTGACAGTTTTGAGGAGTAATGGTCCAGTATTTTGTAGGATGCCCCTCTATTGGAATTTGTATGATGTTTTCCTCATGATTAAACTGGTGTTATGAGTTTTGGGAAGGAAAACCACAGAAGTCAAGTGCCATTTTCATCACATCATATCAAGAGTACATATTTATCACCATGTTTTAGCACAGTAGATATGGTGAAGACTTGTTTTTTTATCACATACCATTTGTACCATTTGAATTTCTAAGCCTATATTTGCATTACCCATTCAAATAATGTTTTCTAAGCTTTTGTCTTAAGTGAAGAAACAGTAATCCATTTTCAGTAGAACCTACACTTTGGGTGACTACTTTTCCTGATCAGTTCCCCAGATAATCAATTCATGTTTCCCTTTTCAAACCAAAAGTGTAAAATATAGAACAGTTTCCAAGAGTAAAAGCAGAGGAAGATCATGAAGCTAAATGGCTCACTGGACAATTAAACACACCACAGTCTGTCCTCACACACAACAGGGCAAATGACCTTTCAAGGAAAAGATTTGTAACTAAATCTCTGGAAATCAACATAATAGTCCTTAACTGAAGAACCTTTGTTACCTGCCTCAAAGGATATCAAGCAACCCAACAGCCCCAACAGTTAAATCCTCCAACCACTTTTAAATAGCAAGAACAGTGAGTGTTGTTTTTCACAGCTTGATGCCATTTCTCACAAGTCACTACTGCACCAAAGTTACAGATTCCTTTTAAAATTAAAAGGAATATCATAGACATACTTGACTTTCTCATTAGTACAGAACACAAGTTTCTCCCCATCACATTTTTTAAAAATTTATTTACTTTTAGTTATTTTATTTTTGCCTGTATTGGGTCTTCATTGCTGTGCGCGGGCTTTCTCTAGTTGCGGCGAGCAGGCTTCTCATTGCGGTGGCTTCTTTTGTTGCAGAGCACGGGCTCTAGGCGCACGGGCTTCAGTAGTTGTGGCACATGGGGTCAGTAGTTGTGGCTCGTGGGCTCTAGAGCACATGCTCGGTAGTTGTGGTGCACAGATCGAACCCATGTCCCTGCATTGGCAGGCGGATTCTTAACCACTGTGCCACCAGGGATCAAACCCGTGTCCCTGCATTGGCAGGCGGATTCTTAACCACTGTGCCACCAGGGATCGAACCCGTGTCCCTGCATTGGCAGGCGGATTCTTAACCACTGCACCACCAGGGAAGCCCCCCATTACATTTTTATGACTCATCAATAGGCACAGTTTATGGAAAACATGAAAAAGGCCAAGAGAAGAAATGAATCAAGACAAAAGCTGGAAAATACGCTACATTTAGGCATCTTAAACTGACTAAATATCTACCATTTCTGTTAAAGCTAACCTCTTTAAATGGGAAAAATATTTGGGTACGTAGATACAGAGAGAAAAGTGTAAGTCTAATTTAGAGACCTGTTCACCCTAGTCAAAACCTCTAAAGCCTGGGGAGTCAAGGAGAAAACACAGTAGAAACAGAGTAAAATTATTTGACCTAATCCACCAGACTGACACAAATCTACCTGAAATAACAATTGGACTCTAAAGATATGAGAAGTAACAAAACCTACTAAAAACATCCATCTCTGTTTCCCAGTAAAACAACTTTATCCCAACTTTCTCCTGTTGAAATCTCAGTGCGTCTCAGCTAAACTGTAAGTAGGGTTCTTAGCCTTGGCTGCATATTAGGATCTCTTGGGGAACTTTCAGAAGTCCCAATGCCAAGGCCTCATCATAGACCAGTTAAATGAATTTCTGGCAGTGGATCCAGGAACCAGTACTTATTAAAGTTTCCCAGGTGATTCCAATATGAAGCCAACATTGAGGTTCTCGGATTTTATGTGTAAGAGAATTTCCATTCCAGCAACACGGCAGAGACTTTCATCACTTACTACCCAGGCCTTGGCCCCAAGATACACCATTCCCCTTCTCCAAACACACAGAAATGCTGGATTAATTAGGGGGGGAAACTGCCACATAAATGAACATGAAATAAAGAAAAGGAAATCTTCAATCTTCAGAAATGAAAAGGACACTTAAGAGCAGAGCAGTAAGCCTTGGGAGACAGAACAGAGATACTCCCCCAAATAGCTAGGGAGCTCAGGCTTTAAAATCCACCCATAAACAGAAAACGTGGCATTGGGCTAGCTTAAGGTTGAGAAAGAGAACTGAGACCCCTTCATAAACCTAGGACCCTGGGAAGACTGAGCCACAATGAAACATACTTGCCAAAGGCAAGCCAGTAAAGCCATATTAAAATAATACCTAACTGTCTTCAATACAAAAGCATTTCTAGGAATAAAAAGCGTCATTATATAACAACAACAAAAAAGGGAATAATTTACCAAGAAGATAACAATCCTGAACCTGTATGTACCTATAAAATATCTTTCAATCGCAGAGGACTATAGTTCAAAGGGGTCATTAGTGTTGTAGGGCTAACTTCAACTAACTTCTGGCCACCACGGTTCTGATGTGAAGTCAACTCCTAATCATACTGATGCTCTGTCTTAGTCTGTTCAGGCTGCTATAACAAGAATACCAGACTGGGTAACTTAAACAACCAACATTTATTTCTCACAGTTCTGGAGGCTGGAAAGTCCAAGATCAAAGCAGGGGCAGATCTGGTGCCTGGTGAGGAGCTGCTTCCCTGTTCATAGGTGACCACCTTTTCGCTGTATCTTCACAAGGCAGAAGGGGCAAGGGAATTCTCTGGGGTCTCTTTTATAAGGACACTAATACCATTCATGTGGGCTCTACCCTCATGACCTATGTACCTCCCAAAGGCTCCACCTCCAAATACCACCACATTGAGGATTAGGTTTCAACATATGAATTCTGAGGGGACACAAACATTCGGTCTATAGCACTCCCCCTACATGATAAGTTGTTTTTCTCTTGCTGCCTTCAAGATATTCTCTTTGTGTTTAGGTTTCAATAGTGTGACTATGATGTGTCTAGGTATAGATCTCTTTGTATTTATCTTAATTGTGGTTCGTTAAGCTTCTTAAATTTGTAGATTAATGTTCTTCCTCAAATTTGGAAGTTTTAGGTCACTATTTCTTTCAATATTTTTTGGTCCCTTTTACTCATTTAGCTAAATGAGAGCTGATAAATTTAACAAAGTAGATGTTACAGTCATACAAAATTGAGCACAGATTGAATTTGTGCCTGAACTTGATGTAAGTCAATTTTATTGCTTTCTAAAAAAGACAGTGGACTTAACCTGTATTTCAGTGTGTATTTTGGGTTAATTTTACCATTGACTATATACAGTCTGCATATGTAAAGGTTTAGGGAAAAGAATATACTTCTATCCATGTTCTGAAGTGAGGACTTTGACTTTTAAAAATAGAGATACAGATATGTTAAATAAGATAACAATTGCATATTTAAAGAATAATAATTCAGTGGCAGATCTAAATTCTATTGAGTTAGTAACTAAAAACTATAATTGATATTTAAACCAATGTATGCCCAGCTTCACTGATTAGCACAGTATTTCCTAGAAGACTTTGGAAGTAGACTGCTAAATTCAGATCCAAGCTCTGTCACTAGCTGGGTGACCTTTGGCAAGTTACTTAACTCTCTTTGCCTTGGTTTCCTCATCTGTAAAAGAGGAATAATAATAGTACCAGGGGCTTCCCTGGTGGCACAGTGGTTAAGAATCCACCTGCCGGGCTTCCCTGGTGGCGCAGTGGTTAAGAATCCGCCTGCCAGTGCAGGGGACACGGGTTCGAGCCCTGGTCTGGGAAGGTCCCATGTGCCGTGGAGCAGCTGGGCCCGTGTGCCACAACTACTGAGCCTGAGTGCCACAACTGCTGAAGCTTGCGTGCCTAGAGCCCGTGCTCTGCGACAAGAGAGGCTACCCAATGGGAAGCCCACGCACTGCAATGAAGAGTAGCCCCCGCTTGCCGCCCATGCAGCAACAAAGACGCAACACAGCCAAAAAAAACCGAAAAGAGTAGCCCCTGCTCACCACAACTAGAGAAAGCCCGCACGCAGCAACGAAGACCCAATGCAGGCAAGAATAAATAAATTTATTAAAAAAAAAAAAAAAAAATCCACCTGCCAATGCAGGGGACATGGGTTTGAGCTCTGGTCCGGGAGGATCCCACATGCCGCGGAGCAACTAAGCCCGTGTGCCACAGCTACTGAGCCTGTGCTCTAGAGCCCGTGAGCCACAACTACTGAGCCTGTGTACCACAACTACTGAAGCCCACATGCCTAGAGCCTGTGGTCCACACAAAGAGAAGCCACCGCAGTAAGAAGTAGGCACACGGCAACAAAGAGTAGGCCTTGCTCACCGCAACTAGAGAGAAAGCCCATGCGCAGCAATGAAGACCCAATGCAGCCAAAAATTAATTAATTAATTTTTAAAAAATAGTAACAACTCATAAAATAATTGTGAAGATTAAATCAGGTTAAGGTAGAAAATACACTTAGAAAAGTATTTAGGGACTTCCCTGGCGGTCCAGTGTCTAAGACTCCATGCTCCCGATGCAGGGGGCCCGGGTTCGATCCCTGGTCAGGGAACTAGACCCCATATGCCACAACTAAGAGTTCACATGCTGCAACTAAAGATCCCACATGCTGCAACTAAGGCCCGGCGCAGCCAAATAATAAATATTAAAAAAAAAAAAAAAAAAGTATTTAGCACACAAGTTGCAGTGAATGCTAGCTGTCATTATTATCTACACCAGGGGTCAACATTTTCTTAAAGGGCCAGATAGTAAATAGGGTTTGTGGGGCAGATGATATCTGTCACCACTACTTTTTCTCTGTAGTGCTAAAATGTGCATGGCTGTGTTTTAAAAAAGAAACCAAAAAAGAAACCAAAAAAACAGGCATCAGGCTGCATTCATCCTGTGGGCCAGAGTCTATCAATCACTGATGATCTATATGGTGTTAAAATAAATTTTTTTTCCTCTCACATGACAGTCTGGGCATGAGCGACATCAGTTCAGCATGGTAACTCCACAGAGTAGGTGATTCAGGTTCCTCATATTTTATTGCTCTACCATCTCTAAGTTCTTGCTGCACAGTTCAAGATGCCTTACTACCACATCCACATTTCAATGGAAGGAAGGAAAGGGCAAACAGAGGTTATGTCACTTTCTGTGAGCAGTGGTTCTCAGGGTATTTGGCAATGTCTAGAGATATTTTAGGTTGTCGCAATGGGCACTGGGGGCAGTGTGTACGTGTGTGCGCTACTGGCATGTAATAGGTAGAAGCCGGATATGCTGCTAGATCTGTTCTGTAACGCACAGGATAGCCCCTGCAACAAAGAATTGCCCAGCCCAAAAGTCAGTGGTGCTGGGACTGATAAAACCTGTTAAGGGAACACTATTGTTTTCATCACAGTGGCTAGAAACTAAATCACACAGTCAAATCTGGCCTGCATGGGAGGCTATGAAATGTTGCCTTTCCTCTGGATGTTCATGTGCCCAGTAAAAAATGTCTTTTTTCTTTTAATTCTAAAACAAGGGGAGACATATTAGGGGCCAATTAGCAGTCTATGGCATATGTCTTTCTAGAAGATTATTTGATGAACATGGAATCAGAACTGAGGTATTAACTGAATTATGTTCATTGCTAGTATCAAGGTATGTATCCACAAGGTTATCACCATTCAGAGGACAGGAATCCTGTTTTTCAGGGCACCTTTTCCCTTGACAGTGTGGGAAATAAATTCCTAAACATTTACCCTTTGGTCATGCCCCCTTTTCAGTCATTTGTTAACACATTATTTTAACTAGGTACAAAACAACTGATTACGTACAATTTTAGATGAAAAATCCTATTGTCTTAAGAATATACTTTCAGTGTTTCCAAGATTTCTAGTTTAAATGTTATTCCTTAGAATCAATTACTCTCTTTTATCCTCATAAAAAGAAAGTTTGGGGTTTCCCTGGTGGCGCAGTGGTTAAGAATCCACCTGCCAATGCAGAAGACACGGGTTTGAGCCCTCATAACTACTGAGCCTGTGCTCTAGAGCCCGTGAGCCACAACTACTGAGCCCACGTGCCACAACTACTGAAGCCTGCACGCCTGGAGCCCATGCTCCACAACAAGAGAAGCTACCGCTCCCTGGTGGCACAGCGGTTAAGAATCCGCCTGCCAATGCAGGGGACACGGGTTTGAGCCCTGGTCTGGGAAGATCCCACATGCCGCAGAGCAACTAAGCCCGTGCACCACAACTACTGAGCTACTGAGCCTGCGCTCTAGAGCCTGCAAGCCACAACTACTGAGCCCCCGTGCCACAACTACTGAAGCCTGTGCGCCTAGAGCCTGTGCTCCGCAACAAGAGAAGCCACTGCAATGAGAAGCCCGTGCACGGCAACAAAGAGTAGCTCCCGCTCACCACAACCAGAGAAAAGCCCGCGCACAGCAAAGAAGACCCAATGCAGCCAAAAATAAAATAAATAAAATAAAATAAAATAAATTAAAAAAAAAAAGAAGCCACTGCAATGAGAAGCCCATGTGCCGCAACAAAGAGTAGCCCCCACTCACCACAACTAGAGAAAGCCCGTGCGCAGCAATGAAGACCCAACGCAGCCAAAAATAAAAATTAATTAATTAAAAAAAAGTTTGTTTCCTTTGTAAGACTTAAGCAGGTGGAAAAAACTTAAACAACTGGAAAGAATTATTCATTTTTCCTAGAATGAGATGCTTCTATAGATGACTGATTTCACTTACTATACACTGATTTTCTTTAAAATGCTTCTACTCTCAGGGTAATCTAATCAAAAGTTTGTGTGTAGGGGGAGGGAATACCTTGTTTTTTTCCTCCATATTCTGATTACTCCTTAAAACCTCAGTTTTACAAACTGGTAGTCACCTGATCTTTGATCAGTTACTTTTCTGGGCCTTTGCTTGTCTGTTTGCTGACGGATTAGGGTTAAGTAGGTGACTTTTTTTTTAACTGAGGTATAAAATTGTAAGATATAAATAAATAAGATATATTGTAAGATAAATAAATTTGTAAGATATAAATAAAGCTGTAAGATATTTAAAGTGTACAATGTGATGGTTTGGTACACATATACACTGGGAAAGGATTAACTCCATAGAGTTAATTAACACATTTATCACCTCACATATTTACTTTTATTTTTTGAGAACATTTAAATCCTACTCTCTTAGCAAACTGCAATAATATGATACAGTGTTATCCACTATAGTCAACATGATATACATTAAATCCTCAGACCTTATTCATCTTATAACTGAAAGTTTGTACTTTCATCAACCTCTCCCTGTTTCCCTCACCCACTCAGCCCCTGGCAACCACTTTTCTACTCTCTATTTCAATGAATTTAACTGTGTGTGTGTGTGTGTGTGTGTGTTTTAAGATCCCACATATTAAGTGATACCATGTAGTATTTGTCTTTCTCTGTCTGGCTTAATTCACTTAGCATAACATGCCCTCCAAGTTCATCCATGTTGTCACAAATGACAGGACTTCCTCCTTTTTATGGATGAATAAAGTCCATTGTGTGTGTGTGTGTGTGTGTGTGTGTGCATCACAATTTCTTTTTCCATTCATCCATGACACACACTTAAGTTGTTTCCATATCTTGGCTAATGTGAATAATGCTGAATATGGGAGTACAGATATCTCTTTGAGATAATGACTTCATTTCTTTTGGACGTATACCCAGCAATGGGATTTCTGGATCTTATTGTAATTCTTTTTTTTTTGGCTGTGCCACAAGGCTTGTGGGATCCTAGCTGCCAGACCAGGGATCAAACCTGTGCCCCCTGCATTGGAAGTGTGGAGTCTTAACCACTGGACCGCCAGGGAAGTCTCCCTGTAATTCTATTTTTAATTTCTTGAGGAACATCCATACTGTTTCCACAGTGGCTGTACCAGTTTACACTCCCAACATCAGTACACAAGGGTTTCCTTTCTCCATATCCTTGACAGCATCTGATATCTTGTCTTTTTGTTTTGTTTTGTTTTGTTTTTTGGCTGCACCACACGGCTTGTGGGATTTTAGTTCCCTGGCCAGGGATTGAAGCCTGGCCCTTGGCAGTGAAAGCACGGAGTCCTAACCACTTGACCACCAGGGAATTCCCTGATATCTTGCTTTTTTGATAACAGACATCCTAACAGGTGTGAGATGATATTTCATTGTCGTTTTGATTTGCATTTCCCCAATGGTTAGTGATGTTGATCACCTTTTTCACATGTATCTGTTGGCTACTTATATGTGTTCTTTGGAAAAATGTCTATTCAGGTCCTTTTCCCATTTTTTAATTGGGTTGTTTTTATTTTTTTGCCTCTGAGTTGTATGAGTTCCTCCTATTTTGGGGATGTTATCCCCTTATCAGACATGTGGTTTGCGAATATTTACTCCTATTTAGTAGGTTGCCTTTTTACTTTTTTGATGGTTTCCTTTGCTGTGCAGAAGCTTTTTAGTTTGATGTGGTCTAGTTTTTAAAGTTTTTGCTTTTGTTGCCTTTGCTATTGGTGTCAAATCCAAAAAATCATTGCCAAGACCAATGTCAAGGATATGTTTTCTTCTAGGAGTTTTATAGTTTCAGGTCCTAAGTTCATGTCTTTAATCCATTTTGAGTTGATTCCTCTGTATGGTATAAGATAGAGGTCCAGTATCATTTTTTGTATGATGTTTGTCGTGGGCTTATCATAAATGGCCTTTACTATGTTAAGGTACATTCCCTCTATACCCAGTTTGTCAAGAGTTTTCATTATGAAAGGATGTTGAATTTCGTCAAAAGCTTTTTCTGCATTTATTGAGATGACCATGATTTTATCGTTCATTTTGTTAAAGTGGTGTATCATAGTGATTGATTGATTTGCAGATGTTGGACCACCCTTGCATCCCTGGAATAAATCCCACTTAATCATTCTGTATGATCCTCTTAACATATTGTTGAATTTTGTTTGCTAACATTTTGTTGAAGATCTCTGCGTATATGTTTATCAAGGATATTGGCCTGTAATTTTCTTTTCTTGTAGTGTCCTTGTCTGGCTTTGGTATCAGGGTAATGCTGGCCTTGTAAAATGAGTTTGTAATGTTTCCTCCTCTTCTAGTTTTTGGAAGAGTTTGAGAAGGATTATTATAAGTTCCTCTTTAAATATTTGGTAAAATTCACCAGTGAAGCCCATCAGTCCTGGATTTTTGTTGGGAGGTTTTTGATTATTGAATTGATCTCCTTAGTAGTAATTGGTCCATTTAGATTTTCTATTTCTTCATGATTCAGTCTTGGTAGATTGTATGTTTCTAGGAATTTATCCATTTCTTCTAGGTTGTACAATTTGTTGGCATGTAATTGTTCATAGTAGTCGCTTATGATCCCTTATACTTCTGTGGTATCAGCTGTAATGTCTCCTCTTTCATTTCTGAATTTAATTTATTTGAGTCCTCTCTCTTTTTCTCTTGGTGAGTCTAGCTAACAATTTGTCTATTTATCTTTTTAAGAAACCAGTTCTTAAAAACTGGTTTCACTGACCTTTTCAACTGTCTTTTTAGTCTGTATTTCATATATTTCCACTGTAATGTTTTTATTTAACTTCCTTCTGCTAACTCTGGGCTCAGTCTGTTCTTATTTTTGTAGTTCCTTAAAAGTAGGTGATTTTAAATGTTATATCTTGTTGTGTTCTTCCACTCTTTTTCTGCTTTCTTTGGTTTTAATTGAGCATTTTATATGATTCTATTTTTCTCTCCTCTCTTAGCATATTAATTCTTCTATTTTTCCTTTTTTAGTGGTTGCCCTAGAGTTTGCTCTACACATTTACAACTAATCCAAGTCCACTTTCACATAGCACTATACCACTTTCCTGAGTTTTCTTTCAATCTCATATATCCTGGACTGGGTATTATAGTCTTGCAACCCAGAACTGTCAATAGGCATAGACCGAAAAAAAAAAAAAAGAAGCAGCTCTAAGCCTGCTCTCTGTGGCCAAAGGATCAGGAAAGGGGCAGCACAGCTCAGACCTAGCAGGGACCCCATCCCTGACTACATAGCTGGAGTGGAAGGCTGACCCACTAGGCCAGAACCAGAGGTGCCAATGAAGACCAGACAGGAAACTCCACTGCCCAATCCACATCTAGTGCAGCAGGTAGGCCCATGCTGCCTACACCAGCACCACCGATAGGCCCAGCCAATATCTCCCATTCTTCCACCCAGCAGCAGAAAGTGACCCAGGTCTGGCACCTCTTGGTCCTCTACACCAGGGGTCCCCAATCCCCAGGGTCGCAGACCAGTACTGGGCCGTGGCCTGTTCTAAACCATTCCCCCACCCCCACCCCAGTGTGTGGAAAAATTGTCTTCCATGAAACCAGTCCCTGGTGCCAAAAAGTTTGGGGACCGCTGCTCTACACAGTGGCAAAGGATGACCCAGACCCAGTGTCTCCCAACTCCCCACTCAGTAGCAAAAGGTGGCCCAGAAAAGTGCCTTTCATGTCCACAGGCAATACCACAGAATGAGTGGGAGCCCGATTGCGGCCAGGTGGCCTGGTCCACAAGGTGAGCCCAAGAAGTGCTCACAGACCCAAGGCACAGCCACTATCTCCCACCTTCCACCTAGCAGCACCAGGCCTGGGGAAGGGCACTCTACTCCAATGGGTGGCATCAGCAGGGATTGAGAAGAGAGCCCCAGCAGTGCCACAGGAACAAAACAAACCAGAACAACACTGCAAGGGCTCTAAAAAATCAGGGCAATTGCCTGCTAAAATATATTATTTCAGTATATTATTATTTCAATAGGATCAAGAGTCTCCTAACATAACATCCAAAACATCCATGATAAAATTAAAAAAAAAAATCATTCAACATACCAAGAACCAGGAAAAACTTCAAAAAGAAAAGACAACTAAATGATGTCAACACAAAGATGAATCAGGTTTTGGAATTATTTGACAAGAATTTTAAAGCAGCCATCATGAAAATGCTTCTAACATGCAATTTGGAATTCTCAAAACAAATGAAAAACAGAAAATCTCAGCAAAAAAAACAAAAGCTATAAAAAAGAACCAAATAAAAATTATATAACTGAAAACCTACACTAACTGAAATAAAAAGCTCAAGGAATGGGTTCCAGAGTAGAATGGAGAGGACAGAGGATAGAATCAACAAACCTGAAAACAAATCAAGAAAATTTACTCAATCTGAACAGAGTGAAAATAGGCTGAAAACTGAGCCTCAGGGATTATGGCACAATATGGTACAATAACAAAAGATCTAACATTTCCATCATTAGAGTCCCAGAAGAAGATGAGGGAAAACAGCTTGCAAAGGTATTCAAAGAAATAATGGCTGAAAACTTCCCAAAATTGGTGAAGACAAAAACTTATAGATTCAAGAAGGTTAGGAACCCCAAACAGGATAGACGTGAAGAAATCCACACTAAGACATATCATAATTAAACTTGTCAAAACCAAACTTTGGGACTTATCTGGTGGTCCAGTGGGTGAGACCCTGAGCTCCCAATGCAGAGGGCCTGGGTTCGATCCCTGGTCTGGGAACTAGATCCCGCATGCATGCTGCAACTAGGAGTTTGCATGCCACAACTAAGAAGCCTGCATGCCGCAACTAAGAGTCTGCATGCTGCAACCAAAAACATCCTGCATGCGGCAACTAAGACCCAGCGCAGCCAAAATAAATAAATAAATAAATAAATAAATAAATAAATAAATAGGTTTAAAAAAAAAAAAAAAAAAGAAACAATCTTTTTTTTTTTTTTTTTTTGGCTACGCCATGTGACATGTGGGATCTTAGTTCCTCGACCAGGGATTGAACCTGTGTCCCCTGCACTGAGAGCGCACAGTCTTAACCACTGGACCGCCAGGGAAGTCCCACGAAGAAACAGTCTTGAAAGTAGCCAGAGAAAAGCAACATATTGCCTAAGAACACCAATTCACATGACAGATTTCTCATCTCAAACCATGAAGGCCCCAATTAAGTACCACAGCATCTTTCAGGTGCTGAAAGAAAAGAACTGTCAACTACAAATTCTTATATCCAGGGAAACTATCCTTCAGAATGATGGGGAAATAAATATATCTTCAAATGAAGGAAAACCAAATCCAGGGACTAAACAAATTTGTACTAACACAGAATCCACCACCATTTGTACAGATAACAATTCTTGTTATCTGTACGCAGGGACTGAATAGATATAATTAGCCAGAAATACTTGAACCATGAAATGTTACACAGGTTTTCAAATGTCATTTTATTTAAAAAAATAATAATAATTTTTAATTTTAAAAAGTGATTTTACAAAAGCTTTTAATAATTTGAGAAAATAGTCAAGATATAACATAAAGGAAACAAAAAAGAAACAGACAAAATTATACATACAGTTTTGTTTTAAATATCTGTAAGCATATAAAAGAAACTGGAAAAGAATATTCCAAAATGTTATCAGTGATTGCAATGATTGACTCCCATAGGAAATTAGGAATTTCTCCTGTTCCTAGAGTTTCCAATTTGACTAAAGTACTTGTAACTTTCAAATGCTTACTAGCTGTGTAACCACAATGTACTGGAACTAGTAATACAAAGAACCCTGCTAACACTCAGAGATTATGATTAACTGTGCAAAAGAATGGGGAATAGCCTCAATGAAATGATACAGCACAACTATCACTGCACTTATCCAAAAGAGAAGAGTGTTGTCTTTTACATACCTGTGAATCTGTCCATTTTTATGCAAGTATTCCAACCCCTCCAGCACTTCTCTGAGTATTGTAGCAATGGTAGCTTCATCTAGGACTCCACTTTTATGTTCCCCCTTTGCCACAATGTGCTTAATAATATCCAGAACAGAACCTGAAAAGAGAAGACACAGTTTTCCATAATTTTTTAACTCATTCAATATAATTCAGAGCGATTTTTAAATCAAAACACGTGTAAACCTTTTCATAAACTTAGCTGTGTAGGAAAGAAAGGAAAAAATAGTAAATATAAGGAAATACAGAAGTTTAAAGGTAATAATTTATTCTCGATTCCACTCTAAAACAGAAAGCAGCCTGCTAATATCCAAATAGTAGTGTTACACCAGCATCTTCTTTAGACTTCTAATGAGAATCTGAAAAAGGTAATAGAGGATTTTTAATCACCTCTGAAGAATCCCTAGGTAAACCATGCCCATCAATAACACTTTAGTATAAGATATAACAAACCAATCTAGGCTTCCAACATCAGATTAGAGTATGCAACATTGTATAAATAAAGATATAAAACACAATTGAAACGCAGGTCAAATTACATAAGAAAACTTGGAAAGTAAATATCACATGTGTATGCAAACTAATTTAAGGGTTAAAATTATGTTTCAGGTTAATAAGTAATAGAAATAAAACAGGTAAGGCAAAGAAAAATATGAAAAGAATAAAAATGGCAGTTCTTTTAAAATAACGGCCCAGATGTATTATCAATCCCATTCTTCCCAGGATGGGAAATAATGCTCCTCCTAAAAATCAGAGAGAGGGAGGGAAAAGACACCCATATAGTAATTAAAGTCACAGAATGCTGTCTACCATAACTGATGATTATTAAAAAAAAGTTTGCTAGAGATTGGTAAGATTTCTGGCAGTACAATGGCCCATAAAGATCACAGAACCAAAGCAAAACAATCTCCAATATTAAAAACTGTGCCAAGAAATCTGAAACATAACATAAACTGCACTGAAAAGACTGGATACCCATTTCTTGGCAAATGCTTCTGTTGAAAACAAGCCCTGGTGGATGCTTTTTATTGCACACACTTAAAAAGAAAAAAATGTACTTCCAAATAGATGGAAAGGAGTGGTCTAGATGGAATCCTCGAAAACATTAGAGAATTGAACACATGTTTACTTTAGCTCCCATTTGAAATCCACTAACTTGATAAGCTTGATAACAAGGGCATAAACCCAGAATAAAAAAGAAAGAAGATAACAGAAGAGATATAGCACTAATTTTCTGGAAGAGAGAAAGCAGAAAAAGTAACTGATTATGCAGAGTGGAAAAATCTGTAACTTCAGTGCCTGCACAGGAGGTATATCAATTAGGAAAAAGTAGATTCCCTACCCTAGAGCTCCAGAAAGGCTCAGAATACAAACACCAAAGACCGCATAAGGGAAAGTGAGGGGGGACTGAAGGAAAGGGCTGAACACAGGAAAACTGGTTGAAAGTTCATATGAGGCAGAATAAGATTCCCAGATTCCTCCTCCCCACCCTGGAAGCCAGGCGATGACCACTCCCCACCTCCAGCAGGAGACAGGCAGTTTACTCTCTGTAGACAAAGAACCAGGGAGGCTTCAGATTCTAGGTAACTTTTTCTAACACTTTCCCCTCTTTACTGCTGAGATTCACAAGACTGTGATTCACAAAGAGGGGGCCTAAGGAAGAAGTTTTGTTCTGTTTAGTTTAACCAATCACACATCAACTCCCAAAAAGCAAAGTGACTATACCAACAGGCATGTATTTCATTCTTCTGAGAAATCCAGGCCATACAAGAACTGCTCAGCTGGGCTTCCCTGGTGGCACAGTGGTTGAGAATCTGCCTGCCAATGCAGGGGACACGGGTTCGAGCCCTGGTCTGGGAAGATCCCACATGCCGCGGAGCAACTGGGCCCGTGAGCCACAACTACTGAGCCTGCACGTCTGGAGCCTGTGCTCCGCAACAAGAGAGGCCGCGACAGTGAGTGGCCCGCGCACCGCGATGAAGAGTGGCCCCCGCTCGCCGCAGCTGGAGAAAGCCCTTGCACAGAAACGAAGACCCAGCACAGCCAAAAATAAATAAATAAATAAATAAATTAATTAATTAATTAAAAAAAAAAAAAGAACTGCTCAGTAAGAAGACATATGTATAAATGCCAACTGAGTTAAATGTTTGTAATATAAAGAATATCTAAAATAAGGAACGCAAAGGGAGAAACCCCTACTAGGAATTAAAAACACAATTTATTCATTCAACAATTAAGTCATATTATATGCGATCTAGAACTAGGTGCCACAGAATATGTCAAGAAACATGTGACTGCTGACTTTCAGGGAACTTCTAATCTGGAAGATCAAAGAAATGGAGTAACATAGACTCTAGGGCACACCAAAGTTATTAGATCTGTATTTTTAAAGAGTTTGAAGCAGGAACTCCTTTTCAAAGTCTTAGAAAATTTTAATTGATTTCACATCATCCAATGATCAACAGGGAAATTAAAGCAGTGCACATCCCCAGACAATGTCCAGAACAGAAATACCAAACAAGGCTGGATAAGAAGGCCCCTCTTCCCTGGGATAACTTGTCTTTTCAGTTTTAGTCTCCCTCCCAACAATATGATTTTTATAGGTGGAGGGATGATCACGCCACTAAGACCTTCCTCCTTAACTGACAAATATTGGTCCTGGAAGGTCCCCCCTTCTTTTCCATATGATTTCCTCAGCATCTTGCAGCGTCTAACATGATGACGGTGCCTATAATCCTCCCTCCTCAAACATCAAAAGTACATAGAATTCTTTATATCAACTCAGAGAAAGAAGAAAGTAAAATATTCTAAGCAAAAGAAAACTTCAGATTTATCACTGGATGATTCAAGTTAATATCTAAAGAAAAGAAGGAATAATGAGGGAAGCCTATATCAGCATATATAATATTATGTCCTTAGGCACAATCTGGAAGAAATATTCTACAGGGATAATCCGTTCTTGAACTTTAATACATGAAGAAACTACTTGGCAAACTAGTTAAAAATGCAGATTCCCAGACCTTATAGACTGTCATTCAAGAGATCTGAGGTAGGGCCCAAGAAGTTGCATTTTAACAACCTAGGCTACTCGATGAGCACTGTCCACTGAAACCCAAGAATTTCTTAGAGTAAAAGCAAGTAAATTAAATAATGGAAAACAAGAGGGGTTTGGTACAAATTTCATAACAAAGCAAAAAATTAAAATGTAGGTAGATTATCTATTCCCCCAAACCATTTCATGTCTGCCTTCATAGTCTATGGCACAGAACATTTAAAAAGCAATGCAAAACTTTAACTGTCCAAGAAAATCATTACTAAATATTAAAAAAAAAATTGAAAAAGTGGTGAAGCAGCTGCTGGTTAATGACCCTTGTTAAACCTGATAATTGCAGCTCAATCAAATTAATTACTCAGTCAACATGTTCATTTGCACAGTTTATTTTTATGAAAAAACACTCTTGAGTCCAAAATTAACGCACCCATTTTAGTTAGGTATTTTTACCAAGAAGTTTTAACCAATCTTTAGTCACTGGGTGTTGCTTGTGTCTTCCTAAGCCATATAAGTTTTCAAAGGGGCCAAAATTTGCTTGGTGTGGGTATTCCATTTCAGATTAACAGACATACCCTCTATTGTTGCTTGACCATCCAAAGCTGGTCACTCTTTTTTTTTTTTTTTTTGGAAAGAAAGATGATTTTTTTTTTTTAAGACGGTAGTCATCTTTTCTTTTTAAAATTTATTTATTTATTTTTGGCTGTATTGGGTCTTCGTTTCTGTGCGAGGGCTTTCTCTAGTTGCAGCAAGCGGGGGCCACTCTTCATCGCGGTACGCGGGCCACTCACTGTCGCGGCCTCTCTTGTTGCGGAGCACAGGCTCCAGATGCGCAGGCTCAGTAGTTGTGGCTCACGGGCGCAGTTGCTCCGCGGCATGTGGGATCTTCCCAGACCAGGGCTCGAACCCGTGTCCCCTGCATTGGCAGGCGGATTCTCAACCACTGCACCACCAGGGAAGCCCTGGTCACTCTTAATAACAGGTATTTTTTACCTGGGTCCTGCTCAGGGTCAAGGAAGTCCCATACCTTTTATCTCTTAGAAGATGACAAAGCATCCTTAAACCACAAAATAATTCCCTAACATAGTGAATTAAATTAGATTTCTGCATTTCTACAGTTCGTCCCTTTCAGTCCTACAGGTACTTCATCTTTTTTTTTTTTTTAAGATTTAACGTTTTCTTTTCATAAATTTATTTTATTTATTTATTTTTGGCTGCGTTGGGTCTTCGTTGCTGCGCACGGGCTTTCTCTAGTTGTGGCGAGCAGAGGTTACTCTTCGTTGCAGTGCGCGGGCTTCTCATTGCAGTGGCTTCTCTTGTTGCAGAGCACGGGCTCTAGGCGCGCGGGCTTCAGTAGTTGTGGTACACAGGCTTAGCTGCTCCACGGCATGTGGGATCTTCCCGGACTAGGGCTTGAACCGGTGTCCCCTGCGTTGGCAGGCAGATTTTTAACCACTGCGCCATCAGGGAAGCCCCCTTCCTTTTTTTAAATATTTGGTAGGAACGACTTTTTTTTAATATAAATTTATTTATTTATTTATTTTTGGCTGCGTTGGGTCTTCATTGCTGTGTATGGGCTTCCTCTAGTTGTGGTGAGTGGGGGCTACTCTTCATTGCAGTGCGCGGGCTTCTCATTGCGGTGGATTCTCTTGTTGCAGAACATGGGCTCCAGGCGCACGGGCTTCAGTAGTTGTGGTGCATAGGCTCAGTAGTTGGGGCTCGCGGGTTCTAGAGCGTAGGCTCTGTAGTTGTGGCACAAGGGCTTAGTTGCTCCGCAGGATGTGGGATCTTCCCGGACTAGGGCTCGAACCTGTGCCCCCTGCATTGGCAGGTGGGTTCTTAACCATTGCGCCACCAGGGACGTCCTTTCATCTTTTCCTTTCAGAAGCTTTCTTTTTTTTTTTTTTTTTTTTTTTAATAAATTTATTTATTTTATTTATTTATTTTTTGCTGCATTGGGTCTTTGTTGCTGCACGCAGGCTTTCTCTAATTGCGGTGAGCTGGGGCTACTCTTCGTTGCAGTGCGTGGGCTTCTCACTGTGGTGGCTTCTCTTGTTGCGGAGCACGGGCTCTAGGTGCACGGGCTTCAGTAGTTGTGGCACGCTGGCTCAGTAGTTGCGGCTCGCAGGCTCTAGAGCACAGGCTCAGTAGTTGCGGTGCATAGGCTTAGTTGCTCTGAGGCATGTGGGATCTTCCCGGACCAGGGCTCGAACCTATGTCCCCTGCATTGGCAGGTAGATTCTTAACCACTGCGCCACCAGGGAAGCCCAGAAGCTTTCTTTTTTTTTTCCCAAAGAAATTAACTTTTATTTGAAAGGAGACTACCCTTCCCCTCACTATTTCTAAGGACTCTATACAATAGCCTGCTTAAACCATTTTCCCAATACCAAAATTTCTAACAGCAAAGCATACAACTGCTCTAAATAATAAATAATAAGGCTTGTCCTTCACTGATTAAACTTCAATAATTTCAACACAAAAATCACACTTAACATTTTTAAGTTTTAACAAATGTATTTTAAATACAACATGTTTTGTAGGAGTCCACACGGTTTTTATCTCTAAAAAACAACATAATTTTTAGGGTTCAAAAATTCCGTTCTTCAAAAGAAATGACCAAGTGTTTTCTTCCATAGCTTCAAACTTTCTACACTCAACTATTTGATTGCTCCATGCCACCCCAGACAAACCTGCCATGACTGAACTACTTTATATGTTACTAACTTCCCCAAAAGAAAGTTAAAAAAGGAGTTTGTAGTAAATGCAGCTCTCTGATACAATGTCTAATACAATATCTAACATAAAAGAAGCTTTAAAAAGACCATTTCTTTCCTCATTTGATTAGGCAGGAGTTAATTTTCTGTAAAAGCAAAAAACAAACAAAAAATCATTTACAAAAGCATAACACTGGGGGTTCCCGTTGAAGATTTTGACTGAGAGCGAGACTCTCTGCCCTCGAAGTTGTTCTCCTCTACATCACTCATGTCGGCCAGGCACTCCCCAGAACTAAATAAGAGACAAGTCTCAGCTTGAGGGCCGATGGCCTAATCAACCAGCTGACTGGACCGTGGGGAGGAGGAAAGAGTCGGCAACAACAGCCGCTCCACTCCACTCCCACTCGGTCACAGGCTCCAGCAAAATCTTCAGAAGCTTTCTTAATTACTTTGATTTCTAAAAATCTTATATTGCAGTTTGGTGCTAATAAATGGTAGAAACAGCTATTTAGATAGAAAGTGATTCTAATTTCTAAAGATTAACTTTCTATACTAATAAATTCCAACACTCAAAATCAGAGTTCTAATTATTTAATTAACAAAAGATAAGAATATTATAGTCATAAGGGAGCATTACAAAATAATTCTAATATTGACACACTTAAACTTATTTTAACCATGTTGTCCACTTGGTCAATGGGCTTAAGACTACCAGTTGCAATTCATTTTACATTTAATTAGCTTATTAAATTCTATATCAGTACAATGTTGCTACATCAAAAATATGCTTTTGATTTAAATATTTTGGCTGAGGAAGTAAATATAAAAGAATGTAGCCTAAACATATTTCTATTAACTCTGGCTATTCACATTTTAAAATTATTCAAACGGAGCCCCTGCTTCTCAATGGTCCCCTCCTCTCACTCTCTCTGCTCCAGCTGTGATCCCCCATCAGTTGCCAGTACACACCACACTGCTCCATCCTGCCTCCAGTCACTCTCAGTACAGTGTTCCCTCTATCTCTGGATTCCTTCTCCCATTCTTCCCGATACCATCTCCACCTCCCATTTCACCTGGCTAATTATTACCTATTCTTCAGGTCTCCTGAAGAACATCACCTCCTGAAGGCAGTGGCTGTCTATCTTGCCACAGCCATTCTCCCTCAATAAAGTTAGGTTCTCCTGGTACTTATTCCCATGATACCTGATACTTCTTCATGGCACTCTACACCCTTATAATTACTTAATTATAACTTTTACTTATTAGCTATAAGGCCCATAATAGCAAGGAACTGATGGTTTGATTCACCAGTGTATTGGTAACCAATAAGCATTTGATGAAAGGCTTTTTAATTGAGCTATCTTGACAGTTTCCTCCTATTTAAAAAAAATTTTTTTTAAGTTGTGCTTAGTTCTATCTTTTGTTTTCTAAATATTGCTTAATGTATCTCTTCAGTTTGAATATGTATTTACTTTATAACTACAAAAGATTACATTTTCCTAAAAAAGATGCAAAATTTTTAATATTTTAAAAGTAAAAATTTAGATATAAGATTATGTTGACTCATAAAATTATAAGTAATTATAAAAAGAATTAATGCCTGGAATATATTTGAAAATTATCATCCAGGAAATCTGCTGAGTGCTATGCTAGAAAAATTGGGCACTGTCCCAGGAAACTTAAGACCAGGAGGAACAGAGAGGTACACTGAAAAGACATCCCACCTAGCTACATATCCTGCCCTTTCTGTGATCAGGACATATACTCACTGAGAGAGGAACAGGGATTCTTTAAAAAAAATTTTTTTTAAGGCATTCTGCTTAGGAGTAGCAGAAAGGATGGGCTGGCATACAGTTATGGATAACAGAATTAAGCAGACAGCTTATTCCTATTCATCAGAGGACTTTTTAGCAAAACATTAAAAACTTTGTATTACACATTTTTGTAAATTACATGTAAAGAAAATTATGCTGTAGGTTATCAAAAACGAAAGATACAGTATTACCTAATATTCCCATATCTGTCCATACTGAAAGAACCATGCTTGACCACCATCTTGAAAGGTGGCTGGTGTTAGCAAGGCTTCCAACCATCATATGAACAGGGCCTTTAACAAAGTAATCCAGTTTCTCCAGTGTGTCACTAATGGGATTGAAACAAAAAGGTGATTCTGGCTACACTGAAAAGCATCAAATAACAAGGGATTATTATTATTAATGATTAAAATTTCTTGTGCACCTATTACATGTCAGCATAGTGGGGGATGCTTTGCATAGTCATCTCATTTACTCCTCCCCAATACCCTGAAATGCAGAAAGGCATCCCCATTTAACAGACAAGTAAATAGGTTCAAAGAGTTGAAAAAGTTTGCCCAGTGACACAACTGCTAAGTAGGAATTTAATTCTAAAGCCTACGACTTTCCTTTAAAGCCTCTCTGGGTAAGTAAGGTGCTCAATGAGTAACGGTGTTAACATGGCAAATTAACATGGATTCTCTTTTGTGTAACCCTACAATCCAAAATGGAAGATCATGCTCCCACATGAAATATATATGCAAACAAGCCGCACAGTGATGGGAAAGTCAGGCAGCTCCATCACTCACTTGTTGTCTCCATCTTGCCAATCATTCAAATCCATGCTATAACAAAATGTCTAATTGACTACATGGCATGGGTCTTTCAGTAACCATAACAAAATCTTCAATCTATACATACCAAGGGTCCACTGTTTGCAATCAGCGATGCTTACATTTTATTCTAAGGACTAAAGCAGAAATAATTGTATATATAATAGTGCAGGATAAAGTACGTAATTAATTATGTTAATATGGGGGAACCAAGATCTTCTGTGTAAGAGTAAAGAGATTCAAATATAATTTTAAAGTTTTAAACGTCTGTAATGTTAAACTTGAATTGTCAAATCATGACTTATTTTTAATATGCTACAATATATTTCCAAGCTCTTTCAACTAGAAACAATGACAAAGTAGCAGCAATGAGCATCCCAAGAATCCAAGTTATACTTTCTAAATACCACTCCCCATAAAAAGGATCAGGGCTCCTTAGAATATTTGCTGATTCTGAGAAAAGCAATATAAATATGAACCATTTATCCTGAACTAAAAATCAAGGAAGTTATCAAAGATTGATGGATTCATGTCAAAAGGACACAACAGTAAGCTTGAAGGGACTCCCACTGACAAAATTTTGGATAACCTGAGCATCAAAAGAATAGAGTATAGCTGACTGAAAGACACTGAATATGTAAAAATCCTTGAGTCTATATAGTGATACTCCAGAAAATGAAAGCATTACTCAATGGGAAAAAGGAAAAAAAAATCACTGGCAGTAATTATTAAACTAACTCTTTACTCTGAAAATTGGTCCTTAAAAAAACACATTTATCCTGCCTTTTCAGTAGGAACTACAGAATAGGTTAATCAAAAAGCCCCATTTAGTAAGGGAAAGTTCCTTTACAGAAAAGAATGCCAGTTTATAACTGTAAAAAAAAAAAAAAAAAAAAAGGGGCGCAATAGGAAAAATTACCATTCTGCAACCCCTGACAAAATAATTGAGACAAGCAAGGATTGTTAATGGATGCTAAAAATCATTAGACAAAAGACTGGGGAACTGGATACTCACAGTGCCAAAGTATCATCCCACAGATTACTTGCTTGCTGCAAAGGGAAATAAAGCTTACTTTTCCTTGGAGAGGCCTGGCTGTCATAATCTTAAGCAATCACAATTAATATCACCATTAAAGATACAACCAGATAGCAAATACTACTTCCTGATGTGATGCAATATGAAGTACGCAGCATCACCTACAAAATATTCAGTCCAAACAACACTTTAGGTCTTGTTTTAATTTGTAGGAAACAGAGGAATATAAATCAGGTTAAACATCACCAGGAAGAAATAACCAGATAAATCCAGAATGTGGAGGAGCTGCGTGCTGCTAGTGCTGCTCAAGGCTCCAGATCACAGGGCCAGGCGCAACATCTCTGCACACGGCCCCACTGAGCCAAGGTGTCATGCGCAGAGCTTCTGCACGCAGCCCGCCAAGCTCAAGTATCAGGTGCAGCCATTTCATGCTAGGAACTCTTGTCTGAATTGCCAGGAAAAAGGCCAATGCACGCAGTACCCTATGAGCAAGTGAAACTAGACTAAGCACAAAGGAAAAAAGATGAAATGTGGATCCTCTAGCAACAGGAGTAATGGAAGACTTCCCTAAATCTGCCCTCAAGCTTTTCCTTGATTGATGTGTGAGTATGGAACACTTCAAAACTAAATAGTGTGAAGAGAGAGAACCTTCAAGATGGCAGAGGAGTGAGACGTGGAGATCACCTTCCTCCCCACAAATACATCAAAATTACATCTATGTGTGGAACAACTCCTACAGAACACCTACTGAACACTGGCAGAAGACCTCAGACTTCCCAAAAGCCGTGTGGCTGACAGGGTCTTGGTGGTCCGTCCAGCTGTCAGGCCTGAGCCTCTGAGGTAGGAGAGCCGAGCTCAGGACACTGGTCCACCAGAGACCTCCTGACCCCAAATAATATCAAACGGTGAAAGCTCTCTCAGAGATCTCCATCTCAACGCTAAGACCCAGCTCCACTCAACGACCAGCAAGCTCCAGTGCTGGACACCCCATGCCAAACAACTAGCAAGATATGAACACAACCCCACCCATTAGCAGAGAGGCTGCCTAAAATCATAATAAGGTCACAGACACCCCAAAACACAGCACCAGACGTGGTCCTGCCCACCAGAAAGACAAGATCCAGCCTCATACACCAGAACACAGGCACCAGTTCCCTCCATCAGGAAGCCTACACAACCCACTGAATCAACCTTACCCACTGGGGGCAGACACCAAAAACAACGGGAACTACAAACCTGTAGGCTGTGAAAAGGAGACCCCAAACACAGTAAGGTAAGCAAACTAAGAAGACAGAGAAATACGCAGCAGATGAAGGAGCAAGGTAAAAACCCACCAAACCAAACAAATGAAGAGGAAATAGGCAGTCGACCTGAAAAAGAATTCAGAGTAATGATAGTAAAGATGATCCAAAATCTTGGAAATAGAATGGAGAAAATACAAGAAACGTTTAATAAGTACCTAGAAGAACTAAAGAGCAAATAAACAATGATGAACAACACAATAAATGAAATAAAAAATTCTCCAGAAGGAATCAATAGCAGAATAACTGAGGCAGAAGAACGGATAAGTGACCTGGAAGATAAAATAGTGGAAATAACTACCACAGAGCAGAATAAAGAAAAAAGAATGAAGAGAATTGAGGACAGTCTCAGAGACCTCTGGGACAACATTAAATGCACCAACATTCGAATTATAGGGGTCCTAGAAGAAGAAGAGAAAAAGAAAGGGACTGAGAAAATATTTGAAGAGATTATAGCTGAAAACTTCCCTAATATGGGAAAGGAAATGGTTGATCAAGTCCAGGAAGCGCATAGAGTCCCATACAGGATAAATCCAAGGAGAAACACACCAAGACACATATTAATCAAACTATCAAAAATTAAATACAAAGAAAAAATATTGAAAGCAGCAAGGGAAAAGCAACAAATAACATACAAGGGAATCCCCATAAGGTTAACAGCTGACCTTTCAGCGCAAACTCTGCAAGCCAGAAGGGAGTGGCAGGATATATTTAAAGTGATGAAAGGGAAAAACCTACAACCAAGATTACTCTACCCAGCAAGGATCTCATTCAGAGTCAATGGAGAAATTAAAACCTTTACAGACAAGCAAAAGCTAAGAGAATTCAGCACCACCAAACCTGCTTTACAACAAATGCTAAAGGAACTTCTCTAGGCAGGAAACACAAGAGAAGGAAAAGACCTACTGTAACAAACCCAAAACAATTAAGAAAATGGTAACAGGAACATACATATTGATAATTACCTTAAGTGTAAATGGATTAAATGCTCCAACAAAAAGACAGAGACTGGCTGAATGGATACAAAAACAAGACCCGTAT
This sequence comes from Eubalaena glacialis, assembly GCF_028564815.1. NCBI lineage: Eukaryota > Metazoa > Chordata > Mammalia > Artiodactyla > Balaenidae > Eubalaena > Eubalaena glacialis. The sequence goes on along the minus strand of NC_083722.1, from coordinate 64,827,504 downwards.
ATATGCTGTCTTCGAGAGACCCACTTCAGACGTAGGAACATATACAGACTGAAAGTGAGGGGATGGAATAAGATATTCCATGTGAATGGAAATCAAAAGAAAGCTGGTGTAGCAATTCTCATATCAGACAAAACAGACTTTAAAATAAAGACTATTACAAGAGACAAAGAAGGACACTACATAATGATCAAGGGATCAATCCAAGAAGAAGAAATAACAATTGTAAACATTTATGCACCCAACACAGGAGCACCTCAATACATAAGGCAAATGCTAACAGCCATAAAAGGGGAAATCCACAGTAACACAATAATAGTAGGGGACTTTAACACCACACTTTCACCAATGGACAGATCAACCAAAATGAAAATAAATAAGGAAACACAAGCTTTAAATGACACATTAAACAAGATGGATTTAATTGATATTTATAGGACAGTCCATCTAAAAAGAACAGAATACACTTTCTTCTCAGGTGCTCATGGAACATTCTCCAGGATAGATCATATCTTGGGTCACAAATCAAGCCTTGGTAAATTTAAGAAAATTGAAATCGTATCAATTATCTTCTCCGACCACAATGCTATGAGACTAGACATCAATTACAGGAAAAAAACAGTAAAAAATACAAACACATGAGGCTAAAAAATTTGCTACTAAATAACCAAGAGATCAATGAATAAATCAAAGAGGAAACCAAAAAATGCCTAGAAACAAACGACAATGAAAACATGACGACCCAAAACCTATGGGATGTAGCAAAAGCAGTTCTAAGAGGGAAGTTTATAGCTATACAATCCTACCTCAAGAAACAAGAAAAATCTCAAATAAACAACCTAACCTTACATCAAAAGCAATTAGAGAAAGAAGAACAAAAAAACCCCAAAGTTAGCAGAAGGAAAGAAATCATAAAGATCAGATCAGAAATAAATGAAAAAGAAATGAAGGAAACGATAGCAAAGATCAATAAAACTAAAAGCTGGTTCTTTGAAAAGATAAACAAAATTGATAAACCATTAGCCAGACTCATCAAGAAAAAAAGGGAGAAGACTCAAATCAACAGAATTAGAAATGAAAAAGGAGAAGTAGCAACTGACACTGCAGAAATACAAAGGATCATGAGAGACTACTACAAGCAACTATATGCCAATAAAATGGACAACTTAGAAGAAATGGACAAATTCTTAGAAAAGCACAACCTTCTGAGACTGAACCAGGAAGAAATAGAAAATATAAACAGACCAATCACAAGCACTGAAATTGAAACTGTGATTAAAAATCTTCCAACAAACAAAAGCCCAGGAACAGATGGCTTCACAGGCGAATTCTATCAAACATTTAGAGAAGAGCTAACACTTATCCTTCTCAAACTCTTCCAAAATATAGCAGAGGGAGGAACACTCCCAAACTCATTCTACCATCACCCTGATACCAAAACCAGACAAAGATACTACAAAAAAAGAAAATTACCAATATCACTGATGAATATAGATGCAAAAATCCTCAACAAAATACTAGCAAACAGAATCCAACAGCACATTAAAAGGATCATACACCATGATCAAGTGGGGTTTATTCCAGGAATGCAAGGATTCTTCAGTATATGCAAATCAATCAATGTGATACACCATATTAACAAACTGAAGGATAAAAACCATATGATAATCTCAATAGATGCAGAAAAAAGCTTTCAACAAAACTCAACACCCATTTATGATAAAAACCCTCCAGAAAGAAGGCATAGAGGGAATTTACCTCAACATAATAAAGGCCATATATGACAAACCCACAGTGAACATCGTTCTCAATGGTGAAAAACTGAAACCATTTCCACTAAGATCAGGAACAAGACAAGGTTGCCCACTCTCACCACTATTATTCAACATAGTTTTGGAAGTTTTAGCCACAGCAGTCAGAGAAGAAAAAGAAATAAAAGGAACCCAAATCGTAAGAGAAGAAGTAAAACTGTCACTGTTTGCAGATGACATGATAGTGTACATAGAGAATCCTAAAGCTGCTGCCAGAAAACTACTAGAGCTAATCAATGAATTTAGTAAAGTAGCAGGATACAAAATTAATGCACCGAAATCTCTTGCATTCCTATACACTAATGATGAAAAATCTGAAAGGGAAATTAAGGAAACACTCCCATTTACCACTGCAACAAAAAGAATAAAATACCTAGGAATAAACCTACCTAAGGAGACAAAAGACCTGTATGCAGAAAACTGTAAGACAGTGATGAAAGAAATTAAAGATGATACAAACAGATGGAGGGATACACCATGTTCTTGGATTGGAAGAATCAACATTGTGAAAATAACTATACTACCCAAAGCAATCTACAGATTCAATACAATCCCTATCAAACTACCAATGGCATTTTTCACAGAACTAGAACAAAAAATTTCACAATTTGTATGGAAACACAAAAGACCCCAAATAGCTAAAGCAATCTTGAGAAAGAAAAACAGAGCTGGAGGAATCAGGCTTCCTGACTTCAGACTATACTACAAAGCTACAGTAATCAAGACAGTATGGTACTGGCACAAAAACAGAAATATAGATCAATGGAACAGGATAGAAAGCCCAGAGATAAACCCACGCACATATGGGCATCTTATCTTTGATAAAGGAGGCAAGAATACCCAATGCAGAAAAGACAGCCTCTTAAATAAGTGGTGCTGGGAAAACTGGACAGCTTCATGTAAAAGAATGAAATTATAATGCTCCTTAACACCATACACAAAAATAAACGCAAAATGGATTAAAGACCTAAATGTAAGGTCAGACACTATAAAACTCTTAGAGGAAAACATAGGCAGAACACTCTATGACATAAATCACAGCAAGATCCTTTCTGACCCATCTCCTAGGGAAATGGAAATAAAACAAAAATAAACAAATGGGACCTAATGAAACTTAAAAGCTTTTTCACAGCAAAGGAAACCATAAACAAGACGAAAAGACAATCCTCAGAATGGGAGAAAATATTTGCAAATGAAGCAAGTGACAAAGGATTAATCTCCAAAATATACAAGCAGCTCATGCAGCTCAATATCAAAAAAACAAACACCCCAATCCAAAACTGGGCAGAAGACCTAAATAGACATTTCTCCAAATAAGATATACAGATTGCCAATAAACACATGAAAGGATGCTCAACATCACTAATCATTAGAGAAATGCAAATCAAAACTACAATGAGGTATCATCTCACACCGGTCAGAATGGCCATCACCAAAAAATCTACAAACAACAAATGCTGGAGAGGGTGTGGAGAAAAGGGAACCCTCCTACACTGTTGGTGGGAATGTAGATTGATACAGCCACTATGGAGAACAGTATGGAGGTTCCTTAAAAAACTAAAAACAGAACTACCATATGACCCAGCAATCCCACTACTGGGCATATACCCTGAGAAAACCATAACTCAAAGAGCCATGTACCACAATGTTCATGGCAGCACTATTTACACTAGCCAGTACGTGGAAGCAACCTAAGTGTCCATCGACAGATGAATGGATAAAGAAGATGTGGCACATATATACAATGGCATATTACCCAGCCATAAAAAGAAACGAAATTGAGTTATTTGTAGTGAGGTGGATGGACCTAGAATCTGTCACACAGAGTGAAGTAAGTCAGAAAGAGAAAAACAAACACCGTATGCTAACACATATATATGGAATCTAAGAAAAAAAAACTCGTTCTGAAGAACCTAGGGCCAGGACAGGAATAAAGACGCAGACACAGAGAGTGAACTTAAGGACACGGGGAGGGGGAAAGGTTAAGCTAGGACGAAGTGAGAGAGTGGCATTGACATAAATATGCTACCAAATGTAAAATAGATAGCTAGTGGGAAGCAGCCACATAGCACAGGGAGATCAGCTCGGTGCTTTGTGACCACCTAGAGGGGTGGGATAGGGAGGGTGGGAGGGAGGGAGATGCAAGAGGGAAGAGATATGGGAACATATGTATATGTATAACTGATTCACTTTGTTATAGAGCAGCAACTAACACAACAATGTAAAGCAATTATACTCCAATAAAGATGTTAAACAAAAAAAAAAAATCCAGAATGTGGGACAAGATAGACCCTTCAGATCAGACCCTTCAGTAAGTCTGCCTCATGGAAGAGAGGAAGTAGAAGGGAACCATCCTAGATTAAAGAGTAACTGAAGAGGCATGACAAACAAATGCAACATGTGAAACTTGTCTCAGCTTGTACACTATTATCATCGGATACTTTATTCTCAGTATCTCCTCAAATGTAAATATCCATGAAAACCAAACCAAGAAAAACATTTGTATAAATTTTCCAAACCATGGAAGTTGACATTTCATTGTACTCTACTCACCTCCACTTAGCAGCTTCATGACTAGCCACAGCTCATCTTTTACCACAAAAGACGTGTAGTAAGACACAATATTAGGATGATGGCACTGACTCATGGCTTGAATTTCTTTCTACAAAGAAGAGAAAACATGGTAATTCATTATATGCAAGCCTAAAACAACACTAGAAGTTACTGAATCCAGATCTTGGAATTCCAAAGACTATGTCACAACCTTTCTGGGATTTTCATGCCTGACCTCTGCAAGAATGGTTAAACCAAAAAAACCGCTTGGTTTCCCTCAGTCCATTCTGACTCTTACTCCTTTCACTCGTTAAACTAGCGATCTCTGAAACCAGAAACATGCTCTATTTATCACACCCTGCCACAGCACCAGAGAGGCCTCCACTGGGACACATATTACTTCCAGGTGCCCTTAAAGAACCATCTTGGGAAATCAGGTTTTACAGTCACAGAGGATAATTATCAATACTAATAAACAAAGGGTGGTTTGTTTGTTTGTCTGTCTTTTTTCTCCAAAACATTGTTTCATCTCATTTTTGTGAAATGATTAACAGTTCCCACTTTAAAGAAGCCATAAACTAAATCCAAAGTAGACACCTGAGCCCAAAGTCTCAGCTTATACTATCTCATTCGAATTTAATGAATTTAAATTAGATTTGGTGTGATAAAATGCCTTATAAAAGCCCTGTGTGATCAGGGCCCTGCTTACCTCTCCATCATTCCTACTGCCTTCACTGACCCTACTCCCAACATACCCCAGTCCTATGATCCAGCCATAGTAACTTCAAGTGAGCCATGCTTCTTCTAACCACGGACGTTTAACCCTGTTGTTCCCTCTGCCTCAAATACACTTCCCTCATTTTCGCCTAGCTGAAAACACCAATTCTTCCTTCTGATCTCAGCCAAAATACCACTTCCTCCCAACTTCCCAGGTTGAGTTAGTTAGGTGTCCCTTCTCTTGGCTTCCAAGCTCTGTGCATATCTCCTTACATCACAGCACATATGTACTGGATAGTACATTGGATGCTTACTTGTCTGTCCTTCCCTGCTAGACTGACAACTCCAAGAAGGCAAGTACTTAAAAGCGGACTCCTACACATGGTGGGAATTATCATACTATACTGTAACTGCCTATTTATTTTTCTGCATCTCTCACAAAACTGTAGCTCAATGAGAGGTCAGACTCTGTATACTGGCACTTATTATGCCTGGCACACAGTATACCCTCAATAAATATTTGCTGAATGAATAAAATCCTATAGCACTTTATATAGCTTTTTACTTACTGATGTATTAATACTTGCCCTATGCCCTTGGTATTTATTCAGTAAGATCAATTGTGTAAAAGTTGCCCATAATCCCTGATTCATAAGAAGTGTTCAATAAACACTAGTTTTTCCATTCTTATTTTCTCTACTTGAATGTAAATTCTTTTACGGCAAGGACTTTGTCGTGTGCATTTTTGCTACCCACTAAGTTACTAGCACAGTCTTCCACACTAAAAGGTAAGTAAATATGAAGGATAAGGAAGAAGAACTAAAGTAAACACCTGCCTATTGACATAGTTATACAGGATTTGAAGAGATAAGATATGTACATATAAGAGGGAATACAAAGAACAGCATATACGTGCCAAATGAGCAGTAAAGATAGTAAATGTTACAAGAATCCAGAGGAAAGAACAGTTAAGACAGGCAAGAAGTCTTCACAGAGAAGGTGGGAACTACGTTTAGTTCTGCAGGATGTGGAATGTTAATAGCAGTACAAGGCGCAAAGCACATAAAATTACAAAAAAAAGGATGAAATAAGCAAGACAGATTTTAGGACACAGGAGTAAACCTGTCTAAGGTTAAGCAGTTCATGCTTTCAACAGAAATTTACCAAGTGCCTACTCTGTGCCAGGCACAGTCCTAGGTGCTTGACCACAATGGTGAACCCTCATGAAACGTACAGTCTGGTGAAGAAGTTAGACAAATACTAATTTATAACACAGATGAATAATGTCTGATAGGAGAAGTACTAAATACTACATGATTTCATTGGAGAGATGAATTACCAAAAATTAGGAATGACAATCAAGGAAAGCTTCCTATAAGAAGTTTTACTACACTGACACTGAAATAGGAAAGATAAATATGTTTTTAGGGGTTTTGATTGTTTAATTACCTGGGACCGTATCATAAATGACCTTGTAACCGTGTTCAATAATTAAGGCTTCATCCTAACAGCAATGGAAAGGCATCAAAGGTTTAACTATATTTATTTTTTCATAAAAATCACTCTGGCTGTAATGTAGAAAATAAAAGAGAGAAGGCAAGACTAAAGGGAAAGACTCTGTTCAAGGTTGTTGCTATGAGCTGGGTGAGATGATAATGGCCTGAAAAACGATAAACAGCTAATTTCTCAGTTTAGATAACTGTACTATGGTTATGTTACTCTTAGGAGATGTTGGGTGAACAGCATATGGGAACTTTCTATACTGCTTTAGCAGCTCTTCTGTAAGGTTAAGACTATCACAAAATAAAAAGTTTAAAAAAATACGTGGTAATATGAATGAAAAGAAAGGGAAGAGTCAAGAGATGATACTAAAGAGGTATAAACAATAGGACTTGGTGACTAACTGGACAGGAGAGGTGAAACAGATAGCAATCACATAGGGGAGTGACAATGCAAAGAGCTGGGGTCAAATGGTCCAAGGTCTTAAATGTTAAGCTAAAGGTTTTGAGCTTAATCCTGGAAAAAAAGGGTACTACAAAGGGTTTTCTAAAAGGAGACTATGGCGGGGGGGATAAATTGGGAATTTGAGATCAACAGATACACACTACTATATATAAAACGGATAAACAATAAAGACCTACTGTATAGCACAGGGATCTATATTCAATATCCTGTAATAACCCATAATAGAAAAGAATCTGAAAAAGTACACATATACATACATATATATATGTATGTATAACTCAATCACTTTGCTGTACATCTGAAACACTGTAAATCAACTAGAACTAAAAAAATAAATTAATAAAAACAAACAAAAAACAACCACAACAAAAAAAAGGAGGCTATCAGGAGAGCCATAAATTTTAAAGATAAAAAGCGTCTTAAATATTCCTTTTCTTCTCTTCTATTCCTCTTAATTCCCCTTGGAGTTATCCTTTTCCCTTTCCTTTCAAAAAGGAAAAAATATACATATTAACTGCTCTGCAAGAGTGGTATATTCATTCTGACTCAAATTTCCCAGCAGCTTCCTCAACACTCATAAGTGATTCCACCCCTACTCATGAAAATGCTTTCTTGAAAGTCCTTTATTGTCTGTTAATACCAGATCTTTTGTCTGGAATTTTCAGTTCTCCACCTGAAGCCATGTTTTAGTGATGACTGTTCATTCCTTCTTGAAACTCACTCATCTTGATTTCTACTATTTACTCCCTGGTTTTCTGATTACTCCAACGTAGGTGGTTTTCCTCCACTTCACACTATTCAGTCAGTCCCCAAGTAATGTTAATTTATTCATTCACTCATTCAGAGTGAACAGTCCCTGCCCTCATGGAGTGCTCATTCTAGTACTAACAATTTTTCCATCTATAAAATGTCTAGGGAATTTGTGTCTTCCTTTCCATTATCACTGTCACTGCCTGAATTTAGTCTCAATATCTTTGTGTTCTTCAACCTATGGGATGCAACTCATATGGATCATGAAATAAATTTAGTGGATCACATTAAAAAAAAAACAGACAAACAAAAATAGGATAGAAAATCAGAGTGCATTCCACATAATATAATTAAGAATTGTTTTATAAAAATGTTGTTTCAGTTAAATTAATATATAATATCATATATATTCATAATGTTAATATATAATATGCTATTCTTTGCTGATCTTAAACCCCTGCCCGGCAGGGTCTCCATCTCTGCCTCTTCAAAGTCTTCCCAGCCCAGGTGGCCCAGGACACAAACATCTCCACAAAGGCCTCCACTTTCATAACTGGGAGCTCCCTTCTTCCTCTTTATTTCAACACAGTACTTATACCTTTCCTAGGCATTTGTCACACTCTGCCTTGTACAGCAGGCAAGAGCCTTAACTCTTCAACTAGATTGTGAGCCTCTTGGCAGAAGAAAAGACATTTTAAGCCTCTTAAGGGTCCCCTCAGATGTTTGTTCAATGAATCTAGTCCTAGCATCTACCAGAGGAGAGAAAATTTTCAATATATTACATAGTTGCCTTTCTCAGAGAAAAGTCTGTGAGTAAAATCTCTGGAGAAAATAAATGTAGTAAGATTTGACAGCTGATTTTGTGATCACACTTAGCAAAGGCTGCCAGACAAGAAAACATTTTGACAAGAGAAAGGAGCAATATACTGCGTCCTCACTAATAACTGTCACACACACTACACACCTGTAATTGGTTTACATCAGTACTCTCTGGAGAACCCAGGGCATCCTTTCTGCATTATAATAAAGACAGTTTTGAAAATAAATTTTAAAATCACAACATCAAAAGTTTAGTATGTTGAGCTAATAGTTTTTTAAAGATAAATGAAAGGGCTTCATATCTTTTCGATACAGAGCCCTTGGCACTCAGATCTCAAGTCCTGACACCACCACAAAACACCACAAATAAATCAGGTATTCTTTATATTTCTGATATTTCTTCAGGGTTAGTGGAATCTTACCTGCATACCCACCAAGAAAGCCAATTATTTTTAACTTGCTTTAAATCACTTTCCCCCACCTTTACTTATTTGCTGAATATATAAATACTGCGTTTGCAATGTAAAGATTAATGAAATATGTGGCCAATTTTTACGGAGGTCTAACCAGTTTTTTTTTCCTCTTACTAAGCTATATCAAATTTGCAGTCCTCTAAAAGTAAGGCCCTAGTGTAATAACACAAATATTACTTTCAAGAATGTCAAATGATATTTGAGAAGAGATGTTCTTTCTACTTTTGAACTAAGATTATAATCATTTAGTTAGTATTACATGAAGTAGAAAATAATAGACTTGGGTCAGAAAAACCTGATTTTTAATCCAGACTCTGTTACTTATCATGATTTACTCCCCTCATCTATAAAGTGGACCTTCTACCTATCTCAGAGATGTTTATGAGGTTAAAGTACACTAGTGCCTAGTACTGAAAAGATGTTTGTTATTATCGTCATATGTGCTTAGTAGTCAAGTTATTTAAACTTTGAGCCTCAGTTTCTTTAGTCATAAAGTAATAAATAATAAGACTTTCATTCATCTTTACACTACCCTTACAGATTATGTAAAATAACTGGCAAATAATAGGAATTCATATTGGGCTTTTCAAATTCCAGTGTTAATATATGGGTTAAAAATATTGTTTTTCCAAATACCGTATGCTAACGCATATATATGGAATCTAAAAAAGCGGTACTAATGAACCTAGTGGCAGGGCAGGAATAAAGACACAGACATAGAGGATGGACTTGAGGACACGGGGGGAAGGGGAAGCTGGGATGAAGTGAGAGAGTAGCACTGACATATATACACTACCAAATGTAAAATGGATGGCTAGTGGGAAGCTGCTGCATAGCACAGGGAGATGAACTCGATGCTTTGTGACGACTTAGAGGGATGGGATAGGGAGGCTGGGAGGGATGCTCAAGAGGGAGGGGAGGGCTTCCCTGGTGGTGCAGTGGTTTAGAATCTGCCTACCAATGCAGGGGACACGGGTTCGAGCCCTGGTCTGGGAAGATCCCATATGCCGCGGAGCAACTAGGCCCGTGAGCCACAACTACTGAGCCTGCGCGTCTGGAGCCTGTGCTCTGCAACAAGAGAGGCCGCGACAGTGAGAGGCCCGCGCACCGCGATGAAGAGTGGCCCCCGCTTGCTGCAACTAGAGAAAGCCCTCGCACAGAAACTAAGACCTAACACAGCCAAAAATAAATAAATTAATTAATTAATTTTAAAAAAAATAAAGAAAGAATTTAAAAAAAAAAAAAAGAGGGAGGGGATATGGGGATGTATGTATACATACAGCTGATTCAATTTGTTGTACAGCAGAAACAAACACAACACTGTAAAGCAATTATACTCCAATAAAGATGTGAAAAAAAAATTTTTTTTTAATATTTTTTTTTTTAACAATAAGAATTAGTTTACAATTTAGACTTCTTTTATGATCACTGCAGTTCAAATGCCCAAATGGTGCTCTAAGGTATTGCTGGCATCTGTAAATCCAAGTTCGCCACATAGCGTTTCAATTAGCATCTCCTTCCAAGTGTGTGTTCTCTCACCAAAGACGGCTCTAGATCACTCCAGCAACCCAACTCTTCAGCTTCTGCTTATGCATTACCAACTCCTGAAGAAATACATTTGTCTCATCTGCTGAAAGTTCAATATATAATTCTATTATCTTTTTCTTTATTCCAATTATTCCCTAAATACTCACTACAGACTACACCAGAAATTAAACCCAATCTAGGACTGACAGATCATACCAGTTTGAGTTCCTGTCCTTTCTACTATCAGCTGTACATGATCTTAGAGAAATTACTTAACAATATAACAATATTAGTTCATATTTGTGTGGCAGTTTATGGTTTTCAAGTACTATATCATTCAATCTTCAAGAAAAACCTCATAAGGGACTTCCCTGGTGACGCAGTGGTTAAGAATCCGCCTGCCAATGCAGGGGACACGGGTTCGATCCCTGGTCTGGGAATATCCCACACGCCACAGAGCAACTAAGCCCGTGCGCCACAACTACTGAGCCTGCACTCTACAGCCCACGTGCCTAGAGCCCGTGCTCCGCAACAAGAGAAGCCACCGCCATGAGAAGCCCGCGCACTGCAACTAAGAGTAGCTCCCGCTCACCGCAACTAGAGAAAGCCTGCGCGCAGCAACGAAGACCCAACGCAGCCATAAATAAATAAATAAATAAATAAATAAATAAATAAATTTATTTATTTAAAAAAAAGAGAAAAACCTCATGAGGTACACAAAGCAGAAGCAGATATTATTTCCAATTTACGCCAAAGAAACTGAGGATTTAAAAAATTAAATGATTTGGAAAAACTATTTCATTTCCCTTGCTGAGTACTTACTATATACTTAAAACTACTCTAGGTGTCATGGAGCATAAAAGTACAAAACAATCCCTGTGTGGCTAGCTTTTAACGCCACAGAACATCTCATGCAGCTGTGAATCCTTGGGATACCCTTTCTTCTCCCTGACCCTGGCCCTTGGAGAAGCCAATGCTGCTGGGGGGTCATTCTACCTCTCATCCTGCAACAATGGTCAGAATGCAGGTTGGTACCATGTTCCTAGAAGGCTAAAGCCTTTTAAAGGATATTTCATTTGACCCAGAAATCACAATTGCATGATACTATTTTAAGGAAAGTGAGAAGTAAGCAAGCATTGTTTATAACAACAAAGAGGAAACAAAAATCATCCAATACTAGAGAACAGGTTAGATAAAGTATTCAACGGAACACTACATACATATTGAAAGCTACATTAATTCATATTCATAGACATAGAAAGAATTCTATGATAAATTTTTAATTGAAAAGAACAAGTATATGGTTACATTATTATGAAAATACAAAGATGTTTAAATGTGCGCATATAGCAAGTGTCAATCTTAGAATGAGAGGACTATAATTTTTTTCTACTTACCTGGATTTTATAAATTTTACAATAAGCATTACTTATTAATGAAGCAATCACAAACCTTTTTAAAAAATAAAAAACAAAAAACTTCAAGTTATTTCCCACTCTAACATGAATATACAAGAAATATGAGAAGTGCATACCAGGAGTTCATCCATGCTAGTTTGACATTTCTCAAGGTTTATCCGTTTGATCGCCACTTTCTCCTTTTTAGGGGCACAAGATGCTGCTTGGACCACAGCCGTTGCTCCACTCCCTAAAGATAAATATATAAATGAGTAAATATGTAGAGGGGAAGATAAAAACAAGACATTTTTAATTCCTACACAATTTAAACAAGAGAATAATTCTTAACTTATTCTTACACTCAACAACAAATGCAGAGAAACACTCTAAAAAGTAGGGTGTCAATAAAAGCAAAAGCCTTGACCATTTCACAGAATTGTCAATAAACACCAGCACACACACACACACACACACACACACAAATAAAAGTTGCTAGAGTTCCAGAAGTTCTAGAATATGATGGTGTAGGCTCGCATTTCCCTGCTCTTCTCCTCTAAATACAACTAAATACCTTAGAAATAATTCAACAATTATAAAGACAATCAGAAACAGACAATCTGAAAGGTGGAAAGAAGCAGATGGACTGGCTAGGACCCTCAGGATGTGAGGAAAAGCACTACTGTAAGCTCCCTGGGTTTTTCCTTTATCTCGCACATATCCATGAGTGGGCACTAGAACAGCCTGCTTCCTGGAACCAACAGGGATAGACAAACAGACAAATGAGAAAAATCCTTTCTAGCCAAAGGACTGTGAAAGGGGAAGCTCAGTAGCAGCCCAGAAGATAGATTTCCCAATCCCTATCCAAGACAATCCACCCAACCCACCACAGCATCAGCATCAGCAGGGTCTCCGCCCCACACCCAGACAGCAGCAGGCCAGATTCACCAAAGGGGCAACTAGGTCCCTGCCCCACACCTGGGGCAACATCCAGCCAATTTGCCCACAGCAGCAGCAGAGCGGGCGGAGGGCGGTGGGGGGGGGGGTCCGGGGAGGGGAACCAGACCCACACCCACCAGTCAGCCCAGGTAACACCTGTAGAGATTAAATAGCAGTCCTGCTGCCCAGAAGAATAAAGCAGAAGATAACAGCACTGCCAGACTCTGAAAACTCAATTATCATAAGAATTACATAACTCACAAAAGTAGGCCAGGACTTACACATTAAATCTAAGTAGAGTAACTGCCTACTAAAATAGAAATTTTAAATAGGATCAGGAGTCTCCTAACATCAATATCCTAAATGTCCATCACACAGTTTAAAAAAAGAAAATCACATCGTCACACCAAGAACCAGGAAAAACACACTTGAATGAGAAAAGACAATCACACTGATACAAACACCAAAATGAATTACTAGTTGGAATTATATGAAAAGAATTTTAAAGCAGCCATCATAAGTGCTTCAACAAACAGTTAAGAATTATCTTAAAACAAAATAAAAAAATAGAAAGCCTCAATAAGGAAACAGAAGTTACTAAAAAAAAAAAAGCACCAACTGGAAATTATACAACTAAAACATATAATTTCCAAAATATAAAACCTGCTGGAGAAGCTCAATAGAAAAATAGAGATAACAGGATAAATTCAGTGAACTTGAGAATAAGATCAACAATTTTACTCAATCTAAACAGCAGAGAGAAAACAGACTGAAAAAAAGAACAGAGCTTCAGGGAGAAGTGGAATAATAATAAAAGCTCTAAAATCTGTGTGGTAGGTAGAATAATACCCACCCCTCAAAGGTGACCACATCCTAATCTTTGAGACCTGTGAATGTTACCATAAATGGCAAAAAGACTTGGCACATGTTATTAAATTAAGGATGGAAAGATGATCCTGGATTATCTGGGTGGGCCCAATTTAATTACAAGGGTCTTTATAAAAGAGAGGAAGGAGGGTCAGAGTCAGAGAAGATGAGACAATGAAAGCAGAGGTCAGAGTAATGGAGCCATGAGCCAAGGGAGGAACCTTGAAAACATACTATGCGAAGTAAACCAATCACAAAAGACCACATATTGTATGACTGCATATATATGAAATGTCCATAGAACAGGCAAATCCATAGACACAGAAAACAGATGAGTAGTTACCAGGGACTGGGAGAAGAGGAGAATGGGAGGTTACTGCTTAATGGGTACAATTTCTTTCTGGGGTGAGGAAAATGCTCTGGAATTAGACAATGATGATGGTTGCAAAACACTGTGAATATACTGAAAAACCACTGAACTGTACACTTAAAAAATGGTTAGTTTTTAACACAACATTGTAAAGCAATTATACTCCAATAAAGATGTTAAAAAAAATGGTTAGCTTTATGTTATGTGACATATCTTGATCTTTTTAAAAAAGGGAATACTACATACTACAAACAACTTTAGCTCATAGTTCAACAACTTAGAAAAAAAGGAAGAAGCGGGAGCACTTTCCAACTTATTTCATGAAGCCAGTATTACCAACACCAAAACAAAACAAAGACATCACAAGAAAAAAAAAAAAAAAACAAAGTAACTACAGACCAATACCTCTCATGCACTTATCTGCAAAATCCTTAACAAAATGTTAGCCAATTGAATCCAGCAATAGATAATACACCACAACCAAGTAGTATGTATTCCAGGTATGCAAGGCTGGTACAATTAAAAAAAAAAAAAAAATCAATGTAATACACTGTATCAACAGGCTAAAGAAGAAAAATCATATGAGCATACCACTGACGCAAAAACACTTTATAAAAATTCAACACCATTCATGATAAAAAAGCTCTCAGCAAACTAGGAATAGAGGGGAACTTCTTCAACCTCATAAAGAACATCTACAAAAAAAATTTACAGCTAACATCATACTGGTGAAAGACTGCCTTCCCTCTAAGATTGGGAAAAAGGCAAAGATGTTCATTCTTATCACTTTTATTCAACATAGCACTGGAAGTCCTAGACAACACAATAAAGCAAGAAAAAGAAATAAAAGGCATCCAGGTTGGAAAAGAAGAAATAAAACTGTCCCTGTTTGTAGATGTCATGACCGTCTATATAAGAAAAGCTTCTAAAACTAATAAAAGAGTTTAGCAAGGTTGCAAGATAAAAGATCAACACACAAAAACCAACTGCATTTCTATATACTAACAACAATCAAGTGGAAACCAAAATCTTAAAACACAATATCATTTACAATTGCTCCCCCAAAATGAAACATTTAGGTATAAATCCAATAAAATATGAACAGGATCTATATGCTGAAAATTACAAAATACCAAACAAAGAAAACAAAAAAGACCTAAATAACTGGAGACTTACCATGTTCATGGATTCGAAAAATCAACACAGTAAAGATGTCAATACTCCCCAAATTGACTACATATAGGTTTAAGGCAATTCCTATCAAAATCCTGGCGAAGTATTCTGTACACATAGACAAGCTTACTCTAAAGTTTATATGAAAAGGGAAGGCCCTAGAATAATCAACACAATAGTAAAGAATATGAACAGGGCTTCCCTGGTGGTGCAGTGGTTAAGAATCCGCCTGCCAATGCAGGGAACATGGGTTCGAGCCCTGGTCCGGGAAGATCCCACACGGCACAGAGCAACTAAGCCTGTGTGCCACAACTACTGAGCCTGCGCTCTAGAGCCCTTGAGCCACAACTACTGAAGCCTGTGCGCCTAGAGCCCCTGCTCCACAACAAGACAAGCCACCACAATGAGAAGCCTGTGTGCCAGAAAGAAGACCCAATGCAGTCAAAAATAAAATAAATTAAATAAATTTAAAAAAAAAAGAACAAAGTTGAAGGATTCATACCATCCAATTTAAAGACTTATTATATAGTTACAGTAATCAAGACAGTGTGGTATAGGCAGAGGGACAGACATACACATACACACACACACACACACACACACAAAACAGAATAGAGAACCCAGAAATAGATTCACACAAATGTGCCACAGTGATTTTTGACAAAGGTACAAAAGCAGTTCAACAGAGATGGAATAACCTACCAGAATGGCTAAAATAATTTTTTTTAAGTGATAACACCAAATGCTGGTGAGGATATGGTAAAACTGGATCACTCATACAATGTAGGCAGAAATATAAAATATGGTATAGCCACTGTGGAAAACAGTTTGGCCATTTCTTTTAAAACTAAAAATGAACTTTACAACTCAGCATTTGTATGCCTGGGTATTTAACTGAGAGAAATTAAAATTAAAAATTAAAATTTTTCTGAGAGAAATTAAAAATTCATATACAAGTTTCTGTTCACACAGAAACTTGTATATGAATATTCACAGCAGCTTTATTCATAATAGCTAAAAACTGGAAACTACCCAAATATCCTTTAACAGGTGAATGGTTAAACATATGGTATGTCCACACAGACAAATATTACTCAGCAATAAAAATGAACAAACTATTGATATGCACAATTACTTGGATGAACCTCAAGGGCACTATGCTGAATGAAAAAAGCCAATCTCAGAAAGTTACATATTTTATGACTCCATTTATATAATATATAACACTCCTGAAATAACAAAAATAACAGCAACAGAGAACAGATTAGTGATTGTCAGGGATTAGGGATGTGAGTAGACAGGTTAGGAGGGCTATAAAGGGGTATCCTGAGGGACTTTGTGGTGGAATACAGTTCTGTGACTTGAATTTAGTTAGTGGTAGTTACACAAAGGTACACATGTAATAAAACTGCACAGAACCATACACACATGCACACAAATGAGTACAGTACACATATAGATAGTAAGCTCTAAGTTCTGTAGATTGCTTAAAAAAAAAAAAAAAAAGCCTAGGCTTCAATCCATCTATTACCCTTAATAAAATAATCTTCAAAGTCCATTTGCACAATATCACTCCTCAGATCACTAAACCACAGCCACTACTTGATACTGTACTTCTTTCTTTCTTTTTTTTTAAATTTCATTTATTTATTTATTTTTGGCTGCATTGGGTCTTCGTTGCTGCGCGCGGGCTTTCTCTAGTTGCGGCGAGCGGATGCTGCTCTTCGTTGCAGTGCGTGGTCTTATTGCGGTGGCTTCTCTTGTTGTGGAGCACGGGCTCTAGGCACGCGGGCTTTAGTAGTTGTGGCTCACAGGCTCAGCAGTTGTGGCTTGTGGGCTCTAGAGCACAGGCTCAGTAGTTGTGGTGCACGGGCCTAGTTGCTCTGCAGCATGTGGGATCCTCCCGGACCAGGGCTCGAACCCGTGTCCCCTGCATTGGCAGGCGGATTCCTAACCACTGCACCACCAGGGAAGTCCCAATACTGTACTTCTTGATAACTCAACGCTTTAACTTATTTTCCATACCCCGGATGCAATTTAGTTTATCCCCATCTCCATTCCTCTGTGCAAACCATTCACCTTGCTTTCTACATATTAATCCATACTTCCCCCTCCTTTTAAAGCCCAAGTCAAAACTCACTTAACTTCAGGAAGCTCCATGGAAAACACACTTAGATTCAAACATACTCCGCCACCATTAGCAGGGTAAGTCTTGGTTCCCTGATTATGTGCTTGGAAATAGCAATGCTCAATAAATGTCATTATTGTTCATTTATTTACCTATTATCTTCCTATTAGACATTTAAACTGTTAAAAGACATAGCTGTGTCTCCTCAAGTATTTGGCATAGGGTAGGTCTATTACACTTCTAAAGTACTTGAATCTTTATCAAAACACATGAGGATAAATTATCCTCACCAACTCCCCATCTCTAACCATACCACTTAAATTGTAGTTTTTTTCAATGTTTTAATCACGGGTTCTCCTGTACATACAGCCTTGGATAGAGATGAAGTGTAAACAGTAAAAAAGAAAAAATGTGCAATCATTAAATTCTTTCTTCCTTCCTCTCCATTCTCTCATTTTCTTCCCAAATAAAAAGTAATTTCAGGGACTTCCCTGGTGGCACAGTGGTTAAGAATCCACCTGCCAATGCAGGGGACATGGGTTCGATCCCTGGTTCGGAAGACCCCACATGCCGCGGAGCAACTAAGCCCGTGCACCACAACTACTGAGCCTGCGCTCTAGAGCCCACGAGCCACAACTACTGAGCCCAAGTGCCACAGCTACTGAGCCTGAGTGCCACAACTACTGAAGCGCAAGCGCCTAGAGCCCATGCTCTGCAACAAGAGAAGCCACCGCAATGAGAAGCCAGCACACTGCAACGAAGAGTAGCCCTCACTCGCCGCAACTAGAGAAAGCCCGTGTGCAGCAACGAAGACCCAATGCAGCCAGAAATAAATAAATAAATACATTATTTTTTTAAAAAGTAATTTCACAAAAATGTTTACAAAAGAGGGCATGGGGGAAGAAAAATATTGAAAGCATGTTGCATTTTACATGAAGCATTCTACTCAAAATTGCTTTTTCTTAATATAATTACTGTGCAATACATATTTTTTAAAATAAATTTATTTATTCATTTATTTATTTTTGGCTGCATTAGGTCTTCATTGCTGTGTGCGGGCTTTCTCTAGTTGCGGCAAGCGGGGGCTACTCTTTATCATGGTGCACGGGCTTCTCATTGCGGCAGCCTCTCCCGTTGCGGAACACGGGCTCCATGCACACGGGCTTCAGGAGCTGTGGCTCGAAGGCTCTAGAGCGCAGGCTCAGCAGCCGTGGCACACGGGCCCAGTTGCTCCGCAGCATGTGGGATCCTCCCGGACCAGGGCTCGAACCCGTGTTTAGTGCATTGGCAGGCGGATTCCCAACCACTGTGCCACCAGGGAAGCCCCACAATACATATTTTTTCTTTCTCTTCTTTAAACCAGGTTCCTTCATGAGGAATTTTTCAAACCACAAGTCAACTTACTGGGTTTCAACCATCATTTTTCTTAAAGAAAACAGAATCAAATTAGAAACCATCAGTGTGTATTGCACATAGTAAAAGTAAACATTATCTATCAACTATACTTCAATAAAAAATAAATATAAAAAAATTAAAAAGTAAATATTATCTTGTAAAACTTTTACTTCAGTGTAAATACACACGAAAATATGTAAAAGGTAACTGTTAGGAATGGTTTAGTCAAAGTGTGAAAGCTACTGTTCTAATGCCAGCAAATAAGCATTGGCTTAATATGAAGAATAATATAATGGAAAATGTAAAACAATTTCCAATAAAGCATCCTAATTCAGAAGTTCACTATTTTACATGTTTTGCATCCTCCATGCACCATCCCCCAGGTCCCCTCTTCCACTCTTCTGTCCTCTCCTAGCTGGTTCTTTAACTGCTGTGTTAGTGTACATTACACACCAGAATGGATTAAAGTGCAAAACCATGACTGAGCTTTCTCCTGAAATCCTTCAAACTGGGTAATGTTATCTCTTGAGACAGAAAAGGAGCTGCCCAAGGCATGAGGGGGACTAAAAAAAATTTCACAGTCTCTCTCCACTTTACTAGATCCTGAAATTTAAAAGAGTAAGCAAAAATATGGATTTTATTCCTACCTGTGAGGAAAAAATAAATCAAATGAACCAAATCAACTGAAGATATTTTCCCCCAAAATTCTGACCAACCGTCACTATTACAGATACATATTCTAAAGATTTTAAGTATTTTTTAGTAAGGCTTTAACACCGACTAAAGAGCTAGTCCAGACTTCATTCTGAAAGATGACTAAGGCACTGTCACCTGAACCATGGAAAATACAGGACTTTACAATTTCGTAAACCTTCTTCTAAATAAGCCCTCTTGTCAGAGTCATACTGAAAATTAAAGCTCCTTTACAGAAACAGCTGTAAGAACAGTCATTATCATAAAAATCACGCTCTCTCTCCATACAAAGATGAAAATAAAGACACTGCCATATGCTCTGAGTAATTATTCAAGCAGCCTGATGGTTTTGCAATGAATCATCTCTCTCTCTTGTTCACTCTGGTGATCTCTATCTCAACGGATATTAACCCCATCCTTCTGGATGCTCCTGCCAAATATCTTGGATACTTCTCACGTCCAATCCAATGGCATATCTCTAACTTCAAAATATGCTACACCAGCATCTGACTGCTTCTCACCACCTCCACTACTACCTCTCTCTCCTGGATAACCTCTCCTACCCTCATACCCTTACAAAACTATTCTCCACATAGCAGCCCAGGTTATCCTTTTACAACATAAAATCTTACGCAAAGCAAAAGCCAAGTACCACAATGACTTACCACGCTTCATACCATCTGATGGCCAGGACCATCCATCCCTACCTACCACCTTACTCTCCTGATCTCTGCAACTGGTCTGCCTCTTCAACCTCCGAATCACTCTGCTCCAGCCACCCTTACCTCATTACTCCTTAATCACATCAGTGTGCTCCTTCTTCAGGACCTTTGCTCCTGATGTTCCCTCTGCTTAGACCAAACTACCTACAGATGACCACAATGTTCACTTCTCCACCTCCTTCAGGTCTTTCCTCAAATGTCACCTTCTCAGTGAGGCTTTCCTTGACCTCTTTAAAACTCACCTCTATCCCTAGCAGTTCACAACTCCTTTCCCTACTTTATATTTGTCCTTCATCACCACCACAAGGGATTTCTGTCTGTCTGCTTTGCTGCTGTATCTCTAGCATCCAAATAGTGCCTGACACACAAGAGGAGGTCAGTAAATATTTGTTGAATAGATTAATGAATCAAGTAGTGGCATATATTTTCAAGAAAAAAAAATTTTGCTCATTTGGGGCAGAACAAACACAAAAATAGCCCAGTCTTCACGGGCATTACCTCATTATTACTATCATGAGCGTTACCATTTATTGAGCACTTACTCTGTGCGCCAAGTACTATGCTGAGCACTCTCTTTACTTGCACTTCTTTTTTTTCATCTAATTCTCACAATAGTCCCATGAGTTAGGTATTATTGATCTTACAAAGCAATGCAAGCAAAGGTAAGACTTAGGTCATAAATTAGTAAGATGCAGAGTAGGGCCTAGAAACCAGAACTACATGACATTTCAACACCATACTCTTAATTGGTAGGCAACTGACTCTTTAAAGCTAACATTAACTGATTACTATGTGTCAGCTTAAATTATTTACTTGCAGTGTCTTATTTAACTATTTTAATTAAAATTAAAAAACCCGAGGCCAACATTTTTAGTTGCCTAGCCAACGTACAATTTTCCCTTCTTTAATAAGAGAACTTTTACCTATTTTGCTTTAAGTAATAACATGCTTGGATAAAAAGCTTCATTTCATTTGCAAATGGCCAAATGACACAGTTCTGTCCAATAAAATAGAAATGTATCACTGAGTAAGGCTTCCAGGAAAGAAAGCCCTTTGAAAGGGAGCCAACTGAGTTGTCATGTGACTTTGTCTTTTAACCATATTCTTCTGGCCTGGAACACAAGCACAAGTCTAGGGGTGGAACAACTATCTTGCAACTATGAGAACGCAAGTCACGTGCTAAATGGAGTGGAGTGAAAAACTAGGAACCTGGGTGCCTAATGGCACCTAGGCTGCCACTCCAGTTTCCGTGTCATATAAAGGGAGCAAAAAAGTATTTTATTAAGCCACTATTATTTGTTTTCCATTACATGCAGCCAAATGCAATCTCTATTTGATACAACCCTATGAGGTTGTTGGCCCAATGCTGGCCTTATTGAAAATGTTATCAAAGCTAAGTCTTCCCATCAGGGGGAGAAAATACACTAACCATTAAGCATCACTCTATCAGTAGAACATAACGGCTTTCACATTTATGGAGGAGCTAGAGGTGGGATCCTGGAATCTGTATTTGGAAACCAATACTTTAGACATCAAATGTGTAGCTAGTGAACAACTAATGAAAATTTAAAAGGGGAGGGAAAGTAGAGAATAAAGCTAGTAGGCTGCCTTCACCACAGTATCAAAGGTAGGTGAATCACACCTTATGAAAAACGGATCTTAAAGAACAATTTTCTAAACCTAGGCTGAGGTAAACAGTAAATATTTATTGAGACTTTTAAAAATGCATGATAACACAGGACTTCCCTGGTGGCACTGTGGTTAAGAATCCACCTGCCAATGCAGGGGACATGGGTTCGATCCCTGGTCCAGGAAGATCCCACATGCCGCAGAGCAACTAAGCCCATGCGCCACAACTACTGAGCCTGCGCTCTAGAGCCTGCGAGCCACAACTACTGGGCCCGTGCACCTACAGCCCGTGCTCCGCAACAAGAGAAGCCACTGCAATGAGAAGCCCACGCACTGCAAAGAAGAGTAGCCCCCGCTTGCCACAACTAGAGAAAACCCGCATGCAGCAATGAAGACCCAACGCAGCCAAAAAATAAATAAAACTTAAAACAAAAAACAAAACAAACAAACAAAAACCAAAATGCATGATAACAAAAGCCACATGGCACAGCCCTTGACAGACTGGTTTCCCACTATGCCACTATATTGTATCGTGGACAATACAACAGGTGGCAGGGCCTTACACAGCTATACTACCATGTCCAGCATAAATCCTTAAATCCATCTAAACCTGAATAAGATCTGGAAGTAAGAAAAAAAAAAAAAGATGCAGTGATGTTCCAACAAACATTACAACAGATTCAAAATATTACAAGATTACAAGTGTTACAAGATTTCAAATCATGTAGTATTTTCACATTTTATGGCAGTACCAAAAATTAGGCAACAGAAAAAGAAGAAAAGAAAGAAATAACAAAGAGATTGTATGGAGTAATGAATACGAGCTAAAAGCTTCCTACAAACAATTACACTTAATCTGCACAACAGCCCCAAGGACATAGGTACCATTATTCCCATTTTACAGACAAAAAACTGACACTAAAACTAGTTATATAAATTGGCCCAGATCAGATAGGTAGTAAGAGCTAATGCCAGGATTTGAATCCAGGTCAGCCTAACCCCAAAGCCCATACTATTACAGTTGCTTCAACACACGTCAAATACAGTACAACACCTGGTCAGATATGCTAATGCAATAGTAGGGGTTAGGAAGGAGCTCAAAAACACTGAAAAGATAAATGATTAATAGTGAGACCAATACTACACCTTTTACAAGTAATCATACTTAAAGTTCAAAGCTTTGCCAAAGCATGCTTAAGATGATACAATTCTTTAAAAGGAAGTCCTTTGAATTCCCAACTTGTATGCTTTTATTATGTTCTAGGAACGGAATTTTCTTTTCTCTATAGGATTTTGCCAGAAAAAGAGAGAATAAAACCATGCGAGAAACTAACCCCAAATATAGTCCTAAGTAGCACACGTGAAAAAAAAATATAGTTCAAATAACTGTATGTGCTTTGACGAGAAAGGAGACAGCATTATACCATTTCCTTAAAATACAATCCTTTGGAAAGAGAAAATTCAAAAAGATTCCCCCAAGCCTTTTTTGCCCAGACTTCAATCATTTGTTTCCTGAAAAAAAATGAGTATAATCTGAAGAAATTACAAAGATTCATTTTGAAAACTACTTACAGCTTATTACAAAATACTGTATTCGAAACATTTTGGCATGGAAGCAAAGTTAGAATAAGCATGCACTGCTTTATTGAGCCTTGCTACTTGTACTAGGCTGTAGTTCAAGGAAAAACTTTTTTTCCTCCCTCTTGGGAAGACGGGGTGAGAGAGAGTGTGTAAGGAGTGGAGTGGAAGTACATTAGGAACTTTCAGGAACTTCTTAATGAGAGAGAGAACATTAAAAAAAATGACAAAATAGGATACACAAAAGAGAATAAATCTAACTATATCTAAAAGGGTTATCTACAAAATATCTGCTCCAATCAGTTTTTTTTCATTGTAAGGATATTTCCTTTAAAAGGTGAGATTATGACCACCATCTTCCAGTTACTTCCAAAAACCAATCAAATGCAGATGCAGAAATAAGGATCCTGGATTAGGCAACAGTTGGACGCCAGTACTGGCTCTGTCCATAACTAGCTCTGACTTTAGACCGGTCACTTTACCTTCCTATGTCTCATTGTCTTCATCTGTAAAACAAGATGGTTCACCTTACCTCACACCTTACAGAAAACTTAACTCAAAATATATCAGAGGACTAAATTTAAGAGCTAAACTATAACAGAAGAAAACACAGGAAAAAAATCTTTGTGATGTTGGGTTACTAAAGATTTCTCAGGACTTCCCTGGTGGTCCAGTGGTTAAGACTCCGCGCTTCCACTACAAGGGATGCGGGTTAGATCCCTGGTCGGGGAACTAAGATCCCGCAAGCCGTGGCACGCCCCCCCCCCGCCCCCCAAAAAAAGACTGAGAGTAAATATTTGAAATCATATATCAGGTGAAGGACTCATATCCAGAATGAATACACACCCTCACACACACCTCTATAACTCAGTGAGAAGAAAACAACCCAACGGGCAACCCAAATGGGAAAAAGATTTGAATAGACATTTTACCAAAGAATAGATATGAAAAGCTAATAAATAAGCACATGAAAAGATACGCTCCATTATTAGTTATTACAGAAATGCAAAACAAAACCATGATCAAATACCACTTCACATCCATTAGGATGGCTATAATCAAAAAGACAGACAACAAATGCTGGCAAAAATGTAAAGAGATAGGGACCCTCATATATGGCTGACGGGAATGTAAAATGGTACAGTCACTTTGAAAAAGTTTGTCCATTTCTTAAAAAGTTAAACATAAATCTACCATATGACCCAGCAATTCCACTCAAGAAAAATGAAACATGGTCACATGAAGATTTGATGTAAATGCTCATAGCAACATTATTCCAAATAGGCAAAAAGCAGAAGAAACCCAATGTCCATCAAGTGGTGTCCAATAAAAAGGAATAATATACTAATACAGGCTACAGCATGGATGAACCTCAAAAAACATTACACAAAGTAAAAGAAACCAAACACCAAAGATCACATATTATATGATCATATTTATATGAAATGTCCAGAAAAGACAAATCCATAGAGACAGAAAGTAGATCTGTGGTTGCCTTCGGCAGGGGGTGGGAACAGGGAGTGACTGCAAATGTACATGAGGCATCTTTCTGGAATGATGGAAATGTTCTAAAATTGGATTGTGGTGATGACTGAACAACTCTGTAAATTTACTAAAAAACTATAGTACTGTACACTTAAAACAGGTGGATTGTTTGGTATATAAATTGCTTTTAAAAATGAAAAAATATTATGCTACGTGAATGAAGCCAAACAAAAAAGACTGCATATTACACGATCCCATTTATATGAAATGTCCGGAAAAGGCAAATCTATGGAGACAGAAAGTAGATTTGCAGTTGCCTGAAACTGGGGGTAGGAACAGGGATTAACTGTAAACAGGCACAAGGGATCTCACTGGGGTGATGAACATATTCTAAAACTGTATTATGCTGATTGGTGCACAACACAATAAATTTACCAAAAATCATTTAATTTTATATTTAAAAATAGGTGAATTTTATACTAAAAAATGGGTGAAATTATACCTCAGAGTAAAATTGTTTTTAAAAATAAGGTGGTCAAATCACATTGGAGTTAACTTTCTATCCACGGACCACTTTGAGAGTAAGATGAAGACTAACCCTATCCCAGAGGCCTGAGCCTCCCTTTTGCTCACTCACAGACACCTTACTGGTCTGAGGACACCAAATTAACAAATTTCTAAAGCTCTAGAGCCTTGTGCCATCTTAATAGCAAGGGCATTAGGAACAACTACAACCCTCCTCTTCACCCTAGAAAGATGTACAACTTACCAGAAAGAAAATCAAAATTCCTTTTCTAAAATGACAAGGACCCCCTTTCCTTACTTTTTAGACATCATTTTGGAATCTCCCACTTAATCCCTTTTTTCAATATGAAACTCTGATTGAGGGACTCAGAAGCAATCAATCAAGACAGAGACCTAGCTAGCCGTCTTTAGAACCAACCAGTACACCTCAAAGACCCAGCATGTAGTAAAGACCAGATCCATGAAGTGGCTTAAGGAAAAAGATGTTATGTGTTTCAGATAAAACTTAGCCCAGATTTGTTTTGAAACAGGAAGTAAAGTGAAAAAAAGAAATGTGACAAAGTTTCTCTAAACACCTACACGGTGCAATAAACACTACCCCCCCACCCCACCCAAGATAGCTAAGGAGTTTTCAGCCACTCTTTGTTATAAAACTAATTTAAGACTGGATGCTGATCTAGCAAAGCAGACAATCTCCTTCCTCCAACACACAAGGGTCTGCTCGTGTCTGTTGGATTGAGCTTCTGTTTAGCTAAACCCACCCCCTTTTGATTTCTAAAATCACTAGATTATTGTTGTCTAACAAATACTCCCCTCATCCCCAGTCCCCACCCTCCCCCAATCACTGTGCCTCTGTGAGAATTACAATCCATGTTTGTGCAAGTTTTGGTCTCTGCCAACTGGTATTCCCAGACCCCCTTCAAATCCATTCCACGCACAATAGCCAGGTCCATCGGATTGTATCATGTCTCTGCTTGAAGCCCTCCCATAACACGTAAAATAAAATTCCAAAATCCTTACCTTGGCTGAGAAGATCCCTAAAATCTGGCTTCTCCCTTACCTTTCTAACCTTACCAGTCTTCTTTCAGGTCCTAAAACACACCAAGCTCTTTCCCTCCTCAGGAGCCTTTGCATTTCCTCATCCCTCAGTAGGGAAAAAATTTCCCTAGGCTCGTAGGACTCTCTCATCCTTCAGTGCTCAACTTACATGTAAATGCCTCAGAAAAAGCATCTTCCTTGAAATCGCCCCAACTAGGTCTCCACGTTATCCTCTATCAGAACATCTTGTTTATTTCCTTCCTAGCACTTGCCAAAACCTATAATTCTTTTTATTTACCTACTTATTTACTGTCTACCTCCCTGACTAGAAAGTCAATTCCAAGCAGTCGTAAGTTGTGTCTACGTCGCTCACTGCGGTACCTGCAGCTTCATCTGGAGAGAATCCCCAGCTCCACCCCAGCAACGCCTGGCACTTCGTGTGCGTTCTCGCACGGATGCGGGAGTGAACAAAAGCACCCTAACCCATCACCCCCCGAATAGGTGGCCGTGCCCCCAACTGCAATACCCCATTTCTCGCATCGCCTCGTAAAGGCCTGTCCCACACCTGCACTTTTCGTTCTCTCTCAGACACATCTGTCGCTCAGGTTCAAACATCTGTCACTACACAAATCTCTGGTGAGCCTTTCAAACCCCACCCCACCGCGCCGCACAGGCGCGCCACTCAAAATCCCCTCCATGCTTTGCACGCGCTGCACAAACCCGGAGCCTCACCCACGCTCCCTAGCAACCCCCGGGCCACTCGAGCGCCCACGAATATCTGGGAGTCCTCTCCGAGCTCCCGCGGGTCCCCTCGTTCCCGCGTGTCACCCGCCATCCAGCGCGGCGCCTCCCCCCTCCGCGGCGCCAGCTCTCACCTATCACCTCCTGCAGCTCGTAATCGTCCCTGTTGATGGACCAAGGAAGGGCGCTGGAGTCCTCGGACATGACGGCTGCACGGCACTCGGCCCTCCCTCAAACTCGCTGACCTCCCTCTTCTCCTCGCCGCGCCTCTCCCCACCCCCAACCGCTGCCGCCGCGCCCCCACCAACCGCCTCTGGAACAGCCACGGGTCGACGGCGCCTGGCGCCGGGTGGCCGCGCGGCAGAGCAGTGGAGGGCTCGAAGCACCCGCGGACCTCGCCTCCTGCTCCTCCGCGGCCGGCACTACCCAGCCCGGCCCAGGTCCCGGCCTCGGCCTCCGTGGCAGCAGCTACAGGAGCTTCGCCTCGGCCCAGCCCCTCTGTCCCGCCCTCCACCCCAGCCCCACGCAGGGGCCAAACTTTCCCTTCTCCCTCCACCTGCCGACACGCAGCGCGCTGACGTCACCGCGCCGGGCACGCCCCGCCTCGGCCCCTCATCCAGCCGCCATTTCAAGTGTGGCTGGATAAGCAGCGAGCGAGTAAGAAGCCCGAGGAGAAAGAAGTTGACAATGGAAGGGAAGAAATGCTTTGAAAGGAGTTCAACAAGGGCATCGGAAAGCCAGAGAAGAGCCTAAAGTAGCAGAAGCGGTAGCCACACTGAGCATGGCAACCAAACAGCGGCTTAGTGGAGGGGGCGGAGCCACTTCTGGCGGCGAGGGCACGTTGCCGTCTCCGCCGTCGCATTCATTGGCTTATTTGAGAAGGAATCAGAAAGGCAATAGGTGAGTGTGGACGTCAGTCATAAATTAGTCCCGCCAGCAGGCGCTCTGAGCGGTGTTCCCCGACAGGGCTCCAGTCTTTCAAGGTGGCGGGTACGCTTCTTGCTTTGCACAGTTCTCCCGAGAGACGTCGCGGTGTAACCGTCACACCCTCGAGACGTGCAAACGGCTCCGCAGGGTGTGGAGAAACCCGAGGGAGCAGCTGGGTGGGGTAGCCTTGGGGTGTGGACAACTGCCAAGTGGGATAAAAGGCCTTGGGCCATGAGACAGAGGGGAACCGGAAGCTCGCCCCGTGATGACACTTTCTTTAGGCGGAAGTTATTTCTGCAGTGCCCATCGCGGCCTTCTCTGTAACCTTACTGGGCAGCGAGGGTGTTCGTCCATACTCAACTTTGGATCTGGCGCTCAAATGAGCACCTGTCTTGGGGCCTCGGAAGGTTGGAGTTTTTCCCCTAAGGTGGCTGGGGCCATTAAACGAGTGAGGTTTGGCCCAGGAGATTTGAGGTCGTTTCAGAGGCCTTGACTTTTGTGTGACCTGATTGAACTTGAGTTTTCTCAGGTTGACCACTTAGGGCCTTTGGAGAAATTAACGAGGTGAAATTGAGTGCACTTGGTAAAATGGAATAAAGAGTACTGACGTGGATTGGGCTAGGTGTGAAACTCTTCTCAGCTGGACGTCTTTCAGACCAGTAGTAGTCCTTATGAAAGAGACCTTCACCCAGGCCGTGCCAGGCACTGGAAGCCCTGTGCAGGAAATCCACTGACTACAAAACCAAAGCAGTGGGACTTCCCTGCTGGCGCGGTGGTTAAGAATCTGCCTGCCAATGCAGGAGACACGGGTTCGATCCCTGGTCCGGGAAGATCCCACATGCCGCGGAGCAACTAAGCCCATGCTCCACAACTGCTGAGCCTGCACTCTAGAGCCCGCGAGCCACAACTCCTGAGCCCGCATGCCACAACTACTGAAGCCCACGTGCCTAGAGCTTGTGCTCCGCAACAAGAGAAGCCAACGCAATGAGAAGCCCGTGCACTGTAACGAAGAGTAGCCCCTGCTCGCCACAACTAGAGAGAGCCCGTGCACAGCAACAAAGACCCAACACAGCCAAAAATAAATAAATAAATAAAATAAATTTATGAAAAAAACAAAACAAAAGCAGTCAACTAGGAGCTGGGGCAATGAAGCTGTTAGCGCGTTTCCACCTGCTTGGTGGGATTGGAGAATGTTTCATGGAGGAGGAGACCCTGCATAGTTAACATGATATCAACAGGTGGAAATTGAGAGGCTAGAATATTCCAGTCACAGCAAAGGTGCCAGAGTTCCCAAGTTTGGAAGCATAGCACAGGCTTTGCTATAGAGATTGGTTTCAGCCGTTAACTACTGACACCTTCTTTATTGCCACGTGTTGCCTTTTTCTTTTTGCAGGGAGAAGAGGGATGGGGATCAAATCTATCAGAGAGGAGCTAAATCTGATGGTAAGGATTAGAGATGTCAAGGTTTGTACCAAGGTTTGTACCAAAAGATCCATAAACCAGAGATTCTTAGCCTGGGTTTATTGGCCTGTGTGGACCATGAACAACCTTCAGAAAGTTTGTGGGTTTTTTGTGGTTTTTTTTACTCCTTTGAAATTATGTGCAGAATAGTATGTACTTCAGGGAGAAATCTGTCCACCTTCCTCCCTTCTCTCTTCTTCCCCAGTGAAAAGGAGCTACTGACCTAATAATGAAAATTCATGATGTTAATTGACCCACATTCTTGGTGGTCAGGGCCACTATACATTCGTTGATGGGTTCTTTTCTACTTCCTCCAATGCACAAAGCTTGATGGTTTAGTTGAGCCAGAACCTGCTCTGCAGATCTGGTCATTTTATTTCCCGTCTCCTGGGCTTTCTCCATGTGGCTGATAGTCATTAAGGTCCCATGTTTTTAATGAGCAAGGAATTGGTGGCTGTTTGAGACCAGAAGCCGAAACCTCAGTTTCTTTCTCAGCTTATGGAGTATCTTCCATGTGATAGCACTGTCATAAACACTGGGTGTACAGTGGTAAACAAAGTAACTTAGTTCCTGTTTTCATGGAGCTATAGTCTAATAGAGGAAGAGTAAACAACTCAGCAAATACATAGATGAGGAATTATGTTACAAAGCATCAAACAGGAAAAGGCGAGTATACTGTGACAGAGAATAGTTAGGGAGTTCGGAGAAAACCTCTATGAGAAAACTGCGAGGGAGCCAGCCATGCAAAGTGTGTTCTAAACAGGTTACCACGGGGTTTTAGGCACTTTTGAAGCTATTGAAGTAATAATTTCATTTCTCTTAGGCCGCTGGTCCTTGTATATGGCTCCCTCAGTAATCTTTT
Source organism: Eubalaena glacialis (assembly GCF_028564815.1). Lineage (NCBI taxonomy): Eukaryota > Metazoa > Chordata > Mammalia > Artiodactyla > Balaenidae > Eubalaena > Eubalaena glacialis. The sequence continues at coordinate 64,796,965 of NC_083722.1, read as the reverse complement.
GGGGGATGGGGGGAAAAGAGAAGTTAAGGTGATTCTGAACCCTGGCCCTAATATCAAAATTTCACCAAATCTTACCTAGGTTTCTTGAAAGTGTGACATACTTTCCTGAAGAGTGGGACCTTGTTTTTCCTCACATTTGCAAAGGAGTCCTTGTCTTCTTTTGGGTTCCTCCCAAAATCAGACTCAGAAAAGAAGATTTGGGTGCAAATAGTTTATTTAGGAGGTGACCTCAAGAGGCATTCTGAAAGAGTGGTGAGGTGAGACAGGAAAGGAAGGAAAGTCATTCAAGGGTATATTAATGAGGGGAGACTGTGTGGCTATTTGAGAAACTGGAACACACCTTGGAATTGCCCCACCAACAGGCAAGGGAGCTGAGGTATTTGCCCACCAACTCCTTTTCCTCTGTATTGTGTTAATGCTCCTGCACTTCTGCCCAGCTCAGTGCTGGGAAAAGCATGCTCCTAAAGTCAGAGAATGCACTCAAGCAAGAGACACAGACAGTCCTCCTCACGTACTAGAACTCTCTGAAACCAAACGTCAGAGTAGGCCCAAAGGATATGTACAGGTAGAGACAGCGTCTACTACAGTGTGTAAACCCAGAAGTTGAGAATCATTGTCTGGGCTGAAAAGCTGGGAGGGAAAATATATTCATGCTTCCTCTTCTTTCTCTGTTGCCTTTAAGCAACTTACCTGCATTGTGTTTTGCTTTTAGCACCTGCAAGGTAGAGGAAAAAGGACTGATTTCAAGATTAATGATGTGTTGAAGTGATAATTACAGTTTTAATAATTCAAGTTTTATAGGCTCCATTAAAGAAAGAGAGTTGAAGTCTATAAATTAATATGTACCTTTTGTGAGAAACCTGAATATAAAGAAAAGTACAAGTTTATGTCTCTGTCCTAAGCTGATTTTCTCAGCAGTTCCACATCAGCGCCAGGACCAACTATAAACTGCTGGAATCTGTCTCTCCCCACCCCACCCCCGCCCCCTTCTCTCCAGTATCACACGTCATATGTAGTATAAAGTCATCTCTTGTGAGAAGGGATAACACCCATTCCTCACATAGGTGTGCTTCCCGCCTATGTGCCTAGAATGGTCCCTTTACAGGCACATATTCAGGCATGGTGTTGATTAAAAATTGATGGAGTTTGCAAGTAGAGAAGACATGCACAAGCTAGGAGTCTGGACCCTGGGGAGAAGCTGACATCTTGGCAAACCCAGGGAATGAATGTCCAAGGTGACAGGGGCTCAGAGCCTGTAAGAAATAGGTAGAGGAGAGGTTATTGTAGGAAAAAAAAAAATCAGTCCATGCAGAAAGTAGAGTCTCAGCATCAAGCTGGGTTCTGGGCCAGAGAGTAGCTTCAGGTTCTCTCAGGCTGGCACCATGCCAACTTGATGAGCTCAAGTTGAATTGAGCAAAAGATGGGAAATACCTGACTGAGGTGGAGCAGGTGCCTAGGTGCCTGCTACTTTTCAAACGCTGTCTCTTAAAGGTTTAATATGTCTAGAAACCTCCTTCATTAGGATGTTTATTGTAACATTATTGTAATAGGGGAAAACTGGAAACAACCTTGGATAAAGGTGTCCATTGATAAGAGGATTGGTAATTGCTTGTATATATTATATAGAACATCTCAGGATAAATAAGAAATTTGTGTGTTAATGCTAGCTGAAGTAACAACCCAAAACTAAACTAAACTGGTTGGTTTAACCCAAAAGCTTATTTCTCACACACATATAGTCCAATACGTATGTCCTTGGTCCCTTTCCTCCAAACAGAGAATTAGATTTTGGCTCCTTCCGTTGTGGCACCACCATCTTCTAGGATCTCCTTAGAGTCTTCCGCTGGACCCTCTGCATTCAGCCAGCTGGTTAGCTGAGAGGGAGAACACTACAAAAGCTGGCCAACACTGGAAGTTGTGTTTGTTACTTCTTCCCAGGTTGTGTTGGTCAGAACTGAAGTCAAGGAAACTGGGACATGGCTTCTTCTGTGTCCAGGAAGAAGAAACGGGATTAGTCAACATCTAGGCGATCTCTGCCGCAACTGGTAAATTTGGTTGCGGCCAAGCCAGAGCTACTGACTTATTGAGGAAGAGGAGTAGGAGGGACATACTCTTTTGTACATTTTGGACTTTATAAATCCAAATATTACCTGTTCAAAAAAAATTAATTTAAGAAGGGGAGACTGGTGAAATTATGGTTCATCTATGCTGTGAAATATTACATAGCAGTTAGAATGAAGTGGATCTATACATACTGGAATGGAATGATCTATAATTAAGGTAAACAAGCAAGTTATAGATAAATTTCTGCATTGACTTAGTTTGGACTACTATAACAAATTACCATAGACTGGGTGGCTTAAAACAAATATTTTTTTCTCACAGTTCTGGGGTCTGGGAAGTCAAAGATCAGGATGCTGGCAGATCTGATATCTAGTGAAGGCCTGCTTCCTGATTTAAAGACAGCCATCTCCTGATTGTATTCTTATATGGCAGAGGGCAGGAGCAAGCTCTCATGTCTCTGCTTATAAAGGCACTAATCCCATTCCTGAGGGTGCCACCCTCATGACCTATTTACCTCCCAAAGGCCCCACCTCCTAATATTATCACATTGAGGGCTAGGATTTCAACATACGAATTTGGGAGAGACACAAACATTCAACCTATGACATATATGTATATAAATATATGGAATGAGGTCTGGGAGATGCATGGAGGTGCAATACACATTTTCTTTTTGTGTATTGTTTGAACTATAAGGAGAAAATATTCCAATATTGTGTAACACTAACAATGTAAATTCTCTAAAGAAATTCATTAAGATCAATTTCACAAAAATATTTTGGAGGCCCATAAACATAAACCCCAGCTTCGTTAATAAAGATAATGCAAATTAAAACTGAAATGAGGGGGCTTCCCTGGTGGCGCAGTGGTTGAGAATCTGCCTGCCAATGCAGGGGACACGGGTTCGAGCCCTGGTCTGGGAGGATCCCACATGCTGCGGAGCAACTAGGCCCGTGAGCCACAACTACTGAGCCTGCGTGTCTGGAGCCTGTGCTCCGCAACAAGAGAGGCCGCGACAGTGAGAGGCCCGCGCACCGCGATGAAGAGTGGCCCCCACTCGCCGCAAATAGAGAAAGCCCTTGCACAGAAACGAAGCCCCAACACAGCCAAAAATAAATAAATAAATAAATTTAAAAAAAAAACAAAAAACCAAAATGAGATTCCATTTCACTCTCACCAGATAGGCAAAATTTTAAAGCCAAAAAATACTAAGATGAAGAGCAACAGAAACTCTCATCCTCTGCTAGTTGGAATGTCAATTGCTGCAACCTCTTTGGAAAAAGCAGGTTGTTATTACCTAGTAAAATAGAACCTGTGCTTCCGCTATAGCCCAGCAATTCCACTCCTAAGTATATATATTAATAACCTCTTGTACATGTGTTCCAAGTAATCTACACAAGAACATCTATATCAGCATGTTTTGTAATAGCTAAATAAATAAAGGAAAGCACCCAAATAGAATGTAAAAATAATTATTCAGTGGATACTTTATGTGGAAAGGTACTTATGCAGCTACATAAAATAACTTGGCTAAATCTCAGAACAATGATGATAGCAACAAAGTAACAAAAGAATACTTACAAGTGTGATTGTAAGTGTACATGACTTCCCTCAGGGTTGGAACAATCTCAGAAAAAGCATTCCAAGTAGGGAGGAGGGGAGGACTGACCATCAGCTGAACCTGGCAGAGCCAGTAAGACTTGGATGGGTGGAGCAGAAGAAAAGTGGCATTCCTGGGAGGAGGAAAGGCCTGAACAAAGGCAGGCACAGTGAAACCAGGTTGAAGAGAGTGTTGGGCATTCCCTCACAAAAAGGGAACTCACAAAAAGGTCAAAAGTAGGCACAATTGAATAAGAAAGGCAAGGAAACAAAAATCAGTTTGGTGATTAACTCTAGGGGAAAGGAAAGGGATGCAACCAGGATAGGGCACACAGAAGACTTCCAAGATTCAGGTAGTGTGCTATTTCTTTTTTTTTTTAATTTTTATAAATTTATTTATTTATTTTTGGCTGCCTTGGTGTGCTGCACATGGGCTTTCTCTAGTTGCAGTGAGCAGGCTTCTCATTGTGGTGGCTTCTCGTTGCAGAGCACGGGCTCTAGGAGCACGGACTGCAGTAGTTGTGGTATGTGGGCTTCAGTAGTTGTGGCTTGTGGGCTCTAGAGCGCAGGCTCAGTAGTTGTGGCGCACTGGGCTTAGTTGCTCAGCGTCATGTGGGATCCTCCCAGACCAGGGCTCTAACCCATGTCGCCTGAATTGGCAGGCGGATTCTTAACCACTGCACCACCAGGGAAGTCCGAGTGTGCTATTTCTTAACCTGGTGAGGAGTACACAAGTGCTCAACTATTCCTATATGTTTATGTGTTCTTTTAAGGTATATTTCATAATTTTAAGTTTGGTTTCTCATGGCTCGGGCAGTAATAATATTTATGGTACCCTGCAATCTGCCCATCCCTTCTTTCAAGCTGAGGGAACATCCAACACTCTCTTCAACCTGGTTTCACTGTGCCTGCCTTTTTTCAGGCCTTTCCTTCTTCCAGGAATGCCACTTTTCTTCTACTCCACCTGTCCAAGTCTTACTGGCTCTGCCAGGTTCAGCTGATGGTCAGCCCTCCCCTCCTCCCTACTTGGAATGCTTTTTCTGAGATTGTTCCAGCCCTGAGGGAAGTCACGTATACATACTACTTCACCCAGACCATTTCCGGGCACTTAACTTGTGCTGCCCGGTAACCAGGTAGTCTTCTCTTTTTGTGAGTATTCTGTATTTCAAATTGGGTTGTGGATCACCCATGAGGAGTGGCGGATATCCTATCCGTCAGTAGGAAGTAAAGGACTTTCGTGAAGTTTTGGGTTTGGTGGTGTTGGTTATTTGCCCACCTTAAGCTGTGCCAGCATGATGACAGTCTAGAAATGTATAAAGAGCTGCATTTCTCTCCTTTTTAGGAAAATTTGCAAGAATGTATATACCATTGAATTCTCAGCCTTAGGCAGGAGTATCAGAATCTCTGAGGCACAGCAGTAGTTTATAAAAACATTCAAAAATGCAAGTGTCTCTCACTAACTAAACTCAGGAACTGAATACTCACGTTTATCTTCTGATAACTTGGTGTACCTCACTCTCTGAACTCAGGAACTGGATAGATTCAGACAGCATGGAACTTAATGCCTAGGTTCATTGAATTAATATAAATTCAGATAAAAACCCCAATGATCTTCATAGCAACAATTAGATTTAACTGTGCTAAGGGATATAAATAAGTACCTCATGCAGTCAGTAAAATAGCCTTGTGAGGTTTTTATGCCAGTTTTACAGATGAGGAAACAAACTCAGAAAGGTTAAAAACTTTCCTCCAGAAGTTCCTGGAAATGCTTAGCACAGCACCTGGCTTGTAAGCGCTCGGTAACTGATAGCTGTTACTTATTAGTTGGTGGGACTAGAGTAAGAAAGCATTATGGAGGTGGAGGTTGAGCAACAGTGTGTCTGACTCAAGTCCGCTTGCTCAGGAAAAACAGGTTTCAGCCGCCATCTGCATGATGTCATTCACACCATACCACTGCTGCATCGTTGCTGCCCATAGCACTGCCTAATTTCTTTCTTTCTTTCTTTCTTTCTTTTTTGGCGGCATTGGGTCTTTGTTGCTACAAACAGGCTTTCTCTAGTTGCGGCGAGCAGGGGCTATTCTTCGTTGCGGTGCGCGGGCTTCTCATTGGGGTGGCTTCTCGTTGCGAAGCACGGGCTCTAGGCTGGCGGGCTTCAGTAGTTGTGGCATGTGGGCTCAGGAGTTGTGGCTCACAGGCTCTAGAGCGCAGGCTCAGTAGTTGTGGCGCATGGGCTTAGTTGCTCCACGACATGTGGGATCTTCCCGGACCAGGGATTGAACCCGTGTCCCCTGATTGGCAGGCGGATTCTTAACCACTTCGCCGCCAGGGAAGTCCCAGCACTGCCTAATTTCATATTGCGGTGTCTGGGGAAAAAAATGAAGGCTTTCTCTTTGATTCTCAGTGGATTGTGAAGCCTTGTTTGCCTTTAGCACCCAACCTGAATGAGTGAATTTGGGGTTCAGGTGTACCAAAATTAGAGACGCCCCTGCCTGACTGGACATTGAGTTGGAAATATCAGGACATCGAGAAATGTGGACAAAAGTGCCCTATCAATTGCAGTGCGCCTACGTTTATGAACTATTCTCCAGGTGCACAGCTGTGAGCAGTCTGCCTAAAGATGGGATTGTCTTCCATCATCCAAAGAGACCTGGGCCCTGGAACTGATGTTACTTCCCTGGTGAATGGCAGTGGACCGTGACAGAGGGAGGGCTCTCCATGACCTTAGAGCAGAGTCTTAAGCTCCGTCCACCCCATCCAGCAGACAGAAGGTGTTATCCTACTGTTATCAGATTCTTCTGCTTCAGTCTTGTGGGGTGGGGGGGTAACTTGTTCTCACTTAGTTTTAACTCACCCAAATCCTAGAGAGAAATATAATTAATTTTAAAGATTTGGTAGCTTTGTGGTAACTATTATAGAATAGTCGGTGCTGTAATGGGTCTTCTTATGCACTTGACAAGCCTTGGGACACAGCCTGAAAGCAGGAAAACAAAGAGGAACTAACTCCATATTGCACAAGCACCAAGGTTGTCATCAGAAAGTAAAGCTGTTGCATCTGGAAAAAACCTTTCTCAATATGGAGTTGGGTAATTTCACCTGTTAACGTATGTACACATGGTGTGTATAGTGTGTTATTAACATTTCACCTGGCAGGGAGACCCAGGAAGGAAGCAAATTTGGAGTGCCAAGGACCCCTTGGAAGGTCCTGGTGAAGCATGTAAGTATGCATGGGCACCTACAAACATGGCATACTTCGATATTAAGTAACCAGGCTGTAGAAAATGTATGGCCAGGAGATGAGTGTGCCCACAAACTGCCTGGGGAAAGGAATGGATCTTAGGACCACAACCGCTCGATGTAGAAAGGGTAGGGAAGGAATTTGCATGGTGAAAATTTAAAGAAGTGGGCAGACCCAAGGGCAGCAGAGTAGAACCTACAACTGGGATGCTGGCACAAAGCACCCCAGCGAAGGGTCTTAGTTTTTCAACAGAGATAAAATTCGAGGGATGGATTATTAATACAATTGTCCTTGGAAGGGCCCCAATTCACAGTTATCCTGCAGCCCTTTTATCAAAACCCATGCCTTACTCACTCAGATCATGATGTTCCTTGCATACTGTAGAGATGAAACCTCATCTACCTATAATGTCCAGGCCATGAGGGGAAAAAAGTAAGAGGAAATAAAAGTAGCAGTACCTGCAGGTGTGTAAACAGGAAAACAGAAGAGGGAAAGCAAGCAGGGCAGGCATGCTCCAGGGTCCTTTTTTCCGCCTATTCATTCTCCCCAACCCATCCAAATCTTGACTAGGGGAAACTGTCCTAGCATCCAAGACAGATAGGGAAATATGAAGAACTCAAAACATCAGAGGCTTGTGGGCTGCTTCCCCACGTATGGCTTGGGGCAGGCTGCAAGCTGGCTTGCATCATGTCCAATATACTTTAGGAACAATAATGTAGCAATGATGGAGGGCAGAGTCTAGGCCAGTGAACACCAGGATACCATACCCAGTCCCTCACAGCCTATACTTGGTCTGCAGGAGGTCAAAAGCTTCCCTGTGTCCTATGAAAGCATGTGGAAGTGCTGTACAGGCTTGTGTAGAGTTGAAATGAAAAGGCCTGCAGAGGTGGGCTTTATGGCAGAAGGCAAATGGTTGGGACCATGGACTTCAGCTCTGAGGGCTGGCATCACACTCCAGAGGCCAGATGAGGCCCCCTGCATCTCAGCAGGTAATTATAGGAACTCAGGAATCATGCCAGGTATTTCATGGCAGAACTAGAAGACAATATAAGGACCTGCTCACAGTGATCCATGGCAACCCTTTCCCTCTACCGTGAGGTCATATTTGAGCCTCTCCTTTCCCACACTCCCAGACCTTCTTGACAAGGTGAGGGGGGGAGGGAAAGAGACCTGAGAAGCAGCATTAAGAGAGACCAAGTTACTCTGAAAGACACTGTGTGAACCAGATAATCTAATATTTACCGGCAAGCTTGAATCTCCCTTTCCTGCCCAGCAGGATGGGGGCTTATAGGAAAGATTAGATTACAGAAAACAAGCTACATTGTCTTTGCCCTTCTGAGTTATAGGGTGAGTTAGTGTGCATCCCTGCTCTAACCTTTTTTGTGCTTTAAACTATAGGGCAAGCATATGAAGTGTCCAGTTAAAGCCAGCCCTTTGGCTGCCACCCTCACAGCTAGGGCGGCCAGGAAAGGAGAGCCTTTGTACAGAAGCAGATCATGGGCCCAGTGTTCATCTGCAAAGTGGGCGGGACCCACAGCAGACCAAGGAGGAGACCATCAGTGGACTTGGTGGGACTGTGGTTGGAGGAGCACTGCAGGGGGCTTGCAACAAACCTGTTTTGTCACGTAGGGCCTCTTGGTTGCCAGTGACAGAAAACCCAAACTGCATTAAGAATGCTAGCATTCCTGCTGTAACAATAGCCAAAGTAGACATTTATTTTTCTCGTACTTAAAAGTCTGAGTGTAAGCAGTTTTGGGCTGATAGTTCAACCCAATAATCAAGGTCCCGGGCCCTTCCTATGCTGTGTCTGCCATCCTCAACATAGAGCTTCTAGCTCCCACCACTGCACTGCTGCACCCACATTCCTGCAGCGTAAAGTGGGTAGGGAAGGTAGAGAACACACAACTTTGTTAAGGTCATGAATTAAAAGTTGCATATAGGGACTTTCCTGGTGGTCCAGTGGGTAAGACTCCATGCTCGCAATGTAGGGGGCCTGGGTTCGATCCCTGGGAACTAGATCCCACATGCATGCCACAACTAAGAAGTCCACATGCCACAACTAAAGATCCCGCATGCCGCAACTAAGACCCGGCACAGCCAAAATAAATAAAAAATAAATATTAAAAAAAAAAAGTTGCATAAATCTTTTTTAAAAATTTATTTTATTGAGGTATAGTTGATTTTCTTTTTTTTTTTCTGGCCACACCATGCATCTTGCGGGATTTTAGTTCCCCGACCAGCGATCGAACCTGTGCCCCTGCATTGAGAGAGCAGTCTTAACCACTGGACCACCAGGGAAGTCCCTATAGTTGATTTTCAATGTTGTGTTAGTTTCTGGTGTATGGCAAAGTGATTCAGTTATATATATCTATACACACACATATTCTTTTCCATTATGGTTTATTACAGGATATTGAATATAGTTCCCTGTGCTATACAGTAGGTCCTTGTTTATTCATTCTATATATAATAGTTTGCATCTGCTAACCCCAAACTCCCAATCCATCCCTCCCCCACGCCCCCTTCTTCGCAACCACAAGTCTGTTCTCTATATCTGTGAGTCTGTTTCTGTTTCGTAGATAAGTTCATTTGTGTCATATTTTAGATTCCACATATAAGTGATGTCATATGATATTTGTCTTTCTCTTTCTGACTTACTTCACTTACTATTATCTGTTGGTCCATCCATGTTGCTGCAAGTGGCATTATTTCATTCTTTTTTATGGCTGAGTAGTATGCTATTGTCTATATGTACCACATCTTGTTTATCCATTCCTCTGTCAGTGGACATTTAGGTTGTTTCCATGTCTTGGCTATTGTGAATAGTGCTGCCATGAACATTGGAGTGCTTCTGTCTTTTTGAATTATTGTTTTGTCCAGGTATATATCACTTTCTCTCACGTCCTATTGCCTGTAGCTTAATCACCTGGCCATACCTAAGGTCTCATTTAGCTGTTGCCACAAAAATGCTGTGTAACAACCACAAAATATCAGTGGTAGACAACAGTAAGCATCTATTTCTTGTTCACATGTCTTCAGATCAGCCGATGTTTGGCTGGTTTATGTTGGACTCAGCTGGTCTTGGCTCCAGGCTGCAGCTTGGGTTCAAATCTGTTCCATGTATCTCTCATCCTCTTGCTAACAGCAAGCTGCCCAGGGCCTGTGCTTCTCATGGTGATGAGTTTCATGGTAATGGCAGCATACATAGGCCTTTGCAAGTCATGTATATGGATTAGGAGCTATGTAAAGAAGGTGGCCTTAGAGCAAGGTTGTGAGCTTGCACAGATCTGAGCCCTTTCACTTTTACACTTACCTATCCAGGGTCAGAATGGCAAAATGAAGGCCTTAGCCCACCCAACTGCAGAAGCACATTTAAAGCCTTTGCTTGGATCATGTCTGCGAACATCCCATTGGCCAACACAAGTTATACCCAAGCCTAATGTCAGTGGGGTAGGAAGTATACCCCTCCCATGAAGGGAGGAGAGGAGGGATGGAACAAATGTCTTACGAACAATAGTCTACCGACCTTAACTACACAGAACTCTGGGAAAGCAGGGTGGCCATATGCGCAGTTAAAACTCTGGAGTTCTGTTCCTAAAGAAGTAAAGGGAAGCTAGATTCTGGGGACAGTCTCTGCCACAACGTGTATCAGTCAGGAGGCAGTTTCCACTTCCAATTTAATGAAACCATGGTTGTGTTCCCCTATGGAAGCATCCTTCCTTTTGGCGCTAGGACTTTCAAACCCACTGAGCTCAAGGTTGCAGAGATGAGAAGCACAAAAATTCCTCTGTATTTCATGTGGTGTAAAAATGAGGAGGGTCACCACATTCTTTACCCCTTGTTTCCCAAAGCTGTGCATTTTGGTTATGGGGGAGATGGCACTGTATACTGGCTGCTGACTTACGGCTTTTAAACTGAGACTTAGCCAGGCCAATCCACTGTTCTACCTAACTGGGTCTTTCTGGATGGTAGGGCATGTGTTGAGACCAGGAATTCTGAGTGTGATGCCACTGTCACACTTTATTTGCCATAGAATGTGTCCCTAAGATAGGAGCAGTGCCATGTGAGATATCACGGCAGTGGATAAGGTATTTTGCAGGTCCATAAACTAGTGGTGGTGGCAGAAATCCTGCAGGTAGGGGAGGCAAATCCACACCCATGATATGTGTCTATTCCTACAAATAACCTTTCCCCAACATGTTGAAAGGTGTCCAAGAACCAGGTGTCTGGCTGGTCCCCCTGGAAATGGTGCCATTTCTGGGTTTAATACAGCTTCTGAATAAACATTTTGGGCATTCAACAGCAGTGCTTAGGGAAATGCCTAGCAGTAATGCCTATGTTACAGAAGAAGAACAGTTACTAATCAATGACCTCAGCTTTCAGACTTCCCTGGTGGTGCAGTGGTGAAGAATCTGCCTGCCAATTGCAGGGGACATGGGTTCGAGCCCTGGTCCCGGAAGATCCCACATGCCGCAGAGCAACTAAGCCCGTGTGCCTAGAGCCTGTGCTCTGCAAAAAGAGAAGCTACCGCAATGAGAAGCCAGTGCACTGCAATGAAGAGTAGCTCCCGCTCGCCGCAACTAGAGAAAGCCCGCGCGCAGCAACGAAGACCCAATGCAGCCAAAAAATAAAATTAATTAATCAATTAATTGAAGAAAAGAATTACCTCAGCTTTCATCTTAAGAAATAGAAAAAAAAAAAAAAAATACGTAATTTGAACTCAAACAGCAGAAAAGAAATAATAAAGACCAGAGTGGAAATCAGTAAAATAGTAAACAAAAAACCATAGAGAAAATCAGTGAAACCAAAAATTGATTCTATGAGAAAAATCTATATAATTTTTAAACCTCTAGTCAGACTGATAAAGAAAAAAGGAGAGAGCTTCCCTGGTGGCGCAGTGGTTAAGAATCCGCCTGCCAATGCAGGGGACACGGGTTCGAGCCCTAGTGCAGGAAGATCCCACATGCCGCGGAGCAACTAAGCCCGTGCGCCACAACTACTGAGCCTGTGCTCTAGAGCCCGTGAGCCACAACTACTGAGGCCCACGTGCCACAACTACTGAAGCCCACCGCAATGAGAAGCCTGCGTACTGCAGCAAAGAGTAGCACTGGCTCGCTGCAACTAAAGAAAGCCCGTGTGCAGCAACGAAGACCCACCGCAGCCAAAAATAAATAAATTAATTAATTTTTAAGAAAAAAGAAAAAAATAGAGAAGACACAAATAGCAATAAGAGGAATAAGAGGTGATATCACTACAGTTTTTACAGATACTGAAAGGGTAATACGGGAATATTGTGAACAACTTAATGCCAGTAAACTTAACAACTTAGATAAATTTATTGAAATACATAAACTGTCAAAGCTCATTTAAGAAGAAGTAGAAAAAAAAAAGTAGACAATCCGCATAGAGTTATATCTATTAAAATTTTGAATTTGTAGTTAAAGCCCATCCCACAAAGAAAATGGTGGCAGTAGCCAGATTAGCTTGGTGAGGACAAGTCTTCTTGTTGAGCCCGTACACAGTCTTTTACCCTGTCACCATGGCCACTTTGTAAAGGGTCTGTTGACCAAGCACTAGAGAATCTAAGGAAGAGGCCATCTGATGTCCACAGGTTGGGTCCTGTTGTCCTCCCGATTATTGAGTCTCATCTACAACAGATGCCCTTGAATGATTTACACTCTGCGTGTTGCAAGAAGTCCATCTTTCCCCTAGACCTCCTTGTCACCAATCTTCTAATCTTGTTCTTTCTAAATTCCTGACCAGCTGACTATCCTATTAGTGAGTCAGGTTAGCGCTGTACCGTAGTTAGATCTGCAGCAGAGTACTGCCCACTGGAGAATATCCCTTCACTGCCGGCTTTTGGAGCCACTCCAGAGTCAGCTGTGGTGCAGCAGTTACCCACTTCTTGCTGGTTCCAGCACGTGTGTAGATTCATCTGTAAAAGAAGCCTGTGGGTTTTTTTCCTCCACTAACTTATATGTGTTCCCCCTGAGGGCATAGGTAGAATGTTGAAGGAGATATAATCAGGCAGTGGCATTGGATACAAGAGGAGTCCAGTAGTTCACTGTGCCTTTGGACCTGCCCAGTATATACCATTTCCATTTCACAATGGCAGGCTGATATGCCTCTCCAATTTTATGGTTCGGTGAACCAGGTAATACCCAGTTCATGATAAGTACTTTGAGTTGATTGACTCTCCCCATGTCTTGCCCTCCACCTGTGCTTTATCCTATACCACCGCCAGTGATAATTTGCTTATTTGTGATGACACTGCATGCTGTGGATGGCCAGGGTCCCATTTCCCCCCACCAAGGAGGTTATCTGTGCCTTCCTCATATACATGAGCCACTCAATTCTGGAATCCCATTTTAAGGCCACTCCTGATAACAGTTATGGTACCAGTCAGGTCCCAAAGGGAAATATAAAGGGCACACTCAAAGTGGATAATTTGAGGAGAGTTTAATAAAGGAGCTGTTTGCAAAGGCATGGGCTGGGCATAGGGAAACCAAAAGGAATGTGCAGTAGTCCACTTTTGGCAAGGGGAGGAGATGTGGAGGAGAAAACAGATAATATCTATCTAGAACACAGTCCAAACTAGTTTAAACAAACAGGGAATATTCTGGCTCACATATCTGAAAAGTCAAGCTGTAAGTCTTAAAGCAGGGGCTCAAATGAGGTCATCAGTATCTGGTTTTTCCTCCATTCACAGGCTTCATATACAGGCAGGATCTCCTATCATGCTCCAAGGTGGCTTCAGAACTTACAGCCTTTTTCATTCAAGCACAGTAGGATCTATCAAAGGATTCACTGGTTCTCGTTGACTCTGGTTAGATCACTTGGCATGCCTGAACCAATCATGGTGCTCAGCATCAAGGAGAGGTGTTGCTTGGTGTAGATCTGTGTCTGGAGCTGGGGCTGAGGAAAATCGGGGCATGGAGCCTGGATGAGGAGGAGCAATATTCATGCTGGGTAGCGAAAATACCATGTACCCTGTATCTCTCTTCCCAGATGTATGGGGCAGAGCTTTTCTATCTTTCGTAACTATGAATCACCTGGGGATCCCATTGAAGTGCAGAATTTGATGAATTAGGCCTGCAGTGGGGCCTGAGAGTCCTTATTTCTAACAGGTGATGTTGATGCCCCCAGTCCAGGGACCACATTTTGAGTAGCAAGATTCTATGGCTGCATAGTCCAATGTGGTAGCCACTGGTCCCATGTGGCTATTGAGCACTGGAAATGTGGCTAGTCTAAATTGAGATGTGCTGTAAGTGTAAAATACACCCTGCATTTTGAAGACTTAATATGAAAAAAACTAAAATGTCATCAATAGTTTTTATATAGATTACATGTTGAAATGATATTTTAGATATATTGGGTTAAATAAACTATTAAAATTAATGTCACCTGTTTCTTTTTATTTTTTTAACATGGCTACTAGAAAATTTAAAAATACGTATGTGGCTCACATAGTTCTGTTGGATAATACTGTGTTATCCAACTCTTGAAGGAAGTAACTCTTGAAGTAGATGAAGCTGGTGTTCTTAAACCATTTTCACTTATGATAATCAGAAGAGCGAATAAAGCAGAGACCTCATGAGAATTAACCTCATGGGTCCTTGGACTTGGTGCACCCTCAGGACCTCATGACCTCGGGTTAGGTAATTGCAGGTTGAATTGATGCATAAGTGCTTAGGACAGGGGATAATGCTTGAGGGCATTATGGTAAGTGAAATAAGTCAGACAGAGAAAGACAAATAATGTATGATCTCACTTATATGTGGAATCTAAATAAACAAAAAACCAAACTCATAGAAAAAGAGATCAGATTGTGGTTACCAGAGGCGAATGTTGTGGGGAGGGGGAATTGAAGTAAGGTGGTTAAAACATACAAACTTCCAGTTATAAGATAAACAGGTATTGGAGATGTAATGTGCAACATGATGACTATAATTAACAATGGTGTGTGATATACAGAAAAGTTGGTGAGAGTGTATCCTAAGAGTTCTCATCACAAGGAAAAAAAAAATCTCTCTTTTTTTTTTTTAATAAATTTATTTATTTATTTTTATTTTTGGCTGCATTGGGTCTTCGTTGCTGCTCATGGGCTTTCTCTAGTTGCGGTGAGGGGGGCTACTCTTCATTTCGGTGCGTGGGCTTCTCACCGCGGTGCCTTCTCTTGTTGCGGAGCATGGGCTCTAGGCGCGCAGGCTTCAGTAGTTGTGGCAAGCCGGCTCAGTAGTTGTGGCTCGTGGGCTCTAGAGCGCAGGCTCAGTAGTTGTGGCTCACAGGCTTAGTTGCTCCGCCCGCATGTGGGATCTTCCCGGACCAGGGATCGAACCCGTGTCCCTTGCATTGGAGGGCAGATTCTTAACCACTGTGCCACCAGGGAAGTCTCATTTCTCTCTCTTTTAATCTATATGAGATGATGGATGTTAACTAAACTTGTGGTAATCATTTCACAATATATGTAGGTCAGGTTGTACACCTTGAACTTACATAGTGCTGTATGTCAGTTATATCTCAATAAAACTGGGGTAAAAACAAGATGGAAAATTAAGTTTTAGTCATTGCATAAGCACCCAGGGGCTTTTTTTTTTTTACTTCTTTTTTTATGTTAAATTTTAAAAAAAACTTTTTATCTTGAGATAATTATAGATTCACAGAAAGTTGCAAGAATAGTACAGAGAAGTTTCTGAACCTTTCACACAATTTCCCCCAATGGATACATCTTATGTAACTATAATACAGTATCAAAACCAGGAACTTGACATTGGTACAATGTGTATGTACAGTTCTTTGCCATTTTATTACGTGCAGGTCCTGTGTAACGACCACTACAATCAAGATACAGAACTACTACCACACCTTAAAGAGCTCCCTCAGCTACCTCTTTATAGAACATCCATCCCCTTTCCCTGCCAACCATCCCTGACAACCACTAATTTATTCTCCATCTCATCGATTTCGAGTAGAATTTCATTTTGATTTATTTCTAGTTTTTGGAGAGTGTCTCTTTGTGCAGATATTTAGGTACGACATTGTGTATACATAACTTATCTCAGTTCTACTTGTGTTGACATTACCAGTTTCAGTGAGGGGTAGAAACCTTTCTTCTCTTTAAGTCCCTTTACTCTCCCCTGTTTATAACTGTCTTAAATATTTTCTCTATATAAATTGAGAACTGCATCAGACGATGCATGAGTACTCAGGACAGGGGACGATGGACTGGACCTGGTAGGCTTTGATCTTTTTAGGAAAGAGGAAATAGAAGGGACCACAGAGTCCCTCCTCCCAGCCAGCAGTCACTTCATTTCTCCCTTTTGTTTGTGCAGTTGCTTGAAGTAGAAATTACCACAGTGCTCATCAACTTTTCTGATCTATCCAGCATACAACCACTAACCTTTTGCTTAAACCTTCAGGTATAATTTAGAAAACTCAAGAGAAGGAAAACATATTATTAAATTATTTTCACTCTTTTTTTCTTCCTTCTTGATATTCCAAGATTGTTTTTCCAATCATTTATTTTTTGCTTTAAAAACTTCTACTAGCTATTTTTTAAGGGGTGGGGGTTGCTGTTGACAAATTCTCTCAGTTTTTGTTCGTCGAGAATGTCTTGATTTCCTCTTCATTCCTGATTTTCTCTGCATATAGGATTTTTAGTTGACAGTTCTTTTCTTTCAGCACTTGGAAAATGTTGTGCCACTTCCTTCTGACTTCCATGGTTTCTGATGAGAAACTTGACATCATTCAAAATTATTTTTCCATTATAGGGAAGTTGTCATTTCTCTCTGGCTACTTTCAAGATTTTTCTTTGCCTTTAGTTTTCAGAAGTTTGACTATGATGAATATTGACATGGATTTCTTTGGGTTATCCTGTTTGGGATTTTATCAGCTTCTTGAATCTATAGGTTTATGTCTTTGCCATGTTTGGAAAATTTTTAGCCATATTTATTTGAATATTTTTTAAGCTCCACCTTCTTCCTCCTCTACTTTTGAGACTCCAATGACATAAATATTAGATCTTTTCTTATAGTCCCACAAATTCCTGAGACTCTGTTAATTTTTTTTTCAGTCTATTCTCTCTCTATTGTTCAGATTGGGTGATTTCTATTATTCTTTCTTCAAGTTCATTTTACTATAGAACTCATCTAGTGACATTTTTCAGTGGGTTTTTTTTTTTCAGTTTTAAAATGTCAATTTAGTTCTTCTTCGTCTGTTTTGTTTCTTTGCTGAGACTCTTCATTTGTTTGAAGTATGTCTGTAATTGCTCATTGAAGCATTTTTATACTGGCTGCTTTAAAATCCTTGTCAGATGATTTCAACATCACTGTCATTTTGGTGTTAGCATCTATTGGTTATCTTTTCTTGCTCAAGTTGAGATTTTCCTGGTTCTCAGTATAAAGAGTGATTTTCAGTCCTGGACATTTTGAGTATTATGTTATGAGACTCTGGATCCTATTTAAATCTTCTGTTTTAGCAGGCTTTCACTGATGCTGTCAGATAGAGGTCAAAGTTCAGGTTCCCCACTCAGCCGCTGTTGACATCCTGGGAAGGGGGTGTAGAGTGGGTGCCTAATTACTGCTGGGCCAGGGTGGGAGTTCAGGCTGCCCACTGATCCTCTGCTGAGACCACCCTGGCTGGGAGGGGAAGGATGCCTTGTTTTTGCCACACTCGTGGCTTCTACTGACAAGATGGAGGAGCACATTGCTTCTGGCAATGGCGACAGCCCTGACTCTCCACTAGGCCTTCTGACAGCACCCTGCAAGTAGGAGTAGAAGCCTAGGGTCCCCGTTTATCTTGGCTGGCAGAGTGTAGGGAGTATTACAGTTTTTTTTTCTGTGGTTTGACTGGAGTAGAGTAGACTGGAGTAGTCTAAAAGTTTACTTTCTTGTTACTCTGCCCCCTCCTAGTCCTTTGGCTAGAAAGAGCAGGATTTCTTTTTTTTTTCCATCTGTACCCATTTGTTTATGGGTTGCTAGCTTCTCTAGTACTCAGTCTGAGATATCTAAGGCAAAAAGAAAACCATCGGAATCATTGCCATGTCTTCCTATGGGTCCCAAGGCTGCTAGTCAGACTATCTCCCTCTCCACCCTTCAGAGTCTTCTTATTTTATTTATATATATATATAATATATATATTACATATAATATATCTATATGTATATATATGGCCCAGGGGTTTTTTTTAGCTGTACTTAACAGAGGGACTGAGGAGACGTGTTTATTCCATATTGTCCTGGAACCACAAGTCCCCAGGGACTTTTAGACCATTTCTTCTGCCTCACCTGGTGAACAGCAGCCAGTGGGGACAGTGTTCACCTGAACTGATGGTGAGCTCCCTCCTCACCCACCTCCCTACCAGCCCAGCGGCCCTGCCTGTTTTTCTGTGATTCTGAGTTTGCCTTCTGGAATTTGAAATCATTCCAGCCTGGTATGAGCAGGCATTTTCCAGTTTTCTACTACTTGCTAGCTCCCAGCCCCACCACTCAGAATTCTCCATCAACCAGAGGCCCACAGAGGCTACTCCTGCACTGTTGCGGGCCAGAACTCTATTCGTGTCTCTCAGGCTGGAGCGCATGGTCCCCTTTGCTACAGAGCGAGGCTTGCAATGCAGCTGCCGAGGAGCCATGGCGCTTCCCCGTTTTTCTAGGGTCAGTGGTCTGGTCCTTCTGACTCAAATGCCATGCAGTTTGTGAGAGTCCCTTTTAAGTTTAAGTTAAAGGAAAATATTTTGAGTTGAAGAAAATATTTTTGGAATACTTTTATTAAGACTCAAAATTAATGAATGATTTTAAAAAAAAACCAGTGATCCAAGGTGAGATTTTCAGATGAGATGTCTGGGAATATATTATCAAAATTTTCTTCCACTTCCCCATGAGATAGGAAACAATTATTTTCTGTTTCAGTCATTCCTAATGAATGGTTTTAAGATACCTACCTTAGGGAGATGCAGCAAGAGAGACATTTGTCCAAGTGGAGTAACAACAATGCTTGCACTTTTTAACTTAAAACATTTTTTTATATTTTGAAAAATTTTAGACACACAAGAACAGAGAGGAGAAATGTACCTTCAATTTAATAACTAATATATGGTCACATTTGCTTCATATAGTCTTTGTTATTTTTTTCTCTCTTAATTATTTAAAGGAAATCCCAGACATCATTCATTTCATACCATGTACTTTAGAATTAGTTTCTAACAAATTGAACATTTTCTTTATGTAACCACAATGCTATTATCACATCTAAAAAAATAGTGATAATTCTTTCACATTATCTAATACCCAAATTTCCACAATTGTCTCAAGAATGTCTTTTTTTTAAGTGGTAAAATACACGTAACGTAAAATTTACCATAGTAACCAGTTTTTAAGGATATATTTCAGTATATTGTGTTTTTTTTGTTGTTGTTTTTTAGGAAAAAAAGTTCATTTAATGAGCTCCAGGGAACACTCAGCCTGCTGCCATACTAACTCATGAATTACAAATGGATTGTTGGTAAGCAAGACAAGAAAACAGGGAACAAACAAAACAAACAAAAATCAAGACATTGTTTCTTACTGAACTCTTCTCAAATTAGATCAAGGAATTATGGTTAAATGCCACAGCTGTAAATCATTTCTGCTTCTGGAGAGGTTAGAAGGGCTTATAATATTTACCCTTTTTTTTCAGACAGAATTTAGGTCTGAGCAAAACCTTTTGTGTCCTCCAACCTCAAAGTTTTTTGGGGCTGGAAGTCCAAATTTGCTGTCACATGCCATAAAAAGAATCTCATGAGCAGAGGGTCAAACTAATTTTGGAATATATGAATTATGCCCAGTGTTATTTTAAATAGAATTTTTTTTCTGAGATATACATTTTAAAGTAATAACTAGAATTATGACTTATAACATTATACCAGAACATATAAGATTTTTAGAAATTTCATGTAATGTCTGAAACATTTATGTTAACATATTTCCATACAAATAACCCAAAGAAAGTTTAGTATTAGTTGTTTTTTTTTGTTTGTTTGTTTTTTTATACTGCAGGTTCTTATTAGTCATCAGTTTTATACACATCAGTGTATACATGTCAATCCCAATCGCCCAATTCAGCACACCACCATCCCCACCCCACCGAAAATAGATTTTAAACTAAAATATATAAATTTTTGACTGATCTATATGACTCTGGGTTCTGAAACTTCTACATGTCACATGCGTGATACATAACACACAATGTCAGCCCCAGGAGAGCAAAAACACTCCAATGAAGCAAGCCAAAGAAACAAGCTTCAAACAAGGTAAAGTGATGTGTAGACCAGGATTTTTCAATTCTTTCCTGTCATGCTGAAGCTTCCCGCTCCTGAATAACAACACATGTTTCCCTTGCCCTAGACATCCAAGAGTATGTCTCCTTTCTGGGGCATAAGAATCTCTAGAGTTACATATGTGTAGTAAAGAGTGGACCCAGCTGGCATACTCACAATGACCAAATTGTGTTGATCGTACTTTAAACCAATACATCGCTCCATGATGAAGTTGCAATAAATGATATATTTGCTTTCTAGACATGAATGAGATGCCTTACTGGATATACTCCAGGAAGGCCAGAGAAACTGGAATAATTTACTGGTGAATTTCTTTCAGGATAGCCCATGATTTATCTAGAATATAATCTTTACATATCTGGATCCTTCAAACTAGACCAAAGGGAAAATCTGGGCTGCAAGCCTCAATTAGAAATGTGGTATGCTGCTATGCTGACAGCTGGTGCTCCCTGA
The DNA here is from genome assembly GCF_028564815.1 of Eubalaena glacialis. Taxonomy (NCBI): domain Eukaryota; kingdom Metazoa; phylum Chordata; class Mammalia; order Artiodactyla; family Balaenidae; genus Eubalaena; species Eubalaena glacialis. The sequence goes on along the minus strand of NC_083722.1, from coordinate 64,776,302 downwards.
CCTGTATCTTCTGAGACCAGAACCCAGTGCGGTGGATGACCAATTCATGAGTTGAACAAAAGAAGACCTCCTACAGGGCAGTGTATGTGTTCATTACAGGTATGGCACTTAGGGCTAAGTACCGTAAGGACTACAAGAAAACAAACAAACAAAAGTAGCACATGAAGCATATATGATAAGGAGGCACCACAGTCCAGAGCACGAGCTCTGGAATCACACAGGCTTGGTTCGAATCCTAGCTAAGCCACTACCATCTGTATATCCTGAAGAACAGTGGAAAGTTTAAATGTTGTTTTATCAAATTTCGAAAAAGAAGTGAAGAAAGAACCTATCTGCCAGGAAGGGACATCGTGGGGTGCAGCTTCCAGTCGGGTCAGGCTCTGCATCCCCTGCTCAGAAACCTTCGCCGCCTGGCTCATGGTGATGCTGGCAGCTGAGCAGCCCTGGAGAAGGTGCTCCAGTCTCCAGGCCTCACAGAGAAGCTTGGGAGGTCCCCGGAGGAGGCTGGCCACACCCTGGCAAGCTCTGGGTGCCTCCTGCACTCAGCTCTGAGCAGACTCTGGCCTCTGGGCCCCTTGCGGGGGAAGGGCTGGCCAATACATACACAGGGCTGAGGGGCCTGCAGAGCCGGTGCCCAGGCAGGGTGAGCTCTGGAGGAGAAGGCTTCCACAGTCCCCAACAGTCTCCGCATGGTGGCCCATCCGGTGCCAAACACCTGCCACCCACAGCGAGAAGTCCCAGCCACTAGAAAGTCCAGAAGGGGTCGGGCTGTGGGGCCCCTTTGCCCTTGGGCCGGGGTTTCTCCAGAGGCTGGGCTTGCATGCGCTCCCTGCCCCACCCCCTGCCCCACCCACCCTTTCTCTGTGACAGGTAAAATGGACATGTTACAAGCGCCAGGCTGAGCCATCCAGTGTCCAGTGCGTGCTAGACCTTGAGAGGAGGTGAAGCTAGGGAGAAGCACTCCCAGTTTCACACTCTATTCTCGGATCGCTTGGAGCACAACCGGTTCTACATGGGCAATTTAGTTTGTAAATTTCGTACCTGGCTCCGCCACCGCTGGCCCTGCCGGCCCCAGTGCCCGCCCTGCCGTGGGGCCCTGGTGGGCTGTCACCCGCTGGTTTTGCCCTCCTGGGAGGCTGCCACATCTGACCGGGACCACCCCGCTGCTCCAGCGCCTGCCTTCTGCCCTGGTCGCAGGCTTTCCCACCGGGATCGAGTGCCTTTATCGCCTGGCTTTTACATCGCGCCAGAAAGGCAGTATCCCATCCAGCAGGCCGGGAACTCCCGGCTGGGGATGCTTCCCTTGGTGAACTGGAGGAACTCGCCAAAGAAGCCCGTGCTGTCTGCTCATAATTCCATCATGTTCGGCCACTCGAGAGCCATCAAGATTCCTCCACTGGGGCACAAATTTACCCTCCTGCGTTCACCACCTGAGCAGGTAGTCAAGGTTAGGAAGCCGGTACCATCCAGTCACCTCCCACTTCCTTCCCCAAAGGAGAGGGAGGTGAAGGTCCAAGAAGAGCCCCAAAGAGGCATGGCAAAGATGGAGGATAACACAGAGACCAAAGGAGAGGACGATCGGAAGAGGGGTCACCGTAGTAATCGGGATATACCATTGACATCTAGGCCCCAGGAGACCAGTGGAGTCCTCACTTCCCTCAAGTGCGATCCTGAGCCAGTGGACCTCCTTCCCGAGCACCCAGAAGACAACTTGAGTGAGAATGCCCAGATGTCTCCAATGAGCTCCTCCTCAGAAAGCCATGTCATCTGCTCAGATGGAGATCCTGGAGATGTCCTGCCTCCTTGGAAGCCTGAGTCCCATGCCCTGGTGTTCTGTGCCCCAACCACATGCTGCTCCCTGCTGCATGCTGGAGAGGCCAAAAAAAGAAGTGCTGGGTGAAGACCACCGGCCCAAATCACCAGGCTCACTGATGTCTGGGAAGGAGCTGCAGCGTGAAAAATCTTCAGACATCCCATCAAGAAGCTCCTCTTCCCTGGTATCTACCAGGAGTAGGCCCTGCAAGCGGAAGATTCCCCTGCCGCTTTTTCTGCCGCTGCCGGGACTGAGGTCACCCCTGCCGCTGACAAGGGATCGAGGTGAGTGGCCCCCTCCTCCTAAGCTTCCGTGCTTAGCTGCTGCCAAAAACCCAGGCACCTTTGTTAACATAGTTAAGTCTCTCTCTCTCAGAACTAGCCCATTTAGCTCCAGGTTCCTTAGCACACCCGACGCACTTACACAGCATTTAAGAGCTTTACACAACTGGAAGGTCACATCTTTATTTCTTATCGCAGGAACACAACTTCTGTAAACTTTATTTCTGTCAGAACCTGTCTCGCCAAACCATGGCTGGAAGAAGCTCTGGATACAGATCAGGGGCAGAGGGTCCTCAGGGGCGGCGCCCAGTCCACCCTGCGGAGGCGGTCGGCGTTGAAGTCCAGCAGGCCCTCCGGCAGGGAGGCGCGCACGGCGGGCAGAGGCACCGAGTCCTGCAGCGCGCACAGGTCCTCACAGCGCCAGAAGTCGGCCACGCTGTCGCGGCGCAGCTTCACCGAGTGATCATGGCCCGAGCGCGGCCTCGGGGACGCTGGCTGCAGATAGGATGCCCACACCCGCCTGGGGGCCACGGCTCGCCTCCCGGCCCCTCGGGCGCCCATCGCCCAGCGGCTGTGGCCCCCGCAGCCTGCGCAGGACCGGCGTCGCAGCCAGAAGACGCAGGGCCACGGGCCCCAGCTAGGCCGGCCCCTCGATGCCGCGCTCCCGCGCGGCTTCCCGCCCACAACGCCGGCCGTTGGCGCCGACCTCATTGGCCTCCGCGCCGCGGGCCAGTATGTTGTTTTTTGTTTTTTGTGGTTTTGGTCACAATTTTGTACAACCATCTCCAGAACACTTCACGGTGCAAAACTGAAACTCTGTACCCATTAAGCAACTATATTTTCCGAATAATATTTTAAGTTGCCTTTTTAAAAAATTGAAGTATAGTTAATTTACAATGTTGTGTTAGTTTCAAGTATAGCGGAGTGATTCAGTTTTATGTGTGAGTGTATGCATATATTCTTTTTCAGATTCTTTAAACAACTCTTCATTCTCTCCTTCGCTCAGGCCCTGGAAACCACCATTCTATTTTCTATCTCTAAGAATTTGGCTGTTCTAGATACCTTATGTAGGTGGAATTATATAGCATTTGTCTTTTTGCAACTGGCTTATCTCACTTAGCGTAATGTCCTCAAGGTTCATCCATATTGTAGCATGTGTCAGAATTTCATTCCTTTTAAGGATGAATACTATTTTATTATATGTATATACCACATTTTGTTTATTCATTCATCTGTCAAGGGATACTTGGGTTGCTTACCCATTTTGGCTCTTGTGAATAATGCTGCTACGAATATGGGTGTACAAATATCTCTTTGATATTTGCACCCTGCTTTCAATTCTTTTGGGTTTCCACACAGAAGTGGAATTGCTGGATCATATGGTATTTCTATTTTTAATTTTTTGGGAAATTGTCATACCACAGCAAATGTACCATTTGGGTTTTTTGCTTTGTTTTGTTTTGTTTGGCCACACAGTGTGGCATGCGGGATCTTAGTTCCCCGACCAGGGATTGAACCCGTGCCCCTACTTTGGGAGCACAGAGTCTTAACCACTGGACCGCCAAGGAAGTCCCAGTTTTCTGGTTTTTTTGGTAGTAGCCGTCCTAATGGGTATGAGATGGTATCTCATTGTGGTTTTGATTTGCATTTCCCTAATGATTAGTGATATTGAGCATCTTTTCATGTACTTTTTAGTCATCTGTATATCTTCTTTGGAGAGATGTCTATTAAAGTCCCTTGCTCTTTTATTTTTTTTTTAATATTTATTTATTTATTTATTTATTTGGCTGCATCGGGTCTTAGTTGCAGCACGCGGGATCTTTTTTTTTTTTTTAGTTGCGGCATGAGAAATCTTTTTTTTTTTTTTTTAGTTGCAGCATGCGAACTCAGTTGCAGCATGTGGGATCTAGTTCCCTGACCAGGGATTGAACCCGGGCCCCCGGAATTGGGAGCATGGAGTCTTAGCCACTGGACCACCAGGGAAGTCCCCCTTGCCCATTTTTTAATTGGGTTGTTTATTTTTTTGTTGCTCTCACATATTTTGTATATTGACCTCTACTGGATATATGACCCCAAAATATCTTTTTATAATTGATGTGTTTGAACCAGGATCCAACAAAGTCACACTATATTAGTATATTTTATTGTCTAATCTGGAGGAAATCCCTGTCCCTGTTTCTTTCCCTTGCCCTTGACTTGTGGCAGAATCCAAGTCCATTGTCGGGTAGATTTGTAATTTTGTATTTTACCTTTGCTGCTGCCCTCCAAAATTTCCTGCTTTTGCCTTGGATAATTTCATCAGTGAATTTTCCCTTTAGGAAAAAGGATTTCTCTATCAAAAGTTCCTAGGGGACTAAAACAAAAATGAGAAGAGGAAGCTTTCTCGGTATCTGGGAACCTACCTTTGGGGAGGTGGGCACTGGAGGAAGGAGAGAGGGGTGTGAGGATTAGATGGGGTTGAGCTGAGCGCATTCAGGTCACCATCTTGACCTGAGAGAACAGGGGCTTTCCCCATGATGTGACTGGTGTGGCCCAGAGAGCCCTCTCCATGACCAGGAGCAGACCCAAAGACTGTCCCCCCAGCCATGGGGGCACAAGGCAGATCCCAGGGGCCCTGCTGGGACCACACTGAGGCTTTGTTCCCAAGGGGACACTGGAGAGGAAGGTCTGGCCTCAGGGGGACTTTCTAGGAGTCCTGAGTGTACAGAGGCAAGGCTGGGAAGCCTCCAGCATCCAGGAGCCTCAGGAGCCAGGACATGGTAACAGAGAGACCAGTGAGAGAAAAGCTGTGGTCGCTGAAAATATCTGGGCACTCTAAAAGGTCACCAGAGTTATCTCTGGGATTAGGATTATGGGTATTTTTTTCTTCATATTTTCTAATTTTTCTCAAGTGAACAGTAAAAAAGTCGTGCATTCTATTTAAAAATAGATCGATCCTTTCAGGATTAAGACAGATATGCCCAAGGATGGCCATTACTGGTAACAACTGCTTTCTCTGGAGATCTGTGATCTGGAGTGGGGACTCTCCAGACTCTCCTTGGAGCCTAGGAGAGCAGCCCCTCCCGCTGGCCGGGCCAGGACCCAGGAGTGTGGCACGATCCCCAGAAGACCAAGCTTGGCAGAGGCAAGCAGTGTCCCCAGCTTCGGTGGCTGAGCTGCTGTTTACAGTTCTGCGTGCAGCCCTGGTGAGGCTTGGACCCTGTGAGGAGGAGGCCCAGCCTTAAGGAAGTTCCTGGCAAACCCACTGGAACCTACCCAAGGGCCCAGTTTCATGTACCCAGGAGAGCGTTATCCCAAGTTACTGCTTCCAAACTCCTTCCAGACACAAATGAAACCTGCTACTCCCGAAGTAGAGAACTCTTTATTATAAACCTAGGATACAGAAAGGGAAATTACAAATAGAGGCATTTCTCAGCTCTCTTTGAAATTCTCACAATGAATACAAACAGGTGTGAAAGATACTTTTTTTTTTTTAAGTTGTTAATTTTTTTTTGTCTTTATTGAGTTTGTTACAATATTGCTTCCGTTTCATGTTTTGGTTTTTTGGCCCTGAGGCATGTGGGATCTTAGCTCCCCCACCAGGGATC